>NC_073237.2:89857500-91107500 GCF_029281585.2 Gorilla gorilla gorilla | reverse complement strand
ACTTTACCCTGAAATATGGCTTCCTGGTATAATGAGTATTTTGAATTAAAGGCCCTTAGAGGTCAACAGACCTTTGATCCGGAAGAGACTTTCTCCTACCTTCATAAAGACTAGATGGACCCATCAGGAGAACAATTGTTGTTCCCTCCCCCTCCCTATTATCTTATTATCTGTTGCAGAAAACAAGACCAAGGCGGTAACTCATGCCTGTAATCCCAGCACTTCGGGAGGTCAAGGTGGGCAGATTGCTTGAGCTCAGGAATTCAAGACTAGCCTGGGCAATGTAGTGAGACCCCATCTCTACAAAAAAATTAAAAAATTAGCAGGACGTGGTGGCATGCATCTGTAGACCCAGCTACTCAGAAGGCTGAGGTAAGAGGATCAGTTGAGCACAGGAGATCAAGGCCAAGATTGTGCCATAGCACTCCAGCTGCGGTGACAAAGCAAGATCAAAAACAACCAAGAATGTACCCACACCTGAATAGGACCCAATCACACCTGAATAGAACTCATTCACAAGTTAATCTCTGTTCCTCTTTCCATTCATGCTCCCTAGTAATCATTTATTACCCCTCAACAGAATCACCTATATTCCCATCTCCCCTAACCCCTCTGAAATAAGGCTATATAAATACATTGGCCCCAATGGCATATGGGGCCATCACTCTCTGATTCTCCCGTGTGCACATTAATACATTTTTATGCCCTTTCTCCAATTAGTCTGCCTTTTGTCAGTTGATTTTCTAGTAAATCTTCACAGAGTGAAGGGGAATCTTTCCCTTGGCTCTTACAAAAACACAGGAAAATGTTTTATGACCCCGGGCTAGGCAAAGTGTTTTTGTTTAGATCCAACACCAAAACACAGTACATAAAAGAAAAAAAATTGACAAATTTGACTTCATCAGAATTAAGAACTTCAGGTCAGGTGAGGTGACTCATATCTGTAATCCTAGCACTTTGGGAGGCTGAACTGGGAGGATTACTTGAGGCCAGGAGTTTGAGACCAGCCTGGGCAACATAGTGAGACCATATCTCTACAAAATTTTTTAAAAATTAGCTGGGTGTGGTGTCACACACCTACAGTCCCAGCTACTCAGGAGGCTGAGGTGGGAGGAATGATTCAGCCTGGGAAGTAGAGGCTGCAGTGAGATGAAGTCACATCACTGTACTCCAGCCTGGGCTACAGGGAGAGATCCTGTCTCAAAAAAAAAAAAAAAAAAAAAAAGATGAAAAACTTCATCTCTTCAAAAGACACTGTTAAGAGAATAAAAGGACAAGCCACAGAATGAGAGGAAATATTTATAAACCATATATTTGATAAAAGACTTGTATGCAGAATATGTAAAGAACTTTCAAAACTCAGTAAGAAAACAACCAACCCAATTTTTATTTATTTATTTATTTATTTATTTATTTTATTTTATTTTTTTGAGATGGAGTCTCGCTCTGTCGCCCAGGCTGGAGTGCAGTGGCACGATCTCGGCTAACTGCAAGCTCTGCCTCCCGGGTTCACGCCATTCTCCTGCATCAGCCTCCCGAGTAGCTGGGACTACAGGTGCCCGCCACCACACCCAGCTAATTTTTTGTATTTTTAGTAGAGACAGGGTTTCACCATGTTAGCCAGGATGGTCTTGATCTCCTGACCTCGTGATCCGCCTGCCTCGGCCTCCCAAAGTGCTGGGATTACAGGCATGAGCCACTGCGCCTGGCCCAACCAACCCATTTGTTTTAAATGGGCAAAAGATTTGAATGAACACTTCACCAAGGAAGCTACATAGCTGGGAAACAAGCACAGGAAAATAGGCTCAACATCGTTGTCATTATAGAAATGCAAATTAAAAATCACCATGAGAGGCTCGGCACAGTGGCTCGTGCCTGTAATCCCAACACTTTGGGAAGTCGAGGTGGGAGGATCACTCGAGCCCAAGAGGTCGAGCCCATGATTGCACCACTGCACTCCAGCCTGGGTGACAGAGTGAGATGCTATCTCACACACACACACACACACACACACACACACACACACACAAAATCATAATGAGAACCACTACGACTGTTAAAATAAAAACTTAAGACATTAAATTTAAGAGTTTAATTGAGCAAAGAACGATTCATGAACTGTGTGGCCTCCTGAGCCAGAATAGGTCAGAATAACGCTGGTGGCTGCCACGTGATTGGAGAGGAATTATAGAAAAAGAAAATTGAGTGCAATTTGATAATTGGCACAGGAGTAGGTTATAGTCTGTTTACACATCCAGTTAAGTTATAGTTCACTATGTACAGAGGAAATTAAGGCCCAACTTAAACTATGTATGGAGGCACCTTTAGGGTAACCTTAGTTAATACCTATTAGAATGGCTAAAATTAAATGACTAATCATACTAGGTGTTGGGAAGATATAGATCACCTGGGAACCTGTAACAATGGTCCCAGGCTAATGGGAATGTAAAATGGTCCAATGGCTTTGGAAAAGTTTGGCAGTTTCTGAAAACGTTCACCATATAGCAGCCTATGACCAGCCATTCCACTACTAGGTATTTTCCCAAAAGAAATGAAAGCGCTCTCCCTCTCCCTCCCCCTCCCCCTCTTCCCTTTCCACGGTCTCCCTCTCCCTCTCCCCTTTCCACGGTCTCCCTCTCATGCCGAGCCAAAGCTGGACTGTGCTGCTGCCATCTCAGCTCACTGCAACCTCCCTGCCTGATTCTCCTGCCTCAGCCTGCCCAGTGCCTGCGATTGCAGGCGCGCGCCGCCACGCCTGACTGGTTTTCGAATTTTTTTGGTGGAGACAGGGTTTCGCTGTGTTGGCCGGGCTGGTCTCCAGCTCCTAACCGCGAATGATCCGCCAGCCTTGGCCTCCCGAGGTGCCGGGATTGCAGACGGAGTCTCGTTAACTCAGTGCTCAATGGCGCCCAGGCTGGAGTGCAGTGGCATGATCTCGGCTGGCTACAACCTCCACCTCCCAGCCGCCTGCCTTGGCCCCCCAAAGTGTGGAGATTGCAGCCTCTGCCCGGCCGCCACCCCGTCTGGGAAGTGAGGAGCGTCTCTGCCTGGCCGCCCATCGTCTGGGATGTGAGAAGCCCCTCTGCCTGGCTGCCCAGTCTGGAAAGTGAGGAGCGTCTCTGCCCGGCCGCCATCCCACCTGGGAAGTGAGGAGCGCCTCTTCCCGGCCGCCATCCCATCTAGGAAGTGAGGAGCGTCTCTGCCCAGCCGCCCATCGTCTGAGATGTGGGAAGCGCCTCTGCCCCGCCGCCCGGTCTGGGATGTGAGGAGCGCCTCGGCCCGGCTGCAACCCCGTCTAGGAGGTGTACCCAACAGCTCATTGAGAATGGGCCATGATGACAATGGCGGTTTTGTGGAATAGAAAAGGGGGCAAGGTGGGGAAAAGATTGAGAAATCGGAAGGTTGCTGTGTCTGTATAGAAAGAAGTAGACATGGGAGACTTTTCATTTTGTTCTGTACTAAGAAAAATTCTTCTGCCTTGGGATCCTGTTGATCTATGACTTTACCCCCAACCCTGTGCTCTCTGAAACATGTGCTGTGTCCACTCAGGGTTAAATGGATTAAGGGCGGTGCAAGATGTGCTTTGTTAAACAGATGCTTGAAGGCAGCATGCTCATTAAGAGTCATCACCACTCCCTAATCTCAAGTACCCAGAGACACAAACACTCTGCCTAGGAAAACCAGAGACCTTTGTTCACTTGTTTGTCTGCTGACCTTCCCTCCACTACTGTCCTATGACCCTGCCAAATCCCCCTCTGCAAGAAACACCCAAGAATGATCAATAAAAAAAAATAAAATAAAATAAAATAAAGAAAAAAAAGAAATGAAAGCATATGTCCACACAAAAACTTGTATACAAATGTCTGCTGCAGCTTTATTTGAAATAACCCCAACCTAGAAAAGGTCCAAATTTCTCAACGATAAACATAAACAGACTGTAGTATTTCTGGATGATAGAATGCTACTTAGCAATAAAAAGGGAATAATTATTGATAACTCAAAACAACATAGATAAATCTCAATTATGCTTTGCGAAAGAGCAAAAAAAAGAGTACATGTAGTATGATTCCATTTATATAAAATCCTAGAAAATACAAAGTAGTCTATGGTGACAAAAGCAGACCAGTTGTTGCCCGAGTCTGTGTGAGAGGGAAGGGGTGGAGGGAGAGATGACAAAATTACACGAGGAAATTTCTGGGGGCAATGGATATTGCAGGGACCAAGGGAAAAAGCTCCCCTGCGTCCTCTAAAAACTTGTTGAAAAATCAATTTATAGAAGGCAGACTAATACTAGAAACAGCATACAAATTTATCAACGTGCATGGAGGGAAAATCCAGAAAGATGACCCCAACCCCCATGGGTGCAGAAGCTTGTGTATCTCCTCGAGGTTACAGAGAGAACGAGGGATCTGAGGGTGGCCCACAGTGGGTTAAGATGGCAAGTCGGGGGGGCCAGGTGCAGTGGCTCACGCCTGTAATCCCAACAGTTTGGGAGGCTGAGGCGGGTGGATCACCTGCGATCAGGAGTTCGAGAGCAGCCTGGCCAACATGGTGAAACCCTGTCTCTACTAAAAATACAAAAATACAAAAAAAAAAAAAAAATAGCTGGGCGTGGTGGCATGCACTTGTAGTCACAGCTACTCGGGAGGCTGAGACAGGAGAATCGCTTGAACCTAGGAGGTAAAGGTTGCAGTGAGCCGAGGTCACACCACTGCACTTCAGCACCTCAGCATGGGCAATAGAGCGAGACTCCGTCTCAAAAAAAAGAAAAGAAAAAAAAGATGACAAATCAGCTTATGGCAGGGGCAGAAGAGGAGGCCTGGCTCACAAAGATGGTCTCTATAGACACAAACCTCCCCCAGCAAGACAGCTTTTCAGCTATTCTTGGATTTCTAGCCCTTTTGAATAGCCATCTTAAAATATGCCAAAAAGTATATTTTGGAGTGAAATATTTTGATTTCCTTCAATATACTTATTATTCTGATTGTGGTGGTAGTTCCATGGGTATAGACATGTGAAAACATACCAAAGTGTGTATTTTCAGTGTGTGCAGTTTCTTGTCTGTTAATTGCACTTTGATGAAGCTGTTTTGAAAAAGGAAGATCTTCTTAGGATTCCTCACTTCCTGTGACTCTCCCACAGCAGCTGGGGGAATGGGCCAAGAGCAGAATCTGGTGACAAAGTAGCCTTGGGTGGCTTGGTTGGCCACACATGCCACTGAAAGCACCTCTCCCAGGAATCCAGTCGCCTCCAGTGCCTGCTGAAGCAAGAAAACGCTCCAAAGGATGACTCCAGCTGTGTCTGCATCATAATTAAGGCTGCAAAAACCCAAAATGAATGAAGTCTCCCCAGCTAATGTGCCACTTCTAATTTAATCTAATTGGCCTCTGAAAGAGAGCCTTGGCCTGCCCCAGAGGCAAAATCGTCCAAATGAAGTGAATTTAAACTAATTTAAGCTAACTAATTACAAACTGGGGGGTACTGTCACAAGAACAATTGTTATTGTTCTTTGATTGCTTGCTCAACTGGATTATTTGCTCATTACCTTCAGAGCTGTTGGGACTTTCATGGGGTGCCCCTTGCCGCACATCAATAAGGCATTCTACAAGGCAGCCTGGAGTGGAGGGTCCCCACACCAGATTGGCGTGGTAGCGCTGAGGATTAGCTTGGCTTTCTGAGTGTTTGGAGAATCTTTTCTTTTTTTTTATTGACCATTCTTGGGTGTTTCTCGCAGAGGGGGATTTGGCAGGGTCACAGGACAATAGTGGAGGGAAGGTCAGCAGATAAACAAGTGAACAAAGTTCTCTGGTTTTCCTAGGCAGAGGACCCTGCGGCCTTCCGCAGTGTTTGTGTCCCTGGGTACTTGAGATTAGGGAGTGGTGATGACTCTTAACGAGCATGCTGCCTTCAAGCATCTGTTTAACAAAGCACATCTTGCACCGCCCTTAATCCATTCAACCCTGAGTGGATACAGCACATGTTTCAGAGAGCACAGGGTTGGGGGTAAGGTCACAGATCAACAGGATCCCAAGGCAGAAGAATTTTTCTTAGTACAGAACAAAATGAAAAGTCTCCCATGTCTACCTCTTTCTACACAGACACGGCAACCATCAGATTTCTCAATCTTTTCCCCACCTTTCCCCCCTTTCTATTCCACAAAACCGCCATTGTCATCATGGCCCGTTCTCAATGAGCTGTTGGGTACACCTCCCAGACGGGGCGGTGGCCGGGCAGAGGGGCTCCTCACTTCCCAGTAGGGGCGGCCAGGCAGAGGCGCCCCTCACCTCCTGGACGGGGCGGCTGGCCAGGCGGGGGGCTGACCCCCCCACCTCCCTCCCGGACGGGGCGGCTGGCCGGGCGGGGGCTGACCCCCCCACCTCCCTCCCGGACGGGGCGGCTGGCCGGGCGGGGGCTGACCCCCCCCACCTCCCTCCCGGACGGGGCGGCTGGCCGGGCGGGGGGCTGACCCCCCCACCTCGCTCCCGGACGAGGTGGCTGCCGGGCGGAGACGCTCCTCACTTCCCAGACGGGGGTGGCTGCCGGGCGGAGGGGCTCCTCACTTCTCAGACGGGGCGGTTGCCAGGCAGAGGGTCTCCTCACTTCTCAGACGGGGCGGCGGGGCAGAGACGCTCCTCACATCCCAGACGGGGCGGCAGGGCAGAGGTGCTCCCCTCATCTCAGACGATGGGCGGCCGGGCAGAGGCGCTCCTCGCTTCCTAGATGGGATGGTGGCCGGGCAGAGACGCTCCTCACTTTCCAGACTGGGCAGCCAGGCAGAGGGGCTCCTCACATCCCAGACGATGGGCGGCCAGGCAGAGACGCTCCTCACTTCCCAGACGGGGTGGCGGCCGGGCAGAGGCTGCAATTTCGGCACTTTGGGAGGCCAAGGCAGGCGGCTGGGAGGTGGTTGTAGCGAGCCGAGATCACGCCACTGCACTCCAGCATGGGCGCCATTGAGCACTGAGTTAACGAGACTCCGTCTGCAATCCCGGCACCTCGGGAGGCCGAGGCTGGCAGATCACTCGCAGTTAGGAGCTGGAGACCAGCCCGGCCGACACAGCGAAACCCCGTCTCCACCAAAAAAATACGGAAACCAGTCAGGCGTGGCGGCGCGCGCCTGCAATCGCAGGCACTCGGCAGGCTGAGGTAGGAGAATCAGGCAGGGAGGTTGCAGTGAGCTGAGATGGCAGCAGTACCGTCCAGCTTCGGCTCGGCATCAGAGGGAGACCGTGGAAAGAGAGGGAGAGGGAGACCGTGGGGAGAGGAGAGGGAGGGGGGAGGGGAGGGAGAGGGAGAGGGAGAGGGAGAGGGAGAGGGCTGGAGAATCTTAAAGCAAACGCACAGCATATGCTGCTCATTCAAGTAACCTGCAGCTAACTACACCTCTTTTTGGAGACATAAGTTTTTCTTCAGCTTCGGGATGTAGGTTATGAGTTTTGAGGTCATCTGTTGAACCAACCTCTTTATTGTTCAATCGTTCTGACCTTGAGATGCAGCCCGTTATACCTGGGTAGAGATCTGAAGCAAAAGTGGGGAGAAAGAAAAGACCTGTATCCAAGCCTGTTTCTCAGCAGCTGTGTGAGGTAGCTGTGCTGCCACACCTCTCTGAGCCACAGGCAGAGATCTGGTGGAAAACGCATGAAATTTGCAGACCCATCTATCTGCTGCTTCTGGTTTGAGCTTCAGTTCCCTCCTCCCAGGCATGTTAAATTTAGCCTACAGCTGCCTCCTTACTTATTTTAAGTGTAACAAATGTTATGTTACATTTGGGACCTGTGTGGCTAAAGGTTTCTCTGCACAAAGGGAACTGTCACTTAACTGGATGTGAAAGGGGCTGTAACCTACTCTTGTGACAAGCAACCATACTTCAACCACTCACAGATGGCCAAGTCTTCCAACTGTGTTCGAGTAAGGCCAACGCTGAGCTGTAGCCAATCAGGCTGTTTCTCTGCCTCACTTCTGTTTTCTGTGCTTCACTTTCCGTTCTCTGCCCGTAAAGACTCTCACCACACGGCAGCACCAGAGACGCTCTGAACCTCTTCTGGTCAGGGGGCTGCCTGATTCCCATATCATTCTTTGCTCAGTTAAACTCTGTTAAATGTAGTTTGCCTCAGTTTTCCTTTTAACAGGCAGAAACTACCACCTCACAGAATTGCTATGAAGACTGAACATGGTCACTCTGTGAAAACATTTCATAAACTGTGTCGCTTGCGAATGCTGTTATTTTTCTCATCTGTAAAATAAAGGAATTCAACCAGGGGATTTGAATAGTTCCTGTATTCATTTCCTGTGGCTGCCATAACCAAGCACCACAAATCGGGTGGTTCATAGCCACAGAACTGTGTCCTCCTGCAGTTCTGGAAGCCGAGTCTGAAATGAAGGTGGCGGCAGGGCTGTCCTTCCTCTGACGACTCGGGACGAGTCCTCTCCTGCCTCCTCCAGCTCCAGGCGCTCCTCAGCATGTGGCTGCTTTGCTGGGTCTCTGTCCCACCTCCACATCACCTTCTGCTCTGTGTGTTTCAAATCTCTCTCTGCCTTTGTCTTGTGAGGACACTTGTAATTGGGTTTAGGGCTCACCTGGGTAATTCAGGATGATCACATGGAACAGCCTTCACTTGACTACATCTTCAAAGACCCCATTTCCCAAATAAGGCCACCATCCCAGATTCTGGGCGGACACTGTGGGCAGTGGCACCATATTCAGCCCACTGCAGCCCTCCTTAGCTCTATGGTCCTATCTTCTTCTGGATGTTACCATTTGGTCTAAATTTCAACCAGTCTGAGTTGCATATTGAGTGGTACATAAGCAATGGCCACATTTGATGTTTCTTGTCTGAGAATGTATGTTTCTTCAATATTTCCACGAAAAATGTGCATCGAATATTTTACTACGGTGGGAGTAGGGGCCAAGTACAGGGCAAAAACTTATTGATGACAAGTTTATGCAAATTAGACAGCAAAATGAAAATTTCAAGCAGCCTTGGCACTACAACAAAAAAGTCTGTCCAGCAAGAGATTGGATTTAATTATTAAGAAAGTTGGGGGCCGGGCCTGGTGGCTCATGACAGTAATCCCAGCACTTTGGAAGGCTGAGGTGGGTGGATCACCTGAGGTGGGGAATTTGAGACAAGCCTGACCAACATGGAGAAACCCTGTCTCTCCCAAAAATACAAAAATTAGCTGGATATGGTGGCACATGCCTGTAATCCCAGCTACTCGGGAGGCTGAGGCAGGAGAATCGCTTGAACCCAGGAGGTGGAGGTTGCGGTGAACCGAGATCGCACTATTGCACTCCAGCCTGGGCAACAAGAGCAAAACTCTGTCTCAAAAAAAAAAAAAAAGAAAAAAGAAAAAGAAAGAAAGTTGGGGGAGTGACTGTCCCACTGTGCTGTTTGATAGAATCAGTGTCTCTGGGTTAGTGGCTTTTGGCAGATGTCTGCTAGTCTAAAAAGCCACAGTTGAGGGTAGAAAGAAGAAGATGCTAGAAAGAATGCTCATAATGGACCATAAAAGCTCTTTCTACTTCCAGGGAATCTTTCCATTTGGGAACACTGAAGTGCTTTGCAGACAGTCGTTACAATTACACAAGCGTTGGGATGTCCATGTTCTCTCTTCCTCATGTTAGACATTGAGCCACTGAGGAAGTCTAAGGAGACATGGGGTGTGTCATTGGAGAAGGGCCCCTAGCTGACTGTTGAGGGTAAGCAGAGCCACAGCCTCCAGATTTTATTCAAGGTGAAATGGACATTGGGTGAGCTCTCTTGTTCTCAGATGATCTGCTTTATAGTACAGGACTAGGGCCATAGCAGTTGCCATCAAAGTGGCTGGATTTCAATCACCTCCAGCCTGTGGACTGACAAGGTCTGGGTCGACTGTCCCTCCCTCCCTTAGGCTGGACGTGCTGAGGCACATGTGATGGGGAGTTGCTGGGCTGGTGACCACCTGACATGTCCTCTCTGTACTTCCTTCCCCAGCATCACTGCCCACCAGTTCCTGCTCTAGCCAATGACTCAGTCTCAGCGCACCCACTCGTCAGTACTCGCATGGAGAAGAACTCTGACTTCTCTGATTTCTGTTCCAAGAAGGCAGTACGTGGACAGCAGTCCTCTTGGAGGACTATGGAGATAGCTCTTGATGGGACTTGGAGAGGGGCTCCAGCTCTGAGGACTGTGCTCTGGGACTTGTGCTGGTTGTTTGCACCTCCAGCTCCATTTTCCATCCTTCTCCACCTGCTCGAGGCCCTGGGAGGCTGACCCGCAGGACGGCATCAAGGGTTCCCCTGCCCCAGGGCTGCCAGCTGGGTTCAGTCAGTGCACAGCCTCAGAGGGGAAGCGAGTCTGGACACTTTATTCTGGTGCCCTCAGGGGTACCTTGGACTGGCCACAGCCCTTGACCTGCCATCTTGGCTCCTGACAGGCAGCTCCTCCACTCTGCCCTCTCTGTGTGGGGTTCTGGCAAACTTCAAGCGTGGGGGTAGCAGTGAAGTCCCCAGCAGTCACTATGAGCCCTGAGGCATCACAGCCCCTTATGCCTTTCTTCCCCCCACCCCTGTCCACATTGTTGTCGAGGGTTCCTTTGTGAAATTCTCCTGAAATCATCCTGAGTGTGCCATCTGTTTCCCACAGGGCCCCTGACTGGTTCCTTTGTTTATAAAAATTGAACAGTAATGCCCATCTCATGGTGTCTTCAGGATTAAATGGGCGAACACATGAGAAGCATTCAGCATAATGACCCATAGTTTTACATGCTCAGTAAGTGCTAGCTCGAGACACATTTTCCAGTGGAGCTGGTGAGTGCGTCAACTCAGTTCAATTCAATCCTGCCAATATTTATGAAGCCCCCACTAGGTGCAAGGCCAGAGCCAGCCATTTCCCAAGTGACAAAGGTGCGTGACTGAATCAGCGCAATCCACTCCCTCCGAACACTTGGGAGTCCTCACAAGCGGCGGCCTCATTGCCCTCTCTCTCTCTCCCCACTTCAGTCACCATTTGACAAATATTTCCTGAGGGCCTACATTCTTCGGGGTGCCATGTTAAGAACACCTTGGGATAAAAGAGTGAGCAGAATAGATACCCCCACTCTCAGAGAGTGAACAGCCTGCTGGAAGGAGACAGACATCAGTCCATCACTCGGATCCCTATATTAGCAAGTGTGTTTCACAAACTGGCATCAGGGCTCTAAAGGAAGAAAACTGGCTTCTGTAAGGAATGAGACCTGGCCTGCATGGGGGTCAGAGGATGCTTTGCTGAAAACACAAACGTAGACACAACCCAAGCCAAGCAAAGGGCGGTGGCCAGGGCAGTGCACTCAGAACACCATGCAAAGGCCCTGCACAGGGAGGGCGCCATGTGGCTGGAGCAGAAACAGGGAAGCAGGGGCTGCTGGTGGGACATGGAAGATGACACTGGAGAGGCTGGGGGGCCAGATGGTGCAGGGTCTGTAGGCCAGGGTTAATATTTTAGCCCTTATTCAAAACACACACAACCAAAGTCATGTGTGTGTGTGTGTTCTCAGCTATTTCAAAATGTTGCTTTGGCTGCAGCAAAGAGAATGGGCTGGAGAGTGCAGGATAGATATGAAAGAGCCACGAGGAGGCCTCTGCTATAGTCTGGGAGGAGGATGACTGACAGCTTGGGCCGGAATGGTGCCAGAGGAGAAGGGAGAACTGGACCTGTTCAAAGACATCAGGAAAACACAAATTATGGGGGGTGGGGTGGGCTGAATATGGAGCGGGGGGCGGGGAATGAAGGAGAAACTTGGGGGTGGGCTGGATATGGAGGGTGAGGGGGGCTGTCAAGGAAAAATCCTAGACTTCTGGCTGATTGGTAATGTCATCACCCAAGAAATAAAATATTGGACAAAGATCTGGCTTGGTGTGGAAGGTCAGGAAAGACCATGAATTCAGTCTTGTGTGTGACATGACTTTTGAGACATCGAGATACAGAAATCAAGAAGCAGCTGGATATAGGGATTTGGAGCTCCAAGGGGAGAGCTGAGCTGGTGATGTGAGTTTCACAGCCATTAGAAAACAAATGGTAATTAAAGCCATGGGCTGGCCCCGGAAGACTGCCCAGCCAGAGAGTCCATGAAGAACCCCAGAGAGCTAAAGGCAGAGCAGGAGAGTGTGGGACAAAAAGCAAAGGAGTGTGGCAAGAAAAAGGGAGTAGCCCACAGTGTCTGATGCCCTGAGAAGTCAGGAGGGGAACTGGAAAGTGTCTGTTGCATTTAGCAACATGGAAGTCATCAGTGACCCTGGCAAGCACCCTTTCAATGGGCCACAGAGGTCAAAGCTGCCTGGGAGTGGCAGGAGGAAACAGAGGGAGTTTTTGTACTCACTGACTTTTTTTTTTTTTTTTTTTTGAGACAGAGTCTTGCTCTGTTGCCCAGGCTGTAGTACAGTGGTGCGATCTCTGCTCACTGCAGCCTCCACCTCCTGGGTTCAAGCGATTCTTCTGCCTCAGCCTCCTGAGTAGCTGGGATTACAGGTGCCCACCACCACGCCCTGCTAATTTTTGTATTTTTTTTTTTTTTTTGAGACGGAGTCTTGCTTTGTTGCCCAGGCTGGAGTGCAGTGGTGCAATCTCAGCTCACTGCAAGATCCGCCTCCCGGGTTCACGCCATTCTCCTGCCTCAGCCTCCCGAGTAGCTGGGACTACAGGCGCCCGCCACCACACACAGCTAATTTTTTTTTTTTTTTTGTATTTTTAGTAGAGACAGGGTTTCACCATGTTATCCAGGCTGGTCTCGATCTCCTGACCTTGTGATCTGCCCACCTTGGTCTCCCAAAGTGCTGGGATTACAGACATGAGCCACCGTGCCTGGCCAATTTTTGTATTTTTAGTAGAGATGGGGTTTCACCATGTTGGCCAGTCTGGTCTCGAGCTCCTGACGTCATGATCCGCCCACCTCGACCTCCCAAAGTGCTGGGATTACAGGCTTGAGCCACTGCGCCCAGCCCTCATTGACTTTTGTTTTCCATTTTCTCAAGAGATTTGACTGTGAAATGGTAGCTGGAGAGGAGCAAGAGGGTCAAGGGAAGGTTTATACTTTTCTTTTAAGAAGTGAGAGACTTAAGCATATTGGTCTGTGAGACAGATCCGGTGAGAGGATGTAGTTGAATATTCAAGAAGGAGCCAGGTGGACATGGGGCAAGGCTCACTAAGAAGGCACATGGATGCCATCAAAGCTCAGAAGCGGGGTTTGGCTTAGGAGGAGGGAAGCAGATTGGGTGCGAGGCAGATGTCATGAGACTTCTAGCCAGTCAGGAGAAGCCAAAGGGCTCCTACCTAAGAATTGTATTTAATCTGTCAAGTAGGAGGGAAGCAGATTGGGTGCGAGGCAGATGTCATGAGACTTCTAGCCAGGCAGGAGAAGTCAAAGGGCTCCTACCTAAGGATTGTATTTAATCTGTCAAGTAGGAGGTAGGGGGTTGGTGGTTTGAGAAGAGCAGTGTCACCCAGGCTGGAGTGCATGGCTTGATCATGACTCACTGCAATCTTGACCTCTTGGGCTCAAGTGATCCCCCCACCTCAGCCTCCCAAGTGGCTGGGACTACAGGTGTGCACCACAACAGCAAGCTAATTTTTAATTTTTTTTTCGTAAAGACGGGGTCTTGATATGTTGCCCAGGCTGGTCTTGAACTCCTGGTTTCAAGTGATTTTCTTGTCACGCTCATCTGAGTGAAGAGACCACCAAGCAGGCTTTGTGTGAGCAACAAGGCTGTTTATTTCACCTGGGTGCAGGCGGGCTGAGTCTGAAAAAGGAGTCAGCAAAGGGAGGTGGGATTATCATTAGTTCTTACAGGTTTTGGGATAGGCTGTGGAGTTAGGAGCAATGTTTTGAGGGCAAGGGGTGGATCTCACAAAGTACATTCTCAAGGGTGGGGAGAATTACAAAGAACCTTCTTAAGGGTGGGGAAGATTACAAAGTACATTGATCAGTTAGGGTGGGGCAGAAACAAATCACAATGGTGGAATGTCATCAATTAAGGCTATTTTCACTTCTTTTGTGGATCTTCAGTAGCTTCACGCCATCTGGATGTATACATGCAGGTCACAGGGGATATGATGGCTTAGCATGGGCTCAGAGGCCTGACATTTCTCACCTTGGCCCTCCCAAAGTGCTGGGATTACAGGAGTGTGCCACCTTGCCTGGCCAGACAAATATTTATTAAACTTATTATGTGTTGCCAAAGAATAAAACAAATACCATCAGAACCATACATAAATACATATTATAGCAGTAATAATAGTGATAATAACAATGCTGAGTTGATTTACTGGCCAGACAAGGGAATATACCAGTGAAGAAATTTACTGGCATGTTTTCTGGGAGGCAAAAACTTAGGGTTTTGATTTTGGTGGTGTTGTTGCTTGTTTTTTTTTTTATTTTAAATAATTTTAAAAAATGGTTTTTCTCAGTGGTTATGCTAATTAAGGATTGGCAACATGCAACCCGGGTAGGACAGAATGAGGCCTTTAAGTCTCAATAAGCTTGGTTAAGAAAAGCCGCATACGCCGGGTGCGGTGGCTCACGCCTGTAATCCCAGCACTTTGGGAGGCCAAGGCGGGTGGATCACGAGGTCAGGCGATCAAGACCAGCCTGGCTAACACGGTGAAAACCCATCTCTACTAAAAATACAAAAAATTAGCTGAGCTAATGGTGGTGGCACGTGCCTGTAATCCCAGCTATTCGGGATGCTGAGGCAGGAAAATCGCTTGAATCTGGGAGGCGGAGGTTGCAGCGAGCTGAGATCGCCCACTGCACTTTCGCTGGTCACAAAAGTCATTAGCGAGATCCTGGGCTACTTCAGCCGGTTGGAACCAGTAGAGGTGAAACACAGCAGCCCTCCGTTTAATGTTTCCCCAGCAAGGGCTTCTCTCAGAGAAAGTCTTTTCCTTTTGCAACACAACATGTTGTCTATGCCCTGGAGACACACAGTAGTTCCTGCCCTAAGAGTCTGTGGGCAGTGAGAGCCCACAGGAGGGTAGCTGACCCAGCCCTGGGGAACCCGGCCTTCAGAGACCTGCCTGGTGGCCGGAAATTACCCTGGACAAGTGAGCTCAGGGTGGGCTGAACTGTTTCCCCCAGATGGAGGAAGCAGCCAGGCCTGCACTCTGAGGTCGTGGAAGCCAGGCAGGCTAATAAGAGTGTGGACCCCAGAGCCAGTGCGTCTGAACTAGAATGTCCTTCCCCTGCTTCTCAACTGTGTGACCTTGGAAATGCTGCTGAGCTTCTCCAAACCACAGGTTCCTTATTTGCCAAAGGGGAGTGCTAACTGCACTTAATCATAAGGGTGTGGTGGGACCAAATGAGATAATTCATATAAAAGTGCTCTTAGCTTGATGCTAGGCATGTAACAAGCCTTAACAAACGTGAGCTATTATTATCGCTCAGAGCAAAATAATGTAAGAGAAGGAAGGAATTTGGCAAAACATATACCTCCTTATTTTACAGATGAGGAAGCTTGGCCAGCAAGATGAAGTGACCTTCCTAAGGTGAGCTGGTTTCTAGCAGAGCCAGTCCTGGAATATGGGTGTTCTCTTTTTCAGTCTCATCTGATGAAAAAGAAGCAATATGTTTAGTACCTACAAGCAGGTTTCGGAATCAGAGAGGCCTAGGTTCAAATCCTGGCTCTACCGTTTCCTACTGTGTGACTTCGGGCACAAGAGTAAAGCTGTTTAAGCTTTTGTTTCCTCCACTGCAAAGGTGGCTAAACACCTCCTCAGTGGGTTGTCACAGGAATTAAATCAGATGAAAGGCATTGAGGACATAGGCAAGAAACCCAGCAGATGGAAGCTTCTTCGTGCCCTTTCCTGACCTTTCCTTTCCTTTGCTAAGACTGAACCCCCAAATGAAGCATTGCATGGAAGCTAGGCTGGAGGCGGGCACCCAGCCCTAGAGTGAGTGAGTGGTGAAGATTTCCCCACCCCGCCTCGGGTTCAGAGCAGTGGTCTTGTGGAATTTGCCCAACACAACAGGTACAAATTCATAGTCACAGAGTGAGCTGTGCAGGAAAGGCAAATAAAAGTGCAAAAGTGACTCTGGAACACTCAGCAGGACAGCTGGGGCAGGGGAGTGGTGGGAGAGGTGGTGTTCAGGGTGAAATGTGGGGTGGGATGACATGCACTGGGCTTTAAATGCCCTGCTCAAGGGCTGTTTGTTCCCAGACAATGGGGAGTCATGAGAGGTTTGGGAGTGAGGGAGTGGTGAGATCTGAGTTACTTTGGAATTACCCTCTGGCCTTCAGGAGTCATTCAGCATGAGGGCAGAGATGGGAGGGAGGAGAAGGGGACTGGCAAGGAGGAGGGAGGTGGAAGAGCTGTTTCGTAGGCAGAAAGAAAGTGCCCTGATGGGACGTAGAGGTTCAGGAAGGCAGGGTTTATGCTGAGGTTATATCAGGAGTGGCAATGCCATCCGGCCCACATACCGGAATCCAAGATTTATTCTATATGTGTGTCTGAGGTTAGGGGAGGCGCCTTTGAGTACGTTAGGGCCTATAAGTCCAGTTCATTGTAACTTTCCTTTCACACGGAAGCCCTCACGTCGTTAAGGCGCTGGTGGAAAAAGAAACCCCTGCCCTGGGCCCTCCTTCCAGGGGTCTTCGCTCCCACCAGCCTCAGTGCAGGTCAGACCTCAACTGGCTCCCACCCAGATGGTGGCTCTCTGTTTCTGTCCCCTGCAGGCTCCTCTACGTGCTCCTTTGGGAGAAGCAGATGCCTGGGATGACATCTGTTAGAAAACTTGGATGGGCCTTGGCTGGGCGCGGTGGCTCACGCCTGTAATCCCAGCGCTTCGGGAGGCCGAGGTGGGTGGATCACGAGGTCAGGAGATCGACACCATCCTGACTAACATGGTGAAACCCCGTCTCTACTAAAAATACAAAAAATTAGCCGGGCATGGTGGTGGGCACCTGTAGTCCCAGCTACTCGGGAGGCTGAGGCAGGAGAATGGTGTGAACCCGGAAGGCGGAGCTTGCAGTGAGCCGAGACAGCGCCACTGCACTCCAGCCTCAGCGACAGAGTGAGACTCCATCTCAAAAAAAAAAGGGAAAACTTGGATGGGCCCCTGGCATCCTGAGGAGTGCGTTTCAAACCGTCTGCAGTGAAGGACCAGTTTCTGAAACATTCCCAACCCATCACAGGTCACTGCTTTTGTAAAATACAACAAAGAATGAATTTCTAGAAAAATAGAATTAAAAAGACATGTAGAATATACCTCCCGGATTTTTATTATTAGATTACAGAGACATACATTTACTGTGTCAAATCGCTGTAACTTTTTAGCCTCCGTTTCCATAAGTATTGTGGACAGGTAACCATTTGTAGTCTGGAGGCCCCAGGGTAGCCGTGGCCAAGAGGGCAGAACACGCCTTCCTCCCGCATTGGCGCCCTCCCTCCGTGGCCTCGCCCACCGGCTCTCGGGGCACGCTGACTCCTCTCTCACTAACACGCTCCACTTCGTCGCTCTGGGTTACACACTCACTTCAGCTTTCTCATGCTATTTTGTTTGTTTGTTTGTTTGTTTTTGATGGAGTCTCGCTCTGTCGCCCAGGCTGGAGTGCAGTGGTGCCATCGCAGCTCTCTGCAAGCTCCGCCTCCCAGGTTCACGCCATTCTCCTGCCTCAGCCTCCCGAGTAGTTGGGACTACAGGCGCCCGCCACCACGCCCCGCTAATTTTCTGTATTTTTAGTAGAGACGGGGTTTCACCGTGTTAGCCAGGATGGTCTTGATCTCCTGACCTGATGATCCTCCCGCCTTGGCCTCCCAAAGTGCTGGGATTACAGGTGTGAGCCACTGTGCCCGGCCTCTCATGCTATTTTATGCTCCCTCAGCTCCAGAATGCTCCACCCTGGCTACCATCCCTCCATATCTGCTGCAGCCACTGTGTATTGGGCGTATCCCAGCTTCCATGATTTCAGTGAATCCGTGTAACAGAGCACTAATGTGTGTAATTACTTACACCTTTTATAAATTGGAGGAGGTCTGTGCTATCACTATAACAATTCTTGGCCAGGGAATGGTCACCTCTCTGGACCAGGAAGAGTTCCACACTGGATTTTTGCTGGAACTAGAGGGAAAGGAAGCTGGGCTGACTGAGCACAGTTCTGGGGATACCTGTGGCCATACATGGGGCTTCAAGGGGAGAGAGTGTCTGAGAGTGATGCCACACAGAGGAAAGGAAAGCCGAGAGATGCAGACAGACCCTGCTTCCCCGCAGTTTCTGGCCTTCCTTGCTGATGACGGTGGGTGCTGTGGGATGCCTTGCAGCTCCTCATTAAGGACAAAGAAGGGGCTCCCAGCTCTTGGGACTGCTGCCGGTGGGCGGTGCTCAGCTGTCTTCCTTCTTTGGAACTGCCTCTGCTGATGACAGCTACCTCTCCCATGTCACGCCCCTTCCCACGACAGCCAATAGCCCATGACATGTTGGCCTGGAGGTCTAACTTCCAGGCCTCTTTGCCCCAACTCAGGACAGCTCTGCAGAGTCATCTTAGCTTCAGAGGAGCTCCCCGCAGGGCTGGCTGAGCTCTTTACTACAACTGCATCATGGTTCAGTTGCCCTCTGCCCCATCCTGCTGCTGCAATCATCAGCCTGTTCCTAATATTATCAGCAGGGGGGAGAAAATACAGCTAGTTTCTTAGGAGAGAGGACCCCTGGAACATGAGGTGGAGCAGATGGGTGGAATCGTGGTAATAGAGCATGGGGTTATAAGGAGCTTCAAGGGGCCACCGGGTCCAGAACAGGAAGGGAAGAACTTCAAAATCTTGCCACATGAGGAGCAGCTGGAGGAGCTGAAAATATTTAACTGGAGAAGTAAAGATGTATGGGGAATATGACAGTGAGCTTCACATATTTGACTGTAAATCAAGTAGAGGTTAGGTCAGACTCCTTCTGCTAGGTCTCCTGGCTTCTGCTCTTGACCACCTACAGTCCATTCTCACACCGTTTAGTAAGTCATGTCGCTCCCCAGCTTAAAACCCTCCCATCTTCTTTTTTTCTTGAGACAGAGTCTCGCTCTGTCACCCAGGCTGGAGTGCAGTGGCGCGATCTCAGCTCACTGCAAGCTCCGCCTTCCGGATTCATGCCATTCTCCTGCCTCAGCTTCCCAAGTAGCTGGGACTACAGGCGCCCGCCACCACACCAGGCTAATTTTTTTGTATTTTTAGTAGAGACGGGGTTTCACCATGTTAGCCAGGATGGTCTCAATCTCCTGACCTTGTGATCCGCCTGCCTCGGCCTCCCAAAGTGCTGGGATTACAGGCGTGAGCCACTGCACCCGGCCTCCCCTGTCTTCTTGCTGCATGAATAGAACCTGAGCGACTTGCTGTGAGGCCTTTCATAATCTGCCCTCGTCTCTCTTTCCAACTTTATCTCCTGTGGTTCTTCCCTCACTTGCCTTTCAGGCCACACTGGCCTTCTCCCAGCTGATCCTTGAATGCACCAGGGTCTTTGCACCTGCTGTAGCCTTGCTTGTTCTTCTGTATGTTCCTCTATGAGCTCTTCATTTGCCCCATTCCTTTCTGTTGTTCAGTCTCTGATCAAAAGTCATTTCATAAGAAAGGCTTCGAGTTTTTACCTCATTATCCTGCTTTACAGTCTTCATAGCACTCTGCTCCCTGAAACAGTTTTGTGTCTTTGTTGGTTAAATGATTTTTTTTCTTATCTCCCCCACAAAGAATATAAACCTAAAGTGGACTGAGGTGTGTCTGTCCTGTTCACCACTGCAACCTCAGGGTGTGGTATGGTTTTGGCATACAGCAGGTGTTCAAAAACTATGTGTTGAGTGAAAGAATGAATGAACATGAGCCCAGAAATAGCTCTAGAGTCCAGGGAGCTGCCGTAGGCGGGCTCAGAGCCTCGCCTGTCCGTGGAGGCGTGACGTGGAGGGAAACTGCCACTTAGGAGAGAACCAGCAAGTCAGTGGGAATATGGGGTTTGGAATCAGACAGATGAGGGTTTGAGTCTTTGTTCTGTCACTTCCTGCCTGGCTGCAGGCCTTGGACAGGTTATTTGACCTTGTTGGCCAGGCGTGGTGGCTCACATCTGTAATTCCAGGCCTTTGGGAGGCCGAGGCGGGCAGATTACCTGAGGTTGGGAGTTTGAGACCAGCCTGACCAACATGGTGAAATCCCATCTCTACTAAAAATACAAAAATTGGGCCAGGCGCAGTGGCTCACGCCTGTAATCTCAGCACTTTGGGAGGCCGAGGTGGGTGGATCACGAGGTCAGGAGATTGAGACCATCCTGGCTAACACAGTGAAACCCCATCTCTACTAAAAATACAAAAAATTAGCTGGGCGAGGTGGCGGGCGCCTGTAGTACCAGCTACTCAGGAGGCTGAGGCAGGAGAATGGTGTGAACCTGGGAGGCGGAGCTTGCAGTGAGCCGAGATCATGCCACTGCACTCCAGCCTGGACGACAGAGTGAGACTCTATCTCAAAAAAAAAAAAAAAAAAAAAAAAAAAGAAAAGGAAAAGAAAAGCTCAGTCCCTTCATCTGTAAAGACAGGGGTTTGATTAGAAGCCACCCCAGAGTGGTTCTGGATTGATTAAAGGCTGCTTCTGAAGCCCTGGCCAAGTGCCACACCCTTAGCAAGTGCTAAATAGATGTTTGCTGTTTAGTTTCCACACCAGGCCCCCGGGGCCACAGGAGCTGGGGGAGGTGTTTAAGGAAGAACCATGCTACTGCAATCCCTTTCACATACACCACTTGGCTTTTGTTTTTCTTTTTGTCTTTTTGTTAGAGACACACTCTCGCTCTGTTGCCTAGGCTGGAGTTGAGTGCTGTGATCACGGCTCACCGCAGCCTCGACCTCCTGGGCTCAAGTGATCCTCCTCCTTCAGCCTCTCCAGTAGCTGAGACTACAGGCATGCGCCACCACTCCTGGGTAATTTTTAAATTTTTTTAGAGACAATGTTTTCCTTATGTTGTCCAGGCCGCTTTTAAAATTCCTGGGCTTAAGTGGTCTGTCTGCCTCAGCAACCCAGAGCATTGGGATTACAGGTGTGTGCACTATGCCTGGCCTGTTTTTCTTTCCTGTGGCACTAACCGCCCCCACAGAGGGGAAAGTAAGCAGTGGAGCCCTGGGTTGAGGGCGGCTGGTGTAGGGGCAGGGACTGTCCAGACTGTTACTTCTCCACTGCCCGCCTCCAACATAACCCCATCGCGGGAGCTGGGTGAGGAAATGCATGAGCACTGATTCTTCGCAGGATTTCGAGTGTTACACATGTGGTAATACTGCTCACATCACTTGAATCTGCAATCCCATGTGAAGTTGGAGTATGTGGCAAGAAGCAACTCTGCGAGGGTGGTGGGTGGAGGAGGGAGGGGCCCAACCCACAGGCCAGGAACCCGTGTGAGGTGGCCGCCTTCCTCTGTCTCTTGCTAATACCTGGGTGATGGGCTTTATGCATCTTGACCCAGAAAAGAGCGAGTCACAATCGACCAATATGATGGAGGGGATATCACTGCACACCAGGCAAATACAGGCTCAGCTGCCAATTCCCACATCCCTCTAGCCCCTTTTGATGGCCAGGGAACTTTCTTGCTTCTGTTCACATGAAAACAACAGTTGGCCCTACCCATGTAACGAAGCAAACACTTACATACTGTGTACTTACTACATGCTGGGCACGGTTCTTAAACACTACCAGCACTGCCTGTATAATTCTCCCAGCAACCCTATGAGGTGGCTACAATCATTAGCCCCAGTTTACAGATGAGCCAATGGTTGCTTGGTGGGGTTTAGCCAATTGCACAGGCTTGCACAGCCAGTAAGTGGCCAGGCCAGGATTTGGACCCAGGCCATGCAGCCCCAGAGTCTGTGCACTTCACCCCCATGCGACGTGGCCTAGTCCCAAGGGGAATGGCTTGCCTTGTAGGGGATGAGCTGCCCATCATCGTGGGTGACAAGCAGAAGTGACTGAGCTAGACAGGGGTCTCCTCCACGTATTCAGTGTGTCCCCTGTGTGTAGCTCTGAGCTAAGCACTCTGCCAATGCCATCTCATTTCAGCCCGATGACACCACTGCCAGATGGAACCATTATTCCACTATATGGATGAACAAACTGGGTTTACAGAGATTAGGTAACTGGCCCGAGATCTCTGGCTGCTGAGGGCTGGAGCAGGGACTCAAGCAAGTTTGCTTAATGCAGATCCCAAGCTCTTCACCTCTTATCAGGGATGGTGTCCAGTGAGGGTTGGCTGGACTAGATGACTTTTACGGTCCTAGCCAATCCAAGATCCTGAGGGACTGAGAGTCTGGCAAGTAAAGGGGCACACTCCCCTAGTTACCAGCTCTAGCTCTCCCCTAGTAACTAGTTACTACGCCAAAAATACTAGTCATCACATTTCAGTTTTTTTTTTTTTTTTTTTGAGATTGAATCTCGCTCTGTTGCCCAGGCTGGAGTGCAGTGGCAGGATCTTGACTCACTGCAACTTCTGTCTCCCAGGTTCAAGTGATTCTCCTGCCTCAGCCTCCTGAGTAGCTGGAATTACAGGTGCACACCACCATGCCCGGCTAATTTTTTTAGTAGAGATGGGTTTCACCATATTGGCCAGGCTGGTCTTGAACTCCTGACCTCAAGATCTGCCTGCCTCAGCCTCCAGTTTGTTTGTTTTTCTTTTTTTTTTTTTTTTTTTGAGATGGAGTTTTGCTCTTGATGCCCAGGCTGGAGTGCAATGGTGCCATCTCTGCTCACTGCAATCTCCGCCTCCCAGGTTCAAGCGATTCTCCTGCCTCAGCCTCCTGAGTAGCTGGAATTACAGGCATGCACCACCATGCCCAGCTAATTTTTGTACTTTTAGTAGAGACGGGGTTTCTCCACCTTGGTCAGGCTGGTCTCGAGCTCCCAACCTCAGGTGATCCGCCCGCCTCGGCCTCCCAAAGTGAAGTGCTGGGATTACAGGTGTGAGCCAGCGAGCCTGGCCTATTGAGTTTTTATGTTTAAGGATGTATTTCTCTTACTATTTTTTTTAACACAGGGTTTTTCCTGAAAAGTTGCCTGAGGAACAAAGAGTTAATAAGACCCTTAAAGGATCAACTCTCTTTGCCAGGCATCTGAGTCCCCTCTGCGGCTTTGAGGAGACAGTCGCTGTCTTTCCTGGTGGTACCACCACCTTCCTTCATCCAACGCCGCCGCATCTGACAACCCTGGGCACAGGAATCTGCACCCCAGGTCTCCACGATGAATCCAGCAGTCAATTTTCAGAGCTTGTTCTGCCTGCCCCATCCACACCACTCGGCACATGGGTCAGCCCGCCTTTACTTACCTTCTTCATCTGGCTTCCCGGATGTCACATCTCTTCGTTTTTGGTTGGTTTTTCCAGTTGGCTTTTCCAATTTATACCTGCAGCATGGATCTCTCCTCTGAACTCCAGATACATAAATCTGTCTATTTGACATTGCCTTGGATGTCTAGAAGGCATTTCAAACTTAGCAGGTCCCACACTTAGCTCCTAATTGTCAGTCCTGCCTCCAGCACACGCCCCTCTTGGTGTTCCCCATCGCAGTTGAGGACAACTGCATTCTTCTAGTTTCTCAGGCCTCAAACCTTAGAATCATCCAAGACTCCTGTCTCTCACATATCTCATCTGTCAATGAATCCCATCAGCTCTACCTTCAAAATATGCCCAGAATCCACCACCTCCACTGCTAACACCTGGCTCACTATCTCCTAGTAACCTGGAGGGCACTGTCTTCAGTCTGATCTTCACACAGTAGCCGGAGTATGAAGACACAGGGTAGACCATGCCTCTCTTCTCCAAACTCTCCAGTGGATTCCTCCTAGTCAAAGTCAAAGTCAAACCTCACTTGGCCCTCTAGACCTCACCTCTGCATCCTTCCACTGGCCTTATCTCCTCCATCTCTGACCCTTGCTAGCTCTATTTCAGCTCCACCGGTCTCCTGGCCATTCCCTGAACCTGACACATGCTCTCCTACCCCAGGGCCTGTGCACTGGCTCTCCCGGTGAGGAAACCGCTCTCCTTCCCGTCTCCACCGGCGCGTCACCTCTTTGCTCACATATCCCTTTCTCAGAGAAGCTTTTATTGAGGCCTCTGCTCACCCTCTTCTCCCCTCCACATTCCCTGTCTTCCTTTTCTATTTCGTTTTTCTCTATGGTACTTATGGCTTATGTAACAAACTAATCTATTGTTTATATATTTATTTTTACTGTTTCTCTGTGAAAACGTACACTCGAAAAGGGCAGGAGTTTTGTCTGTTTTGATCAGGCTCCACCCCTGGAAGGTAGGACAGTGTTCAGCACAGCAGGTGCTCAATAGGTGTTGTTCCGTGAATCAGCACATCAGTTGCAGCATTGTGGCTACCAGGGGGTCAGGATGCGGGCGGTGGAGCCCTCTGGCCTTTGTGTGGTAGCCGAGGACTCTGTGTCAGCGACCGTTTTCCGGGAAACTTCCGGGCGAGACTCACATCTTGGAAACTCAAATACTCAATAGCTCTCGAATTCTAGGAATCTTGAGAAGAGGCCTGGATTAAGGATTCAGACGTGGGCCCTCAGATGGGTGAGAAACGGGGACTCTGTGTCTCCTAGCGGGGACAGAAGGGCCAGGTGACAGGCCAGGCAGAGTGGACGGGGCTTGGGCAGGGGGCGGGGGCAGGCAGCCACGCGGGGCAGGAGCTGCAGAGCTAAACCCAAGCCATGTGGACTGGCTGCGGGTTTCGCTGCCTAGCTGGTGGCGTTGAGCAAGTTACTTAACCTTTCTGAACTTCCGTTTTATGATTTTGGAGGAAACAGTCATAGCTTTCTCTCTGGCAGAGTCCGATGGCCCGAGTCCCGCTCCACAGTGCGGGTGGAGGGCACGGAGGGGTGTGGGGGGCGGGGGGTGCGACAGCCCAGGAAGTCTAGGGGGCGGCAGGGCGCGTGGGGGCGGGGGTTGGGAGACCGCAGGGAGGATCCCCGACCTTGTCTGAAGATCCGAGCAGGCGGAGCCGCGGTCTGGTCCGCGGGGTAGGCGGGGCGCAAGAGTGTTCCCGGGGGCGGGGGGCCGACCCGCGTCTAAAGGTTTCCGCGATTCACCCGCGGGCGCCTGGCCTGGCCCAGTTGCACCGCGAGCGCTGCGGACACTCGGGGCGGCAGTCGGTCTGTCAGTCCTCCCGCCAGGTCCCGCGGCCCGCACCTGCCGCCCGCACCTGCAGCTCGCACCTGCGGCCAGTGCCTACTGCCCTCTCTTGCCGCCCGCACCTGCAGCCCCGTACCTGCCGCTTGCACCTGCAGCCCCGCTTTCTGCCCAGTTCGAGCATGGCTGACCAGGCGCCCTTCGACACGGACGTCAACACCCTGACCCGCTTCGTCATGGAGGAGGGCAGGAAGGCCCGCGGCACGGGCGAGTTGACCCAGCTGCTCAACTCGCTCTGCACAGCAGTCAAAGCCATCTCTTCGGCGGTGCGCAAGGCGGGCATCGCGCACCTGTGAGTCGGGTCTTGGGCGGTGGGCCCCGTCCTGTCTGTCTGCCTGGGGAGCCTGCCCGGCGGGCTGACGTTGGGCCCTCTGAGCCTCCTGCCGTCAGCCTCTGTCTGTCCGTCTGATGTCTGAGCGCCTCTCTCGCTCTCTGTCTGGTAGCCCCTCTCTCCAGAAGCTGGCTCAGCCTCACTTAAGTCCTCATCTCCTCCCTTAACCTTGGAGGGGCCCACCTGGGGGTCCATTTCGCAGGTGTACACCTGATTCCATCTTGCATTCCTCTCCTCTGCCCTGAGCAGCCTGCCTCGTACCCCTCTCAGCCGGCCAAGTGCGGGCACCTGGCCTGCCCGTCATACCCGCCCTAGCCTCAGACAGGAAAGTGCTAGCTCAGGTGCCTTCCTTCCCCATTTCTTCTTTGTCCTCCTTCACTTTTTCTGCAATTAGGGACCCAAGTCAGGTTTCTAATCCAGTTATCTGTGACCTGAAACAAGACCTGTTAGGAGCGAGTGTCCCCCCCCCCGCCCCCCCCCCCCCGCGCAAGCAGGCTGGGAGGTCTCCTGTGTGTCCAGAGCCTTTAGGAGCAGCAGGGCTTGTGTGCAAAGGAGCTCCCGTGGGCTGCCCCTTGCTGGGACAGTTGTCATGCTGTGCCAGAAACAGGAAACACCCAGGGCTTCAAAACCCCTATCGATTTGCAATGATGGTGTGTGCAGCCTCTACCCAATTAGTGGAAAGCTCAAAAGTGGTTTGTAGAATGGTTCTCTGAATGCGCTATGGAGTGCATCTCGACCGTCACTGGGCACAGGAATCATTTGGGGATCTTGGTAAGATGTGTGCCCTCCTTCCATAGCTCTGGGACAGGTCCTGAGATTCTGCATTTCTAAGTTCTCCTGTGGTGGGTGCTGCCCATCAGATACTGTTTGTCTACTCATCACATTGTGAGTAGCAAGGGGTCAAGTGGAGTGGAGACTCAAAGGACCCCTTCTTGTGAGGTTTTTTGTAAGTCACACAACATCCTTTCATTTGTGTTGGTGTGCATAGGTATTTTCTTTTTCTTTCTTTTTTTTTTTTTTGAGACAGAATTTTGCTCTTGTTGCCCAGGCTGGAGTGCAATGGTGCGATCTTGGCTCACCACAACCTCTGCCTCCCGGGTTCAAGCGATTCTCCTGCCTCAGTCTCCCGAGTAGCTGGGATTACAGGCATGTGCCACCATGCCCAGCTAATTTTGTAATTTTTTTAGTAGAAACGGGGTTTCTCCATGTTGGTCAGGCTGGTCTCGAACTCCTGACCTCCGGTGATGCCTTGGCCTCCCAAAGTGCTGGGATTACAGGCATGAGCCACCGTGCACAGCCGTGCGCAGGTATTTTCTAGCTAACTGATCCACACTTTTAACTGAAGTGTAACTGGGTTTTCAGATTGTCCATACACTTTACTAACATTCCCCGCACTTATGCACACTATAAAAATGACACATGATGGGCTGGGCACGTAGGCTCTAGCCTGTCATCCCAGCACTTTGGGAGGCCGAAACAGGTGGATTGCCTGAGGTCAGGAGTTCAAGACCAACCTGATCAACATGGTGAAACCCCGTCTCTACTAAAAATACAAAAATTAGCTGGGTGTGGTGGCAGGCGCCTGTAATCCCAGCTACTCGGGAGGCTGAGGAAGGAGAATCGCTTGAACCCAGGAGGCAGAGGTTGCAGTGAGCCGAGATTGCGTCATTGCACTCCAGCCTGGCCGACAAGAGTGTGACTTTGTCTTAAAAAAAAAAAAAAAAAAAAAAAGACGCATGATGCTCAGAGCTGACCTGAACAAATACACCCTGCTACTTGGGTTTGGAATGCATTTCTCCATTCTTAAAAACTCTTCTCCGCCCCGCATCCTGCAGTCTAGATTCCTTTTCTTACTGGCAGGCTGTCTGGCTTTGGTCCCACAATATGGACTGGCAGAGGTAATTAGTGTAAAGGAGTGGTATGATCACATTTATTTTTGAATATTAAGCAGACATGTTAAGGAAGGTGATGACTCCGTTACTGTTGCCTCTGGCCCCTCTTAATAATACATTCCTAAGGATTCTTATTTTAGAAACATACCCAGGTGAAATCTTAAGCTTTAATTTACAACTAGTATAGGTGGCTCACAGCTTTAACTGCCTTTGAGGACCAGGGATATATTTTAAAAAGAGGGCTTGTCAACTGGGTGTGGTGGCTCACACCTGTAATCCCAGCACTTTGGGAGGCTGAGATGGGTAGATCACTCAAAGTCCAGGTGTTTGAGACCAGCCTGGCCAACATGGTGAAACCCTGTCTCTACTAAAAACACAAAAATTAGCCAGGCATGGTGGCGGGCGCCTGTAATCCCAGCTACTTGGGAGGCTGAGGCAGGAGAATTGCTTGAACCCAGGAGGCGGAGGTTGCAGTGAGCCCAGATCGTGCCACTCCGCTCCAGCCTGGCGACCGAGTAAGACTCTGTCTCAAAAAAAGAAAAAAAAAGGGCTTGTCATGTCTGATATTGTTTAAAAAATGTGTCAGTACCTTTCACACCGCTAGAGAGACTGAGAAATGTAAGATGTGTTTTGAGGTGTCCCACTGTCTAAGGTTACTTAGACAGTGGGACCTTGGATAGTGAGATTTTGATGGTGGGGCCTGGATGAAGCATGCTAATTTTGGCTACATAAGGTATGCGTATTATTTATTTATTTATTTTGAGATAGGGTCGCACTCTGTTGCCCAGGCTGGAGTGCAGTGGTGTGATAATGGCTCACTGCAGCCTCAACCTCCCAGGCTGAATTGGTGCTCCCACCTCAGCCTCCCCTGTAGCTGGGACTACAGGCATGTGCCACCATGCCGGATAATTTTTGTGTTTTTGTAGAGATGGGGTTTTGTTATGTTGCCCAGGCTGGTCTCAAATTCCTGGGCTCAAGTGATCTGCCCACCTTGGCCTCCCAAAATGCTGGGATTACAGGTATGAGCCACTGTGCCTGGCCAATATGTGTACTTTTATACTAGATAGTTGTGAATACCAGGTTTTAAAGAAATACTATGTTGCACTCATTGACAAAAATTTAAACCATTCAAAAGAATTCAAGGGAAGAGTGAAACCCACCCCATATATATCCCATGGGGTATCCACTGCAAATAATTTACTGCTTATTTTTCCGGATACTCTTTTACAGTCATATAAGTTTACACATGAACATATTATTTACATATGCCTATAATAGCAGACAAAATGGGATCACAATACACATTTCTGTAGTTTGCTTTGTTATTTAACATTATTCAAGAAACATCCATTAATATCGGGACATCTACATCTACCTCCTTTTAACTGCTGTGTGCTGCTACCCTGCACACATCATGAGGTATTGAAGTTTTTCTCTATTTTGGGGCACTTTGGTTTTTACTAGCCTTTGGGTATTACAGTGCTGTACCCTAGGAACTGGTGTGCATGCCTGGTTGTTGGGGTAGCTGACAGGACTAGATGCTGGACACTGAGGTGATCTTGTGGGAAGTTCAGCGTTTGGCCATTTTCAGTATCACATGTCATCAGGCAGGTAGCATGATTCTCAAGCCAGGCCCCCAACCTACATTCATTCCAGGCATTGAAATCCAGAAAGAAAAACCAGCATTCCTGCAAAGATCTTGTTAGTGCTGAAGACTGGACCTAGAAGAGCATGCACCCAGAGGGACGGGGTGATTGCAGATTTGCAGGAACCTCACTGGAGCCAGTTTAGGGAGCTCACCCAGGATCATTATGGAAACATCAGGAGTTTAAGCACAGAGCCTGGTGTAACCTAAAGTTGCTATTGTAGTCACTTTCATTGCTCCTGTTAAAATGTTCATGGAATCATTGAGTTTTAAACTGAAAGAGACTCAACAGTCAGCTAGTCTATCACCTCCTCATACAGAAGAGGACCCTGAGACCGAGGAAGATGAGATGACTTGGCCTGTGGCTGGGATCTCAGGAACCCCGGATTGGGGGTCTTTTGGCCACACTAGACATCTCTTCCTTTATTTTTTAGAAATCAATTAGAATTCACCAAACTCTAAATCTCATCTATTAGTTAACTGTTTTTTTGTTTTTTTTGAGACAGGGCCTCACTCTCACTCAGGCTGGTGTGCAGTGGTGCAATCTCAGCTTACTGCAACCTCTGCCTCCCGGGTTCAAGTGATTCTCCTGCCTCAATTTCCCAAGTAGCTGCGATTACAGGCGTACACTACCACACCTGGCTAATTTTTTTATTTTTAGTAGAGATGGGATT
The DNA here is from genome assembly GCF_029281585.2 of Gorilla gorilla gorilla. Taxonomy (NCBI): domain Eukaryota; kingdom Metazoa; phylum Chordata; class Mammalia; order Primates; family Hominidae; genus Gorilla; species Gorilla gorilla. The sequence continues at coordinate 91,077,821 of NC_073237.2, read as the reverse complement.
TTGCCAAGTTGACCAAGGTCGAATTGGCCTCAAGTGATCCACCTGCCTCGGCCTCCCAAAGTGCTGGGATTAGAAGTGTGAGCCACTGCGCCCGGCCTAATTTTTGTATTTTTAGTAGAGACAGGGTTTAGCCATGTTGGCCAGGCGACATTTTTGATGTGAATTCAGGCTTAGATACCAAGGAGTCATTGCTTTGGGCAAATGTGCCCTGGGAGCCTTCCCTCTGGGCTTCTGGCTCCCTCCATCCACTCTTGGGAGAGAAACTGTGCAGATCAGAACAGTCTGCAAGTTGAAGTCAAGCTGATGAAGTTGTGGTTCAAATGTCAAATTCGAGTGTTGTCCACTTTGTTTGCATTCCTTTGGGAGAAAGTGGTGCTCCAGTGGCTTCAGGTTTTTTGTTTTGTGGAGTTGACTTCCCTTTGTATCCATTTCCAAATCACTGACTGAAGAATTCACTGATTTCATTCAATTAACAAAATATTACTGAACATCCACCATGTACAAAGTTCCAGAAGACGAGAACAACACAGAGTTTACTCTGTAGGAAAAAATATTTGTATCATTCTAACACGCAATAGAGGTTTTGAAAGATGCTTTCTTTCTTTCTTTCTTTTTTTTTTTTTTTTGAGGCGGAGTCTCGCTCTGTTGCCCTTGCTGGAGTGTGCAGTGGGGCGATCTCAGCTCACTGCAACCTCCGCCTCCTGGGTTCATGCCATTCTCCTGCCTCAGCCTCCCATAGCTGGGATTACAGGCGCCCACCACCAAGCCCAGCTAATTTTTTTGTATTTTCAGTAGAGACGGGGTTTCTCCTTGTTGGTCAGGCTGGTCTCAAACTCCTGACCTCAGGTGATCTGCCCGCCCCGGCCTCCCAAAGTGCTGGGATTACAGGCGTGAGCCACTGCGCCCGGTCTGAAAGATGCTTTCGCGGTGGCTCACGCCTGTAATCCTAGCACTGGGAGGCCGAGTCGGGCGGATCACGAGGTCAGGAGATGGAGACCATCCTGGCCAACACGGTGAAACCCCGTCTGTACTAAAAAATACAAAAAAATTAGCCGGGCGTGGTGGCGGGCGCCTGTAATCCCAGCTACTTGGGAGGCTGAGGCAGGAGAATGTTGTGAATCTGGGAGGCAGAGCTTGCAGTGAGCCAAGATCGCGCCACTGCACTCCAGCCTGGGCGACAGAGGGAGACTCCGTCTCAAAAAAAAAGAAAGATGCTTTCATAGAGGTGCCAAAAATACGATTCATGGTGAAGGACTGTGGAGCGCCAAGAATGGGCACGTGCAGGGGAAGCAAAAGGCCCGGCGGCTGGACCGCAGTTCAGGCTGGCGGTCACAGCGGGGAGGAGTCCTGAGGTGGGAAAGTGTTTCTGGAAAAGTTGCCCACTCAATTTGACCAAAGCATGGAGTACTCATGGTAGGGCGTTCGTGGATGTGAAATTGTGGGTACATTGGGGAAGCATCAAATGGCAAGGGTGAACACTTTACGCTTTTGGGGGTATAGAAAGGGAGAGATCAAGGATTTTGAAAGTTTTTTGAGTGGGGCAGTTGCGTGATTGCAGACAAATCTGGAGAAGGTGTGGCTGGAAGTATATCGGAAGAGCGAAAGATAGGATATGGGAAAACCAGTGGGAAGGGGGAGGCGTGAGTTGAGTAGCCAGCAGAGCTGCAGCCTTGGAGGGGAGAGGAAGGATTTGGAAGAAGTCTGAGCATGGATTAGATGAGAAGGGCTGTGAGGGAGTTTCTGAAATCGCTGGTCCTAGCAATTGAAAGCAGAGCCCATGCCACCACAAAACAAAACAACACAAAAACAAAAACAAGGAGGAGCTGGTTTTTAGTCTGGGAAAGGAGGGAAGATGATCCCAACATTTTGGAAACGCTTAACTTGAGATGTTAGAGGGTGATCTGTTGGGAGATGCTGTCCAGCCTGCAGCTGGACTTGCCTGTCTGTTTTGGCACACTTGCCCTGAGGCAGAGAAAAGAGGAGGAGATCTGGACCAGTTTAGCAGACAGGAATGTGCAGGGATTCAGAGCACGTTTTGGAGAGAGATGGAGCCAAGCTTAGATTCCTGGCCCTGCCATTCAACGTCTGTGAGGATTGGGCTGTTGATGTGACATTACTGAACCCGTTTCTCCAATTGTAAGATGGAGACAGCTGTGTTTTCAACCTCAGAGAATCGTAGGAGGATCAATTAAGTTTACTAATTGGTACCAATGTTATTAATATCATTGTTTTCCTGAAGGCTATTTTTTTTATTTTTCAGACAGAGTCTAGCTCTGTCACCCAGGCTGGAGGGCAGTGGTGTGATCTCGGTTCACTGCAACCTCCACCTCCAAGGTTCAGGTGATTTTCCTGCCTCAGCCTTCCAAGTAGCTGGGATTATAGGTTCCTGCCACCACACTCAACTAATTTTTGTATTTTTAGTAGAGACGGGGTTTCACTATGTTGGCCAGTCTGGTCTTGAACTCCTCACTTCGTCATCCACCCGCCTCAGCCTCCCAAAGTGCTGGGCTTACAAGTGTGAGCCACCGTGCCTGGTCTATTTTATTTTCATTTTTTTGTAAACTTTTATTTGCCTGTTTTGTTCTTCATTTCTTAGCAGTAGCCTGTATGCTATCAGCAGGGAGAGAGTCCAGGCTAGCATGTTACATATTAGAACAATGTTGCACCCAAGAGTGGCTGCAGGAAATGTCCTCCCATCAGACTCATATTATGTCCAGAAGAGTTACTTTTGTATATGGGGTCCTCTTAGCTGTTTGACAGAAGAAATAGTAAAGAGCTTCAGATTTCGTTTTAGAATGACACGTCAGCTAATACACGTTTAGGCTTATCTTCCAATTTGCAGTTTTTGGCATTAAGCTTTTAGAAACTTTACCAGATTTATTTTATGTTTCTTGAATTCTCTTCTCCACATGACCAAGGAGTGAAATTGCAACTTTGTTTGCATAAAAGAAGCGCAGACAGCCACGTTCCATCCTGTTTACCAGTTTAGGCCCCGGTGAATGCAAGCAGAGGCAGGTATTTGTGACCTTTGAAAGCAGCTCTCACTAGCACCTCTTCAATGTATTTCTGAACCTTTGGATGTTCCTGGCTGGGCAAATGGTTGATTACCATGGAATCAAGCAGTTAACAAGCCAGTCTTACCTTTGACTTTAGTGATAAGGATTAGGTAATAATCTCCCTCCCTTTTGGTTGAGCTGCGTGTTCTGAGCCCGAGTCTGGTTCTTCTGTGTGCTGTGTGAAGTGTTGCTGCTGCAATCGTGTTACTCAGTCACAGTGACTTCGGGAGGAGATGGTCCTAAGTCAGCAGATCCAGGCAGCCCTGGAGGGCTCTAGTTCTGTCAGCCCCGGCTCCAATCCTTGTGTCCTTCAGTGCTTTAGAGATGCTGTGGAAGGCAGCCTCCCCCAATCATCACAAATCTGCATGTTCAGTGTCACAAAGTCCATGGCTGTGAAATGGTTCATTCTGTTTTAGAAACCATTTGTAAACTTGGAAAACAATGCTAAAATTTAATTAAAATATCCAAGGATTTCAAAATACTGGCCACATTAATCTGTGCTTCTAAGGTGTTCTCCATCATATGAATTAAAATGACTTAGAGCTCTTTAAACTTTTCAGTGGGGTTTACAGTAAAAGTAAAGAAGAGATATTATAGGCAGTTTCTCCAGTTGAGTTCTGCTCCCCAAACTCCAGGAAGAGCTCCTTCGTATCTCTGGGGCTGGAAAGGGAAAGGACACAGAGACTTCAACCCTGCCTGGTGCTTTTCCACTTTACTTGGGCTGCAGGGTCAACTAATTTGAATAAAATTGAAGTGAAATGTCAAGAACATCTCAAATAAATAATATTCCCGGTGAGATTTTATCAAATGTAAACTTGGAGCACTTTTTTCTTCTTTTGCCAGTTCCTTATTGGCTGTCCTCCAAGAAGTTGCCTGCAAAACTGGTTTAGAGATACCTCCCCTTCCCCCAATCCCCAGATCAACCGACACTTACTTAGTGGATGCCTGCGGGGCTCTATTGTCATGTGGCTGCCTTGGTGGGGAGTACTATGAACCAGGTGCACCGTGTGCATTATCCACGATCCCCACAAACATGGCCAGAAACAGCCACTCAGGGGCTTTGCACAACTTGATGGAGGTCACATCATCAGTAAGAAGCAAAGGCAGAATTTGAACCCAGGTCTTTCTGGTGCTGAGTTCTTGCTTCTCCGCGTGGTTGTGTTATGCCAAGGGAGCTAGGGGTGGAAATGGTAATATTTCTTGCACACTTGCCTATGCACCAGGCACTTTTCTGACCACTTTACCGGTATCAACTCAGTTATGCCCCCTCTCTGTAGACTATGAAGCAGACACACTACATTCCCATATTGCAGATGAACTAGAGGTCACAGATGCTAAGTGACTTTCCCCGGCTGCTGAGCATGGAGCAGAGCTGGGATTGGAACCCTGGTGGTGTAGAGTGCCAGCCTGGGGCCTTGACCATTACACTCTAGTTTCCTGAGGAACCGGGTGAAAGGCCATTGCATTTGTCTAACGCTGTTTGCACAGCAAACACACTTTTACCAAGAAGCTATGCTAATCTGGAGGGTTTTTTCAGGGGTTGGGAGTGTTGGATGGTAGAGGTTATGCAGGCAGGCATTACCAATACCACTGGGTCTAATGGAGTTTATGATCTTAGGAATTCTTGGATCCTTTTATTACTCTCTAAATTTATTCATCCATTTACATTGAGAACTTACTATGTGCAGGCATTGTTCTAGGTGCTAAGGATACATGGTGAACAAAATATTCTTTTTTCCAGGATCAAGACTGATGGGTCTTTCTTCCTCCAGAGGCACATTCAGATGTGCCATGTTTATGCAAGAGTTTCGGTCCCCTTGGAGAATACACTCGGCATTTACCTGGTGCCCTGTACTTTTGCTTCAGACCTCACTAGAAAAACCTCTGGCTGCCTGTAAGGTTCTAATTTCGAATGTCCCAGGTAGAGGGCTGTGCCATCCTCAGGATGGCCCAACAGGTGAGGTGAGCTCAGAGGCCCTCCACTCCTGGCATTCTTGTACAAAGCGGGTTGGGCCCAGGCCTCTAAGATCGAGGTTTTAGGTAGCATTTCCAGGGGTGGCAGCCCTGTCTGTGCCCTCCCTCCCAGTGGCTCCTAGAAGAGAGTGGGCCATTCCTAAGGCCATGAAGACAGTGCCCCATAAAGGTCACGCTTCCATGCCTGAGGGCTCTCCTGGTCCTCTCTTGGTGGGAGTTGAGATACTAGACCCTCCCCCCTACCTCCCCAGGAGTGGGGGTTATGTGATGTCACCAATGCTGGTGTCTCACTCTTGCACACATTTTCCAGGCTCCTGGCACCATGGAGGATCTCCTGGAGGCTGGTGCCTTCAGCTTCAGGCTCTGATCCTTCCTTGTTTCTTTAATTATCTGTCTTACCACCCAAATCAATTAACAGGTTTCCTAGTTAACAGGCTTCCATTTTCTAGGCCAAGGCTTGAGAGGTGAATTAGTTCCTCCAAGCAGCTGTGATTTTATTTCCAGAAGCGCCCCCATATCAACAGCTGTGCCTATTCAATGGCCATGGATCTGTGAAGGGCATGAGCAGGACTCATGCTAATCAGCTCTGCTTTTTCTATATTAAAAAAACCTTTGGCCAGGTGTGGTGGCTCACGCCTGTAATCCCAGCACTTTGGGAGGCCAAGATGGGCGGATCGTGGGGTCAGGAGTTCGAGACCAGCCTGGTCAACATGGTGAGACCCTGTCTCTACTAAAAATACAAAAATTAGCCAGGCGTGGTGGCAGGTGCCTGTAATCCCAGCTACTCTGGAGGCTGAGGCAGGAGAATCGCTTGAACCCGGGAGGGGGAGGTTGCAGTAAGCCAAGATCTCGCCATTGCACTCCAGCCTGGGTGACGGAGCGAGACTCTGTCTCAAAACAAACAAAAAACAACAACAAAAAGCCTTTAATTGAAATTACCCAATAGATTGCATGTAATATATACTTGTTTTATAAACTTGATACAACATAGAACGAGATTTTAAAGTATTTAAATATAGTATAAATCATGATTAGTGTTTCCTCATCATTGTTCTCTTTGCTATTCTCAAGAAAATCTCAGCTTCAACTTGGATATATGGAAACCAAATATCCGGGTCTCTGGAACAGTGCAATTTAAAAGCATGTCCTAGAATTTTCAGCCGTGGTTTGAAAGCCACCTATTGATTCACACATGCCTGGAAGTAGCTGACATTTGTGCAACACTGTGCCCTGATTCAGCTGGGGCTCTGGGGTTCTATGCAGCGGGTCTGGCCTCCTTGCTGTGAGGTGCAGGGCATTTAAATTCCGTTGCCAACAGTAGCGGCCAGTGGTGCTCTGGCCTCAGCAGGTGCCCTGTTCTCTTGCTTGCTGCCTGCTACTTCTCAAGGAAGGCCTCAAGCCACTTTGCTCCTTATGCTCTGACATTTCTCCTCTTAGGCCCAATACAGAAAAGGTGGAGAAAACCTCACAATGTTGTCTTTCCCCTCTATGATAAATTTTTTTTTTTTTTTTTTTTTGAGACAGAGTCTCTGTGGCCCAGTCTAGAGTGCAGAGGTGTGACCTTGGCTCACTGCAACCTGTGCCTCCTGCGTTCCAGCAATTCTTGTGCCTCGGCCTTCCAAGTAGCTGGGATTACAGGCATGTGCCACCACACCTGGCTAATTTTTGTATTTTTGGTAGAGGTGGGCTTTGACCATGTTGGCAGGCTGGTCTCGAACTCCTGTCCTCAAGTGATCCACATGCCTTGGCCTCCTAACATGTTGGGATCACAGGCATGAGCCATTGTGTCTGGTCACCTCTGTGATAACTTTTATTCATAAAACATTTCCTTGGCAGATCAAGTCACTGGCTCAATCAAAATTGCCCTCCCTGCCCCTGCATGATCAGCCCCCGACTGCTACTGCTGACTCCTTTTCTGGCAGCGGGGCTTGGGGGCAGAGCAGGGGAGGGAGGTAGGGGAAGGCAGCTAGGCCTGGAGGTTTACAGCTGGCTCAGTTCAGCCCATGTCTTGGCCATTTCACCTGTTCCTCTCCTTTAATTGTAAGGCACAGTTGGCCTGGGGAGGGCTTTTTTGGACAGCGTCGTGTGATGGTTTCCCATATCCCTGCAGCCTCATTTGCTGCCTTTTCCCATCCCTAGAGAACGGCAAATTGGGAGCTGATCTAGAAGGGAGCTGGGTGGTGTGTGTAAGGCTCCAGTCGAGTCCCATGGAGGGTAGTTGGTGTCATCACCTCTGGTTCACAGCTGCCTCCTGGAAACGCCTTCCAAGGCAGGATGGTCTTCTGGATCCACTGGGCTCTCCTGGAGTCTTCCTGGAACTTCAGGCGGGGGATGGCAGCCGCTGCATTCGCTAGGGGTCAGGGCTGTCTCACCAGGAGCTGAGGCCCACACCTGCTATTGACTCTAGGCTGCTGAGCCCGCCCTCTCTAGGTGGTGATTGGAATATAGAGTGAATGCTCTTGTTAATCTACCCTTCAGGGCCTTTCAGGAATGATGACTGATCAGCAGGCAGACATTTATTATTTCTTTTCTTTTTCTTTTTCTTTCTGAGGCAGAATTTCACTCTTTGTTGCCCAGGCTGAAGTGCAGTGGTGTGATCTCGGCTCACTGCAACCTCTGCCTCCCGGGTTCAGGTGACTCTTCCTGTCTCAGCCTCCCTAGTAGCTGGGATTACAGGCGCCCGCCACCACGCCCGGCTAATTTTTTTTTTTTGAGATGGAGTTTCGCTCTTGTTGCCCAGGCTGGAGTGCAATAGTGTGATCTCAGCTTACTGCAACCTCTACCTCCCGGGTTCAATCGATTCTCCTGCCTCAGCCTCTTGAGTAGCTGGGATTACAGGCACATGCCACCATACCCAGCTAAGTTTGTATTTTTAGTAGAGACTGGGTTTCTCCACGTTGGTCAGGCTGGTCTTGAACTCCCAGCCTCAGGTGATCCACCTGCCTCAGCCTCCCAAAGTGTTGGGATTACAGGTGTGAGCCACCGCGACTGGCCAATTTTTGTATTTTTAGTAGAGATGGGATTTCACCATGTTGGCCAGGCTGGTCTCGAACTCCTGACCTCAGGTGATCCGCCTGCCTTAGCTTCCCAAAGTGCTGAGATTACAGGTGTGAGCCACTGTGCCTGGCCAGACATTTATTATTTCTAAGGGGGCTTCTGAAAGCTTATGGAGAAAATAAACTGCATGTGATCTTCAGCTAATTAAGTCCTTGAGCTTGTTTCTGAGGACTTTTTCCTCTCTCAAATCACAGAAGCCTTGCCTGCTTGCGACTTTTCATTGACCTGTGTAAATGTGTTACTCGGGGAAATCTCAAGCCCTTCTTAGGATCCCCGAGGTGTGATGGGGGAGGCTTGATGGAGCCTGCATCTGGTCCTGACTGCTCATCGTGGCTGTGCAGCCCCGACAGGACTAAGCCAGGGTGGTGTGACCAGCACGGTGCGGCCAGCTTAACTCACTGCGGCTCAGAGGAGACCTGGAGACATGAGGGACACCTGGACATTGTTGCTATCAACATGGCAGCATAGTTGGCTGGCAGCCGGGGGAATTTATTCTCTTGACCCACTGTTTCTACCTTAGGATCCTTTTCCTGTGCTTTTCTGGAAGCTTTTCCTAACGCCAGGATTAACCAGGAGTAGCCTTCCCTCAAGATATCTTAGCAAAGTTATAAAGTACGTGAACATTGAGTTGGAGCAGCCCAGAGTAATCTATCTTCATGTGTTCTTTTACACTTCAAAGACAACTGGAGGATAGCTGGAGAAGGGTCCTTCCTGCTAGAAGAGGGGAGGGACCCTTACTGGGGGTAAAGAGAAGAGGTGTTCCCAAGAAAGGGGCAGGAACCAGCTTAACACATCTGTCACCACCCAGTGGTATCATGGAAACGTGAAGCAGGTGGAGTCCATTTCCTCCCGTGGTTTGGTGGACGCAGGTGGCCCTGTCTGTGCAGGTGCTGAGGGGCCTGTGTGGTTTGGTGGATGCACGCGGCTCTCTCCATCCAGGTGCTGAGCTGGACGCAGGCGGCCCCATTCATGCAGGTGCTAAAGGCCCTGTGTGGCTTGGTGGATGCAGGCAGCCCTGTCCATGCAGGTGCTGAGGGTCCTGCGTGATTTGGTGGATGCGGCCGGCCCCGTCCTTGCAGATGGTGAGGGTCCTGCGTGGTTTGGTGGACGCGGGCAGCTCCGTCATTCTTTCTTTTTGACGGAGTCTCGCTCTGTCGCCCAGGCTGGAGTGCAGGGGCGCCATCTGGGCTCACTGCAAGCTCCGTCTCCCGGGTTCACGCCTTTCTCCTGCCTCAGCCTCCCGAGTAGCTGGGACCACAGGCGCCTGCCACTGTCCCCGGCTAATTTTTTGTATTTTTAGTAGAGACGGGGTTTCACTGTGTTAGCCAGGATGGTCTCGATCTCCTGACCTCGTGATCCGCTCGCCTCGGCCTCCCAAAGTGCTGGGATTACAGGCGTGAGCCACCGTGCCCGGCCCCAGCCCTGTCAGTTCTGTGGCGAGGGCCTGCATAGCTTGGTGGATGTGGGCAGCCCCATCACTTCTGTGGTGAGCGCCCCGCATGGCTTGGTGCATGCGGGCAGCCCTGTCCATGCAGGTGCTGAGGACCCTGTGCCATGCGTCCTTGCAGAGTGCTGTGTGGCCCCACAAGCCTACCATCGTGAACGGTGTACCACCCCTTCTGTGGCCCTCAGCTTCTCTGTGTTGGTTCCTCTGTGTGCTAAGGGTAGGAGCCATCTGAGACTCTTGGAATGGCAGTGGGGAGGGCTGGCTGGTGGTTATGATTTGCTAAGTCACCCACCCTGACACTGACTGTAACCTCTCGTAGGTCTGGGCATGATCTGGGGCAACAGAAGTTGCTTCTCACTTTAATGTGGCCAACTGCTGAGTCTGCAAGCTCGGAAAATGCAGTCCACTGCATGAGGAAATAGCCTACTTTCATTTAATCCCACAAAACAAGTCACGGTGCCCCTGTGTTTGGGACACAGTTACAGGATAACTTGTCTGTCTCTGGATGGTGGGGCTGGCCCAGGAGTACTGCAAATCAGAGCCAGCCTTACAAGGACTTTCTCCCTCTGGTCTCCTCTCTCTGAATTTAGATGCTTCCTGGATCCAGGCATCACAGGAAAAAGACCTCAGGCTTTACAAAATTACTTGTATAAATGTGCACATAGTACCCACTCCCTTCCATTTGGAAATATGTGAAAAATGAACTTACTGTTTCCTTTGGCTAAATTGCTAACATACAGCTCTTCTCTGGAGTCATTACTCAGTGACTTATTTGGGCTTCTTTAGGGCTTTTTCATTTCCTCCCATTCTTTCTTTTTTTTATTTTTTTGAGACAGCGTTTCGCTCTTGTTGCCCAGGCTGGAGTGCAATGGTGCGATATCGGCTCACTGCAACCTCCGCCTCCTGGGTTCAAGGGATTCTCCTGCCTCAGCTTCCCAAGTAGCTGGGATTACAGATATGTGCCACCACGCCCAGCTAATTTTTATGTATTTAGTAGAGATAGGACTTCACCGTATTGGTCAGGCTGGTCTCAATTTCCTGACCTCAGGTGATCCACCCGCCTTGGCCTCCCAAAGTGCTGGGATTACAGGCGTGAGCCACCGTGCCTGGCCCATTTCCTCCCGTTCTTTCTTTCTTTTTTTTTTTTTTTGAGATGGAGTCTCGCTTTATCCCCCAGGCTGGAGTGTAGTGGTGCAATCTCGGCTCACTGCAAGCTCCGCCTCCCGGGTTCACACCATTCTTCTGCCTCAGCCTCCTTAGTAGCTGGGACTACAGGTGCCCGCCACCATGCCCGGCTAATTTTTTTGTGTTTTTAGTAGAGAGAGGGCTTCACCATGTTGATCAGGCTGGTCTCGATCTCCTGACCTCAGGTGGATCCACCCACCTCGGCCTCCCAAAGTGCTGGGATTACAGGCATGAGCCACCGTGCCCGGCCTATTTCCTCCCATTCTTACGAAAAACATTCAAAGTACCATTCAGCTTGAATGCCCCCCTAGAGATCTTCCTGACCATCTAAATTAACCATCTAGCCTCTCATCTCCCTCTCCTGTCACCTTGTTTTTGTTTTATGTCAGCGAGCACCTATCACTATCTGACATATCTTTTTCATTCCAAAACACTTATTTATTTCTTGTTTGTGCTCACCCCAATAGAATATACGCTCCACAAGGGCGGGATCTGATCTACCATGTTCAGCACTGTAACCCCAGCATCTAGAACGGTTCCCCGTGCACAGCAGGTCCCCGGTGAATATGTGTAGAATAAATGAGCACTCAGATAGCTGTCTAGGAAGTTTTTGAGTAAAAGAGACCACATGGCCTGAGTGTTCCTGAGGGAAGTGCCTGAGCGGATGGGACTTGGGCCAAAACGTAATATAGGACTTTCCTTCTGCACCTGCCTCAGTGCCTCATCCATGTCCAGTGCCTTCGGCCCCTCTGCCCAGCCCTCCTGGCCCCCCGAGCTGTCCCTGTCAGGCTGCACCTATTAGTGCTAAGCCTTTTGTGTATGTCATCTCATGCAATCGTCTGACAGCCGCGTGGGGGCGGACTTCACTTCCCTCTTTGGACACATGTGAAAGGGAGGGAGGTTCAGAAAGAGCAGGGGAGCCTGGGAGCTGAGGCCTGGACCTGGTCTCTGCCTTGAAGCCCTTCTTCTGGTCCATTGGTGCTATTTGTCCTCCGGAATCAGAAGTGACTTTGACAGTGGGCTGGGCACGGTGGCTCATGCCTGTAATCCCAGCACTTTGGGAGGCTGAGGTGGGTGGATCACTTGAGGTCAGGAGTTCGAGACCGGCCTGGCCAACATGGTGAAACCCTGTCTGTACTAAAAATACAAAAATTAGCTGGATGTGGTGGCATACGGCTATAGTCCCAGCTACTCAGGAGGGTGAGGCACGAGAATCGCTTGAACCTGGGAGGCGGAGGTTGCAGTGAGCCGAGATCACGCAACTGCACACCAGCCTGGACAACAGAGTGACACTGTCTCCAAAAAATAAAAATAATCACAAAGTGACTTTGACAGTGCAACTCTCAGGCTGGGAAGGAGAGAGCACTGCTGCTAGTGGGGTCACTGAGGGAGCTGCATTTGGGCTGGTGGGCCCTGCCAAGTCCCTCTGGCCTCCCAGATTTTGGCTGCCTTCTTCCTGCACAAGCCCCAGCCTCACAATTGGGGTCAGAAAAAGATTATGTGGAAATAGAATCGAAAGCCCAGGGACACGGGGTGGAGCTCAAAGCTCGATAGACATCTCGGTCTTTTACTCATGAAATAGGAGTGATGGGTGAAAAGAGAAGCAGCAGGAGGAGGGCTGGTGGGATGAGACGTGCTTTGCAGGCTGGAAAGGGAATGATGCCAAGAGTAGCCGAAAGACGCTGACAGGCGGGCCCGAGAAGACAGCCGGAGCTAGCTCCTGAGATAGGCCGGACCAGGCATGTGGGTTTGGACGGTTTCTAGGCGGGGCTCAGTTTTGCCCAGCCAGTCACAGCGAGATATGTTTTGGGCAAATGCACTTGCAGGAGCTGAAGCAGTCATGGCCACTGGATCAGGGACCATCAGTTCCCAGGTGAGCGCATATCGCCATCCTGGCCAAGGGTGTGGGTGTGCCCTTACCACCCACTTTCAGAGGCTTGCTGGTGTCTTCAAAGACCCATCTTTTTCCCTTCCCACATCAAGGCTCTCGCCTTGCTCTGTGCATCCTTCCTGTGAGACGTCTCCCTCCTTTCTGTGTTCAGGGTATGACAACCCCCCCAGGCTATGACAACCTGCCGCTTCTCTAAGTCTAACAAGCTAGGCTGCGTTTGGACAAGCCACTGGATTCTGGGAATTCTACAATTGCTGACTTGCAGTTTGCTTAAAAATAGTGAAAACTCCAGGATCCCTGCAACTTCCATGCCCTAGGACTCCTGCCAGGGGCCCAGGGTGTCACCAAGAGAGCCCTGGCCTGGGAGTCATAGGCAGCGTCTCGCCTCCACCCTCTGCCTGGGAGTCATAGGCAGCGTCTCGCTTCTACCCTCTGCCTGTGTGGAGAAGTCCACAGGAGTCTTGGGTCTGAGTTTTCTCCTCTATGAAATGAGGCAGAGGGGCCAGTTGATGCTTTGTTTCTTTTAGGGTCTTTTTAGTTATAAAGCCATAAACCCCTTGGCTTGGCTCGCAACTCAGGCTACCCCCGACCCAGGCTTCCTTGCTTGCTGGGTCTCTCTATTGATTCGTTTAACCCGTGTGTTTGGGGGCCAACACTGGTTCTTTCTGGGCAAAACCAAAAACACCCGCAAACTTTTTATGTAAAAAGCACTAAGACACATACTGCAATAAACAGATATCTACTATATCTGTAGTATTAAAAATATTTCATGGGGGAATATGGTTGAGGAAAAAATGTTCTAAAAAGCTTCCTAGGGGAACCATAATGAAAACAAAGTTAAGAAACACTGATTTAACCACAAAAGTGTGCAGGGCACCATGACAGGTTCGAGGTGAAGAGGTGGATGATAGCATCTCCTCCTCTCTAGGGTCTGTCCAGAGGGACCATCACCCTTCCTGCCTTGTTCTCCCAAGCTGTATGTCCTCCTTCCTTTCTTCTAAATCTTTTTTTTTAGACGGAATCTTGCTCTGTCGCCCAGGCTGGAGTGCAGAGCCGCGATATCGGCTCACTGCAAGCTCCACCTCCCGGGTTCACGCCATTCTCCTGCCTCAGCATCCTGAATAGCTGGGACTACAGGCGCCCGCCACCACACCCGGCTAATTTTTTGTATTTTTAGTAGAGACGGGGTTTCACCATGTTAGCCAGGATGGTCTCGATCTCCTGACCTGGTGATCCGCCTGCCTCGGCCTCCCAAAGTGCTGGGATTACAGGTGTGAGCCACCGCTCCCGGCCCTTTTTTTAAAAAATTATTATTATACTTTAAGTTCTGGGATACACATGCAGAATGTGTAGGTTTGTTACATAGGTATACACATGCCATGGTGGTTTGCTGCACCCATCAATCTGTCATCTACATTAGGTATTTCTCCTAATGCTCTCCCTCCCCTAGTCCCCAACTCCCTGAGAGGCCCCAGTGTGTGATGTTCCCCTCCCTGTGTCTATGTGTTCTCATTGTTCAACTCCCATTTATGAGTGAGAACATATGGTGTTTGGTTTTCTGTTCCTGTATTAGTTTGCTGAGAATGATGGATTCCAGCTTCATCCATGTCCCTGCAAAGGACATGAACTCTTTCTTCTAAATCTTACCGAACACTTACTTTTGGTGGGTTTATGGACTCATCTACATGTTCTGGTGGTCATGGCTTATTTTTTGTGGCTTTTGTTCCCTGTAGCTATGGCATTGCTGGTTCTACCAACGTGACAGGTGATCAAGTTAAGAAGCTGGACGTCCTCTCCAACGACCTGGTTATGAACATGTTAAAGTCATCCTTTGCCACGTGCGTTCTCGTGTCAGAAGAAGATAAACACGCCATCATAGTGGAACCGGAGAAAAGGGTGGGTCCGTACTTCCACCATTGAGGGTTTTAATGTAGCCGGTCTTCTTCCCAGCTTCATAATTGACTCCACTTGTTCAGCTGAGCTGGGTTTCTGGGAGTCCCTCTAGATCCCTGCTGTGGTCTTTTCACAGCTTCCACCTCACTGCTGCAATCTCTCGAATCCTCCCTGAGCCACTGTGCAGATGAGTGTTGTGGCTCACGCCGCCTTCTCTCCAGTGGACTCCCACAAACTCATCTCCATTTCTAACTTTTTATTGCCATGTTTAAGGCTCTTCAAACCCTGGCTTCTGTTGGTCACCTCTTGTACTACATCCCTATCCACCAAATTCCTGACCTTCACACTGACCCTCCTGTTGACCTAGACTGATTGAAACTTCCATCCCTGATGCACGCATTGGAGTCCCTATTGGTCTGTCTCTGCTTCTTTTTTTTTTTTTTGAGACAGTGTTTTGCTCTTGTTGCCCAGTCTGGTGTACAGTGGTGTGATCTTGGCTCACTGCAACTTCTGCCTCCTGGGTTCAAGCGATTCTCCTGCCTCAGCCTCCTGAGTAGCTAGGATTACAGGTTCCCACCACCACACCTGGCTAATTTTTGTATTTTTAGTGGAGACGAGGTTTCACCATGTTGGCCAGGCTGGTCTTGAACTCCTGACCTCAAGTGACCTGCCCACCTCAGCCTCCCAAAGTGCTGGGATTACAGATGTGAGCCACCACACCCGGCATTATCTCTGCTTTTTGAGAGCAGAAAATGAATCTTATTTGTCTCTGTGTCCCAGTGTCTAGTGCAATGCCTGGCACATTGGAGGGCCTCAACAACAAGTGACTGTTGAAAAATATTGTTAAATGAAAGAGTATTCCCAGCTTTTATAAAACAACAATTGTAATTAGAAAACAAAACTTCTGAGATTAGAAGTGCAGTTATATGGGCTTACTATCTTTCCCAGTTTGAGAGGAACTGGGAACATGAAGGAGTAGAATTAGGAAAAAACAATGAGAAGATGAAGAGGCTGCCTGTCCTCACCCTATTAAGAGGGCAGGAGCCACATCTGATGAAGTTGTTTTTCATCATTCCTAAAATAGCCGTACATGCCAGACTTGAAGTTCATGTTTTTCTCAGCTGGGCCTTTCAAGGTCTTTGGCAGCTTTAGGCGTATGGCTTAGATTTGTTGTTTAATATTCTCCATCACTCACGCCGGACTTCTCTGTCTACCATAGGCCTTCATGATAGGCAGCTTCCTGTGTTCCAGTTTCCAGTTCCTCCTGCATTAGTGAGGGTGGTCTGTGAAGAGCAAGAGGGCAGGGAATCATGTTAATCTGCTACAGACATTTAAAAATCACATTGTAAAGTGGCTAATTTGGAGATGGAAAACTCCCAGTGATGTGCTGGTAAACTGGGTCTCAAAGCAAACAAACAAGTCTCTGATATGTCCACTTGCCTCTGTCAATGGTGTGAATACTCTCCCATCGTTGATTTTAAGCTACCAATGTGATATCACTGAAGGCAGAGTTGGGAAGAGATGTGCACCGTTAGCTCCTGAGAGCCGATACCAGCCAGCTCCTGAACACCACTGAAAATCCCACTCAAAACAGGAATCTGCGGTATTCCCACTACCGCTGACAGTTATCTCCTTTGGGAATTATGCTAGAAATTTGTTTTGTTTAGTTTTGTTTTTAGAGACAGGGCCTCATTCTGTCACCCAGACTGGAGTGCATAATCATGGCTCACTGCAGCCTTGAACTCCTGGCTCAAGTGATACCTCCTGTCTCAGCCTCCTGAGTAGCTGGGACTACAGATGTGCAGCATCATGCCCAGCTAATTGAATTTTTTTTTTTTTTTTTTTTTTTTTTACAGAAGGAGTCTCTCTATGCTGCCCAGCTGGTCTCAAACTCCTGGGCTCAAGCAATCCTCCTGTCTTACCCTCCCAAAGTGCTAGGATTAGGCATGAGCCACCGTGCCCAGCCAGGATATTTTTGAAAACTCTATGCACCCCAACCTCAAGGGGCATCTGTAAGACCTCCATGAGAAGTTTCTTATAGATCTCAACCCTAGCAAAGTCTCTGCTTCACCTCAGGAATTATTTTTTTCCTTACGAATAAAGGAAAATGAGTGACTAACCTTCTTTTTCCTTTGGCTGCCAGGAAACTCAATGCAAAATTACGATTTGACTATATCAACAATATAGGAAATCATGACTTATCTGTATTCCATTACCTTCATCTGCACCTCCTAAGTGGTATTTTCTCTGTTTAATGGTCTTGTGTGTATGTGTGTGTATCTGTGCATTCTGTATGCCATCTCATGCCTTCCATGACAGTACCAATAAATAAGACCCACATTTTTTGAACTTTCTTCTAAATTCCCATTCTTAGTCCCTAACATATACTCCTTTAGTGTATCTTGCTATAACATTTTAAGGTTGTATTTCTTTTTTCTGTGCTCAGGGTAAATATGTGGTCTGTTTTGATCCCCTTGATGGATCTTCCAACATCGATTGCCTTGTGTCCATTGGAACCATTTTTGGCATCTATAGAAAGGTAAAACGTGCTATCTTAAGCACTTGGTTTGGGGACAGAAGTTAAGATTGAGCATCCAGTCCTATTTCACTGTGGCAGAGCAGCCGGAGTGGAGATCATGAAACTCTGTGAGGCTGAAGTAGATTTGTATCTCAAGTTCTGAGGTTTTCAGCACTAATTGCATGACGAAGACCCACTAGGTTGTTGAAAGAGAATATAGGGTAAAATATGGGTGGCAAGAGAAGGATATTTCACTCTTTTTACTATGTCTTACTTTTTATGATAGAAAATGAGATTTAAAAAAGAGGCAGTAGAGGGTAAGTATAGTGATGATACGATGTGAACTCAGAGTTGAGAGCGTAAGACAATAGAGACTATGTCAAAACTGTCCTTTAAGTTCCCTAGTCAATGGTCTATAAGCTATGAGCCCCGGGCTGAGTCCAGCCTGTGGCCTAATGTGTACAGCCTGTGAACAAAGAATAACCATTTTTACATTTTTAAATAGTTGAAAAAAACTAAAGAACAAAGTTTCGTGATCCATTTTAAGTTTTACTCTTCACAAATGAAGCTTTAATTGGCATTTGGTCACATTCATTTTTTCACATACTGCCTTTGGCTGATTCTCTGCTGCACTGTCAAAGTTTTGTAGTTATGATAGAGACTGTATGGCCCATAAAACTGAAAAATTTACTATCTGTCTGTCTGTAGAAACAGTTTACTGAGCTTTGCTCTAAGTCATAGAAAGCACACAGCATAGGATGAGAATCCAGCCCTGCTCGGGTCTCCTAACACCTGACTCGGGCAGTCACCCCTCCTCCAGAGCTGCTTTTTCTGAGAGAGAGAGAGAGAGAGAGAGAGAGAGAAAGAGAGAGAGAGAGGAGAGAAAGGAGAGGGAGGAGGAGGAGAAGAGGGAGGAGAGGGAGGAGAGGGAGAGGGAGGAGAGGGAGAGGGAGGAGAGGGAGAGGGAGAGGGAGAGGTGCTCAATTATACAAATAAGTGAAAAATAGAATGAAAACCAATCCACCCATCAGGAAACATGATAAAATCCAAGGTACATCCTCTTAGCTTTAGCTCTTGTTTTGTTTTAGTTTTTCAAAGTATATATTTTAGGCCGGATGCAGTGGCTCACGCCTGTAATCCCAGCACTTTGGGAGGCCGA
This sequence comes from Gorilla gorilla gorilla, assembly GCF_029281585.2. NCBI lineage: Eukaryota > Metazoa > Chordata > Mammalia > Primates > Hominidae > Gorilla > Gorilla gorilla. The sequence goes on along the minus strand of NC_073237.2, from coordinate 91,059,641 downwards.
GGTGGGTGGATCACAAGGTCAGGAGATTGAGACTGCCTTGGCTAACACTGTGAAACCCCGTCTCTACTAAAAATACAAAAAAACAGCCAGGCATGGTGGTGGGCGCCTGTAGTCCCGGGAGGCTGAGGCAGGAGAATCGCTTGAACCTGGGAGGTAGAGGTTGCAGTGAGCCGAGATCGCACTCCAGCCTGGGCAACAGAACAAGACTCCGTCTCAAAAAAAAAAGTATATATATATATGTGTGTGTATATAATATATACACACACACATATATATATGTGTATATAATACACACACACACACATATATATATATATATATATATATATATATATATATACTTTTAACAGTTTTTGGGGATACAAATAGTTTTTGGTGACATGAATGAATTGTATAGTGGTGAAGTCTGAGATTTTAGTTTATACCTCATGAGAATAGTATATATTGTATCCAATATGCAGTTTTTTTATCCCTCATCCCCTCCCATCACCCCCTTCTAAGTCTCCAAAGTCTAGCATACCATTCTATATTCAGCTCTTGTTTATTTCAGAACTGAAACCTCACAGGCTGGAATCGACTGAAGAGGTTGGTTCAGCTGAACTCTGTTCTAGGACACAAAGGCATTAACTTAAGAACTGAGACCCTTGGTCTGGCGAGGTGGCTCACGCCTGTAATCCCAGCACTTTGGGAGGCCGAGGTGGGCGGATCACAAGGTCAGGAGATTGAGACCATCCTGGCTAACACGGTGAAACCCCGTCTCTACTAAAAATTACAAAAAATTAGCTGGGCGTGGTGGCGGGCGCCTGTAGTCCCAGGTACTCAGGAGGCTGAGGCAGGAGAATGGCATGAACCTGGGAGGCGGAGGTTGCAGTGAGCCAAGATCGCTCCACTGGACTCCAGTCTGGGTGATAGAGTGAGACTCCGTCTCAAAAAAAAAAAAAAAAAAAAAAAGAACTGAGACCCAAATTTGCACTTTATCTCTAAAAGTGACTTATTGTCTAGTATTATACATAATTTCCTTTCAAATATGTGAAAAGTAGAGCCCCCATGGCACAGTTATCTTTGGTCATTGCAACGTATTTTGCTTTTTATCTTGGGTAACAGGCAGATCCACATCACAATCAGTTTGAGGAATAGAAGATTCGAATTCTCATACTAGAAAGGCAAAAAGGCAACAATTCATCCATTTTCCAAGTCATGCCAAGGAACATACCATTTCTGTTGTAGACATGGAAGAATGCAATTTTCCTTGCAAAATATCAAATCCACAGAAGAGCAAGAGAGGTTTGTAGCAAAATTCTTCCTTGCAGAGGAAGACATCTGGCTAATGTGTTAACCACAACTAAAGCAGTGTTGATGTTTACTAAGCCCATTCTCCATCTCAGTCCCCCCAGATAATACTCTTTTAAGGAAAAAAAACCTGGGAAATTGAGAGACATTGGCTATCAACTAAAAGAAAAATATCAAGCCAGCTTGCAACAGCAGCTTGAATTATGAATGACAGAATTCTCAACAATAAGGCTCGGCTGTCTTCTCAATAAACCAGAGGTGACTTTTTTAAAAGACAGAAAGTGGGGCCTGGTGCGGTGGCTCACCCCGGTAATCCCAGCACTTTGGGAGGCCCAGGCGGGCGGATCACGAGGTCAGGAGATTGCGACCATCCTGGCTAACACAGTGAAACCCCATCTCCACTAAAAATACAAAAAATCAGTCGGGTGTGGTGGCGGGCCCCTGTAGTCCCAGCTACCTGGGAGGCTGAGGCAGGAGAATGGTGTGAACCCGGGAGGCGGAGCTTGCAGTGAGCCGAGATCGCGCCACTGCACTCCAACCTGGGTGACAGAGCAAGACTCTGTCTCAAAAAATAAATAAATAAATTAATTAATTAATAAAAAGAAAGTGATGATGAGTATGACACAGACCTCTAAGTCATTTCAGTTTTTGGAAGCCTTATTGATTGCTTGAAACAGCTGAAACCAGTTGAGGGCTCATGAGGCATAAACATAGACATCTATAATGCTTCCAAGGGGATTTTTCCTGCTTTCTGCAGAGATGATTGTTGGCTAGAATCGCACCATGGTGCCCACGCCCAGTGGGGCAGCATGGGTAACTGTGACCCTGCCATGGTGACCAGGCCTTGCTACATGATTCCTGGAAAGGCACGTGGAAGGATGTGTGGTCATGTTGCATGCAGCTCCTGCCACAGCATCTTTCCAGGGCCTACCGACTACTACTATTTCTTTTTTGAGACAGAGTCTCTCTCTGTCGCCCAGGCTGGAGTGCAGTGGTGCCATCTTAGCTCCCTGCAACCTCTGCCTCCCGGGTTCAAGCGATTTTCCTGCCTCAGCCTCCTGAGTAGCTGGGACTACAGGCGCCCACCACCACGCTCGGCTAATTTTTTGTATTTTTAGTAGAGACGGGGTTTCATTGTTTTAGCCAGGATGGTCTCGATCTCCTGACCTCGTGATCCGCCCACCTCGGCCTCCCAAAGTGCTGGAATTACAGGCGTGAGCCACCGCGCCCGGCCACGACTACTACTATTCTTTCTCTTTCTTCTCCCTGTCCCTCCCCCTCCTCCCTCCCTCCCCCTCCTCCTCCTCGTCCCCCCTCTTCCTCCTCTGCCTTCTTCCCCTCCTCCTTCTCCCTTCTCTTCTTCTTCCTTTTCTTCCTTCTTCCTTTTTCTTTCTTTTTTTCTTTTTTTGAGATGGAGTCTCCTGTGTCGCCCAGGCTGGAGTGCAGTGGCACGATCTCGGCTCACTGCAATCCCTGCCTCCCGGGTTCACGCCATTCTCCTGCCTCAGCCTCCCGAGTAGCTGGGACTGCAGGCGCCCGCCACCACGCTCGGCTAATTTTTTTGTATTTTTGGTAGAGACGGGGTTTCACCGTGTGTTAGCCAGGATGGTGGCAATCTCCTGACCTTGTGATCCGCCCGCCTCGGCCTCCCAAAGTGCTAGGATTACAGGCGTGAGCCACTGCGTCCGGCCTTTTTTTTTTTTTTTTCTTTTTTTCTTTGTTTGAGACAAGGTCTCACTCTGTCGCCCAGGCTGAGAGCAGTGGCGCCACCATGGCTCACTGCAGCCTCACCCTCCCGGGTTTAAGCCATCCTCCTACCTCAGCCTCCTGAGTGGCTGGGACTACAGGGTGCACCACCACACCTGGCTAATTTTTGTATTTTCTGTGGAGACAAGGGGGTCTCGCTATGTTTCCTAAGCTGGTGTTGAACTCCTGGGCTCACGTGATCCTCCCGCCTCGACCTCCCAAAGTGTTGGGATTACGGGCATGAGCCACGGTGCCTGGCCCCACCAGTGTCTGGCTGGAGACATCCTGACAGGGCGAATTCTCCTGCAATGCTGGGTAACCATCATGGTTTGTCCAAATATTGAGTTGAAATCTGTTTCATTTTGCTCACTTGGCTGTTTAGAGCATAAGAAAATAAGATTCTTTGACATGTTTGGAAACAGTGTTTCTGCCCTCCCAATAATGCCCACCACACCCACTTTTTTTCCCTTTAAGCTGAACATCTTTCAGAGGAGAGGGAGCTGAGACTTCTCTCTAGCCTGATCACCCTCTACTGGACATACTCTAACTTGCAATGTCCTTTACAGCTCCCACCACAAAAGCAGAGATTCAGAAAAGTAGGGTTTGGTTTCTCCTCCGAGGAAAGACCACTGTGGACGTGACAGTCTCTCCTCCCCCAGGCCCCCCGTTTCTGTGCCTACTTCTCCTTATGTGATGACATGGAATAATATGTGATGACATGGAACCAGTGCCTACAGCAGGTGGTGGCCTCAGATAGGCAGAGAAAGGAAGGGTCCAGAGGTTTCTGATTTTGCCAAGTGCTCCGTGCTCATTGGTCCCTGGGCATCTGCAGGAGAATGGAATAGTATGTTTCCCTTGGAGGAAAGGCATGCATTGCTGAGCATTTGGAGGAAGGAATTAGAAAGGGGGCTGATCCCAGCTCTTTGGGAGGCTGAGGCAGGCGGATCACCTGAGGTCCAGAGTTCGAGACCATCTTGGCCAACATGGTGAAACCCCATCTCTACTAAAAATAAAAAAAATTAGCCAGGCGTGGTGGTGGGCGCCTGTAATCCCAGCTACTTGGGAGGCTGAGGCAGGAGAATCACTTGAACCCAAGAGGCAGAGGTTGTAGTGAGCCAAGATTGTGCCACTGCACTCCAGCCTGGCGATAGAGCAAGACTCTGTCTCCAAAAAAAAAAAAAAAAAAAGTTAGGGGCTGGGCTAGAAAAAAATTCCTCCAAATCCATGGCTCAGTGGGATAATTTTCTCTTCGTTTTGAGTATGTGGGTCATAGACAAGTATTACTAGTATTTTTTATTCCGTGTGAGGAAGTGTATAAGTGTAGAGCATTTGGTGACCGTATGTCAGGGAAGGGCTGTTTACTTTTGCACCTTTGCCACAGGCCAGCACGGATGGTTCTGGGCGAGGTGAATCTCTGGGAAAAGGGGCCTTTATTGGCAGAGAACTGGTCACTTGAAGCCTGCAGTGGGAGGAGAGGAGAGTTAGAGTCCTGAGTCCACCCACTGTGTACCTGGCTTCAAGGGAAGCTGGTGATTGTTAAAATGAGCCTCTGACAGGCAGCGCATGTTGACAAAGGCCATTAATTTCCTTTTTCAAGGTTGTGCATTGGCAAAACTTGGAATTATTCCCTCAAAGTTTTGATCCTGTAAGTTTAGTCTGTGTTTAGCTCCACTGCACTGTCTGGTGAATACAAACCAAACTGAATCAAATAACCCAGTGCAACCAGCTAACTAACCACCTCCCCAGGTGAAAACTAGGAGGGGCAGGGAAGCGGTGGAAAGAAATGGGTTTGTGGTTTTCTGGTTTGTGGTTTTCTCATTTATATGAGTAGTTGTTATGCTTGAATGTGAAGTTCTTACACTTGAGTGTGAAGGTCACCCCTTCACATTGCATAGTGCAATGCAGATTCTCAGGCCCCGCCATGGAAAGTCTGACAGTGTGTCTAGGCTGTAGCCCCAGAATATGCATTTCTTTTCTTTTTCTTAAAGAGGCAGGTTCTCATTCTGTCACCCAGGCATGTGCAGTGGAATGATAATGGCTCACTGCAGCCTTGACCTCCCAGGTTCAAGTGATCCTCCAGCCTCAGCCTCCTTAGTAGCCACAGGCACATGCCACCATGCCTGGCTAATTAAAAAAAATTTTTTTTTCGTAGAGATGGGGTCTCCCAGTGTTGCACAAACTGGTCTCAAACTCCTTGCCTCAAATGATCCTCCTACCTTAGCCTCCCAAAGTGCTGGGATTATAGGGATGAGCCATGACACCCGGCTGTGAATGTGCATTTTTAATAAATATCCCAGGTGATTGTAATGCAGGTGGTCTGTGGGCCACCCTTTTGAAAGTTATGGGAAGAAATTACCTGGAATGTTTTGCTGGGATGACTTCCTTCTCCAGCTGCATGATACAGATGCCCCTGCTTACGCTCAGCTGCAGGAATCTAGGAAAAGAATAAGTGCAGTTCGGGAAATTGCATATTTTTATTTCTGCTTAATTCAAGCAGAGAGTAGTTAAGCTGAAAGATTTGTTTGGGGCTGTCTTGATGACCAAAGAGGTCAATCCAGTGTTAATAAAGAAGATCAGGCTGGGCGCAGTGGCTCACGCCTGTAATCCCAGCACTTTGGGAGGCCAAGGCAGGTGGATCACGAGGTCAGGAAATAGAGACCATCCTGGCTAACACGGTGAAACCCCCTCTCTACTAAAAATACAAAAAATTAGCTGGGTGTGGTGGCAGGTGCCTGTAGTCCCAGCTACTTGGGAGGCTGAGGCAGGAGAATGGTGTGAACCCGTGAGGCGGAGCTTGCAGTGAGCCGAGATAGCACCACTGCACTCCAGCCTGGGCGACAGAGTGAGACTCCGTCTCAAAAAAAAAAAAGAAGAAAATCATTAATAGTAAGAAATCAGTGGTTAGGAGCTGTCTCCTTAAGGGGCTCCCTTCCCTAGTGTTAGAAAAACTCTGGACCACATGACCCAGTGTGCTGTGTTTCTAATGAAAAAATGGATTACAGCACATGCCACATTCTAAGTGTAGGTATTATTTTGGTAACTTTTTGGTGTGTGTGTGGGGGCACTGGTTTGTGATGTAAAATGTGCTTCTTCCCATGCATCACGGTTAAAACACTGGACAGCATTGCTCTACCCCATAATGACTCTGGGGAGATATTCTGAGTTCCTGCGTTTCTGGGAATTTCCCTGACGTGTGAGTGATATAGACCACATGCTCAGCAGAGTATGGGCTGCAGCGGCAAGAGCTCACAAAACTGATTTCCTCCGCAGACTGGCTGCCCTGCAGCCCAGTGTTAATTTGTTTAAATAAAGATGGAGTAGGCAGGTGAAAGAGATGGATGCCCGTAATAAGATTAAATTAGTGGGAGCTGGCAAGAAGGCATGCTCTTTTTTGGAACTGATAGTGGAGAGATGAGGGAATATCACATTAGAAAAATTGGAGGAGGGCCCTAATTGGAAAGAGGAATCCAGATGCAGGAAATCTGGGTTCTGGTGGGAAGGCTGCCGTGATAATCTAATCAGGATATTGCTGATGTGTAGGGGAAGGCCCCTCTGGGAAGATGCCCTATTTCATTAGAAGAGCACCTTGAGAATGCCTCCTGTTAATGGTTGAACTGTAAAAAAGAATCACAAAACAAAACAAAAACATTCTTTTATTTCTTTCTTGCTCTAGAAATCAACTGATGAGCCTTCTGAGAAAGATGCTCTGCAACCAGGCCGGAACCTGGTGGCAGCCGGCTACGCACTGTATGGCAGTGCCACCATGCTGGTCCTTGCCATGGACTGTGGGGTCAACTGCTTCATGCTGGACCCGGTGAGAGACCTCACAGGAGGCTGGGGGCTTGGCTGGTGTCTGTGAGCAAATGAATGATATGTGTGGGGGATTGGCAGGGGTATGTGGAGGTGGGAGGTGATGCCCATGGAGGGACAGAGATGATGATGTGTGGTGGGGAGGGGACAGGAGACCGAGAGACAGTGTATGCCTCCCGAGCAGACTATGGAGGTGAGAAATGGCATCTCAGAGCACAAGAGGGGGTCTTTGTTCCAATGTGAATTCCTCAGAGCAGCTGTTACTCAAATGACCCAAATGCCTCGAGTCCAGGCAGGCCATAGGGATGATGAAGTGTGCTGGGGAAGGAGGGCCGGGGGGCAAGGGTGGAACTGGGGTGAACTGAAGAGTTCCAGCAATTACAATTGGGAGGAGGGGGCCCGCCTTGCCAAGGCTCCTATTAATGGTTCAAGAAACACTGGATTGTAAAAAACATAATGTTTCTGCATGTGTGCAACACTATGCTGGCCAACTAAAATGCATTTATGGACCGGATGGGGCTGTAGATATTCTGTTTGCCATAAACTGTATCCATCCATTTCTAGCTTTTCTACTTTAGTCACCAAAAGGCTGTTTTCCTGAGATGAATGGGTGTGCCAACTGAAGCAGTGGATGACATTGCTTCTTCAAAAATAGCTCCCACATTTATTCATGTACATTTACACAAACCTTCAGTTAACTGGTGCAGTCTTTGTTTCTTTTTTTTTTTTTTTTCTGAGATGTAGTCTCGCCCTGCCTCCCAGGCTGGAGTGCAGTGGCGTGATCTCGGCTCACTGCAAGCTCTGCCTCTTGGGTTCGAGCGATTCTCCTGCCTCAGCTCCTGAGTAGCTGGGACTACAGGCGCCTGCCACCACACTTGTATTTTTAGTAGAGACGGGGTTTCGCCATGTTGGTCAGGCTGGTAGCGAACTCCTAACTTCAGGTGATCTGCCCGCCTCAGCCTCCCAAAGTGCTGGGATTACAGGCATGAGCCACCATGCCTGGCCAACTTTTTTAACTTTTAGAGATGTCCTCCTATGACATTAGTGAACTATGTGTAAAGTGCTTTTTGCTGGCAAACTGAACCCCAGGAACAGACAGGGAGCAGGAACCTTCTGTGGGAGATAGGCTGCTGGAGGTGAGGCTGGGTCTGTGTGTGGCAGGAAGGCTAACGCCACACAGGCTGCCTTTGTCCCAGGCTGTCAGGGAAGTGGACTTTCACCTCCTTGGAGGCATGGGCACTTAACAAATAAACAAGGGTAGGGTAATAGCACTAGTTAAAGTCTCCAAATGTGGTGACCTGGGTAGGGGTGGGGTGGGGGAGTTAGTGGCAGAACCAGAGCAAAGTTCCACCTGAGCCCAGGATGGAATTTCGGGCACCACTGATGTTTGCTGACTGTGATTTGCCAGACCCTGACTGCTTCCCATTCTTCTGGTGCCTTCTCTTGTTACCTTTGAGTTGGTGGAAGCAGAGAAAACATTAAATCCCTTCTTGTTTACAGATTGCAGGGGAGCATCCCTGTAGGGAAGTTTCTGTGTGTTTGATAGTCTTTTGCCCTCCTCAGTCCTAAATGTTTGGAAGCGCAATGCAGGACTGCTGGGATTTGATTCCAGCCCTTCTGTCTGCGGTGCCTGACGGGGCTGAGCCTCCCGCCAGGGAGGTGCTAAGTGCTTCCTCTTTGTTTGGGTTTGCTGCAAAGCCAGGCTGATGGTTTCTGCTGAAAACACTGCTACAGCTGTACCTGGGTTTCTAGCGGCTTCAACTCTCTGGGAGCTTTTATGTTTTGTCTCCGTACACAGACTTCCCTCCTTTGCACCATGGACAGTCTGGCTGGGCCCTGCGCTCTGCACCCAGCAACTGTTGTGAGATGGCTTTCTTTTCTGTATAGTTTTTTGAAAGACATTTATTTATTTATTTTTCTACCAATGATAAAAGAATATTCTGGTATACTTGTGGTCAAAAATTTTGAAAATATTAAAAAAGGCGTAAAAGTAAGAAAGAAGAATCACTTCCAGTGACACCTTTCAATGGCCATTGTGAATTCTCCCCTCCCTTTCTCCCTGTCTGTCTGGTTTCAACGTACTCCATATGGGTAGGAACCAATTTCTGCTGCGGAATAAATGGCTAGGTAGAGAGGTGTTGGTGGGCCTTTTTTCTTTTCAACTCTTGTGTCAACGTCAAGCCCCTCCTAAATGGGCAGAGCCTCGATCACCCTCTTGCCAAAAACACACAGGAACCCATAACAATCCTCAATCCGGAGCAATAGGACTTCTGCAACACTTTTCCCCCAAATTCAAATCTCCTTTGAAGAGCCTAAAGCTTAAAGCCATAAGCTTAACCCTGGGCTATGTGGGAAGAGGCAGTCTGAGAAAAACTTCACACGCCAGCGAGCAAAGGCCATCGGAAGTTACGTACGCCAGACTCAAAACTCAGGGTTCTACTTTGTTCTATAAGAACGCCCAGAAAGGAGAACTCCCATCAAGGTAGAAATGTAAAGCCGAGAACAGCGCTGAGCACTTGGGTGTAACTCAGGGACTGATCCTGCGGTGGCCCGTCTCTCCTGAGAGCCCACCTCCCGCCTGAACCAACCCTTTTTTCTGTTTGGTAAAGGCATACACATCTTATATTGCTTTGGACACACGGTTTTTACTCTCTTGCAGGCTTAGCAGTTGTTTCACAAGTCTGCTCTCCCTATTTTTGTGTGGTTTCTTTCTTGTTTGACTGAAATCATACGCCAACAAAGTCGAAAGTGTCTGTTATCACCCTGATGGCTTCTGCAGCATTGTCTTGCTTCCCCTCACCCCATTCACAGTTCCCAGAGAGCCTGGCAGGTGTCTCGGGGCCCCAGGATGAGTGGTGCCCGTGCGCCGCGACCCCAGCCCAGCGTAGCCCAGCCCATTGCTCGCCTCATCCAGGCCTGGGGGACCCAATGCGCTCGTCATCTCTCCACCTTTCCTTCCTTGTCTAAAAAGGCCATCGGGGAGTTCATTTTGGTGGACAAGGATGTGAAGATAAAAAAGAAAGGTAAAATCTACAGCCTTAACGAGGGCTACGCCAAGGACTTTGACCCTGCCGTCACTGAGTACATCCAGAGGAAGAAGTTCCCCCCAGTAAGTGAGGGCCTGGGGAGGGTGGTGCAGGTTCTGGGCATCTGGCACCAGAGGCCGTTCTGGAGGCAGGGGCATCCCCCGGAGATGAAAGGGATCCTTGGGATCGAGGGCCTTGGACCTCATGTGGGGCTCCTGAGCAGTGTGGAAATCTGTTGGTTGATGACTTACCCTAAAGGTGAAAGGAAGCAGGGATGGAGTGGATTGGGCTTCTGTCTACACTGAGCCCACGATGAAGTTCTCACCTCAGTACTGGGGACTGGAATTCTCACCCTGAGACATCAAAAATCAGTCTCCATGTCAGCCTTTGCTACTTTCTCTTGGCAGAAGAAAATTAGGATAATAAAGTTAACCAAATGAATGAATTAATGGCAGTAAAACATCTTCCCTTCTGGGGTCCATGGTCCCAGATGGGGTGAAATGTGGTTCCCCCACTCAAATGCCCGTCAAGTGGTGTCTGCCCCTTGCTAGGCCTGCCCGAGGTGCATCTATCAGTTATCTTGAGACCGAGAGTGCCCATCGTGACATCTCCCTAAAGAGGTTACAAGCTAGTGAATATGAAGAGAAGAAATGGCTGTGTGGAGCTTGCTCTATATGGAATATCTGATTTTGTCCTTTCTTTGTTTAAAAGCCATCGATGGCTGCTGTTTGCTAGAGATGAAGCTAAATGTTTGCAGGACGTTCAAGGAGGCCTCAGATCTGCCCCAGGCTCTCTCTCCAGCTTACTCATCTCTCCTTTCATCTTATCCTGGATTCCCCTCCTGCCCCCAAGCTCCGCACACGCACACCCGAGTCCCACAGGCTCCTCCTCCAGGACCATATCCCTCTCCACATTGCTAAGCAGACACTTGTGCAGTTTCCTCTCCTGTAAATTACACACTGCCTCCCACCCCTGCCCGGTTCCTTAGCTTGGTAACAAACTTTCTCAGCCTTTAAGGTGTTACTAAATGGTACAGTTTCTGTAATGCCTGCCTCAGCCCCATAACCCGAATCAACCATACCCTCGTTGGGGCTTCTGTGGGTAATCTGACCTATTGTGAGATGATGAGAGGCTGTCTCCATTTTTCCATTTTCTATTTATTGGGAGCAGGATTCTCATCACATTTTTTAGCACAGCCCCAATACATACCTTGTAGGTGCTCGGTGAATGGATGTGGAATCAAAGAAACTTAGGAGACACCAAGAAAACTCTCTTTCTTATTTTCTGCAATCCTAATTCTTGCGGGTCTTAACTTGCAGGATAATTCAGCTCCTTATGGGGCCCGGTATGTGGGCTCCATGGTGGCTGATGTTCATCGCACTCTGGTCTACGGAGGGATATTTCTGTACCCCGCTAACAAGAAGAGCCCCAATGGAAAGGTAAGGGTGTCCCCTGGAGAGGGAGTGAGGAGCAGATTTCACTTGCAGCCCACGCGATTTAGTTTAGGAAGAAGAAAGGTTTTGCCAGCTATTACGCTCCATGCTAGGTTGCTACGTGTGTCTGTAGCATATTCTTTTGTGGATTAAAGGTAAAGCCAGATGATATCAACTAAAGATAAAAATAGTCTCTTGAGAGCCCTTCCAGTGCTATGGCAAAAGAGAATGAATGGTCAGGACGAGGACTGAAAGTCCTTAGGGCTTCCAGTGGATACAGGGCTTGGCTGGGGCAAAATGAATTCCATTCATAAAGTGAAATGAAACAACCCAGCCTCACTTCCAAGGCAGCGAATCAAATGTGTATCCTCAGTAGAAGTCTTCTTTGGTTGCTTTCAAAAGGTGTAAAACAGAGGTAACTAGTGAGTCAACATCCACTACTTGGAAAACGATACCTTTTAGGGGAGGAAAGAATCTCTGGGGAAACCTAGAGCTTTCAGGTGAGCCGTCACCACCGACTCACTAGTTCAAGCCCACGGTGTTCCCAGCAGGCTGCAGGGTGGCTGCGCTCCCTCACGCTCGCTCAGAGCTGCCCTGCTTTCCTTCTGCCAGGGTGACAGTGTGCTTCCTTCCCAAGTATTGTGTCCTTCTTATGTTTTCCCAGTGGACAGATGGCTTTTTAGGCAGAGTCTTACTCGTCGCCCAGGCTGGAGTGCAGTGGCGCGATCTCAGCTCACTGCAACCTCCGCCTCCTGGGTTCAAGTGATTCTCCTGCCTCAGCATTCTGAGTAGCTGGGATTACAGGTGCCCGCCACCACGCCCGACTAATTTTTATATTTTTAGTAGAGACGGGGTTTCACCATGTTGACCAGGCTGGTCCTGAACTTCTGACCTCAAGTGATCCACCCGCCACAGCCTCCCAAAGTGCTGGGATTACAGGCATGAGCCACCACGCGTGGCTGCCTTTTTTTTTTTTTTTTTTTAATGCAAGAGGAGAACAGGAACAACAGTTCCCTTAAACACAAAACCTGTGTATTTGGATGTATTTGGGTCTGTTTGCAGCACGTGGCATCCAGAATGAAGGCATTTCTATTTACTGAAACCATCATCCAGCTGTAGCTGCCTCGGGCATCTCAACCTGTGTGGCTAGCCTGCTTTCCAGCACTTTTGTCTAACGTCCCCCGAAATTGTTCCTGAACACAAATATTGAGGCTCCTTCTTTTTTTTTGGTTTTTCAAAACTAGCCATGACACCTATGTGGAAATAGACTCAGGAAACACCTGTAGAAAGCTGTCGCTCAGTAGGCAGACTGCATGAAAAGGCATACAATAAAAAAGTTAATATTTAAAAGTGAATGCCAAGACGTATAATACACTGAATTCCAACCCAAAAGCCTTCGGAGAATCGTAAAAGGAATGCACACAGAGTTGCAAACAATATCACACTGTTTGGAGGAGCCGGTCTGCTTTCCAGATGTCTGTAGCCAGACACCACCATGGATTTTTTTTTATTGCTTTTAGAATAGGCGAAGCTCCATCCAACACACACAGAATCACTCATTAAGTCCAATTTCCATGGTATAAAGAGAAGGCAATGATCGCTTCTGCCAAAATGTCATTCTGTCCAGTATGCAGGTGGTCTATCTCACATTTGCATCAGGTAATCTATTGCTGGCACTGGCTTGATGAATGGTTGAATTTAACCAAATGGTTAACTGTTTTGTCTCAGATGCAACCTGGGGTGGGAGGAAACTTTTACAGCCTCACAGGAAGGAAAAATACAGTATTCGTTCCCTTGGAAACTCCCACCAGCTCTGCATGTTTTGCTGCAGAAAAGTCTCTTTTTTATGCAATACCTTCTGATACAAGGAGGCCGCTCCCCGGTCTTGTTTTCCAGCTGAGACTGCTGTACGAATGCAACCCCATGGCCTACGTCATGGAGAAGGCTGGGGGAATGGCCACCACTGGGAAGGAGGCCGTGTTAGATGTCATTCCCACAGACATTCACCAGAGGGCGCCGGTGATCTTGGGGTCCCCCGACGACGTGCTCGAGTTCCTGAAGGTGTATGAGAAGCACTCTGCCCAGTGAGCACCTGCCCTGCCTGCATCCGGAGAATTGCCTCTACCTGGACCTTTTGTCTCACACAGCAGTACCCTGACCTGCTGTGCACCTTACATTCCTAGAGAGCAGAAATAAAAAGCATGACTATTTCCACCATCAAATGCTGTAGAATGCTTGGCACTCCCTAATCAAATGCTGTCTCCATAACACCACTGGTGTTAAGATATATTTTGAGTGGATGGAGGAGAAATAAACTTCTTCCTCCTTAAAAAGAAGTCTCCCTTGCTTTGTGTCAAATAATAATGATGATGACAATAATAACTGCTGATGCATACAACATTAGATAACTCATTTAATCTTCACAATAACCCAATGAATCAGATACTCTGAATAATCCATTTTATAGATGACAAAATGGACGAGGAGAGGTGAAGTAATTGGCTCAAGGCTTCCAGCCGATGAGTGGCAGAGTGGGGACCTGAATGCAGGCAGCCTGGCCACTGTGAGCCAGCATACGGCTTCTCCTTCATGTTGTCCCGTTCAGGCCTGGCCCATCATTCCCCAGCCTTGTTCAGAATTGCAGCTGAGGAACCATGCAGCCTGAACATGGTGACTCACGCCCTTCTAGAAATGGGGGAGCTAATGGCTTAGTGGTGGTACCTGCATGTGACCCTCTGGCCTCCCAAACATGGATGTAACCATCTGAATCCCAAGTGAAAGTTTACTGTTTACCCAGTGGTGATTTTTCTTTTTCTTTCTTTCTTTTTTTTTTTTTTTTTTTTTGAGGCGGAGTCTTACTCTGTCTCCCAGGCTGGAGTGCAGTGGCGCAATCTCGGCTCACTGCAACCTCTGCCTCCTGGGTTCAAGCGATTCTCCTGCCTCAGCCTCCCGAGTAGCTGGGATAACAGGCACCCATCACCACACCCAGCTAATTTTTGTATTTTTAGTAGAGACGGGGTTTCACCATATTGGCCAGGCTGGTCTCAAACTCCTGACCTCATGATCTGCCCGCCTCAGCCTCCCAAAGTGCTGGGATTACAGGTGTGAGCCACTGCGCCCAGCCACCCAGTGGTGATTTTTCTATAAAAGCACGGCACTTAACTCACAAAGCCTAATAGTTCCTACAGTCTAGTTACCATAAGAAAAAGGATTCACTACAAGAACAGGGTTTAAGGAAATGCAATTTGTTGCAAGCAAGCAGGCTTCTCACTAAACTCTCTATAGAAACAGTTTCTCCCTCCGCTAACCCTGGTCTTACTGGACCAGAGTCCAAGATCGTGGCAAGCTCTGTCAGGCACTAAGTAACATCTGTGGCCCTCCTTGAGCTCTAGGTATAAAATGGATCTATCCATATGATTCCACTTGGGAACTGAAAACAGGTGTGTATGTGAATCCTGCTTCTTCCCCTCCAAACACTCCCCATTCATTTCACATTTTCCCAGCAGGAAACTGATCTTGAGCATTGGATCTGCTTCTGCCCACTGACCAGACAGACCCAAAGCCAGTATTTCTCCACTCCAGCTGGGGCTGCCCTCTGGGAAAGTCCCCTGACGCACAAAGCACCTCTTGAGTTTTAAACTTCTTGTAACTCAGCTGGCATCTGGTTCTCAAAGCATGAAGGGAGAGAAATATGGTCTGGGAGCCTTTTCCATATATATATCAGGCTGATATATATATACAGGCTCACGCCTGTAATCCCAGCACTTTGGGAGGCCAAGGCGGGCGGATCACAAGGTCAGGAGATCGAGACCATCCTGGCTAACACAGTGAAACCCCGTCTCTACTAAAAATACAAAAAGTAGCTGGGCGTGGTGGCGGGCGCCTGTAGTCCCAGCTACTCAGGAGGCTGAGGCAGGAGAATGGCGTGAACCCGGGAGGCAGAGCTTGCAGTGAGCCGAGATCACACCACTGCACTGCAGCCTGGGCGACAGAGCAAGACTCGTCTCAAAAAAAAAAAAGGAAAAAAAGAATGAGGGTCTTTGCAGATCTAATTAAAGTAAGGATTAAGATGAGATGAGCCTAGATTACCTACATTAGGATGGGTCCTCCTCTGAAGCCATGCATTTTTGTACAGGTTCATGACATGGCAGGAGCCTGGAGGCCTGAGCCACCGCCCTGTCGATGTCAGCCTGGGACCAGAAGGAGAGACAAACCTTTGCTGTGCTAAGCCGCGGGGATTTCAGGTTTATTTGTTGCTGCACGATAACATACGCTATCCTGACTAAACTAGACCAAGCTTGGCAATATTTTTAACCTCTCTGAGTCTCCCTTTCTTCATTTGCAAAATGTTAATTGTAATATCTATTGTAGTCAAGGCCATTTTCATTGTAGGTAACAGAAACCCATTTATTCTGCTAAAGCAGAAAGGCAATTTGTTGTAAAGCTTCAGGGGACTCTCATGAAACCTAGCACCCACTGCTTTCCTAACCCCGAGGACACACCCTTAGTCCGTCCTGGCATTGTCAGCCAATCCACTGTGTCTCCATGTCTCACACCAAGTTCCCCGGAGAAAAAAACCTGACGTCTTAGCTTGTGTCCAGTTAGCTGCAGCCATAGACCCGGGTCATATAAGACAAACGTGGCCTTGGGTTTTCTTTTTATGGGCAGGGCACGCTTCTCTCTAAGATGGGGATCGTGGGCTGAGCAGATACCCTAAAGGGCCTGCCGTGCTGGAAGCAGAAATGCTGAGGTTTCATGAAAGAGCGTTTGTTGAGATCACTGGAGACGGGGCATGGAAGGCATTCTAACAGAGTTTTGCTAACAGAGAATATGCTCTCAGCTAGTACTGTACAGTCACAGCCCAGATCCTAGACTTCAGGTGGGGGCCCCGCCCTATGAACTGCCCTAAGACTGCCTTACTGTTCAGAGACTCTGTTTGTCCTTACTACTTCTGCCCAGGCCTGCGAAGGCCTTTCACCAAGCACAGCAAGCCCATAAATAGCTCTGTGATCACCAATGCATCAGTGGCGCTGAAAAAAGCGTGAGCTGGACGCTGCCCCCCCTTCCTCTGGGCCTTCCAGATGCCCCGTGTGTCCACGCTGTTGTGTGCCCTGAAAGAACTTTGGCATTTGCTGAAAGGTCACCAGCTGCAATTTCAGATCATGTAGGTAACTCGAACTTCCAACATTTAAATGTAGCTGAAAGGGGCATGACAGCTGCACAGGTGCCAGCCTGGGCTGGAGGGTGGCAGAAATAGCAGGCCCTCCCTTGGATCCCTTTACGGGGGGAGCTGAATTATACATGGCACTGGCCAATCCCCCTCCCTCCTGATCCCCAAATTATCCAGGCTTCTGCTCATCCTTGACACCCACAGTGCCGGACAACCGGCGCCTCTCCAGAGATCTGCTCATAACACTGGCTTGTTTGTTTCACTTCCAATCTGTTGTGAACAGATATGTTAATAAAACATAATAAGCCCAGCGCAGTGGCTCACGCCTGTAATCCCAGCACTTTGGGAGGCCAAGACAGGCGTATCACCTGAGGTCAGGAGTTTGAGACCAGCCTGCCCAATATGGTGAAACCCCATCTCTACTAAAAATACAAAAGGTAGCCAGGCATGGTGGTGCGTGCCTGTAGTCCCAGCTACTCAAGAGCTGAGGCGGGAGAATCACTTGAACCTGGAAGATGGAGGTTGCAGTGAGCCGAGATCGTGCCACGGCACTCCAGTCTGGGCAACACAGCGAGACTCTGTCTCAAAAAACAAAACAAAAAAACAAAAAGCATAATAAAAATAATTACAGGAGTGGCCAATAAGCACCTGCTCAACATCATTAATCATTAGGAAGATGCAACTACTCTAAGCCACAGTGAGATACCACCTCACACCCATTGGGATGGTTACTGTAAAAACAAACAAACAGAAAATAACAAGTGCTGGCAATAAGGTGGAGACCCTGGGACCCTTGCTCACTGCTGGGGAGTGTGAAATGGTGCAGCCGCTGTGGAAAATGGTGCAGCGGTTCCTCCAGAAATTAGACAGACAATTACCATATGATCCTGCAGGTCCACCTCTGGGCACATCCCCGAGAGAATCAAAAGCAGGGCCTTGAACAGATGTTTGCACGCTGTGCTCATGGCAGCATTACTCACACTAGCCCAGAGGTGGAGGCAACCCAAGCGGCCATAGAGGATGAATGGGTGAACAGACTGTGGTGTGTCCATACCAGGGAATGCTGTTGAGCCTCAGAGAGGAGGGAACTCTGACCCATGCCACAGCATGTGGGGATGGTGAGGACATTGTGCTGAGTGAAATAAGCCAGTCGCAGCAGGACAGATACTGTATGGTCTATGAGGGACCCAGTGTAGCCAAATTCATAGAGACAGCAGAATGGCGGGTGCCAGGGACTAGGTGTTGGGAGGGGGAATGGGGAGTTCTTGTTTAATGGGTACAGAATTTCAGTTTGCAAAATTTGAAATTGGGATTATGACTATAATCGGGGTCTAGAACTGTTCTATCATGCAAACCCCCATTGCCCTGTCCCCTCCCCACACCCCTACCCCTGGCAGCCATGAGAGTTATCTGTCCCCACAGGTTTGCATTCTGGAGAGTCCCCTACAAATGGAATGAGACTGTAGATACTCGCTGGAGACCACTGCTGTCACTCAGCACAATGCCTCTGAGACTCGCCTAAGTGCCACACGTGACACTAGTGTTTGTGTTGTTAATAGTATTCCATTGTGGCCGGGCGCAGTGGCTCATGCCTGTAATCCCAGCACTTTGGGAGGCCGAGGCGGACGGATCACGAGGTCAGGAGATTGAGACCATCTTGGCTAATACGGTGAAATCCCGTCTCTACTAAAAATACAAAAACAAAATTAGCTGGGCGTGGTGGCAGGCGCCTGTTGTCCCAGCTACTCAGGAGGCTGAGGCAGGAGAATGGCGTGAACCCGGGAGGCCGAGATCATGCCACTGCACCCCAGCCTGGGCAACAGAGCGAGACTCCGCCTCAAAAAAAAATAGTATTCCATTGTATGGCTCTCCCAGTGTGTTTACCCATTCACTGTTAAGGAGATTTTGGGTGTTTGCAGTTTCTAGTTTAACTAGAACTGCTATAAACATCTGTGTGTGGGTTTTTGTGTGAATACACATTTTCAGCATTGTTTTGCGCCATCACAGGGGAAACCTTCTTTTTTTTGGTTTTGAGATGGAGTCTCGCTCTGTCGCCCAGGCTGGAGTGCAGTGGCACAATATCAGCTCACTGCGAGCTCTGCCTCCTGGGTTCACGCCATTCTCCTGCCTCAGCCTCCCAAGTAGCTGGGACTACAGGTGCCCGCCACCATGCCCGGCTAATTTTTTTCTGTGTTTTTAGTAGAGATGCATGTTAGCCAGGATGGTCTCGATCTCCTGACCTCGTGATCTGCCTGCTTCAGCCTCCCAAAGTGCTGGGATTACAGGTGTGAGCCACCGTGCCCAGCCGGAGACCTTCTTAATCAGATAACATTAGCTTCAAAACGAAACCTGAAAACTAATCAACCAGGCCTCCGTCTTCACCCTGCAGTCATTTACTGGACCAGAACTTGGAAGATCCAGCCACTCTGTTTCTGTAATGATGTCAAAGGAATCATCACTGGTTTCCCCATGTGAAAGGCAAAGCTTATTTGTTAATGGCAACGTGACGTGTTAGGATCAAGGAAAGGTCCATTCCGCAGTTTTCACAATTCCCAGAGCTCTTGGGAAAGGAAGAGTTTTCCAAGTTTGATCCTCATGATATCAAAATTAAAATGTTCTTACCCAAAAGATGATAACTCCTGTTATTAGCTTATTATTATTATTAAACTGATACTGAGTGTCAGACGGGGTGAACAGATTAATACAAAGTGGCATCTCTATTTAGATGAGTCTTTCATTAAACAGGAACACACAGAGTAAAACACACTGGAATGGCCCTTTCTCCAGCTTCCAATAGGGAAGTTGGATTGATTATTATGTTGGCAGTGGAGCACCTTCCAGAAGAAACATGAGCTAGAAATGACACCCAAGTCTTTACCTTACCCTTGGCAACTGACAGAAGTGAAGCCATTGCAGAAGGCTCTCTTGCTAATAACTTTTTTCCCCAGCATATTTCTCAATGTGACAGTATTGTTCTGAATGATGAAGGCAACCACTTTTCATTTGGATTCAGAAATACTTGGAAACAGTGATAATGTGTCTTTTCTTTTCTTCTTCTTCTTCTTTTTTTTTTTTTTTTTTTGAGATGGAGTCTCACTCTGTTGCCCAGGCTGGAGTGCAATGGTGCGATCTCGGCTCGCTGCAACCTCCGCCTCCCAGGTTCAAGCAATTCTCCTGCCTCAGCCTCCCAAGGAGCTAAGACTACAGGTGCACACCACCACGCCCAGCTAGTTTTTTGTATTTTTAGTAGAGACAGAGTTTCTCCATCTTAGCCAGTATGGTCTCGATCTCCTGACCTCGTGATCCGCCTGCCTTGGCCTCCCAAAGTGCTGGGGTTATAGGCGTGAGTCACTGCACCCGGCCGAAAATGTGTGTTTTTAAAACTAAGTGAAGATAATACAGTTAGGGATCATGAAGTCTAATCCCATTTTTTTTTTTTTTTGAGACAGACTCTCAATGTCACCCAGGCTGCAGTGCAGTGGTGCCATCTTGGCTCACGGCAACCTCTGCCTCCCAGGTTCAAGTGATCCTCCCACCTCAGCCTCCTGAGTAGCTGGGACTACAGGTGCACGCCACCACACTGGCTAATTTTTGTATTTTTTATAGAGATGGGGTTTCACCATGTTGGCCAGGCTGGTCTTGAACTCCTGGGCTCAAGTGATTCCCCCCCGCCCCCTGCCTTGGCCTCCCAAAGTGCTGGGATTACAGGTGTGAGCCACTGTGCTCAGCTGGATCTCATTTTTAAATTGAGGCATCTGAGTCCCAGAGGGCTTTGATTCCCGGCCCAGGCTTCTTTCCTTCGGGTATAGATTTAGCAATACTCTGGTCTGACCCAGGCAGATGTTCTTGTTTTATTATACATAGTGATCTCTCTTGTTAGAACTCGATTCTAAGCTCATGTCTTATTCTATGTTCTAATTGTGTTAACAGGCGTATGTGCATTGTCGTGTATGGTGCTCAGTCATCTAGGGAGGAGGAGCATCCTAGAATGGGAGAAAGTATCACATAAGAGAAAGAACACTGACCTCAGGTAGCTCTGGGCTGAGATTCCAGCTAGTAGCTGTGTTATCCCTAGGAAGCCCTAGTTTCCTCATCTGTAAAAATAGCACTACTGGATCAAATAATTGGGTGGATTAATGTGTGCCACACACTGAGATTAGAGGTGTCATCTCTCTCCATCTATCCATTCACCTCAGTGTTGAAAGTTGAAATAGATTGAATGAAAATCACAAAAAGGGTATGGAATCCTGTATTTGTTCTATTAAGAGGTAGCATATTTCTTGGTAAGTGAAGATAGACACCCCCACACCCCCGCAAAAAGAATTAGAACATTGTCACATCACAGTTCCTCTTCTGGGGTTGTATCTTACTGAAGCACTTGCCCCAATATAAAGATGATTGTTGCATTACTATTTGAGGAGCAAACTTACCTAAATTATCTGAATGTCCACAAGCTGGAATGATCCAAGCCTCTGTGTGCTGACTTGGACATCTTCCCATAATATTTGCTTTCTGGAACTAAAAAAATATATAAATAACATATATATATATTTGGGATCTTAAACCTGCATATTAAGATCTACTGGTAGATCTTAGTTTTATCTGAAAGTTTCCACATAAATTGTGAGCACCAATGCCCATCTCAACCATTTGGTTGCCCTCCTCAACCAGTTTGGTTGATCCAATGCCAGCGCCCAGCTCCCACTGCAGGCATCACCACACGACCCTGATCTGGCAGATGCTGTGCACAGGGACGTCTACGGGGGTGTGAGGATGGGTTCCAGGGAAACTGTTCTTTCTTAATAAAAGGGAACTGATGTGGTTGGAGCTGCCCTTGCTCCCCTCTTTGCATCTTCAACGTGGGCCAGATGTTCAGAACTGCAGTGACATTTTGTGCCCCCAGGATGCCAAGCAAGGGGCACAATCCAGCCGACCAAGGATGACAGAGACGAGACAGAGAGGGGTCCCAGTGGAACCAAGAACAGCTGAATGAACACCAGCCACCACCTCCTAGTGCACTCCTGGTCTATCAGGAAATAAACCCCCATGTGTAAATTGCTCTAGTTGTTCTATTTCTTGCAGCTGAACACATTCTAATCGACATAACTGTCAGGGGAAAAGACCTTCAGAGAAATGTGCATGTTGTACTGTTTTGTGAAATGAGATTATGTATGATTGCACAATAGTTGTGAGCACATTGAAAGACTGGAAGGGCGGCTGGGCGTGATGGCTCACGCCTGTAATCCCAGCACTTTGGGAGGCCGAGGCGGGCAGATCACGAGGTCAGGAGATCGAGACCATCCTGGCTAACATGGTGAAACCCCGTCTCTACTAAAAATACAAAAAATTAGCCAAGCGTCGTGGCAGGCGCCTGTAGTCCCAGCTACTCGGGAGGCTGAGGCAGGAGAATAGCGTGAACCTGGAAGGCGGAGCTTGCAGTGAGCCGAGATCATGCCACTGCACTACAGCCTGGGCGACAGAGCGAGACTCCATCTCAAAAAAAAAAAAAAAAAAAAAAGACTGGAAGGGCAATAATAGGTAACAAAGTACTGAGCACCTACTATACTAGGTACATCTCATTGCAGCCACTCTATAAGATGGATGCTTCACGGTTATGCTCATTTAAGAGTGAGACAACTGAGGTTCCAAGGGGTTTAATAACTTTCTCAAATCATGCAACCAACAGATAGCTAGCTTGGGACTCAGAGCCAGGTCTGGCTGGCCCTAGAGAAAGTGCTTCCACCACCATATGCACCCCACCAGTGCCTACTGGCTGCACAGACCGCCACCAGCCCTAGTAGCAGTGATTTCTGGAGAGTGGGATGGGAGGATGGGCTGGTGGTGAGGAGGTTTGTCTTTATCCACTTCTTTAGTGTTTCCTTTTTAATAAGCAATTTTTGTTACAAAAGTGGACATCCAGAGATATTGACAAAATAACACTGGTGCCAGGAACTGTGCTAGGAATATAATAGTTTTCTTCCAGATCTGGATCTCTACTGTGGATATCCACTGGTCATACATGCCTACTGGAAATAAAAAGCATTCTTTCCTAACTTATTCCAAACCCTGGCTAAAGGAATTCTGGGGTTGCCATTATGTTACTATGTGACCTATGTCCCAGATAAGGAACCTGTGAATCTGCCACCTCCGCCCTCGGGAGAGCCAGGCCCTGCAGTCACTATATGTGAAGAATCCTTTGGAGCCTGGAATAAGAGGGTTTTATGCATCATTTTTTAATCAACTGGATTTCTCACCTCCCACCTGTGCCTAAATGGTGGCTTCTTGGTATCTTGAAAGGGGGTGCTCAGCAGGAGAAAGCAGCTCCATGTTTCTGGGCAGCCCGTCCTATTTACAGACTGCTGCGGCTCCCTGGCAGCTGCCACAGTCCCTGAGGCCAGAGGGAGTTCCTTGAGGGCCCCAGCAGTTGTTTGAGTCATGTGTTTTGGGCCCTTTTCCTTAGAGATCCTGGCAGGGCCAGCACAGATTTCTTATCGGCTTCCACACTGCGGAGCTGCAGCCCTCAGAAGCAAGGTTTCCTGCCGGGAGAAAAGGATTTGAAGCATTCCAGCCAAAATGACGGACAGAAGCCCCTTCGAAACTGACATGCTCACCCTGACCCGCTACGTTATGGAAAAGGGGCGTCAGGCCAAAGGGACTGGGGAGCTCACCCAGCTGCTGAACTCAATGCTGACGGCCATCAAAGCCATCTCCTCGGCTGTGCGCAAGGCCGGCCTGGCCCACCTGTGAGTCCTGGGGAGCAGGCATGGGGCACAGAGCACCCCAGGCCCAGGCAGGGGTGTGGGAGCTGCAGGTGCTTTGGCAAGAAACTGGGTCCAAAGCTTATTGGCCCTGTGTGCCCTAGATGAAAGCTGCATTTCAAGTTCCTATCACGTGTGCTTTGATAAAGGGGCCTTTGACTTGTTTTGAGAAAGGAACGAAAACATGCTATAAAGAAATACACATATAATTTTTCCAGTTATTATAATGATACCAAGTGCAGTGGCTTGTTGCATTAAAATATGTATTGTGTTATCATGACTTGTATTTGCACAGAGAGAGTCTCACTGGAACAAAGAAGTAGAGGGGTGATGTGAAATATCTCTTTATGCCTTTTGCAGACATGAGTATTTTATTGTAATAAGCTTTGCAAATATGTTAGGAGCTGGAAATTATTTACGACATAGGAAGCTTGGTAGAGCCCCTTCCTGCATCTGCTCTCTCATCATCTAAAGGAGTGTTTTGCTGGCTACGTGTTTTATTTCTTCTCTGTGACTCTTTCTTTATCTTCACCTCCACTTGGTGTGCAGGAAGCCGGGAGGTGCTAGTCCTGGGAGGGGAGCGCAGAGGTTTCTTCCACAGGGTTCTCTTTGGTGCTTTATCCGAGCACAGATGAGGCCAGGTTCACATTACACTGCTGATGGTCACAGCCCAGTGTCCAGTTTAAGTCTGTAATAAAAAGAACCCGGTGGCCAGGCACGGTGGCTCCTGCCTGTAATCCTGTCACTTTGGGAGGCCAAGGTGGGTGGATCATGAGGTCAAGAGATCAAGACCATCCTGGCCAACATGTTGAAACCCTGTCTCTACTAAAAATACAAAAATTAGTTGGGTGTGGTGGCGGGCGCCTGTAGTCCCGGCTACTCGGGAGGCTGAGGCAGGAGAATCACTTGAACCTGGGAGATGGAGGTTGCGGTGAGTCGAGATCGTACCACTGCACTCCAGCCTGGGTGACAGGACGAGATTCCATCTCAAAACATACAAACAAACAAACAAAACCCCAGCTTTCTTTGGGCTTCCCTTGTAGTAATTCCAGGGGAGGTCCTCTCAGGAGCTGAAGGAACACATATTTTGGGCATGAAAGAGACTCAAAATGAGGAGCTAACAAAGTCCAATCATTTAAAATATTTACTCTGAACAATTAAGTGCTTTTAACACAAAAAGTGATAGCATTAGATTACAAGATGTAATTATCATTTGATCACCACAGACTATTTATTTAGGGGTGGTGACCCAGTAGCAGGACCCAGGTTAACGGTGCATTATCCTTGCTTTTTTCCTGTGTGTGGATGCTTTAGCTCTGTTTTTACCTCATTTGGCAATAACAGCCACTCTCTGCATTTAATCGCCTTCCAGAATGTGAGGGCAGGCGGTGCCCTGTTCTCCTGTGGGTGACAGCCCTGCTGAGTGACGGTAGACAGGGACTTTGCCTCTCCCTGTGCAGACCCTGCTATCCTCAATGCGGTTGCCTGAGTCCATCTCAGGGTGATTCATCCACATAAATCGGGCTCCCCCTCTGTGCAGGGCTCTTGGCTAGGCAGTGGCTGCCATGGTAGGGGTTTTGCTTATCTGCTGCAAAACTCTGACTTTATGGCGGTTGAGCAAGGAGACAAAGTGGCCCTAGGAACTGGATAATTGAGGTGCTTATTAATTTGGCATTTCCTACCGTGTGATAATGGGCGTGATTTACTCTTGCTAGGACCTTAGATTCCCTTTGTGAAATGGAGAGGATAGTAGCACCCCTAACTCTTAGGGTTGTTGCAGTTAGCGAGCGCATGTGATGACGACTTCAACTGTGCCGGCCCCGTAAGACACGCACAGTGCCTGTCACTAACGCGGTTCTAAGCCCAGACCAGATTTGCCTGTGCCTGAGCCGTCAATGACCACTGGGTGGCAGGCGCAGCCAGTGGAAGCCTCTGGGCGGCTGAGGCAGGGTCCTGGGGCCAACAGGGGCCCCATATCCCAGCCGGGACCCCATATTCTGCCAAGTCAGACAGCAACCTTCCCTGGCTCCTGTGTAACAGACACCCAGGGAGGCAGCAGGGGAAGCCCAGTGGCTAGAAATTCTAAGAAGACACTTGGATTATTTTTAAAAAGACCCTGGCATTGTTTCTCAGGAAGGGAAAAGGTGGTGTTCCATCCTGCAGCAGCCAGGCTGTGTGTGGCCTGTCTCACACTCCCACTGAGAGGTGACAGCGTGCTGGCAGTCCTCAGAGCCCTCGCTTCCTCTCGGCACCTCCCCTGCCTGGGCTCCCACTTTGGCGGCATTTGAGGAGCCCTTCAGCCCCCCACTGCACTGTGGGAGCCACTTTCTGGGCTGGCCAAGGCTGGAGCCCACTCCCTCAGCTTGCAGGGAGGTGTGGAGGGAGAGGCGCGAGCGGGAACTGGGGCTGTGTGCAGCGCTTGCGGGCCAGCTGGAGTTCCGGGTGGGCGTGGGCTTGGCTGGCCCCGCACTCGGAGCAGCCAGCCAGCCCTGCTGGCCCCCGGCAATGGGGGACTTAGCACCTGGGCCAGTGGCTGCGGAGGGTGTACTGAGTCCCCCAGCAGTGCTGGCCCACCGGCGCTGCGCTCAATTTCTCGCCGGGCCTTAGCTGCCTTCCTGCGGGGCAGGGCTCGGGACCTGCAGCCCGCCATGCCTGAGCCTCCCATGCACTCCATGGGCTCCTATGCGGCCCGAGCCTCCCCCTGCTCCACGGCGCCCAGTCCCATCGACCACCCAAGGGCTGAGGAATGCGAGCGCACGGCGCAGGACTGGCAGGCAGCTCCACCTGCAGCCCCGGTGCGGGATCCACTAGGTGAAGCCAGCTGGGCTCCTGAGTCTGGTGGGGACGTGGAGAGTCTTTATATCTAGCTCAGGGATTGTAAATACACCAATCAGCACCCTGTGTTTAGCTCAAGGTTTGTGAGTGCACCAATCGACACTCTGTATCTAGCTGCTCTGGTGGGGCCTTGGAGAACCTGTGTGTGGAAACTCTTTATCTAACTAATCTGATGGGGACGTGGAGAATCTTTGTATCTAGCTCAGGGATTGTAAACGCACCAATCAGTGCCCTGACAAAACAGGCCACTCGGCTCTACCAATCAGCAGGATGTGGGTGGGGCCAGATAAGAGAATAAAAGCAGGCTGCCTGAGCCAGCATTGGCAACCCGTTTGGGTCTCGTTCCACACTGCGGAGGCTTTGTTCTTTTGCTCTTGCTACTTCTCACTCTTTGGGTCCACGCTGCTTTTATGAGCTGTAACACTCACCGTGAAGATCTGCAGCTTCACTTCTGAGCCCAGTGAGACCACGAGCCCACTGGGAGGAACGAACAACTCCAGATGCGCCACCTTAAGAGCTGTAACACTCACGGCGAGGGCCCGCGGCTTCATTCTTGAAGTCAGTGAGACCAAGAACCCACCAATTCCGGACACACCACCACCCAGGCAGGGGACCGCAAGCCCCTGGCTCCTTTTGGGGAGATATTTCTAGCAAGGGCTCCGTGAATGCAATTTAAAAGTTATGAGAGTCTCGTTTTACCCTTCTCTTTCCTCTTCTGCTTATGGTGGGAACAAGAGAGGCTGGAGTGCCCGCCCGGAGCCTCTCCTTGGCTTTCTCATGGCCGTGGGGGATCATTCCTTCAGAGACTGTTAGTGAGCTTTAGTGCCAGTCAGAACTCTGCAAGATACTGTCCTACGGGCTAGAGAGCCCCTTTCACCCATCATCTCAGGTGAAGCTATTGCCGGGAACTCACATCTCCTGGTGAGTTTCCATCCTTTCCAGGAGGAGGGGTGCTGGCCACTACCTGGAGGGAGGGTGCAGGGGGTCGGCTGAGGGGTGGGGTTAGGCGGATGAGGGGGGATTTGCAAAGCGCAAGACAGAGGCTGTTTCTCAGCTCTGCCCACCACAGGCCTGGGCCCGCTGTTCATTCTCCAGTGGCAAGCGCATTCAGATTCCATATCGAACCAGGGCCTGCGTTTGTGGTCCCCTGAAACTCAGATGCAGTCAACCTAGTTTTGTTGCTGCTGTTGTTTGCTTGCTTTTGTCTTGACCAGGAGGCACAGTCTTTGGGGTAGGGCTGCTAGGAGTGTTTTCCAAGACAGCTGACTGCTCACGTCATAGTTCCTCAGACACCAAATGATGTGCTGTGGGTGGGGGTTGGTGTTGGGGGGTGAGGTGGGGGTGCCGTTCAGGGAAGAGGGTGGGAAATGAGTTTGTCCCCAGCTTAAGGTAGATCAGTGGTTCTCAACCCTGGCTACCTGTTAGAACCACCTGAGAATTTCCTTCAACAAATAAATAGCATTCACATCAGTAGGCAAAGGAAATTCCTTTCTTGCCATCCTTTCCTCATAACTCAGTGAGCAGACATGGAGCATGGGCTGTGTGTTTGGGCACTGCAGAAACAGACAGAAGGACGGATCCTGCCCTCTGCAAGCAGGTCATGCAGCAGGAAGCCAGTCCGTGAGTGTGGCGAACACTGAGGAGGGATGATGGGGTGTTTCTGGTGTGTGGGGCCCACTTGAGAGGACCAGGGAGGTGTCCCAGAGAGGAAAAGGAGGAATAGCAGGAAGAAAGCT
Source organism: Gorilla gorilla gorilla (assembly GCF_029281585.2). Classification (NCBI taxonomy): domain Eukaryota; kingdom Metazoa; phylum Chordata; class Mammalia; order Primates; family Hominidae; genus Gorilla; species Gorilla gorilla. The sequence continues at coordinate 91,031,837 of NC_073237.2, read as the reverse complement.
GGGCAGAGAGCACTGCTGTGGTGGGAACACCATTAGTGAAGGCGAGAAGGACCAGAGCCGCTTGCTGGGTGCTGGCCCAGGGACATCTGTGGCTGTTGGAACGTGAGAGGGTGGCAGGGTGGCTGAACCTTGCTGTAGTGGTGCAGGGTGGACACATGAAGGATACGGCTTCCCTCAGAATGGAAAAAAAAAAAAAAATCCTGCCATTGTGGAAGCTCACAGACAATAAACAGGACCTAGATGGTGGTCAGGGCAGAGGAGAAAATGCATCGAGTAAGATGTTGGGGACCAGGGGATGCTGCTCCAAACAGACGGCCAGAGAAAGCACCACTGAGAGATGATCCTTGAGCCAAAGCTTGACTGGGGTGGCCGCCACATGGCTCTTGAAGAAGAGTGTCCCGGGTGGGGCAGCAAGGCCACTGGGCAGTCAGTCACAAGGCAGGTGTGCCTTGGAGGTTTCAGAGGCTGGGGCTGGCCCTGTGAGGATGAGAGAGACGGGCAGCCATGCCAACCCGGGCGCAGAGATTCCATGGTGGTGCCTGACACCCACTTGTGGGGACTTGGATTTTGCCTCTGGGTAAGACTGGGGGGCACTTTAGGAGGACCCCTCCTGCTGGTGTGTTGAGAACCCCCTGAAGGGGCGAGGGTGGAAGTGGGGAGACCTTTGCATATGAATGCTCTAAAACCCAAAGCCTCTAGATAGAATTATTTTGAGGGTCTCCCTCCATCGCTCAGGCTGCAGTGCAGTGGTGTGATCACAGCTCACTGCAACCTCCACCTCCCCAGGCTTAGATGATCCTTTCATCTCAGCCTCCCAAGTAGCTGGGACTACAGGTGTGTGCCACCACATCCAGCTAATTTTTATATTTTTTTGTAAAGACAGGGTCTCACTGTGTTGCCCAGACTGGTCTTGAACTCCTGGGCTCAAGCGACCTACACGCCTCGGCCTCCCACAGTGCTGGGATTACAGGCACGAGGCCCTGGCCCTGACTGGCATAGAATTCTCGTAGTAGCACTCTCTTATACTGCTTGGGATGGCAGTGAAGAAAAAAATGAAATAAGTTTGCCCCCACATTTCCTTCTCAGTTCAAGTAACACCAAGCTACCACAGGGCAATTTTAATTCATTCCAGCAGGGCACTGTGTGAGGACAATCCACAAAGACTTGAAATTCCAGGGCTTGGCCGGGCACGGTGGCTCATGCCTGTAATCCCAGCACTTTGGGAGGCTGAGGCAGGTGGATCACCAGGTTAGGAGATCAAGACCATCCTGGCTAACATGGTGAAATCCCGTCTCTACTAAAAATACAGACAAAAATTAGCTGGGCGTGGTGGCGGGTGCCTGTAGTCCCAGCTACTTGGGAGGCTGAGGCAGGAGAATGGCGTGAGCCCAGGAGGCGGAGCTTGCAGTGAGCAGAGTTCGTGCCACTGCACTCCAGCCTGGGCGACAGAGCAAGACTCCGTTTCAAAAAAAAAAAAGGAAAAAAGAAAAAACAGATTCCAGGAGCTGGAGGCCACGGTCCTTTACTTTTGGAGTCCTCAGTTATGTCAATGGGTCTGATTTGATGAGCCCCCCCGTCTGCTCCATCTCCCCGTGCTGAGCCTGGGTTTGTGTTTTAGTGAGACTGAATCCTGGGTCATCTCATTGGAAGGCTAAGAAAATATGACAACGACTCCAAGGTGTAAGGGAGGCAAGGCTGAGAGGCATCCTGCGAGGCATAATCGCCTTCTTCTGCACGTGTGACTTGGAGACTCCAGAGACACAGAACGAGAGGGGACTTCACTGCTGGCGTTTTAGGGTCCCGGGCTCTTTGCTGGAGTTAAGACCCCCGAGTGACTTCCTCATTCAGCCTTTTGTCTTCTCAGGTATGGAATCGCAGGAAGCGTGAACGTGACGGGAGATGAGGTGAAGAAACTGGACGTGCTATCCAATTCCCTGGTGATCAACATGCTCCAATCCTCCTATAGTACCTGCGTCCTGGTCTCAGAAGAGAATAAGGACGCCATCATCACCGCCAAGGAGAAGAGGGTGCGTCATGGGGCTGCGGTGCCCGCTCGCCAGTAGATGATGATACTGAGCCGGAAATAAGCTGCCTTGCTTTTCTTTAATTCCTGGGATTCTCCTCTATTTCTTAACATTTGTTTTCTGGAAACAAAGGATTGCATACTTCTCTACTTGGAAATCTCGTGCTGTCTAGAGAAAGAAGACTCCACAGTAGGACAGTGATTCATTCAGGAAATAGTTCAGAGTGATGCAGGAACCGCCTCAGTGGGCGCTTGTTTGTGGCTGTTCACTTAATCAGTAACAAGAGCCAAATTTTTGGGGGCTTAACCTTGTGGAGTCCAGGGAAGAGCTGTACTGTACAGCCTCTCACTGCTCCGCCTTCTCATTCCACCCCCTCCGCCAGCCGGCACTTTGCGAGGGGTTACAGTTTCAGCAGAGATTTCTTTGTGCCTGACAAGCTGTTAGACTGGTCCAGAAACAAAACCACAAGCCTCCTGTGCTCTTGCCTCGTAGGATGGTGAAGTCGGTGAAGGAAGGCACGGCTAGGGAGGGTCTGCATTCACTGTGGGTTCACACACAGCTTATTATACAGAGACGTTTGCCAATGGCCAAAAGTTTCAATCAATGTTCAGCTGCAATATAGTCAATAGACAAGAGGCCATTTCTTTGTGATTAGCTGGAGGAATGGAAAAGAATTTAAAGTAAAGCCAAATTTATTTAACCTCTGCTCTATGCCAGGTACTGCACAAGGCACTTTTGCCCTCGTCTCACATAATTTTAGCTACATCACACCTATTACTTCCAACTTTCAGTTTCAGTTGATATGACTCTTGTTTCTCTCTCCAGTCTGATCTACCATTGTCTTCTCCGATTGGCCTGAGCCACATAGCCACATAGGTCTTCATGTCAGTTCCTTTATTTATTTATTTATTTTATTTTATTTTTTTTGAGACGGAGTCTTGCTCTACTGCCCGGCTGGACAGGCTGGAGTGCAATGGTGCAATCTCAGCTCACTGTAACCTCTGCCTCCCGGGTTCAAGCAATTCTCCCGCCTCAGCCTCCTGAGTAGCTGGGATTACAGGCATGCACCACCACGCCCCGCTAATTTTTGTGTTTTTAGTAGAGACGGGGTTTCGCCATGTTGGCCAGGCTGGTCTTGAACTCTGACCTCAGGTGATCCACCCGCCTCAGGCTCCCAAAGTGTTGGGATTACAGGCGTTAGCCACCATGCCTGGCCCATGGCAGCTCTTGAATACTCCAAACCTGCTGATCTCTCTGTCAAAAATTCTTCTTTCTAGGATGGGCGCGGTGGCTCACACCTGCAATCCCGGTGCTTTGGGAGGCTGAGGTGGGAGGATTGCTTGAGCTCAGGAGTTTGAGACCAGCCTAGGCAACATAAAGATACAAAAGATAAAAATTTAGCTCAGCATGGTGGTGTGCACCTGTAGTCCCAGCTACTCGGGTGTCTGAGGTGGGAGGATTGCTTGAGCCCAGGATCTCTAGGCTGCAGCGAGCTCTGACCACACCACTGCACTCCATCCTGGGCAACAGAGTGAGACTCTGTCAAAACAAAACAAAACAAAAACAAGAAAAAAAAAACAATTTTGCTTTCTAGGTCTCTGTGTGTTTCTTCATTCCTTAATTCTAGTCAGGCCTGTCATCAAATGTGACCCCCCTCATGGCTCTCCAGCCCCCAGCCTGCGTGGGTTTTCCTTAGGGCACGTGCCACAGCCTGCTTGTGTGTGTCCTGACCTGTGTGCTCTCTGTCTGTTCTCCCACTGGAATGTCGGTGCCATGAAATCCAGCCTTGCTGCCGGGATCACTGACCCCCCGGAAACAAACCCCAGGGCCTTGAACACTTCCCAGCGTATGCTGGAAGCTCAACATGTATCTGCTGAATGCATGCATGCATGAATGAATGGGCTAAATTAGATTTTTTTTTAAAAAATTGGATTATTATAGAGATGTTGGGGAATTTCCAAGGTTACAAATTATCTAACTTTTCTTTTCTACTCTGGCTGAGCAAGGAAAAAAAACAGGAAACAAAGCTCAAATGAAGCTAGGCCAATACTCACTGGAAAGTCAGGGAAAACTAAATCAAGTGGAGGGAGAAATGACCCTCATTTCTCTTGAAGTTGCATTACCCGTGTTTAATTGGCCTGGGGTTTCCGGTCCCCATCACTAAGGGTCTCTTGTGACCTTGCACACAGGGGGCTATAAAAAGGACCTGGGGCTTCCCTTGGTGGCTTGAGCTGCCTGTGACAGCAGAGTGGGTGGGTGTGGGGGACGTTGGTCTCTCAAAACACACTTTATCTTCTGGTCTTCGCATCAGACAGGTGAGATGGATACAAAACCCAGAGGAGTATTTGTGTATAAACTGGCACCCTGCCCTCCGTAAGTCATGGTGTTTTTTGATAAAGATATGCTGTGGTTCTCAATCTCTTTTCGATTTGGTGTACTCTGCCACGCACAGCCCTGACACAGAGCAATTGTGCTAATGGGAAGATGTGCTGACCAGTTGGTGCTTTCCTCTCTGATTTAGGGGAAATACGTGGTCTGCTTTGACCCACTGGATGGATCTTCCAATATTGACTGCCTGGCCTCCATCGGAACCATCTTTGCCATCTATAGAAAGGTGAGTAGACAGGCTATTTTACACCACCTTCCTGTGGTGGTCTCTGGAAGGTGCCTGGGCTGAAAACCATGTGTTTGGAGTCCTACCCTCTGTCTTTCCACTAACGAGAAAAGCCACTGTAGGCAAACCACCAACTTTTCTCTGCCTGGGGCTCCTCATTAGAAGAACTGGATTGGCGATTCTTTATCTGCCTACTTTCTGGCATTCCTGGGAGGGTAACACAGAAGGACAGCTGAGATCTTGTTTTGAAAGTCTGGGTGCAACACAAATGTCAGACATGGCATTAGGTTCCAGGTGGCATTCTGAATCTCTGACATCCTCTCCCCCTCTTGCCTCATCTCTCCTGTCCCCAGCCACAGAAAGTTTTATGCTAACGCTCATTGGATTAGATTGAACTAATCTAACCTGGAAGGTCCACGGTGATCTCCCTATTTGAAATCCGAACCCCTGAGTACACCTGAAAAGTCTTTGTTGCCATGTAATGCTGGGTATTCACAGATCCTGGGGACTGGCGTATCTTTTGGGCCATTCTGCCTACCCTGAAATCCTAGCAACAGAGAGCTGGGTGGGTTTGTGACATCCAGCAGGACTAGAAACTTCACAATTCAGAAAACTTGTCCTTCATTCTATATAAAGTGTACAACAGCAATAAAATCCATAGCAACCTCGCCAGCTGCGGTGGCTCACGCCTGTAATCCCAGAACTTTGGGAGGCCGAGGCAGGCGGATCACTTGAGGCCAGGAGGTCGAGACCAGTCTGGGAAACATGGTGAAACCCCGTCTCTACTAAAAATACAAAAATTAGCCAGGGTGATGGTGCACGCCTATAATTCCAGCTACTCAGGAGGCTGAGGCACGAGAATTGCTTGAACCCAGGAGGTGCAGGTTGCAGTGAGCTGAGATCATGCCACTGCACTCCAGCCTGGGGGACAGAGCAAGACTCTCTCAAACAATCCATAGCAACCAAAGAGAACAATAAGCAGAGTGCCAGTTACATTGTATTTGAGAGTCTTCTATGTATTAGGAAGTTGATTAAACCGTGCTCTTACAGAGTCTTGAGATAGGGAATCTATGGCAGAAATATGAGTATTTAAGGCCTGTATAGTTTGGGTTATATTGTGAGAATAATCTGGTAGATATCTAATTCTCAGCCTTAATTCATGCACAAGTGTTGCCTTGGGTTGTAGTTAGGATATCTACAGCCATATGATTTAAAGACACTGTGGGAGTAAGACATAGTAGCAGTTTGCTTTTCTGTGTCTTGTGGGGCTGAGGGTATGTTTTGGGCATTATTCAGGAAGTATGTACAGCACTTAGTTTTACTTATACTTCATGGTCCCCACTGTCAATTATATTTGGGGTTCCTGTGGGGCTTGACAACAGGTTGGCAAAATATACATATTTAACAGGCTGGGCATGGTGGCTCACGCCTGTAATCCCAGCATTTTGGGAGGCTGAGGTGGGCGGATCACCTGAGGTCAGGAGTTTGAGATCAGCCTGGCCAACATGGTGAAACTCCATCTCTACTAAAAATACCAAAAATTAGCTGGGCATAGTGGTGGGCGCCTATAATCCCTGCTGCTCAGGAGGCTGAGACAGGAGAATTGCTTGAACCCGGGGGCAGAGGTTGCAGTGAGCTGAGATTGCACCATTGCACTCCAGCCTGGGCAACAAGAGTGAAACTGTCTTAAAAAAAAAAAAAGGGGGGGCGGGGCTGGGCAGGGTGGCTCAGGCCTGTAATCCCAGCAATTTGGGAGGCCGAGGCGGGCGAATCATGAGGTCAGGAGATCGAGACCATCCTGGCTAACATGGTGAAACCCCGCCTCTACTAAAAATACAAAAAAATTAGCTGGGCGTGGTGGTGGGTGCCTGTAGTCCCAGCTACTTGGGAGGCTGAGGCAGGAGAATGGCGTGAACCCAGGAGGCAGAGCTTGTAGTGAGCCAAGATCGCGCCACTGCACTCTAGCCTGGGTGACAGAGCGAGACTCCGTCTCAAAAAAAAAAAAAAAATTAGCCAAGAGTGGTGGCATGTGACTGTGGTCCCAGCTACTCGGCTGAGACATGAGAATTGCTTGAACCTGGAGGTGGAAGTTATAGTGAGTTGAGATTGCACCGCTGCACTCCAGCCTGGGCAACAGAGCAAGACTCCCTCTCAAAACAAACAAACTATACACACACACACACACGCACACACACACACATATTTAACAGATTATAGGAGGAGCTATGAATATTTATGAAGATGGTCCTGACATATGTGTATTGAATAAATATGCATGTATGACCCATGTTTATTTTGAGGTGGAATGTATTCCATTTAGGTCCTGTATATCAAAAGATCTTTCTAGGACATAAAGGCACACAGAGTGTGCTTTCTGTAAACTGGCCAGACCTAGCCCATGGCTGGTGGTCTTTTATCAGGAGAGCTACTGAAATTTAGTCTTTTGTCTAATTAAAGCTGTAGTCTTGGCTGGTGGAACAAGAGGCTGGGGGTGAGTTAGTCAGCTGATCTTAAGGCCAGCGCTTGTTTGGCTGCTAGAGAAAAAGAAAAACCTATGGCAGTTAGGACATTGTTTCCTCTTCAAAATAGGAGGGAGTGACTAACCCTTGCCTGGCGTGGCCTTAGGTCCCGTTTCTAATTGGGTATTTTATTGTGACAAACAGCCTATTTTGTCAATCTTAGGGTTTTCAGTTGTGCCTAATTCCAAAAAGTGGGGGAAGGTATAGGGAGGCATGTCTGATCCCGCTTCCTGCCATGGCCTGAACTCGTTTTTCAGTTTATCTGGGGATTTCCTTCGGCCAAGAGGCAGGTCCATTCAGTCTGTTGAGAGTCTTAGGATTTTATTTTAGTTTATATTCTCCCTTTTTTGTCAAGGTATTCCAGGGGCAGTATTGATGGCCAAGCTTTTATTTTGTCCCATGTGGATGCTGGGGTGGTATGGTTACCTTCCCAGGGTCCATGATGTTCCTCGATGGGACCCCTATGGCCCAGGGACTTAGAGTCAAAACAGTGGAAGCCAGTTAAATGTTCCAGGCCAGATGGGAATGGAGGTGGCCAGGCATTCATTAACCTTAAAACCCCTTTTAAGCAATGTAAAAGCCAAAAACCCAAAGCCAAAAGGCAAGCTTCCAAAATTGACTTATCTACAAATCTATACACCAAGCTACTGTGAGCTTTGCTAGTAGCACTTAGCTGCACAAAACACAAGCATTTTGTTCAGCCATTGAAGCCTCTCTGTGTCTGTCCTGGATTTGGAGGCTCTGAATTAATTTGATCCCATAAGACTGGCCCTTACTATCTCAGATGCTCACTTCTTCCACGATAGTCTTTAGGCCTGGGGGATTGAATAGTTTCAATTCTGGAGGTAAAACAAAATACAAAGAATTAGTAATGTTTTAAAGTATCAGAAGCCGAGCCTAGTTCTGAGAATGACAGGAAAGGAGGCTTATAGGTAGTTAAGCATTTTAATTATTTGGTATTAAGGCATAGAATAAATCATATTACTTTAGACAGAGGCAAAATTAATAAATTAATCTTACTGGTTTTGACTACAAGGCTGTCCTTGTGTCTCATTAAAGCAGGTGACTTTGATTGTCACCTTTGCCTGGATCCAGAGACAAGGCTTTGGTTGGCTTGAGTTTGGTATCAGATACTGGCAGGAGCCAATGCCTTCTTTAGATGAAATATGTGCACCCAGGAGTCAAAGCCCTGTAACTTAACTGTACAAGGATTTGTTAATAGTACCTGATAAGGGCCTTTTTTAGGGACTAGAGGTAGTGATACTAGAGACTTTGACCTGTCTGGAACCTGTAAAATGATTTTAAAACCTAGCGGTGATTAATTTTTATAGCTTTGGTAAACCCCAGCAGAAAGTCAGAAACTTAATTTAGGATTCAATTTTGAAAAAGTTAAAGATGTTAAAAGGCTCAAAACAATTGATTAAAACAGAACTGTAGGTCATTGTTAAACAATAGTTGCTCATTTAACCAGAGTGATAATTGAAAGATTTAAAAGGCAATCCAGGCTGGGCATGGTGGCTCACACCTGTAATCCCATCACTTTGGGAGGCTGAGGCAGGTGGATCACTTGAGGCCAGGAGTTCAAGACCAGCCTGGCCAACATGGCTAAACACTGTCTCTGCTAAACATACAAAAATTAGCTGGGTGTGTTGGACCAGCCACTTGAGAGGCTGAGGCATGAGAATCACTTGAACCTAGGAGGCGGTGGTTGCAGTGAGCTGAGATTGTGCCACTGCACTGCAGCCTGAGCAACAGAGCAAGATTCTGCCTCAAACAAACAAACAAACAAACAAACAAATAAAAGGCAATACAGAACGTTATATGGTTGTACAAACTTTAACCCTTTTAGATCTCAACTTTTCTAAGCAATTAAAACCTAATAAAGACAACATAGGAATTATTTTGATAAAATGTAAAATGTTGTTTCTTAAGTGAATTACCAGACAGGGAAAGAAAAACCTGCAGTGTAGCTGCTTCTCTTTAGGGGAAGCCTATTTGGATAACCTGGAAGTCAAACTGGGAGTGTATCAGGGAAATAGATAATTCTCAGTAACTGCATGAGAAGCTTTCTAATCATATTGACAAATTTAGACATATCAAGGAAAGTACAGAATCAAGTAATAATGTAGGAAAACATTGCTTTCCTAGACCTTTAAGATAAAATGTTTTAGTGCCAGGCCATAATAATAAAATTGGAGGAAAAAGATCACAAGAGTTGAGGAAAAAGCTGAATGAGAGAGTTATCCTCTCAGGCCTTCTCAAGGGGAGAAAAAGCTGAAAGCAGCAAGACACAGCAAAGCCAAACTTCTGAGATATGATTCTGAGAAGTTTTTAAGAGAAAGAGGTTATAAAAGTAAAATTTCTTGTTATTAGGAGCAAATAAATACCTTAAGACAGACAACCTTGCTTTAAACATAGGGGGCTATTATAAATAATCCCCTTTTAATTATAGGTAACTTAATCACATGCAAAATTCTTTTATAAATTCTCCACAAACTTTAATACAATTTATACAAACCATTTATGACATGCTTAAACTTTTTGACTTGTCCTGAATTTTGTTTCTTTAGATATCAGTCATTATTTTTAGGACAAGAACTTACCATACAACTTTTTTTTTTTTTTTTTTTTTTTTGAGACAGAGTCTCACTCTGTCGCCCAGGCTGGAGTGCGGTGGCATAATCTCGGCTCACTGCAAGCTCCGCCTACTGGGTTCACACCATTCTCCTGCCTCAGCCTCCTGAGTAGCTGGGACTACAGGTGCCCGGCACCACGCCCGGCTAATTTTGTGTATTTTTAGTAGAGATGGGGTTTCACCGTGTTAGCCAGGATGGTCTCCATCTCCTGACCTCGTTATCTGCCCGCCTTGGCCTCCCAAAATGCTGGGATTACAGGCATGAGCCACCGTGCCTGGCCAAGTTTTTTTTTAATATATAAAATTATTCTTTCTTTTAAAATAACCTTTTTTTTTTTTTTTTTTTGACAGAGTCTGTCTCTGTTGCCCAGGCTGGAGTGCAGTGGTGCAAGCTCCGCTCACTGCAAGCTCCGCCTTCTGGGTTCACGCCATTCTCCTGCCTCAGCCTCCTGAGTAGCTGGGACTACAGGTGCCCGCCACCACACCCAGCTAATTTTTTGTATTTTTAGTAGAGACTGGGTTTCACTGTGTTAGCCAGGATGGTCTCGATCTCCTGACCTTGTGATCCGCCTGTCTCAGCCTTCCAAAGTGCTGGGATTACAGGCCTGAGCCACCGCATCCAGCCTATAAAATTATTTTTACAATACGAATACAATTCATAGAATTATATAGTCATTAGAATTTTTATTTCTACTAACTTTAAATTTTAGTGGAAACTTAGTAAGCAAGAAGTCCTGAACGGTTTGTCAGATGTTAGCATTTTATAGATGAAGTCATTTCACAATTTTAGAACCATGTTTTCCCATATTTTATTGTAAATTAGTCCCATAATTTATTATAATTTTTAAAAAATTAGAAGTAAACCAGACATCCAATAAGCATTTATTATTTAATTTAAAATAATTTTAAGATTTTAAATTACAGAAAAAATTCACTTAAAAAACATATATTTCATTTATGTGTATTTAATTTTTTAATCTTTAAGTTTATCTAGATTCTTTCTGAAAACAGGTATTATACAAAGTTAGTCATTATTTAAAGTTATTTCCCTGTTAACCATTTTAAAAGTCCGAACATTAGGTGAACACCTAAGTAAGAACCTCAAAGTTAAATCCATGGGCATTTTGCCAATAACTTAGAGGATTCAGTTGCTTTCATTGAACTAACAATCCTAACTTAGTCTTATTTGTCAAAAAAATTACACAAAGATTACTCTGTGTTTGGCTGGGTTATAGTCTTACAATCTTTGCGCCAAACCCTGACACTTTAAACATTTAGCAGAGACAAATATAAAATTTATTTGCTTAGACACAAATGTATGCTGATGATTCTGAAGGCATTTTTGTTTTTATTTTACTAATAATTTTTGAAGCCAGTTTTATTTATCAAAGATTCATGTGAACTTGGAAGGCATTTGAACTTAATTTATGTGTACTCACTTACTTATAAGCCAATTTGGTAGCATGCTAGACACGACACAGAACATAACTATAACATGTACATTACATAAACATATCTAAACATGTATACATCCATACACAAACAAAGGTCTAAGAGCTTTTATCTGAGAACTCTAATCATGAGATAGCATCACAAACTCACTGACCTATAAAAGCTGGCTTCAAGTTATTTTTCTGACAAAATTGGAAGCTGTCCACGTGGCTAACTTTGTTTGCCCTGATAGGTAATCCAAGGAAAGCTGGCAGCCAAAATTTGGGGTAAAGCAGTCTCTATGGCAGTTTGGGTTTTTTTCTTTTTAAATCTTTTACCCCTTTTTGCTGTTCAGTTTCAAATGAGTTTTCAATGTTTATATTCAATTTAGACCATAAATAATGAGTCTTGTCTCGCACCAGCAGTTTAATAAGAGCAGATTTAAAGCAGGCAGAAAAGAGAGGAAGGTAGAGAGCTAAAGAAGATTCTACTTAACTCCACAGTGTAGGTTAACCATTTGAACTCTGAATTTTTCTTGTTGTAATTTGCCCATCAGTTTAAAATGTGCACAAAAATGGGCCAGAATATGTAACCAGTCCCAGAGAAGATGACAAAATCAGAGGCCATGATGTTGGAAACTGTTTTTCTCCTTCAAGGCTGAACCCCTGGATTGGACAGGAAATGAGAAAAAGAAAAGAAAGAGATGTAGAGGACAAAGGTCAAGTTTTACAGGAAGGAAGAGGAAAGAGAAAGGAAGGAGGGGAGGCTTGTGAGCCTTTCAGCCACTGCAAGGCTTGGGGTCAGTACCCTCACCACCCAGGTTTATCTCCTGTCAGGGAGAGCCTCAGTGCCCCAGACCTACATGGTGTGGGATGAACCCTTCCCACCTTTGCAAGTCACCAGTCAAGGTGAAATGTTTCTAGCCAGAGAGAGCTATGGGTGCTTTTGGCCAAGAGGAATAAGGCTGTAGGTGCTCCAAGATTATCAGGAGGATGACTTGGAAGAAGTGGGGGGAGGGAGGGCTGAGTAGAGTCCCAAATCCCTCACCTCAGTTTCCAATGCCCCCCCAACCCCAGCCCTGGAACAGCCTGAACCCAGCAAGGCCCCAAGGGTGCCACAAATACAAACAAATACAAATGCATAAAATGCTCAAATGGTGTCACTAGTGGCCAAGTCTAAATAGAGCAGAGTCCCAGTGACATCCCAAAAGAGGCAGATGGTGGTCAAATGCACTCCGACTAACTCACCAAGTTCCAAAGTTTCAAAGTTCCAAAATTCCAAAGTTTGTCACTTCTCTAAAAGTCACTTTCAGTGCACCAGTGAAATATTGGAGGTAGCAGGCACTGCAGCAGGAAGAGAAAGAGAGGATCCCCAAGACAAAAGCATCTAGGCAGCTGCAGGAGACTCCCTAGCATTCCAGCCAAGGGGTCAGGTAGCCACAAGCAACTGGAGCCCACAGGCAGCCCCACAGGCCCTGTCCAATAGAAACCAGACCATGGGCTTGGGCCCCCAGAGCACACTGTATGGGCCACTAAAATTGTAACTGAATGCAGGTCCACATGCTCACTGCCTGCAGAGTCCAGTTAACAAGAGTGAGGCCTGGTAGATAGAAAGTGACTTTATTAACCACAACTAGTAAAGGGGAAGTGGCCAGATTCCCATCAAAGCAACCACTTTGACTATTTCGGGGGAAGGGAGGGGTTTAAAAGAGGAAAACTTGATTAAGGAGGGCATGCAAGAATTGTGCTGAGTACAGTATCTCTGGGTCTTGTTTTTGTGATTATCTTTGGTGCCAGTCCACCTGGACCTCAGGCTGACATCATCTCAACAGTGGCCGAGTTGTTAATTAGCTGCATGGAAGTAATCTCTGGAATTTTGCAGCTAGGTCTCCATGCTTGGTCTGTCCATCTCAAGATTACCTCCTGGAACTTCTAAGAAGGCACATATAGATACTAGCATTCAGTTAGCTAAATGTGCAGGGAGTATATACGGTGAGAAAGGGAGCTATTTTATAGCTAAGAGAAAAGGCTTCTGCAGTTTGCTTCAAGGTTATATCTTGAAACCCAAGAGAAGGGAAAAATGTTTTAAAATATATTACGAAGTTAAGCTGCCCAGTTACGTTAGGAAGATGGAAATTAAAACCACAGTGAGACACCATTCTCCTCTTCCAGAGTGGCTAAATCTAAAAAGACTAAGCATACCAAGTGTTGGCAAAGAAACTGGAATTCTTATACCTCGTTGGTGGGACTATCAAATAGTATAACTACTTTGGAAAACATTTGATAGGACCTACTAATGCTAAACAGATATTTACACACTATGGCCAAGCAATTTCACTCCTGGGACCCACACAGAAGAAAGGAATGCTGTGTCTGCCCAAAGATGGAGAAATTAGTCATAGTAGCCCCAAACCGGAAAAATCCAAATGCATATCAACATGAGAATGGAGAAATAAATTGTGATATAGTCATACAACAGAAAACTACGCAGCAATGAAAAAGAACAAACTACTGCTATGTATAACAACATAGGTAAAATTGCAAAGAAATAAACTTGAAAATCATAAGCCATACAAAAGAACACATGCAGTGTCATTTCATTTATATGATGTTCCAAACCAGATAAAGTTAGATTTGGTGATAAAGGTGAGAATAGAGGTTACCTTTGGCAGGAGGTGATAGTGACTGGAAGAGACTACTAGGCCTGGCTTCACTAGGCTTAAAGTCCACTAGGTTGCTGGAAATGTTATATAAATGGATCTGGATGTTATGTAAAATATTCTATAAATACACATAAGTGTATATTATATATTTGTAAACATTTATCAAGATGTACCATTAAGATTTGTATGCTCTGCTATATTGCTTTATACCTCAACAAAAAGGAAAAAAGTCCACATTTCATAATTTCTACCACCAAATACATGGAGCTCTTGCAATTTTCATTAATTTTACCAAAAAGTAGTGGTAGGAAGCACCACTTATCTGATGGGCTTAGATATTTATTGGTGTAGAAAAAAATAAAAAGATGCACTAAATCATTTGCAAACTACTATAAAATTTACTGAGAAAGGTGTCATGGCAATTAAGATTGCTGATATAAACTGGGTTTTTGAAATCTCAGGACCATTAGACAAATACAAAAACTGAACCATTCTTTTTTTTCCATGCATAGAAATAAATTACAGATGAGTTGATGAGTTTGGTAGAGAGGTGGGGAATAAAACCAGAAAGAAAAGACAAGAATATTTGTGTCATCCTGTCTTGATGTAGGAGAAATTCAGTCTAAACATAAAGACAAGAGAAGAAAACATATGGAATGTCATGAATAATTTTAATTTTAAAACTGCACTGCAAAAACAGGCACCATAAATAAGGCAATGACAATGGAGGAAAATATTTGTGACATATACAAGACATTAATATCCTTTATATATAAAGAGCTATTAAAATAAACAAGAAGTTGAATATCCTGATAGAAAAATAAGCAAGACATGAAAGAGACAACTTACAAAATAAAAATGGTCAAAATAAACATATAAAAGGTTTTACCTGACTCATAAAAAATAGAAGTTAAAACAAAAGAGATGTCATTTTGTGCACCTGTCAAATTGACAAAGTTGAAAAGACAATGCTATCTTGTGTTTACCAGGCTGAATTAAAATGAACTCTCTTATTATTAGTGGTAAAGGTATAAATTGATGCACTCTTTCTGGAGGACAATTTTTCAATATGTATCAAAAGATTTTTACCCAATTATTTAATTATTGGGAATTTATCTTGGGAAAATGATCAGAGAATTGTGTATTTATGCAGTAGATTGTTAATCTCAGGTTGCCTTGTTTTTAAAAAGGATAAAAAGAGAATATTAGAAACAACTCCACATGCATACATTTGACAACTTAGATGAAACGAACCAATGTCTCAAAAACTACAATACTCTAACTCACCCAATATAAAACAGATACTTTGAATGGCTATCTACAGGGCTCAATACTATTAAGAAACTCATGCCCAAGAAAAGAAATCTCCAGGCTCAGATGGTTTACTGGAAAAACGTAACAAATATTCACAGATTATTCAGTCTCTTCCAGAAAAGAGAATAGGAAGGAACACTTCCCAATTCATTTCATGAAACCAGTGTTATCCTGATACAAAAACCAGACAAAGATTGTTCAAAAAAAAAACCACAGACCAATATTCCTTATCAATAAATGCAAAAACTCTTAACAAAATATTGGCAAATAGAATTCAACAATACATAAAATAAATTATACACCATGGCTGAGTGGGGTTTATTCTGGTGATGGAAGACTGATCCAGTATTCAGAATCAGTCAGTGTAATCCACCATATCAACAGGCTAAAGAAGAAAAATCACACAATCGTATCTATTGATGGAGAAAAAACATTTGAACAAATTCAACACTCATTCATTATTTAAAAAAGAAACTTGCTGAGGTAGGAGGATTGCTTGAGGCCAGGAGTTTGAGACCAGCCTGGGCAACATAGCAAGACCCCCATCTCAAAAAAGACATTAGCTGGAGAGGGGGGTGGTAGTGCATACCTGTAGTCCCAGCTACTCAAGAAGTTGAGATGGGAGGATGACTTAAGCCCAGGAGTTGGAGGCTGCAGTGAGCCATGACCAAGCCACTGCACTCCACCCTGGGCAACAGAGCAAGACCCTGTCTCTGAAAAAAAAGAAAGTCTTAGAAAACAAGAAATAGAGGAGGAGCGTCCCTTAACTCTGTCAAGTACATCTACAGCTAGCATTACATTTAATGGTGAAAGAGTGAATGCTTATACTCTAAGATCAGTAACAAAGCAAGGATGTCCTCAGTCGCCACTGTTACCCAACATATGTAATCCTGAAAGTTGTAGCCAGCACAATAAGGCAAGGAAGATGATGAAACACATACAGATTGGAAAGCAGGTAATAACACTGTTCTTGCAGACGACATGATGGTCTATGTAGAAAATCCCAAGGAACCTACAAACGGAAAACCAAAACACTTCCTAGAACTAGTGAGTTTAGCAAGGTCACAGGATACAAGATCAAGATACAAAATCAACTAGATTTCTATATATTAGCAATAAACTAATTCATAATTACATTTTAAAATATGTGCTATTTACAATCACACAAAAAATGGAATAGTATAAATCCAAAAAATGTGTATAGGATTCTTATGCTGAAAATCACTACATGTATGCATGTATATATGTGTGTGTGTAAACTCGTGTGTGTTGTGTGTGTGTGTGAATTAAATGCAATATCTGTGGACCAGATTGTGCTAGGTGATGGGTAAACAGACAGGAACAAGACGGAGTTGGTACTTGCCACCAAGTTGCTCACAGTCTAGCTGGGAAGTCAGACACTAAGCCCATGAATGAAAATGTGTTGGGAGCTTCAGAGAAGCAGCTCTGAGTGCTCATGGCGTCAAGCGCTGGAAGACCAGACCATGAGGTCAGAACATGGAGGCAAGAACATTCAGGTTTACAAAGCTTCTACGTACATCACAACAATGCTGTACTCCAATTCTAGGTTTCTGGAGGAGAGACTCACATTGGGCCAGTATGAATCACAAATCTATGAATCTATCCTTGACCCCATCAAATAAGTGTGTGTGTGTGTGTGTGTGTGTCGTGGGAGATGGGGTAACTCAATACAAATGTAGCAGCTAAGAGTCCCCATTTTGGATAAGGGGGTGAGGAGGAATCATTTTGCACTGGTTGGATGTACCAAGGCCACAGAAGGAGCACCAACATTTAAGGAATCAGAGGAAGAGGTGCTGCGGGGAAGAGAAGCAAGTGAGAAGGAGCATCCACAGAGTCAGAGAGAAAGGCAGAATCAGGGCTTCCTGCTGCTGGGCAAGTTGTGCAGCCGCTCCAGCTGCAGTAGGTTGTTAATCTTAGGTGGTTTTGCTCTCAGAGTTCTCCCTCTGAGCCATGGAGGTGATGGTGCTATCTTCCCCAAAGGGCTGTTGAGTGTGCAGAGTGAGACACTGCACACTCAGCTCAGTGATCTGAGTTGTGAGTATCGTGGCTTGGGAACATGGCTTATGATGAAGAGGGGCTATGGTTTTAGCATCTGGGAGTGCTTTTCTTGTCAGGCTACAGACACATGCGTTTGGAAAACAGGAAGGAAGAAGTCCAAGAATGGCCTTTGCCATGGCTCAGCTAGAACTGTTGGCAACATGGCCCCTTGTTTCCTCTGGATAGATTTGCAGCAGCTTAAAATTCAAAGAACCGCGCTTCCTTCAGTGATTCGAGGAGATCTGAAGCCCAGGCCCCTGGCAAAGTGTTCTCTCCAGAGACAACAATAACACATGGCATTTATCCCTCTCTTCCACAGACCTCAGAGGATGAGCCTTCTGAAAAGGATGCCCTGCAGTGTGGCCGCAATATTGTGGCCGCAGGTTATGCGCTGTACGGTAGTGCAACCCTGGTGGCTCTCTCCACAGGGCAAGGCGTGGACCTCTTCATGCTTGACCCGGTAGGTACAGAATATGGCATCATCTGTGCCTGGGGACTCCATGGGCCTCTGTGCCTTAATGCCAGTTCTCTGCGATAATGTCCTGGTTATTCCTAATACTTGTTTCGGGGACCAGGGGTCCTGAGAGCCTAGTTTGGGGAGCCAAAACCATCATCAGAAACCATGAAGGGCCTCTGTCCCAGTGAGGGCACTCGGGGGGAGGAGTGTCCTGCAGAGTCAGTTGCATCAACTCAGGCCCTCTCCTTAAGGAGCTCATTTTCCAAAAATGCACTCAATCTCTTTGGCTTATGAGAACACCATGATTTAAGAATCACAATGCTGCAAATTTCCAGCAGAAGCGTGGGTTCGTTAGAGCAGCACCATCCAGTAGAATGCTCCATGAATTTCACTTTTAAATGCTGGATGGCTTGCCCATGAATTGTGAAATGCTTTGCCAAGTATACTGAGGTCTTGTGAAAACTCAGATAATATCCACCAAAGAACACGTCAAAACCTCTTGTTCACTTAGACAAAAGGTTAAGTATTTAAGTTTTTGATTTACAGCTGTTTATTGAGCATCTACTGTGTCCCAAAGCACCATTCCAGACAGCGGAGATGGAGCATTGATCAAACACACGACAGCCCTTGTGGAGTTCACGTGTTAGTGCACATGTGTGGAGAGAGGGGTTTGCAAAATTTCAAAATGACATGGAGTTAACTCACAAAACAGTTTACAGTATGGAAACCCAGAAACTTTTCAAATAGAATCTTTTCACCTGTATGCCCATTAGACCAAGACCCATTGCTGTGTCAGTTTGCTAATGCCCCAATTTCCCTTTATGTTCAAAGAAGCTGGCAAACCCTGAGAAATTCTATGGCTTACAAATATTACCCTCAGACAATAAAACACCCTTTCTAAAGTTGTTGTAGAATAACAGCTAAGAGTTAGATAATTCTTCGTAAGTGGTAGGAATGTAAAGTACCTGTCCTATGAAATTTACATCTATTAATGCATTTAAATGTCACAGTGGCCCTATGAGATATGTCCTATTATTCCCATTTTTCAGATGGGGAAAGTGAGGCGTAGAGAGAGTGAGTAACTTGCGCAAGGTCAAGCTAGTGACTGGTGTCAGGAGTCACGCTCCAGCAGTCTGTGCTTGAATTACTCTACCACACTAAATTTCCAACACAACTGCTCTTGAGTACAAGCAAAATATCTCCATGAACATTCTGAGCAGTTCTAAAGGTGATGGGAGATGCTTTGACTCAGGGACCCAACTCAAAGATTCCCAGGCACAGACAGAGCCTCTGTTTTCTGCCCTCAGTCATGACAACAGGGCCCAGTCTGGACATAGGTGGGCACCAGAGCTTGTCAACATGACAGAAGGAAGAGATGAACCATAGCATCTTTCCGGATCTCTATGTATTAGCCTGAAACCCCTTTGGATCACATCTCCCTACTAAAAAGGACATTTGAGCAAAGACCCAGTGCACAAAGCTTAGTGCCTGTTTGACATCCAGCGGAGGTAGCTTGTGGCAGTTGTCACAGATAGAAATGCCATGGAAGGCAGCCAGTAGCTTATGGAGGCAGCATTCCCTGGTGGGTCAAACTGAGCCTGTGAGGTCTGTGGGTTTGCAGGGCTGGTGATTTGATTTTGTCAGAACACACATATTGTTCAGGCACAGAGAGACCACCTCCTGTTAACCAACTCTCCATTGTGGGTAAAGCTCAATGTCAAGGCATTCACTTACAAATGGGAGCTGTTGTTTCTTGTGACCAGGATCTGGTGTCTGATAATCGGTAACAGAGTGTATGAGAGCCCATATTAAAAATCAGCTGTTGTTGGTGACCACACAATCAGAACAAAGGAACACATTTTCCAGGTTAATAAAATTGTGGAAACAATATTCCCAGGGCCTGAGAGTCCCGGCCCCAGCCCCAGGAGTGGATCAACGTAAGGCGTTTTCACCCGCCCTGATGCAGAATGAGCGCCTCTGTTCAGGTGGTGAGTGAGTGCCACTGTTCAGATGACAGTTGTGCATCTCCATCCTCTTTGCTGGAAAGCAACAGCAAAATTGACCCCGGCTCAATTAAGTGAAAGGAGTTACTGCATTGATGGGAAAGCTGAGGACCCTGGCTAGGAACGGGCAGGACTAGAGGACCAGGAAGCAGGAAGCACGGCAGTGGTCTCGCAACATGGCTGGTCTGGCCTGGACACCACCCCCAGCGCTGCGCCTCTCACTCAGGTTTCAAATCCTAGGGAGGCGTATCTCATTTTCAAGTTAAGGTACATGCCTGACCTTGGCCTACAAGAGACCCAGATATGAATCTTCCTAGACTGGCATCCAATTCAAAGCAAGTCAGGGCACTTTTCAGAAGTAGAAATCAGCGCTGGGCTGCTCCAAAGCAACAGACACCCACAGCAAGTTAAAGGTCATGAGTCAAAGACCATCACTCGTGCACCTGTAATAACCCGAAGTTAGATTTAGCAGGCACTGCAGAGGAACCATGGGGTGTTGCATAAGGAGGGAGTTGAGATGGGCTTATAGGACTTGGGGTTTTGCTTGGTGATTCTAAAGAGGATTTGAGGAAGAGAGGGTCAGTCTGGATTGGATATTGTCTGGAAGTGGGTGCAATTAATGACTAGTTACCTTAATCATTTTTATCTAGGAGGCAGAGAGATTGAAGTCACTTATATAGAAGCAGTTGTCACTCATGTTAGGCAGGAAAGGATTGTTTAGTTGTTTTTGTTATTGAGTCTCCTTGGCACTGACTTGTTTCTGACATGGACAGTGTTACCTCTCGTAGCAACACCTCTGCTATGTGGAGTCATTCTGTGGCCTTGCCTCTTTATATTCCAGGAATACCTCTGATGTTCCTTGGGAACCTTCTGGCGTAGCTGCCAACTGTGAGCTGTCATTTTGGAGTTTTTCACTCCCAAAATCTTGGACATTCATCAAAATGGATCTGGTTTCCAGGCTCTGGTTTTCCTCCTAGTGACTTAGACAGACATGAGCATTTAAGGTGGTATCTGCCACAAGCTGATCCCATTTTTAGTGAATGATATCACCAGAACTAGACATAGGGGTATTTGAGAGATGCCCTGCAGGTACTGACCACAGTGGCTACACGGGTTGTGGAGAGGGACTGGGCACACTTTTATTAATATGTCTGAGGATTCCTTTAGATTTTACCAACTTTTTCCTTATGCTGGGTGAACACAGTGTCTGATGAAAGCGGCTTCCTCTTTTCTCCAGGTAAGAGTGGGATACCAGAAACTGAATAGTTTCTATGATTGAATCACTAACATAAACAAAATAACTGTACCACACATTTTTTTTTTTTTTGAGATGGAGTCTTGCTCTGTCATCCAGGCTGGAGTGCAGTGGCGCGATCTCGGCTCACTGCAAGCTCCGCCTCCCGGGTTCACACCATTCTCCTGCCTCAGCCCCCCGAGTAGCTGGGACTACAGGTGCCCACCACCATGCCCGGCCAATTTTTTGTATATTTAGTAAAGACGGGGTCTCACCATGTTAGCCAGGATGGTCTCGATCTCCTGACCTCATGATCCACCTGCCTCGGCCTCCCAAAGTGCTGGGATTACATGCGTAAGCCACTGCGCCCAGCTTGTACCACAAATTAATGGTTAAAATGCATCCCTCATACAACAATGTAACTTCTTCCTCTCACTGTTGATGGCCTATCTTCCTGAAAACATTAATCTGGGGGTGAGAACTTGGGAGATACACACAGTTGGGTTCACCATAAATGAGGAGCCTCACTGACAGTGGAAGATGCAAAGGAAAAGAAACAAGACTATGGGCCGCTTCCTTAGAATTGTCTTCCTGCTTGCTGTGTTACTGCTAGAGCTTCCTGTGTGGGCTCCATATGGTCCCTATTCTTCCCACCACTCATGAAAACACCAAAGAGCAGGCTCAGAGTGACCACAGCCAAGCCCCAGCTCTGCCAGCAGGCCCCCATCTTCTCCTGCTCTGATGTGGGGATCGTGTGGTTGGCTTCTGTTTCCTGGCTTCTCTCTTCTTCCTGGCATCTCTCTTCACGTTGCTAGGCTCTTGGTGAATTTGTCCTGGTGGAAAAAGATGTCAAGATTAAGAAGAAAGGAAAGATTTACAGCCTGAATGAGGGCTATGCCAAGTATTTTGATGTGGCCACCACTGAATATGTGCAGAAAAAGAAATTCCCTGAGGTGAGTGAAGAAAGCCAGGTGGGTGGCAGAGAGAATGCTGTCCCCATGGGGTCCTGTTTGGGTGGTGGCTTCAGGGGCTTTGCTGAAAGAGGTTGGTGCCACTGTTTATGGCTGTGGTCAGTATGAAGATGATGGACTCTGCCTTTCTTCATAAGCATTCAGTATCGTATATAGCTAAAATTTACCTTCTAAAGGTAGTACTTATCTTTACATTTGAGTTTTTCCAGGATAAATTCTTTATAAAGAAGGCAGGGATCACATTTACAAAATTCAGAGCTCAGGCCAGATCCTCTCTGAAGTCATTTGTTTAATCTAAGCTCCAACCTATAGACTCACTCAGTTGCATTTGCTTTTAGAATAAATAATTATATGAGAGGCCTTCAAAAAGTTCATGGAAAAATGAAATTAAAAGAGATTAGAAACATAAAATATAAACTTTATTTCTCAACATAAGTTCCATCAAGTTCAGATGCTTTTGTAAGGCTTCATACCAACCCTTTAATCCATCTGTAATGAACTGAGATACTGGGAATTTAATCTTAAGGCAGTCTTTTTAATGTTATTTGCTGAAGAAAAATGGGTGCCCTGCCAAGACCAGCTTGGTGGGGGAGACCCTAACCCAGCAGAGCTAGAGGAATTAAAGACACACACACAGAAATATAGAGGTTGAAGTGGGAAATCAGGGGTCTCACAGCCTTCAGAGTTGAGAGCCCCAAACAGATTTACCCACGTGTTTATTAACAGCAAGCCAGTCATTAGCATTGTTTCTATAGATATTCGATTAACTAAAAGTATGCCTTATGGGAAAGGAAGGGATGGGCCAAATTAAAGGAATAGGTTGGGCTAGTTAACTGCAGCAGGAGCATGTCCTTAAGGCACAGATCACTCGTGCGATTGTTTGTGGCTTAAGAATGCCTTTAAGCGGTTTTCCACCCTGGGTGGGCCAGGTGTTCCTTGCCCTCATTCCGGTAAACCCACAACCTTCCAGCGTGGGCATTAAGACCATCATGAACATGTCACAGTGCTGCAGAGACTTTGTTTATGGCCAGTTTTGGGGCCAGTTTATGGCCAGGTTTTGAGGGGCCTGTTCCCAACAGTGCCCTTTAAAGGTTTTTTAAGATTAGGAAACAAAAAGAAGTCAAAAAGAGCTAAATCAGGATTATAGTGATTTTCCATCAAAACTCTTGCAAAATTGCCATTGTTTGATAAGAAGATTAAGCAGGAGCATTCATGTGGTGGAGAAGAACTCTATGGTGAACTTTCCTGGGCTTTTCCTGCTAAAACTGTGGCTTTCTCAGAACACTCTCAAAATAAGCAGATGTGGGCCAAGGATGTTTCTCCCCAATGTTGTAAAAATGAATGGGTGTAATTAGTCAAGGGCAAATTGTATCCTACACCTTCAGAGGCCCTTGCTCTCCTCCCCCAAGTTACGAGCATCTATAGTTATCCCTCCCTCCTGCCCTCGCTCCCTCCCTCACTCTCACCTATCTATCATCTATGTATCTATTTTCTATCTATCTATCATCTATCTATCTGTATCTTTAACTGAGAGATTTCTTGTAGCTTTTCTTTATAGAGCAAAGGTAAGTTAGAGTAGAAACACCTGTCTCTGTTATGTCAAGTCCTTCTGGGCTAAAAAACTAGGAGCTTAGGAATATGGGTTCCATCTCTAGTTCCTGATAGTTCACTGTGTGTCTGCTGAAAGATTCTTTCTGTATTTAAATGTTTTGATTTTATGACTTAATGTTTTCCCCAAATATAAAAATTGTGTTCCTGTGTAACACATCACATTAAGACAACAAAAAATATAAGAAAATGTAAACAAAATTCATATGTAAGATACTGCACCCTCAAAAACCCCACTGTGAACATCTTTTTTTTTTTTGAGGTGGAGTCTTGCTCTGTCTCCAGGCTGGAGTGGCACAATCTTAGCTCACTGCAACCTCCGCCTCCCTGGTTCAAGCGATTCTCCTGCCTCAGCCTCCTGAGTAGCTGGGATTACAGGCTCCCGCCACCATGCCCAGCTAATATTTTGTATTTTTAGTAGAGATGGGATTTCACCATGTTGGTCAGGCTGGTCTTGAACGCCTGACCACAGGTGATCCACCTGCCTTAGCCTCCCAAAATGCTGGGATTACAGGCGTGAACCACCATGCCAGACCCATTGTTTTATTTTTAATTGACATATAATAGTTGTACATATTTATGGGATACATAGTGATGTTTCATTATATATACTATACAGTGATCAGATCAGTATAATTAGGAAATCCATCATCTCAGACATTTATTATTTCTTTGTGTTGGGAACATTCATATCCTCCTCCTAGCTTTTTGAAAATATGTCATATATTATTAAATATATTCATCCTACAGTGGTTCAGAACACTATAACATATTCCTATGGTGCAGGTGTAATTTTATTTTCTACACTTTTATTTTAGATTCAGGGGTAGTTGTGCAGGTTATATAAGTAAACTCCTGTCATGGGGGTTTGCTGTACAGATTGTTTTGTCTCCCAGGTACTAAACCTGGTATCCAATACTTATCTTTTCTGCTCCTCCCCCTCCTCCCTCCCTCCACCCTCAAGTAGGCCCCAGTGTCTGTTGTTTCCCTCTTTGTGTCCATGTGTTCTCATCATTTAGCTCCTACTTGTAAGTGAGAACATGTAGCATTTGGTTTCCTATTTCTGTGTTAGTTTACTTAAGATAATTAGGCCTTCAGCTCCACCCATGTTCCTGCAAAAACATGATCTCATTCTTCTTTATGGCTGCATAGTATTCCATTGTGTATATGTAGCACATTTCTTTATCCAGTCTACCACTGATGGGCATTTAGGTTGATTCCATATCTTTGCTATTGTGAATAGTGTTGCAGTGAACATACATGTGCATGTGTCTTTACAATAGCATGATTTCTATTCCTTTCGGTATATACCCAGTAATGAGATGGCTGTGGTTGGAATGAGTTCAGTTCTTTTGCATTTGCTGAGGATTGTTTTATGTCTGATTGTGTGTTCAATTTTACTGTATGTGCTGTGTGTGATGAGAAGAATGTATATTTTTCTGGTTTTGGGTGGAGAGTTCTATAGATGTCTAACAGATCCATTTGGTCTAGTGTTGATTCGAGGTCTTGAGTATCTTCGTTAATTTTCTGCTTCAGTGATTACTGTCAGTGAGGTGTTGAAGTCTGCCACTATTATTGTGGGGGGGTGTCTAAGTCTCTTTGAAGGTCTCTAAGGACTTGCTTTATGAATCTGGGTGCCCGTGTTAGGTGCATATTATTTAGGATAGTTAAGTCTTTTTGTTGAATTGAGCCCTTTACCATTATGTAATGTCCTTTTTGAACTTTATTGGTTTAAAGTCTATTTTGTCTGAAATTAGGATTGCAGCCCCTGCTTTTTTCTGCTTTCTATGTTTGGCTTCCACCCCTTTATTTTGAGCCTATAGGTGGCACTGCATGTGGGATGGGTGACTTCCTTTTTCTTTCTGTTTGTTTAGCGGCTCTTTTAAGATTGCTGCAGGATATTGTCTCATACTTTAAGCAGTCCTGCATTTGGTAAGTCCAGTCACATGATAAGGTTTGAGGAGCTCATAATGAATGAAATGCACAATTATATCTTTTCAATTCCTACACTAGTGGGTGGAGGATAGGGGTTCAAGAAGGCAGAGGTCACACCAACTGGACTTGTGACCACAAGCAGGTGCTGGCTAATCCTGAAAGCCACTGGATCTTGTCTCTTCGCTTTCTATCTTCTAGGATGGCAGTGCTCCTTATGGGGCCAGGTATGTGGGCTCCATGGTGGCTGACGTGCACCGCACCCTGGTCTATGGAGGAATCTTCCTGTACCCAGCCAACCAGAAGAGCCCTAAGGGCAAGGTAATTCTCCTTTGTCTACTGGCTGTGCAACCGGTCAGGGAGGTGGGGGAGCTCCCTCCCGTCACGCCTGCTGTTTGGCTACTGCACTGCTTCATGGCATGTCTGTGTGGGGATGGGCAGGGGACGAAAAATGAACTCTGTTTCCCTTGAGTGAGTCTCCAGGCTGTGGGAGGTTTGAAGAAGAAGGCGACAGGCTGACGTTATGTGACTGGTGATTCTCACTGGTCTTACCCCCTCCGGCCTCACACCCACCGTTCACCATGAGCCAGCTGTGTGTCTCACTTTCCACAGGCTGCATCTGACTTTCAGCTTCAGCACCAGCTGATTTGGGATCATGGTCCCTATAGGGAGCCTAATAAAACTTATCAACACACTTCCCAGAACAAATGCATGTAAACGTACACATTACATACACATTACATGTTGAGGGAGTTCACTGATGCCCTGAAGTCCGCCCAAGTATCCCCTAGAGAATTTCCAAACCCCAGAATAAGAACTTCTACTCAGAACTCAGCCAATATATCTGGAAAGGTAGTTCCTGGAAGGTCTAATTGCAACTTAATGATGCAAAACTTAAAATACTTGTATTATCAAGTGAGAACCTTATGATCCAGCTATCTTGCAGAGAACCTCCCATAAAAATGCATCTGAATTTTAGCCAATCACAGAAATCGTAGGTAAGTAGTCAAATCAAATAAAGGCCTCTGTTTTCTCTGACACACCAACAACCAGCGACACATTTTTCTGTCTCTCAGAGTCACCTTGAGATTTGAATTATTCGAATGCTAAGAATCAAAGCCACGCTGAGAGATCTAACACAGCACATGAAGCCAGAGAGATTTTAATAGGTTGGTGTATCAGGTGTTTCTCTTCATGTGAGTGCTTAGCCCAGGTGTATTCACCCACTGAACTAAGAACACTGGTACACCTGCAGAAGTGGTGCTGAAGGAAAGCTAAGCACCATGGAGGACTAAGTGAGGCAAGTAGAAGACATGGACAATGGACATTCTTTATTTTATTTTATTTTATTTTTGAGATGGAGTCTTGCTCTGTCGCGCAGGCTGGAGTGCAGTGGCACCATCTCGGCTCACTGCAAGCTCCGCCTCCCAGGTTCACACCATTCTCCTGCCTCAGCCTCAGAGTAGCTGGGACTACAGGCGCCCGCCACCACGCCTGGCTAATTTTTTGTATTTTTAGTAGAGATGGGGTTTCACCGTGTTAGCCAGGATGGTCTCGATCTCCTGACCTCGTGATCCGCCCGCCTCGGCCTCCCAAAGTGCTGGGATTACAGGCATGAGTCACTGCGCCCGGCGAAGACATGGAAATTCTTAGAACCACTCTGGTCACTTACTCAGTTACATTGGGGAGAACATAAAGATCAGTTATTACTAATTATTCAAATGATCGTAAATGAGTCAGAAAATACCCACATGGGATCACATACTCATGTCCTGTAAGCACATGTCACTCCATAGATAGATCTGCGTTTGCTGCGCATAACCACCACCCATACTGAAAGTGCTGTTGGATCCTAATCTCCGCGTTTCTGCTGTCATGGTCCCTGTGCCGACGTCTCTGTGTGTGTGTGTGTCTGTGTGTGCATGTGCACACTCCTATCCTGTGTGTGTCTGCATCTGTATAGCTGTGTAGATTTAATTGCAGAGAAAGTACAGGTCATGGCCGGGTGCGGTGGCTCACGCCTGTAATCCTAGCACTTTGGGAGGCCAAGGCGGGTGGATCACGAGGTCAGAAGATCGAGACCATCCTGGCTAACACAGTGAAACCCCGTCTGTACTAAAAATACAAAAAATAATTAGCCAGGCGTGGTGGCATGTGCCTGTAGTTCCAGCTACTCGGGAGGCTGAGGCAGGAGAATGGCGTGAACCTGGGAGGCGGAGCATGCAGTGAGCCGAGATCGCGCCACTGCACTCCAGCCTGGGTGACAGAGTGAGACTCCATCTCAAAAAAAAAAAAAAAAAAAAAAATTACAGGTCACATGTCACATGGCCTGCAGGCCAAGGTGCCATGAAGCCCTAGGCATTTTGGTATTAAATTTCCTACAACAGGGGCATCTGAGGTCAGAGCAAAAGTAACTTGGCTGCAAGACAAGCACATTATGTACTAATGCTGAGCTTTTTTTGGTTAAAGTAGTTGACTCAACAGGGTAATTGATTACATTCTGAGACTTTATTATCTGATACCCCAAATCCCCCACATAAAAGGGGAGAAAAAATGCTGAGCGCTATAAGCTGTCAAGGTGAGAGTCTCCTTGGCTAGACTGTACTGGACAGCATGGCCTCCAGTGTCCCTCCTGTGGGTAATGAGGGACAGAACTATCTGCCCCCAGACAGCCCGCATGCAGCACAGCTTTTTTACACCCTTCTGGGCACCCACTACTTTAAGAGCCAGAGGTCTAGGGTGAGGGCATCTTACACTGTCTGACCAAAATGGCAGTAAATACCCCCATGGAGTCTTCACCTACTTTCTCTCGAATGCCTGGATCTCCAGCCTAGACCAAAGGTATCGTGTTCCTCTCCTTAATATATATAATATATACAACACAAAAAATATATAATAACATTGTATATATATAACATGTAAATATATATGATATAATATATAATAACATATAAATATATAATAGAAAAATAGAAAAAAATTACCATAATATATGACTCTTTCTCAAAGTAGTTTAAACATATCACCAAAACGGACTGGAAGAAAAGAATGGCAAGGAAAGGCTGCACATAGCTGGGTCAACCATTTCGTAAGGTGATAATGGAGAATGAACTTTTGGGAAGTTACACAGGTTGCACTGATGGGGAGAAAGGAGAAGATGATACTGAGTCATGCACAGCAGCAGGGCCTCGGCCAGAAT
This sequence comes from Gorilla gorilla gorilla, assembly GCF_029281585.2. Taxonomy (NCBI): domain Eukaryota; kingdom Metazoa; phylum Chordata; class Mammalia; order Primates; family Hominidae; genus Gorilla; species Gorilla gorilla. The sequence continues at coordinate 91,003,176 of NC_073237.2, read as the reverse complement.
GACACCCTGAATCTAAGGTGATGGGGGTGTGTGTCGTGAGTCACGCTGGGGGCGTCATGACATCATCACAGAAATAGACCTAGAAAGTCCATTCAATCCAACCCCATTCATTTCAATTCACTGCGTACTCACAGGACACAGGCAGCCTCCTGCCAGTTCTCACGTGCCTGCAGGAGGGTTAGAGAAGGCCTTCCTTCCTCTGAACAGCAGCCCTGGGTCTTGTGCAGAGACTGGCAAGCAGGACACAGGCTGATTTCAACCCAGTTTCTGCCCTCGACTGGGACCCCTCGTGCAGGAAACACAGTGGCCTTGCTTGGACACTTTCTTCGTTTTTGAGACAGGCTCTTGCTCTGTCACCTAGACTGGAGGGCAGTAGCACGATCACAGCTCACTGCAGCCTTGAACTCCGGGGCTCAGTTGATCCTCCCACTTCAGCTTCCTGAATAGCTGGGATCACAGGTGTGCGCTACCACACCTGGTTAATTTTTAAATTTTTTGTAGAGATGGGGTCTCACTATCTCAAATGGGGTCTCAAATTCCTGGACTCAAGCGATCATTTTGCCTCGGCCTCCCAAAATCCTGGGATTACAGGCTGGAGCCAACACTTTCTCTGTGTCGGCACTACTGAGAATACAGATAGTACAGTGACCAGCTAGGATGGACAGCAGCCTAGAGAGGAAGCCAGGCATTAAAGAGGCCTCAGTGTGATGAGTGGTACCAGAGGGGAAGTACAGGATGCTATGGGAGTGCAAACGATGGGATTTCACTTAGTCTAAGGGTCGAAAGACAAGACCATTGAAACACCGGCAAACTAGTTAGAAAAGTCAAAGCTTAAGATGTGGAGTTCCTCCACACAATCCCAGCCACTGTGGCTGTCCCCAGAGAGACAAGCCGGCATGGTCAAGGTGACCTTACTGTCCCATCCAAGCTTGACTCTTTACCAGCCTTGAGGTCTCACATATAAAGGCTTCCACCCAGGCCTGCAGCATCAGTTCGCTGCTTGTTGAACCAAGAAATAGATGCCTAGATCTCATATCTCCAAGTCAAGAGGCAGGCCTCTCATAAGCACAAGGATCACAAGATGGGAAGATACATGGCTCAGTCACCTGGCCAGAGGGGCCCCCAAGGCTTCTGGATGAGTGCCATCTGATGCATCTGGCCTGCTGTAGGCTCTAAAGCTCGGGCCCACTCTTGCGAGGTGCATGGTGCACTCATGCTAGCCAGATGGAAGCGCCGCAGTACAAACTCCTCCCCCAGCTTTAGGGGCATGGCTCGGGACATTTGGCCACTTGCAGAGTTTACTCACCTGCCTCTGTTCCTCCACAGCTCCGGCTCCTGTATGAATGCAATCCCGTGGCCTACATCATTGAGCAGGCAGGAGGCTTGGCGACCACGGGGACCCAGCCTGTACTGGACGTGAAGCCCGAGGCAATTCACCAGCGAGTCCCCCTCATTCTGGGGTCACCAGAGGATGTGCAGGAATATCTCACCTGTGTGCAGAAAAATCAGGCAGGCAGCTAGCGAGTTTGACCCCACATGCCCTCTTCTGTTTGTCTTGCACCTTGTCTAAGGACCCTAAATGAATGATAAACAGAGATGGTAGCTATGAGTATACAAAAGGTAAATCCACTTAATCACATACAGAAGAGCAACAACAAACTGCTTACGACAGGTTTGGAAGCCACAGGCGATTCTATGGTCAATGTGAAGGACTAGAAATAAAAACCCACATGTGGAAAGAGCGACTTTGGCTTGTCTTCTGTCAGAAACAGTGGCAAATATGGTTATAATTCTGTCAACCCACATAATTGGTGGCTGCATGCTTGTGGGCAAAGAGTACATAGATTAGTTAAGAATTCGTCAGCTGGGTGCAGTGGCTCATGCCTGTAATCCCAGCACTTTGGGAGGCCGAGGCCAGCGGATCACGGGGTCAGGAGATCGAGACCATCCTGGCTAACACGGTGAAACCCCATCTCTATTAAAAATACAAAAATTAGCCGGGCGTGGTGGCGGGCGCCTGTAGTCCCAGCTACTCGGGAGGCTGAGGCAGGAGAATGGCGTGAACCCGGGAGGCAGAGCTTGCAGTGAGCCGAGATCGCGCCATTGCACTCCAGCTTGGGTGACAGAGTGAGATTCCATCTAAAAAAATAAAAAATAAAAATTGTCTTGATTGGCTTGAAATTTGAACCTAGTGTCTTATCCTGTAGTGATTACCTCCCTCAAACACATGTAAATTTCCAACTTAATATCTTAGAAGAGTATTTGTGTCTTATTTTGGATAAACTTGAATTAGAAATCTCATGGCAATTAAATTCTGAAATTTCTGATTGAGCCTATCTTAAGAGTCTATAACTTGGATGACCAATCACAGTTTGAATGGAAAATGGGGTCACTTATTGTTAAAGCCAGAAACAGAGTCAATATTTAGAAATTAACTACTTTTCTAAACCTCTTAACCTTGCATTTTCAGTTTTTGGGGAAATGTTTTAATCTATTCTAGGGACTAACTGGTGTACACTGGTTAAATGACTCGTCACTTGTCCAAATTATGTTAAGACTGGGGAGGGGGTGGCTTATGCATCTGAAATCTCATCTTGTTTTAGGAAGAATTGCTCTGAATATCTATGGACCTGGAGGCTAAGAAAGACATTCATGAAAGATTGACAAATCAAATCAAATCCAGAAGTATTTAAAGCAAAGGTGCATCAGGAGAAAGTCAGGCTTAACCTAGAAATTCAAGAATGATTCAACACGGAAAAATCTATTACAGTAATTCATTAGGTTAGGGGAAGGCACTGTCAGGGGTGGGACCAGGCAAGGCCCTGGAGGAAGCAAGGCTCTCCTTTCCCACTTTAGCTTGGGCAGGGTGGGGCATACAGCCCACAGACACATTTTAACTTGAGTGTCATTCTGTACGCAACATCGTTCCTCAGTCTAGCATGGCTTGGCAGCTTTAGGAGACGCAGCAAAATCTTATTACACAACCAAAAAATTTTCACCTTCTCAAAAAGGAACAAAGATTTTCTTCTTTTCCCAAAATGAAAACTTCATAAAACATAGATGAAAGATATTAAAGCAGACACAAGTAAATGGAAAGATATCCCATGTCCATGCACTAGAAGAATGTTAAAATATCTATATCACCCAATGCGATCTACAGAATCAATGCAATCCGTGTTCAACTACAAGACATTCTTCATTGAAATAGAAAATGAATCTTAAAATTCACATGGAAGTTCAAAATACCTCAGATAGACAAAAGAATCTGGAATAAAAAGAAAAGCTGGAGGCATCACACTACCCGATTTCAAAATATACTACAAATCTATGGTAAGCATGGTACTATCAGAACAGTATGGTACTATCAATAAAAGGGGCAGGGGAGAGACAGAGAGCTGAACGAATGAGACAGACAGACATAGACAAGTGAAACAGAATAGAGAAATCAGAAATAAATTCACGCATTTACGGTCAACTCATTTTTAACAAAGGCCCCAGGAACACACATTCGGGAAGGACAATCTCTGCAATAAACTGTACCAGGAAAACCCAACACCCACATGTACAAGAATACATCTAGGCCATTACCTTACCATATACAAAAATCTACTCAAAGATTTAAATGCAGGACCTGAAACTATGAAACTACCAGAGAAGAAAACATAGGATAAAATGCTTCATGAAATTGGTTAGGACAAGGAATTTTCAAATAGACATCAACAGCACAAGCAACAAAAGCAAAGATGTAATTACGTTAAACTTAAAGCCTTTTCCAAAGCAGAGGAAGCAATCAGTATAATGAAGACAGAACCCAGAGAATGGAAGAAAGTATTTGCAAACTATGCATCAGGCAAGAGGTTAATACACAAAACATCTAAAGAACTCAAACTACTCAAAAGTGAAAATACAAATAATCTTATTTTTAAAAATCTACCCAAAACCTTTGTCCCCCACCATTTCCCCACCTTCTTTTCCTGACCGCATTTGGCCCTCTCCCTCTCACCACCCTTTCTCTTCCTCCATCTACCCCAAACTTTTTCACCGTTTTCTCCCTACCGTCATTTCGCAAAGCCTTCTCTACTCTCCCGCTCACCACGCTTTTCCCCATCCATCTACCCAAACACTTTCTCCCACCGTATTTTTTTTCCCACCGTATTTTCCCCCTTCTCCCTGGCCACCCTCTTTTTCCCCCTCCCGCTGTCATCACGCCCTTTTGCTCCTTCATCTAAGCAAAAACATTTTCCCCTGTCTTTTCCCAAAGCCTTTTCCCTACTGCTGCTCACCACCCTCTTTTCCCCCTTTATCTACCCAAAAACTGTTTTCCTCATCGTCTTTCCCCCAGCTCCTCCTTGCCACTCTCTTTCCCTTCTCCATCTACCCAAAAACATTTCCCCACCATCTTTTCTCAAAGCCTTTTCCCCACTCCTGCTCACCTCCCTCTTTTCCCCATCTACCCCCCAAAATTTCCCCACCTTTTCACAAAGTCTGCCCCCGCTTCCCACTCGTTCTCTTCTCTCCCCTATCCTGCTTGCCACCCTCTTTTTTGCCTTCCATCTACTCCAAACTATTTTCCCGTCTTTTTCCCAAACTTCTTTCCCTGCTCCCTCTCGCCACCCTCTTTTCTCCTCCTCCTTGTCACCCTCTTTCCCTCCTCCATCTACCCAAACACTTTTTACCTACCATCTTTTCTCCACCATCTTTCTTTTCTGCCACTGTTTTTTCGCAAAACCTTGTCTTCCTCCTGCTGGTTACCCTCTTTTTCCTTCTCCCACTTGCTATCTTCTTTTGCTCCTCTACCCAAAAACTTCTCTCCCCACCGTCTTTTCACAAAACCTTCTCTCCCTACTGCTCGCCCGTTTTCCCCCCCTCACCACTCTTTCCTCTTCCCAATTGCCACCCTCTTTTCCCCCTTCATCCACCCATAAACTTTCTACCCACCGTCTTTCTGCAAAACCTTCCTTCCCTCCTGCTCTGCACCCTGTTTTTCCACCTCCATCTACCCAAAAACTTTTTTCCCCACCATCTTTTCCCCATCGTCTTTTTGCAACGCCTTCTCCTCCTCGCTATCCTTTTTTCCCTTTGGCACTAACCGCACTCTTTACCCACCTCTATCTATCCCAAAACTATCTTCTTCTTCCTACCCCTCCAGCCGCGCTGCAATGTCCACCGCCACCACCAACCGCAGCGAGGCGAGCCGCGCCACGGTGCCGCGGCTCAAGCCTCCAGCATACGACCTGTGACTCCTTTTCCTGGTCTTCTAAGCCGGGCACTGAGCAGCTCAATAGAAACATACGGAAACCTAAAAAAAAAAAAAAGTAACCCTGCTTCAGCATGATTTATATCCTGAGGTTATGCGCATGCCGGTTCCTAGACTGCATGTTCTGATTGGATGAGAGCAAGTCTTAAGACAACCAATCACAGCATGAAAATAAAGTCCAATCAGAGTAGGCCTAGAGGTTTTTTCTCTCATCCAATCAGAACATGTAGTCCAGGGTCTCGTAACCTCAGTATATAAACATGCTGAGGCAGCGGCGCGTTATTTTTGGCACTTATGTGTGGGTGTGGGGAGCTACTACGTACCCGGCTTAGAGAACTGGAAGGCTCCGTCACTTTTCGCCCGCTGGAGTCTGGAGCCTGGGGCACTCCCTCCCTGTTGGTGGTGGTGGTGACGGAGCGGTAGGAGGGAGGCTAGCAGCGAGAGCTTCTCCTGCCGGGCTGGAAGACAGAAGGAAGAGGCACCGCCGCATGCTGGAGGCTGGAGCCGGAGCTTGCGCCTCCGCGGCTCGCCTCGCTGCGGTTGGTGGTGACATCAGAGACCGCAGCTCGGCCACAGTGGTAGAAATGTGGTAGGGTAGGTGAGTTATGCAGGGCTGCACTGCCCTCTTCTGGGGGTAAGGGTTGGATGTCCTATAGGGGCTCACTGCCAAAGGCTACACTGCCTGTGGCGTTGGACTGTTTGGGGGCACTCTCTGGGGTTGCATTGCTGGTGGTGGAGTGGGGGGCTACACTGCCCGAGGTGGCAGGGGTGGTCGGGAGAGGCAGGTTGTGTACACTAACGTGTACTGCCAGTGGCGGTGGATGGCTTAGGGGCGCTGTCTTCTGCTGCACTGTCCGTGGCAGGGGCGGGTTGGGTGGAGTTATCTGGGGCTACAATGCTGGCAGTGGGGGATGGTTTAAGGGCGTGGTCCGGTGCTGCACTGCCTGTGACTGGGGGTGCGCTATCAGGAGCTGCACTGCCCATGGCGGGGTGAGGGTGGGGCGGGTTTGGGGCGCTGTCTAGTGCAGCAATACCCGTGGCTGGGTCAGGCGGGCACTATCGGGTGCTAACACTGCCTGCGGCCGAGGAGTTGGGATGGTTTGGGGGGGTATTGGTTACATTGCCTGCAGCTGTTAGGTGTGCTATCCCAGGGTTACAGGGGACAGGTTAGGGGTGCTATCGGGGGCTATACTGCCAGTGGGGTTGGTGGGCTGCAGAGGCAGCAGCGGCAGCAACAGCTGTGGCCTCCTTCCTCTTTCTGGTGGCCTCCATGGGAGGATGGAGTTCTCCTCTTCCCGGACTCCAGACTCTAGAGGGTGATCTCTTCGTGCTCATGCAATCTTGAGCACCGCAGGGCTCTCACACCCACTGTGGTTCCCTGGCCCGCGCCCTCACGCACGCTCTGTGTTGTGGAGACCACCTGGGACTACCGGGCAGGGAATAGAGGGCACCACGGGGGAGGGAGGGGGACAGGGCACTGTGGGTGGAGGCGTCAGGAATGGGAACCAGCACTTGGGTGGAGAGGGCTGGCTGGGTCTGAGTTTCTCCTACGCGGGCTCCCCGAAGAGCACAGTGCCGATGGGCCCAGCAATTCCTGGCCAGCTGGACTTGGCCAGGAGCCGGTTTCAGTGAAGGCACTCACACCCAGCCCAGGCCCCAGTTCCTGGCCAGCTTTTGCCAGAAAGAGAGGCTGGACTTTGGAGGGTGGGTGTGAGTGCCTTTAATGAAACTGGTCCCTGCCGCCCAGTGGCCAGCGTGACAAGGTGAAGCTCTAACACTTCCACTCCCTGCATCCTGTTCTAGGTTTCTCTGGCTTTACCTGCGCAGCTGCTCCCAGCCAGGCTGGAGGAGGAGGAGGAGTCACCTGTGGTATGCTGGAGCCTGTAGATGGCGTGGCTCTGCAGCTTGCCTCATGAGGTTGGTGGCAGCAACAGAGACTGTAGCTTGACCAGAGTGGTAGGAGGGCACCCGTGGGGGCCAAGTGATAGGAGCCTTGTAGGGTGGGCTGGTGCATTGAGGGCGACAGCGGTTGTACTGGCATCGGTGCTAGCGTTGGTAGCAGCGGCAAGTCTGCGGGCTGGGAAGGGGAGTAGGAGCGCTCACGGGCCCATCCTGTCCTGGGGTGGGGACGAACCTTAAGGTGCTATAATGCGGGCCTTGGTGGCAGCGGTGGAGGTGCATGTAGGGTAAGGAGGAGTCTTCCCCCTTGTCCTGCAATCTCTGGAGGGTGCCCTCCTGCTGGCGCCTGAGCCAGGCATGAGTGGCAGCATTGTCTAATTCTTAACGAAATTCAGGGGGTGACTCTTTGTGTATCTTTTTGCTTGTTTTTTGTTGTGATACTCTTGGACTTAACTCAAATTTCATGAATCGAGGAAGGGATAAAAGGTATAATAGGCCTTCTAATTCACGCACCTGTTCTTTTTCCTTTCTTCCAGTCTGTATTTTCTTCTTGTTCCTCTTCATTTTCTTTTGCTGCTGCTGCTTCTATTTGATGTTTCTATTCTTGTTTCTCCTCTTTTTGTTTCCTTTATGCCAAGCAATGACCTTAAACAACAAGCCCAAACTGAGTGAAAAATAAACTTGTCACTGTGATGTATTTTTAAAATAACTGGTCCCTTACTATGTTTTAGAGATGAGTAAACAAATAAGTTGTATAATTAGTTGAATAGCTATGATTTCATTATTGTGTTAACCCACTTAGGCCTAGTGTTCCATTATTGGAACGCTAAGCATGTGGGAGTTACTTATACTGCTCAAGGTCATTGACAAGGTCTGATTTTTCACTCATGCAAAAATTCAGAAAATTGCAACCTCTGGCATAAATGGGCTAATGAGTTGTAAGTAGTTATCCAAGCAATCAAAAAGTGAAGCATCACATAAGATATTGGTAGCAAAAGGCCATTTCATCTCTTTCAAATATTTGTCTGGAGCTATGTAAGAGTCACTGGGGTAATAAGTTCTAATTTATGAGATTATTAAGTGAACCATATTCCCTTCATTTTATTTCTCTGCAACCATTTTGAAGAGTATCATCATCTGCATGAGCAAACCTGGTTCATTACCACATTTTTGCAAGAGGCAAATGAAGGGGGGAGAATCATGTGTATAATCTTGCAAGGCAGAGATTCACTACCAAAAACAAGGCTTTATTAACTTTTGCCTTTAAGAACCTGCAGTGTTGAGCTCTCTTTTAATCTCTTTTAATCATACCTTTGGTATGAACTCTTTTTTTTTTAAACTGATTACTCTAGAAGTTTATGCATTTTCTTAGCTGCGTTAAAGACAATCTGTATTGTATCATTTTTCAAGCCCACAGAAATGTGTAAGGCCTATAATTCTGACACTTTTCAGTTATTTTTAAGGTTATGAGCGTGTGAAATACTGTTGATATATGGAAGAATGTGTGTAAATCCACTAGATAGCTTATTTTGAAGAGATAGTATCTAAATTTTTGTCCAGAGTAGATTGGTTGCAGTTTCCTAAGTTTGTTTGTCAATACATTTCCTCAATGTTTTAAACCATATAGAAATTTGAATACTGTTTAACCTCATATAGCCCTTTATTTATAGATTTAATATTTCTAAAGACTAAGGACATCACAGCCTCCTTTAAGACTCAGTAATAATAAAATTTGAGATGTAGGATTAGAATCCAACAAATTCAGAGAAAAATTATTAAGTTATATAGCTGTAGAGCAGGAATGAAACCCAGGTTCTAAGCTCTAAGGGGGCCATGAGCTACCATACAGGTGCATCCGTGACTGGGCATAGAGTCGGCAAAATTACAGGATGGTTAAGAGAGTGAGCTGTGGAGCCTGACTCTCTGTGAACATGAATTTTTAAACTGCATGGTGCCTCAGTTTATCCACCTTTACAGTAGGGACAGTAGTTCTTTTTTTGCTCAGTTGTCTGGATTATTTCCCTAATCTTTCTTGTTGCCACTCTTGATGCCCACATGAGAGGATCTAAGGTAATTTCTGATAGCCTGAGACTGCTGAAGGAAAAACAGAAGGTGCCACAAACCCATTTTAGGAGAAACCTCTGTTTTCCTCATGGAACCCCAAGAACTTTAAGCAGACAGGTCCCTCTCAAAATCTAAGGCTCTCCTCTGTTTTGCCTTGCATTATCTGACCTTTTTGGTTTGAGTGGGCATCAGAAATTAGTAGAGGGAAGAGATCTAAAGAAAGTTGTGGATATGAAGATGTATTTATAGTAAGAAATATTATGAAGGAAAGAAATGTTATGTGAGAGAGGATCTTGTATGGCAAATTCTTGTCCTAAAGTAGAATGACTAATCACAACAGAGGGAAATACAGGACAAGTCACAAAGTTCAATCATGTCCTAGATGGTCTGTGGAAGTTGTGTTAGGGTTCATAAAATGTGAAAGAAAAACTTACAACTGCTAGATCGTGTCCTGTCCAGAAGTGTTGTGTATGTGATGTATATATAAAGGAGCTCTAAGTACTCGGCTTAACAGAAAATGAAAGCTCTTAAATATTTTGTCAGAAAAACAGAGGCTCTAATGCCTTTTATTTCACGTGACTTCACTAATCTTTGGAAAATAAAGACGGTGTTAAAATCATTGGTAGAATAAAAATATCTTCAAAATCTATCCATTTGGTGTAATTTAAGTCAGAGGTTAAATTTTAGAAGTGCTTTAATGTCATAAATTGATTCTTTGACTTTGGAAAATTGTTCTGTTTACCTGGCTTGGAGCTGTTAAATTTCTAGGTAAGGCCTGGGAACAGGTGGAGTTAGCCATGTCTCCTAGATATGCTGGAAAGATTCAGACTTATCTACAGTTCTGTCTTGTATCCTAGACTCTGCACCTGTTGGTAATTAAAACTTCCTGCTGCTGCTAATCCCTGGACTCCATTTAAAACCCATCCATCACATGAATACTATCCCCTGTACTACATTTTTCCACAATTAAATACTTAGAATCATTTTTGCCCACTTGAACCAACCATTAGTGATATATTTTAAAAATAATGTCTCAATATATTTAGCAAATGTAGGGAATGACATTTTTATTGTTGTCTTTTACATAGCATTTATGTAGCAATGCTATCAAGTATTTTTAGTCATTTAAATGTTACATAAGAGATGCTTTTGATTCCTTTGTTTCTATGTAAATAAATATAATTATGAGATATTCAATAAATAGTATCGATTACATGTTTAATTTATAGAATATATTTATAAAATTAGGATTATTTTTAAACAGTATATCATACTTGTTGGCTTTATGATAACTTAGAAGTAATATTCTGGGTTAACTGTGACTCATGAGAGAGGGAGTTTGTGCAACTATAATCTTTACAAATTTTTTCTAGATTTTCAAGACTTACACTAGAACTGTGAGAACAAGGTAATAAATAAGCATATCTAATAATAGCATCTTTGGTCAACTCTTGGCTAGACCCAGTGATAGTGTAGGAATTAGCATAATTTCTGCCACTAAAGTTAATGGATTTGTTTTGCGAGACCACAGTTTAAACATTGACATACAAAGTTTAAAATTGTTAGATTAAAAATTTTTTAATGCCTTTGAAATTGTTTTATAGAAAAATAATGATCTGTCCTGGTTTACATTGATAGGTTTTTTTTTTTAATAAGAAGCAGACCAACAGAAAGGGAGAGTAGTGAAAAAGTCCAGGTTTTCAAGTTAGAAAAGTAACAATTAGTGTATTACAACAGATGGATTTGATGTCAGGTTACAAATGCGGAAAACATTACATATAATCAACTAGCCAGAGTAATTATACAAGGCAAAAAAATGAAAGGCATCCAAATAGGAAAGGAAGAGGTAAGATTGTCTCTGTTTTCCGACAGTGTAATCTTAACATAGAGAAAATCTTGGACTCCACCAAAAAAAAAGTTAAAGCTTATAAACACATTCAATAAAGTTGAGAGTTACAAAATTTAGCATAAAAATATAATTCTTGTTTCTATACACCAGTAACAAACTGCTACCTGAAAAATAATAAAATAATTCCATTTATAATAGTATCAAAACAAATATATAAGTAAAAGACTAGGGAGTAATTTTTATGAAGGATGTGAAAGATGTGTATACTGAAAATTATAGCACATGGATGAAAGAAATTGAAAGTGACACAAATAAATAGAAAAACATCCTATATTTATGAACTGAAAAAATTAATATTGTCAAAATTTCAATGCTACCCAAAGCAATCTACAGATTAAATGCAACCACTATCAAATTACAATGCCATTCCTCACAGAAATAGAAAAATTAGTTCTAAAATCTGTATGGAACCGCAAAAGATGCTGAAAAACCAAAGCAATCTTGAGCAAAAAGAACAAACCTGGAGGCATCAGACTACCTGATCTTTGATAAAGCAAACAAAACAAAGTGGGGAAAGGACACCCTATTCAACATATGGTCCTGGGATAATTGGCAAGCCACATGCAGAAAAATGAAACGCTTCTTCAAAAGGTTAAATATAGAATTACCACGTGACTCAGTAAATTCACTCCTATGTATACCTCAAAAAGAAATTAAAACAAGTGCCTACACAAAAAGTAGCATACAGGTATTTATAGCAACAAAAAGTAGGAAACAACAGAAATGTCCATCATTAATGAAATGTGGCCTGTCCATAAAATATTGACAATGAAAAAGAAAGATATTAATACATACTCTGAAAAGGATGAACATTGAAAACATAAGTGAAAGTAGTGAGTCACACGTAACTGTATATTATTATGATTCCACTTCCATGAAATGTCCAGAATAGGCAAATCCTTCCAGAATAGGCAAATTCTTAGGAAATAGATGGATGGTTGCCTAGTGCTGGGAGGGGTTTAAAGAAAGAGTGGGAAAAATTGCTAATGGGTGTAAGGTTTCTTTTAAGGAGCATAAAAATGTTCTAAAATTATGTCGTGATTGTTTATCCACCCAGTTAATAACACTAAAAAAATTGAATTTTATACTTTACATGAGTGAATTAAATAATACATAAATTATATCTCAATGAACCTGTGGAAAAAAGTTAAAAAATATGTGTATGCACACACAAAAAAATTCTTTATCTTATTTCCATAGGTTTTTGGGGAACAAGTGGTGTTTGATTATATGAGTGAGTTCTTTAGACGTGATTAGTGAGATTTTGGTGCACCCAACACCTGTGCAGTATACACTATCCAATTCGTAGTCTTTTATTTCTCACCCCTTCCCACCCTTTCTCCCAAGTCCCCAAAGTCCATTGTAGTATTGTAATGCCTTTGCATCCTCATTGCTTAGCTCCCACTTACAAGTGAGAGCATACGATGTTTGGTTTTCCATTCTTACATAACTTCACTTAGAATAATAGCCTCTGATCCCATCCAGGTTGCTGTGAATGCCATTATTTTTATCCTTTTTATAGCTAAATGGTATATGTGTGTATATATATATATATATATATATATATATATACACACACACCACAATTTCTTAATCCACTCATTGATGAGCATTTGAAATCATGAATTGTGCTGCTATAAATGTGCATGTGCAAGTATTTTACTCACTGCAAATGAAGTTGAACATCCTTTCATGTGTTTACCTGCTGTTTATACTTCCTCTTGTGAGAAATGCCTGTTCATAATCTTTGCCCTTTTTTTATTGGATTGTTGGATTTCTTACTGATTTAGAAGAGTTCTTTATATAAGCTAGATACTAATTTCCTGGTTATATGTTCTGCAATATTTTCTGCCAGTTTATGCATTGCCTTTTTTACTCTCTCCTTGTCTTTTCAAAGAACACAATTCTTGCTGGGTGTGGTGGCTCACTCCTGTAATCCCAGAAATTTGGGAGGCGGAGGTGGGCGGATCACTTGAGGTCAGGAGTTTGAACCAGCCTGGCCAACGTGGCAAAACCCCATCTCTACTAAAAGTACAGAAATTAGCTGGGTGTGGTGGCACATGCCTGTAATCCCAGCTACTTGGGAGGCTGAGGCACGAGAATTGCTTGAACCCAGTGGATGGAGGCTGTAGTGAGCTGAGATCATGGCACTGCACTCCAGCCTGGGTGACAGAGAGAGACTCCATCTCAAACAACAACCACCACAAAGAACACAATTCTTAATTTCTATGGAGCAAAGTTTATCAATCTTATTTGTGAATTTTGTTTTTGTGTCTTGTTTATGAAATCCTTTCCTATCTTGAGATTATAAAGAGATATTTTGTATTTTCTTCCAAATTTTGAAACATGTGGCTTTTTCATCGATCCATCTGGAATTGAGTTTGTGTAGTTTGAGGTGTAGATCCAGAATCAGTTTTTTTATACACAAATAACTAATGGTTCCAACACTGTCTTAAATATTTCTTTCTTTCCCTATTGATCTGCATTCCCAAGCATTTTCATACGTGCGTAGATCTGTTTATGGGGTCCCCATTACATTTCATTGAGCTATCTGTCTATCCCTGATCCAGTATATCATGATATTTTAACCAACAGAGCTTTAAAATATATTTTAATATCTGATGGGACAAGTCCTTCCTTCCCCTAACTCACATTTGCTGACTCCCCAACATATTGCCTCAAAAATTCCTCAATAATGTTCTGTGTTCTCCCATCATAAGCTAAATTGGAACAACATAGTGCTAGATTGCAAAACTCAGTTTACCTAACTTGTGTGGAGGTCAGCCCAGCACCACATGTTGATAGCCATAAGCAGGTATTTGTTTCATAGGTGTGCATGGGAATGCTAATAGTATTGTCTAGGCTTCATGGGTTTTTTCTATGGGGAAAACATTTTGGTAAACGTTAATTGATCATGGAGAACTGTCTATGAAAATTGCAAGGGTATGATTAATCATATCTAGTTTTTAGATAGAGAAGTTGAGGCACAGAGAGATTAAAGTGTGATAATAGGGTTAAAAAGTAATGAGGCTAAAGAGCCCCAGGTTGCCTGACTCTCAGGCCATCCCCTTCTTATAGCTGGAATAATGTTGAGAGAGTCTCCACCTAACTCGTAAAGGTCAGAATGCAAACTCTTTTTAGGAATGTGACCAGCTTTCTAGGAAAAGAGCTGCTTTTGTTAGGACTCAAGTGTTGGTTGGAACAGGAGAGGTTGCAGTTATAGTTTCTTTATCTACTTCTACAGACAGAAGTTAGGAGCTTCTTTTCTCTCAGTCATCAGCTGTCACCCATCATCTACCTGGGACCAGAACCTCCAGTGAAAGTGAGATGAGATAGGTAATGCAGCAAGTCAAAGGGAAAGATGGCAAACATCTTTGGGGGAGCAGGCTTGAAGGATGAAGAGAAACCTACTTTTGGTTAAGCGTGCAATGACTGGGCTGCAGTTATCTTAGGATAAAAACTTTGGATTCTATAAATCTCTTCATCCCAATGATTTTTCTGTATTCTTTTCTTCTTGTGCTCCCTCCCTAGCCCACCCCTCTTGCTCTGTCTCGTCTGTTAATCTCTGCTTCTATGCCTAGAGACTTCTGTTCCTGAAAGATGCCATTCTACACAAGTTCTTCCATTTTGCTTTTAGATGTTTTCACACCGTGCTGGCACTCTTGCTTCAGATCTTTGTTGAGGTTCTTCATCATAATGCCCATTATGTAATGTAGTAACAACTGTTGCCTATGTTTACAGCAGGCTAAATGAGGAAATGCCAGCTGTACTTTATTTCATGCGCGAAGAGACCACCAAACAGGCTTTGTGTGAGCAACATGGCTGTTTATTTCACCTGGGTGTAGGTGGGCTGAGTCCGAAAAGAGAGTCAGCAAAGAGTGGTGGATTATCATTAGTTCTTATAGGTTTTGGGATAGGCGGTGAAGTTAACAGCAATGTTTTGCAGGCAGGGGTGGATCTCACAAAGTACATTCTCAAGGGTGGGGAGAATTACAAAGAACCTTCTTAAGGGTGGGGGAGATTACAAAGTACATTGATCAGTTAGGGTGGGGCAGGAACAAATCACAATGGTGGAATGTCATCAGTTAAGGCTATTTTTACTTTTGTGGATCTTCAGTTACTTCAGGCCATCTGGATGTATACGTGCAAGTCACAGGGGATGCGATGGCTTGGCTTGGGCTCAGAGGCCTGACATTCCTGCCTTCTTATATTAATAAGAAAAATAAAACAAAATAGTGTTGAAGTCTTGGGGCGGTGAAAATTTTTGGGGGGTGGTATGGAGAGAGAATGGGCGCTGTTTCTCAGGGCTGCTTCAAGCGGGATTAGGGGCGGCGTGGGAACCTAAAGTGGGAGAGATTAAGCTGAAGGAAGATTTTATGGTAAGGGGTGATATTGTGGGTTGTTAGAAGAAACATTTGTTGTGTAGAATTATTGGTGATGGCCTGGATACGGTTTTGTATGAACTGAAAAACTAAATGGAATCAGAGAAGGAGAAAAACAGGTATAAAAGGTCTAAGAATTGGGAGGACTCAGGACATCTGATTAGAGAGTGCCTAAGGAGATTCAGCATAGTCCTGCCAGCAAAGATTGTTTATTTACTTCAAGAGTTAAGAATGGCAGTTTGGGGATAGCACGAGGAGATATCAGCTGTGATGGCTTGGAGAAACAGTGTAAACCGGCAGTGTAAACAAGAGCAGGGCATGTATGAGTAGTTGAGAACGGAGAATAGGAGTATGACTAGACAGAAGATAGTAGGGATGACAAGTTTTTTCTGGGGCACAGTCTAAGTTGGCCCGGTGTCTGGAATGAGACTGGGGCCTAATAAAAAGGAGCTCAAATGGGCTGTACCTTGTAGCAGTCCGAGGACAGGCCTGAATTCTGAGAGAAGCAAAAGTGGTAAAAGTATTGTCCAGTCCTTTTTAAGTTGGTGGCTGAGCTTGGTGAGGTGTGTTTTTAAAAGACCTTTAGTCCGTTCTACTTTTCTTGAAGATGGAGGACCGTAAGGGATATAAAGGTTTCACTGAATACTAAGAGCCTGAAAAACTGCTTGGCTGATTTGACTAATAAAGGCTGGTCTGTTATCAGATTGTATAGAGGTGGGAAGGCTAAACTGAGGAATTACGTCTGACAGAAGAGAAGAAATGACTGCAGTGGCCTTCTCAGACCCTGTAGGAAAGGCCTTTACTTATTCAGTGAAAGTGTCTATTTAGACTAAGAGGTATTTTAGTTTCCTGACTCAGGGCATGTTGAGTAAAGCTAATTTGCCAGTCCTGGGTGGGGGCAAATCCTCGAGCTTGATGTGTAGGGAAGGAAGGGGGCCTGAATAATCCCTGAGGAGTAGTAGAATAGCAGATGGAACACTGAGAAGTTATTTCCTTGAGGATAGATTTCCACGATGGAAAGGAAATGAGAGGTTCTGAAAGGCAGGCTAGTGGCTTGTACTATAGCATAACCTGCCTTTGCTGGTGTGTGGCAATTAGGCCTGGTGGAACTGCCATCAATAAATCAAGTGTGATCAAGGTGAGGAACAGGAAAGAAGGAAATATGGGGAAATGGGGTGAATATCAGGTGGATCAGAGAGATACAGTCATGGGGGTCAGGTGTGGTATCAGGAATAATGTGGGAGGCCAGATTGAAGTCCGGGCCAGGAACAATGGTAATTGTGGGACTTAACAAAGAGTGAGTACAGCTGAAGGAGCCAGGGAGCAGAAAGTATATGTGTCAGGTATGAGGAAGAAAATAGATTTTGGAAGTTATGAGAAATGTAGAGAGTGAGTTGAGCATAGTTTGCGATTTTTAGGGCCTCTAAAAGTATTAAAGCAGTGGCAGCTGCCACACGCAGACATGAGGGCTAGGCTAAAACAGTAAGGTCAAGTTGTTTGGACAGAAAAGCTACAGGGTGCGGTCCTGGCTCTTATGTAAGAATTCTGACTGCACTAACCATGCCTAGGAAGGAAAGGAGTTGTTTTGTAAGGGATTGAGGTTTGGGACACGGACACGTGGGGTTTGGGATCGGACACGATCAGCAGGGAGAGCACGTGTGTTTTTACGAGAATTATGCCGAGATAGGTAACAGATGAGGATGAAATTTGGGCTTGATTGAAGTAATGGGGTCTGTCTGTGAAGCCTTGCGGCAGTACAGCCCAGGTAATTTGCTGAGCCTGATGGGTGTCAGGGTCAGTCCAAGTGAAAGTGAAGAGAGGCTGGGATGATGGGTGCAGAGGAATAGTAAAGAAAACATGTTTGAGATCCAGAACAGAATAATGGATTGTGGAGAAGAGGTATTGAGGATAGGAGAGTATATGGGTTTGGCACCATGGGGGGGATAGGCAAAACAATTTGGTTGATAAGGCATAGATCCTGAACTAACTTATAAGGCTCATCGGGTTTTAGGACAGGTAAAATGGGGGAACTGTAAGAGTTTATAGGCTTTAAAAGGCCATGCTGTAGCAGGCGAGTGATAACAGGCTTTAATCCTTTCAAAGCATGCTGTGGGATGGGATATTGGCATTTAGCGGGGTAAGGGTGATTAGGTTTTAATGAGATGGTAAGGGGTGCATGATCGGTCGCCAAGGAGGGAGTAGAGGTATCTTATACTTGTGGGTTAAGGTCGGGGGATACAAGAGGAGGAGCAAAGGAGGCTTTGGATTGGGAAGAAGGGCAGCAATGAGATGCAGCTGTAGTCCAGGAATAGTCAGGGAAGCAGATAATTTGGTTAAAATATCTCGGCCTAATAAGGGAACTGGGCAGGTGGGGATAACTAAAAAAGAGTGCATAAAAGAGTATTGTCTAAGTTGGCACCAGAGTTGGGGAGTTTTAAGAGGTTTAGAAACCTGGCTGTCAATACCCACAACAGTTATGGAGGCAAGGGAAACAGGCCCTTGAAAAGAAGGTAATGTGGAGTGGGTTGCCTCCGTATTGATTAAGAAGGGGACGGGCTTACCCTCCGTGAGAGTTACCTAAAGCTCAGCGTCCGTGATGGTCTACGGGACTTCCGAGGCGATCGGGCAGCGTCAGTCTTTAGCCGCTAAGCCAAGAAGGAGTCAGTCAGAGAGTCTTGGGCCAGAGTTCCAGGGGCTCTGGGAGTGGCTGCCAGGTGAGTTGAACAGTCCGATTTCCAGTGGGGTCCTGCACAGATGGGACACGGCTTAGGAGGAATGCTGGGCTGCAGGCATTCCTTGGCCTGGTGGTCAGATTTCTGGCACTTGTAGCAAGCTCCTGGGGGAGGAGGTTCTGGAGGAATGCCTGGCCGCTGCGGTTCAGGCGTTGGGAAGTTCTTGTGTGCTGGAGATGTGGCTGGGGTTTGTCTCACAGTGGAGGCAAGGAAATGCAACTTTTTTTTATTATTGTACACCTTGAAGGTGAGGTTAATCAAGTCCTGTTGTGGGGTTTGAGGGCCAGATTCCAATTTTTGGAGTTTTATTTAATGTCGGGAGCAGATTGGGTAATAAAATGTATATTGAGAATAAGATGGCCTTTTGACCTTTTAGGGTCTAGGGCTGTAAAGCATCTCAGGGTTGCTGCCGAATGAGCCGTGAACTGGGCTGGGTTTTTATATTTGCTGAAAAAGAGCCTAAACGCTATCTGATTTGGGATAAAGAAAAAGCATTAACCTTGACTATGCCTTTAGCTCCAGCCACCTTTTTAAGAGTAAATTGCTGGGCAGGTGGGGGAGGGCTAGTCACGGAACGAAAGTGTAAGCCGGACCAGGTGTGAGGAGGGGAGGCGATAAAAAGATTATAGGGTGGAGGAGCGGAGGCTGAGGAAGAATTGGGGCGTGGCTTGGTCTGGCGAGGAGGGGAGGGGTCAGATGGGTCTGTAGAAAAGGAAGATTAGAAAGACTCAGCGACGCTTGGGGTTGGGACTGAGGGGACAGGCGGGAGGGAAAGAAGGAAGATTTGGGATGAGTTGCACTGGGCACAGAGACTAGGAAGCGACTGATGTGTAAAAGAATGCCTGGATGTCAGGCACCTCAGACCATTTGCCCATTTTACGACAAGAATTATTTAGATCTTGTAGGATGGAAAAATTGAAAGTGCCATTTTCTGGCTATTTGGAACTACTGTCAAGTTTGTATTGGGGTCAAGCGGCATTGCAGAAGAAAATAAGATGCTTAGCTTTTAGGTCAGGTGAGAGTTGAAGAGGTTTTAAGTTCTTAAGAATAGAGGCTAAGGGAGAAGAAGGAGGAATGGGAGGTGGAAGCTTGCCCATAGTGAAGGAGGCAAGCCAAGAGAAAAGAGTAGAGACACGGAGAAGGGGTGGGGGCTTCTTGCCCTCCAGAAAAGCAGAGAAAGGGTTGGGGCATGGAAATAAGGGATTGAGGCACAGAGATAAGAGCTTGGGGTGCAGAAATAAGGGATTGGGGCACATAGATAAGAGGTCGGGGTGCGGAAATAAGGGATTGGGGCATAGAGATAAGAGGTCGGGGTGCAGAAATAAGGGATTGGGGCATAGAGATAAGAGGTCGGGGTGCAGAAATAAGGGATTGGGGGTTCTTGCCCCCTAGAAAAGCGGGACTTGCCGCTAAGGGTGAAGGAGAAGGGATTGAGGGGTACTTGCCTCTCCCCCAGAAAAGCAGAGAAGGGGTAGAGACAAGGAGAGAAGGGGTTGGGGGACTTGCCGCTAAGGGTGAAGGACCAAGGCAGGCGTCCCTGCATGGTCTGACACCTTTGAAACGTGGGTGAATCAAATACCAAGGGAAGGCTGCCTTCCCAGTCCGTGACCGGCGCCGGAGTTTTGGGTCCACGGATAAAACGTGTCTCCTTTGTCTCTACCAGAAAATGAAAGGAATTGAAATTAAGAGAAGGGAGAGACTGAAGTGTGGCACCAAGATTGAAAGGAGAAAGAGGTTAAGGGATAGTGAGGGAGGTTGGAGAAGAGAGTAAAAAGAGGCCGCTTACCGGATTTGAAATTGGTGAGATGTTTCTTGGGCTGGTGGGTCTGAGGACCTGAGGTCGTAGGTGGATCTTTCTCGTGGAGCAAAGAGTAGGAGGACGGGGGACTGATCTTCCAAGGGAGGTCCCCCGATCCAGTCACGGCACCAAATTTCATGCGCGTCCGTGTGAAGAGACCACCAAACAGACTTTGTGTGAGCAACATGGCTGTTTACTTCACCTGGGTGCAGGTGGGCTGAGTCCGAAAAGAGAGTCAGCAAAGAGTGGTGGATTATCATTAGTTCTTAATAGGTTTTGGGATAGGCGGTGAAGTTAAGAGCAATGTTTTGCGGGCAGGGGTGGATCTCACAAAGTACATTCTCAAGAGTGGGGAGAATTACAAAGAACCTTCTTAAGGGTGGGGGAGATTACAAAGTACATTGATCAGTTAGGGTGGGGCAGGAACAAATCACAATGGTGGAATGTCATCAGTTAAGGCTATTTTTACTTCTTTTGTGGATCTTCAGTTACTTCAGGCCATCTGGGTGTATATGTGTAAGTCACAGGGGATGCGATGGCTTGGCTTGGGCTCAGAGGCCTGACACTTTATCTTAAGTGTTGACATATACACCCATGCATGTAAAATTACTTAATCACAGGAGAGATTTTATTTGTTTGAAGACCTAAGGCTTTCTTTTTTTTTTTTTTTTTTTTTGCTAAGTCAAATTTGCCATCTATACCATTGATCCTCACGTAGGAAAATGTTTGTCTTGTGCTGTCTCTAAATAGCCACTAGATATTGCTAAAGGGCTGGGGGAAGAAAAGAATCTTAGTTTTCATCCAAGGCTTCTGAGTTACTGAATTTTACAGTTCAAGGGAAGCTTAATGATGTTGGAAATAGGATAAAAGCCTCAACATAAAAATGGGAAGTATATCTTCAAAAAGATAGGAACGGAAGTAATACTGACTAAGGAATACTGAATGTTTAAAGGCAGTGTTGGTGGCTGGGCACAGTGTGGCTCATGCCTGTAATCCCAGCACTTTGGGAGGCTGAGGCAGGCCGATCACCTGAGGTCAGGAGTTCAGGACCAGCCAGGCCAACATCGTGAAACCCTGTCTCTACTAAAAATACAAAAATTAGGCGGGCATGGTGGCACGCACCTGTAATCCTAGCTATTCCAGAGGCTGAGGCAGGGAGAATCACTTGAACCCGGGAGGCAGAGGTTGCAGTGAGCCGAGATCGTGCCACTACACTCCAGCCTTGGTAACAGAGCAAGACTCTGTCTAAAAAAATTAAATAAATACATAAAGGCAATGTTGGCATAGTTGAAATTGTGCATTAGCATTTTGACACCTACTTGTCAACTAGATAGCAATGTCAAATCTTTAGAGATTATCCCTCCCGCGGCATGACACTAGACTGAAGGTTCAGATCAGTTTTCAAAAAACTGTGCAAGCATTCTAGACATTATTTAAAAATCACTATCTTTTGATTATGAATGTATTGCATTAATGTTTAAGCAATTATGGAAATGTAGAAAATTATTATTATTATTTTGAGAGAGAGTTGTGCTCTGTCATGCAGGCTGGAGTACAGTGGCTCGATCTTGGCTCACTGCAGTCTTCGTCTCCCAGGTTCAAGTGATTCTGCTTCTTCAGCCTCCTGAGTAGCTGTGATTACAGGCATGTGGCACCATGCCCAGCTAATTTTTTGTATTTTTAGTAGAGATGGGTTTTCGCCATGTTGGCCAGGCTGGTCCCGAACTCGAGACCTCCAGTGATGTGGCCACTTCGGCCTCCCAAACTGCTGGGATTACAAGTGTGAGCCACCATGCCCAGCCCATGGGAAATGTAGAAAATTATAATACAGAACTCCATCACTCAGGGTGACTATATAGTATACTACACTACATAATTAATATTAATATACTGTATATAATTAATACATACTATATAAGTTAACATATTGTATGTTAGTGTTGTATAGTATATATAATATATGGTTTACTTTATAATTAACATACATAATAACATCTACTATATGTATATCTTCATCCTGTGGAAGCAATGAAGAATAATAACAAGAAAACCACCCTGTGATGCACAATACAATTCAAGGCAGAGGCCATTACCAATGTTTTTGAGTCCCCTGAGACTTCTTCCCCACTCTGTTTATCTGCCTCTCCCAAGAAGTAATTGCTACTCTAAATTTTGTTTATAATTTATTCCTTTTATTTCAAGTTTTACCACAAATAAAAGGGTCCTAAATAACATTATTTAGTTTTTTTGTTTTTAACTTTGTAAGAATGATTTCTAAGATTCATCCATGTTGATATATCTTCACTCATTTTCTCAGTCATAAGATACCCTGTCACATAAAGTACTGCAATTTATCTGTCCATTCTCCTCTTGATGAATATTTAGATCTACTCCCTCCGTGTAAGGACAATTGGGTTGTTTCTACTTTTGGCTGTTATAAAAAATGCTGTGCATGTCTCCTGGGTGTCCTGTAGGGGTTTTTCTAGGAGTGGAATTACTAGGTTGTAGGATGCATGTTCAATTTAGGAGATGCTGCCTAACTGCTTCCACAGTGCTGGTGTCACTATTCCTGCGAGTGGTGTGGGAGAGTTCCTGCTGCTCTGTGACCCAACCAGCACTTGCTGGTCTTGACTTTTAAATTGTTGTCGATCTGCTAATTATGAAATTGCATCTTATTATGGTGTTAATTTGCATTTCTATCATTTCATCTTTTATTTATTTATTTATGAGATGGAGTCTCACTGTGTCGCCCAGGCTGGATTGCAGTACCACAATCTCGGCTTACGGCATCCTCCGCCTGCCAAGTTCAACCGATTCTTGTGCCTCAGTCTCCCAAGTAGGTGGGATTACTGGCATGCATCACCATGCCTGGCTAATTTTTGTCTTTTTTGTAGAGATGAGGTTTTGCCATGTTGACCAGGTGGGTCTTGAACTCTTAACCTGAGGTGATCCATCTGCCTTGGCCTCCTAAAATGCTGGGATTACAGGTGTGAGCCACTGCACCTGGCCGATTTCACCTTTTAATATGGTATCAGTCATATATATGTTTTTTCTTCTTTGAAATGCCTATTTAAGGCGCTTGCCCAATTTTTACTGGGTTGTTCATCTTTTTCTTATTGATGTTGATGTACAGGTATTTTTTTTTTTTTTAAGGCAGAGTCTCACTCTCAAGCTGGAGTGTAGTGGCACAATCATGGCTCACTGCAGCCTCAACCTTCCTGGCTTATGCGATCCTCCCACCTCAGCCTCCCAAGTAGCTGGGACTACAGGTATGCATCACTGTGCCCGGTTAATTTGTTATAATTTGTGTAGAGATGGGATCTTACAGTGTTGCCTAGGCTGGTCTGGAACTCCTGGGCTCAAGCAGTCCACCTGCCTTGGCCTTCAAAGTGCTGGGATTACAGGCATGAGCTACGGCACCTGGATAGGTATTCTTTATATATTCTGGGTTTTAGTCTTTTCCTAGTTATATGTGTTTTAAGTATCTTCTTCTAATTGGGAAAGAGAATGGTGTCTTTGGATAAACAGAAGTTCTTAATTTTCACGTTGTGCAATTTATTAATTTTTTTGTTGTTAAACAATAAATATTAATGTAAAAAAATGAATTGTCTGTCGTGGTGTAGGCCTGCCCCAGGAGGGCGTCATATTACCACATGATTTGTGTGCAATTATTCAATCTTGACTGGTGTGTGTATGATGATTTTGTATCTTGTTTAAGAAGTCTCTCCTTGGCTGGGCACGGTGGCTCATGCCTGTAATCCCAGCACTTTGGGAGGCCAAGGCAGGTGGATCATGAGGTCAGGAGATCGAGACCATCCTGGCTAACATGGTGAAACCCCTTCTCTACAAAAAAAAAAAATACAAAAAATTAGCCAGGTGTGGTGGCATGCATCTGTAGTCCCAGCTACTTGGGAGGCTGAGGCAGGAGAAGTGCTTGAGCCTGGGAGGCAGAGGTTGCAGTGAGCTGAGATCGCACCACTTCTCTACAGCCTGGGTGACAGAGTGAGACTCTGTCCCCACACCCTCGCCCAAAAAAAAGTCTCTCCTTGTCTGAATTTATAAAGATATTCTATTATGTTAAATTGAAAGTCCTGAATAAGGCACCAAGAAATAATAGGTATCATGTACTGTAATTAACTGTGAGATCAACCACCCTACAGGAATTTAAACACAAGATGACCAACAGCCATCATCTATACTGAGGACATTAAATGTTTGAGAGAGGAGAGATGTGCAGGGGATTTTTGTGATGATTTATTTAGAGAAATCTTCAGGTGGGCTGCTGGTAAGCTGTGACTTGTCTCTCTCCCCCAGTCAAGTCTAGTGAAAGGGGTTTCAGTAGAATCTCTTGAAGGCTTGACGTGTCTTCTGCATTTAGGGACACAGAAGACTGGTATCTGATTCACACCTGAGAAACCTAATGGATAAGAAACTATGATTGGCTCTGATCATAAATGGTGTGATGGTAGAGCAAAGAGAATGATCAGTGTGCACTGCCAGAATTTATTCAGCCAACAAGTATTCCTTACAAGCTATGTAGGAGATATGCTCAAGTGAGAACCAGCCTGGTTAAATACTGTTGATAGGACAGATTGAAAAGTGAACAGCCCTCAGTAGAGAAAATGGAGATGGACTTTGCGTTCTGTATTCCAAGGATGAAATAAAGAATCTTTGAGGCTGGGCAAGGTGGCTCACGCCTGTAATCCCAGCACTTTGGAAGGCCAAAGTGGGTGGATTACCTGAGGTCAGGAGTTCGAGACCAGCCTGACCAACATAGTGAAACCCTGTCTCTGTTTAAAAAAGATACAAAAAATTAGCCAGATGTGGTGGTGCATGCCTGTAAATCCCAGCTACTTGGGAGGCTAAGGCAGGAGAATTGCTTGAATCCAGGAGGCAGAGGTTACAGTGAGCCGGGATCACACCATTGCACTCCAGCCTGGGCCAAAAGAGCAAAACTCTGGCCAGGCACGGTGGCTCACACCTGTAATCCCAGCACTTTGGGAGGCTGAGGCAGGCGGATCACCTGAGGTCAGGAGGTCGAAACCAGCCTGAACAACATGGAGAAACCCCTTCTCCACTGAAAAGGCAAAATTAGCCAGGCATGGTGGCCTATGCTTGTAATCCCAGCTACCGGGGAGGCTGAGGCAGGACCCAGGAGGCGGAGGTTGCAGTGAGCTGAGATCGTGCCCACTGCACTCCAGCCTGGGCAACAAGAGCGAAACTGCATCTCAAAAAAAAAAAAAAAAAAAAAAAAATTCCTTTCTCCCAGATGAAGGGAACTGAATGTGAAGGATTACCCATCAGTGGTAGGTCAGGTCTCTAAAGGCATTACAAAATTCCTTATGATAGAGTCAGCTTTAAACCAATGCCAGACTCAGAGGATGCAAAACTGCCTTAGAACAATACTACTCAGACAGATGTGTGCTGGTAAATGTTAAACAACCAGGGGGAAGTTGTTAAACAAAAACTTATTTAGTGACACGTGTTAAAGCACAGTAAGGAAGACATTGTTCAGGACCACTGCAATATGGTCACATAGTGGGGGACAGAGATTGGTTTCAACCCCGGAACACAGCATAGGCAAGTGGGCATTTATAGCCAAGGAGCAGGGTGTGGTCAGTGGACTGAAAATTACTAAGAGGTAAAACATCAAGGGTAAGATTTTGGCTAAGCCAGCCTAACGATATTCTTGCTAAAGACAGGCCAGTGTGATCAGTCCTCACCTGGAGAAACCTCATCAGATATCAGGGGTGATCGGGAATTTGCAATTCAGTTATTACATAGAGCCATTAATGCACATAAAATTACAATTAAATAAATTGTATTTAAAGTAAATGCAATAAACACTAAAAACTCATCACTTCCTGATTATTTTGCTACATTTTACTCGGGTCAGTGGAGGAGGAGAGCGAGGAAATTAAGTCTGAAAAGTTCTTGCTAAACTGACTTAGCAGGGCTCTTTGCTAAAACTGGATTTTACGATGTCTCTCTAAGATGGACCTAGGGGAAGGCTCAGAAGCCTGATTAAAGTTTGACTAAGCAAAGAATCTTTGTCAGGGGATAGCCCTGATTTGTGGCATTTGAAGATTTTTGTGGTGTAAATGTTCTAAAATTATTTCCTTACATTATTATTTGTTTTTTCCTGGCTCTCCTCCTCCACTGACCCCAGCGTAAAATGTAGCAAAATAATTAGGAAGTGAAGAGTTTTTAGTATTTATTGCATTTATTTTAAATACAATTTATTTAATTACAATTCTATGTGCATTAATGGCTCTATGTAATAACTGAATTACAAATTCCTGAAAATTTAACAGTCAGTTCTTACAAGCTGCTAGGAGCTGGCTCCAGTTCACCACTGACACCACTCTAGTAAGAACTTTCCTGCCTTCTTGTCTCCATCTCTCTGTCCTCCCCACACTCCAATACTAGAAGGGTCAGACTTCGTGGTTAGCTAAGAGGAGGAGGAGAACCAGGAAAGAAGAAATAATAATGTGTATAATAAGTTTTAGCAGAGAACTGAGACATTCTCTGAAAGCCCTACTTGAAAGTCAGTCCTTTATTCAACAATATAGACATTATATTAGAGAACCATGTAAAAGGTTGGAGGAGGGCAGTAAGGAAGAAAGACAAGGGAAAACATATGTTGATGGCCGGGCCCAGTGGCCCACACATGTAATCCCAGCACTTAGTGAGGTTGAGGCTGGCGGATCACTTGGGGTCAGGAGTTTGAGACCAGCCTGGGTAACATGGTGAAACGCTGTCTCTACTAAAAATACAAAAATTAGCTGGGAGTGGTGGTGCGTGCCTATAATCTCGGCTACTCGGGCGGCTGAAGCAGGAGAATCACTTGAACCCAGGAAGCAGAGGTTGCCGTGAGCCAAGATTGTGCCACTGCACTCCAGCCTGGGCCACAGATCTAGACTCTGTCTTAAAAAATAAATAATAATGTCCATTCTACATGGGCTTATGTTAATTGTGATTGCATTGCCTGTGCATAACCCACCTGAGTTACTGCAGACAGCATTGGCTGACTGCTGCTTCACTGCTTGTGTAATGATTAACTAGGACTCAACTTTGAACTGCAATAAAGAAATCACATTCTTCTCTTTGCTAAGATGTAGTTCCAAAAGAAGAGGTAGCTTTGGTTTTATGGCATTCAACGCCTGTGCCGTAGTGGTTCATCTTTATACCTGGTGTGGCCTTTCTTCTCTGTCTAGAAAACTGCTCCTTCAATCTTTCCTCATCTTGTTTAATGCTTTCCTTGACTGAGCCACATCTCCCCTTTTGTAATCATTGTCTACCACGTGATGTTTTAAACTAAAGAACACACATTCACATTTTTTTCCTACTACAGATGATGTGAGATGAGACTGACATCCACAATATAGTCTAATTATATTTAATCAATAATTAACTCTGACAGCTGTCCTCTATCAGGGAACATGTGTGATTGTTTTTAAAGTAAGTGGAGGCACTAAATCAATTAAATGAGGAAAGGCTTTTTTTAAAAAAAAATACTTTAGGTTCTGGGATACATGTGCAGAACATGCAGGTTTGTTACATAGGTATATATGTGCCATGGTGGTTTGCTGCACCCATCAACCCGTCATCTACATTACGTATTTCTCCTAATGCTATCCCTCCCTTAGCCCACCACCCCACAACAGGCCCCAGTGTGTGATGTTCCCCTTTCTGTGTCCATGTGTTATCATTGTTCAACTGCCACTTATGAGTGAGAACATACGGTGTTTGGTTTTCTGTTCCTGTGTTAGTTTGCTAAGAATGGTTTCCAGCTTCATCCATGTCCCTGCAAAGGACATGAACTCAGCCTTTTTTTATGGCTGCATAGTATTCCATGGTGTATATGTACCACATTTTCTTTATCCAGTCTATCATTGATGGGCATTTGGGTTGGTTCTAGGTCTTTGCTATTGTGAACAGTGCTGCAATAAACATACATGTGCATGTGTCTCTATAGTAGAATGATTTATAATCCTTTGGATATATATCCAGTAATGGGATGCTGGGTCAGATGATATTTCTGGTTCTAAATCCTTGAGGAATCACCACACTGTCTTCCACAATGGTTGAACTAATTTATACTCCCACCAACAGTGTAAAAGCGTTCCTGTTTCTCCACATCATCTCCAGCATCTGTTGTTTCCTGACTTTTCAATGATTGCCATTCTAACTGGCATGAGATGGTATCTCATTGTGGTTTTGATGTGCATTTCTCTAATGACCAGCGATGATGAGCTTTTTTTCATGTTTTTGGCCACATAAATGCCTTCTTGTGAGAAGTGTCTGTTCATATCCTTTGCACACTTTTTGATGTTTTTTTCCTTGTAAATTTGTTTAAGTTCCTTGTAGATTCTGGATATTAGCCCTTTGTCAGATGGATAGATTGCAAAAATTTTCTCCCTTTCAGTAGGTTGCCTGTTCACTCTGATAATAGTTTCTTTTGCTGTACAGAAGGTGTAAGGATGGGGTCCAGTTTCAGTTTTCTACATACGGCTAGCCAGTCTTTCCAACACTATTAAATAGGGACTCCTTTCCCTATTGCTTGTTTTTATCAGGTTTGTCAAAGATCAGATGGTTGTACATGTGTGGTGTTATTTCTGAGGCCTCTGTTCTCTTCCATTGGTCTATGTATCTGTTTTGCTACCAGTACTGTGCTGTTTTGGTTACTGTGGCTTTGTAGTGTAGTTTGAAGTCACACAGCATGATGCCTTCGGCTTTGTTCTTTTTGCTTAGGATTGTCTTGGCTATACAGTCTCTTTTTTGGTTCCATATGAAATTTAAAGTAGTTTTTTTTCTAATTCTGTGAAGAAAGTCAACGGTAGCTTTATAGGAATAGCATTTAATCTATAAATTACTTTGAGCAGTATGGCCATTTTCACGATATTGATTCTTCCTATCCATGAGCATGGAATGTTTTCCATTTGTTTGTATCCCCTTTTATTTCCTCTAGCAGTGGTTTGTAGTGCTTAAACTTGGAATCAATTCCCCATGTAAACTGAAGGATGACCGTATAAAGAAAATATTTTCTGTAATAGGAAAATGGTGCTATGTATTAGCTTAAAATTGCAGGAAGAAATGACTAAGTATTCCTTCTTTTCTTGAGGCTTTAAGTAGGAATCCATTTCCTTGCATTTTACAGTTTGTAAAGACTGCTCGAATTCTTTATTTCATGCCCCCACCCACCTCTCATTTTCTTTTCTTTTTTTATTAAGTTTAAGTCCAGGTACATGTGCAAGATGTGCAGGTTTGTTACATAGTTGAACGTGTGCCATGATGGTTTGCTGCCCCTATCAACCTAGGTATTAAGCCCAGCATGCATTAGCTATTTTTCCTAATGCTCTTCCCCTGACCTACTCCATCACCCAACAGGCCCCAGTGTGTGTTGTTCTGCTCCCTGTGTCCATGTGTTCTCATTATTTAGCTCCCACTCATAAGCGAAAACATGGTGTTTGGTTTTCTGTTCCTGCATTAGTTTGTTGAGGATAATGGCTTCCAGCTCCATCCATGTCCCTGCAAAGGACATGATCTCTTTCCTTTTTATGGCTGCATAGTATTCCATGGTGTATATGTACCACATTTTCTTTATCCAGTCTATCATTGAGGGGCACTTGAGTTGATACCATGTGTTTGCAATTGTGAGTACCAATAGCTAATATTTTTAAATAATATATAAATTATTATAGTCATACTGGAAACCTGTAAAAATGATCAGTGAACTTGAAGACATAGCAATGTTGAACTAAACAAAACAAATCACAGAGAAAAGTATAAAGGTTAAAAAATAAAAAGAGCTCTAGAATAGTTTGCTGTAATATCAAGCAGCTTAATATTTAGTTCTTTGAATATATAGATATATAATTTTAATTTAAAAATTGTAAAGTTATTCCTTCAAAGATAATCACACCATGTCATATCATGGTTAAGTAACTGAAAACCAGATAAGAAAATTAAAAGAAATAAAAAGGAAGGGAAGGAATACTCGCTACCTTTACAGAGAAGTTAAGAATGACTATATACAGTTTTTCTGAAACTATGAATGCCATAAGGGCAATAGAATGATGTCTTCAAGGTGGCAAATATGGAGTTAAATCTGCAAATCTAGAATTCAGTGAAAAAATAAACACATTTTCAGACAAGCTAAATTAAATTTGTCATCAGCAGATCTATACAGTAGATGTTTTAAAAATTTTTGAAGCAGAAGAAAATGATAGAAACTCAGATCTATGCAAAGCACTGAAAAACAATAAAAAAGTTTGTAAATATAAAATAATGCTCATGTTAAAATATCTTTAAAAGATTATGAACTAAAACAAATAACATCGTTACAAACAAAATAATGTGCTGTGATGCTTATAATATTTGAAAAATTAAAATTTGTGACTGTAACAGCACAAAAAGCACAAAAATTGGAGATGGTAAGTGTAAATGTATTGAAGTAATTTCCCTCATTTTAAGTATGTTGATATAATATTATCTGAGGTTATAATGAAATAAATTTAAGATATGTGTCATAAGCACTAGAGAAACACAAAAATAGAATTTTGTGTAGTCAATCATTTAATTGTGAATATAAATTGAATTCTTTAAAATGTCTTCTATCCAACAGAAGATAGAAGGAAGTGAAAGTGAACAGAACCAGATGGGAGGGGAGAAAACAGATGCTGTATTGGTGGATTTAAATACCATTGAAAATTGCATTTAATGTAAATAGTCTAAACACTCCAACTAAAAAACGGACATTGCCAGACCACTCAAAACATCAAGACTCAGGCCAGGCATGGTGGCTCACACCTGTAATCCCAGCATTTTGGGAGGCCACGGCTGGCGGATCACCTGAGGTCAGGAGTTTGAGACCAGCCTGGCCAACATGGTGAAACCACATCTCTACCTCTACAAAAGTACAAAAATTAGCCAGGCATGATGGCGGGCACCTGTAATCCCAGCCACTGGGGAGGCTGAGGCAGAAGAATCACTTGAACGTGGGAGGCGGAGGTTGCAGTGAGCCAAGATCGCGCCACTGCACTCCAGCCTGGGTGACAGAGCTAGACTAAGTCTCAAAAAAACAAACAAACAAACAAAAAAACTTCATAATTAACAAATGGGATTCTCAGGAAGAGATGGTGGAGGTAATGTCCCCTCTGCCCTGCAGCTACAAAGAGTGAATTTTTTTCTATTTAATAATCTAGCTTAAGGAATCATATCTGACAATCTGTTTAATTGACCAACGTCACAAGACAATCTTATTTTCCTGTGCAAAATAAAGATTGTGTGAATGTTCCTAATTCTTACCAATTTGTTTTGTTCCATTAAATGTAATCTTCAGAGTATAATTTGAAAAATGGGCCTTGAAAATTATCAAAATATATCAGAATCTGTTGCACTGTCTTGCAAAAATAACCTTCAAACAAACCTGTAATTCTTAGCAGTCATCAAACTGACAATTTACAATATAAAAAAATTATATCATAATAGCAATTTTATAAATAAAATCTCGATATTCTTAAATAATAGAAATCCTATTAATACTGGTCCACCAAACTGTTAATAGGATCACTGACAATTTTCCTCTTCTTTCACATATTTCTTAAGGGAAAAAAGCCTGTATTAAATATTTCTTATTTTAAGGAAAATTGATGACTTGTCTCATTTAAATGAACACGGTTTATCAGTAATATATCTTACAGCTTCCTAAGATAAAACATGTAAAATACTTACCACAATCTTCAACAAATTTGAAGTAGCACAGTATAACAGGAAAGCAAAGGTTTTGAAGTCATCACACAGGTCTGGGTTCAAACACCAGTACCAGCCACACTTCTGTGGAATTTACTTAACTTTCCTGAGCTTCAGCTACAAAGCACTCAATGCCTAGCACATACAAGTTACTCCGTAAGTGTAATTTCTGCTGTTTATACCATTTTAATAAAATCTTCATATAAGGCAATATTTTAACTTCCAATTAATATGGAAGTTCATATTCCAATAGTTCTTAATCAGTTACTTTCTTGATACCATGAAAGTCATTTCCCTTTTTTTCTAAAACCAAAAGGTATATTATATTTACTTTCAATTATATAAAATGAGTTTTGGCTAAATGAATAAAGAGGAAAAAAGAAGTTAAAAGTTAGTGATTTTAAACATCCCAAAGTTAGAACTGTCTAAGATTCATGGCTTAAACTTCCAGAGAAGCACGGTCAAGAGAGCTGGAAAAGACCTATATCTGTGCTGTCCAATATGGTAGCCACATATCATGTATGTTACCTGAAAGGTGAACAGTTAACTGAGGAACTAAATTTTAAATGTTATTTAACTTTAACTAACTTAAGTTTAGCCACATGTCACTAATGGTACCATATTAGCCAGTAGCTCTAGAGCCAATATTAACATCAAATGAGCTAGACAGAGGAGTTGGGTGATTTATCAGTTCAGTTGCTTCAAACATAGAACCTTATTTTAAGTATGTGTAGATTCAAGCAATTCAAGTAAGTATGGGTCTGCCTATGCTCACTCAGCCAATTCCTTCTCACGCTGGTTTCCCAGCAATAGAGAAGAATCACAGTTGATGAAGCCCAGAAGTTAAGCATCAGCCCCTGTGCTCAAGAATGGTCACACTGGAATCTCTAATATATATACAGGCAGACTCGGTCTGTGGTGTCAGAAGATGGCTTCTATCCTGTAAATGATTCTGAACTTCAATGCTTCACAAGAGGAACATCTGAATGATTATAACTGGGGTCAGCAAACTCAACTCTTGGGTCAAATCCTGACCACAGCCTGTTTTTTTGTTGTCGATTTTTTGTTTTTGAGACAGGGTCTTGTTGCCCAGGCTGGAGTGCAGTGGCACAATCATAGCTCACTGCCACCTTGACCTTCTGGGCTCAAGCAATCCTCCCACCTCAGCCTCCCAAGCAGGTGGGACTACAAGCATGTGCCACCATGCAAATTTACTTTTTCTAGAGATGAGGAAGATGATAGGAACATGGTCATGCCCATTTGTTTTGTCTCTTGCTGTCTAAAAGCAGAGGTAAGTAGTTGTGACAGAGACTGTAACAACCCTCAAAACCTAAAATATTTACAATATGGACCTTAAAAAAAAGAAAAAAAAAACTTTGCGGACACTTATGAATCAAAGGATAGGAGAGATTTCATGGGACCCACAGGTTTAGGTTTTAAAAATAAAGAAGTCCCCTTCTGTTTTTGGTCTTAGGTGATCCTATAATTGGGACCAAAAGGGGAATAAACAGAGTTTCAACTGTTAACAGAAAAATGAACAAACAGAAACCTCCCTAAGCTCTTGCAGCTGCAATGTGAGTTAGATACTTCCTTTGACACAATGCAACAATGGTTCCCAAACTCCATTACACAGTGAAATCACTCAGAAATTTATTTATTTATTTTTAAATTTTTTTGAGATGGAGTCTTGCTCTGTAGCCCAGCCTGGAGTACAGTGGTGTGATCTCGGCTCACTGCAAGCTCCGCCTCCTGGGTTGGCCATTCTCCTGCCTCAGCCTCCCGAGTAGCTGGGATTACAGGTGCCCGTCACCATGCCCGGCTAATTTTTTTGTATTTTTAGTAGAGATGGGGTTTCACCATGTTAGCCAGGATGGTCTCAATCTCCTGACCTTGTAATCTGTCCGCCTTGGACTCCCAAAGTGTTGGGATTACAGGCGTGAGCCACTGCGCCCAGCCATCACTTGTAAATTTATTAAAACAAAAAACACACAGTGCTAGTGACTGGCTCTTATCACAGTCATGACTTAATTAGTAACTTGGGTATGGAGAGTTTTTAAAGTTCTCTAGGTGATTTTCATAAGCAGCAAAATTTAAGAACCACTAACCGGCAGATCAAGTTGTAGTGCTGAGGTTAACAAGCCGGCCCCAGAGTGGCTGCAGGTGCTTCCCGCTACTGCCTATTATTTTCACATTAGTGTTATAACTCAGAGGTGAGACTCCTTAGTAGAAACTACAAGTGATTTAAATTGCTTTAGGACCTGACTCAGGTAAGAAAAGATGAGAATAATATTATTAATTTTTTTTTTTTTTGAGACACAGTCTTGCTCTGTCACCCACAGTGGAGTGCAATGGTGTGATCACAGCTCACTGCAGCTGTGACCTCCTGGGCTCAAGGGATCCTCCCACCACAGCCCCCAAGCAGCTGGCACTGCAAGGCCATGCCACCATGCCAGGCTAATATTTTTACTTTGTAGAGATGGGGGTCATCATACGTTGCCCAGGCAGGTCTCAAACTCCTGGGCTCAAGCAATCTTTTCTCTTCCCAAAGTGCTGGGATTACAGGTGTGAGCCACCACACCCGGCCCACCCTGGGGAATTATTTTAAAATATAAAAATAGAAATGTAAGTACCACTTCTAATTTCTAGAAGATGGAGTAGATATGCTTTTTCCTATTCCTCCCTCTAAGTACAACTAAAAACCCAGACATTGTAAATTAAAGAAATATAAGAAGACTGAAGGGTAGAGAGAAGTCAGGCTAGTTAGGGACTTTAGGACTCAAAGACTGATATGGTGGTGAATTCTCTCAATAACTGACAGACCAACTAGGCAGGAAATCAAGGACATAGAAGGACTTAACACCATCAACCAACAAGAGGTAATTAATATTTATACAACACACCACCCAACATCAGAATGTACTTTCTTTCAAGTGCCCATGAAACATACATCAAGATTGGCAGGGCACGGCGGCTCACGCCTGTAATCCCAGCACTTTGGGAGGCTGAGGCGGCCAGATCACCTGAGGTCAGGAGTTCGAGACCAGCCTGGTCAACATGATGAAACCCCGTCTCTACTAAAATACAAAAAATTACCGGGCATGGTGCTGGGTGCCTGTACTTCCAGCTACTCAGGAGAGGAAGGAGAAGTGCTTGAACCCAGCAGGTGGAGGCTGCAGTGAGCCAACATAGCACCACTGGACTTCAGCATGGGTGGCAGAGTGAAACTCCGTCTCAAAAAAAGAAGAAAAAAAAAAAAGAAACATGTATCAAGACAGACCATATCTTGGGCCATCAAACAAACCTGAACAAATTTAAAAGAACTCAAATCATGCAGCATATATTCTCCAACTACAATTCAACAAAAAATAACAGAAAAATTTCCAAATACTTGTATACTAAACACCACACTTCTAAATTATCCATGGATCGAAGAAGAATCTCAAAGAAAAAATTTTAAAAATACACTGAACAGAATGAAAATAAAAATATAACATTGAAATTTGTGAGACAAAGCTAAAGAAATGCTGAGAGGAAAATTTAGAGCAGCAAATAGCTACATTAGAAACAGGAAATATCTCAAATCAATAATCTCAAAAATTGAGATTAAGAAGAGAAACATAGGCCAGGCACAGTGGCTCGAGCACGCCTGTAATCCTAGCACTTTGGGAGGCCGAGGTGGGCAGATTACTAGATTTTAGGAATTCAAGCTAGCCTGAGCAATATAGTGAAACCCTGTCTCTACAGAAATATAAAAATTTAGCTGAGTGTGGTGGCGTGTGCCTGTAGTCCCGGCTACTTAGAAGGCTGAGGAGAAAGGATAGCTTGAGCCCAGGAGGTCGAGGCTGCAGTCAGCCTCATGATCATGCCCACTGTGCTCCAGCCTGGGCAACTGAGACCGTGTCTTTAAAAACAAAACCAAACAAAACAAAAGGCTGGGCGTGGTGGCTCATGCCTATAATCCCAGCATTTTGTGAGGACAAGGCATGCAGAGCACTTGAGGTCAGGAATTCAAGACCAGCCTGGCCAACATGGTGAAACCCCTACTAAAAAATACAAAAATTAGCTGGGTGTGGTGGCGTGCGCCTGTAATCCCAGCTACTTGGGAGGCTGAGGCAGGAGAATTGTTTGAACCCAGGAGGCAGAGGCTGCAGTGAGCCAAGTTTGTGCCACCGCACTCCAGCATGAGTGACAGAGTGAGACTCTGTCTCAAAAAAAAATTATTATTATTAAATAAATAAACCAAAAACAAGCAGTAAGAAGGATATAACAGGGAGCAGAAATCAATGACTTTGAAAACAGAAAAACAATAGAACATATCCATGATACAAAAAAAGCTGGTTCTTTTTTTTTTTTTTGAGATGGAGTCTCGCTCTGTTGCCCAGGCTGGAGTGCAGTAGCTGGATCTCAGCTTACTGCAAGCTCTGCCTCCCAGGTTCATGCCATTCTCCTGCCTCAGCCTCCCAAGTAGCTGGGACTACAGGCACTCACCACCACGCTCAGCTAATTTTTTGTATTTTTAGTAGAGACGGGGTTTCACTATGTTAGCCAGGATGGTCTCGATCTCCTGACCTCGTGATCCGCCCACCTTGGCCTCCCAAAGTGCTGGGATTACAGGCGTTAGCCACCGCGCCGGGCCAAAAAGCTGATTCTTTAGTGAAATTGGAAAACCTCTAGAAAAAGACAAAGAGAAGATGCAAAATTACCAGTATCAGGACTGAAAAGAGATATCACAAGAGACCCCATAGGATAGATATACCATCCTCCATGATATGATTATTTCACATTGTATACCTATATCAAAACATCTCATTTATCGCATAGATACACCTATATGTACCCACAAAAATTAAAAATTAAAACAGACCCTACAGACATCAAAAGAATAAGGGAATACTACCAAAGACCTTATACATATAAATTTGATAAGACAAAGTGGACCAATTCCTCAAAAAGCAAGTTACCACAATTCATGCACTATGAAATAGATAGTATGAATAGCCCTGTAACTGTTAAAGAAGTTTAATTCATAATAATTCACAATTTTAAGACTTCCAAAAGAGAAATCTCCAGGCCCAGAGGTTTCACTGGAGAATTCTACCAAACACTTAGAGAAGAATTAACACCAATTTTATACAATCTCCTCCAGAAAATAGAAGAGGAGGAAACACTTCCTAGTTCATTTTATAACCTAGTATTACTCTGATACAAAAACTAGACAAAGATGGTACAAACAAGAAAACTTTTTTCTTTTCAAAGAAAATGATCAGAGATAAAGAGGGGAATTACAAAATGATAAAGGAATCAGTACTCTGTGAAAATAAAATACTAAACGTGTGCACCTAACTATAAAGTGTCAAAATATGTAAGCCAAAAATGGATAGAACTGCAAGATGAATCCACTATTATCACTGCAGACTTTAATATATCCATTTCTCAGAAATGGACAGATGCAGCAGGCAGAAAATCAGTAAGAATATAGTTGAACTTAATAGCACGATTAACAAACTGGATATAACCTGACTCTACAGACTACTTCAACCAAAAATAGCAGACAACATTTTTTTTCAAGCTTACATGGTGCATTCATCAAGACAGACCACATTCTGGGCCATGAAACACACCTTGACAAATGTAAAAGGGAAATCATACAATGTTCTGCTCTCTTAGAATAATGGAATTAAACTAGAAATCAGTAACAGAAAGATAGCTGGAAAATCTCAAAACACTTGGAAATTAAACAAAGCACTTTTAAATAATACAGTAGTCGAAGAAATCTCAAGAGAAAGTTAAAAATATTTAGAACTTGAAGTGACACGAGTTTTTAATAAAAAAGAGTAGAGAGAAATATTTGGAACTAAATCAAAATCAAAATGAAGCATCATAAACACCTCATTATATACTGGGATTTATTACTTCAGAGTATTATATACATTATTTATTTATTTAGAGATGGGGTCTTACTCTGTTGCCCAGGATGGAGTGCAGTGGTGCAATTATAGCTCACTGCAGCCTTGACCTTCTGGGCTTAAGTGATCTTCCTGCTTCAACCTCCTGAGTAGCTGGGACTACAGGCGTGTGCCACTATGTCCACCTCATTTTTACATTTTTGGTAGAGATAGGCTTTTGCCACATTATCCAGGCTGGTCTTGAACTCCTGGGCTCAAGCGATCAGCCTGCCTCAGCCTCCCAAAGTGCTAGGATTACAAGTGTGAGCCATCACGCCTAGCCATAAATATAAATTAAATCAAGCCAACATTAAGTATGACAGGGGAGCTCATTATTTGTGTATTA
Source organism: Gorilla gorilla gorilla (assembly GCF_029281585.2). Lineage (NCBI taxonomy): Eukaryota > Metazoa > Chordata > Mammalia > Primates > Hominidae > Gorilla > Gorilla gorilla. Next base: position 90,965,090 of record NC_073237.2, on the reverse strand, counting down.
ATAACTTTTTTTGAGACGGAGTCTCACTCTGTCACTCTGTCACCCAGGCTGGAGTGCAATGGCGCAATCTCAGCTCACTGCAAGCTCTGCCTCCCAGGTTCACACCATTCTCCTGCCTCAGCCTCCTGAGCAGCTGGGACTACAGGTGCCCGCCACCACATCCAGCTAATTTTTTATATTTTTAGTAGAGACGGGGTTTCACCGTGTTAGCCAGGGTGGTCTCCATCTCCTGACCTCGTGATCCGCCCACCTCGGCCTCCCAAAGTGCTGGGATTACAGGCGTGAGCCGCCATGCCTGGCCAATAATAACTATTATGTATTTTAAAAATGTTTTTCTTCTTATTATTTTTTAAATCTTTCTGGAAGGATGTATTTTGTTGTTGTTGTTTTGAGACAGAGTCTTGCTCTGTTGCCAGGCTGGAGCGCACTGGCGTGATCTCAGCTCACTGCAACCTCCACCTCCCGGGTTCAAGCAATTCCCCTGCATCAGCCTCCCGAGTAGCTGGGACTCCAGGTGCCCACCACCATGCCCAGCTAATTTTTTGTATTTTTAGTAGAGACAGGGTTTAGCCGTGTTATCCAGGATGGTCTCGAACTCCTGACCTCAGGTGATCCGCCTACCTTGGCCTCCCAAAGTGCTGGGATTATAGGCATGAGCCACTGCACCCGGCCAGTATGTTTTTCAAAATGTGTCAGATTTGAAAGTGATAAAATTTAACTGACATAATACAATTGTTCTGAGAGCCTTACCTATTAATTAAAGGTAAAAATAATTGGAGAAAAAGAAAACTCCAGATCTATATTCATCATAAATACAAAAACAAAAATCTACAACAAAATAATAGTACAAAGAATTCAGCAACATACAGAAATAATTGTATGCCATGACCAAGTGGTGTTTATTCCAGGAATGCAAGGGTGATTTAATATTTGAAAATCAATCAATGTAATCCACCACATTAACAGGCTAAAAAAAATCACAAAAGTATGCGTATTAACTAAATTAGAAAAAGCATTTGACAGAAGGTAATATCCATTGATGATTAAAGCTCTTAGAAACATAGAAATAGAAGGGTACTTTCTCAACTTGATAAAGAACATGTATTAAAAAAAATCTGCAGCTAACATTATATTTGACAATGAAAGACTGAATGTTTTCTCCAATGTTTACGGACTGGAAAAATCAACACAATAAAGATGTCAATTCTCTGGAAAAAACCACTTTAAAGTTCATATGGAACCAAAAAAGAGCCCGCATTGCCAAGACAATCCGAAGCAAAAAGAACAAAGCTGGAGACATCACACTACCTGACTTCAAACTATACTACAAGTCTACAGTAACCAAAACAGCATGGTACTGGTACCAAAACAGAGATACAGACCAATGGAACAGAACAGAGCCCTCAGAAATAATACCACACATCTACAGCCATCTGATCTTTGATCTTTGACAAACCTGACAAAAAGAAGAAATGGGGAAAGGATTCCCTATTTAATAAATGGTGCTGGGAAAACTGGCTAGCCATATGTAGAAAGCTGAAACTGGATCCCTTCCTTACGCCTTATACAAAAATTAATTCAAGATGGATTAAAGACTGAAATGTTAGACCTAAAACCATAAAAACCCTAGAAGAAAACCTAGGCAATACCATTCAGGACATAGGCATGGGTAGAGACTTCATGACTAAAACACCAAAAGCAATGGCAACAAAAGCCAAAATTGACAAATGGGATCTAATTAAACTAAACTTCCGCACGCAAAAGAAACTATCATCAGAGTGAACAGGGAACCTACAGAATGGGAGAAAATTTTTACACTCTACTCATCTGACAAAGGGCTCATATCCAGAATCTACAAAGAACTTAAACAAATTTACAAGAAAAAATCAAACAATCCCATCAAAAAGTGGGCAAAGGATATGAACAGACACTTCTCAAAAGAAGACATTTATGCAGCCAACAGACACATGAAAAAATGCTCATCATCACTGGCCATCAGAAAAATGCAAATCAAAACCACAATGAGATACCATCTCACACCAGTCAGAATGGTGATCATTAAAAAATCAAAACAACAGGTGCTGGAGAGGATGTGGAGAAATAGTGACATTTTTACACTGTTGGTGGGACTGTAAACTAGTTCAACCATTGTGGAAGACAGTGTGGTGATTCCTCAAGGATCTAGAACTAGAAATACCATTTGACCCAGCCATCCCATTACTGGGTGTATACCCAAAGAATTATAAATCATGCTGCTATAAAGACACATGCACACGTGTGTTTATTGTGGCACTATTCACAGTAGCAAACACTTGAAACCAACCCAAATGTCCAACAATGATAGAGTGGATTAAGAAAATGTGGCACATATACACTATGGAATACTATGCAGCCATAAAAAAGGATGAGTTCATGTCCTTTGTAGGGACATGGATGAAGCTGGAAACCATCATTCACAGCAAACTATTGCAAGGACAAAAAACCAAACACCGCCTGTTCTCACTTATAGGTGGGAATTGAACAATGAGAACACTTGGACACAGGAAGGGGAACATCACACACTGGGGCCTGTCGTGGGGTGGCGGGACGGGGGAAGGATAGCATTAGGAGATACAGCTAATGTAAATAACAAGTTAATGGGTGCAGCACACCAACATGGCACATGTATACATATGTAACAAACCTGCAGGTTGTGCACATGTACCCTAGAACTTAAAAGTATAATAAAAAAAAAAAAAGGAAATAAAGGTGTAAACATTGGAAAGATAAAAAAAAAGTCAATTCTCCTAAAATTGACATACAGGTTTAATGCAACTCCTAGCAAAATCCCTGACAGTTTTTTTTTTTTTGGCAGATACAGACCAGATTATTGTAAAATGTATATGGAAATGCAAAAGAGCCAAAACAATTTTAAAGGAAAGTGGAAATAGTCTACCCTATTTCAAGACTTACTAAATAATTACAGTAATTAAGGACTGTGTGTTATTGGTGGAGGCACAGACACATGGATCAGTGGAACAGAACAGAAAACCCAGAAACAGATCCACCACAAATATATCCCCAGCTGATTGTTTTTGCCAAAGGTACAAAAGCATTTCAATGAAAGAAAGATAGCCTTTTCAACAACTAGTGCTAACACAGTTGCCTATCTGTACACAAAAAAATGAACCTTGATCTAAGTCTCCCACCTAATCCAAAAATTAACTCAAATGAATCATGGACTTAAATGTAAAGTGTAAAACTATAAAACTTTTGAAAAAATATAAGAAAACTTTCAAGATCTAGACCTTGGCAGACTTCTTAGACTTGACATCAAAGACATAATAAGAGGACAAACTGATAATCTGGACTTCGTCGAAATTAAAAAAACTTGCCCTACAAAAGCCCCTGTTAAAAGTATAAAAAGACAAGTTATGAACTGCTAGACAGTATTTGCAAACCACATATCTGACAAAGGACAAGTACCTAGAATACATAAAGAACTCTCAAAACTCAACAGTAAAAAACAATCCAATCAGAAAATTGGCTTAAAAGATGAAGAGACAATTTGCCAAAGAGGATATACAAATAGCGAGTAAGTGCATGAAGAGAGGTTCAACGTCATTAGCCATTAGGGAAATACCAATTAAAACCAAAGTAAAATAACACTACACCCCTATCGATTAAACAAAAAGTTGTGACACCACGAAGTCCTGGCAAAGATGTGGAGAAACTGTATCACTTATGCATCGCTGGTAGGAATTAAAAAGTTTGGCAGTTTCTTAGAAAACTAAACCTGCAATTACTTAATGAGCCAGCAGTTCCATTCCTGGCACTTTTTTTGGAGAAATAAAGATGTATGTTCACACACAAACCTGTACATAAATGTTTATAGCAACTTCATTCATAAAAGCCCAAAACTGGAAACAATCCAGATGTCCTTCAAAGTGTGAATGTTTAAACAAACTGTGGTATATCACACTGTGGAATATTAACTAGCAATAAAAAAAAATCAAATTATTGATATATACAACAACCTGGAGGAATCTCCAGAGAATTATGCTGAGTAAAAAAAGCCATGCTCAAAAGGTCATACAGTAGGAATTCATTTATGTACCATTTTGTTTTTTGGGTTTTTTTTTTTTTTTTTTGACAGACTGTGTATTGCTCTGTTACCCAGGCTGGAGTGCAGTGATGCAATCTCGGCTCACTGAAACCTCTGCCTCCTGGGTTCAAGCTATTCCCCTCCCACAGCCTCCCAAGTAGCTGGGACTACAGGTGCCGGACAACACACCGGGCTAATTTTTGTATTTTTAGTGGAGATGGGATTTCACCATGTTGGCCAGACTGGTTTTGAACTCCTGACCTCAAGTGACCCTACCCGCCTTGGCCTCTAAAAGTGCTGGGATTACAGGCATGAGCCGGCCTGGCCAACACGATGAAACCTCATCTCTACTAAAAATACAAAAATTAGCCAGGAGTGGTGGCGCATGCCTATAGTATCAGCTACTTAGTAGGCTGAGGCACAAGAATCGCTTGAACCCCTGAGGTAGAGGTTGCAGTGAGCTGAGACTGCGCCACTGCACTCCAGCCTGGGCGACATCCTCACAAGCATTCAGTGTTGTCAGTGTTCTGGATTTTTACCTTTTTTTTTTTTTTTTTTGAAATGAGAGTTTCAGTCTGTTGCCCAGGCTGGAGTCCAGTGGCACGATCTCGGCTCATTGCAACCTCCACCTCCCAGGTTCAAGCAATTCTCCTGCTTCAGCCTCCCAAGTAGCTGGTATCAGAGGCATGTACCACCATGCCCGGCTAATTTTTGTATTTTTAGTAGAGACGGGCTTTTGCCATGTTGGCCAGGCTGGTCTCAAACTCCCAACCTCAGGTGATCCGCCTGCCTCGTCCTGCCAAAGTGCTGGGATTACAGGTGTGAGCCACCACACCCGGCAGATTTTAACCCATTCTAATAGGTGTAGTAGTTGTTTTAACTGGTAATTCCCTAATGACATATCATGTTGCCCATCTTTTCATATGCTTATTTGTCATCTGAATATCTTCTTTGGAGAAATATCTATTCAAATCCTTCACCTGCTTTTAAATTACATTGCCTTTTTACTATTGAGTTGTAAGGGTTCTTATAAGTATTCTGGACACTAGACTCTTATCATATAAATGACTTGCAAGTATTTTTTCCTATTCTGAGAGCTGCCTTCACTTTCTTTCTTTTATTTTTTTAAAGAGACAGGGTCTTGCTATGTTGCCCAGGCTGGACCCAAACTCCTGGGCTCAAGTAGTCTTCCCACTTTAGCCTACCGAGTAGCTGGGATTGCAGGAATGATTACTCCAGCTGTCTGTTCTTTAATTTTCATGCCACTGCACCTCAGCAGCTTTTTTCACTGTCTTGAGTGTTCTTTAAAGCACAAGTGCTTTTAATTCAGTAAAGTTCAAGTGGTTTTTTTTTTTTTTTTTTTTTTTGGTTGCTTGGGCTTCTGGTACAATGTTGAAGAAATCACTGCCTAATTCAATGTCATGAAAATTTACACCTGTGTTTCCTTCTAAGCATTTCATAGTTTCAGCTCTTAAATTTAGGTTTTCAATCCTTTTAAATATATATATATATATTGCTGGGAAGTGAAGCCTCTCTCTAGAAGGCAGAAACAGGTACTTTCTTTTGATCCATTTTTAGTTAATTTTTGTACACTGTGTACCATAGGGGTTCATTCTTATGCATGAGGATATCCAGTTGTCCCAGCAGTATTTGTTGATAAAGCTATTATTTTCCCATTGAATGGTCTTGGCATCTTTGTCAATATCTAAACTGTTAATTATATAAATATATGTGTGTACTTTGGTCATGATATATTTCTTACTGTTTAAGACACTGTGCCAAAAAAAATCTTGTAAAGGATCCTGTATAAAATGTGTGAAGACCTTCAGGCAATAGAAAGGACCACTTCAGATGCAGGGAGATAGACTTACTAAAGCTACTATAGTAATCTAGTCAAAAGATAATTGTGGCCTAGATAAAGGCAGTAGTCACCAAAAAATACACAGACTTTAGCAATACTGAAGAGCTAAAAATCAGCAAGATTTGTGATTGATTGGATGTGAGAAATGGGGAGAGAGTGTTATCAAGGATGACTGTCAGCTTTCTGAATAGATGGATGATATTATTTACTGGGAGAAGCAACTTAGTTAAGCTACACTTAAGTCTTATGCAGTGCATACTAATGACTTTTCAGGGTACTATTTTCTACCTCCTAAAGGTAGAAAAGTGCCTCCAATTTCTTTGTTAGGCAGAATGCTACATTTTTTCCTTATCTTTCTTCCTTTGGGCTGAGGAAAAATTAAGAAAGTATATGACTCCTGTAGATGCTTTGTCTGAAAACAGTGCCCATGAGGTATGCACTTACATCTAACTTCTGCCTTCCTCTCTCCCTCAGGGATGGCTCTGCCTCCTAAACGACAGAGATATGGTATCCAAAAACTCTGAATTTCTTCAACTTCCTGCTTCCACTCACAAAATCGCTTGTATTCTCATTCCCATTCTTTCTTCATGAATTAACGGACAGGGTTCTGTCTTTCTTCCCATTTAAGTTCTCTCTTGGTTTTCTGGATCCCACCCATCTTGCATCCTCAGGGACAAAGCTGTGCTAATAATACCCTTTCTTACCTATATCTTCCTCTGTCATTTAAGCAGCTCACCCTGTTGTGGCAGGCCAGGTTGCACTAACGCAGGCCTCCATTACAACATTTTCAGCACTGACTGAGTGGTTAAGTTAAATATTAAAAGCTAAAAAAGCCAGTGCCCTTCTACAAAGGCTGGAATATAACAAAAGCCCATGGATAGTTTTGCCTAGGCCTTTCCTGGGCCTTAAGGCATGACAAAATAACGGAATTCTTAACAGGACTCATTTAGGATTAAACAAGTTTTATTGGGGGTGTGAAGAAATGCCACAGGCCTCAACTCTTTTCCTTCCCAGTTCATATGCATCTCGTTATTGGGCCATGAGAAATAGCAGCCCAACCCTCAGTTTGGTCCAGGAACACTATGAACTTCTCAGTCTTTCCCAGTTTTACTGAAACTGTTCTCAGGGTCAACAATGACCTCAAGCCAGGTGCAGTGGCTTGCAACTGTAATCTTAGCTCATCTGGATGCTGAGGTGGGAGGATCTCCAGGCCAAGAATTCAAGACCAGCCTGGGCAACACAGAGAAACCCTGTCTCTAAAAAAAAATTTTAAACAATTAGCTGGCCACCATGATGACATGGGCCTCTAGTCCCAACTACTGGATAGGCTGAGGCAGGAGGATTCCTTAAGTCCAGAAGTTCGAAGCTACAGTAAGCTATGATCACACTACTGCACTTCAGCCTAGGCAACTGAGCAAGATCCTGTCTCTTAAAACAAACAAAAAAATAATGACATCTATATTTTAAAATCCTTATACCTCTTTGAACTCTCAACAGTGAAGGTAGTGTCAACAATTTTCATTGTTTTAGTAGCACCTCTACCATTAATTTTCAAATTTGATTCCATTTTCTAATTTTCTCTCAGACTGTTAGAAAAGAGGTAATAATGCTACTACTAAAGCAGCTTTAATTTTGTTTGATATGTAGGGGTTGTATAAAAGATTTCATTTAAAAACCGTATTTCTGCCAGGCCTGGTGGCTCATGCCTATAATCCCAGCACTTTGGGAGGCCAAGGCAGGAGGCTTGCTGGAGCCCAGGAGTTTGAGACTAGCCTCTTCTTATTAGAAGAAGAAAACAAATGTGGGATATGATGAGGTTTCTCTTAAAATAATCTGATCAATCTTTTATTCTTTAATTCATAGTACCTCCCAGCTGTTCTCCTTTTTCTTTTTTCCTTTTTGCCTTTGTTAGATGCCCAGGCACGCCACAGTACCAGCTCACATTCCTTTCCTTATTTGGAAAGAGGACTAACTTTCTAGCTCATTACAGACACCCCTTCCCCTTCCTCTCCACTTTCTTTTACGTGCTCACCTTATCTAAAAAAATCAAATGTTTAGCCAAAACCGGGATTAGTTTAGATTGTACGACCCGACCCTGGCCAATGGGGAAAGGGTACAGGGGCAGGACTTGCATCAGGAATAAAGGCTCTCGTGCCCCAGCCTATCCAGTAGTTTGGACTAGAGGCCCATGTCATCATGGTGGCCAGCTGATTGTTTAAAATTTTTTTTTAGAGACGGGGTTTCTCTGTGTTGCCCAGGCTGGTCTTGAATTCTTGGCCTGGAGATCCTCCCACCTCAGCATCCAGATTAGCTAAGATTACAGGTGTGCTTTCATGGTGACTGGCCAAGGAGGCACCCCTCTGCGAAGAAGTAAAATTGCTTTGCTAAGAATCCTTTGTTCGAATGTTTAATTTCCTTAGGATTTTGAGTGTTATTCCTAACACAAATAGTATCAGGGATTTTTGTCCTAATTATTATCATGCCTCAGGGCCTCAAACATTTACTGAGGCCAGGCGAGGCGGCTCACGCCTGTAATCCCAGCACTTTGGGAGGCCGAGGTGGGCAGATCATTTGAACCCAGGAGTTTGTGAACAACTTGGGCAACATGACAAAACCCTGTCTCTACTAAAAATACAAAAAATTAGCCAGGGATGATGGCACGTGCCTGTAGTCCCAGCTAATCAGGAGGCTGAGGTGGGAGAATTGCTTGGGCCTGGCAAGTCCAGGATGTAGGACTGCCACTGCACTCCAGCCCGGGCAACAGGAGTGAGACTCTATCTCAAAACAAACAACAAAATTATTTATTGAATGAATGAATGGAGTTGGTATAAATAATGGACAGCTAACTATAAAAGATTTAAATAATAAGTATATTTTACTTCAGCATAAAATGTCAGCATTTTCTTAAGCTATAATCTCAGTGTTCATTTTATTTTAATAAACAATTCATATCCTATTCTCACAGCTGTCTTACCCAGTGTCCTCCATTAATGCCAGAGTGATTTGAGACAGTACTTGATTCTGGGTGTGAGAACCAGTCATTGCTTCATTCTGAAAATAACTAACAGATTCTAATTAGAAGACTAGATTCTCTGCAACTCCTAATACTTTCTGTAATTCCTCTGATATATATTTAAAATGTTTCAACTGTGAGAGGCTGACAAGACATTCACTTAAAGTGGTGAAATACATAAACCTTTAAAATGACTAGACTGAGCCTTGAAGTGAAATCTATTTTCTGCCCTAAGTGTTTCCATTGTGTACAATTCCCTCGGAATGGTAGGCAGCTGCCATTTAGAACTCTGTGATGAATAAAGAAAAATCTATATGGAAACAGAAATACTATAGGAATATTATACTCTCCAGGCAAAGAAAAGTGGGTGATTGAGGCAAATGCACAGATAATTTGGGGTCAGGGAGAACACTTGTCTGAATTACACAGAAAATGTTTTCATAACCTTCAACTTTTTAATCACAGAAACATGCACTAATATGCAAAACAAGTGTGACAGAATCATGGGATAGAAGTATTTACTTGAAAGGTCTAAAATATCATCAAGGTCTACCATCTACCCAATATTTTAAACAATTCCTATCAGGAGGTTACCTAATGATGAGGACGTCACTGCCTCTTACGGAGCATATTTCATCTTTGGGCAGCTCTGATTATTCTTTAAATCTTTCACTGAACACCAGATGGCCATCTGAAGTGCTGTGATACCATACTTTAAAAAAAATTGTTCAAGGACACAAAGTCGATTTGAGAGAAGTTAATGAAATTACTACTCTCAGAGCTTCTGCTGAAAAGCACATTTTCATTTCTGGCCAATCTACAGCTTTCTAAAGGGAGTCACTTGAGAAAATGTCTTAAGGCAAAAAAAAAAAAAAAAAAAAAAAATTCCCATGGGAGGAATAAATGTATGTGTCTTCTATAGAAAAAGTTTCCATCGTTGTTACTTTGGTCACCTTGACAAGAACAGTAACCACAAGCATTCATTTCATTCTTTACATAATTTTATGTAAAGGCATGATGTATACAAGCTGCAACTATCTATTTAAGCAGATCTCCAAAAATAAAAAATAATACATATACCCTTTCACCCAGAAATTCCACTTCCTGGGATTCATTCTTTCTATATAAATAAACCTGACCTTGGGTTAACTCTCTAGTTCTGTTCCCCTGGAAGCCTAATAAAGGTGAATGTCGACTGTGTTACCAGGTAACAGTACCTAAGAAAAAAAGACCTCCTGATATGCCTTTAAACTTGGGACGACTGCAAATGAACATGAATACCTGTTGGTAAGCCACAGTTTGGATTTGGACTCCCCTGTGTGCAGTCTATGGGTATGTCCCCTATGGGATCTGGAATTTAGATCTATGAAACTGTTAAAAAAGATATTGGTTCCTATTTGGGACATGATCTTTCTAAGCCAGGCTGGTTCTCCCATCTGTCTACTGTGGTCTTGTGCTCTGGTACTTGAGCTGCACAGGAAGGGAGAGAGGCACAGATGACAGCCCCTCCACTGCTATGTGGAGCACATGAGCAATGCCTGGTTCTACTCTGCTGGCATGCTGTGTGTTCCTTCTAACATCCGTCTCTAAGGGAATCTATCTTCAATATGGCCTGATTAGGTCCTGTGGGTTTGACTGCTTAGTTGAATCTAAAAGCAGCAACTGAAACCCCACCTTGGGAAGGCAAGGTATCTCAGATATGAATAAGTTGCTCATTACATTTTCTAAAATACAAAATTTAAGACATAGTTGTTCATTAACACAGAACTGACACGCTACATTCATATAGAAAAAAATAAGTAGATCCAAGTATATAGTTTATTTTGTGAAAGGATGTGTTTCTGCGATGTGATTGAGCTCATGTGAAATTAGTAAATAAGGGAATGGCATCAGTATAACATGGAATCACGTTGGTTCATTGATTTTTCCCTGCATGTTACTATTTTGTGATGAAGCCTAAACACAAACTATACTAAGACAGCCAAACACAGCAATACAAGAATGCTGTACTGTGTATAGTGTGTGCTTACTCCATCTGCTTTCTCTTTGCTCCGTGCTGCCAGTGGCTCTGCCTGGAAGTGTTTACTGTATGGTTCTCACAAGTCTACGTATATTTTACCCTTGTCCCCATTACTCAGATTTACAATTCCCCATACAGCTACCATGAGTTACTGTTACTGCTGATGTTGAAGGTAAAGAAATACTAGAGCAGCCAGGTGACGTGGTACATGCCTGTAACCCCAGCACTTTGGGAGGCTGAGGCAGGTGGAATGCTTGAGCCCATGAGTTTGAGGTCAGCCTGGGTAACATGGTGAAACTCATCTCTACTAAAAGTACAAAAGGAAAATTAGCTGGGCGCGGTGGCACACGCCTGTAGTGTCACCTACTCAGGAGGCTGAGGTGAGAGAGTCACCTGAGCCCAGGAGGTCGAGGCTGCAGTGAACCGAAATCACGCCACTTGCACTGTAGCCTGGGCAACTGGAGTGAGACCTTGTCTTAAAAAAGAAAAGAAACGGAGAGGGAGAGAAGAGAAGAGAAGGAAAAGAAAAAAAGAAAAGAAAAGGAAAAGAAAAGAAAAGAAAAAAATACTACAGTAGGCTGGATGCAGTGGTGTGTACCCGTGGTCCCAGCTACTTGGGAGGCTGAGGCAGGAAGACTGCTTGAGCCCAAGAGTTTGATGCTATAGTTTGCTATGATCATGCCTGTGAATAGCTGCAGCCCTCCAGCCTGGACAACACAGTGAGGCCCTGTCTCTAAAAAATAAAAAAAAATTAATAAAAGAAATACTAGAGTAGATACAGGACTTCATTTATTGGAAATCTGATGTCTTTTTAAACTGAGCTCATAGTTCTACATGACTTACTTGTTTCTGTTAGTGATCTGTTTACTTGTTTTTCCCACAAGTCTTGTTATTTTTAGTGTCCAATTTTGAAGAAAAAGGCTTTTAGGAAAGCATACATTGCATTATAGCAGAAGCACCTATAGTGCCTTGGAAAAAGTGAAAAAAGTTGCATAAATATGTGAACCCATTAAAAAATAAACAATTCTGCGTGTGTTTGCACATACATACATATATAACATTTATGAAAAGCATATACCAAAACTTAAAGAGTGATTACATCTGGACAGTGGATCTCAAGAGCTGAAGGGGTAAAGGGACAAAACATTTGTAACCTGTTTGAATAACGTTTGCCATAATTATGAATTATTTTATTAAATAAAGTCTAAAATTTAAAAACTGAACTCTCATAACCTTTTTTCCCAATGGTTGAGCTCAGTGCACTTACCACCTTGATTTTCAAGTTCCATTCCCTCCAGAACTGGACAATTAAAATGTTTTTGTGCTTCCTCCTAAGAACCAGAAGAAAAATCAGAAGAAAATATGGTACAAAAGTACCATAAGATAATGGCAAACTTTTCATCACATGAATATAAGTTAACATTAAAAAATTACTTTCTTGAAAAAAGAATTTCTTTTTAAAATATGGTTTTTAATATAATTAAATATTTTGATGCAGTCACACTTCTCTTTGCTAAGAAATTACTTCTCTTAGTATCTTTTCCTCTCTCTGAAGATTTTCACTTTTGTACCATATAGCTAAAAAATGTTATAGACTAGTATGATTGACAGCTGTAACTCATGTTAGTAACAATTTTACAATTTTTTATTTTTTATTTTATTTTAAATTGACAATTTATAATTGCATATATTTATAGAGTAGAGTGATGTTATGATTTATGAACAATATGAAGTAATTACATCAAGCTAATCCATCATTTCAAATACTTATTTTTTGTGAGAAACATTTTAAATTTACTTTCAGTTTAAAAATGTGCAATACACTATTATTGTATTTTTAGTAGAGACAGGGTTTCACCGTGTTAGCCAGGATGGTCTCGATCTCCTGACCTTGTGATCCGCCCGCCTTGGCCTTCCAAAGTGCTGGGATTACAGGCGTGAGCCACTGCGCCCGGCCGCAATTCACTATTATTAACCACATTCACCATACTGTGCAATGACCTCAAAAAAAAGAACAAAAATGTATTACTTCTGTTTGTGATTTTGTGCCCTTTGGCCATCATCTTACCATTTTCCCCAACCCCCAGCCTCTAACCACTACCCTCTGCTTCTGAGTTCAATAGTTTTAGATGTCACATGTAAGTGAAAACATTAGGTATTTGTCTCCTTGTTCCTTTTTTAGCATCATGTTCTCCAGTTTCATCCATGTTGTCACAAATGACAAAATATCCAGCCTTTTTAAGGCTGAATAGCATTCCACCGTGATAAGTGGTGCCAACTTCCTATGCAGTTCAATATCTGTGTATAGCTGTTGATTTCCCCATAACTTAGCTATTCATAGCCTACTGTTGACAAGAAGCCTTACCAATAACAGTCAATTAACACACATATTGTATATTTTATGTATTATGTACTGTATTCTTACAATAAAGCTAGAGAAAATAAAATGTTATAAAAAATATCATAAGGAAAATATACTCACTATTCATTAAGTGGAAGTGGGTCACCATAAAGGTCTTCATCCTTGTCTTCACATTGAAGAGGAAGAGTAGGAGTTGGTCTTGCTGGCTGAGGGGTGGCAGAAGTGGTAGAAGTCCACAAATAAGTGGACCTGTGCAGTTCCGGCTTATGTTGTTCAACGGTCAATTGTATATAACCCGTTTTCTCTACCCATTCATCTGCTGATGGACTGTTAGGCTGATTCCGTAATGGGGCTATTGTAAATAGTGCTGCAATGAACACAGGAGTGCAAACATCTCTTTGACAAACTGGTTTCAAATCTTTTGTGTAAATATGGAACAAGGATTGTTGGATCATATGGTAATTCTATTTTTAGTTTTCAAAGAACTTCCATACAGTTTTCCACAATGGCTGTATTAATTTATACTACCACCAACATTGTACAAGGATTCTCTTTTCTCCACATCCTCACCAACACTTGTTACCCTTTTGTTTCTTTTCTTTTTAAAATACGGAATGCTTCATGAATTTGCATGTCATCCTTGCACTGGGGCCATGTTAATCTTCTCTGTATCATTCCAATTTTAGTATTTGTGCTGTCAAAGTGAGCACTCTTGTCTTTTTGATAATAGTCATCTGACAGACATAAAATGACATCTCATTGTGGTTTGAATTTGCATTTCCCTAAGGATTAGTTATGTTGAGTATTTTTTCGTGTACCTGTTCATAATTTGCATGTCTTCTTTTAAGAAATGTCTATTTAGGTCCCTGGCCCATTTTTTAAATGGGCTATTTGTACACAGTTGTTTGCATTCCTTACATATTTTGGATATTTTTTCTGATGTTTGGCTTGCAAATATTTTTTCCCAATTTGTAGACTGTCTCTTCACACTTTTGTTCCCTTTGCTGTGCAGCAGCTTGTTTCATGTAATCCCATTTGTCCATTTTTATTTTTGTTGCCTGTGCTTTTAGGGTCCAATTCAAAAACTCATTGCCCAAACCAATGTCATGTAGTTGTCCCCTTATGTTTTCTTCTAGTAGTTTTACAGTTCCTTGTCTTATGTTTAAATATTTAATACATTTGGAGTTGGTTTTTGTATATGATGTGAGATAAAGGTCAAATTTCATTCTTCTGCATATGGATACCCAGTTTTCCCAACACCATTTATTGAAGAGACTTTTTCCCATTGTGTATTCTCAGCACCTTTATTAAAAATCAATTAACCATAATTGATTAATCATAATCAAGTTAATCATAATTTATTCTGTTCCATTCATCAATGTGCCTACTTTTATGACAGGAACATGAAATTTTAATTATTATTCCTTTGCAGTATAGTTTGAAATACTACAAAGCTAGAGGCATCACACTGCCTCAATAGCTTTGTTCTTTTTGCTCACGATTGCTTTGGCTATTCAGGTTTTTTGGGTTTTTTTTTTTTTTTAATCTTTCATTTTTTTTTTTTATACTTTAAGTTCTAGGGTACATGTGCACAATGTGCAGGTTTGTTACATATGTATACATGTGCAGTGTTGGTGTGCTGCACCCATTAGCTTGTCATTTACATTAGGTATATCTCCTAATGCTTTCCCTCCCCCCACCCCACAACAGGCCCCGGTGTGTGATGTTCCCCTTCCTGTGTCCAAGTGTTCTCATTGTTCAAGTCCCACCTATAAGTGAGAACATGCGGTGTTTGGTTTTTTGTTCTTGCAATAGTTTGCCGAGAATGGTGGTTTCCAGCTCCATCCATGTCCCTACAAAGGACATGAACTCATCCTTTTTTATGGCTGCATAGTATTCCAGGGTGTATATGTGCCACATTTTCTTAATCCAGTCTATCATTGACGGACATTTTGGTTGGTTCCAAGTCTTTGCTATTGTGAATAGTGATGCAATAAACATACGTGTGCATGTGTCTTTATAGCAGCATGATTTACAATCCTTTGGGTATACACCCAGTAATGGGATGGCTGAGTCAAATGGTATTTCTAGTTCTAGATCCTTGAGGAATCGCCACACTGTCTTCCACAATGTGGAACATTTGGAAGTTGTTCAATCACAAACAATGGTTGAACTAGTTTACAGTCCCACCAACAGTGTAAAAGTGTTCCTATTTCTCCACATCCTCTCCAGCACCTGTTGTTTCCTGACTTTTTAATGATCACCATTCTAACTGATGTGAGATGGTATCTCATTGTGGTTTTGATTTGCATTTCTCTGATGACCAGTGATGATGAGCATTTTTTCGTGTGGCTATTCAGGGTTTTGTGTGTGTGTGGTTCTATATGAATGAGGATTTTTTACCTACTTCTGTGAAAAATGACACTGGAATTTTGACAGGGATCTCACTGAATCCATAAACTGTTTTGGGTAGTATGGACATTTTAACAATATTAATTATTCTACTCCATGAACATAGGATTCCCTTGTATTTATTATGTCTTCTTCAGTTTCTTTCATGTAGTTTTCAGTGTACAGGTCTTTTACTTCCCTGGGTAAATTTATTCCTAAGAATTACTTTTCTTGGTAGCTATTGTAAATGAGATTGTTTTCCTGATTTCTTTTTCAGGTAGTTTTCTGTTAGTATATAGAAAATTACTGATTTTTGTGTGTTGATTTTGTATCCTGCAACTTTATTTATTAATCCTCACAATTTTTTTATGGAGTCTCTAGGATTTTCTATATATAAGACTATGTCATCAGCAAACAGCAACTATTTCACTTCTTCCTGTCCTATTTGAATGCCTTTTATTTCTATGGTCAGACTGCTCTAGCAAGGACTTCCAATATTATGTAGAAGTGGTAAGAGTGTTCTTACCACTATGTTCTTCAATACTCTGTAGAATGTAGAAGTGGTAAGAGATCTTGGAGGAAAGGCTTTCAATTTTTCACTAATAAGTATAAGGTTTGTTTTGGGTGTCTCTTACGTGGTCTTTATTGTGCTGAGGTACTTTCTTTTTGCACCTAATTTGGTTAGTTTTTGTTTTTTGTTTTTTGTTTTTTTTTGTTTTTTTGAGACGGAGTCTCACTCCGTTGCCCAGGCTGGAGTGCAGTGGCCCAGTCTTGGCTCACTGCAAGCTCCACCTCCCGGGTTCACGCCATTCTCCTGCCTCAGCCTCGTGAGTAGCTGGGACTACAGGAGCCCGCCACAACGCCAGGCTAATTTTTTTGTATTTTTTAGTAGAGACAGTGTTTCTCCGTGCTAGCCAGGATGGTCTCGATCTCCTGAACTCATGATCTGCCCGCCTCGGCCTCCCAAAGTGCTGGGATTACAGGCGTGAGCCACCACGCCCGGCCTAATTTGGTTAGTTTTTAAGCATAAAAAGATGTTGAATTTTGCTAAATGATTTTTCTGCATCTAGTGAGACGATCACATGGTTTTTGTTTTTCATTCTGTCAGCGAGATGTATCACATTTATTGATTTGCTATGTTCAGCCATCCTTGCATCCTGGGGATAAATCTCACTTGATCATGATGGATGACCTATTTAACGTGTTGTAGAATTCAGCTTGTTAGTATTTTGTCAGAAAATTTTTGTACTTAATGCTCATCAAGGACATTAGCCTGTAATTTTCTTTTCTTGTAATAGCCTTGTCTACATTTGTTATTAGACTAATACCACCCTGGTAAAAAGAGTCTAGAAGTAATCCCTCCTCTTCAGTTTTTTGGAAAAGTTTGAGAGGGATTGGTATTCATTCTTTGTTAAACGTTTGGTGAAATTCAGGAGTGAAACTGGTTCTGGGCTTCTCTTTGATGGTCGACTTTTATTACTGATTCAATCTCATTACTCATTGGTCTGTTCAGATTTTTCATTTCTTCATGACTCAGTCTTCAAAGGTTGTATTTGTCTAGGAATTTGTTCATTTCTTGTGGGTTATCCAATTCGTTGGTATATAATTGTTTATAATAGTCTCTTATGATCCTTTGTGTTTCTGTCATATCAGTTGTAATGTCTCCTCTTTCATTTATTATGTTATCTGCATCTCTCTAACTAAAGGTTTGTCAGTTTTATCTGTTCAAAAAATCTAATCTGGCCAGGTACGGTGGCTCACACCTGTAATCCCAGCACTTTAGGCGTCCGAGGCAGGCAGATCACTTGAAGTCACCAGTGCCTCCTCTGTTGTGATACCTCTTAGAATCAGTGGTATTATTTCTATAATGAGTGATCATTTTATTTGGTATCTGTATTAGTCAGGGTTCTCCAGAGAAACAGAACCAACAGGATGTGTGTATATATCTATATAAATATGGAGAAAGATACGAGAGAGGAGGGGAGGAAGAGGTTTCCTTTTTTTTTTTTTTTTTTGAGACAGGGTCTCACCCTGGCTAACATGATGAAACCCCCGTCTGTACTAAAAATACAAAAATTAGCTGGGCATGGTGGCGGGTGCCTGTAATTCCAGCTACTCCGGAGGCTGAAGCAGGAGAACCACTTGAACCCAGGAGGCGGAGGTTGCAGTGAGCCGAGCTTGTGCTATTGCACTGCAGCTGGGCTGACAAGAGGGAAATTCTGTCTCAAAAAAAAAAAAAAAACAAGTCGCTCAGTACGATAAAACCTTGCTCATTGGGTTCTGTCTGTCCTTTAGTTAGAGATTTCCAGAGACAGGAAATAGCCCAAGAGCAGTGCAAAACTTTAGAAGTCAGATAGCCGTACATAGGCAAGGAAAAGGGGGAGGGAGAATAGCCGTGGTGCCCAGATATTCTGGATGTTTCTGTGAAGGTATTTTCTTGAATGAGAGTAACATTGAAATCAGTGGACTCTGAAGTAAAGATCACCTTCCATAATGTGGGTGGGCCTTGTCCAATCAGTAGAAGGCCTTAAGAGAACAAAGATGGATCTCCCCTGAACAAGAAGTCATTCTGCCTTTGGACTCAAACTGCAACTCTCCCCTGAGTCTCCAGCCTGCTGGACTACCCCATTAGATTTGAACTCGCCAAGCTTCCACAGTCATGTGAGCCAAATCCTTAAAAGTTATCTCTTGGACAGGTGTGGTGGCTCATGCCTGTAATCCCAGCACTTTGGGAGGCTGAAGCAGGAGGACTGCTTGAGCCCAGGAGATCGAGACCAGCCTGGGCACATAGTGAGACCTCATCACTTCAAAAAATAAACAGAATTAGCTGGGCCTGGTGGTGGTGCGTGCCTGTAGTCTCAGCCACTCAGGAGGCTGAAGCGGGAGAATCACTTGGGCCCAGGAGGCAGAGGTTGCAGCAAGCCGAAACCACACCAATACACTCCAGCCTGGGTGACAGAGTGAGACCCTGTCTCAAAAAAAAAAAAAAAAAAAGAAAGAAAGAAATCTCTTCCTCCCCTCCTCTCTCATATTCTTTCTCTGTGTGTACATATATATAGAAATATACACACATCCTGTTGGTTCTGGTTCTCTGGAGAACCCTAACTAATACAGACACCAAATAAAATGTTAAGTCATTACAGAAATAGTACCACTGATCCTAAGAGGCATCACAACAGAGGCAGCACTGGCCTAAAGCACTGGGTAGGATGGGAGCCGTGAGACTCATTGCCAAGTTTCCATTTCCTCAGATTTCTCATGGCCCATAGCTTTATTGCACTGCCTTTATATTACTTTTCCTACTATAGACTCTAAAACATTACAAGTTCTTAAATAATAATGATGAGTAAAGAAAGGACCACAATAAAGGAAAAGAACAGATGGCTCATGAGACATGAAGTTCAGTAATACTTACAACAAGAGGCGTTACCAGGAGATACACAATAATACACAGTGTTATTATCTCGAACATCCCATAATCTCTCCACTGTTCGAACTACTTTATCACTCCATTGATATAATCCAAGACTGCAATTATAGAATTAAAACACAATTATTGTTGCAAATTCACAACTATAAATGTAAAACTATTTATATTTACTGTAAAAAGTCTTTATAAATATCAATATGAAATTAAAATATTTGGGAACATCCTATGTACCAAGTCCAAACAAAGTACTTGATAAGTATTTTCCTTTCTACATTTTGTAAAATTTAATTTTTTGGTTGGGTGCAGTGGCTCACACCTGTAATCCCAGCACCTCAGGAGGCCAAGATGGAAAGACTGCTTGAGCCCAGGAGTTTGATACCCACTTAGGTAACACAAGAAGTCCTTGTCTCTACAAAAAATTTGAAAACTAGCTGGGCATAGTTGTACAGCCCTGTGGTTCAAGCTACAGAGGAGGCTGAGCCAGGAGGATCACCTGAGCCCAGAAGGTTGAGGCTGCAGTGAGCCATGTTGATGCCAGTGCACTCCAGACTGGGTGACAGAGCAAGACCCTGTCTCAAAAATAACACAAAATAAAATAAAATAATATAACATAAAATTAACCAGCATGGTAGTGTGTGCCTGTAGTCCCAGCTACTCATGAGGCTGAGGCAAGAAGATCACTTGAGCCCAGGAGTTCAAGGCTGCAGTGAGCTATGTTCAAACAGCCACACTCCAGCCTGGGTGACAGAATGAAATCCAGTCAAAAAAAATTTTTTTTAATTTATTTTTTATTTTTTGCTGAAACAAGGTCTGCTGTGTTGCCAAAGCTGGTCTCAAATTGCTGGCCTCAAGCCATCTTTCTGCCTCAGTCTTTCAAAGCTCTGGGATTACAGGTGTGAGCCACTGTGCCTAGCCTTGGTAAGTATTTTCAAATTTCATCTTTTCAACAACCCTATGAGATTATCGTCACTATTTTGCAGATAAAGAGACAAAAGTTCAGGGAGATGAAGTAACTTGTTCAAGTTCACATAGCTAGCACTTGGCTAAGATGACAATGAATTACTTCCTTTCGACAAATGTATTGGATAAAATGAAAACAAGTTCACAAACATATCCAATTATGTAAGGAAACATAACCAACAAAATGCCATATTAATTTAGTGGGAAAGTAGAATTTATCTAATAACTATACTGTGAAACTGATTATCCATTTAGAAAAAAAAGGTTAAATTCCTATTTCGCCACATACAAAAATTCCAGAAAGATATAAGCAAAAATGACAGAGTGAAAATCTCTCAAAATTCTCTCCTATCAAAGCAACGAGAAAGCTACCCAAATTGGTGAAATCAACTTTTTAAACTTTGGAAATTAACCAAAGATTTACAGCAATGCAGAAAGCATTTATTCATGAAAAATGGATGAATCTCAGCAGAAACAGGAATTTTGTGGTGCTTTTCCATGCCCTCTCTCCAGCTTTCAGGCAGCCTTGCAAACCAACAGCCCACAATCATGGTGAAAACCAGTAGCCTGACAGCCACTGTAGCAGGCAGAACAGGGTTAATTGGAAAACTGAATTTAAAAACATGATCTAACTATGCATCTACAAGAGACATAGTTTAGACTAAAGAACACAAATAGGTAGAAAGTAAAAGGATAAAAAGATATACTATGTAGGCCAGGTGCAGTGGCTCACACCTGTAATCCCAGCACTTTGGCAGGCCGAGGTGGGCAGATCACTTGGGGTCAGGAGTATGAGACCAGTCTGGCCAACATGGTGAAACCTCGTCTCTACTAAAAATACAAAAATTAGCCAGGCGTGGTGGCACATGCCTGTAATTCCAGCTACTTGGGAAGCTGAGGCAGGAGAATCACCTTAACCTGGGAAGTGGAGGTTGCAGTGAGCCGAGACTGCACCACTACACTCCAGCCTAGGCAACAGAGTGAGACTCCATCTCAAAAAATAATAATAAAATAAAAATAAAAAATTAGACGAGTATAGTGGCACACTTTTGTAGTCCCAGCTACTCAGGAGGCTGAGGTAGGAGGATTACCTGAGCCTCAACACTGCAGTGAGCCATGATTATGCCACTGCACTGTAACCTGGGCAACAGAGTGAGATCCTGTCCCAAAAAAAAAAAGTGTAAATCCAGCATAAAGGTATAACAATTATAAACATATATGCACCCTACAAAAGAATCCCAAAATACATAAATCAAAAAAGTTTCAAATGGATTGAACCTACGAATGTTGAGAAGCCGAATAATAATTTATTAGAATAAATGTAAGAGAATATTTTTATAATCTTTTGAGGCCTTAAGCAACAAAGAAGAAAAACATCTGGGTACAGTGGCACATGACCATAGTCCCAGCTGCTTGAAAGACTGAGGCAGGAAGATTGCCTGAGCCCAGGAGTTCAAGACCAGCCTGGGCAATATAGTGAGACTCCATCTCAAAAAAAAAAAAAAAAAAAGATAGATGAATTTAGTGATAAAAAACTTAAGAATTTTTCTATACGTGGCAAAAGCATGATAAATGAAGTAAAACGATAAACAACTAGGAGAAATATTTATAATAAACATGAAAAGGGGTATTATCTCTAACTTATAAAGAACTCCTACAACGTGATTACAAAGGGAAAATTAACCTAAAAGACGGGACAAGGAAAATAAATAGGCAGTGTGCAAAGAGAAAATGCAAATGGCTAAAACCTCACTATAGTCCTGGAAATACAACAATGAGATACCATCTTTCATCCATCAAATTGGGCTTAAAAAATAAAAAAGATCTATAATATCCAATACTGATAAACTGGTAACAAGAGCATTCATACACGCCTGGTGGGAATGTGCTTTGCTATACCTTTTTTAAAAAAAAATGTAGTATGGCAGTTTCTATTAAAATTTATAGTGTAAACATTTTAAATCAGCAATCCCAGTTTGGGAAATCTATCCTGCATAAATAAAAGCACTACTACAAAAGTAACATATTTATCTATTACAGAAAATTATGATGGACATCAATTTTTATTTTTCCCTGTAACCTAAATCATTTTTTTTCTGGCTTATTCCCTAGACTACTACTGCCATTTTCCCTATAAATCTCTCATTCTGAGCAAAAGAACAGAAAACATAAAGAGGGTTTTCTTCTCCAATATTGTTTTATAAAAATTTCAAACATACAAAACATTAAAAGAATTGTTTAATAAACACCCTTACAATCAGTAACCAGCTCACCTAGATTCTGTAATTAACATTTTGTTATATTTGTTATCACGTATCTGTTCATCTACCCATGCCTTAAAGAGGTTGTTTTTAATTCCTTTATCTGTTTCCATGGCAAGGCAATGTTTAAACATAAATAGTGAACAAAGCCAGCCAGAAAATAAAGTTTTTACCTTATTAATCACTCCAGTCTCTCTTTACCATTCATACTTCAGATTGTTTCCCCAAATACACAGCTTAAAGCCAAATCCAATTCTTTTTATCTGTAACAACTGAATTTATTACTCTATTTAATCTTCACTTTTACTGAAAGGTTTCTCTTTTTTTTTCTCTTGAGACAGTCTTGCTCTGTCACCCAGGCTAAACTGCAGGTGCGTGATCACAGCTCACTGCAGTCTCAACCTCCTGAGCTCAACTGATCCTTCGACCTCAGCACCCTGAATAGCTGGGACTACAGGCACATGCAACCATGCTCGGCTAATTTTTCTATTTTTTTTTTTTTTTTGTAGAAATAGGGTTTTGCCATGTTGCTGGGCTGGTCTTGAACTCATGGGCTCAAGCCATCAGCCCACCTCAGCCTCTCAAAGTGCTAGGATTACAGGCACGAGCCATTGTGCCTGGCCAGAAGGTTTGATGCTTTTGAGGAATATGCTCAATGCAAGAAAGCACTGCAAATTATCAGCTTAAGAATAGTTCTTGTGTATGGGTATCTCTCTCCTCCTTACTTACATCGTTATGTAAATATTGCCTATCTCACAAGTTATGTTTTCATAAAATGGCCTCATATCCTATTTTGTTTTATTATCTACAATTTCGATGGGTTTGCCATAAAGACATTATTATTTATGGCATCTAATATGCTATGATTCTCAGATTCTAGTCTTGGCACCCTTCTAATAGAGGAGAACAAGAACAGAAATAAAAAATACGTATAATTGGCCGGGCGCGGTGGCTCATGCCTGTAATCCCAGCACTTTGGGAGGCCAAGGTGGGCGGATCAGGAGGTCAGGAGATCGAGACCATCCTGGCTAACACGGTGAAACCCTGTCTCTACTAAAAATACAAAAAATAAGCCAGGCGTGGTGGTGGGTACCACAGGGCGTAGGTGGGACCACAGTCCCAGCTACTCGGGAGGCTGAGGCAGGGGAATGGCGTGAACTTGGGAGGCGGAGCTTGTAGTGAGCCAAGATCGCGCCACTGCACTCCATCCAGCCTGGGCAACAGAGCGAGACTCCGTCTCAAAAAAAAAAAAAAAACCAACCTATAATTAAAAAGTGGGAGGCCATCTGCAAATCTTGAAGTGAGAGGATTTCCATCTTCATCATGGTAAAATGCAAACAGCCGAGCAGAGAAACCCTGTAAGAAAAAGTTCAAAATGTCGTAATGTGAAAAATATCAACGCTGATTACAGGCCTGTGATCAAAAGAGAGCACTGATACCAACTGGGACATAAAAGCACCATGCCAATGCTTCTATAGGAACTTCTCACACATTGGAATCGAACAGTTAAGTGTTCCATATTTATAAATTTTAAATTCTAATTACTTGAGGTAAATATTTCTAATGAGAAATTTTCTAAAATACAGTATTTTCAATTTATATACAGTATAAATACTATAAACATCAATTACTGTGCTATAATTATATTTCCAGGCACCATTAAGAGTTTTAAAACCATGAAGCGCACCAGCTGTTGTGTTTTTAATTCCTGTCTGCTGTGTGTGTGTGTGTGTGTGTGTGTGTGTGTGTGTGTTTGTGTACTTTATGAAATGGTTCTGAAAGTCTGTCTGCGTTTTAAAGTTATTTTGGCCTTGTGATATATATAGCAGAATCCTCCCAAAGTGCTGGGATTACAGGCGAGAGCCACCACTCCCGGCCTTTCTTCCTTTTTTGAGAATGTTTCAGGTATCACTTCTGAACAAGAGCTGTAAAGATAAAAGCAGTACACTGAGATGCATGGCCAAGACTGACATTTGCTTACAATAGATAAACTTAATTCAAAATGTCTGTGAAGACAAGCATTTGTATGTGCTCAAATATACATGTAAAAAATTATTTAGCTGATCATTTCCTTTCCTTTAATTTGAGAAAGTGGTAAGTCATCACTACTTTCTCCCTATAAGGATTTTCACATGGTTATCAGAAGCAGCAACAGAAGGGCCGGGCACAGTGGCTCATGCCTGTAATCCCAGCACTTCGGGAGGCTGAGGTGGAGGATCACTTGAGCCCAGGAGTTCAAGAACAGCCTGGGCAACATGGCAAGACCCCATCTGTACTAAAAATACAAAAATTAGTGGGGTGTGGTGGCGCGTGCCTGTGGTCCCAGCTACTCTGGAGGCTGAGGTGGGAGGATTGCTTGAGCCCAAAAGGTTGCCGCAGCAGGGAGCTGGACACAGTGGCTCACCCCTCTAATCTCAACACTTTGGGAGGATCACTGGAGTCCAGGAGTTTGAGACCAGCCTGGGCAACACAACGAGACCATGTCTCTACCACAAAAAAAAAAAAAAAAAAAAAAAAAAATTAGCCGAGTGTAGTGGCACATGTCTGCAGTCCCGGCTACTTGGGAGGCTCAGGTGGGATCACTTGAGCCCAGGAGGTTGAGGCTGCAGTAAGCCATGGTAATGCCTTAAAAAACAAACAGCAGCAGCAGCCCAGGCTCTGCCATATCTACATACTTTCATAGGCCTTTCAGTATCATTAATTCTTAAATCTTAGAATTTTAAAGGAGGAAAAAGCTTTATAAATCTTCTTGTTTGATACAAGGTCTGCCTTTATCACCAGGCTGGAGTGCAGTGGCACAATCTTGGCTCATTGCAGCCTCGACCTCCCTCGACTCAAGCCATGCTCCCACCTCAGCCTCCCAGCAGCTGGGACCACAGGTGCACACCACCATGCGCCACTAATTTGTGTATTTTTATTGAACATGAATCTAGGAATCCACATCATCTTAAAATGGAATATATGTATAAAAACGAGAACCTAATAAGCAGAAAATCAAGGCATGAAGGAAAGAAAGTAATGGTAGAATTTATCAGGGCATGAATAATCTGTTTCACTGTGGACAGCGTCCCAGTAAACTCCTGAGGCTGGGTAGAGATCATATTTGGACACAGGTTAGCATATCCTGCTACTGGCCTGTCAAAATAGACATTGAATTTTTAAATTATATTCCAGAACAACATTTATTACAATATTTATTAACATATACTTCTCCATCAAACATTGCTCATGGACAGAAAAATCTTTGCAAAATGTCAAATGTAATTTTGTATCATCACTATCTTTTACTTTCAGACATGTATCCTCTGCTTTCCTATGGCATGGCAAATCAACACGTTTCCACAAAAGGACATAGTTGATTATACTTCAATGCGAATTTTTGAAATATATCAATATAATACCCAAAAAAGAATGAACTGAAAGGCTCAAATTCTAACAGTATTTTACTTGCAAAATCCGTATTTGACTTCAGCATTTTAGTATATCTACGGTCACAGAGACAAGCAGGTGAGCCCCCATGTCCGGCCCTCTGCTGCTGCAACCTCCTGGGCTCAAGCAATCCTCCCACCTCAGCCTCCAGATTAGTTATAAAATGGGGCAAAAAGTGAATGGTTCAGGTTACTGAAAGTTGCTGACCCTTCTTATCTCTGTTTGCTATTCCCTTTCTCCTGCTCCAACACTGCCTACATTCACATAAATATTTCTACCTTCCCATCATCTTCTTCCAAATTCTACACCCTTTAGAATCTACACACTTCTGCATCTCACTTCTACATCTCTCTCTGTGCCTAGAACCTGAGAGTCCAAGGGCAGACTAGGACTCGAGAGTCTAAAGTAATTAAGTTACACCATGTGCCTACCTGTCTTTCAAAAGCTGTGGCAAATGAACAACGCTGAGGAACCCCAAGCTCGGTTTTCCTACCACTATCTTAACATTTCACATAGCAACACCACAAAGCTCATCGAAGTATAATTGCCTATTTACAAAGTACATTTATCTTATTTAAATTTTTTAAATACCGTATATTTTCTTCATAGGTAACAGCAACAGACTTAGAAAATGTATGAGTACAATTCATTTATTTAAAAATTGCCACAGTGACCTCTAAAATATAAAACGGATTTCACATCCAGGCTTAAGACCTTTCATGGGGTTCCTACAGCACTTAGAATAAAACAATCCTATCTGCCTCTCCAAGCCCTTTCCTCCAACACAGTGTCCACTGAAGTGGCTCCTGACATTAACAGGTACACATGGCTTTTGCCTTGCATAAGCTCTTCCCACATCTCTTTATTTGGCTAAAACCTATCAATGACCAGCTTGCAGCTAAAATTCTACTTTTTCAAAGAGGTCTTCCTTGCTCAATTGATCTACAAGACGTTTCCTCCTTTATTCTCCTCTATGTTACAGCATTCTATTTATTTTCTACAAAGTATTTATCGCACTTTGAAATCACATATTTATTTGCAGGAATATTTAGTACCTGTCTCCCTCTGTAATCCATAAGTTCCATGAGGCAGTTACACATGTATGTTTTGTTTGCCTAGTCTGTTGGCCACTCAAATATTCATGAAATTAAGGCAATATAGCAATTCTGAAGGAAGGTTTCATTTCCTTGAAAAAGAATAACATAAGGCCAGGCACAGTGGCTCATGCCTGTCATCCCAGCACTTTGGGAGGCCAACACAGGCAGATCAGCAGAGGTCAGGAGTTTGAGCCCAACATGGTGAAATCTTGTATATACTAAAAATACAAAAATTAGCCTGGTGTGGTAGTGCACACCTGTAATCCCAGCTATTGGGGAGGCTGAGGCAGGAGAATTGCTTGAACCTGGGTGGTCAAGGCTGCAGTGAACCAAGGTTGCGCCATTGCACTCCAGCCTGGGCGACAGAGTGAGACATCATCTCTAAAACAAACAAACAAACTGAAGATAACTCCTTTTTCTTCTAACAAATCTAGGAGAAGTTAGTGTAACTAATTCATATGCATGAAAGGACCTTTGCTGAGATGTTAAACATCCATCAGTCAAAAGACTAGCTGAGCACGGTGGTTCACGCCTGTAATGCTAGTATTCTGGGAGGCCGATGCAGGCAGATCACCTGAGGTCAGGAGTTTGAGACCAGCCTGGCCAATATAGTGAAACCCCTGTCTCTATCAAAAATACAAAAATTAGCTGGGTGTGGTGGCGCACGCCATTGTCCCAGCTACTTGGGAAGCTGAGGCAGAAGAATCACTTGAACCCGGGAGGCAGAGGTTGCAGTGAGCTGAGATCACACCACTGTACTCCAGCCTAGGCAACAGAGCAAGAGTCTGTCTCAAAAAAAAAAAAAAAAAAAAAAAAAGACTGACTCTCTTCAAAGTCAGCTAATCTCAAATCTAATCTCACCTAGATTTGAGAATGTTACATACAATCTATTCTGAGACATATGACAATTTCTACTGCCTTTAATTAGGTCTGTCCGGTGTGTGACAGGCAATCTTATGCATATATAACTTTTCATTTCAAGACCTGGGCTGTTTCATGGGAAAATTTTTTGAAATCTTTGGTAAACAGAGAGAACTCTGAATTTCTAAGTGATATTTAGCTAAGTGAATCACATGTAACAAATGATATGACAATTAAGATGAATAGTCATTAACATCTTTCTTAAGTTTTAGCACAGAAGTGCTAAAACTAAAGTTCAAATTGTTTCCTTAGAGCAGTAGTCACCTGGAAAGAAAATTCTCTTGACAGTAGACTTATTTAATTTTTTTTGGACACAGGGTCTGACTGGTGTAACCACTTTGAAAAACAACGTGGCAGTTTCTCAAAGGCTAAATGTATAGTTATCACATAATGTACCAATTTCACTCCAGGGTGTAAATCCAAGAGAAATAAAAATACATGTTCACACTAAAACTTGCATGTGAGTGGTTATAGCAGCGTGACTTGTGACAGCCAATATGCAAGAAACAACACAAGTGTCCATTGACTGATGAATGGATAAACATAAACTATTACTCAGCTATAAAAGGAAAGAAATCCTGATACAAACTATAACGTGAAAGAAATTTGAAAACACTGTGCTAAGAGAAAAAAAAGCAAACTACAAAAGATCATATATTGTACAATTTCTAGTTCTATAAAAAATCCAGATTAGGCAAAACTACAATGACAGAAAATCAGTGGCTGCCTATAAAGACACAGGAACATGGGGGAAGTAGGAGGTAGTGACTAAGAGGTGAGGGTTTCTCACTCATAAGTGGGTACCTCATAAGTGGGTAATCACTTCTAAAAGTGACTGTGGTGATGGATGCACAGCTCTGTGAATATTCTAAAAACCACTGAATTGCATACTTTCTTTCTTTTCTTTATTTATTTAGAGACAGGGTCACCTTATGTCACCCATGCTGTGGTGCAGTGGTACCATCTGGTCTCACTGCAACCCATGCCTTCTGGGCTCAAGAGATCTTCCAGCCTCATGTCCCCACGTAGCTGGGACTACAGGCATAAGCCACCACACCCAGCTAATTTTTGTATTTTTTCTAGACATGCTGTTTTGCCATGTTGCCCAGGCTGGTCTCAAACTTGTGAACTCAAGCGATCCACTTGCCTCAGCTTCCCAGTCTTAGAATTATAGGAATTAGCCACTGCACCCAGCCTGAATCGTATAATTTGATAAATGAATTGTATGATATGTTAATCATATTTCAATAAAATTGTTACTAAAAAAAAGAAAATAGGGAGTTGAACACAGGTGGCTCACGCCTGCATATATATAATCCCAGCACTTTGGGAAGCTGAGGCAGAAAGATCACTTGAGGCAGGGAGTTTGACACCATCCTGGGCAACATAGCAAGATCCCATCTCTACAGTAAAACATAAAGAAGTTAGCTGGGTGTACTGGCAAACGTCTGTAGTCCCAGCTACTTGGGAGGTTGAGGTGGGAGGATTGTTTGAGCCCAGGGGTTTCAGGCTGCAGTGAGCCATGATCACGCCACCGCACTGCAGCCTGGGTGACAGAGCAAGACCCTGTCTCTAGGAAGAAAAAAAAAAAGAAATGCAAGTATTTATCACCTTCTGAGAGTAACTGAGTTTCAGGAAGAACAGAGACGAACAAAAGACCATCAAGTGGTTGAGGGTGGGTTGCTGGTTAGGCTCAGTCCCTAGCTGAGTAGTATCTGAAAAATTCATTAGTAAAATTACGGCTCTAGGGGTGAGTCATGCAGTTGAATGATGAATACTAAATCCAGTACAAACGCCCATGGTCTTTCTTTACATGAATTCCAGTGAAAAATTCCTAAGTGCCTAAATAGCAAGTGGTCTGAAATGATACCAGCAGTTTATTAAAGACAAAAAAAAAAAAGTCATCTTCAAGAACCACGAGAGAGTTCTATGCTGAAGAAGCTGTAATTTTGCACTTGCTCAACTATTGACGTGATCTGGCCAATACAACACTAATCTTAAAGTGTGCAAACAACTCAATTTCATCTCCTCATTAGTAAAAACTGATTAGTCTAATATCAATTCTGGTTTTTAAAAAGCTAATTAGGAAAAGAATTAATTATGGAACCAATAAGATGTTCAAATAGTTACAAGCTATTCAAAGGAGAATTCAAAAAATCACACATACGAGCTCATCAAGTGTGATGAAATAAATTTCGTTAATATATTTAAAAATAAACTGATTGGACAAGCAACAACACCTGGGCACGGGTCTCCTCATCTCCAGCAACACAAACCCAATCGCACAGCTATGGGGTTGCAAAGGCTGCATAGTCAAAAAGGGACTGGTATGACTTGAGATTTCTTTACTTGTATTTGTATTTTGAGACAGGGTCTCACTCTGTCACTCTGGCTGGAATGCGGTGGTGCTCTCATAGCTAACTGCTGCCTTGACCTCCTAGGCTCAGGGGATCCCTCCTGCCTCAGCCTCCCCATAGCTAGGACTACTGGTGAGCACCACAACACCCAGCATTTTTTTTTTTTTTAATTGTAGAGAGAAGCCTTGCTATGTTGCCCAAGCTGGCCTCAAAATCACACCCTCAAGAGATCTGCTCACCTCGACAACCTGATAAATTGGTTCTACAGACACAAATCACCATGCCTGGATAATTATATATTTTTTATTATTATTTTTGTAGAGAGGAGGTCTTGCTATGTTGCCCAGGGTGGTCTCAAATTCCTGGACTCAAACAATTCTCCCATCTCTGCCTCCCAAAGTGCTAGCACTACAGGCATACGCCACTGCACCTGGCCTGACTTGAGATTTCTTTAATCTAGCATCCCATACTTCATATAATTGGGAAAGGCAGTAGTGTTTTTTTTTTTAATTACTTAGTATTTCAACAAGAATCAACCATCTCTCACCATTGCCAGGACCCTCGTCAGAAGCACTATCATCTCCTACCTGTATGCTGCCACAGCTTGGCCTCCCTGCTTCTACCCAAATCTTCCCACAGTCTTTCTCAACTCAGCCGCCATGGGATGCTTTTAAATCAGGAGACAGATCATGTCGCCTCTCTGCTCAGAACATTCTTGCAGTTCCCATCTCAGTCAGAGTAAAAGCCAAAGCCCCAGCAATAGCCTCCCAGGGCTTATACAATCTGTACTGATCTGAGCCCAACAACTCCCTGGCATCCTACCCTACTTCTCTCCCTCTCTGTGCTCCACGGGCCTCTTTCCTGAGCTTCAGACACACCATGGAGTTCCCTCCTAGCATCTTTATTCTATTGTTTCTGCCTACAGTGCTCTTCCCTCAGCACCTTGGCCAGCTCCTTCCCCTCCTTCAAGTCTTTGCTCAATTTTCACTTAGGAGGCCAATCCTGACCACTGTATTTAATATTGCCATCTGTCCCCATTCCTGCCATGCTCGCTCATTTCTTTTTTTTTTTAGACAAAATCTCACTGTGTCACTCAGGCTGGGGTGCCATGGCATGATCACAACACACTGAGACCTCAAACTCCTAGGTCAAGCAATCGTCCTGCCTCAGTCCCTCTAGTAGCTAAGACTACAGGTGCATGCCACCACACCTGCTATTTTTTTTCTTTTTGTATAGACAGGGTATCACTATGTTGTCCAGGCTTGTCTTGAACTCCTGAGCCAAAGCCATCCTCCTGCCTCGGCCTCCTAAATAGCTGGAATTATGGGTGTGGGCCACCACCCCTGGCTTCATGTCCATTTCTTCTTGGTGCTGTTACAAACTAGCCTACATTGAGTGGCTTAATACACCAGGAATCTACTACCTAATAGGTCTGGGGACCAGAAGTCCAAAATAGGTCCATTAAGGCTAAAGTCAAGGTGTCAGCAGGACTGCATTCCTTCTGGAGGCTCCAGAGAGGATACGTTCCCTTGCTTGTTTCAGCTTCTATTGCCACCCCCATTCCTTGGCTCATGGCCCCTAACTGCATCTTCAAAGCCAGAAGCAAAGCATATTCGAATTTCCCTCTCTGACCTCTGCTTCTATCATCGCATCTCCTCCAATTCTGATTCTCTTACCTCCCTCTTTCTCTTATAAAGACCCTTGTGATTACTGGACACAGTGGCTGTGGCTCACACCCGTAATCACAACAGTTTAGGAGGTCAAAGTGGGAAAAACGCTTGAGGTCAGGAGTTCGAGACCAGCCTGGGAAACATAGTGATACCCCCCAAATCAACAACAACAACAACAACAAAAAGAAATAAAAAATTAGCTGGGCATGGCGGTATGCATCTGTGGTTTCAGCTACTTGAGAGGCTGAAGTGAAAGGATTGCTTTAGCCCAGGAGTTCGAGGCCAGCTTCGACAACATGACAAGATCCCATCTCTACAAAAAAAAAAAAAAAAAAGAAAAATTAGCCAGGCATGGATGGTGTGCACCTGTACTCCCAGATACTTGGAAGGCTGAGGTGGGAGGATTGCTTGAGCCCAGGTGGTTGAGGCTGCAGTTAGCTATAACTGCATCATTGCACTCTAGTTTGGGTAAAAGAGAGAGACTCTGTGTCTGAAAGAAAAAGAAAAGAAAAACACATATGGCTTCTGCCCCTGGTCCTGACACAGAGCTTCTAAAGTTCTTATAAAGTCCTCGTTGATAAAGGTGATAGGGGCATCTTTTGTTTCAATATTTGGTGTTAGTCCCAGGTTTCTAACACAAGAGCCTCTAAGACCTTTGGGATCTCCACCATAGTACGAATGCATTTGGTGATGTTACTGGATGACTGGGTGACTGAAAGCTCCTAGACAGCTTCAGGAGGAGGGCTGGTTGCCAGAGGCTTGGAACTGTCAGTCTCACCCACTGAGCTCCAGAAGAAATAGTGGCCAAAGATTGACTTAATCACCAATGGTCAATGATTTCAACAATCATGCCTGCATAACAAAGCCTTCATCAATACCCTCAACAACAGGGTTTGGAGAATGCCTGGGTTGTTGAACACAAGGGGCATACGAGGAGGATAACATGCACAACAGAGAGCATGGAAGTTCTGTGCCCTTCCCTCCACATACCTTGCTCTGTGCATTTTTTTTTTTTTTTGAGACAGGGTCTGGCTCTGTCTCCCAGGCTAGAGTGCTGTGGCACAATCGTGGCTCACTGCCACCTATGCCTCCCTAGCTCAAGCCATCCTCTGAGCCTTCTGAGTAGCTAGAACTACACGCACATGTCACTGCACCTGGCTAACGTTTAGAAAAATTTTTTTGCAGAGATGGGATTTCACCACGTTACCCAGGCTGGTCTTAATCTCCTGAGCTTAAGTGATGCTCCTGCCTCAGTCTCCCAAACTGCTGAGATTACAGGCATGAGCCACTGTGCCCAACATGTACATCTCTTTCACTGGCTGTTTCTAACATATATCCTTTACAATGAACCAGTAATAGAACGTAAATTGGTGAGACACAGTGGCTCATGCCCATAATCCTAGCATTTTGGGAGGTTGAGGTGGGAGAATTATGTGAGCCCAGAAATTTGAGACCAGCCTGGGCAACATAACAAGACCCCATCTCTACAAAAAATAAAAGAACATAGCCAGATATGGTGGAGCAGGCCTGTAGTCTCAGCTATTTGGGAGGGTGAGGCGGGAGGATCACTTAAGCCCAGGAGCTCAAGGCTACAGTGAGCTTTGATCACACCACTGCATTGCAGCCTGGCAACAAAGTGAGACCCTGTATCTGAGAACAAAAGAAAATAACTTGTTTTTTGAGTTCCGCAGGCTGTCCTAGCAAATGATTCCACCCACGAAGGGGGTCATGAGACCCTGTTTTCTAACTGGTTTGTCAAAAGTACATGTTAACAACCCAGGACTTGCAATTGGCATGTGGAGTGAGGGTAGACTCCTGGGACTGAGTCCCCATCCTGCGGGGTCTGCACTAACTCCGGGGAGTGTCAGGATGGAATTGTGGGATACCCAATTGGTATCCAGATTGTCCGAAAATCGGTGTAGAAACTCCACGTGCACATTTGGTTAGAGGTGTTTGACCACAACTACTATTCAAGAAAAAATCTACTCATTATAAATAAAAATCATAAAATTATACATTCTACAAAAACAAATCAACCTTATCTACCTCCCAATCCTACCAAACTACAGAATGTTAGAACAGAAGGTCTGACCATGGACTCAAGAGCTGACGTTAGGAATGTCACCACCATCCTGCTCTCCAAGGACTCCTCATCTTCAACAGACTCCTCATCTTCAAAGGAAAGGGTGGAAACTGCAACTTGTGCCGTGATCCCTGCGTGAGAAAAGTAGTAAGAAAGTGAGTGATAGAAATCCAGTGTCCTAAATTCACATCCAGAACTGTGAGAGTTTTTCACTAGCTGGCTAATTCACAGGTTTCTTGCATCAGAGGAAAAATACGACTCAGAAACTAGGAATTCCATTTGCCCAAAACTCTCATCAGATTAGAGAATCCATCCACTAACTTTCTTATCTAGTATTATTTCCATGAGTTAGATCAATATCATTCCCAAAATAAATGCACATGGCACCCAGAATCTGTGCATTTCTCCCAAGTAAAAGAGGAGGTGGCCAGGAACGGTGGCTCATGCCTATAATCCCAGCACTTCAGAAGGCCAAAGTGGGCGGATCACCTGAGGTCAGGAGTTCAAGACGAGCCTGGCCAACATGGCGATACCCCATCTCTACTAAAAATAAAAAATTAGCCAGGTGTGGTGGCACATGCCTGTAGTCCCAGCTACTTGGGAGGCTGAGGCAGGAGAATCGCTTGAACCCGGGGGACTGAGGTTGCAGTGAGCTGAGATCGCACCACTACACTCCAGCCTGGGCAACAGAGTGAGACTCGGTCTCAAAAAAAAAAAAAAAAACAAAAGGAGACAAGGCGCTGTACAACCCAGTGCCCAGTGATGGGCTACCACAAGTCAACACAGGAAAGAGGTGCCAAGCTCCCTTTCTCCCTTGCACAACCTGACACAAAAAAGAGTTGGTGCAGTGGAATGAGGCTGGATGGAGAGAAGTTCTTCTTTTTTGTTTTTTGAGACCAAATCTCACTCTGTCACACAGGCTGGGGTGCAGTATCGCTGTCTTGGCTCACTGCAACCTCCGCCTCCCGGGTTCAACCAATTCCCTGCCTCAGGCTTCCAAGTAGCTGGGATTAGAGGTGCCTACCACTGCACCTGGCTAATGTTTTTTTATTATTATTTTTAGTAGAGACTGGGTTTCACTATGTTGGACAGGCTGGTCTTGAACTCCTGACCTTGTGATCCACCTGCCTCGGCCTCCCAAAGTGCTGTGATTACAAGCATGAGCCACCGCGCCCGGCCAGGAAGTTCCTCTTCTTACTGAGAAAATAGATCACAGGGCATCAAGTAGCATGTAAAAGTCTTTATAATAAGGAATATGATTTTTGGAAAACCTTTCCTAATATTTTGGTATTAGCAAAAACCCTCAGATTAATTTCAAACAGTATAAAAATACAGTATATAAACAAAATATTAACTGTCAGTAATGCTATAGAGAAATTGGAGGCTTTTTGGAATGTAAAATGGTACAGCCCACTGTGGGAAATGGTTTAGCAGCTCCTTAAAAATACTAAGCATAGAATTGTTTGATCCACCAACACCCTTTAAGCGTATATACCCAAAAGAACTGAGAGCAGGGACTCAAACAGGTATTTGTACACCCGTTTAACAGCAGCATTAGTCACAGTGGCCAACAGGTAGAACCAACCCTAATGCCCATCAGGGTTGATAAAGAATGGATGAATGGATGATGGATGAATGGTGAATGGATAAAGAAAATGTAATATATACATACACAGAGTATTATTCAGCCATACAAAGAAACATATTTGGCCAGGTTCAATGGCTTACACCTGTAATCCCAGCACTTTTCGAGGCTAAGGTGGGCAGGTCGCTTGAGCCCAGAATTTTGAGACCAGGCTGGATAACATGGCACATTTGGTTAGAAGTGTTTGATCATAACTACTATTCAAGAAAAAGATCTACTCATTAGAAATAAAAATCATAAAATTATATGTTCTACAAAAACAAATCAATTTTATCTACCACCCAGTCCTACCCGACCATAGAATGTTAGAACAGAAGGTCTCACCGTGGACTCGAGAGCTGACATGAAGAATGTCACCACCATCCTGCTCTCCAAGGACTTCTCATCTTCAATGGACTCCTCATCTTCAACGGACTCCTCATCTTCAACAGACTCCTCATCTTCAATGGACTCCTCATCTACAACGGGCAGGGTGGAAACTGCAACTTGTGCCATGATCCCTGCGCAAGAAAAGTAGTAAGAAATTGAGTGGTAGAAATCCAGTGTCCTAAACTCACATCCAGAGCTGTGAGAGTTTTTCACAGGCTGGTTAATTCAGAGTTTTCTTGCATCAGAGGAAAAGTAAGACTCGGAAACTTGGTATTCGATTTGCCCAAAACTCTCATTAGATAGAGAATCCATCCGCTAACTTTCTATCTAGTATTATTTCCATAAAGTTAGATCAATATCACTCCCAAAATAAATCCACGTGGCAACCAGAATCAGTGCATTTCTCCCAAGTACAAGAGGAGGTGGCCGAGCGTGGTGGTTCACGCCTGTAATCCCAGCACTTTTGGAGGCCGAGGAGGGTGGATCAGGAGGTCAGGAGATGGAGCCCATCCAGGCCAATATGGTGAAACACCGGTGTCTACTAAAAATACAAAAAATAGCTGGGTGTGGTGGCGTGTGTCCCAGCTACTTGGGAGGCTGAGGTAGGAGAATTGCTTGAACCAGGGAGTCGGAGGTTGCACTGAGCCAAGATCGTGCCACTGCACTCCAGCCTGGTGACAGAGCAAAACTCCATCTCAAAAAAAAAAAAACCCAACAAATACAATAAAATATAAAATGTCTTTTTCTCTTAACCTTCTGCTGGAAAAACAAAACAAAACAAAACAAAAAAAACCTTCTGCTGATACTTCAATTTCTGCTGGTACTGTTCCGTCATTGCCCTCTAAAGAATGATGGCTTCCTAAAAATAAAATAAACAACCTATAATAAACCAATAAAAACTCACATTGAAAGAGAATCTAGGTAACGATGCAAACACTTTTAAGACATAGTAGGCTGGGCGTGGTGGCTCTTGCCTGTAAACCCAGCAGTTTGGGAGGCCAAGGTGGGCCTATCACCGAGGTCAAGAGTTTGAGACCAGCCCGTGCCAACATGGTGAAACCTCATCTCTACTAAAATACAAAAAATTAGCCAGGCGTGGTGGCGGGCACCTGTAATCCCAGCAACTTGGGAGGCTGAAGTAGGAGAATCACTTGAACTTGAATCTGTAAAGCAATAGATTAGTTAGGGAGTCACAAGGTAAACAGGCTCATCCTACTGGAGCAGAAGTTTTATTCACAAATACAAAAGAAATAATCTAAACTATCAGAGTGCCAGTCAGGATTAAGACCACGAGCTGCTGCCAGTATACATCCTCTGTCCTTAAAGATCTGAGCTACTAACAAGGAAAAGATTGAAAAACACTGTCTTCAAGTATAAATAAAAATATATTACATTTCAGTAAGAGTACATTGTTTAGGGGGAAGGGAAGCAGATGCTCATCTATTTTGTCCTATCTATTGATAACTAAATTCAGAAGCTGTACTAAAAAGTAAAAGTTATAAATACATCTTCTCTTTATTTTTTTTTTGAGACGGAGTCTTGCTCTGTTGCCCAGTCTGGAGTGCAGTGGCGCAATCTCGGCTCACTGCAAGCTCCGCCTTCCAGGTTCACACCATTCTCCTGCCTCAGCTTCCCGAGTAGCTGGGACTGCAGGCGCCCGCCACCGCGCCCAGCTAATTTTTTGTATTTTTAGTAGAGACGGGATTTCACCGTGGTCTCAATCTCCTGACTTCATGATCCACCCGCCTCAGCCTCCCAAAGTGCTGGGATTACAGGCATGAGCCACCATGCCCGGCCCCATCTTCTCTTAATTTTTAAAGAGCAATGATTACAGTCAGAAAAACTCATTTGATGGCTAGTATTCTTGAATTAAAAGTACGATGCTGAAGTGAAATCTTTTTGGTTTTCAACATCGAGCTTTTTCATGTCACAATTATCTTGGGATTCTTTTCCGCTTACTGCATATTGTGAAAACTCACCTGAACTTAAAACTCTAGGTAAATCTAAAAACCTTTATCTAGGAATCCATCTTTAATTCATTTGTAAAACATACTTTCTCTGCACACATTTCCTTTCTCTTCTTTTAACCTTAATATTTGGATTTAGGGAGCATTAAGTTCTTTGACTGTAAAGTGGAGAAAAATATATGAGATCAAAGGAATGGGAGATAATAAAGAAGAGGCCACTAGTTAAAATGTAAAATTTCAATAAAGAGTAAGTTAAGACGGTTGTTCATGTTATTACCAAGGGTTTCAAACACCAAGGGTTTCATCCAGGTCCTGCTGCTCATTGGAGAAAAAGCCAATCACTGAGGCGACAAGCACTGCCAAGGAAGAAAGCTTTAACCTGGTGCTGCAGCCCAGGAGCTGGGAACTCAGTCTCAAATCCATGGCTTGACTAATAGGGGCAGGAAAGAAATGTAACAATGTGTAAGAGAACAGAAATTAGGGAGGAGCAGGAGGCATATGGTGCTGTGATTTGGTATGTTTGTTATTTGATACTTCCTGAAGGTCTTTTTTTTAAGGAGAGAACTCAGAACAGATACAAGTTTCAACCTTTAACAGCAGGGTCAATTTTTATGTTGATCCAAAAAAAAACCCATCCATGGGACAATTGGGCCAGTGTCAATGTAAACAATGATTCTATAGGTCCTTTTTCTTCTTTTAAAACTGAAATAAACAATTAAATTTATATTATATGCTAAACCTAAAGAAAATACATCTTATGTACTTGAGGCCAGAAGAGATCAAAGTAAAACCTATTACTAATAGCCTATGAGTGTCAAGTTTGGGAACACTGTAAAAAATTTTTAAAAAGGTAATAAATGCATAAAACTTACAGATTAACAAGTGCTATTTCAGAATTCTACATACTAAGTACCAACACGACCTTATCGATATTTGCATTACTAACCATACAATAAGAACCTGACTTCTGACTGTTCTGAGATAAGGGATAAATGTGCACTTTACCTTAAACAGGAAAGTGTGCCATGTACCCACTTCAAGATTCACAACAGGGAAAACTGATTTGAAAAATTGTTGCTTATGAAGTTCATTTATATGTTAAAAAAAAAAGGCCAATGCAGTTTTCCTTTTCCACATATAAAAGGAATATTATAGTTATAAATACTAAAATACAGTCTGTGGAATACAAGGAACCATTAAATAGAAACAGTATGTAGCAAAATTGAAGTGAAAAGATTATACGTTGCAAAGACTTCAGTAGAAGCAGTTTTTCATCAACATCGTGGGTTTCAGAAGGGCCTGTTTGGGATACAAAGATAATACTTCAACAGTAACCACCCCAAGCCAGACTCAGTAACTTATGCCTGTAATCCCAGTAATTTGGGAGGCCAAGGCAAGCAGACCACTTGAGGTCTGGAGTTCGAGACAAACATGGCCAACAGGGTGATACCCCGTCTCTACCAAAAAATACAAAAATTAGCCAGGTGTAGTGGCATGCACCTATATAGTCCCAGCTATATAGGAGGCTGAGGCAAAAGAATCCCTTGAACCTGAAAGGCAGAGGTTGCAGTAAGCCAAGATTGCATCACTGCACTCCAGCCTGGGTGACAGAGCGAGAATCCGTAAAAAAAAAAAAAAAAATTCATGTTCACATAGAGTTAGGCTCCACAGCTCACTCTCTTAACCATCCTGTAATTCTGCCCATTCTATGCCTGGTCAATGATGTATGGTAGCTCATGGTCCCCTCAGAGCTTAGAACCTAGGCTTCATTTCCTGCTCTGGAGCTATATAACAATTTTCCTCTGAATTTGTTGGATTCTAACCCTACATACTTCAAATTTTGTTAACATTACTGAATCTTAAAGGGGGCTGCGATGGCTTTAGTCTCTGGAAACATTAAACAACTTACAAACAAAGGACTTTATGAGAGTAAACAGAATTCAAATTTCTATGTGCTTTAAAACATTGAGGCAATGTACTGAGAAACGCACCTAAGAAATTGCAACCAATCTACACTGGACAATAATTTAGACACCATCTCTTCAAAATAAGCTATCTGGTGATACTTATGCATATTCTTCCATATATCAACAGTATTTTACATGTCATAACCTTACAAATAATTTTAAAAGTGTCAAAATTATAGGCCTTACCCATTTATGTGGGCTTGAAAAAATGATACAGTATAGATTTGTTTCTTTAAAGTAGTCAATCAAATGCATAAACTTCTAGAACAATCACTAAAAAAAGAGTTCATACTAAAGGTTGTAATACTAGGAATAAAAGAAAGCTCAATACTGCAGGTTCTTAAAAGCAAAACTTAATAAAGCCTTGTTTTTGGTTGTGGATCCTGGCCTTAAAACATTATACACATGATCTTCCCCTTCCTTTTCTTGTTGCAAAGATGTGACAAACCAGGTTTGCTCATGCAGATAATACTGTTGAAAATAGTGGCAGAGAAATAACATAAAGGGAAATACAGCTCACTTAATGATCTCATGAATTGGAACTTACTCTTCCCCATGCCTCTTGCTTATTTCCGGACTAATATGTGAGAGAGATGAAATGGCTGTTTGCTACCACTATTTCACTTGATGCTTCATTTTTTTAATTCCTTGAGTAACTACTTACAACGCATTAACAGTATCAGGAAAGCATAGCTATTCAAGTAACTAAATAATTATGCAAATCTCTAAAACATAGTAATGGACCGATTATTTTTAAAATACAACACACTGACAAGTAGTTTATTTTCAACTCCGTTTTGGATTGTTAATGCCATTGCTTGGGGAAAAGCAAAAGGAGGAGGAGGAGAAACAAGAATAGAAACAAGAAATAGAAGCAGCGGCATTAGCAAATAAAGAGGAACAAGAAGATGATAATGAGAAAAAGAAAAAACAGACTGGAAGAAAGGAAAAAGAACAGGTGAGGGAATCGGAAGGCCTATTACGATACCTTGATTCCCCTCCTTGATTCGAGAAATTTGAAAAAGTTTAAGACTTTTTCACAAGAACAACAACAAAACAAGCAAAAAGATACACAAATAGTCACCCCCTGAATTTTGTTAAAGAGTGAGATAATGCTACACTCACACCTGGCTCACGTGTCAGCAGGAGGAAGGACCCTTCAGATTCTGCAGGAAAAGAAGAAGGACTCCTCCTTACCCTGGCTGCTCCTCCACCGCTGCCACTGAGGCCCACGGTACAGCACCCACAGGTTCCTACTGACGCCAGGCCAGGCCAGGCAGGCTGCCACAGCTCTCCCACTCCCACTTCCCTGACCCCAGATTTGCTGCTGCTGCTACCACTAGCGCTGATGTCAATACAACCACCGCTGCTGTCACCCTCAATGCACTGGCCCACCCTACAAGGCTCCTACCCCCTGGCCACTGCTGCACCCCTGCCCTCACCCTGGCCATAACCACCACCCTCCTACCGCTCCAGCACACTGCAGTCTCGGCGGCGGCCACCCACCGCAGCAGGTGGTGGCAGCGAGACGAGCCACACAGTGTGGCAGGCCCCAGCCTCCAACAGGGGGCTCCTCCTCCAGGCACAGAGCAGCTCGGCGGGCAAAGCCAGAAAAGCCTAAAACAGGATGGAGCAACTGGTAGCGTTAGAACCTCACCTTGTCAGGCTGGCCACTGGGTGGGAGGGGCTGGTTTCAGTGAAGGCACTCACACCCTCCAAAGTCCAGCCTCTCCTCTGGCCCAGCGGGCCAGGAACTGGGGCCTGGGGTGGGGACTGGAGACTCCACAGTGGCTGGCTACCCATTCCACAGGAACTGCTGGGCACCAGGGCTGAACTCCTCAGGGAGCAGGAACAGCAGAAACTCAGACCCAGACACCTCCCCCCACCACCCAAGTGCCAGTTTCTGTTCCTGACGCCTCCACCCACAGGGCCCTGTCCACCCGTGGTACCTGCTACTCCATGCCTGGGGGTCCCAGGTTGTCTGTCCGCCACACAGAGTGAGAGGATGCAGATCCAGGAACCACAGCAGGTGTGGGGGTCCTGCAGTGCTCAGGAGTCTGGAGTCCAGCTCCTTCCTTGGAGACCACCACTGTGGCGGCCACCTCTGCTATCTACAGTGCAGCCTGAAAGCGCCCCTAACCCGATGCTGGTAGTGTATCCCCCAGTAGTGCCCCAAACACACCCCCCACTTGCCAGCAGTGTATCCCCCATAGCACCCCTAACCGCTCCCCACCTTGGACACTGCAGCACCGTGTAGCGCCCCCAACCTGCCCCCTGTGGCGGAAGTGATGCCCAGGATAGTGCCCCAACCTGCCCCCCACTGTGGGCAGCACAGCCCTGGATAGGGCCCCAACCCTCTGTCCCCTGCAGGCAGTGGCACCCAAATAGCACCCCCAACCTGCTCCCCATTGCCAGGCAGTGCAGCTGCTGATATGCACTTACCCTGTTGTCACCTTTCTACCACTCTGGCTGGTATGACGCAGTCTCCGTGGCTGCCACCAACCTCAGTGAGGGGAGCCATAGTGTTGCAGGCTCCAGCCTCCAGCCTGTGGCAGGCGGGCTCCCTTTTCCTGTAGCAGGGCACAGAGCATGTCTGGCTGCCTTGCTGCCATCTTACCACTTTGGCCACACTTCCGTCTCCCTCTTGGCCACCCATGTTCTGATTGGATGAGAGAAAACCTCTAACCCTATTCTGATTGGGCTTTATTATCATGTTGTGATTGGTTATCCTAAGACTTCTCATCCAATCAGAACATGTAGTCCAGGAACCTCGGTATATAAAGCATGCTAAGGTGGAGTTAGGCCATTCCAGGCTCTTCAGAGTTTGTCTGTTCTGCTTGGTCAGTGCCTGGCTTGGAAGCGTGAGCTGCGGTATGCGGGAGGCTGGAGCTTGTGGCTCTGTGGCTCGCCTCGCTGTGGTGGGTGGAGGCTGGAGCTTGTGGCTTTGTGGTTCACCTCGCTGTGGTGGGTAGCAGTGATGGAGACTGCAGGGCTGCCTGAGTGGTAGGAGGGCTGCCTGCAGCTGGAGCTTCTCTGTGTGCTGCTACAGGAGAAGAGGGAGTCCTTGCCACAGGCTAGAGGCTGGAGCGGTAGAAAAGCAGCGGGGTAGGTGTGCAACCATGTCTGCTCTGCCCACGGCAGGGGGTGGGTTGGGGCGCTATCAGCTGCAGGCTGGACGAGGGTGGGTTTGGTGAGCCATGGTGTTGGGGGGGGCGCTACAATGCCCGTAGCAGGAGGCGGGTTAGGGGGGCTATCAGGTGCTGCACTGCCCGCAGCTGGGGGCGGGTTGGGGGCAGTATAGGGGGCTGCACTGATTGCTCTTGCTAGGATTTCCGGTACTATGTTAAATAACAGTGGTGATAGTGGGCATCCTTATGTTCCAGATGTTACAGGAAAGGCTTTCCATTTTTCCCCATTCGCTATGATTATAGTTGTGGGTCTCTCATATATGGCTTTTATTATGTTGAGGTATGTTTCCTCTGTACCCAGTGTTTTGAGAATGTATGGCATGAAGGGATGTTGAATGTTATCAAATACATTTTCAGCTTCAGTTGAAGTGATCATATGGTTTTGTCCTTTATTCAGTTGACATGATGTATCACACCGATTGTATGTTGAACTATTCT
The DNA here is from genome assembly GCF_029281585.2 of Gorilla gorilla gorilla. NCBI lineage: Eukaryota > Metazoa > Chordata > Mammalia > Primates > Hominidae > Gorilla > Gorilla gorilla. Next base: position 90,921,577 of record NC_073237.2, on the reverse strand, counting down.
TGCATCCCAGGGATAAAGCCCTCTTGATCATGATGAATTATCTTTTCAATGTATTGTTTAATTTAATTTGCTTTGCTGGTATTTGGTTGAGGATTTTTGCATCAATATTAATTAGAGATACTGGTCTATAGTTTACTTTTTTGATGTCTTTGTCTGATTTTGGTGTCAAGGTAATAATGGCCTCATAGAATAAGTTTGGAAGTATTCCCTCTGTTTTTCAAAATAGCTTGAGTAGGATTGGTACTAGTTCTTTAAATGTTTAGTAGAATTCAGCCATGAAGCCATCAGTTCCTGGGCATTTTTTTACTGGGAGACTTTTTATGATGGCTTCAATCTTATTGTTACTGATCTGTCGTGGTCTTGGAAGTTTTCATGGTTTAATCTTGGTAGGTTGTATGTGTCTAAGAATCTGTCAGTTTCTCTAGGTTTTCAAATTTATTGGCATGTAGTAGTAAGTTATGCTCCTTTGAATTTCTGCAGTATCCGTTGTAATGCCTCCTTTTTATCTCTGATTTTATTTGTTTGAATTTTCTCTTTATTCTTAGCTAGCCTGGCTGAAAGTTTTTTGATATTAACTTTGCAGAAAACCAACTTTTTGTTTCATTGATCTTGTGTATTTTTTAATTTCAATTTTATTTATTTGTTATGATCTTTATTTCTTTTCTCATAATTTCAGATTTAGTTTGTTCTTACTTTTCTAGTTTTTAAGTTATTTATTTGAAGATTTTCTTCTTTTTTGATGGTAGGTACATACAGCTATAAATTTCTGCCTTTGCAGTGCTTTCTGTGTATCATAAGTTTTGGCATATTGTGTTTCCATTACCATTTGTTTCAAGAAATTTATCAATTTTCATCTTAATATCTTCATTGACTCATTCAGGAGCATATTGTCTAACTTCCATGTGCTTGTATGGTCTCCAGAATTCCTCTTCTTGTTGGTATCTAGTTTGTTTTATTTTTTATTTTTTTTGAGATGGAGTCTTGCTCTGTCACTCAGGCTGGAGTGCAGTGGTGCCATCTCGGCTCACTGCAAGCTCTGCCTCCTGGGTTCACACCATTCTCCTGCCTCAGCCTCCCCAGCAGCTGGGACTACAGGCACACGCCACCACACCTGGCTATTTTTTTTTGTATTTTTATTAGAGACGAAGTTTCACCATGTTAGCCAGGATGGTCTCAATCTCCTGACCTCGTGATCCGCCCGCCTTGGCCTCCCAAAGTGCTGAGATTACAGGCATGAGCCACCACGCCCAGCCATAGGTATCTAGTTTTATTCCTTTCTAGTCAGAGAAGATGCTTGATATTATTTCAATTTTTTAATTTTTTAAGACTTGTTTTGTGGCCTAACATATGGTATATGCTTGAGAATGAGCCATGTGCAGAATAATGTGTATTCTGCAGCTCTTGGATGAAATATTCTGTAAATATCTATTAGGTCCATTTGGTCTATAACACATACTAAGTTCAGTGTTTCTTTCTTAATTTTCTGTGTGGAAGATCTGTTCAGTGCTGAAAGTGGGGTGTTGAAGTCTCCAGCTATAATTGTATTGAGTTCTAGCTCTCTAACTGTAATAATATTTCCTTTATATATCTGGGTGCTTTGGTATTGAGTGCATAAATATTTACAATTGTTATGTCCTCTTGCTAAATTGACCCCTTTATAATTGTATAGTGGCTTTCTTTGTCTCTTCTTATAGTTGTTGTTTTAAAGTCTATTTTGTCTGATATAAGTACGACTATTTCTGTTCTTTTTTTGGTTTCCATTGGCAGGGAATATCTTTTTGATCCCCTTATTTTCAGCCTATGCATGTCTTTAAAGGTGAAGTGTGTTTCTTGTAGGCAACAGATAAATGGGTCTTATTTTTTTATCCATTCTGCCAGGTATGTCTTTTGATTGGAGAGTTCAGTCCATTTACAGTCATTGTTATTACTCATAAGTAAAGGCTTACTCTTGCTGTCTTGTTATTTGTTTTTCAGTTGTTTTGTGGTCTTGTCTTCCTTTTTGCTTTTGTTCCTGTCTTCTTTTTAGTGAAATTGATTTTCTCTGATGATACGATTTTTTTTTTTGCTTCTTACTTTTTGTGTATCCTTTGTATGTTTTTTTATTTGAGGTTATCATGAGGCTTGCAGATACTATTTTATAACTTGATTTTAAGCTGAGAGTGACTTAACACTGCTTGCATAAACTAACAAGCAAATAGAAGGCTAATGAAGTCTCTACACTTTAACTTTGTCCCCCTGCTTTTTAACTACTTTTGCTGTATCTCATGGGTTTTGGAATGTTGTGTTTCCATTTTCATATGGAAACATTTTTAGTTTTAAATTTATTTTTACAATTTCTCAAGAAAGTTTTAAATTTCTTTTTAAATTTCTTCATTGACCCATTGGTTATTCAGGAACATGTTGTTTAATTTTCACGTATTTGTACAATTTCCAAATTCCTCCTGTTACTGATTTCTAGTTTTATTGCATTGTGGTTAGAAAAGATAATTGACACAATTTTGACTTTTAAAATTCGTATGGACTTCATTGCACCATGTTAGCCAGGATGGTCTCAATCTCCTGACCTCGTGATCCGCCCGCCTTGGCCTCCCAAAGTGCTGAGATTACAGGCATGAGCCACCACACCCAGCCATAGGTATCTAGTTTTATTCCTTTCTAGTCAGAGAAGATGCTTGATATTATTTCAATTTTTTAATTTTTTAAGACTTGTTTTGTGACCTAACATATGGTATATGCTTGAGAATGAGCCATGTGCAGAATAATGTGTATTCTGCACATTCCATTAGGTTAGGTCTATTAATAATTGCTTTATATATTTAGGTGCTCCAATGTTGGATGCATATATATTTATAACTGTTACATCTTCCTGCTGTATTGATCATTTTATATGACCTTTTATATAACGGTCTTTTTTCTCTTTTTACAGTTTTCGGCTTAAAGTCTATGTATTTTGTATTAGTATAGCTACTCTTGCCCTTTTTTGTTTTCCTTTGCATAGAATACCTTTTTCCACCACTTTTCTTTGAGTCTGTGTGTTCTTACAGTTTAAGGGAGTCTCTTATAGGCAGCATATTGTTGGATCTTGTTTTTTTTTTTAATTTATTCAGCCACTATGTCTGCAGAATACATTTTGAATTAATGAAGAAATAGAAGAAAAAGCAAGCCAGATTAGTATGGCTGTATAAAAAATTTAAAACTTGTAATTAAAAAGAACACAATATAACAGGATGAAAAGGAAAGCACTAGAATGGAGGAATACTTGAGATAGTTAAAAGTTTAATATTATAGTATGTGAGGACATAGTATGTGAGGACATATTTCCAAGATTATGTCAAGGGAACTTGTTATGTCAATGTGATGGTTCACACCATTGAAAACAAAACAGCAAAATTATTGAATTATTTAATTTATTGATCATTTTAAAATATAATCTTAAGGCTGTAAATAAATGTCTACTAACTGAACAAAAAAATGATTTTAAAATCCTGGCAATGCTGGTGAGAAATAAATATATTGCTTTAATGTTATGTATTTAGTATTCAATCACTTGTAACAGGAGCTATTAAAATGACTACTTTTTTATTCAGTAATCTTACCCTTTGACATTCACCTTAGAGAAATAATTGAAACAAATAAGAACCTCTGCCAGGCATGGTGGCTCATGCCTGTAATCACAGTACATTGGGAGGCCAAGGCAGATGCATAGATTGAGTTCAGGAGTTTGAGACCAGCCTGGGCAGCATGGCGAAACACCATCTCCACCAAAAAATACAAAAATTAGTCGGGCAGTGGCACATGCCTGTGGTCCCAGCTACTTGGGAGGCTGAGGTGGGCCAAGATCATGCCACTTTCACTGAGCCACTTTCAGTGAGCCAAGATCATGCCACTTCACTCCAACCTGGGTGACAGAGTGAGACCTCATCTCAAAACAAAAACAAAACAAAAAGGAATAAGAACCTCATGTGTAGATCTTTTAAAACAACATAACTGGCAGGTCACAATGGCTCACACCTGTAATCCCCATACTTTGGAAGGCCGAGGCAGGTGGATCACCTCAGGTCAGGAGTTTGAGACCAACCTGGCTAACATGGTAAAACCCCATTTCTACTACAAATACAAAAAATTAGCTTGGCGTGATGGCACGCACCTGTAATCCCAGCTACTTGAGAGGCTGAGGCACGATAATCGCTTGAACCCAGGAGGCAGAGGTTGCGGTGAGCCACGATCACACCATTGCACTCCAGCTTGGGCAACAAGAGTGAAACTATCTCAATAATAATAATAATTTATATTGCAAAAACAATAAATAGATTTTAAAAGCTTTGAGGCTGGGCACAGTGGCTTACACCTGTAATCCTAGCACTTTGGGAAGCTGAGGCAGGTGGACCACAAGGTCAGGAGATCAAGACCAACCTGGCCAACATGGTGAAACCCCATCTCTACTAAAAATACAAAAAATTACCTGGTGTGGTGGCAGGCGCATGTAGTCCCTGCTACTCAGGAGGCTCAGGCAGGAGAATAGCTTTAACCTGGGAGGCAGAGGTTGCAGTGAGCTGAGATCACACCACTGCACTCCAGCCTGGGTGACAGAGCAAGACTCTTGTCTCATACAAAAAAAAAAAAGTAATTGATAGCTGAGAACAAGCATTTTCAAAGAGAAGAAATTTTCCACCTTGCCCCTTGTGGAACTGAAACTACTCTTTGCACGTTCTGCTGCCCTTCCAGCCTGCAGGCAGAATGCTGTTCTTGGCAAAGCAAGAGTCCCTTATTCCTCACCCCATCACTTTCCAACATAACCAGGAAGGTTCAGATGACCATAAGTGAAAAACAACCAGAAAAAGTCAGGAGAATAAAGAGTCTCTCTCATTTTCACTTGGGCAACAGGTGTGAACAAGAAAATTAAGTATTTTTGTTTTATTTTTTAAAATATTAACTTCTTCTTTTCACCCTTCCTTAGATGTATCTATTTTAATAACATTTTGCATGTGACAGTGATGTTATCCATGCTGAATAAACTAGAAATGACAATTGAGTTGTGAGGGGAAAAGAGATTGAAAACATATGCCTTGGATATATGAATTATGTTTGGATACTGAATTGAACCACTGAACTGTAAAAAAATGTTATGAGACAGGGAAACTGAACTGGCTATGTGACAATACTAAGGAATTATTGCTAACATTTAAAAATGTGATATGGTATTGTGGTTATGTTTAGAAATAAAAATAATCCTTATCTATTAGAGATACATACCAAAGTGTTTATGCATGAAATGATATGATGTCTGGGAATTTTTATAAAACAATCCAAGGCAGGAATGAGGAACAGTTTGGGTGGGAGGGACTGATGAAATAAGATTGGCCATGTGTAGACACATGGTGCTTTGCTTTACTGCACTTTGCAAATATTGCATATTTTACAAATTGAGGGTTCATGGCAACCCTGCATCCAGCAGTGTTGCAGGAAGTCAGTGACTCCGAACGGAGGGACCGGCTGAAGCCATGGCAGAACATAAATTGTGAAGATTTCATGGACATTTATTAGTTCCCCAAATTAATACTTGTATAATTTCTTATGTCTGTCTTTACTGCATTCTCTGAACATAAATTGTGAAGATTTCATGGACAATTATCACTTCCCCAATCAATTCTCTTATAATTTCCTATGCCTGTCTTTACTTTAATCTCTTAATCCCATCATCTTTGTAAGCTAAGGATGTATGTCGCCTCAGGATCCTGTGATGATTGCATTATCTGCACAAATTGTTTGTAGGGCATGTGTGTTTGAACAATATGAAATCTGGGCATCCAAAAGGAACAGGATGGCTGCAATTTTCAGGGAACAAGGGAGTAAACCATTGGGCCTGACTGCCTGAGGGGCCAGACAGAACAGGGTCATATTTCTCTTCTTACAAAAGTGAATAGGAGAAATATCGCTGAATTCTTTTTCTCAGCAAGGAACAGCACTGAGAAAGAGAATGCATTCCTAGGGGGAGGTCTCTAAAATGGCCGCTCTGGGAATGTCTCTGTTATATGGTTGTAGATAAGGGATGAAATAAGCCCCGGTCTCCTGTAGCACCCCCAGGCCTATTAGGATTAGGAAATTCCTGCCTAGTAAATTTTAATTAGACCGGTTGTCTGCTCTCAAACCCTGTTTCCTGATAAGGTGTTATCAATGATAATGCATGCCCAGTGGGACATGAAACTTCATCAGCAATTCTAATTTCGCCCGGTCCTGTGATCTCACTCTGCCCCCATTTGCCTTGTGATATGTTATTGCCCTTGAAGCATGTGATCTCTGTGAGCCACACCCTATTTGTACACCCCTCCCCTTTTGAAATCCATAATAAAAACTTGCTGGTTTTGCGGCTCAGGGGGCATCATGGAACCTGCCAACATGTGATGTCTCCCCTGGACACCAAGGTTTAAAATTTCTCTCTTTTGTACTCTTTCCCTTTATTTCTCAGACTGGCCGACACTTAGGGAAAATAGAAAAGAATGTACATTGAAATATTGGGGGCTGGTTCCCCCGATACAGTAATTCTTTTTTTTTTGTTTGAGACATGGTTTCATTTTGTCTCCTAAGCTGGAGGGCACTGGTGCCATCACAGCTCACTGCAGCCTTGACCTCCCACACTGCAGCTTTTTGATTTAAAGTGAGAGACATACATCTCTTCCTTTTACTCAAACACTTAGAAGCCATTGTAAGGTAATTAATTGGCCTAATTTCAACATTGTTGTATCTGAAAGAATAGAGAGGCCCAAAGAGAGGGAGGGACATCGGGGAATAGTCAGTGAGTGAAGCAGTCAGAACACACTCAACACTTACTGACCTCTCAGGTGGAAGCAATCCTCCCACCTCAGCCTCCTAAGTAGCTGGTAGCATTTGCCACCACACTAATTTTTTTTTTTTTAGTAGAGAATGGGGTCTCACTGTGTTGCCCAGGTTTGCATTGAATAATTCTGTTGGCACCATTTTTCCAACAGCATGTGCTCACTTCTTGTCTTGGTGTTACATTTTGGTAATCCTTGTAATATTTCAGAGTTTTTCATTAACATTGTATCTGTTATGGTGATCTGTGATCAGTGACCTTTGATGTTACTACTGTACTTGTTTTGGGATGCTATCAAGCCGACCTATATAAGATGGTGAACTTAATCGATAAGTGTTGAGTGCGTTCTGACTGCTCCACCCACTGACTCTTCCCTCATCTCTCTCCCTTCCTTTGGGCCTCTCCATTCTTTCAGATATGACAATATTGATATCAGGCCAATTAATTACCCTGCAATGGCTTCTAAGGGTTTGAGTAAAGGGAAGAGTTGCATGTCTCTCACTTTAAATCAAAAGCTAGAAATGATCGGACCTCTTCAAGGAGAACTACAAACCACTGCTCAGTGAAATAAAAGAGGATACAAACAAATGGAAAAACATTCCATGCTCATGGGTAGGAAGAATCAATATCGTGAAAATGGCCATACTGACCAAGGTAAGATTCAATGCCATCCCCATCAAGCTACCAATGACTTTCTTCACATAATTGGAAAAAACTACTTTAAAGTTCATATGGAACCAAAAAAGAGCCCTCATTGCTAAGTCAATCCTAAGCCAAAAGAACAAAGCTGGAGGCATCACGCTACCTGACTTCAAACTGTACTACAAGGCTATAGTAACCAAAAGAGCATGGTACTGGTACCAAAACAGAGATATAGACCAATGGAACAGAACAGAGCCCTCAGAAATAATGCCGCATATCTACAACCATCTGATCTTTGACAAACCTGACAAAAACAAGAAATGGGGAAAGGATTCCCTATTTAATAAATGGTGCTGGGAAAACTGGCTAGCCATATGTAGAAAGCTGAAACTGGATCCCTTCCTTACATCTTATACAAAAATTAATTCAAGATGGATTAAAGACTTAAATGTTAGACCTAAAACCATAAAAAGGTTAAAACCTAAAACCATAAAAAGACCTAAAACCATAAAATGTTAAACATAAAACCCTAGAAGAAAACCTAGGCATTACCATTCAGGACATAGGCATGGGCAAGGACTTCATGTCTAAAACACCAAAAGCAATGGCAACAAAAGCCAAAATTGACAAATGGGATCTAATTAAACTAAAGAGCTTCTGCACAGCAAAAGAAACTACCATCAGAGTGAACAGGCAACCTACAGAATGGGAGAAAATTTTTGCAATCTACTCATCTGACAAAGGGCTAATGTCCAGAATCTACAATGAACTCAAACAAATTTACAAGAAAAAAAGCCCATCAAAAAGTGGGCAAAGGATATGAACAGACACTTCTCAAAAGAAGACATTTATGCAGCCAAAAGACACATGAAAAAATGCTCATCATCACTGGCCATCAGAGAAATGCAAATCAAAACCACAATGAGATACCATCTCACACCAGTTAGAATGGCGATCATTAAAAAGTCAGGAAACAACAGGTGCTGGAGAGGATGTGGAGAAATAGGAACACTTTTACACTGTTGGTGGGACTGTAAACTAGTTCAACCATTGTGGAAGTCAGTGTGGCAATTCCTCAGGGATCTAGAACTAGAAATACCATGTGACCCAGACATCCCATTACTGGGTATATACCCAAAGGATTATAAATCATGGTGCTTTAAAGACACATGCACACATATGTTTATTGCGGCACTATTGACAATAGCAAAGACTTGGAACCAACCCAAATGTCCAACAACGATAGACTGGATTAAGAAAATGTGGCACATATACACCCTGGAATACTATGTAGCCATAAAAAAGGATGAGTTCGTGTCCTTTGTAGGGACATGGATGAAGCTGGAAACCATCATTCACAGCAAACTATTGCAAGGACAAAAAACCAAACACTGTATGTTCTCACTCATAGGTGGGAATTGAACAATGAGAACACATGGACATAGGAAGGGGAACATCACACACCGGGGCCTGTTGTGGGGTGGGGGGAGGGAGGAGGGATAGCATTAGGAGATATACCTAATGTTAAATGACGAGTTAATGGATGCAGCACACCAACATGGCACATGTATACGTATGTAACTAACCTGCACGTTGTGCACATGTACCCTAAAACTTAAAGTATAATAAAATAAATAAAGCTAAGATAAAAAGCTAGAAATGATTAAGCTTAGTGAGGAAGGCATGTTGAGAGCCATGATGGGCTGAAAGCTAGGTCTCTTGTGCCAAACAGCCAAGTTGTGAAAGTTTTTGAAGAAAATTAAATGTGCTACTTCAGTGAACATGCAAATGTTAAAGTGAAACAGGCCAGTCTCAGTGGCTCACACCTGTAATCCTAGCACTTTGGGAGGCCAAGGCAGGCAGATCATTTGTGGTTAGGAGTTCGAGACCAGCCTGGTTAACATAGTGAAACCCCATCTCTATTAAAACTACAGAATTAGCCAGGCATGGTGGTGCATGCCTGTAGTCCGAGCTACTCGGGATGCTGAGGCAGGAGAATCACTTGAACCTGGGAGTCGGAGGTTGCAGTGAGCCAAGATGGCACCACTGCACTCCAGTCTAGGTGAAAGAGCTAGACTCCATCTCAAAAACAAAAAAAAACAAAAAAAAAGAAATAAAGAAAGTGAAACAGGCTTACTGCTGATATGGAGAAAGTTTGAATGGTCTGGATAGAGGATCAAATCAGCTGCAACATTCCCTTAAGCCAAATCCTAATTCAGAGCAAGGCCCTAGCTCTCTTCAGTTCTCTGAAGACTGAGAGAGGTGAGGAAGCTGCAGAAGAGAAGTTGGAAGCTAGCAGAGGTTGATTCAGGATGTTTAAGGAAAGAAGTCATCTCCATAACATAAAAATGCAAGATGAAGCAGCAAGTACTGATGGAGAAGCTGCAGCAAGTTATCCAGAAGATCCAGTTAAGATCATTGATGAAAGTGGCTACACTAACAACAGTTTTTATGCAGATGAAACAACCTTCTATTGGAAGAAGATGCCATCTAGAACTTTTAATAGCCAGGAAGGAGAATTCAAAGCTTCACATGACTGGCTGACTTTCTTAGGGGCTAATGCAACTGGTGACTTTAAGTTGAAGCTAGTGTTCACTTACCATTCTGAAAATTCTAGGGCCCTTGAGAATTATGCTAACTCTTCTCTGCCTGTGCTCAGTAAATGGAACAACAGCCTGGATGACAGCACATCTGTTTACAGCATGGCTTACTATTTTAAGTCTCCTGTCAAGACCTACTTCTCAGAAAAAAATATTTCTTTTAAAATATCATTGGTCATTGACAGTGCACCGTCACCCAAGAGCTCTGATGGAGATGTACAGTAGACGAATGTTGTTTTCATGCCTGCTAACACAGCATCCATTCTGCAGTCCATGGATCAAGGAGTAATTTTGAATTTCAAGTCTTACTATTTAAAAAGTACATTTTGTAAGGCTATATGGCTGCCATAGGTAGTGATTCCTTCTATGAATATGGGCAAAGTCCATTGAAAACCTTCTGGAGGCCGGGCGCAGTGTCTCACGCCTGTAATCCCAGCACTTTGGGAGACAGAGGCAGCTGGATCACGAGGTAAGGAGATCAAGAGCATCTTGGCTAACATGGTGAAACCCCGTCTCTACTGAAAATACAAAAAAAATTAGCCAGGCATGGTGGCAGGCGCCTGTAGTCCCAGCTACTCGGGAGGCTGAGGCAGGAGAATGGTGTGAACCTGGGAGGCGGTGAGTCGAGATTGTGCCACTGCACTCCAGCCTGGGTGACAGAGCGAGACTCTGTCTCAAAAAAAAAAAAAAAAAGAAAAGAAAAAGCCTTCTGGAAAAGATTCACCATTGTAGATGCCATTAAGAAATTTATGATTCATGGGAGAAAGTAAAAATATCAACATTAACAAGAGTTTGGAAGAAGTTGATTCCAGCCCTCATGGGTGACTGGGGAGTTTAAGACTTCAGTGGAAGAAATAACTGCAGATGTGGAAGAAATAGCAAGAGATCTAGAATTAGATGTGGAGCCTAAAGATGTGACTGAATTGCTGCATCATGACAATACTTGATCAGATGAGGAGTTGCTTCTTATGGGTGAGCAAAGGAGGTGGTAATTTACTCCTGGTGAAGAGGGTGTGAATGAACATTGTTGAAATGACAACAAAGGATTTAGAATATTACATAAACTTAGTTGATAAAGCAGTGGCAGTGTTTGAGGGGAATGACTGTAATTTTGGAATAAGATCTACTGTGGGTAAAATGCTGTCAAACAGCATCGCGTGCTACAGAGAAATCGTCTGTGAAAGGAAAAGTCAATGTGGCAGACTTCATTTTATTTTTGGAGGACATTTTAGTTATAACATCAATTTCTGTAATAGTTGCAGGACTATGCAGATTGTCCGTTTCATCTTGGTTGAGTTTTGGTAGTTTATAGTTTTTGAGAAATCAGTTTATATTTAATAACCTGTTCAATTTATGAACTTAAAGTTCTTCATAATATTTCCTCATCTTTATAATGGCTGATGAATCTGTAGTAATATCCACTATTTTATTTCTAATATTTATAAGCATTGTCTTCTCTCTCTTTCTTTCTGTCTCTTTGCCAGTCCTGTTAAGGGTTCATCAATTATATTAGTTTTCAGAAGAAACAGTTTTTGTTTTATTATTTTTCTATTATTTCTCTATTTCAATTGTATTAATTTAGATTTCTATCACATTCTTCCTCCTAGTTGCTTTGAGTCTATTTTGCACTACTTTTTCTAGTATCTTGAGGTAGGAACTTAAGTAATTTTTTCCTTCTTTTCTATCTAGTCATTTTAGTAGTATAAATTTTCCTCTTGGCACTGTTTTAGCTGCATCCCACATATTTTTATATACTGTGTTTTACTGCTCTATTCTATGTGTTTGTTTATTTCACTTGAAACTTTCTCTTTGAGTCATGGATTTCTTAGAAATGTGTTATTTAGTGTCCATATGCTTAGAGATTTTTCTACTGCCTTTTAATCACTGATTTCTAGTTTGATGCCATTGTGATCAGAGAATAAATTCTCTATGATTTCAGTTCACTTGAATATGTTAAGATCTATTTTCTGGCCCAGGATGAGATCTATCTTTGTCAACGTTTCATAGGGGTTTGAAAAACATGTGTATTGGGTGGAGTGTTCTGTATGTGTCAGTTAGATCCTGTTGGTTGATTAAATACCTTTTATGATCTTTTCTGTCTGTTTTCTAAGGGTGTTAAAGTTTTCAACTACACTTGTAGATTTTTCTGTTTTTCCCTTAGTTTTAACTGTTTCTGTTTCCTGTTGTGAAGCTCTGATGTTTGGTTTTTACACATTTAGGATTGTTACATATTTCTGGTGGATCAATCATTTCATTATTTTGTGATGTTTCTCTTTGTCTCTAATACTTTTATTTGCCTTAAAGTCTACTTTGTCAGATATTAATATACCCACTCATGCTTTATTAATGTTTACATGGCATGTCTTTTCTTCCTTTTACTATCATTATGCCTGTGTTATTGACTTTGACATATATTTTAAGCCTTATGTAATTGAGTAATTTTTTTTTAAGATGGAGTCTTGCTCTGTTGCCCAGGCTGGAGTACAGTGGCGTGATCTTGGCTCACCACAACCTCCGCCTCCTGGGTTCAAGCCATTCTTCTGCCTCAGCCTCCTGAGTAGCTGGGACTACAGGTGCACGGCACCATGCCTGGCTAATTTTTGTATTTTTAGTAGAGACCAGGTTTCACTGTGCTCGCCAGACTGGTTTTGAACTGTTGACCTCATGATCCGCCTGCCTCAGCCTTCCAAACTGCTGGGATTACAGGTGTGAGCCACCACGACCGGCCCAAATAATGCTTTTAATATATTCTGCCTCTCTTTGACTTTTGAGTGGCATATGTAGACTCTTTATATTTAAGATAATTATTGATATGTTAGTGCTTTGTCTGGCACTTTATTATCTGTTTTCTCGGGTTCTCGTTCCTCTTTTACTGCTTTTCTTGCCTTCCTAGGGGTTATTTTCTTTTTTAATTCTATCTCCATTTTTTATAGTATATTCTAATATGTTTCTTTGTATAGTTTTCAAAGTGATTGTTCTGGGTATTACAATAAAGGTATGACTTGTAACAGCCTACTGATGCATTTGTTTCCTACTGCTACTATAGCAAATTGCCACAAACTTGGTGGCTTAAAACAACAGAAATTTCTACTCTCAGTTCTGGAAACCAGACGCCCACATCAAGTTTGCTAGGCCAACATCAAGTTGTGGGCAGGGCTAGAATCACTTCAAAAGCTCTGTGAAAGAATTCTTTCCCTCCCTCTTCTGACTCAGGGCAGCTGCTGGCATTCCTTGCCTTGTGGCCACATCAGTCTACTCTCGCATTCAGAGTCACGTGGCCATCTCCTCTGTCTGAAATCTCTGTCTGCCTCTCTCATGTATGGATACTAGTGATGGCATTTAGGGCCCACCTAGATAATTCAGGACAATCTCCCACATATAGATACCTAATTACACTTGCAAAATCTCTGCTCTAAAAAGTAAGATTCATAGATTGGAGGGATGAAGGTGGGGACCTGAGTGAGGCCATTATTCATCCCACTACAACTAATATCAACATTCACCACTTAGAGCGAAGTGTGGAAACCTCACTTGCATTTAAGACCCTTTTCCCTTTCAACTACTAAAGATAATTGTCTGAAGTACCAGAAGGTGTTCTAATTGTTGTTTCAGTCCTTAAGATTTACAGAACTCATGGTGAACAAAATAATCCATTTTATATTTCCATATTTCTGCCCTATCCATTGTTCCTTCTTCCTTCTGGATACTCTATGCTTCCTTTTGTTATTATTTCTCTTGTTTTTGAAGAATGTCCTTGAGCCAATCATTAATGGTAGGTCTACTACCCACTCTTAATTTGTAACAACAAATTCTTTGCCTGATAATTTTTTTTAAGTTCCATTTATTTGTGAAAGATAGATTCACTGAACATAGAATTTGTGGTTGACAGTTCTTCCTTCTGGCCTCCATGATCCCAAATAAGAAAATCATTGTCATTCAAGTAGGTGTTTCTCTGTAGGTTCCAGAATTATCTTTTGTTTCTTTTTGGTTGTTTTAAAAATTTTTTTCTGTCTTTAGTTTTTAAAAGTTTGATTAGATGTGTCTTGGAATGGACTTGTTTGGGTTTATTTTTGAGAGGTTGACTTAGATTTTTTGGTCTATAAATTCATGAGTTTGCCAAATCTTGGAAGTTTTCAGCAATTACTTTTTAAAATAATTTCAACACCATCATCTAACTCATGTCTTTCTGAAATTCTAATGATACAAAAGTTGGACCTTTATTTTTTATCTCACAGGCCTCTGAAGCTTTGTTCATTTTACATTTTTAGTCTGTTTTCTCTCTGTTTTTCAGTGTAGGGGAATTCTGTTGATCTTGCTCATTTCAATTCTAATATTAAGCAAGTCTAGCAATGTTTGGTTTTCACTTTTTTTTTTTTTTGGAGATGAAGTCTCACTCTGTCACCAGGCTGGAGTGCAGTGGCGCAATCTTGGCTCACTACAACCTCCACCTCCTGGATTCAAGCAGTTCTCCTGCCTCAACCTCCCAAGTAGCTGGGACTACAGGCGCCCACCACCATGCCTAGCTAATGATGTTTTTTGTATTTTTAGTAGAGAAGGGGTTTCACCATGTTGGCCAGGATGGCCTCGATCTCCTGACCTTATGATCTGCCTGCCTGGGCCTCCCAAAGTGTTGGGATTACAGGCATGAGCCACAGTGCCCGGCGAGTTTTCACTTCTATTATTGTACTTTTAGTTCCATAATTTCATTTCAGTTCATGTTTTATAACCTTTATTTCTTTGCTGAGATTTATAATTTTGTTTTCATTTGATTGCAGAAAATTTGTAAATGATCACTAAAGCATTTTAAAAAGATGTCTGCTTTAAAATCCTTTTCAGATGGATGCAACCTCTGATTCATTTCAGTTGGGGTCAGTTGATTGTCTTTCCTCATTCAAGCCATGATTTTCTTGGCTCTTGGTGTGATGATTGTATCCTGGCCCTTTTGTCTGTCATGTTATGTAATGCTAGGTGCTATTTACATCTTTAATTTTAGCGAGCAAGCACCTTGTTTGGGGTCGGCATGTGGGCCTTAGCCTATTTTGTGGGCGGGGGAGGAGGTTTCAATGATAGTTTGATTATTGGAGCCTTTAATGTTTTGCTTTGACATCCTCAGTGGATTTAGTGCCAGAGGTTCCCACTGCTCTCTGCTGGTGCTAGCTGAAGGTGCAGAAGGGTTTACCAGGCTTCTGGTGTGTGGGGTGGGGGTGGGCTGGGGGAGATGTTGGTGAGGTGGGGTTGGAAGGATCCCTCTTCCCAGTGTCCCCTCACCTATTCTACCCCCTCTGCCTCTGTGTCTGGGATGAGGGGACTCTCCATCTCAAACCTGCAGGGACAAAGAGCCTTCTTTGGTCAGGTCACTAATGTAGCTGCACCTCTTTTGCAGGTTCTGCCTTTTTAGCTATTTTTCCTTTGAAAAGGCAGTCCTAGGCCCACAAGGAATATGGAGCCTTCCCTGGTCGCTTATTGTTGGTGTGGCTCCTGTGTCCATCCCCTTTGCTGGTGGTGCAGCCTGTCTGGTAGTCAGAAGAGTACCAGTTCCATCTGGAGAAGGAATGGGCAGGGGTGGGAAACAGCAGGTCTGAGTGGCCTTCTGTTTGTGGGAGCCCACAAGTAAGTCACCCTATGCTCTGCTGTTTCTCTGGTTCTGGATCCCAAGAGGCAAGAAATTCCCAGAGTTCTCTGGTCCATAGAGGATGATCTTAGATAAAGAATTGTTGGCTGGGCGCAGTGGCTCACACCTGTAATCCCAGCACTTTGAGAAGCCAATGCTGGTGGATCACTTGAGGTCAGGTGTTGAAGACCAGCCTGGCCCACATGTTGAAACCCGATCTGTACTAAAAATACAAAAAAAAGAAAGTTAGCTGGGCATAGCGGCATGTGCCTGTAATCTCCAGTTACTTGGGAGGCTGAGGCAGGAGAATTGCTTGAAGCCAGGAGGTGGAGGTTGCAGTGAGCCAAGACTGCGCCACTGCACTCCAGACTGGGCGACAGAGCAAGACTCTGTCTCAAAAAAAAATAAATAAATAAAAAATAATAATAAATAGTTTAAGGATGGGATGGAAGTAAAGACACACCCCTCCATTTCACAGTAGACACTAATAAACAACATGAAATATACAATTCCTGTTTGAGAAAAACGTCAGAACACTATATATTAAAAGTAAACCTTAAATGGATAGACAGCATAATCCTGGATAGCAAGACTCAGCATCACAGAGATGTCCATTCACTGGACAAAAATAAGTGTAAAATACCAAGCATAATAAGATAGATGTTCAGCACATACATTGGCCCTTACACTCTTAGTTAAGAGAATACCATCTTCTCAAGCACATGGGGAACATTCATAAAATTACCATTATCAAAAAACCATTACCATCCCAGAACTTTTCTTACCTTGCAAAATGAAACTTTGTACCCATTAAATAATAGCTTCCTACTTCTCCCTCCCCCAGCCCGTGGTGAGCACTACTCTGCTTTCTGAACGTTAACTACTCTAGGCACATCCTTAAGTGGCACCATATAGTATTTGTCTTTTTGTGATTGTCTTGTTTCACTTAGCATAATGTGTTAAATGCTCATCCATTTTGTATCATGTGTCAGAATTTCCTTCCTTTTTAAAGCTGAATAATAGTCTGCTGTATGGATATACCTATTTTGCTTATCTATTCATCATCAGTCAATGGCCACTTAGGTTTTTTTCCGTCTTTTGTTTTTTTCCATCTTTTGGCTGTTATGAATGCTATGAACGTGGATATACGCGTTTCTGTTCTGTCCCTGCTTTTTAAAAATAAAAATACAGATGGTCTCCAACAAGTTCTTCATGACAGTATAAGTGATACACATTTAGTAGAAACCATACTTCAAATTTCGATTTTTTTTCCCAGGCTGGCGATATGTGGTATGATACTCTCTCGTGACATTGAGCAGTGGCAAGTGAGCTGCAGCTCCCAATCACTATGCACTCAGGAGGGTAAACAACCAATACTCTACTGTGCTCATACCGAAAGTGCTGAAGCTTCTAAGCTGTATTAAATGCATTTGCAATGTATGATATTTTCAGCTTACAATGGGCTTATCAGGATGGAACCCCATCGGTAAGTTAAGGAGCATCTGTAGTTATGATGTTTTTGAAGGGAGACTTTGAAGGAATTTTGTTAAAAATAAAATTTTTTTGAAAATACATACCTTTTGCATCAGCTGAAAGATTACAACTCAGTTTAATTGAAAGGCACCCAACAGAGCAATACTATTTGCTTTTAAAAAAAGACACAAAAGACATAAAAGTAACCACTGTAAATTTATTATGCATTAGGAAGCTTAACCTAAAAACCAATAGCATAGTAAAAAGATATGTTATCTCTGTTCGTAGCAGAACAGGTTTCAAAATATATTTTCTTTTAAATGTATTCAGTCAGTACACAATCCTTTATAAAAGTTGTATATATTTTTTTCTGTCAATACCTTCATTACATTTATAAATACAAGATTTACACAGCACCCCATCAAAAAAAAAATTAAAACCCTTTACAAATATCTACATATATTTCATACCTATAAAACTTTCAAAGGAGTGCTCTGTTAAAGGTGGGCCCTAGTTAATGGTCCATTTACTGGTGCAGCAAAATACATATAAATCTGTAAAGTTTTCTTTGTCCATAAATGTCCATAAAACATCTCAAAAAATAGCAAGACACTTATCGTGAAACTCAGCTTCATAAAACCTTATTTTAGAAAGGAACTTAATGTGCGTATTCCCATGCGATTCAAAAGTTAAACAGATTGAAATAAAGATGAATTGAAAACAAATGCATACTCAGAGCAGTTAAGGCAGGAGTGTGATGGATGAGAAAAACTTTGAGAAGCAGGACATGGAAGACATGGGAAGAAGCAAATCATAATGCCTTTGAGTCTGAACTTGGATATAAACTTCACTCGTATCCAGTTACTAACTCTCATCCTACTTAGGAATTTCCAAATTGTTAATAACTTTCTTAGAAGCAGCCTACAATCTCTATGTTGCCACCAGAATGCTTGAGTTGTTTTTTTCTTCTGTAAAATCACCTTGGACCCAACCAGGACACCAGGTCCAGGAATCTGAGTTGTGAGTTTTACATGATTTAAGTTTGTAATAAAAATTTCTTTCATCTAGTAAAGGTAATTACTATTCAATATTATTTATGTCCAGAAGTGTATATATGCTGAGTTTCATTCTAGCTAAGAATAGAAAGTAGAATAAAAGACTAGGTTTTTATTTGACCTTTGAACAAAGACAGTAGATCCCTGATACTGACTCTTTAAGAGTGGCCACTCATCAACACCTATGGGCTGATTCAGAGAAACAGGAAGATAGAAATTAAGAAGAGATTCTTTACCTGAAATCTTGCCAGAGATGGCAGTCCTGCTACTGTTCTGTGCCTTCTGCTGAAAAGGGCATGGAAAGATTGCTGCCACTCTTACTCTATAGTCATTACAGGAAAGCCATCCTTTCTACCAGAGAGATGACTTTTTCTATTTGAGTTTCACCTTGGGAGTTGCACATTATTTGCAAGGAAGTATTTCAAATCTTATCTTATTCTAATGTATAAACAGGAAAAAAAAAAGAATATAAGAAAAAAAAACAGGAGGAGGAAGAGCAGAATGATGGCGGTGGTATTTATCAAACTTGGCCCTGAAGGATGCCGTTAGCGTCTCCCATCCAGCACCATGAAGTCACCAGGGGTGTGGCTCCCTCCATGGCTCTCAGAGATGGCGTATGCAGAATCCCACTTTCTGCCGAGTTTACAGCTCAGTGCACTGATTCCCAGGCTCCTCAAATGAAGAGAGCTCCCAGATGCTGCTGTCTTGCAGTAGTGGCTCAATGTCCTCATCACTGCCCCGTTCTGGGGTGTTGGTCAGGCTGCCGCTGCTGCTGTTATTGTGTTTTTGAACTCCACTGGCTTTACTGTATTCAGGAATGAATAAGGCAACCAGAAAAGACATAAGGACTATACATGCCCCAAATAAAAACGGCGGGCCTGGGATGACAGCTCCCTGATGAATGTGGAAAACAAGTGGAGACAAAGAATACAGTTAGTCTTTTAACTCAAAATTATTCCTAGATTACCCAAAAAAAACACACCACCAAAAAGTGAATCATATTCTCATAAGCAAATGTTTCATTAAATGTCAAGGCAAACTCCACTAGAGCTTGGTGTTTGGAATATGACAAAGGGCAACTAATTAACTGCTTTTTGTACCACTTCCAAATAGCTTAAGCAAAACTGTAAGCTTGTAAGCAACAGCTGTTTACCTATAATCCCATCCTATGACTTCAGATCATGCACCTTTGTACATGAACATTAATTCCAGCTTTGTATAGATATCTATACTAAATATGGCTTAGAGGGAACAAGGGAAGAAATTTCAAATAAATAGTACAAAAAGTACCCTACCTCAATTTTTAGCTGGATTTTTAGGTCATTTCAAATTTTAACTAGCCTGGGCTTATCCAGAAAATAGTGTAGTGATTGTGTAGGTAAAAACAGAATCTGAACAAAGTTAAGACATATCTTTTACATAAGATATTAAATCACTAAAATGACCCCTCCCTGATCCCGAGAAGCAATAAACACAATACTTATTGCTGTCAAATAAAATATAGTAACATACAAGTAAGAATGCTCTCCAAATTTAAGGTCACAAGATTTTGCTATAATCATACATAATTGTTACAAAACTAGACTTATGACCAAATTACCTGCAGGGGAACGTTGTTAGAATTCAATTTCGGGCCCAACTCAGTCAGTTCCACATGGAACATGTAGAATATGAAGCCATACAGTGCTGGCCCCAGGCCATTGCATAGTCCTCTTATTCCAGTTATGATCCCCTGGGCAACTCCTAAATCAGAACAAAGAAAATAATGCCAGTCTTCTCAGAAAGGCATCTCAAGATTTGGAGCTGCATAGTACTTTCTCACAACCATGACACACTAATTTGGCAAGACTGAGGAGAAGAGGAGAAAGCATGCTAATGAAAGTAGATTAGGAAGACTTTATCCATTATAAAATAAAATCCAAAACTAACAAAACCATATAAAACATATAAAATCATGTAAAAACATATACAATCCAAAACTTTAATATCTTCCCATTTCAGGCAATGTCCACTTTTCTGTCAACTGAGATTTCCCTGCTCTGGTCATTTACTGGTGCTTTCACAACAAAAACTTGCCCTTCACCTCTGGCAGCCCTGGTGTCAGGAATACAGAGCAGTCCCCAGTAGGCAGACTTCATCTTTACAGGTGTATTCCAGCCTATCTCCCTAGAGACCTACACTGAAAAACCCAGAAGTGCCAAATTCCTAAATATCTCTGCTTTCTAACATAGCAAGTAAAAAGTTAGCTTGAACTGTATGAAATGAATGTTTCTGTAAATCAAAAATGGTAGTATATAATTCAGCCTAATACAATGTGTTCCAAAACTTTTATATGCTGACATTTAGAAACATGTATATTGACATGAATAAGTATAAAAACAGTCAAAAGAAAATCCATGCCCCAAATGACAGGACGGTGTCTGTCAGATGCCAAGGCAGTGACAGTCCTCCACGGATGGGTCACATCTTCACTTCAGACACAGCACCTCCCTAAGGATGCAAACCAACTGAGTTACTGTAGCCAGGAGCGACATACAGAATGTGTGGTCTTCAAGGGACAATATTTAACAATGAATATGAGTAAGATACCTAACTTCTGATATAGAGAAAAAAAATGCAATGAATAAACCATCCTTTCCAATATAGTTTTTTACTAAAACTTTTAAAAGGGCTCTTAGGCATTAAAAAATTTTTCTCCCTCTAAAATTGTCTACTTCTTCCTGAATACAATAAGGTGAGCCATTAGGAGATAGAGAAGGAAAGAGATTATATCTAGCCATGGGAACTGCTTGAAAGGAAAGCAGTCCAGGCACGGGGGCTCACACCTGTAATCTCAGCACTTTGAGAGGCCGAGGCAGGCAGACTGAATCCAGGAGTTCGAGACCAGGCTGCGCAACATGGCGAAACCCCATCTCCACTAAAAATACAAAAAATTAGCTGGGCATGGTAGTGTGCGTCTCTAGTCCCTGGTACTTGGGAGGCTGACTGGGAGATCACTTGAGCCCAGGAGACGGAGGCTGCAGGGAGCCAAGATTGCACCACTACACTCCAGCCTGGGTGATAGTGAGACCCTGTAAGGGGTAGGAGGTGGGGGGTGGGGGGAGGAAGGGTGGGAAAAGAGGGGAGAAGGGATGGAGGGAGGACAAGACAGGACAGGAAGGGAAGCAGAGGCACGGGAAGGATGGGATATGGATCTAGATGGTAGAATGCTATTTTCCACATAGCAGTCTTAATTTTAATTTCATCTCTCACTCAACATCTAACTATCAACAACCACACAGACTTTTTCTTACTACTCTCAAAGAACTATTTTCTAAATTAAGCTCAAAGACTTTGAGTTATTCCAAATAATTAGTGAATAAAGTAATTAAGTAACTCGTGGTTAACTGGTTTTTCATTATTTAATAGACATCTGTTAAAATGTGATTATAGTCTGCTTAATTGTGACACTAAAGAAGAAAAGATGTATCAAAACTGAAAAGGGAAAATGAATAGTTCTATTTCTAATTGTTAGCAATCTGAACTGCTAAGTCTAGCTTTAAAAAATATAAGTGTAAGATCAAAGCAGAGAGGAAAATAGAATGTTCCTATCTGCCAAAGTAAATAGGTATGATAAAAGGGGCCACATGGCTGTCAGCTCCTGCTGTTGATGGGGAGAACTCAGAGCTTCTCCTGCTTCTAGCAGCGAGGTCTCCCGTTGAAGGAGAAAAATAAGGGGGGGGGGGGGGGCAGTGACCTCACCTTGCTGATCTGACTCTGCATTCCGAGAGACGAGGGCACTGATTGCCGGAAACGTGATGCTGGACATGGCGGCCACGGTCCCTGCTGCCCACATCATCCTGCAATGACAGGACAGGCACAGTCAGGTAGCAGGTCAACCTCAAGGAGCTCACTATTCGGAATGCAATCAGTGGCAAAAGTACAAATGCCTTGTTTTCTCCTGTTACATTTTATTTATTTTTTCCTCTTTAAAAATGCATTTTTTTCTAACCTACAAGGTTACACGTGACACTGGAGAAAACGAATGGCCTAGGATGGGGACAGAAGGGCCAGGAAACCTTTGTGTCTTGATTTTACTTCTTTTACAAACTTTTCTTCTCCCTGGTCTCCCTACTGCTATCTTTAGACATAAGCTCAATGAAGTTCGCAAGGAGATTTCTTTTGTTGCTATAAATACCACATTTTCTCCACTGACTTTTCATTTTTTCTTTGTACCTCTCGAAGGCTCAGTTTCACACTGCCCTCTAGCTACAGCTTGCTACCCCTCAACAGAGAGAGCATGGTGTGCCCCCAACTGGAAAAACAGACCCTGCCTTCCTCTTTAGACCTTTGTCCTTCTCCCACTAAGAGTCTTAACTATGTATCAGTATGAGGTGTGAGTGAGTAAAGTGAGGCCCCAACTTTGGGATGGTCATTACTGAAAAAGAAAAACCTCACATGATGACAAAGTCTTTTTAACACTACATGAATGTGACTAAATCAGCTACTGAACCAAAGTTCACAGGAGCAAAATCAAAAAGAACAAGGAGAATCAAGCAAGTTAATCTGGTAAAAAGTCACAGACGGCTAGGGACAGTGGCTCACGCCTGTAATCCCAGCACTTTGGGAGGCCGAGGCGGGCAGATCACAAGGTCAGCAGATCGAGACCAGCCTGGCCAACATGGTGAAACCCATCTCTACTAAAAATACAAAAATCAGCCGGGCATGTGGTGAATGCCTGTAATCCTAGCTACTCAGGAGCCTGAGGCAGGAGAACTGCTTGAATCCGGGTGGCAGAGGTTGCAGTGAGCTGAGATCGTGCCACTGCACTCCAGCCTGGGCAACAGAGTGAGACTCCGTCTCAGGGAAAGAAAAAAAAATTGGCATATGCTTTAAAAAGTAGACATAAAACTTTATTTGGGGGCTGGAGGGAAGAGAGAGATACATTCAATTAAGGAACAATTCCGTGAAAGTCCAATGACATAAAGGCAGTCTTTATAAATAATCCTGTTATTTAGCTCCACATTTCCCCAAATTAAAGCCTAATGGTTTCTGCAATGTTGAATACACCAAACCAGCAAAATAACCCTTGCTTCCTTCTCATCACACCCAACCACCCCAAGCTCCTCTAAGAGGCAACTGTCTGGCAGTTCATGAGAATCTAAGAGTGAGGCTTACCAGGCCTGTGATCCAAAACCGTACCAGGCTAACTGGAGCATCTGGAAGCCCAAGCCAAGGAGGACAGTATTCTTATTTCCTAATGATCTCATCAAGATGCTAAGAAAGGCCGTCTGCAAAGTAAAGGAGACAACTCTGAAAAACCACATCAACACACAGAATTAAAATACAAGCTCTGTGTGTGAAGACCCTTCCCTGATGACCAGGGACTTCTAAGGGCACACTGCCTGACCTGCAACCTCAGAGTCTGGACAGTACTGATGACCTTCTACAGGGGTGGAGTGCTGGGGGCTCCCAGCCTGACCTGGGGCTCAATGCTTTCAGCCTCCTCCCTAAGAAGCCTGTCTACCTGGTGCTCTGCTGGCACTTCCTGAAAGGATATCACAACTGTTCACCAGTTGCCATGACTGAGAGGGACAGCCTCAGTCTCTGGAGAAATACTAATCACTTAAATATCTGTGAATAGCAAACTTCTGCTGAACATTTACAGAATATGAGAGCTCTGCTGGAAGTTTACAAAGTTGGAATCGGGATGTAAGTTTGATTTTAACAAATACATACTCTGCTAAATATAACTAGTTGAGAAAGTCCAAAAAGGGGTTGGATAAAAGATGACTGGGCTGGCCGGGTGCGGTGGCTCATGCCTGTAATCCCAGCACTTTGGGAGGCCGAGGCAAGCAGATCACAAGGTCAGGAGTTCGAGACCAGCCTGGCCAGCAGGGTGAAACCCTGTCTCTACTAAAAATACAAAAATTAGCCAGGCACGGTGGTGCACACTTGTAGTCCCAGCTATTTAGGAGGCTGAGGCAATAGAATCACTTGAACCCGAGAGGCAGAGGTTGCAGTGAGCCGAAATCATACCACTGAACTCCAGCCTGGGTGACAGAGCGAGACTCCGTGTCAAAAAAAAAAAAAGATGGCTGAGTTTATGTTTGATTTGGTAAAAAAACAAAATGATCAACTTGAAAGGTTAACATAATTTACATTTGCAACACATTTCAACAAAAACAAAAATATAAACGGTCTTTGTTTTGATGCATTCCCATAAGCCTTGTCAAATGTAGTAGTTTTGCGGCCTTCTCATTTCTCCTTGAGAGGTTACCACAGAAGAATGCTCTGCTTTCCTGGTAGCCATTTCAGGGAAAACAACCCCTAGGCAGTACCATAAAATATAGTGAATGTGCCTTGGCACAACAGTGAATTAAGGACAATATGCTTCATCTTTTCTGGTACTGTATTTACAATAGATAGGGAAATGGTTAATGCTCTCTACTCACTGAAAATCATGTATCAATACCTATATATAAAATAAATATTTATATATATCTATTTTATATATATGAATATATATATATATATTCCCCCTCTCTCTTTTTTGAGATGGAGTCTCACTCTGTCACCTAGGCTGGAGTGCAGTGGCACAATCTCGGCTCCCAGCAACCTCCACTTCCCAGGTTCAAGTGATTCTCCTGCCTCAGCCTCCTGAGTAACTGGAATTACAAGCACATGCCACCACACCCAGCTGATTTTTGTATTTTTAGTAGAGACAGGGTTTCGCCATATTGGCCAAGCTGGTCTGGAACGCCTGACCTCAGGTGATCCATCTGCCTCGGCCTCCCAAAGTGCTGGGATTACAGGTGTGAGCCACCGTGTCTGGCCCTCACTGAATATGTTTTAATGCTCTGATTCATATTTCTTCAGTCCTGGGAACAGTCGGAGTTGAAGCAGTTACAGATTTTCATTTCTGCTTTTCATTTCTACTTACTTTTCAACATTAAAATAACACTGAACCATTTTCCTAGTTGATTTTGCAATCCAGAGATAGATTATAATTATTTACTATTTTGGTTGGTGTAAAAGCAAATAAAATAATTGACCCAGCAGAGGTTACGAGAAATATTCTAAAAAGTAGGGAAAGTTGTATCAAAGTTCTCCTAAATCATCTTTTCTGAGAAAACACTAAATGGCAGATGATGCCGGTGCAAGGGGAGCACCAGAGGCCCCCAGGGGCCTGGGATGGGGAACCACTGTGGCTTCCAAGGAGACTTAGGCAGTGGCATCGGGGCCAGGGCCCCTGAGCTGAGGGAGGCAAGGCTGAAGACAAGAGTGGATGCCAGTCACCAGGCTGGGCTGCCTGGTCAAGGATATAATTTTAAAAACATTGTTTTAAATAAAAACATAAAAAATTCCCCTAAATTACAACCTCAAAAAAGAAAATAACCTCTACACATTATATAAGAAGGAATAGTTCTGTGGACCACATTCACATCAGTTTCTTGATCTGATATTATACTATAGCTTGCAAGACCTTACCATAGCAGGGGGTGAGGGACTGAGGTAGCAGCTCAGGGAATATCTTCCTGCATTTTTATATGTGGCTTCCTGTGAAACTATGGTTATCAGGATATTTTTTAAATTTTTTAAGTATAGATAAAATGATACTCACCTGAGCCACAATAGACAGAATTCCTACCATAGCTATGAATGCTGCAATTTTAACAGATCCAAAACCTATGACCTATGGAAATGGAATGAAAACACTTTAGTAATATAGATATTATAAAATAATAAGGAATATTATGTTCTATTACAATGATAAGTCTAGGAAAATTCATAAAACCAGTGGCAAATTAAGACATGCTGAAAGCTGAACCTATATAACCAGTAATTTATATGTAAAACTGATATAAGAAATCGTTATAAGCAGGCACAACTTAAATTGTGAAATGTTTTATAGACATTTTCTATTATATGTCTACCTGTTGTTTTATATACCGTCTCCATCCCCAACCACAAATTGATAAATATGGTATCAAGTAATAAAAAATGAAACAAAATGACTGACTTTTGATGCTGCCAATACAGCATTACTCATTAGCAAAGCCAGTGGCTCTCAACTTTGCCTGCACATTAAAATCATGATGTAAGCAAAAGACAAGGGATAAGGAGAGCAAGGGAAGGAGAGCAGTGAGATGCTGGAAGACCACTGGAGACCAGTTAAATCAGGCTCTCTGGCGGTATGACCCGGGCACAGGTATGTTTTAAAAGCTCGCACGGTGATTCTAATAAGCAGCCACAGTAACCTGGCAATGATTTCTAAGCCTCTGACCGTAACAGTATCTCTGAAATGTCTACAACTTTTAAGTCTTAAATATCAAGTTTTTTAAAAGTTACGTTATTTTGGGGCTAGGCGCAGTGGCTCACGCCTGTAATCCCAGCACTTTGGGAGGCCAAGGCAGGCGGATCATCAGGTCAGGAGTTCGAGACCAGCCTGACCAACATGGTGACACCCTGTCTCTACTAAAAATACAAAAAATTAGCCAGACGTGGTGGCGTGTGCCTGTAATCCCAGCTACTCAGGAGGCTGAGGCAGGAGACTAGCTTGAACCTGGAAGGTAGAGGTTGCAGTGAGCCAAGATTGTGCCACTGTATTCCAGCCTGGGCAACAAAGTGAGACTCCGTCTCAAAAAAAAAAAAAAAAGTTACATTATTTTGCCCTATATTAAAATTCAGGAAAAGGACCTTAAAAATTATGGGATTAAATTATATACATTATTCTCATTTCACAAATGAGTGTCTTGCTTCCAGGGACACAATTGGCTAATGAAAAGTCCTAGGGCTAGAACCTCTGGACAGCCAATCCAGTGCTGCTGACATTAACATTTTGTTTGAAGTTTTAAAAACTGGAACCGGAAAATGTAGATTTAGGGATTCTCAGCCTTTATTTGTAAATATATATTATTGTTAAAGAGCTTTATTAAGATAGAATTTAAATACCATACAATTCACCCATTTAAGTGTGTAGGTCAATGGTTTTAGTATATCCAAAGAGTTGTGCAACCATCAGCACAATCAAAAGTGATTTTCATCATTCCTCAAAGAAACGTAGCAGCCATTAGGAGTTCTACTCCTCTAACCTTCCCATCCCCCAACCGTTAGTCTACTTCCTGTCCCTATGGATTTGCCTATTCTGGGCATTTCATATAAATGAAATCATATAATGTGCAGTACTTTGTGACTGGCTTCTTTCTCTGAGCATGTCGTCAAGGTTCACCTATGTTGTAGCACATATCTGTACTTCATTGCTTTTTACTGCTGAATAATTAACATTCTAATGTATAGGCATATTTGTTAATCCATTCATTAGCTGATGGACATTTGAGTTGATTCTACTTTCTAGACATTATGAATGATAATCTGTGTACAAGTTTCTGTGTTAGAAGTGTGTTTTCATGTCTCATGGGTACATATACCTAGGAGTAGATTTGCTGAGTCATATGGTAATTATATGTTGAATATTTTGGGGAACTGCCAGGCTGTTTTCTACAGCAGCTGTACCATTTTACATTCTCACCAGCAAGTATGAGGGCTCCGATTTCTCCACATCCTTGTCTGTCTTTTTGATTATAGCCATCCTAGAACATGTGAAATGGTTATCTCATTGTTGGTGTGACTTGCATGTCCTTGACGGCTAATGTTATTCTTCTTTTCCTGTGCTTATTGGCCTTTTGTAGATCTTCTCTGCAAAATCCTTTGCCTATCTTTTCAACTGTGTTGTCTCTTTATTGTTGAGTTATTGTAAGATGCTATTGAGTCTTTTAAGAGTTCTACATGTATTCTGGATACAAGTTATTTATCAAATATATGATCTTCAAATATCACGTGCAAATTTAACTAAAATGTTAGTGTGTTAATTGTTCTTAGCAGCCAGCAATAATATAAAATAACATGGAATGATTCCGATTTGTCATAATTGGTGGTGGTGGTGACATGAGCATATGTGTAGGAGAAAAGCTAGAAGAATAAAATAGTCATAGTTGTTTATTACCTACATAAAGAGATGTAACTTTTTTTTTAGCTTTCTTCCTTGGACTGTCTCATCTTCCTACATTATTTTCTGTGTTAAATGCATATTTAATGTAATGCACAAATTAATTTAGATGCAAGTATAATTTTCTACACTATCTCACCATTCTTCCCTCTAAATCTCTAGCATACAACCACCAAAAATGAGCAAAAGAGAAATGCCTGGGAAAGGTCGGGTGTAGTGGCTCATGCCTATAATCCCAGCATTTTGGGAGGCTGAAACAGGCAGATCACTTGAGACCAGGAGTTCAAGACCAGCCTGACCAACATGGTAAAACCCTGTCTCTACTAAAAATACAAAACTTAGCTGGGTGTGGTGGTGCATACCGATAATCCCAGCTGCTTGGCAGGCTGAGGCACAAGGATTTCTTGAACCCAGGAGACAGAGGCTGCAGCGAGCCAAGATCACACCATTGCACTCCAGCCTGGGCAACAGAGCAAGACTCGTCTCCAAAAAAAAATAAAAAAGTAAGAAGGTTTTATTTATATGCCACCACGTAAAATATTAGTCCCATACCCTCAGGAAAACTATCAGAATGAAGAATTTAATACACTTCATTTTTAAATACAACCAGAAAAAGAGGAATTTATCTTAGGAGGAAGCTTGCTGTGTCAAAGTAAACCATTAGGAAAAAAGGCCTGCCTTCCAATGAAATCAGTAAAAGACCACAGGATGCAATGGAAAGGCAGCTTAGGTCTGAGCAATCCCAGAGAGCTGAAGAAAAGTTGAAAGGGGAAGTTTTTGGTTTTCTTTTTTTTTAATTGCTTTAAGTCAATTATCTGTTTTGGGGGACAAAATAGGGTATAAATTTTTTTAAAGTGTAAAATACTCTAGAGAGGGAAGATTTTGATTAATGCTTTTGAGCCCCCCTGAAGTCCACAGCAGCAGTTGAGCTATGACCTACTGAAGATGCCTCAGCAAGCTGGCTTCAATCAGACCTGGAACAAGGGCAGGTCTGAAATAAGTTTTATCTGTTAAATTTAATTAATATTATTAAAGATTTAAAACATTACAGTACATGAATGTTACAGCAGCTTTATACACAACTGTCAAACCTTTAAAGCAAGTAAGGTGTCGTTCAGTGCGTGAATGGATAAACTGGCAAATCCAAACAAATGCCAAAAACAAAATGAGCTATCAAGCCATGAAAGAACCTTAAATGCATATTATTAATTGAAAGAAACCAATCTGAAAAGGCTACATACTGTATGAAAAAGGTAAAACTATGGAGACAATAAAGAGATCAGTGGTTGCCAGGGGTTGGTGGTGGAGGGAGAGATAAACAGGCATAGCATAAGGGATTTTTGCAGTGAAAATTCACTGTGTGATACTGTAAGGGTTGATACATGTTATCATGTCATCATATGTTTGTCCAGATACATGTTATCATGTCATCATATGTTTGTCCAAACCCATAGAATGTACAACACTAAGCATGAACCCTAATGTAAACTGTGGACTTTATGTTAAGATAATTTGTCAATGTAGGTTCATCAGTTGTAAAAATTTCCCACCCTCGTGGGAGATGTTGATAGTGGAGGAGGCTATGCATGTATGGGGATAGGGGATATATGGGAAATCTCTATATCTTACTCTCAATTTTGCTGTGAACCTAAAACTGTTCTAGAAAAATAGTCTATTTAAAAAAAAAAAAACAGTCTGGGCACAGTGGCTCACGCCTGTAATCCCAGCATTTTGGGAGACCGAGGCGGGTGGATCACTTGAAGTCAGGAGTTCGAGACCAGCCTGGCCAACATGGTGAAACCCTGTCTCTACTAAAAATACAAAAATTGGCTGGGCATGGTGGTGCACGCCTGTAATCCCAGCTACTCGGGAGGCTGAGACAGGAGAATCGCTTGAACTCAGAAGGTAGAGGTTGCAGTGAGCCAAGATCGTGCCATTGCACTCCAGCCTGGTGGACAAGAGCAAAACTCCGTCTCAAAAAAAAAAAAAGATAAATTATGTTTCTGCTAATTCTGGTTAATTCTCAAGAAAAAAAAATGTCCACAGTAATTATCTTACTATAAATCATTGCATTAAAGGTGCCCTGTTTACTAATTATATGCCAGCACCTACATTTATAACTAGAAGCAAGTTCACATGTTTTTTCCTCTGCAGTGGTTTCCTCAAAATATCTTTAGACAAATCTCCATCTTTGATTTTCCTGGTATTGAAAGGCTACTAGCCACTCACTACTCACCTGCCTGAGATAGAGAAAAAAACTTGAATACTGTCCAGCTTCAGGAAGGTATGAAAGAAACACGGTGATGCAGATTAGTAAGACAGTAGAATCTTTTCCAACTTTCTTCAACGACTGAGAATAAGCAGAAAGAACACACTTAAAATGCCAATACACATTAATGTTGCCAATGTTCTGGGACATCAGCTTCATTATTTTGATCTATTAAGATGAATAACAAAAGTCAAATGGTTAATAAAAGGAAGTTCTATCACCATCTTTCTGAGGAAGTTACAAGTCTTAATTTCAGAGGTATGTATTTCAAATCATATAGCTAAAAAAAAAAGAAAAAAATAAACCCACAAAACACACTTACTCATCTTTGTTAACACACTGATTAAAATCCCTGAACAGATTCCCGAACTTCCTATAAACAGAACCTGGAAATATATTCCTACAGAACCTTTTAAGAAAATCACTTCTCTCAATTCATAATGTAACTTCTTTAAAGCCATATTCAGTACAGAGGTTTCCGTATATGTAAATTCACTCTATTCTTCAAAGTGTTCATGTTCAACTTTTATATCTGGTAGACAAATAAGTACGCTCCAGCCATAAGGTCAAACTGGTAAGAACTTGTTGAATGTTACAACCTTGTTGAAAAATCTTTCTTACATACATTGGATTGTTGAATAGAACGAAATGGTAAGTTAATACCAAAGGAGTGGAAAGTGCTACAGAGCTTCTAGCTCATCAGACCATAGCTTTTATGTAATTAATAAGCAAAAGCAGCTAATGTTTGTTGAGACTTTGCTGGGCAACAGACACTAGGCTAGTTAATTTACACACATTAACAGTAATCCCCACGATTGCCCGGAAAAGTAAGCCACAGTAGCTCTACTTCACAGAGGAGCTTCGATGCATAACTTGATCACTACAAAGGAAGGTGGGAAGCCTAACTGGCTGGCTCCCAACCCCACTACTGGCTTCCTTCTCTAAATATTTATTTTGGTGTCTGACATTGTGACAATAATAGAACAGGCAGAATCCCTAGGTCATGCCCTCAGGGGGTATTTTAGAAAAAGTAATTTATGATTAATTATATGAATTTTTCTGAAAGGTAAACTTGGGGGATGAAAAGCAGAAACCAAACTGCTGGTTCTTTTTTTGTCTACAAACTTTTTTTTTTCCCCAAGAAAAATTTCAAACCAGGTAGGGTAGAGAGAAGGTGAGAGATAAGATATGTTTTCCAGTGACACACCACCTTCCCATGCCAAAAAAGAAGGGGGTGGAAAAGGAGAGGAAAGGGAGGGAGGTAGAGAGGGAGAGAGAGACATATTATAGAAAACAATACTCAATCTGTAACAAATTAAATGTCTCTGGTCAAAATTAAAATAACTCATTCAAACCAAAGGCATTTATCCTTTTTGTGTTAAAATGAGTGAAAATGACCACTTCAAATGACCACTTTCACTTATTTTGTTTAAAAAGGATGAAAACAACCATGCAAAAGGAAACTCTCTTCCCAAACTCTCACCAAGAATTAACTAGACATTTTCTCTCTCTTCGTTTGACATGCTTAAGTACCAATTCTATATATTTCTTAATACAAAGACTAACTCAATCCCTTACTTGCAATTAATTTTTTCTATTTTTACTAAAGAAATAAGTCAACAACTGCTAGGATCCTTGAGGCTGCACATACATACTTTCATTTGCTTGGCTTAGAAAGACATTTAGGAAAGTAAATATTTCCATATTTTTTATTTACCGCAAAAGGGTCTGCTTGTTTCCAAGAAATCTGAGCTCCCCAGGAAACCGGTCTCATTTTCTCAGGCAGAGATTCTGGAACAGCCACTAAGATGAAGCAGATGTCCAGAAGAGCCACCACTGTGGCCACCAGCACAACGAGGCTGTCTCCGTAACTGGCAGAAAGATAAGCTCCAATGGCCGGGCTGCTGACAAGACTAGCCGCAAAGGTGGCTGAGACCTGTGGGAAAGCACACTCTCACCCAGGGTCCCATAGGTGAACACCTCTGCGGAAAGCATATCCTTACCCAGGTCTGCCTGCTGCAGGTGCACACCTTCAGGAAAGCACACTCAACCAGGGTCCCACAGGTGCATACCTGCAGCCATGCTTCCCTGGCTTTAAGTAAGACAAAAGAAATGTGTTGCATATAAATTTTAAGAATGAAAGAGAAAGTGATTTAAGAATGTGTTCATAAACTATTAACTGGAGATACCCTGCAGAGCTACAAGAGTAAAAAAGGATTATCTTATTACAAATAAAAATTGTAAAAACCTTCCCCACAAATAAAACATAAGCTCTTTGGTCTTCTTTAACTGGGGACTGGGAATGTGAGATGGTATGAAAAGAATTCCTGCAGGGCTGATGATAAAACTTACAAACTACTCAAGTACTGTGCTTGATTTAATCTTCTAAAAACACTGCACTGTTTGAACATTTTATCATTTGGTGGTCATTTCATTAGCACTGCCTGGGGTCAGGGGGAACCCTCTGCTATTCTTAGAAAAAAACTATTAACAACAACAAAGAATTTGTTGAGGTGGAAATTGAAGCTTTTTGACTAGACAGCTGTAGATTTCTGTCTCTCTGTCACCACCTGACCCTATCCAGTATAGAGACCACAGAGCCAGCTAAGCACACCCACAACCTGAAGCCACATTGAGCCCCTTCACAGTGCACTCCTATAAGCATGTGGAATGTCCACTTTATTTTAGAACACAATCTGAATGGTCAGATGCTTATTGGGCAAACTCCAAATTACAACCACACTAAATGTCAAATGCATATCTATAAGTTAGCTTTTTAAACTTCTAATGGATTTTATTAAAAATCCCAAAAATTCTGGCAATAAAAAATTCTTTTTCATCCATCATCTCCCAACTGAATTAAAAAACACAGTATATCTGAAATTAGTATTATACTAAAAGTACTATAAAAGCTAAAACTCAAGTATTTTTGGAGGGGAAAAAAAGAATGTGGAAAATTCCAATGTGGGGAATAGGAATCCTTTGTTCAATATTTACTGAGTATCTACTATGTACCAGATGAAGAAGACAAAGCTCTTGCCCTCAGGTTTTCCCACTTTATTCAAGAATATCAGGGCAACCAAATAACTGCATTATAAACTGCAACGACAAGCAAACAGTTATGGGAACATTCCTACACTCTTCTCAGGTGTTAAGGGGGCACTGCTGCAGCATCTTCAGGTGTTAAAGGGTCTATGGCCTCATGAAACTCTATGCAAAATGTGTCTATCTTAAAGCCTAAAGTAGCCTACTTGCTTAGTCTGTGTTTTTATCTAAACTCCTCTTTCACTTAACATTCAATACAACTCTGATGAATAAATCTAAAGAATGGCTTCCCCACAACAAACTCTTAGTAAGTGTTAACTCACTTATTAACATGACTAATCATTGCCGTAGCCCTGAAAGAATTACCACTTTCTTGGTTTACTGAAGAAGTCTGAGTAAGGAAGGTGTACACATTTTTATATTGTTCTTTAATGGGTCTCAAAATGCTCCTTAGAACTTGACTGACACGTTCTGTAATTAATTGGCAATAAATTCTCCTATATCTAGAAGATAGGTAGACTGCAATCCAGGCAGCCTTGCATGCTGAGTTGCTTCTGCTGGCTGGGAGTACACTTCAGCTAAGTGCTGTCTCAGTCTGGATGTGTGCGCTCACTGATTGCTCTCAATGCCCCTGTGAGTAGATATTAACCCTAACTGCCATTAATACAATGAGGAGCTGAGCTGGAGAGGGTAATTAAGTCACAGGCGCTTCTGGTTAGAACTCTCTTAAATCTTTCCTGAAAGCACTACTGCTCAGCACAACATCTGTGTGAAGGGTTTCCCAGCTGAAAGCATTGAAACAAAAATCTAATATTGCAGAAAAATGAGTATCTCAACAGGTATTTCCCATGCTGTAGAAGAAAGCTGTCCCTCACTACTCTGTTGGCCAAGCCTTATGGGCACAACTTGAACATCAACAACCTGCCTTCTTGTTTTTGTTTTTTCTTTTCTTTTTTTTGGCGGGGCGGGGGGAGGTTGTTAATTTTTGGAGTTTTGGGGGACATTTTTTTTTGAGGCGGGTCTGACTGTCGCCAGCCTGAAGTGCAGTGGCGCGATCTTGGCTCACTGCAACCTCTGCCTCCTGGGTTCAAGCAATTCTCCGGCCTCAGCCTCCCAAGTAGCTGAGATTACAAGCGCACACCACCACGCTCGGCTAATTTTTGTATTTTTAGTAGAGACGGGGTTTCACCATGTTGGCCAGGATGGTCTCGATTTCTTGACCTCATGATCCGCCCCCACCTCAGCCTCTCAAAGTGCTGAGATTACAGGCGTGAGCCACCGCACCCGGCCTATTTTTGTTTTTGGTGTTCCTGAGTGAGCTCCAAATCTTGTCTTCTTCGAAGCTTTCCTATCAGCTTCTATCTTTGTCCTCCTCCATCACGACTCTGAAGATGCCCCTTTTTAGGGCATGACATGAGAGGGACATTCAGGAGTGGAGGGAAGAAGCAAGGAGAGAGAGGGAAGGTAGAAGAGTCAGAGGGAAGTGGGGTTGAAAGAGTAGTTTTCAAACTACTGATGTCTAAAGTCAACAAAGTAAAAATTGTTGTGTTTTGTGGAATAGTAGTAACCCATTTATATGCCCATCATTGATTCAGGAAGTTATTCATTCAGTCAGCAATGAATGAGAACTTACTCTACTCCAGGAAGTAGATTTAAAAGACCCAGGAAAAGGAGATAAATAACCTAAGTTTCTGGCATTCAATCTCCCTCCAACCTATTCCCCACAACCTAACCAGATCATCTTTCTTCTTCCACTTTCTTATTCTGAATATTTTCAAATACAGAGGAAGATGGGAGAAGGGTACAAAGCATACTTCCATGTCTCATAGGTTCAGGCATGGAACACACATGCACATCCACATGCTATGCTATCTTTTCCCCTGAACCATCTGAAAGTAACTGGCACAGTCCTGACACTGATGTAAAACGCTTCAGCTATCTTCTAACAAGTCTTTCTTCTACATAATCATAATGCCATTATCATGCCTGAGAAAATTAGAAACACTGTCAGGTTTTAATTATCAGAAAAAAAGGTCTCGTATAACTTTTGTTATTCAGCAACTATGGATTTGATGAATGAGTGAATGTAGTCCTTTTCTACATACCATGTTCCAAATGTATGTCCAAAACACACAACCACTAATAGAGTTAACAATGGGTTAACATTGCTGAGGTTCAGCACCTCTCCAAATTAGGTGCACAAAGAGCTTGTGCAACTTGACTGCTTAACCCTCCTCAGGGGATCAGATAACAAGAAACAAATCAAACTAATTTTTTAAAAAATTCAAATGTTCAATTGTAATCCCCAGTGTTGAAGGTGGGGCCTGGTAAGAGGTGATTGGATCATGGGGGTAGTTTCTCATGAATGGCTTAGCACCACCTTCCTTGGTTGTTAATAGTGAGTGAGTTCTTGTGAGATCTGGCCGTTTAAAAGTGTGTAGCACCTCCCCCTTCACTCTCTCTTCCTCCTGCTCCAGTCATGTGAAGAGGCCTGCTCCAGCTCTGCCTTCCATCATCATGAGTAAAAGCTCCCTGAGGCCTCCCCAGAAGCAGAAGCCTCTATGCCTCCTTTATAGCCTGCAGAACTGTGAGACAATTAAACCTCTTTTCTTTATAAATTACCCAGTCTCAGATATTTCTTTATAGCAGTGCAAGAAAGGACTAATAAACTCACTTTCCAGTAAATTTCTAATACAATGTTAATTACTATTCTGGTTAAAAAATATATATAGTCTATTATCTTACCCATCCATAAGCTGTACTTCGCTCGTGCTCCTGAGTGACATCAGCTACATAGGCAAATATAACAGAAAACGTGACCGAGAAGACTCCAGACACAGAAATCATCGCAAAATACCACCTATAAAAAGATTATTTTAATGACCCAAGGGAAAGGGAGTGTATGTTCACTTTCATTACCTGAGCCAAAGACATCATGTAAAGATTACGCACCAAGAAATAAGTATACTTGTATATGTATGTATACTTAAATATATCAAAAAAAATTTAAGTTAAGACAGGAAGAAGTAGAAACATTCTAATTTCATCATTGTTCAAAGGGGGTCAGTACATGCCCCCTAAAAAAACAAAACAAGAGGAAAAACAAAGAATAAGGGGATTAGGTAAAAGTTATATTTTTAAAGGTAGCCAACAGACAGAAAAAAAACTTCTCAAATATCCTAGCTGTAAGTAAGGAAAAGACACACAACAAATGATTTGAAAAGATCTACATAAAAGCAGAAGTCATAATGAAAAATATTAGTGTACTTAAGACTAAAAATTTGTATCATGTGATAGATGCTTTTTTTAAAAACCCAGTTTAAAATTAACAAAGAAAAACCTTATAGAACAAAAAGTGGGGTTTACTCCAGGATAGAAAAATATTTTAATATTTAAAAATCTATTAATATAATTATTCATTTTAGTAGCTCTAAAGAGAAAAGGTGGGCGGATCACGAGGTCAGGAGATTGAGACCATCCTGGCTAACATGGTGAAACCCTGTCTCTACTAAAAATGCAAAAACTTAGCCAGGCGTGGTGGCGGGCGCCTGTAGTCCCAGCTACTCAGGAGGCTGAGGCAGGAGAATGGTGTGAACCCAGGAGGTGGAGCTTGCAGTGAGCCGAGATCGCGCCACTGCACTCCAGCCTGGGCGACAGAGACTCCGTCTCAAAAAAAAAAAATAAGAGAAAAGGCAAATAATATCCATTAATGCTATAAAGTCATCAAATAAAATCTGACATGTACTCTTAATGTTTTTAAAAATCTGTGGATACAATAGGAATATTTTTCAGTCTAAAAACCAGCTTAACACCTAATGATGAAACATTACAATACTCCCTTTATATATATGAAGAAAATAAGCCCAAAATCTTCACTTTGATTTACTAATATTCATTAGTCAAAGCAATTAGCAAAAGCAGTGAGCAGTATGAAAACTGGAAGGAAAGAGAAAAAATTATTTACAGATGACATTAATATACCTAGAAAACCAAGCAATTAGAAGAGCTCATGTTGTAGCAGAACAAAAAGGATAAAATTTATAGGAACAAAACTTAAGAAATGTATAAGATCTAAAGAAAAAATATTAAGCCAAAAAAAGGACATTAAAAAGTCCCAACTCATTGGAAAAGCATGACATCTTGGACATACTCAATACCAAAAAATTCATCAACTCGTAGAAAATAAAATGATTACAAGTACCCAATAAATTTAGAATGTGATAGGTGTTAGCATAAAATTCCGACCAAATAATCAAATGAAAATATTTTCACACGAGCTAAAAAAAAAAAAAAAAATCTATTAATAGGATTAAAAACCAAAACAAAACTTCCATATGTAAGTGTGTTCTTCACATAAGAAAGAACATCTCTGCAATAGGAATACATACCAAAATACCATCTTCTGTTATCCAAAAAAAAACAACTAAGTTACAGCTCACATGCAAATTCCAACCCACCTTTGGTAACTAAATGGGCTTTGGTCACATGCTAAATACTCTCCCGATTTATACAAAGAAAAAAAAAAAAATTGGGCTGCGCACTGTGGCTCACGCCTGTAATCCCAGCACTTTGGGAGGCCGAGGCAGGTGGATAACCAGGAGTCAGGAGTTCAAGGGAAGCCTCACCAATATGGTGAGACCCCATCCCTACTAAAAATACAAAAATTAGCCGGGCGTCTGTAGTCCCAGCTACTCAGGAGGCTGAGGCAGGAGAATTGCTTGAACCTGGGAGGCGGGGGTTGCAGTAAGCCAAGATCGTGCCACTGCACTCCAGCCTGGTCAACAGGGCAAGACTCCGTCTCCAAAAAAAAAAAAAAAAAAAAAAAAGAACTCAAATTCACATTATGATTTAAAATAGGCTATCAGCCTTATTATAGTATATTTTAAAGTGACTCCTGCCTATTATGATATAAACTATGTTTGTGTCAGTGCCCCACAGCGATGAGCTGACAAAAAATAATATATTTACAAAGTCAACTAAAAGTCACAGTGATGAAGACAGGATTGTTAGCCCATTCTCAGGGTTAAGCTCCCATACCTGACATCATGGCAACATCAGCTGCCTGAAGAGGCATCTTTTATTTCTATTTCTTCAGCTAAGTAACTTATCTCAGACTTAATTCTAGAATGTCTTCACTACCCCATTTATAAAATGGATATAATGACAACTGTCCAAACTGGTTTTCAGTGTTACCAGAGAGATCAAATGAAAACACAAGCACAACTGCTTTGTAATAGTTAAGAAGTGCTCTGCAAATATAAGTATAATTTACATGTGACTCAAAACAAGCAGTCAGGAGGTGAAGGGCCAAGTCACTCACCATGGGCTGATCCTCATCAGTGGGATTGGGAAGCAGGTAAAGAATACAGTGCCAAGGAGAAAGGGCTTCCTCCCCCACACATCAGACAGGGCACCAATGAGTGGGGCACTCAAAAAAGAGAGCAGGCCCTGGAGAAGAAACCAAAGCAAAGGTTAGTTTTATAATCTGATCCCTCAATTACCTGTAATTCATATTTTCTAAATGCATTAGCTCTAATTCATTGTACTGCCCCCAAAACAGAATAATACTTTGAAACATTAAATACAAACTACAACTAAAAAAATAAAATTAGGCCTGGCGTGGTGGCTCATGCCTGTAATCCCAGCACTTTGGAAGGCCGAGGCGGGTGGATCACTTGAGATCAGGAGTTCAAGACCAGTCTGGCCAACATGGTGAAACCTCGTCTCTACTAAAAATACAAAATTACAAAAAATTAGCCAGGCGTGGTGGCAGACGCCTGTAATCCCAGCTACTCAGGAGGCTGAGGCAGGAGAATCACTTGAACCTGAGAGGCAGAGGCTGCAGTGAACCAAGATCACGCCTTTGTACTCTAGGCTGGGCAACAAGAGCAAAACTGCTGTCTAATTAAAATAAAATCTAAAATAAAATTATAACCAAAAATGTAAATGTTCTATCAGAAAGGGAAGGAAGAAGTAAAAAAGCTTCTTTTCCAGAAGAAATTAGAAAAGAGCAATGACATGATATATATATATACCCACATTTGACCCTTAAGATGAACACACACCAAGCATACGGGAAGAAGCTAGAAATTTGAATCACTTTAATAAATATATATGGCATATCAATTCTGCACAAAACTGCATTAACTGGTACAATGACACCCAAATGAATGTACACCATATACTATCCCCAGGGCCTCACAGGGATAAAGAAGAGGAGTGTACATATGCTTAATGATCAAAAGAAAACTAGATTCTTTGTCAACTTTGTCAATCAAAGTAAAGTTCTCTCTGCCTGATGAGTTTAGGAAGAAGGAGATAATCCAACCTGAACAACAACTACAGTTGAAACTAAGGGGAAGAGAGTCTGACATAGATAACACCACACAGAAGCAAAGGAAGTCAAGGAACTCACATTCACTGCTTGCCCACTATTTGCCAGTCACTCTGTTGGCTGGCCACCTTCATTTCAATGCTACAGATAAGCAGCAGGGTGGGGAGAGCAGGGATGGACAAGAGTAGAAAAATGCTGATGAATAATGAAATAGGTGATGAGTACACAGGTATTCATTGCACTATTCTTTTGTGTATCTGAATTTTCATGATACATCTTAAAAATTCCTCAGCACATCACATAAATAGGACACTCCAAAACCCAGCTCCTGACACACATCCTCTGCTGTGGCTGCATGCGATACTTCCAGTTTTCTGGACATACAATGTTCCTGTGTGCCAACAGGCCTTTGCATGCACATCCATCCCACACTTGGAGCCTGGAAACTGCTAGTGATTCTTCCCAACCCTGGGAGAGAAGCACCTCCTCTATCTAGTCTCTTAGCTCTTCTATTATAATTTCAGCACTCCATTAAATCACTTGTTATTTGTCTATCTTCTCTACTGGATTCAAAATTGAGATTAAGGTCAGAAGGATGACATTTCTTCTTATCTCTGTACCCGTGGTGCCTATCACAGGGCCTGGTAAACACTGGTTTTCAAATACGTTTGGTGAATTGAATAGAACTTTTCAGAGAAAATCAACTTACAGAAGTCTCCAAGTTCACATAATTGGAAAGAAAAAGGAACAGATTCCAATCCCCTATCAGCCACCAACTGGTTAACCCAGGACAGCAGACATAGGTAAACTGATAAGAGGAGGGACTCAAAGTGAAGCAGCTTCGTTGTCTGGGGAAATACCTGCAGTTCATCATCTTGCACCAAGAAGATTAAGGACATGGGCACACATGAGTGGGTGAAGGAGGGGAAAGTTTAATAGGCAAATGAAAGAAGAGAGCTTCCTCGTACAAAAGAAGGATTATTATTAATACTTTATATAAAAGAAGCTGTGGGTAAGTTTAGCTTCAGGCATAGCTAGATGGACATAGGGAAGGAGTTGTTCATATAGTGTCATCTGGGTTCTCTCACCAATTCTTAGTAAGGTGTCTCAATGTAGTAAGCAGGACAGTTTTTGCAATCCTAGGCTTACTACAAGTTAAGTAACCCCAGTAGACTGAGAAAATCTCAATACCTCTAGCAGAAAATTCCTCTGGAGAAATATCACTGATCTAGTTTGGATCATTTGCCCATTGTCCATGCAACTAGTTTAAATCTCTACACAGCCAACCCTCTGTATATGGAGGCTCCATATCTGTAGATTCATCCAATCATGGATGAAAAATATTTGGAAGAAAACAATT
This sequence comes from Gorilla gorilla gorilla, assembly GCF_029281585.2. Taxonomy (NCBI): domain Eukaryota; kingdom Metazoa; phylum Chordata; class Mammalia; order Primates; family Hominidae; genus Gorilla; species Gorilla gorilla. The sequence continues at coordinate 90,880,368 of NC_073237.2, read as the reverse complement.
AAAAATAAGAACACAACAATAAAACATACAAATTAAAAAATACAGTGTAACAACTATTTACACAGTATTAGGTATTATAAGTCATCTAGAGATGAATTAGAGTATAAGAAGACTGAGAATGAGTGGCCTAACAGGTAGAAAGAAAACTATGCTAGGTCAAGTGAAGAAAGCGAGTAAAGAAAGCCTTTTAAGAATGAAAAAGGGGCCAGGCATGGTGGCTCACGCCTGTAATCCCAGCACTCTGGGAGGTTGAGGCGGGCAGATCACCTGAGGTCAGGAGTTCAAGACCAGCCTGGCCATGGTGAAACCCCGTCTCTACTAAAAATACAAAATTAGCTGGGCATGGTGGTGCGCACCTCTAATCCCAGCTACTTGGGAGGCTAAGGCACGAGAATCGCTTGAACCCAGGAGGCGGAGGTTGCAGTGAGCCGAGATTGTGCCATTGCACTCCAGCCTGGGCAACAAGAGCAAAACTCCATCTCAAAAAAAAAAAAAAAAAAAAAAGAAGGAAAAAGGTTCGGAATAATTCTGGTGGAAAAGTGAGTGTGGAAGTCTACTAGTAATGAATGTAAGATAGCATGGCAAAGAAAGAAATGGGGTAGTAGCCTGAGGAGAAAAGGAAAAGAGGTTTTGTTTTTAGACTGGAGAACTAGAATGCTTGTATGCTGGTAGGAATAATTTAGAGGGAAAATTTAAAATACTGAGGAAAAAAGGCATAACTGCTGAATTCTTGAGAATGGAAGAGATATGTGAAGAAGCTGGCTTTAGCAAGGAACAAGGACAGTTCATCCTTAGAAACAGGAGAGGAGGTAGAGTATATGAGAACAGATACATGTAGGTGGATAGTAGATGTGGTGATGGGAGACTGAAATTTCTCTTCGCATTGCTTCTATTTATTTAGTGACACAGTTAAGGTCATTAGATGGTGGAAAAGGTATTGTCTACAGACAGAGTAGCTGGAGAATTAAATTTTCAAGCGTTGGGGTTTAGCCAACCAAGTGTGACAGAGTAAAAAGAGGGCACGCTTTATATGCAAAGCAGTAATTATAATGACTGACCACAGAATTTAAGCCAAGAAAGATGAAAGTGAGCATACAGGGGTAGGTAGGGGTGACAGTGAAAGGCAGGTAGGATGGATTTTCAGTGCTGATATACTGAGCTGTAGTAAAAAATAGAGTAAGCTAGAATGGTAAGGAGGTAGTGGTTGAATACTAGGATATATAGAGAAACAGTATGTATAATGGTTAGAGTTTGGATGCTGGAAGCAATACTTTTTGGGATAAAATTCTGGTTTGAGCAACTGCAGCTGTGAAACAATGGGCAAATTATCTTTCTCTCTCAATGTACTTACCTATGAAAGGGAATAATGAGTACCTATCTCTTAGAAAGTTTGCCATTATTAATACTGTGTAATGGTTAGAGTTATTATAAGTGAATGGCTAACAGGGTGGAGTGAAATAGATCAAGGAACTGAAAGACCACTATTATTGGAAGGATAATCTGTGTGGATATTGAAACCACCAAGAAATAAGACAGGTCTTTGCCGGACACAGTGGCTCACGCCTGTAATCCCAGCACTTTGGGAGGCCGAGGCGGGAGGATCACGAGGTCAAGAGTTTGAGACCAGCCTGGCCAACATGGTGAAACCCCGTCTCTACTAAAAATACAAAAATTAGCCAGGTGTGGTGGTGTGTGCTAATCTCAGCTACTTGGGAGTCTGAGGCAGGAGAATCACTTGAACCCGGACAGCGGGGAGTTGCAGCAAGCCGAGATCGCACCACTGCACCCCAGCCTAGGCGACAGGGTGGGACTCCGTCTCAAAAAAAAAAAAAAGACAAGTCTTGAATATTGCTAAAATTTCCTATTCGGCCACTGGTAGGATTATATTGTTGCACATTAGTGGTAAACACAAATTACCTAAATTTGGTCATAATAGTTGTTAAAAACAAAATTTTTAAAGTATGGATTTTAAAACTATTTAAGTTTAATGTAGAATATTTTTTGCTAAATTTAAATTTTTACCCTAATTGTTATTTCACAATTTTTTCTTTTATGTTTGTAGAATATACTTCAACAACAGCAACAAAAGATTTCTCAACAATCTAGAATTGTTCAGAGTGAGACTGAAAAGTTGTATTAGCAGTTCATAAAGGTCTGTTGTATGTGGCAACAGAATACATTTTATAAAGCATAATGTATTTATGGAAGTAGAAGGTAGCTCTTTCCAAGTTTATGAGAAAAAACTTGGTTTTTTTAACTTGGTTAAAAATTTCAGATTTTTAACCACTTTCCATTTTGAATTCATTGTTTCTTTCCAAGTTTATGAGAAAAAACATTTCAGATTTTTAACTACTTTCCACTCTGAATTCGTTGTTTCTGATGTAAGTAATAAATGTATTTTTACTTTAGGATTCTAATGGTTTTGTGAGGATTATTCCAAACAAAAGAGTGGCAAATTGGGAATTTTATTTAGAAATGTACTTATGCATAAACTCTGTATGCTACTAATACTTTAGTCATAGTTCTCTGTTTTAACTGGAAACAGAAAGTCTGTAAATCATGTCTAGGTTGTGTTTCACTTGTGTATGTATCCAGTGTTTGTTAAATAATAAAAAGTACCCAAATGGGAGGATGTCTCTGGCACACCCAGCTAATTTTGCATTTTTAGTAAAGACAGGGTTTCTCGATGTTGGTCAGGCTGGTCTCAAACTCCCAACCTCAGGTGATCCGCCCACCTCGGCCTCCCAAAGTGCTGGGATTACAGGCATGAGCCACCGTGCCCGACCTACCCTGACTTTTTTTTTACGCAATGTGTCCTTCTGAACACTGTAGACCAAGCCCCAGAAGCTGCACCTGTGGGAAAGGCTGTATTTGTTATTTGTAGTCAGTCCAGGGGGATCCGAGGGCCACAGTGGCTGCCAGTGTGGGACAGAGCAAGGGTGCAAGCCCAGAGTGTTCAGCCATGGCTGAGCTGCACACCAGCACCATGGTAGCCATCCCACCAATATGCCACATGGCCTGGCCTGCCCGGCAAGCTGCTCAGTGGCCCTGCGCATTGTGTACCGTCTCAAGGGCTGCAGGAAGGCCAAGTTACTGGCTGTATGAGAGTAGTACCCCAGGAGCTCCTGAAAGACCTAGTGCCAGGACCAGTGTCCCTGGTGATGGAACGTTCAGAGGAGCTCAACAACGACCTAAACCCCTTTACTCCTCTTACAAGGTATCCGGATTCCTGATTATGCCTTTATGCAAGACTTGGCCACGATGTATGAGCATCCTCTTGCTCTCACTAGTGCCAACCTCAGCTCCCAGGACAGTTCTCTGAATGCCATGGAGTTATAAGACCTCTGGCCTCAGTTGTCCTTGGTCATTGATGGGGGACAAACTAGGGATAGCCAGATCCCTGAGTGTTGCTTCGGCTCAACTGTGGTTGACTTATCTGTGCATAGAAAGTTTGGCATCATTCGTCCAGGCTGTGTCCTGGAAAGTACTACAGCCTTCCTTCAACAGAGGTATGGGTTGCACCCCTCATGTGCATCCTACTTGTGAAACTCAGGAAGCAGGAAGGCCCATGGACTGGTGCTGGACACTCTGTGTCCGTCCACTGATAATTGCCAAGCCCTCATTTGCAGAAGCCACTGGAGCTCCTGCAGTAGTCTGACTTTTTTTTTCTTTTTTCTGAGACGGAGTTTCGTTCTTGTTGCCCAGGCTGGAGTGCAATGGCACGATCTCGGCTCACTGCAACCTCCGTCTCCCAGGTTCAAGCAATTCTCCTGCCTCAGCCTCCCAAGTAGCTGGGGTTACAGGCATGCACCACCACAACCGGCTAATTTTGCATTTTTAGTAGGGACAGGGTTTCTCCATGTTGGTCAGGCTGATCTCAAACTCCCAACCTCAGGTGATCCGCCCACCACGGCCTCCCAAAGTGCTGGGATTACAGGCGTGAGCCACCGCGTCTGACCTAGCCTGACTTTTTTTTATGCAATGTGTCTTTCTGAACACTGTAGACCAATCCCCAGAAGCTGCACCTGTGGGAAAGGCTATATTTCATATTTGTAGTCTCATATATCAGCCAAAAGCTGAATGGAGAGATTAACAACATTCCTAGGTGGCATTATTCTAATAAGTTTATTTTTTTAATTGAAAAGTAATTTAAATAGCAGATGTAGAATCTAATGAGAGCCTCCTCTCTGCTGGGTGGTAGCATTCAAAATGGTTCAGACCAGCTACAAGTGCCAATGCTGTTTAAAAAGTCTCAGGTGACCAAAGGCATGGGTTGGCCTCCTGAAGCTGGAACCAGGTAGAGCCACGGGCCAAACACTCTCTCCTCTGAACCAGTGGAGCTAGTGGTGTCAAATACTGTAATTGCTGGTGGGGAGAGCAGTCATTTTGATCTAACGCTGGGACGTCGGCTCAGTTGGTGGGGGTGGTCCAAATTAAAGAATATTGAGAAATAAATCTCCACTATCCTTTTCAGCCAGGGACTTTTTTCTTATTTATTCATAAATTAAGTTGTAGTTATACCTATAACACTTTTATCTAAGTCCAGTGTTCTCAGTAGCCTTTGGTCTATTTATGTATACTAAGTGTTCAACATGATTACTGTTGGGCATTTGAACTTGGCTTTTCTTTAGTAAAAAGACACACAGCTATAAAAAAAAAAAGTACCCAAATGATTAAAAAAAAAATGCTGTTTTACATATAAATATCCTCAAATTATTTTTGAAAACAGGCAAATAATAAATATTAATAATATTTAACATTATTTATTATATGAATTTTTTTTTAAGAGCTATGAAAATAACGAATTACAATGGCTAAATTCAGCACATTACTAGGGCATAATTTTTTTTTTTTTTTTTTTTTTGAGACGGAGTCTCGCTCTGTCGCCCAGGCTGGAGTGCAGTGGCGCAATCTCAGCTCACTGCAACCTCCATCTCCCAGGTTCAAGTGATTCTCTTTCCTCAGCCTCCCCAGTAGCTGGGACTACAGGGGCCCGCCACCACGCCCAGCTAATTTTTTGTATTTTTGGTAGAGATGGGGTTTCACCATGTTAAGCCAGAATGGTCTCAATCTCCTGATCTCGTGATCCGCCTGCCTTGGCCTCCCAAAGTGCTGGGATTACAGGCGTGAGCCACCGCGTGCAGCCTTGGGAATAATTTTAAGTATGTTGTTCAGTACAATGTATAATTATGCATAGATTGACATTATCTAAACTGGAAAGCACAAATTAGACCCTATACTCATATGCTTTACTATAAGAGACTAAAAAATACTATTATACTTTAAACCCCTATTTAACTCTTTTCCTATTTAGAAAAAACAAGTGCAGCTCACTGCCAGCATTCATATGATTTTACATACACACACTCTTTGAGGCTGAAGCAAATATGATTGATTTTTCAATGTGAAAATAAAATATAAAAAGTGTTCTTGGAGTTATTTCTAAACAGAACTAACATCAGAATCACCTGAATCATCAGAATTGTCTATTTCAAAAAAGTGGATTCATCAAGTGAATCTTCAGCCACTAACTGTTCGTGAACAATGTTAACATCACAGGTAGAAGTGCTGCGTTTTCTAGGATTTGACATTTTCAGTGATAGAGTGTTACTATAGTTTGTAACTGGAAACACCACTACTAAAAACAGAATACAGGCCAGGCGCAGTGGCTCATGCCTGTGATTGCAAGACTGGGAGGCCAAGGCGGGCAGATCACTTGAGGTCAGCAGTTCGAGACCAGCCTGGCCAACATGGTGAAACCCCATCTCTACTAAAATTACAAAAATTAGCTGAGTGTAGTGGTGGGCACCTGAAATCCCAGCTACTCAGAAGACTAAGGCAGGAGAATTGCTCGAACCCGGGAGGTGGAGGTTGCAGTAGGCTGAGATCGCACCACTGCACTCCAGCCTGGGCAACAGAGCGAGACTCCATCTCAAAAAAAAAAAATTATTTAAAAGAATGAGGAACAGTCAGGCGCGGTGGTTCACGCCTGTAATCCCAGCACTTTGGGAGGCCAAGGCAGGCAGATCACGAGGTCAAGAGATTGAGACCATCCTGACCAACATGGTGAAATCCTGTCTCTACTAAAAATACAAAAATCAGCTGGGCGTGGTGGTGCATGCCTGTAGTCCCAGCTACTCGGGAGGCTGAGGCAGGAGAACTGCTTGAACCCGGGAGGCGGATGCTGCAGTGAGCCGAGATCTCACCACACTGCACTCCAGCCTGGTGACAGAGCGAGACTCCATCTCAAAAAAAAAAAAAAAAAAAAGAATGAGGAAAAAGAATGCTATCAATAGAATGATGTCTTTTGTTTCCAAAGTCTATATACTAAAGCAATGCAAAAATAATAATAAAAGCAACATGTTTTGTGGCAAAGTTATCTTGGAGTAAATGCAGCACCACTGGTGAGTATTCTCGGTGCAAACAGGAAAACAGTTTAAAGCCGTTTTTATATATATCATATTAAAATCGACATAATGAATTAAGACTAATTAAATCAAGTGGCTGAGTTATTACAAAGCCATGGCCAGTGTTACCAGCTTGGCTTCCTTCTTCCTCAGATACACTTCTTTTTAGTATACCTAAAAAGAAGATGGTAGCAATTGCCCACTTTATTCTGTTGATAGGCAGAGAAGTTAAAAGTTACATAATAATTAAGCCCTTTTGTGTACACAATAATAAAAATGAAGTTAGGCCTATAGAGTATTCACATTGCTATCTGCCAGTAAACCATTCTATGCCTTATGTATTTGTGTTGTATTTTAAAGTGACTTTTAATAACCCAGCTAAAAATTTAGATTTCAGTCTCCAGAGCAAATAGTATTTGTTTCCCAAAGTCCCACTAAAACTTCCAGAATTAAAACTACCAAGGATTCCTGACTTTGGTTCATTACAAACCACATAAAAATTTTTTCTTACCTTTACACCTTGAATGAGACCATTCATGAGGAATGTGTGTTGAGAAAATGTTTCATGTAGAACCTACAAAAAGCAAACAAACATCAAGACAAATTCAAATTTAAGTTAAAGGAAAAATTTTCTGCCTCTCTTAATGGCATGCTACATAAATGAGCCCTGCAATGAAAAATTATAAAATATCAATAAAATCCAAAAAAATAAATAAACTGTGGTACATCCAGATTATCACTAAAAAGAAATGAGCTACCAAGCCACTAAAAAACATGGAGGAACCTCAAATGCACATAGTTAAGTGAAACAAACCAATCTGAAAAGGCTACATATTGTATTATATAATTCCAAGTATATGACATTCTGGAAAAGGTAAAACTATGGAAACGATAAAAAGATCAGTGGTGGCCAGGGACTGTGAAGGAGGGAGGGATGAATAGGCAGAGCACAGGGGATTTTTAGGGCAATGAAAATGCTTTGTATGATACTATGATGGTGGATACACGCATTATGTATTTATCAAAACTCAGCATATAGAATACCAAGAGTGAAACCTAAACTACAGAATTTGGGTGATAACAGTATGTCAATGTAAGTTCATCAAATAAAACAAATGTACCCCTTTAGAAAGGAATGTCCATAGTAAAAAAAAAAAAAAGGTGGGGGGGTATGCATATGTAGGGGAAGGGATACAGGGGAAATCTCTGTACCTTCCTCTCAATTTTGCTGTGAACCTTAAATGACTCTTTAAAAAATTAAGTCCTTAAACGGAAATTAAAATCTACTCACAAATTATTTCCAACCTTTCCTCTAACAACATTATTTTTAAGGTTTAGAAAAAGTTTGTCATCTCAGCTACTGACATTTGAACTCTACTTGCCTGTACTGAAGAAAAAGAAAAGCAAATGAAGGACACCAAATATTTCAAGTGAAATACCAAAGTTATAAGAAAAAATCTTCCAAAAATAATAAATGTAAGTCACAGAGATACAGAAATTTTCTTTAAAGAATATAAAGACTAGAACTGTTGAATAACTTGATTTGTCACATGCATCACAAAAACATGGTAAAATGCAAAACAAAAACGTATTTTTAAAAAATGCTTATCAGATCATGTCAACTTTTTTTTTTTTGGAGATGGAGTCTCACTCTGTCGCCCAGGCTGGAGTGCAGCGGTGCAATCTCAGCTCACTGCAACCCCCGCCTCTCAGGTTCAAGCGATTCTCCTGCCTCATCCTCCCGAGTAGCTGGGACTACAGGAACCTGCCACCATGCCCAGCTAATTTTTGTATTTTTGGTAGAGGTGGAGTTTCACCATATTGGCCAGGCTGGTCTTGAACTCCTGACCTTGTGATCTATCCACCTTGGCCTCCCAAAGTGTTGGGATTACAGGCGTGAGCCACCGCTCCCGGCCTGATCATGTCCATTATTAACCCATTGTCTCTCAGTCCCACATTCTCCCTTCTATACTCTATCAGATCAGAGATAAGAGATTATGGACATTCCTCTGACTCCCTTTCCCCACAGGCTTCCTCTTAGTTTCTTTCAGTGGGAAATACAGGGTGGAGTGAGTGCTAGTCAACACTGCACCAACACCTCCAGGGTTCTCTCATGCTGTCAAAGGAGCAGCAGTGCTGATCCTTTCCTGCCCCCACCTCAAACCTCACCCTCTCGACCTCAGACCACTGCTATAATTCTACATGGAAAATGATGCAAACCTGCATTCCCTTTGTACAGGTGATGCAGTTTAGGAATAAGAGATCATCATTTTAATTTGGCAAAACCGTATCTATGGATGAATGACAGAATATATACTTAATGAGTTGCACACTAAATAGATCTCATGTAATTTCTGACCATATGGGCCCATTTCTGAGCAATCAAGCTACCATGCAGGCAATTCCTCTAAAAATGTTCAATCCATGCTTTTAAAAACTTTTCTACTGTTTTCTACCCACCCTCCCCCAAAAAAGGAAACAGTGAAATCTTACTAAAGAAAAAAGTAAAACAAGTCAATAATAATTTTAAAAGGCTAACCTTCATAAAATAAAGCAGTTGTAAATAAAACAGATATATTCTACTCAGGCTTATGATAAAGTTTAAAAACCAAAATAAAGTATGTAAATAATTTAGCTACAAAAGGCAACAAATGTTATCAGAATAAAGTAAACCTAATAATAAAAGGTGTATTAAATATCTCAGAGAAGATCAAAGCTTTCATTTTTAACATCTCTGTATGAGAAAAAATCTCAAGTTTAGCCAGGCACAGTGGCATACACCTGTAATCCTAGTTGCTGAGGAAGCTGAAGTGGGAAGATTTCCTTGAGCCCGGAAGATCAAGTCTGAAGTGAGCTATGATTGCACCACTGCACTCTAGCCTGGGCAACAGAGCAAGACCTTGTATCTATCTATCTATCTAAATAAATAAATAAAAATAACTCAAGGAAAATATCCCCTTTAAGTATTCTTGAGAAGGACTACAGTAAACATAAAATAAAATGGCATTTGCCTGAAAAAAATAGGAAACATTTTAAAAGAAAAAAAATGACACTTGCTTATCACTTTTAAAACAATAACTATAAAGTTTTAAGAAATGAACTGTCTTCCAGTACAACAAAGCTTAGAAATATCTACATGTAATAAACATACACAGAGCTGTGTTTCTCCACTTCCACAGATATAACAGAAAAAACATGAAATTAAATTTACAGCATTCCTAGAAAGCCAAGAATCATAAGGCGCTTCTGGATGATACAGATGAGAAAAGACTGACAACAAAAAAAGAGCTGAAGAAAAGTAGCACTTGAAGGTGAAAGAGAAGACCTTGAAGAAGTTCATTTTCCAGAACCCAGAAAGAAACCTCCCAAATCAGAGGAGTAGGAAAAAATAGCCATAAATGAAAGGGTACTAAAAGGTCACAAAGTAAGCTCCCTGGTGTCTTCCTCTCAAAGCTGCTGACCTACAGATATGGCACCAGGATAACAATCACAAGCATAGTTCTCTGAAAACTGTGGGACTTCTAAGTCCCATGCAGAATTGAATGGCATGAGATTCAAAAACGATGGTGCCCCAGATCTCTTATGGCTGCCAAAAGTGCACAAAGTCCTATGACCACATAATCCTATAGAGTACTTCAGTACTCTAGAATATCCACACTTTCACAGAGCAAGAGTGCCTATAACCAGTCCCTGCATTAAATTTTAGGGAATAAGGCTTTCCACCTGGGCTGAAGAACTACACTCTAGTAACCACAGGTATCTAGACTACAGGTGGAAAACTGGCTACAGCCTGACTGTAAACTTGAAACAGCCTTTGCAAAATTATGACTGAGACAGTGAAAGATCTAACTTAACCGACTCCATCTTACTTCTAACCTCCAAGCTGTCCTTGTTCATTCCTGGGCGTAGCATGAACTTTGGGAGAAACTTAGTTTATAGTTTTTTAAAACAAAGACAATAATAGCCCTTTCCCAAAGCAGACCTCCTTCTTGCCTGGAGACTAGACTGCCTTTGTAGGACCAACATTAGCCACAAGATTAGAAATTACGGTTTATGAATCAGGTAGCTAGAGGCTACAGGATTCTGACCCTCCCCAAACTGCTCCTAATATCACTGCTTGAAATATTTTGCAGACCCTGCACTTAATGGATCAGCTGGCACCACCCAGATCGATAAACTGGCTCATCTGATCTTGTGGCCCCAACTCAGGAACTGACTCAACTCAAGAAGACAGCTTCAACGCCCCATGATTTCATCCATGACCAATTCTGTAGTGTGGCTCATTTTCCTCAAGATTGCCTTAGTCTAAGCCTTTTTTATGTCTCCATATATTTTATAATCAGCTCTTCAATAGCCACAAAATAACTTGCTAAGAATTTTGATTATGATTGCATTGACCATAGAATAATTGGGAAAGAACAGACATACTGTCTTTTTGTTGTTGTTTGATTCAAAGTCTCACTCTGTCACCCAGGCGCAGGTGCAGTGGCACGATCTCGGCTCACCACAACCTCCACCTCCCGGGTTCAAGCGATTCTCCTGCCTCAGCCTCCCGAGTAGCTGGGATTACAGGAGTGCGTCACCATGCCTGGTTAATTTAGTAGAGATGGGGTTTCGCCGAGGTTGATCTTGAACAAAATAGGGAAACAGATGTCATTAGACAAATACCACAGTAAAAACTGTTGCAGACAAGCATTTATGGATGCTAAAATTAGTAGGACAACAGAAAAGGAACAAGATATCTGGACAGTCTCCAAGTATTTCTCCACAACATATTCACTCGAGACCAGGAGTTCAAGACCAGCCTCGCCGAAACCCCATATTTATTATTTAAAAAAAAAAAAAAAAAAAAGCCAGTTGTGGTGGCACACGCCTGTAGTCCCAGCTACTCAGGAGGTCGGGGCAGGAGAATCACTTGAACCCAGGAGGCAGAGGTTGCAGTGAGCTGAGATCTAGCCACTGCACCCCAGCCTGGGCAACAGAGTGAGACTCAATCAAAGAATAAAAAAAAAAAAAAAAAAAGCAGAAAACAATATGTCCATTCTTCCACAATCAATCTATAGTCAATGCAATCATAATCAAAATTCTTAGCAGATTATTTTGTGGGTATTGAAGAGCTGATTATAAAATATATATATACAGACATAAAAAAGGCTTAGACCAAGGCAATCTTGAGGAAAATGAACCACACTAAGGAATTTATACAAGATATTACGGCTGGGCGCAGTGGCTCACACCTGCAATCCCAGCACTTTGGGAAACTGAGGCAGGCAGATAACCTGAGGTCAGGAGTTCGAGACCAGCCTGGCCAACATGGTGAAACTCAGTATCTACTAAAAACACAAAAATTAGCCAGGCATGGTGGTGCATGCCTGTTATTCCAGCTACTCAGGAGGCTAAAGCAGGAGAATCACTTGAACCCAGAAGGCGGAGGTTGCAGTGAGCCGAGATCGCACCACTGCACTCCAGCCTGGGTGATAGAGTGAGACTCCATTGCTCCCCCCCTCAAAAAAAAAAACATATTACTATAGAAGTTAACACAGGATGGTGTTGGCACAAGGAAATATAGTTCAACAGAATACTAAAAAATTTAGAAACCAACACATATATGGACGGTTGTCTCATTTATGACAAAGGTGACACAGTACAGTGGGGAAAGAAGAATTTTTTCATTAAATGATGCTGGTTCAACTATATATTCTTCTGCAACCGAAGTGAATACTGACCCCCTACCAAACACAATGATCTTTTTGGATGATAGGACTACATGAGAACAATAAACCAATTAAGGTTTGTAGTAGAAAAAGTTTTCTTAAACAGGATTTTTTAAAAACACTAACCATAAGCAAAAATAAATTCAACTACGTAAAAACTTAAATTCAATTAAAATTAGTGTCATCCAAAGGCATTAAGAGAACAGAAAGGCCCTGGCATTGAAGAAGTCAGGTGAAGATGCCGCCATGCTTGAACTCTGAAAGCCAAACTAGAATCTTCAGAGCAGCCTCAGTCTTAAAATTCAAGCTTCTTTTTCCTACTTTTTATTTCAGTGATATTTAGGACACTCTATGTTTCATAAGAGTTATGATCTAAGTGGCTCTATAAGCCCAAGTATAAAAATCCTTACCACCTAGCAAGAGACCCACAGAACTAGTCAGTAGTAAGACTGAGGTCACATATTGGAAAAAATATACTAGACCAGGGTTATAGACAGGGACCATCCAGCAATAGAGATGTTGCTGGCAAGTAACCATAGTGGTGGGTGACCACTAGCGAAAAGGGCTGAAGAGACCTCAGAAGGTTATCCGGGTTATCTGGGTAGACCTGTGTCTTTTTCCATGCCCGAGGGTCACGACGTCACTATGCAGGGAACACGTGGCTTGGTTTAAAAAGGTCACCTTAATCTTAGTAAATGTAATAAATCATTTTTTAGATCCTGAAATTTATAATAAAAATACTTTACCTACCCTGAGGAAAAAAAAAAAGAGAGAGAACAGAAAGGCAATCCCAGGCTGGGCATTCTGGCTCACATCTGTAATCCCAGCACTTTGGGAAGTCAAGGCAGGCAGATCACTTGAGGTCAGGAGTTCAAGATCAGCCTGCCCAACATGGTGAAACCCCATCTCTACTAAAAATACAAAAATTAGCCAGGCTTGGTGGCACGCGCCTGTATTCCAAACTACTTGGCAGGCTGAGTCAGGGGAACTGCTTGAACCTGGGAGGCAGAGGTTGCAGTGAACCGATATCGCACCACTGCACACTCCAGCCTAGGCAACAAGAGCAAGACTCCATCTCGAAAAAAAAAAAAAAAAAAAAAAAAGGAAGAAAGACAATCCAAGAATAAGGAAAATATATCAATAATAAGTATATGTGTGCGTATAGAGACAAACGTACACATGAAAAAAATTGTACCTAGAATATATAAAGAACTCCTACAAATAAGAAAAAGGGACACAACCCAATTTTTTAAAAACTGATGAAACACATGAACTGACACTTAACAAAAAGATATTCACATGGCCAATAAATATATGTTATATGTAAAGGGGGTTAACTTCATTGGTCGTTAGGAATATGCAAATTAAGACCATAATGTACCTACCAGAATTCAAATTGCTGGTGAAGACATGGAGTCTGCCTGGCTGAAGAGTAAATTAAATTGTTCACCCACTCTGGAAAACTTTTAGCACTACATACTGATGCTGAACACAACCATGCAATTTTACTCCCAGATATATACTCCAAGAAACACGTATACATGTTCACCAAAAGATATATACAAGAAATATTACAACAGCAATATTTGTAATAGGCAAAAACTGGAAACCCAAATGTCCAACACCAGAATGGATTTGTGTCAATAGACTCCAGGACCACCTCTTAAGTTCAGCAATTTGCTAAGAGGATTCCAGGACTCTGAAACTGTTATACTTACAGTTTATTACAGCAAAAGGACACAAAGCAAAATCAGCAAAGGCAAAAGGGACATCAGGCAAAGTCTGGAGGAAGCCAGGTGCATGCTTCTAAGAGTCCTCTCCCAGTGGAGTCACACATAAAGCATTTAATCCCTCCAGCAATAAACTGTAACAATGGCCAGGCACAGTGGCTCAAGCATTTTGGGAGTCCGAAGCGGGTGAATCACTTGAGGCCAGGAGTTTGAGACCAGTCTGGCCAACATGGCGAAACCCCATCTCTACTAAAAATACAAAAACTAGCCGGGACTCGGGAGGCTGAGGCAGGAGAATCACTTGAACCCAGGAGGCGGAGCTGCTGTGAGCCGAGATAGCGCAACTGCACTCCAGCCTGGGCAACAGAGCCAGGCTCTGTCTCGGAGGAAAAGAAAAGAAAAAGAGAAACTATAACAACATTATGTGAAGTGTTGTCTGCTATGGAAGCTCACAAAACCCTAGGAGTCCAGGGTTTTTCTTGGCGGGTGATCTTCAAGGCACACAATGAATGACCAGCTACCAAAGCTCTCTAGTTCATGAGAAGGAAAGGTGTTCACCATAAATAATGCTGTTTGCACAAACTAGAAGAGTCAAGTTCAAAGATTCAATCACACAAAACGCAAAATATTCCAAGAGCTCAATTCTGGCCTGTCAAGGAACAGTCACAGAAAATGGTCCTCTTGGGAACATGAAAGACTTGAGCAACTTGGGCCTGCTGAATTAATCCTTTCCTGCCCAAGATAACAGAAAATCATATGTGGTTATGTAACAACACACTATACAACAATGAAATGTTGCTACATACAACATGGATTAATCTCATAAACGTACTAAGCCAAAAAAGCCAGACAACAAAGAGTATACATTGTATGATTCCACTTATATTAAACACAAAGGCCAAACTGTCATATTAGAAATGTGACAAGGACAGAAATTACTTAGGATTGTTTCTGGGAGTGTGGTATAGTACTGGATATATAAGTGTACTTACTGTATAAAAATTCATCAAGCTGTGTATTTATAATTTTTACATCTTTCTGTACACATTATACTTCCATTAAAAGCTTACACAAAAAGGTATCTGGTTCCTATTTTATTTTAGCCATGAGGAAACTTTAGGAAAATATATCATTCTATAGAATCATATTTTCCTCAGATCAAACTCCTAACACAGCTCAAAATCCTATAATTTTATATTGCGAGAGTAGGAGAACAGCTTTCCTATTTTCTGGTTTTTAGGACAATCAGGGAAATACAGAAATTGAAAAGTGCATAAAGTATTGAGATATCAGCGAATCCACTGGTTTTTCTAACTATATTACTCAGAAATATTATAGGAACCCTCTAATGGTTTGATTTGAATTTCTTTCATTTATTTTTTAATTTTAATTTTAATTTTTTTGAGACAGAGTCTCACTCTGCTGCCCAGGCTGGAGTGCAATGGCATGATCTCGGCTCACCACAATCACTACCTCCTGGGTTCAAGCGATTCTCCTTTCTCAGCCTCCCAAGTAGCTGGGACTACAGGTGCATGCCACCATGCCTGGCTACTTTTTATATCTTTAGTAGAGACGGGGATTCACTATGTTGGCCAGGCTAATCTCGAACTCCTGACCTCGTGATCTGCCCACCTCAGCCTCCCAAAGTGCTGAGATTACAGGCGTGAGCCACCACGCCTGGCCTTGAATTTGAAAAAAAAAAAAAAAGTATTATAAACCCAATATCTACAAGAAAAAAAATTGTCAGACTTCTCACATTTGACATGACAGTATAAAAAGATTAACAAATTATCTTTCAGTACAGCTGTATAAACCTATTTCAGTGCTCTGGAATTCAACCAAAGGCATAAAACAAACTGGGAGCATTTATTTATTAAGTTACTGAACTTCAGGCAGAAATGGTGGTTTTCAGTTTTGAGCTGCTACCAGACTCCTGCCCCTCCCCCAACCCCAGCTCTGTGGGTATTAGTTTAAGCAGGGCATGCTGCTGCCTGAGAGGACTCGTTGGATTTGGAGTGTTGTCAAGTTAACGGGGCAAACACGGAAGACTAGTGGCAGACTGGTGGATTAGGCCAGGGATATAACAGGTAGTTGTAGGAGATGAGACAGCCACAAGAGGCTTGAAAAGCTCTCCCCAAATCGGTTGACTCTAGACGATACACACACATATAAGAGACTGGAACACACTCAAGCCACTCATACATCCTTGGCCATCAGAAGCTGCACATACAGAGATTTCAAGAGAATCTGGCAGAGAGCAAAAGCCAGGGAAGAACTGAAAATGGCCTGAAGTAAGAATGCACTTCCAGCTCACATACAGATCCATTAGTAGAGAGCTGAAAGTTTACTGGCTCGAGGTGTTTAACTATAATCTCTTACCAATCTGACTGATCCCTAAATAATGGAGACAGAGAACCCAAGGAAGCCAAGCTTAAAAATAAAAATAAAAATAAAAACTGAAAAGAGACATCAGCAGCTGCATACTGCAGAGACTTCACAGATTTAGTCCAAGCAAGTTACTAAACAAGCAAAACAAAAACAACCTTCAAGGTGAGAAAAAAATCAAAATCCATGGCCAAGTGTAGTGGCACATGCCTGTAATCCCAATGCTTTGGGAAGCTGAGGTGGGAAGACTGTCTGAGGCAGGAGGAGTTCAAGACCAGCCTGGACAACATAGCAAGACCCCATCTCTAAAATAAAAACAAAAGGCTGGGTGCAGTGGCTCACGCCAGTAATCCCAGCACTTTGGGAGGCCAAGGCGGGCGGATCACGAGGTCAGGAGATCGAGACCATCCTGGCTAACACGGCGAAACCCTGTCTCTACTAAAAATACAAAAAAAAAAAAAAAAAAAAAAAAAAGAGCCAGGCATGGTGGCGGGCGCCTATAATCCCAGCTACTCGGGAGGCTGAGGCAGGAGAATTGCTCGAATCCAGGAGACGGAAGTTGCAGTGAGCCAAGATCGCGCCACTGCACTCCAGCCTGGGCAACAGAGAGAGACTGTCTCAAAAAAAAAAAAAAAAAGAAAAAGGAAAAAAGTTAAAGCTTTAGCCAAGCGTGGTGGTGCACAACTGTAGTCTTAGCTACTCAGGAGGCTGAAGCAGGACAATTGCTTGAGCACGGAAGTTTGAGGTTGCAGTGAGCTATTATTGTGCCACTATATTTCAGCCTAGGCAACAGGGCAAGACCCTGTCTCTTAAAAAAAAGATTCAAAATTGCAAAACTATATTATCTAAATATACAGGTTTTAACAAAAAATGATTGCAATATGCAAAGAAACAAGAACATATAACTCACTCAGGTAAAAAAGGGAGTCAACAGGAGGAGTCTCTGAGTGTTCCCAGATGTTGAATATTGCAGACGAAAACTTCAAAGCAGATACTATAAATATGTTCAAAGAACTAAACGAATCCATGTTTAAAGAATTAGAAGAGACCAGGTGTGGTGGCTCACACCTGTAATCCCAGCACTTTTGGAGACTGAGGCAAGAGGACTGCGTGAGCCCAGGAGTTTGAGACCAGCCTAGACAACATAGTGAGACCCCACTCATAAAAAAAAAAAAAAAAGAATTAAAGGAAAGTATGGGCCAGGTGTGGTGGCTTACGCCTATAATCTCAGCACTTTGGGAGGCCAGCCGAGGCAGGCAGATCACTTGAGGTCAGGAGTTCGAGACCAGCCTGGCCAATATGGTGAAATCCTGTGTCTACTAAAAATACAAAAATTAGTCAGATGTGGTGGCACACACCTATAGTCCCAGCTACTCGGGAGGCTGAGAATCGCCTGAAACCAGGAGGTGGAGGTTGCAGTGAGCCGAGATCATGCCACTGCACTCCAGCCTGAGTGACAGAGAAAGACTGCATCTCCAAAAAAAAAAAAGTATGTGAATCACTCAGTGAATAGGAAATTTCAAATAGAATATAAAAATTATAAAAAAGAAATGTGGAAATGCTGCAGTTAAAAATTTGGTAATCAAAATCAACAATCCACTAAAGTGACAACCCAGACAATTTAAGATGAACAAAGAAACAGTAACCTTGAAGACAAATAAATAGAAATTATTCAAACAAAAGCATAGAAAACAATTGGCAAAAAAATAAAAATAAAAATAAAAATAAATAAACAGCTCCTCAGAGATGTATGAGACATTATCAAGTGTAAAACACTTACCTATGACCAGGCACGGTGGCTCATGCCTGTAATCCCAGCACTCTGGGAGGCCGAGGCGGGCGGATCAGGAGGTCAGGAGTTCACGCCACTGAACTCTAGCCTGGGTGACAGAGCAAGACTCTGTCGGGGGGGTGGGGTGGGAACTTACCTATAAGGAGAGTCTCAAAAGGAGTAAAGGGACAGTAAAAATATTTGAAGAAATAATGGTCAAAAACTTCCCAAACATGATGAAAAGCATTAATCTACAGAAACAAGAAGCTCAACAAACCCCCAGTAAAATAAACAAAAAAGACATTCACACCTACACACATTATAGCATAGTCAAACTATCACAGAGTTGGGTTTTTTTGTTTGTTTGTTTGTTTGTTTTTGAGAAAGAGTTTTGCACTCGTTGCCCAGGCTGGAGTGCAATGACACGATCTTGGCTCACTGCAACCTCCATCCCCCAGGTTCAAGCAATTCTCCTGCCTCAGCCTTCCGAGTAGCTGGGATTACAGGCGTGCACCACCACGCTCAGTTAATTTTGTATTTTTAGTACAGACGGGGTTTCACCATGTTGGTCAGGGTGGTCTCGAACTCCCATCCTCAAGCGATCCACCTGCCTCAGCCTCCCAAAGTGCTGGGATTACAGGCGTGAGCCTCCGCGCCCAGCCTAAAGTTTCATTTTTAAAAGATGAAATGAGTTTTAGAGATGGATGGTGGTGACAGATACCCAACATAATGAAATGTATCTAATACTACTGAACTGTATACTTCAAAACAGTGAAAATGGTAAGTTTGTTATGTGTATTTTACCATAATTTTTTTAAATGGGAAAAAAAGTGATTTGGTTTATCTATATTCATATTAAAAATGTGTCCTGAACAAACACATGTATTTGTTCAAAGAATATATTTATTAAGCACCGACTATATCCCAGGCAGCACTATGCAAACAGTGAGAAAAATTAGAATCTCATGAAACTCAAAATGGGACTAATTATCCTCATTAACTAATACTAATAACCTACTATAGGTTTCCTACTATGAAGGAAAAACTACTGCAATAAGAAAAAAAGGATTAAGGATGCAGGCAATTTTTAAGTCCTGTGTTCCACCCAAGTTGTAATTTTAATTAATAAAACTGTATATATATATATATTTTTTTTGAGATGGAGTTTTGCTTTTGTTGTCCAGGCTGGAATGCAATGGCACGACTCAGCTCACTGCAACCTCCACCTTCTGGGTTCAAGCAATTCTCCTGCCTCAGAATCCTGAGTAGCTGGGATTACAGGCATGCGCCACCATGCCCAGCTAATTTTGTAATTTTAGTAGAGACAGGGTTTCCCCATGTTGGTCAGGCTGGTCTCGAACTCCCAACCTCAGGTGATCCACCAGCCTTGGCCTCCAAAAGTGCTGGGATTACAGGCATGAGCCACCACACCAGGCCTCAAACTGTATTTTAAATGTGCCAGAAGAATTAAAAACTTTAAAAGGTTCATAGCAAAGTCTTATGTAAGGCTAACGGGCTAACAGCCACCCTCTAAAGTTCTCTG
Source organism: Gorilla gorilla gorilla (assembly GCF_029281585.2). Taxonomy (NCBI): domain Eukaryota; kingdom Metazoa; phylum Chordata; class Mammalia; order Primates; family Hominidae; genus Gorilla; species Gorilla gorilla. The sequence goes on along the minus strand of NC_073237.2, from coordinate 90,860,818 downwards.
CTGTCTAAACCTTATTTAAGAACAAAGATTATCCGTACCCAGAGGGATTCTTTAGTAAGGCAAAATGATGATTAGGAAGAGTTAAGCTCCAATTTTTTTTTTTAATTTTTGTTTTTTTAGAGATGGGGTCTTGCTATGTTGCCCAGGCTAGACTTAAACTCCTGAGCTCAAGCAATCCTCCTGCTTCAGCTTACTGAATAGCTGGGCCTAAAGGCATATGCTACTGTACCCGGCCCATCAATAATTTTTAAAGAATAATTAAGACAACTGAAACTTAACTCCAGTTTAAAATATTTTATTAAAATTAAGTGTTAAATAGTTGTAAGCCACCTAAGATCTGCCCCCGTCATCTTTTCTTTGGCATCTCTCTTCCTTCTAACCACATCATAGATGAAACATACAAGTTCTTGCTAAGATATTCAATACCACCTCTGAAGAAATGGCTATAGATAAGCTACGAAAAACTGAAATTTAGACATTCCTACAATTATTACTCATTGTTACAAAGTACTCACCAATCTGCTATTTACTATGTTCTTAAGTCAAAGACCATTAACATCCTCCTAAAGAAGTTACAGACCTCAACAATGCTCTGCAATTTCCTGTAGGACAGGACCCTATGAGTCGGTGGCCTGTTATGAACCCAGCCACACAGAGCAGCAGGCGAGCGAGCATTACCACCTGAGTTCTGCCTCCTGTCAGATCAGCAGCGACATTAGATTCTCATAGGGGTGCAAACCCTACTCTGAACTGCGCATGTGAGGGGTCTAAGTTGCGCTCATTATGAGAATCTAACTAATAATGCCTGATGGTCTGAGGTGGAACAGTTTCATCCTGAAACCATCCCCCAACCAACCCAATTCTGTGGGAAAATTGTCTTCCACGAAACCAGTCCCTAGTGCTAAAAAAGTCTGGGAGTTGCTGCTGTAGAGTATCTTAAAGATCTTCCTAAACATATACAGTTCATTTGTATAACAGCACCCCCAAGTTTACTTCAATAGGAGTGCAGTGCTACCCAGGAATATTTAAAGAGGTGTTTTGTGTTACATGTGGTTCAGAAACCACAATGGAAAAAAAAAAAAAAAAAAACAATGAAACAAGCTGTTTTAAATCACTATCAAGAGCTACTCCCAAACACGTATCTAGACATACACAGTGATACATGCCTAAGAACTTATCTCTTTCTCTTACAAAACACAAACCCAGTTCAGCAATACTTACAGTCAACATTGGAGTTGTCAACAGGCCCCATGCAAAGAATTCAAGGAAGATGACAATAGCAGCATGGTACACACTTGGTCGGCCATAGCCTTGTAGCTAAAAAAGAAAGTTATTATGAAAATTAGCAAAGAAATATAAGAAATCTATTATCTTAAAATGGTATAGAAAAAAATGTGTAAAAATGTGTAAAAAAATTTAGGGCCCACCTCTGTCATTTAAAATAAAACTTCATTCTGTGTTATCCTTGATGCCTTCACTTTCCCTAATAAGGGAAGGTGCTAAGATTATAGACTTTCGGTTGGGCGCGGTGGCTTAAGCTTGTAATCTCAGCACTTTGGGAGGCCAAGGCGGGCAGATCACAAGGTCAGGAGTTCAAGACCAGCATGGTTAACATAGTGAAACCCCACCTCTACTAAAAAATACAAAAATTAGCCAGGCATGGTGGCGGGCTACTTGGTCCCAGCTACTTGGGAGGCTGAGGCAGGAGAATTGCTTGAACCCGGGTGCCGGAGCTTGCAGTGAGCTGAAATCCCGCCACTGCACTCCAACCTGGGCGACATAGCAAGACTCTATCTTGAAAGAAAAAAAGATTATAGACTTTCGATCTATCCCATCGACGCAAATCACTGGAGCTTTAGTAGAAAATCAACTGGATCTTCAAGAAACTAAGTTTCCAAGATCTGACTGCTCTGTCCCTTACGAATTACGTGTTCCTTAGCAACTTAACTTCTCTAGGGCTGAAGTTTCTTTACCTACATAATAAGAGAGATGGGTATGGGTTATCACATGCTCAAAGGCCTGAGGGGCAGCTCGGATGACTTTAAATCAGTATGGAATATCTTGAGATATCCCAATTCCAGAGATGTTTAGAAGCAGAGGATGAAAAGTGTGCAATAATGTCTTTGCACGCTCTTATTTATCATCTCTCCCACAGATTACTGCAATGACCTGTTAACCCTGCCTTGACTCGTTTTCCCTGTCCCCTCCAAACTTGTGGTGACATTACACTCAGAGTGAACTTTTTAAAAATACAAATCTTATTCCATCACTCCTGTGGAAAACTGCGAAAACAAAGAACTGCAAAAACAAAGAGCTACAAATTGCTCTCATTCCTGTACACACACATTTTCACAATATGACTTTGCTGCCAATTCCATCAAAAGGTTCAATCTGTTTCTCCATGTCCCTAGATCAAAGCTGGTTTGACAACTTCCTCTAACCAACGGTCAGGTGAAGAGAAAACATGGATTTCTGAACCTAGATTGCCAAAGATCAAGACTACCACAAGGAGAAATATCTTCCTGCCACAGGCATATGAGAGGATAAGAAACTCTCCCTATCAAGGCCTCACAAACCAGTTAACAGCCATCACCAACTGTCAGACATAGGAGGAGCAAGGCCATCTTAGACGACCCAATTACAATCAGGCCTGCAGGTGACTGCAGAAGCATGAGACACACCGAGAGAAATCAGTGAAGAACTCTCGCTGAGTTCCACTCAAACCCCTAACCCAAAGAATTGTAACAAATGGTTGTTGTTTTAAGCCATTAAGTATAAGGGTTGTTTCTTAATTAGCTTTTTTTTTTTTTGAGATGAAGTCTCGCTTTGTTGCCCAGGCTGGGGTGCAGTGGCGTGATCGCAAAGTGCTGGGATTACAGGTATGAGCCCCCATACCCGGCCCACATTCTTTTTAATAGCTAACTACTCAGTATCTCATTGTATGAATGTGCCATAATTTTAACCAATTGAATATTGATAGGAGTACATGGAATTTTCACTTATTTAAAACTGCTGCAATTAACTTTTTAAATTTTGGAATAATATTAAACCTACAGAAAAGTTGCAAAAACCAAGAGTTCCTGTATATCCTTCACCCAGCTTCCCCAAATGTTAAAATCTTCTATAACCATGGTATAATTATCTAAACCAGGAAATTAGCATTGCTACAAAACTTTAATCTACATACCTTATTTGAATTTTGCCATTTTTCCCATTTTCTTTTTCTGGTTCAGAATCTAATCAAAGATTTAACACTGCATTTAGTTCTCACATTTCTTTAGGCTCTTCCAATCTAAGTCAGTTCCCAAGACTTTTATTTTTTTACTTTCATGATCTTGATACTTTCAGGGAATACTAGTATACTCTTCACCAATAATTTTATAGAGTGTCCCTCAATTTGAATTAATCTAATATTCTCTCATGATTAGATTGAGGTTATACATTTTATTTTTTAAAAATATGTCACATCTCATAAAATTCACCATTTTCAAGTGCACACAAGTCAGCGGTTTTTGGAATATCCACAAGATTATACAACCATCACCACTATCTAACTCCAGAACATGTTTATCACCCCCCAAAAGAAGCCCTACACCTATTAGGAGACATTCTTCATTTCCTTCTCCCCCTACTTCCCCTCAGAACCACTAATCTACTTTCTGTCTCTATGGATTTGCCTATTCTGGGATCATACATAAATAGAATCCATAAATGGAATCACACAACATGTAGCCTTTTGTGTCTAGCTTCTTCCAATCAGCATATTTTCAAGGTTCATCCATGTTGTAGCATGTGTCAGTATTTCATTCAATTTTATAGCTAAATGATATTCCACTGCATCAATATACTGCATTTTGTTTATCCATTCATCAGTTCATAGACACTTGGGTTGTTTCCATCTTTGGCTATTATGAATAATGCTGCTGTAAACATTGATGTACAAGTTTTTGTATGAACATGTTTCCAGTTCCCTTGGCTATACACATAAGGGTGAAAATGTTTGCCACATGTTGTAATAATCATGTTTTGAAATTATTTCAATATGAAGTATTTGAAAAATGTCAATACATAAAGGAAAGGAAATGAGTATAATTAAGTCAATATATTTTTAAAGCGATTTTTATAATTTAGCAGACACTGCATCTTAATATAAGTTACTATTAAAATTGTGTCCTTGTGGGAAAAAAAAAAAAAGGGTGAAAATGGTGGGACTATTATTCTTTTATTAGCATTCTAGGATAAATTTCTAGAAGTGAAGTTGCAGGGCCAAAGAATATACACATTCTAATTTAGAATCCAATTATAATTTTAAAGTTTCACTAATTAGGAGTCAAAAAAATACTTCATCTTATGTCACCTAATCAACTATCTCTAACATATAAAAAGCTTCTAAAAATGTTAAGAAAAAGACTAACAGCCCAATAAAAAGATTGGCAAGAAATATGAACCAGTTCACTGAAATCAAATGTCCCTTAGTAGCCTCACTTGTATTAAGAAAAATGCAAAATTAAGCTAAATTCAAACACAAGTTCTCAGTATCAGACATTAAAAATGCAAAAATTCAAACGTTTGTAAACTATTGATGAAGCAACTGAAAAGAAACACAAACTGCAAATAGGAATGAAAAATGGTACACCACTATGGAAGAAAATTCAGCAACATCTAGACAAATTACATATTTACCCTTTGAAGCAACAATTCTACTTTATCCCTAAACTATGAGGTGCCATATGCACAAAGCTAAAACACTGTAACAGCAAAAATTAACTCTGGGCCAAGGGAAGTGGCTCACACCTACAATCACAGCACTTTGGGAGGCTGAGGCAGGCGGATCACTTGAGGTCAGGAGTTCATGACAAGCCTGGCCATCATGGTGAAACCCCATCTCTACTAAAAATACAAAAATTAGCAAGGCTTGGTGGCGGGTGCCTGTAATCCCAGCTACTAGGGAGGCTGAGGTAGGAGAATGGCTTGAACCTGGGAGGAGGAGGTTGCAGTGAGCCAAGATCACGCCATTGCACTCCAGCCTGGGCAACAAGCACGAAACTCTGTCTCAAAAAAAAAAAAAAAATCGGCTAACGAATGAAGAAAGGAATAATTAACTTAGAATCCTGCCACTTCACAGCCTTACTGAAATAGTGAATCTAGGCCATGACCATTAATGGCCACTGAAATCACTGGGTAAAAGCTGACAAGGTACAAGGGAATAATCAAACTGATAACACCTGAAACCTGATCAATCATAACATCACAGACAGAGATCATTTGCCACATGATGTAATACAACAAAAAAATACCACCACTTAAGAAGTATTCTTTGAAAAAACAAAGTGAAACAAAAAACCTGGATTCAATGCAGTCAAGACATAAACCAGTATACAGAAAATGCAGGTAAAACAAGATTGGCCTTGTTGCAGTAGGGTGATGAATATGGGGAGGTATTCCTAATAATATGTAAAGGTAACCACAAAAAAAGCTTTAAACAGATTGCTAAAAAGAAAAGAACTTACAGTCTCATTAACAATTTAAAAAAAAGAACAACTTACAGTCTCGTTAACAATTCTGGAGGATACCTGTCCTGCCATATCCTAAGACTGCATAATAATTTTTAAATTTTTTGCCAGGTGCGGTGGCTCATGCCTGTAATCCCAGCACTTTGGGAGGCCGAGGCAGGCATTTCAGGACCAGCCTGGCCAACATGGCAAAACCCCATCTCTACTAAAAATACAAAAATTAGCCAGGCGTGACGGCAAGTGCCTGTAATCCTAGCTGTTCAGGAGGCTGAGGCAGGAGAACCACTGGAACCCAGGAGGCGGAGGCTGCAGTGAGCCAAGATCACACCACTGCACTCCAGCCTCGGGGACAGAGTGAGACTCCATCTCAAATAATAATAATTTTAAAATTTTTGCTAATTTGATTTTTTAAATGATTATCTAATTTTATTTTGTATTTCCCTTACTCCCAATGAAGCCGAGCTTCTTTCCTATGATTAGGAATTTGCATTTCTTTTTCTGTGAACTGCCTATTCATCTTCTGTCAATTTTTTATTGGTGACTTTAATCTTTCATATTGATTTATAGGACCCCTTTAGAATCAATATTAAAAACATTTATACAATGCAACATCAAATTATCATTCTCAGCCAGGAGTGGTGGTGTGCACCTGTAGTCCCAGCTATTTGGAAGGATCACCTGAGCCTAGGAGTTCAAGTCCAGCCTGGGCAACACAGCAAGAACACCATCTCTTAGGGGGGAAAAAAAATAGGCCCAGTGCAGTAGCTCATGCCAGTAATCTTGGCACTTTGTGAGGCTCAGGCGGCAGGTGGGAGATTTACTTGAGGCTAGGAGTTCAAGACCAGTATAGACAACACAGTGAGACTCGATCTCTCCAAAAAATTTAAAAATTAACCAGGCATGGTGACATGTGTCTGTAGTACCACCTCCTCAGGAGACTGAGGCAGGAAGATCGCTGGAGCGCAGGAGTTTAAGGCTACAATGAGCTATGACTGCACCACTGCACTCTAGCCTAGGCCACAAAGTGAGACTCCAGTCTCGTTTAGGAAAAAAAAAAAAAAAAGCCATCGTCCTCACCTACCGGCATCAATACTCTCTAAAAATAAAAGGCACAAATACACAAATCAACAATAGCTGGAGACTTCAATACCCATTCTCAGTAACTGATAGAACAATTAGAAGATCAGCAAGAAATAGAAGACTTCAGTAACACTGTACACTAACTAAACCTAACAGACATTTATTGAACACTCTTCCCAACAAGATATAAATCCTCAAGTGCACATGAGAAGACTGTAAAACAAGTTTGAATAAATTTAAAAGGAGTTAATTTATACAAACTATGTTCTTGACCACACAGAATGAAATTAGACATCATTAACTTAAGAAAATTTGGAAAATTCATGAATATTAAAATATTTAAACATACTCCTAAATAACAGGTAAAAGAAATCACAAGGAAAGTTACAAAACTTTCATTTGAACAAAAATGAAAATGTGACACACCAGTTGAATGCAGCTTAAAGCAGCGCTTAACAGGAAGTGTACAGCTGTAGATGTGTGGTTATAAAAGATCTCAAATCAATAATTTAACTTTCCACCGTAAGAAACTAGAAGAGAGCAAACTAAATTCAAAGCAAGGAAAGAAAGATCAGAGCAGATACAAACGTGATACAGAATAGAAAAGCAATACAGAAAAATCGACAAAATCAGGCCAGGTGCAGTGTGAGCCTAGCACTTTGGGGGGTCAAGGCGGGCAGAACACTTGAACCCAGGAGTTAAGACCAGCTTGGGCAACATGGTGAAACCCTGTCTCTACTAAAAATACAAAAAAGAAAAAGTTTACCCAAGCATGGTGGCACATACACCTATAGTCCCAGCTATTTGGGAGGCTGCAGTGGGAGAATCGCCTGAGTCCAGGAAGTTGAGGGCGCAATGAGCCATCATCATACCACTGTACTCCAGTCTGGGAGAAGGGAATGAAACCTTGCCTTAAAAAAAAAAAAAAAAAAAAAAAAAGGAGGCCGGGCGCAGTGGCCTGTAATCCCAGCACTTTGGGAGGCCAAGGCAGGCGGATCACGAGGTCAGGAGGTTGAGACCATCCTGGCTAACATGGTAAAACCCCATCTCTACTAAAAATTAAAAATAAAAAAAATTAGCCAGGCGTGGTGGCGGATGCCTGTAGTCCCAGCTACTTGGGAGGCTGAGGCAGGAGAATCGCTTGAACCCAGGAGGCAGGGGAGCTTGCAGTGAGCAGAGATCGTGCCACTGCAATCCAGCCTGGGTGACAGAGCGAGACTCCGTCTCAAAAAATAAAAAAAAAAAACAGAAAAAGGAAAGGGAAGAGAAAATGAACAAAACCAAAATTGATTTAACGAAAATATCAAACTACTGGACAAACCAAGAAAACAGAAGACCTGAATTACTAATACCAGAAATGAAACAGAAGATAATAATGGTCAACCTTACAGAAACAGGATTATAAGGGAGTCTCATAGACAATTAGCCAACAAACTGGATAAATAAAACAAAATGGACAAACTCCTAGAAACACATAACCTACTAAAAATGAATCATGAAGAAACAGAAAATATAAATAGACCTATAACTAGTAAGGAGACTGAATCAGTAATCAAAAACCTCCCAGAATTCCAGCAGAGTTAAAGAATTAAACCTCTTCCCAAGACATGAAGAGGAGGGAGCACTTTCTAACTCACTCTCTGAAGCCAGCATTACAGTAGTTGCCCCCTTATCCAAGGGGGATACATTCCAAGATCCCTAGTGGACGCCTCGAAAAGTACCAAACCCTATACAGCTGTTCCTCGACTTACAAAGGGGTTACGTCTCAATAAACCGACTGTAAGTTGAAAATATACTAACTTGAAAGTCGCTTTAGACTTATGATATATTCAACCTACGATGGGCTTATCCAGACAACCCAATCATAAGTAGAGGTGCATACTCAATGCATATTGCTTTTGCATCAAGGTAAAGTTGAAAAATCTTAAGTCCAACCATCAAATTTGGGGCCATCTGTATATACTGTTTTTTCCTACACACACCTATGATTGAGTTTAATTTTTAATTAGGCACAGTCCTCTTGTGCTTTTGGTCATTATTAAATAAAATAAGGGCTACTTGAACACAAGCACTGTGATACTGCAGTCCATCCGATAACTGATGGCTGACTGACTAACAGATGGGCAGCATATACAGTGTAAATGCTGGACGAAGGAATGGAGCAAGATAGCAAAATATTTCATCACACTACTCAGAATGTGATGTGTAACTTAAAACTTACGAATTTTTATTTCTGGAATTTTCCATTTAGGATTATCAAACCTCAGCCCACTTCGGGTAACTGAAACCATGGAAAGCAAAACCACAGAGAGCAAAATCACAGATCAGGGAGTACTGCCAAACTCTAAAAAAGCCAGACAAAGACACTACAAGAAAACTATAGGGCCAGGCACAGTGGCTCATGCCTGTAATCCCAGCACTTTGGGAGGCCGAGGCAGGTGGATCACAAGGTCAAGAGTTCGACACCAGCCTGGCCAACACAGTGAAACCACGCCTCTTCCAAGAATACAAAAATTAGCCGGGCGTGGTAGTGCGTGCCTGTAATCTCAGCTACTCAGGTGATGGAGGCCAGAAAATTGCTTGAATCTGGGAGGCGGAGGTTGCAGTGAGCTGAGATCATGCCACTGCACTCTAGCCTGGGTGACAGAGCAAGACTCCATCTCAAAAAAAAAAAAAAAAAGAAAACTACAGACCAATTTTCCTTATGCACATTGATGCAAAAATCCTCAACAAAATATTAGCAAACCAAATTCAACAGTTTATTAAGCAGTTTATTATGGTCATACACCATAACCAAGGACTTATTCTAAGAATGTAATAACAGTTCACCTATGAAAACCAATCAATGTAATACAACACATTAAAATAAAGAGGAAAAACCCACATAATCATCTTAATTGATGCAGTAAAAGCATCTGACAAAATTCAACACACTTTCATAATAAAAACACTTAGAAAGCTAAGAAAAGAATAAAATTATCTCAAATAATAAAGGCCAAATATGAAAAACCCATACTTCACATCATATTCAATGGGGAAAGGCTGGAAAAAGGCTGGAAACTTTTCCTCTAAGATCAGAAACAAGACAAAGATGCACACTTTCCCCACTTCTATTCAGTATAATACAATACTGGAAATTCTAGCCAGAGTAATACGGCAAGAAAAAGAAAGAAAAGGCATCCAAACTGGAAATGAAGAAGTAAAATTATCTCTGTTCGCTGATGACAAGCTCTCATAAGACCCTAAAAATTCCACACACAAAAAACCTGTTACAACTAATAAATGAATTTAACAAAGTTACAAGATACAAAATCAACATTAAAAATCAGCTGCATTTCTACACACTAAAGATTAACAATGTTAAAATGAAACTTAAAAAATTCAAATTGGGCTGGGTGCAGTGGCTCACACCTGTAATCCTAATGTTTTGGGAGGCCAAGGCAGGAAGACAGCATGAGCTCAGGAATTTGAGGCCCTCCCAGGCGACATAGTGAGACTTTGTCTCTACTAATAATCAAAAAACGGCTGGGCGCAGTGGCTCACTCCTGTAATCCCAGCATTTTGGGAAGCCGAGGCAGGCAGATCATGTGAGGTTAGGAGTTTGAGGTCAGCCTGACCAACATGGTGAAAACCTGTCTCTACTAACAATACAAAATTAGCTGGGTGTGGTGGTGCCTGCCTGTAATCCCAGCTACATGGGAGTCTGAGGCAGAAGAATCGCTTGAACCCGGGAGGCAGGGGTTGTGGTGAGCCGAGATTGCACCACTGCACTCCAGCCTGCAACGAGAGTGAAACTGTGTTTCAAAAAAAAATAATAATCAAAAAACTTAGCCAGACGTGCTGGCGTACACCTGTGGTCCCATCTACTCAGGAGGCTGAGGTGGGAGGATCACTTGAAACTGGGAGTTCAAGTTTGCAATGAGCTATGATCACCCCATTACACTCCAGCCTGAGCAAGAGTGACACCCAGCCTCAAAAAAAAAAAAATTCAAGTTGCAATAGCATCATAAAGAATAAGATACTTAGGAATAAATTTAACCAAGAAGGTGAATGACCTCTATGCTTAAAACTGTAAGACACTGCTGAAAGAAATTAAAGAAGGTATAAATAAACACAAAGACATCCCATGTTCATGGATTTAAAGATTTAATATAGTTAAGGTATCACTGTTACCAAAAGTGATCTGCAGATTCAATGCCAGTCCTATCAAAATCCCAATGATGCTTTTTGCAAGAAGAGAAAACTCCATCCTAAAATTTATATAGAATCTTAAGGGACCCCCAATAGCCAAAACAATCTTGAAAAAGAAAAAAAATTATCTCACACTTTCTGAATTCAGAACTTACTATAAACATATGGCAATCAAAACAGTGTGGTTCTGGCATAAAAACAGACATATAGACCAACGGAATAAAAAGCCCAAGTGGGCATGGTGGTGTGTGCCTGTATTTCTACCTACTGAGGAAGCTTAGACAGAAGAATCACTTGAGCCCAAGAGTTCAAGTCCAGTCTGGGCAACATGGCAAAACCCAGTCTTTTTTTTTGGAGACGGAGTCTCACTCTGTCGCCCAGGCTGGAGTGCAGTGGCGTGATTTCCGCTCACTGCAAGCGTGGTCCACCTCCCGGGTTCATGCCATTCTCCTGCCTCAGCCTCCCGAGTATCTGGGACTACAGGCACCCGCCACCATGCCCGGCTAATTTTTTGTATTTTTAGTAGAGACGGGGTTTCATCATGTTAGCCAGGATAGTCTCGATCTCCTGACCTCGTGATCTGCCCGCCTCAGCCTTCCAAAGTGCTGGGATTACAAGCATGAGCCACTGCGCCCGGCCTAGTCTTTTAAAAAAATAAATTAAAAGCCTGGAAATAAAAAGCCCAGAAGTAAATACATACATGTCACAAATGATATGCAACAAGGGTACCAAGGCCATTTAATGAGAAAGGAAGGACAGTCTTTCAGCAAATGGTGATGGAAAAACTGGATATCCACATTAAAAAGAATGAAGTTGGATCGCTACCCTAAACCGTATATAAAAGTTAATTCAAAATGGACCAAAAATCTAAACATAAAAGCAAAACCTATGAAACCCTTAGAAGAAAACATGGAGGAAAGCTTCCTGGTATTGGATTTGACAATGACTTCTTGGATATGGCACCAAAAGAACAGCCAACAAAAGAAAAAAGACATAAAAATCAAACTTCATCAAAATGAAAAACCTTCATATATCAAAGGATACTATCAAGACAGTGAAAAGGCAATCTACAGAATGGCACAAAATACATGCAAATCACGTATCTGATAAGAGATTAATACCTAGAATATATAATAAACTTTTTCAACTCACAGACAAAATAACAACTCAATTAAAAACAGGCAAGGAAACTGAATAGACCTCTCTAAAAGAGATACACAAATGGCCAAGAAGCACATGAAAAGATACACATAGGCCGGGCACGGTGGCTCATGTATGTATGTAATCCCAGCACTTTGGGAGGCTGAGGCAGACAGATCACTTGAGATCAGGAATTTGAAACCACCCTGGCCAACATGGTGAAACCCTGTCTCTAGTAAAAATACAAAAATTAGCCAGGCATGGTGGCGCATGCCTGTGTTCCTAGCTACTCTGGGGGCTGAAGCAGAACTGCTTGAATCCGGGAGGCGGAGTTTGCAGTGAGCCAAGATTGCACCACTGCACTCCTGCCTAAGAGACAGACCAAAAATCTGTCCCTCAAAAAAACAAGAAAGAGAAAGAAAAAAGAAAAGATACACATCACTTATCATTAGGGAAACGCAAATCAAAACCATGAGGTATCACCACATACACATTAGGATGGCTACTGTCTTAATCTGTTTTGTGCTGCTATAACAGGATACTTGAGACTGGGTAGTTTTAAATAACAGACATTTATTTTCTCACAGTTTTGGAGGCAGGGAAGTCCAAAACAAGGTATTAGCATCTGGGGTGGACAGTCTTACAGCATCCTCACAAAGCAGAAGGTGGAAGGGCAAAAGAGGATGAGCCCTCTCCCACAAGCCCTTTTTAATAGCAGCATTAATCCGTTGATAATGGTGTAGCCCTCATGACATAAACCCTTCCCAAAAGGCGCCACCTCGCAATACTCCTGCACCGGGAATTAAGTTCCCAACACATGAATTTTGGGAGACACATTCAGACTACAGCAGCTGTGATTTTTTTCTTAAATAAGAAAATAAGTGCTGGCAAGGACATGAAGAAATTAGAAGCCTTGCACACTGTTGGTAGGAATGTAAAATGGTGCAGCCCCTATGGAAAACGGTTTGGCAGGTACTCAAAAAATTAAAAATAGAATTACTCCATGACCCAGCAATTCCACTTTTGGCTATCTATTCAAAAGAAACAATAGCAGGGACTTGAACAGATTTTTATATACCCAAATTCACAGAATTCCCTCACAACAGCCAAACCGTAGAAGCAACCCAAGTGTTCAACTTATGAATGTTTAAACAAAATATGGTACATGTATACAATGGAATATCATTCAACCTTAAAAAAAAAAAAGCAAACTGACTGTCACAACATGGATGAACATTAAGGACGTTGTAGTAAGTGAAATAAGCCAGTCACGGCTGGTAACGGTGGCTCATGCCTGTAATCCCAGCACTTTGGGAGGCCGAGGTGGGTGGATCACCTTAGGTCAGGAGTTTGAGACCAGCGTGGCCAACATGGTGCAAACCCGTCTCTACTAAAATACAAAAAAATTAGCCAGGCGTGGTGGCGGGCGCCTGTAATCCCAGCTACTTGGGAGGCTGAGGCAAGAGAATCACTTGAACCCGGCAGGCAGAGGTTGCAGTGAGCCGAGATCACGCCATTGCACTCCAGCCTGGGCAACAAGAGTGAAATGGAAATGGAAATGGAAAGGAAAGGAAAGGAGCCAGTCATAAAAAATCAAATATGGCATAATTTCACTTACATGAGGTACCTACAGTAATTAAATTCATAGACAGTAAGTACAATAGTGACTACCAGGGGCTAGGGAGTTATTGCTTAATGGGCACAGAGTTCAGTTTGGGATGATGAAAAAATTCTAGAGACAGACAGTGGTAATGAGTACACAACAATGTGAATGTACTTAATGCTACTGAACTGAAACTTTAAAAACTGTTATGCATATAAACTAAAATAAAAATAAGTAACTCAAACTACATCATGCATTAAAAATAAAATGCAAAACTATTAGCTTCTAGAGGATTATTAGGAGAAAATATAAGTGAACTTGGTCACATGGTTTCAAGATGAGTCTGTAGGTACAAGACTAAAGTCATCCCACATGCAAGAAAAAGTTGATATATTGGACTTCACTAAAATTAAAAACCTCTGCTCTGCAAAAGACACTGGTAAGTGAATGAAAAGATAAGCCACAGATTGGAAGAAAGTATCTGCAACCATCTTATCTGATAAAGAACTTAAGAACATAGAAAGCGCCCTTACAAGTCACTAATACAACAACCCAATTAAAAAATGGGCAAATGATCTGAGAAAAGGGAGAGATGGAGAGTGACAGTTAATGGATAGATATAGGGACTCTTTTTGCAGTGATGAAAATGTTCTAGAATTAGATAGTGATAGTTCTACAACACCATGAATATATATTAAAAAACCAAACTGTATACTTTCAAAATGATGAACTGTATGGTACGTGAATGTATCTCAATTTTTAAAATGCAATAGAGAGAAAAGAGAGCAGAGATTCTTTTTCTGCCTCTGGAATACTTTAACTGTATATGAAGCCTAGAACTGTCAGAGGCGTGTGAACCAGAGCAACTCCATCTTGAATAGGAGCTGGGTAAATGAGACTGAAACCTACTGGGCTGTATTCCCAGACAGTTAAGGAATTCTAACTCAAAGGACGAAGATAGGAAGCACAAGATACAGGTCATAAAGACCTTGCTGATAAAGCAGGTTACAGTAAAGAAGCTGGCTAAAACCCACCAAAAACAAGACAGAAATGAGAGTGATCTCTGGTCATCCTCACTGCTATACTCCCACCAGTGCCATGACAGTTTACAAATGTCATGGCAACATCAGAAGTTACCCTATAGGTCTAAAAGGGAGGCATGAATAATCCACCCCTTATTTAGCATATAATCAAGAAATAGCCATAAAAATGGGCACCAGCAGCCCTCAGGGCTGCTCTGTCTATGGAGTAGCCATTCTTTTGTTCCTCTACTTTCCTAATAAACTTGCTTTCACTTTAGGGACTTGCCCTGAATTCTTTCTTGTTCGAGGTCTATCCAGGAATCCTCTCTTGGAGTCTGGATTGGGACCCCTTTCCTGTAACTGAACTATGGCAGCCATCTTGAGACCATGAGAGCCAGACAAATCAACACACTGAAGATGGAAAGAACCTGGTCCTTGACGCAAAATCAAGGACCAATCCTGGAACTGTCTTTCCATCAGATTTCTTGTTAAATGAGGTAATAAATCCCGATCGTAAACAAGAAAAGGGGGGAGGGGTGACAGGACCGCAACGGTCTCCTCAAAGATGATATACAGATGGCAAATATGCCTATAAAAAGATGTTCATTGCCGGGCGCGGTGGCTCACGCCTGTAATCCCAGGACTTTGGGAGGCCCAGGTCTTGATCACCTGAGGTCAGGAGTTCAAGACCAGCCTGGCCAACACGGTGAAACCCCATCTCTACCAAAAATACAAAAAAATTTGCTGGTTGTGGTGGCGGACTCCTGTAATCCCAGCTACTTGGGAGGCTGAGGCAGGAGAAAATGCTTGAAATCGGAAGGCGGAGGTTGCAGTGAGCCAAGATCGCGCCACTGCACTCCAGCCTGGGTGACAGAGTGAGACTCCGCTTCAAAAACAACAACAAAAAAATTAGCCTGTGTTTGAGGGTCCTCTCTTCTATTGCAGTTGACCCCACATGAAAGAGCGAAACTCCGTCTCAAAAAAAAAAAAAAAAAAGAAAAGATGTTCATTATGTGTCACTGTCATTTTAAAATGCAAATTAAAACAAGATTGTTAGAAGGATGGATCTGAAATGCATATTGCTAAATGAAAGAAGCAAGTCTGAAAGGCTGCAAAGTGTAAGATACCATTTAAAGGGCATTCCGGAAAAAGCAAAACTATAGATAGTACCAGATCAGTGGTAGCTGGAGCTGGAGGGTAGGGTTAAATGGATGAAGCACAGGACACTTTCAGGTAGTAAAATTGTTCTGTATGATATTTTAATGATAGGTAAACGGCACCACATATTTTTCAAAACCAGCAGAACTTCAGAGAACAAGAGTGAGCTTCAGTACATGTTAACTTTTAGAAAACATTTCAGAGGTGGAGAATCCCAGGATGGAATGCAGAATGTAGCAAAAGAATCTAATTGCAGTACAAACACATGAAACAACCTCACTAAAGGGGGTATGGGGAAAGGCAGTGATCCAAGTAACTCTGGGAAATAGTGGAGTCTTTTTTTTTTTTTTCATTTGGAAGCTGGAATTTTATCATAGGCAAAAAATATTATCAGTTGTTTTTTTTTTTCCTTTAAGACTGGAGGCAAAAAAAGTTGCGCATAAATGAAACTGGCTCAATTTCCCCATAGAAACTATATGTACAGGTCTTTGAATAAACATAGAAACTGACCCTTCCAGTTTTAAAACCTAAAACTTATATTTGTCTCCACTGAGTTCTTTCCTCAGACAACGGACTGAAACTCACCAAATCACCATTTGACAATGAGACCCCAGACACCTCTTTCCCCTCATAGGTCAGGACTGCGCTTCCTTATCCTTTTCCTAATTGCTGTTTTCCTCACACATAGTTACATTCCTTTTTTCGGTACATAAACCCCCCAGTTCTAGTTGGTCGAGGAGGCAGATTCGAAACTGATCTCCCATTCTCTTCAGTAGGCATAAAAAGGCAAAATTTTTCTCTGGCTGGGCGCAGTGGCTCTGGGTGTAATCCCAGAACTTTGGGAGGCCTAGACGGGCGGATCACCTGAGGTCATGAGTTTGAGACCAGCCTGGCCAACATGGGGAAACCCCCCATCTCTACTAAAAATACAAAATTAGCCAGGCATGGTGGCACACGCCTGTAATCCCAGCTACTCGGGAGGCTGAGGCAGGAGACTCGCATGAACCCAGGAGGCAGAGGTTGTAGCGAGCCGAGATTGCACCATTGCACTCCAGCCTGGGCAACAAAAGCGAAACTCCATCTCAAAAAAGAAAAAAAAAAAAAAGGCTTTTTCCCTGGCAATACTCAACTCAGTGACTGGCTTTCTGTGTGGCGAGAAACAGGACCTAGATCGACCACCTGGCATTTCTGTAACTTAAACACTGTTATGCTATAGTTGAAAGTTGTACCCCATGGAAATAAAGATTAACAATTCTGGGACCATGTATGCTGTGATTGACCAATTAAATAAACTGGATGGCAGATGGTGGGAGCCGGGTTTCTCACTGCTGGAGTGGAAGGTTACAAATAAACAAGAGAAGGAAGCAAGAATGATCCATGTAATCATGGATTAGAGTTGGGCACATCATTATGAACTTTTTTAACTTCATATAGATACAGATGGTCACAAATGGAAATACTTACAAATGTGTGTATTATATACACCTGTTTCCTCACTCTATCAGCTGAAAGAGCCTGAAAGAAACTACACCCTAGAAACTCAACAGCAATAAGCATATCTAGTGTGACACATCTTGGTTTCAAATGCCATTCTCAAATAAAAGAAACCAGGGCTCCTTGGAGAAACAGCTAATTCTGGGACTAGAGTGGGAAATATGTAAGAGGAGTGTGGAGTATCTTGTAATCCCAGAATATAAGCATGGCAGGCCAGGTCTCACTAACTCAGGCCCCCAAAACAACTGTTTCTGTACAGACTGAGTAGTTAAGTTAAATGTTAAAAGCTGAAAGAGCCGGCCGGGCACGATGGCTCACATCTGTAATCCTAGCCACTCTGGGAGGCCAAGGTGGGCGGATCACCTGAAGTCAGGAGTTCGAAACCAGCCTGGCCAAAATGGTGAAACCCCATCTGTACTAAAAATACAAAAATATTAGCTGGGTGTGGTGGCAGGTGCCTGTAATCCCAGCTACTTTGGAGGCTGAGGCAGGAAAATCGCTTGAACGCAGGAGGCGGAGGTTGCAGTGAGCCAAGACTGCCCCACTGCACTCCAGCCTCAGTGACAGAGCAGAGCAAGACTCCATCTCGGAGGGCGCGACCGGGGGGGGGGCGGGGGGAGGGGAAGAGCCAGTACCCTTATGCAAAGGCTGGAATTTAACAAAAGCCCACCAAGAGTTTTGCCTAGGCCTTTCCTGGGCCTGAAAGCATGACAAAATAATGAAGGAATTCTTAAGGCCCATTTAGGATTAAACAAGTTTTACTGTGGGTCTAAAGAAACTTCCCAGGCCTCCGCAAACAAGTTTATTGGGGTGTGAAGGAACTCCCAAACCTCCGTGATTTAGCAGGAGACAAGATAAGGGTAATCACTCCAGCACCTGGACCCATTTAGATTAAGTAAATTTACTGAGGCTCCAGAGGAAGGTCTTCAAGACTCAGACCTTAGTTATGGACCAAAAGAAGTTAATCATTAAGATGAATGCACACTTACAGGTAGACATGTAACTTAGAAGGTATATAAGCTATGGAAACTTTGTAATATTGAGTTGGCCTGGTGATAATTTCCAGGTATTCTCCCTGTAACCCACTGCAGAAATAAAAACTTTCTTCCTCCCCAGTTCATCTGCATCTCATTATTGGGCCTTAAGAAATAGCAGCCCAACTCTCAGTTTGGTCTGGGAACATAAGTGTTTTAAAAAAAAACAAAGATAGGGTTATATATGTCAAAGCACTCCCAATGGCCAAAGCTAGAACAATTTGAACAAGAAAATAAAGCAATATTGGATTTGGGGATAATCCAAAGTACAAAATAAATATCTATGAGTTCATACTGATAAAATGATTAAATAGAAAAGAACAAGCAAATCTCCCATGCAGAGGAATTCCAAATAATTTATGCAGACACTCTGCCCCCAAGTAGGTGGAATATAACTACTCATTCTGAAAGTGTGGGCTGCACATAGTGACTTCCTTCCAAAGTGTACAGTATGGAAACGGGTAAAAGAGCAAATTTACAGTGGAGAAATCTGATAAACAGTATCTCAGCCAGGTGATCAAGGTTAACATCAACAGTGGCACATACTGTTGATATAATGAAAATGGTACTTCATCTCTATGGGCTTCTTCCCAAACACCCGTAATTCCACTCTAATCATGAGAAAAACATCAAGATTAATCTCAGTTGAGAGACATTCTACAAAACACCTGATGAGTCCTCCTCAAGACTGTCCAGGACATCAGAAACAAGGAGCGCCTAGGAAACTGTCACAGTCCAGAGGAGCCCAAGAAGACACAACAACTAAATGTAATGTAGTAGCATGAGATACTGGAACAGAAAAAGAGCATTCAGTAAAATACAAGAAATCTCAGTAAAGTATGTATGGACTTTAGGGGTTTTTTCTTTGGCAGTGGATTTTTTTTTTTCTTTTTTTTTCCAAACACTCTCCCAAGTAGCTGGGACTACAGGCACACACCACCATGCCTGGTAATTTTTGCTTGTTTGAAGAGCGATGCCCAAGCTGGTCTTGAACTCCTGGTCTCAAGTGATCCTCTGGCCTCACCGTCCCAAAATAGTGGGATTACAGGTGTGAGCCACCATGCCTGGCTGCTTTTAGCTGATAATAGTGCATGGACATTGGCTCATTAATTTTGACAAATGTACCATGCCAACGTAAAATGTTAATAATAAGGGAATATGGGTATGGAGTATAGGAAAACTCTATGCTATCTGCAATTTTTCTGTGGATATAAAACTATTCTATAAAAAAGTTTTATTTTAAAAAATAAATGGACAAGAATATAAAAACATCCTGAAGGAGAAAAAGAAAGGGACAGAGGAAAAATTAGTACTATTAAATGTTAGAGGCCGGGCACGGTGGCTCACGCCTATAATCCCAGCACTTTGAGAGGCCGAGGCAGGTGGATCACCTGAGGTCAGGAGTTCAAAACCAGCCTGACCAACATGGAGAAACCCCATCTCTACTAAAAATACAAAATTAGCTGGGCGTGGTGGCGCATGCCTGTAATCCTGGCTACTTGGGAGTCTGAGGCAGGAGAACTGCTTGAACCCGGGAGGCAGAGGTTGTGGTAAGCCGAGATCCTGCCAGTGCACTCCAGCCTGGGCAAGAAGAGCGAAACTCCGTCTCAAAAAAGAAAAAAAATATATTAGAGCAGGGGTTAGCTAACTACAGCCCACAGTCCAAATCTAGTCCACTGCTTATTTTTATAAAGTTTCACTGATATTTAGCAATGCTCGTTCATTTACATATTGTCTGTCTATGGCTGCTTTTGTGCTATACTGGCATAGCTGAGTAACATATGGCCCAAAAAAACCTATAACATTTATTACCAGGTCCTTTACAAAAAAAGTTTGCCAACCCCACCCCACTTTGTTTTCATTTTACTTTAATTTTTTGGAGACAGTCTCCCCATCTGTTGCCCAGGCTGGAGTGCAATGGTGCAATCTCACCTCACTGCAACCTCCGCCTCCCGGGTTCAAGACATTTTCATGCCTCAGCCTTCCCAGTAGCTGAAACTACAGGTGCGTGCCACCACACCTGGCTACTTTTTGTATTTTAGTAGAGATGGGGTTTCAGTATGTTGCCTAGGCTGGTCTCAAACTCCTGAGCTCAGGCAATCCATCTGCCTCGGCCTCCCAAAATGCTAGGATTACAGGTGTGAGCCACTGCGCCTGGCGCCAACTCCACTTTGAATAAATAGAACCCAATGCAGAGTTCACAAATACCAATTATATGGGTATATCACAAATATACTCATATAATTTATTATCTGAGCAGCTGCTGATATCCCATGACTTGCCTGAGCAGAGGCAGGTACTTCACTGCCATATCCCTGTAGCTTCCTTTCCATTTAGCACACATCCTCCTCCTATAATACACAACTCTTTCAAAGACAGGCTCTAGTAATATTTCTCTAAACGTATCCTGAACTCATAACAGACATTTGTTGTGGCAGAAAAGGCTGGCTTCCTACACTGCCCACTCCTCAGCTACTCAGGAGGCTGAGGAGGATCGCTTGCTAACATCTTCTCAGTTTTGTTCATGTTTCATTAACTGCATGCTTAAGCTGACCATGGTCACCATCTTGAGACTGCAGGCCAGAGAGCTCACTAGGTTCTGGAGATGAATCTAATTCAACCATAATAATTCCATGATTTAAGACAGGAATGAGCTACATGGCCCAACTGTGGTCAATGAGATATAAGGGAAGACATGTGGGAGGGCTTGTGAACGGTTTTTCACTCTCTAAGGGACGCATAACAGAACAGTTTACTTCCAATTTGGGGGCATTGCTGTGTAATGATATGCTACAGTTGCTCAGTCATCTTGAGACCACAAGGGGTCAATCCTGAAGATCAAAAGCCAGCACACTGGGAAGAGCAAATAAGAATATAATGAGTCCAGGTCCTCAGCAATATCATTAAGCTGCTGTGCTAAGCACTCTATCCTGGAGTTCTTATGTGCAATAATAAATCCCCTTATTATCAAATACATCATGTATAGGCATTTTGCACAATGCTAACTTATTTAAAATGAAATATTCAAGTTTTATTTTATGAGCAAGTTAAGAAATCAAGAATATAACTGTCTAAACTGTCTACTCTACTGTACTTCTAAACAACAAAAAAGATTATTCTAAAATATATTCAAATTGAAAACTAATGCTCCCTAATTTGAACATACTGCCACAAGGCCAAGCATACTGGTTCATCCCCGTAATCCCAGCACTTTGGGAGGCTGAGGCGGGTGGATTACTTGAGGTCAGGAATTCAAGACCAGCCTGGCCAACATGGTGAAACCCCCTCTCTACTAAAAATATAAAAATTAGCCGGGTGTGGTGCTGCACGCCTGTAGTCCCAGCTACTCGGGAGGCTGAGGCAGGAGAATCACCTGAACCCAGGAGGTGGAAGTTGCAGTGAGCCAAGATCACGCCACTGCACTCCAGCCTAGGCGACATAGCAAGACACCGTCTCAAAAAAAAAAGCAAAAAAAGTACTGCCACAAGACTCACAGTCATTTCTGTATTAGTAGTGAAGACATATATAAAAAAGTATGTTTCACTGTAAGCTGCCAATATCTTCATAATTCACATATTTGCTATTTTTTGCCTATATCACTTATAGCTATCTGGTTAGTAAAATGTTCCATCTAAAAAATTACTTATCTGGGCCAGGCACAGTGGCTCACACCTGTAATCCCAGCACTTTGGGAGGCAAAGGAGCTCAGGACTTCAAGACCAGCCTCGGAAATGTAGTAAAACCCCATCTCTACTAAAAATACAAAAATTAGCTGGGCCTGGTGGCACATGCCTGTGGTCCCAGCTATTCAGGAGGCTGAGGTGAGAGGAACACTTGAGCCTGGGAGGTGGAGACTGCAGTGAGCCAAAATCCTGCCACCACATGCTAACCTGGGTGACAGAGCAAAAAAAAAAAATTCTTTATCTGAAAGTTTTTACATAAACAGAAGGATGTAGAAGATGAACCATTTTAAAAACCAAACAAATGACTATATACTTGAAGACTTTGCAATTTCCCCCCCTACCTAATAATAATATTGGAATACAAGCAGAAAAAAGAATTTTACTGTTATCTCTCCAGATAAAATAACTTTTCTATAAAAATTATAAAAATTTTCTCAGCACTGTATTAAATGGTTGAATAAATGGCATGCCTATCTCATTGGACAGACCAAGCAGCATTCATTAAATATTTACAAAATAACTGCTTTTCACAACTTTTCAAACAATTTATTAACCACCACCCAAATTAATGCAAACTAAGATGCCAAGAACTGTTTTTGTAAATATTCTTATCTATACCAAGATTTTTTTTTATTTTTTTGTGGGTACATAGTAGGTGTATATGTCCAACATTCTTTAAGAGTGAAAATACTCAACTCCAAACGATTCATTCACTCAACAAACATTTGTTAACCTTGACTATACCAGCTAGGTGTTGGGGACAATGGTGAGAAACAGGATACGGTCCTTGCTCTCATTTCACGGAATGTAAAATTATAAATGGAAATATACACTCCGAAGGAAAAGGACAGAGGTTATTGAGTATATTACAAAGACCCCTGAGCAATATCTGGGCAAAAAGTATAATTATCCTATAACAGCAGCAACAATAGCAACAACAGGTATTATGCGGGGCCCTAATCAAAGCACATTATATATACATACCTTCATTTTATCCTCACTACAACCTTTGAGATAGGAACTATTATTATCCCGATTTCATAGATGACAAACTCAGATGCAGAGAATTTAAGCAACTTTCCCAACTCACATAGTAAGTGCATGAACTGGTATTCCACCAAGATAGTCACACACCTCCAGAGTATGTGCTACTAACCACTGTAATACATTACTTTTCTTATACAGCCCAAATGTTTCCACAAATAGAATCAGTACATACATATGGCAGCCAGCCTGCACTGCAGCAACCTGAGTAAGTGACAGGAGTCAAATGTAGCTAGTTCCTCAGGCAAAGCAAAGCGTAGACCTTCACTTGACCACTAACCCTGTTCCCCACACTAAGGAGTTCTAACCTGCTACTGTGTACTTGAGCAAAAGGGCAGTCCCTACCAACCCCTTCGCCTACTTTCTCAATATGACCCAAAAAGTTCAGATGAACTAGGCACCTGGCTTTTCTCAATTAATCAGGTCATCTGCTGTCCATCAAAAAAAGATAAGGTTGGAAGCTGTTCCCACACTTGATGGCCAACTCAAAGATCACAATACACAGTAAATATCAGCAACTTGAAAGCAAAAGGAGATAAGACTGTCATTTCCCCTGGACATGCAGTATCATGGCTGTTCCTCCTCCTTGGCTCTGCCTGCTTTCTAATTCCACATGGATGGCCAAGAAGAGTTCAGAGGCTAATGGACAGACAAGATAACCACCTCGGTAAGAGAATTAATCACTAGCTTTTCATGAGATAATTTTTACAAGGGGTGGTAGCAGCATGTTATTAGTCCCAGACACAAAATGTGACCATTCCTATAAAGTAAAATCTAGATAAGATGCCTAGGGAGGAAATACTAAAGATGATCATTGTGTAATCTTAACTTAAAATTGCTTTTAAGCCGGGTGTGGTGGCTCATGCCTGTGATCCCAGCACTTTGGGAGGCCAAGGCAGGCAGATCACAAGGTCAAGAGATCGAGATCATCCTGGCCAACATGGTGAAACCCCGTCTCTACTAAAAATACAAAAATTAGCTGGGCATGGTGGCGCAAGCCTTAGTCCCAGCTACTTGGGAGGCTGAGGCAGGAGAATCACTTGAACCCAGGAGGCGGAGGTTGCAGTAAGCTGAGATCACACCACTGCACTCCAGCCTGGCAACAGAGTGAGACTCTGTCTCAAAAAAAAAAAAAAAAGCTTTTAAATACAAAGAAAATACTCCCACTATACTGCAATCTTTCAGTTCAACTGAAGATCTTGAGACAGATATCACACATTTAACAACAGCTACAATCTTCCTCAAAGGCAGTCTAAGGAATCACGAGAAGTCAGGGTGGAGCCACAGTTAAGAGAAGGTACAAGGCATGTATAGTCTGAATGCTGAAAATAGGAAGCCCACCACTAGGAAGGATCAAGAACAAGTATCAATAATAAGGATGAACAGCATGTATCAGGAGAGCAAAATATCAGAAATGTCAGCATTCCCAAAAGTTTCTTTAGAGTATCACTTCTCCCACCCCTCAATCTCCTGCTCTCTTTCAATCTTATGGGCTCAGTTGACACTACAACTTTGATACAAATAACCAGTGTCTCTACCTCCAACATCTCTCCCTGATTCCTATCTCTAGATTTTCTCACCATCCAGCCTCAAAAACACATGTCAGGAAAAAATAAAGGGGGTTGGGGGGAGGCGCAATGGTTCATGCCTGTAATCCCAACATGTTGGGAAGCCAAGGCAGGAGGATCATTGGAGCCCAGGGGTTCAAGACCAGCCTGGGCAATTTAGTGAGACCTTGTCTCTACAAAAAAAAAAATTTTTTTTGACACAGGGTCTCGCTCTGTTGCCCAGGCTGGAGTGCAGTGGCGCAATCTCAGCTCACTGCAACCTCGTTCAAGGGATTTTCCTGCCTCAGCCTCCCAAGTAGCTGGGACTACACGTGCCCACTACCACACCTGGCTAATTTTTTGTATATTTAATAGAGACAGAGTTTCACTATGTTGGCCAGGCTGGTCTCAAACTCCTGAACAGAGGCAATCCGCCTGCCTCAGCCTCCCAAAGTGCTAGGATTACAGGCCTGAGCCCCCACACCTGGCCAAAATATTTTTTAAAGAGTTCACATCCAAGTGCAGTTAGCACTCTCAAAATCAACAAAATCAAAAGAAAATTAATCATAGTAATTAATTTCTCCTCCTGACTTCTCTAGAGTACTGTACTGATTTTTTACCTGATTACATTTTCTCATTCCCCAACATTCAATCTGCTTCTAGCTCCTCTACTAGTTCCTCAACATCTCTCACATTAATCACTTTCCTTTTTCCTTTTTTTTTTTTTTTTTAAGACAGAGTCTCGCTCTGTTGCACAGGCTGGAGTGCAGTGGCCTGATCACAGCTCACTGCAGCCTCAACCTCCCAGGCTCAAGTGATCCTTCTGCCTCCCAAGTAGCTGGGACTACAGACACACCACCACCAAGCTCAGCCTCTTTTTTTTTTTTTTTTTTGGTAGAGACATTAGGCTGGTATCAAATTCTGGGGCTCCAGCAATCCTCCTGCATCTGCCTCCCAAAGTACTGGAATTACAGGTGTGAGCTACCACATCCAGCCAATCTTTATCCACTAGGTCAAGACCCTGGTCCAGAAGCTCTTTTCTCCCAAGGTTTTGCCTCCTTATCAATCACTTAACTCTTGTGTCTCTCCACACTCAGGCACTGCATCAGATAAATCTTCCTGAAGAACAATCACGAGCACAGTTTCTCATTGTTCCCATGATCAAACTTGTCTAAACTTGTGAAGAAAGGAAGTAATAAGCTATGCATAGTTACACAGGCAGCCTTTGAATTGAGGTACTCCTAATTCCTAGGGACTGTGCTCTTCATCAACCAGCCTTGCACGTATCAGTACTACCCGACGCTTTCCAGCCACTATCAAAAAAAGTTGTTTCATGGTCTGTGACATAAAGGAGAAGGAAAGAAAAGAAATTTAACGAAGTATTACATATTTCAAAACATAAATGTTCAGGCATGTCTACACTAGACAAAAATCAAAGCAGTCACATGTGCACATCCATATATGGGATCAACATGTGTCCTCAGGCATGCATATCATACTGGGTAGCCCATTCTTTCATCTTCCTAAGCTGAGCTCACTAATCCTCCCCCAATAAGATTAAAAATGAATGGACTGTCTTGATGCAGCTTCAACTATCATCCCCAAACAAAAAATGCTCACAAACATATCCCTCTCTAAATGACGTCTCAGCTACTTTTACCGACTAGAAAATAATGACTTAGATGTCCTGGCAACACCTTCAATTCAACATATGAAAAGCACCTTACTCTACAAACAGCCTTTCCTTCCAACCATTCCAATTTCTATTAATGGATCCTGGTTACAGGGTTAGTCTGTATGACACTTTCCATTATGCCTGTTTCCCTTATGAGCGGGGTAAACATTTATCACACAAACGAGAACCTTTTTTTTTCTTTGAGATGGAGTCTTGCTCTGTTGCCCAGGCTGGAGTGCAGTGGCGCGGTCTCGGCTCACTGCAAGCTCCGCCTCCTGGGTTCACACCATTCTCCTGCCTCAGCCTTTTGAGTAGCTGGGACTACAGGTGCCCGCCACCATGCCCGGCTAATTTTTTGTATTTTTAGTAGAGATGGGGTTTCACTGTGTTAGCCAGGATGGTCTCAATCTCTTGACCTCGTGATCCACCCACCTCGGCCTCCCAAAGTGCTGGGATTACAGGCGTGAGCCCCTGCACCCGGCCAAGACACTTTTAAGAGTAAAAGAGGGGTCAGGCACGGTGGCTAATGCCTGTAATCCCAGCACTTTGGGAGGCCGAGGTGGGAGCACTGCCTAAGGCCAAGAGTTTGAGACTAGCCTGGGCAACATAGTGAGACCCCATCTCTGCAAAAAACATAACAAATTAGCCAGGCATGGTGGTGCACACGTATAGTCCTAGCTACTCCAGAGGCTGAGGTGAGAGAATCACTTAAGCCCAGGAGTTTGAGGCTAAAGTGAGCCATTATCGTACCACTGCACTCCAGCCTGGGCAACAGGGCAAGACCTTGTCTCAAGTAAATAAGGAATAAAAGGGGGTCCTTTTTAAGAATTAAGCATAGGCTGGGCACAGAGGTTCACACCTGTAATCCCAGCACTTTGGGAGGCCAAGGCGGGCAGAACACTTGAGGTCAGGAGTTTAAGACCAGCCTGGCCAACACGGTGAAGCCTCGTCCCTACTGAAAAAAAATATATATATATACAAAAATTAGCTAGGGGTGATGGTGTATGCTTGTAGTCCCAGCTACTTGGGAGGCGGAGGCAAGAGAATCACTTGAACACGGGAGGCGGAGGTTGCAGCGAGCTGAGATCCCGCCACTGCACTCCAGCCTGGGCAACAGAGACTCTGTCTCAAAAAAAAAAAAACAGAATTAAGTGCAGACAAAAGGCATAAATTGAGATGTCTGATCACCCTACTTATGAAGAGCACACATAATATGGAAAAAATTCTCAAGTAGAAGCAAGGAAACCTGACTTCTATTCCTGGCTCTGCTGCTAACTATTAATAGCTTCCTGTCTTTAACCAATTTTCTGGCCTTTAGTGCTCTCATACATATACTGAGAAAACTAGGACTGGCGTCTAAGGCCCCTTATAGCCTCTAGTGCATATATATCTGAAAGCAGGATCAACTCACACAAAAGGGGGATCCTTAGACAGGCAATGAGCAAGGACGGAAGATAGGTCAGAAAACAAGAAAGAGCTTGAGGCAACCCAAACACTCGGACCAGGAAGTCTGTGAGGCAATGGTGTGTCTAACTTCCAGTATTCATGTATCCTTTCCACTGGTCTTTTTATTTTTTTTCTTTTGGCTTTGTAACTCATTCATGTTTAGTAGAAAACGTACAAATGAAAATAAAGAAACAGGCAATAAATTATATTAAAATCAACAAAAATCTCAATATCAGCAATGATCACTAGTGTTTTAAAGTTTGGTATAAACCCTTCCAGACATTTTTCCATGCAAATATATAAATGTCTTTTTAATGTGATAAAAGTTGTGTAGCCGATTTACATAAAAATAAATTCACCATATTCATATCAATAGGCATATAGTCATTTCATCACTTTTAACGGCAGCTTAGTACTCCACCTAATGTATGTGCCACAACTGTTTCACCAAGTCCCTTTTAAATTACAATCTTTCATGAATATATATAATTAGTACATACATATCTTACAAATATACCTCTGTGGTCTTGTCCCAATAGTGCCTTACAGTAAGTTCCTTGAAGAGTGACTGCAAGGTCAATGGGTATGGGCTTTTTTTTAGTGTACATTAACTGGCCTCCATAAGTTTTCCACCCAAGGAGTATATAACAAAAGAATGGTAATTTAAGAACTGAAGATTTCTCCAAAGCAGTATTCAAGATGCCTAAAGCTAAAAATAATCTTCACATTTCACCACACAACATTTTATGACTCTTTTTTCATGACCCATGATACTCACATGTATCTGGCTGACTAATAATTTAAAATATAAAGCCACTATTTTTCTTCAGGGAACATATTACCATGCTACAGATCTTAAATGAAGTTTCTGTACTTCTATTGCATCACAGTATAAAGAGATATTCTACATTACGTGCAAAACATACTTTCATTAATTACTTAAGTACTTCAAAGATCTATGCACAAAGAACTACTAATATATAAAATTCATACTTTTGCTATTTTTAAATTGAAGCAATTAGTCAGATGAATAGTAATTACCAAGAAGCACATTATCCACAGAATTTTAAGTTTTTCTTCAGATCTCCTCGTGGCTTGACCTAATTTAACAATAGACAATGTAGAGCAGGGGAGCTATTTAGGCACGGAGTGACTACATGACAATGCCTAACTCTGTGACAGCACACAAATGACAACAAAAAACAATGCTCAGATAACTCAGGAGTCTTCTTCCTACCTCTACTCTTGAATACGAAAAACAAAATTGCCTATATAGGCAACATAAGGAACTAAGCTGTCAAATAAAAATTAGATTTGAGAACAGAGATGAGGAAAGTCCCAGCTCCATTGTTCAGTCAGCCTGGTCACTTTCAGCAAGTCAATTTATCTCCATGCACTGATGTTTCTCACCATTAAATCATGCACTGCTCTATCACCTACTTCAAAACTATCATGAGAATTGATGAGTCATAGTCAATAAAAGCATATCACATTCCTTAGAACATTTATTAGAATATTCATGAATTCTTAAAAAAAAAAAAAAATAGCAAAACCAGGTGAGATACACTCACTTAATTAAGAAGATTAAATTTAAAAGGCGGGAAAACATCCAGGTTTTTAGGTGCTTAGTTATTCTGCCTCATTGGAAAGGTCTAATACTGTATATAAACAATATTAATATGATTTCTAGTAGAACAGTAGATTTCAAAAGAAGTAAGTGCAGAAAGGGACGTGGGAAACACAGGAAAATGAAGATGGTGAGGGAAAAAACTTTTTTACATCATACATAGTGCCTTTCCTAGGAAATGCCCCTTCCCACCCACCTTAATGAATGTCACAGTAGACATGAGAGTGTTCTCCACAAAAATATTAAAAGGATGGCCCAGGGCTGATGAGAAAGGAAAGAAAAGGTAGAAAACCACCGAGTATGGGGCAAAATAGTAATATTCATATTGAAATACTGATTTTCTAAGAGGAAGAAACTTTTAAGCCAGAGAGAAGACAAGTGTTAATGTAAAATTAATATAAATGGATAGTAGAAAAAAGTCTGAAAAGCTGAGTTTTTCACCCATCTCAAGAAAGAGCCACAAAATCAATCTTTAACAAAGTGAAAAAAAAAATAGTTAACAGTAATCAAAATTACCCTTCTGCTTTATACAACCAAGACACACTGGATGCCAGGCAATGAAGGACAGAGATCCCTGAAAATCAGGAAAGAAAAGATGTGCTGTACTATTATCCCAGCTTACTGCCTGATACAGATTCTAGGCCTCTGCTCTGGTAGGAAGAACCCAGACAAAGCCTGGAGGACAACTTTCTGAGTTGACATGAAAGTGAGAGCTAATGGAGATCAAGGCAGAACAGAGTAACGGAGGGAAGAGAGATAGAGAGAAGCCGAGAGAGCTGCAGAAGATCCACTTCAAGAATTCAGCAGGGTACTGATAAGCACATGCATGTGACGTAACTATCAAAAACCAGGGAAAAAACATCTGAACAGTATACAGATCTGGCCAGATGTCACTCTGAGCCTATGCATGTTTCCACCATCTAACCTTAAAAAACTTTTTTCACTCACATAGTGCTGAGTACAAATTCAGGAAAACCTTGCCTGAGTAGTGGAGAATAATTAGTCCTACAATGAGCACTGCTCCAAATGTGCCTAATAAGATAACTGCAGATTAGACAATGCAGAAAAACGATACAAACACATGATATGTTCTACACATACATGAAATTAAGAAAGTGATTTCATTTATAACAGCATCTAAAAGAAAAAAAAAAACCTAAAAATAAATTTAACCCGGGAGGTGAAAGACTTATACACTGAAAACTACAAATCGTTACCGAAAACAAATTTCACCTAAATAAAGACATTTATGTCCACAGGAAGGAAGACTTACTATCACTAAGCTATCAATACTATCCAATGTGATTTACAGATTCAATACAATCCCTATCAAATTCCCAAAGACTTTCTTGCAGAAATGGAAAAGCCCAGGAGTTTAAGATTACAGTGAGCCACGACCACACCACTGCACTCCAGCCTGGGCAACACAGCAAGACCTTCTCTCAAAAAAATAAGTAAAGAAAAAAAAGGAGGTCCTTATTCAGAATTCAGGATCACTTCAAATTCATATGGAATTGCAAAGAACACCAAACAGCCAAAACAGTCTTGAAAAATTACAAAATTGGAAAACACACACTTCCCGATTTCAAAACTACAAAGCTACAGTGATCAAAACAGTGTGGTACTTGCTTAAGGATAGACATACACCAATGGAACAGAATGGAAACTCCAGAAATAAGCCATGTATGGCCAACTGATTTTGAGCAAGGGTGCCATAAAAGAATGGTCTCTTGAACAAATGCTGTTAGAGCAACTAATTTTTGGCATGTGAAAGAGTAAAGTTGGACCCCTACTTCACACCATATATTAAAATTAACTCAAAGGGATTAATGGCCTACACATAAGAGCTAAAAACATAAAAGAGATAAATCTTGGATTTGGTAATAGATTCTTATATATGACACTAAAAATACTAGAAAAGAGAGAGAGAGAAGTTGGGCTTTCTCAAACCACAAACTTTTAAAATGAACCAAAGAGCTATCATTAGACTTAAAAATGTAAAACTTAGAAGAAAACAGGGCAAAAGCTTCATAGTATGAATTTGGCAATGACTTCTTGGATATGACAACAAAAACCCAG
The DNA here is from genome assembly GCF_029281585.2 of Gorilla gorilla gorilla. Classification (NCBI taxonomy): domain Eukaryota; kingdom Metazoa; phylum Chordata; class Mammalia; order Primates; family Hominidae; genus Gorilla; species Gorilla gorilla. The sequence continues at coordinate 90,829,482 of NC_073237.2, read as the reverse complement.
GCAACAAAGTCAAAATAGATACACTGGACTTCATCAGAATTTAAAACTTATGTGCATCAAAGGACGCAATCAGCAGAGTTAAAAGGTAACCTATGGAATGGGAGAAAATTTGCAAATCAACTACCTGCAAGGGAGTGTCTCAGTCTATTTTGTGCTGCTATAATAGAATACCACAGACTGAGTAATTTATAATGAAATGAAATTTACTGGCTCACAGTTCTGGAGGAGGAAAAGTTCAAGAGAGAGGGAACAGCATCTGGCCAGTGCCTTCTCACTGCGTTATCCCAAGGGAGAAGGCAGAAAGACAAAAAAGAGACAAAGGGGAGCCAAACTCATTATTTTATAAGGAACCTACTACCAGGATAACAAAATTCACTGCATTAATCCATTAATTAAGGGCAGGGCCCTCACAGCCTAATCACTTCTTAAAGTTCCCACTATTTTTTTTTAACCATTTTCTTCAATAGCCCTGACAGTCCCACCTCTTAATACTATTACAATGGCAATTAAGTTTCAAAGTGAGACATTCGCACCATAGCAGGGAGTTAATATCCAGAATATATGTATAAAGAATTTTACAACTCAACAATAAAACAAAACGCAAATAACCCAATTTAAAAATGGGCAAAGAGGCCAGGAATGGTGGCTCATGCCTGTAATCCCCGCACTTTGGGAGGCCAAGGCGGGTGTATCACTTGAGCCCAGGAGTTTGAGACCACCCTGGGTAACATGACAAAACTGCAACTCTACAAAAAATACAAAAATTAGCGGGGCCTGCTCGTGCGCGCCTGTACTCTCAGCTACTCAGGAGGCTGAGGTGGGAGGATCGCCTGAGCCTGGGGAGGTCGAGGCTCCACAGAGCCGTGATCATGCCACTGCACTCCAGCCTGAGCAACAGAGACAGAGACCATGTCTCCAAAAAAAAAGGAAAATTTGACACACGGCACACATGGACAAACCTTGAGGACATTATGCAAGATGAAATAAGTCAATCACAAAAAGATAAGGATGAATATGGTATGATTCCATGTATATGAGGTATCTAAAGTAAGTCAAACACATAGAAACAAAGGAGAATGGTGGTTGTCAGGGAATGGGAGGGTGGCAAAAAATGGAAAGTTGTTGTTTCATGGGTATAGAATTTGTTTTGAAAGAAGAAGTTCTGGAAATTGGCTGCAGAACAATGTGAATATACTTACACTACTGAAGTCTACACTTAAGAATGGTTAAGATGGTAACTTCTTTGCTATGTGTATTTTACCACAATTAAACAATTTTTTAAAAATCAACCGTATTTCTATATGCTGGCAACAAACAATTGTGAATTTAAATTTTAAAAAATTACATTTATGTAATGATACCATTTACAATAACGTCAAGAAATATGAAACGGAATAATCTGACAAAAGATGGGAAAGACATGTCAACTGAAAACTACAAAACTCAGCTGAAAGAAATTACAGATCTAAAATAAATGGAGAGATACTACATTTATGCATCAGAAGACTTGATCAATTCTTTCCAAACAGATCTTCACGGCAAAAGAATACCAATAACAATCCCAAAAGGCTTTCTTGTGGAAATTGCCAGGCTAATTCTAAAATGCAAAGACCCGGAATCACTAAAACGACTTTAAAAAATAACAAGATTGGGGGACTGTTAGTTTTCAAGTCTTATGAACCTCCAGTAATCAAGACTGCATGGTACTGATGTAAAGACAAATAGATCAAAGGAACAGAATAAAGAGTTCAGAGACTGACTAATATACGGACAATTGATTTTTGACAAAGATGCAAAAGTAGACCAGGCACGGTGGCTCACACCCATAATCCCAGCACTCTGGGAGGCCAAGATGGGTGGATAACGAGGTCAGGAGTTCGAGACCAGCCTGGCCAACATGGTAAAACCCTGTCTCTATTAAAAATACAAAAATTAGCCAGGTGTGGTGGCATGCGCCTGTAATCCCAGCTACTCAGGAGGCTGAGGCAGGAGAATCGCTTGAACCTGGGAAGTGGAGGTTGCAGTGAGCCGAGATTGCGCCACTGCACTCTAGCATGGGCGATGGGACAAGACGTCATCTCAAAAAAAAAAAAAAAGATGCAAAAGCTATTCAATGAATAAAAACATATTTTTCAGCAAATGAACAACTGTTCATAAACAAATAATTTCCATCCTTATTTTGCACCATATAAAAATGTAATCAAAATTAAACACAAACCCAATTGTAAAATCTAAAACTCTAAAGCTTCCATAAACATAGAAGGAAGGCCAAGCACAATGACTCACGCCTGTAATCCCAGACTTTGGGAGGCCGAGGTGGATGGATATTAAGGTCAGGAGACTGAACTCATGCCTGTAATCCCAGCACTTTGGTAGGCCGAGGCAGGTGGATCACGAGGTCAGGAGATTGAGACCATCCTGGCTAGCGCGGTGAAACCCCACCTCTACTAAAACTGCAACTCTACTAAAAATACAAAAAATTAGCCAGGCGTGGTGGCGGATGCCTGTAGTCCCAGCTACTCGGGAGGCTGAGGCAGGAGAATCGCTGGAACTCGGGAGGCAGAGATTGCAGTGAGCCGGAGATTGCAGTGGGCAGAGACTGTGCCACTACACTCCAGCCTGGGTGACAGAGAAAGAGACTCCGTCTAAAAAAAAAGAAAAAATAGAAGGAAATTCCTATGATTTGGGATTAGGCAACAATTTCTTAAATATGAAACCAAAACCCTGATCTATAAAAGAGCAAATTGATAAATTTCATCAAAATTTAAAATTCCTGTTCAAGACACTGCTGAGAGAATGAAAAGACAGACCACGGCCTAGAGAGAATGTATTTGCAAATCATTTGACGAGGGACTTGCATCCCAAATATATAAAGAACTCTCAAAACTCAATTACAAGAAACCAACCAACCAACAACAACAACAACAAAAAATAGGCAAAAGACAAGAACAGACACTTTGCCAAAAGGGATATACAGATGACATATAAGCTTAGGGAAGTTGGGCACATGGCTCACACCTGTAATCCCAGCACTTTGGGAGGCTGAGGCAGGCGGACTACTTGAATCCAGGAGTTCAAGACCAGTCTGGGCAACATAGTAAGACCCCATCTCTATAAAAAATTAAAAAATTAGCTGGGTATGGTGGCATACGCCTGTAGTCCCAGTTACTCGAGAGGCTGAGGTGGGAGAATTACCTGCGCCCAGGAGGTCAAGGCTGCAATGAGCCAAGATCACGCCACCGCACTCCAGCCTGGGCAACCAAAGTGAGACTCTGCCGGAGGAGGAAAAAAAAAAAAAACTTATGGAAAGATACTGAATGCCACTAGCCATAGGGAAGCACAAATTAAAAGAACAATGAGATCACTAAAGACCAATTGGAAGCGCTAAAATTGGCCAGGTGTTGGTAAGGATATGGATGAACTAGAATTATCATACAGTGCTAGCTGCAATGTACAACTGTACAATTACTTTTAAAATAATTAGTTTGGCAATTTATTTTATTTTATTATTTTTTTAAAGACGGAGTCTTACCATGTTGCCCAGGCTGGTCTCAAATCCCTGGGCTCAGGCAATCCTCCTGCCTCGGCCTCCCAAAGTGCTGGGATTACAGGCATGAGCCACCATGCCCAGCCAACAGTTTCTTAAAAAGTTAAATACATCTACCATATGACCCAGCCATTTCACTCCTATTTACTTTTTAAAAAGTGTATTCTGTACAAAGATTGGCACACAGATGTTCACAGCAGCTTTATGTGTAATAGCCAAAAACTGGTGAGAAGCCGAAAGTCCATCAACAAGGGAATGTACAAATCGTGGTTCATCCACAAATGGACTACTACTCAGTAATTAAAAAGAATGAACTACCGATTTACATAACACTGATAAATCTCAAAATAATTTATGCTGAACTTTTTAAAAGCCAAAGAGGAGAATATGCTGTATTTATAAAATAACAAAAAAAAAAAGCTAGAAAATTCAAACCAGCTGGGGGCGGTGGCTCACGCCTATAATCCCAGCACTTTGGGAGGCCGAGGCGGGCGGATGGTCTGAGGTCGGGAGTTTGAGACCAGCCTGACCAACATGGAGAAACCCCGTCTCTACTAAAAATACAAAATTAGCCTGGCATGGTGGCGCATGCCTGTAATCCCAACTACTTGGGAGGCTGAGGCAGGAGAATCACTTGAACCCAGGAGGCGGAGATTGTGGTGAGCCGTTATCACGCCATTGCACTCCAGCCTGGGCAACAAGAGTGAAACTCCATCTCAAAAAAAAAAAAAAAAAAAAAAGGGGGAAGAAAATTCAAGCCAATATATAGTGACAGAGTAGATAAATTATCGCCTGGAAATGGAGGTGTAGAGGGAGGTAAAAAGAAACATTTGAGGGTGATAAATATGTTTACTATCTTGATTATGATAATGGTTTCACAGGTGTATAGACATGTCACAACACAAAACTATGCACTCCAAACACATACAGTTTATTTTATGTCAATTAAACTGAATAAGGTTGTTTAAAAAAGATAAGCAAATACAAAGCTAACTATAAAAAAGTCAGACTAATGCTGGGCACAGTGGCTTACACCTGCAATCCCAATGCTTTGGGAGGCCAAGGCAGGAGGATTCTTTGAAGCCAGGAGTTTGAGACCAGCCTAGACAACAAAGCAAGAGCACATCTCTACAAATAAAAATTTAAAAATTAGCCAGGCATGATGGGACGTACGTGTAGTCCCAGCTACCAGGAGGCTGAGGCAGGAAGATCACTTGAGCCCTGGAGTTCCCGGGTGCACTGAGCCATAATCACACCACTGCACTCCAGCCTGGATGAAAGAGTAAGACTCTTGTCTCAAAAATAAATAAATAAATAAATACACATTAAGAATAGATTTCTCTCCAATTCTCACAGAACAATGCTCTTGCTATGCCATAACCTCTTTCTCCATAGCATATCTAAGATTTCATAACCACTTGTGAAAGTTCTATGACATGCTGAACTGGAGGAAGGGAAGAGGGAAAGGGGAAGAGAGAACACATGTAAGAAACTGAGAAATTTCTTTTTTTTTTTTTTTTTTTTTTTTTTGAGAAAGAGTCTCGCTCTGTCGCCCAGGCTGGAGTGCAGTGGCATGATCTCCGCTCACTGCAAGCGTGGTCCACCTCCCAGATTCACGCCATTCTCCTGCCTCAGCCTCCCAAGTAGCTGGGACTACAGGCGCCCACCACCACGCCTGGCTAATTTTTTGTATTTTTAGTAGAGACGGGGTTTCACCGCGTTAGCCAGGATGGTCTCAATCTCCTGACCTCGTGATCCGCCTGCCTCAGCCTCCAAAAGTGCTGGGATTATAGGCGTAAGCCACCGTGTCCAGCTGAAACTGAGAAATTTCAAAAATGCTTCCATAGGGTAATAAAGCATGTTTACGTGTATACAGCCAAAAGGATACCTAACAGTAAGAAAAAATTAATGTATTCCTGTTATGTAGAGGAGGTTGTATGCACTTTTACCATTACCATTGAATACTTTCCTGGATATTCTAGTTCATTTAACATCAAAATAAGATATAAAATTATCAACACATGCAATATTTGTGAATATTTATCCAGAAGATCCTACAAAATTAAATATTTTTTGAAAGACAAAGCACAAGTTATCAATGCAGAGTACCAGCCAGGCATGGTGGCTCATGCCTATAATCCCAGCACTCTGAGAGGCTGAGGCTGGAGGATTACTTGAGGCCAGGAGTTCAAGACAAGCCTGGACAACACAGTGAGACCCAATCTCTACAAAAAAATTTAAAAACTAGCCAGGCATAGTGCCACGTGCCTATAGTCCTTGCTACTAGGGAGGCTGAGGCAGGAGGATCATTTGAACCCAGGAGTTTAAGGTTACAGCAAGCTATGATTGTGCGCCACTGAACTCCAGCCTGGATGACAGAGTGAGGCCTCACCTCTTAAAAAAAAAAAAAAAGGGGGGGGGGGGGCAGGCGCAGTGGCTCACGCCTGTAATTCCAGCACTTTGGGAGGCCAAGGCAGGTGGATCGCCTGAGGTCAGGAGTTCACGACCAGCCTGGCCAACATGGTGCAACCCCATCTCTACTAAAAATACAAAATTATCCGGGCATGGTGGCACATGCCTGTAATCCCAGCTACATGGGAGGCTGAGGCAGGAGAATCGCTTGAACCCGGGAGGCAGAGGCTGTAGTGAGCCAAGATCACACCATTGCACTCCAGCCTGGGCAACAACAGTGAAACTCCGTCTCAAAAAAAAAAAAAAAAAAAGGAAATGCACACCAAGAATCCCTACAGAAGGTGAAAAGAGCCTACGAGGTCATTATTCACAACTTTATGCCAACTAATTTGACATTTTAGATAAAATGGACAAATTCCCAACAAAACACAACTTACTGAAACTGACAGAACTAAAAATCAAACAGAAAACCTACGCTGTTCTAGAATTAATCTCCAAAAGGCCAAGAACTATGAAGTTCTAGAACTGTATTACCAATCTTACACAAATTCTTCCAGACAATAGAAAACCAAACTATCCAATTTGTTTTTAAGGCAGATAGCATTTGGATATCTGTCTCCTCCAAATCTCATGTTGAAATGTGACCCCCAATGTTGGAGGTGGGGCCTAGTGGCAGCTGTTTGCGTCATAGGGGCTGATCTCTTCTCAGTTGTTTGGTGTCCTTCTCACAGTAATGAGTGAATCCTCGCTCCATTAGTTACCACAAGATCTGACTGGTTTTGTTTATTGTTTGTTTTTGAGACAGAGTCTCACTCTGTCACCCAGGGTGGAGTGCAGTGGCGCCTCCCAGTTTCAAACAATTCTCCTGTCTCAGCCTCCCAGGTAGCTAGAACTACAGGCATGCACCATCACACCCGGCTAATTTTTGTATTTTTAGTAGATACGGGGTTTCACTATGTTGGCCACGCTGGTCTCCAACTGCTGACCTTAAGTGATCCACCGCACGCGGCCAAGATCTCATTGCTAAAAGGAGCCTGGCACCTCCTCCCCTCTCTCTCTTGCTCCCTCCCCCACACGTGATAAGCTGCTTCCCCTTCGCCTTCTGTCATGATTGCAAGCTTTCTGAGGCCCTCACCAGAAGCAGATGCTGGTGCTAAGCTTCCTGTACAGCCTAAAGAACCACTTTTCTTGATAAATTCCCCAGTCTCAGGTATTCTCAGGTATTCCTTTACAGCAACGCAAACAGCTAACACACACCTCCTTTTTTTTTTTTTTTTTTTGGAGATGGAGTCTCGCTCTGTCGCCAGGCTGGAGTGCAGTCTGTCGCCAGGCTGGAGTGCAGTGGCACGATCTCGGCTCACTGCAACCTCCGCCTCCCAGGTTCAAGCGATTCTCCTGCCTCAGTCTCCTGAGTAGCTGGGACTACAGGCGCCTGCCACCATGCCCAGCTAACTTTTGTATTTTTATAGAGACAGGATTTCACCATGTTGGCCAGGATGGTCTTGATCTCTTGACCTTGTGATCCGCCTGCGTCGGCCTCCCAAAGTGCTCGGATTACAGGTGTGAGCCACTGTGCCCGGCGACACACCTCCCTTTTCTAGAAGGAAATGATCTCTTGGAGTAAATACTTGATTCTCTTTTATTTTTCAGATTATGACATCTCTCTGCCAGTATCTTTTTCTGGTCAATATATCTCTTTGCCAAATAAGGTAGAAAAAAGTTGTCAGGCCAAGCATCATGGCTCTAACCTATAATCCCAACACTGGGAGGCTGAGACAGGAGGATCATTTGAGCCCAGGAGTTTGAGACCAGCTTGGGAAACAGAGGAAGACTCCATCTCTACAAAAAATAAATTAAAAAAAAAAAAAAAAGCCAGGCATGGTGGCACATACCTGTTGTCCCAGCTACTCAGGAGGCTGAGGTGAGAGGACTGCTTGAGCCCAAGAATTTAAGGCTGCAGTGAGCCATGACTGGCCATTGCAGCCTGGATGACAGCAAAGACCCTATCTCAAAAAAAAAAAAAACACAGAAAACAAAAAAGAAAAAAGTTATCAGCTGGACAATCTTCCCTGTGATTACTAGTAGCATCTAAGAACCTGAAATCATGAGTGTCATTGAAACCAAGCTGTAAGGAAATTCCAACACATTAAAATGAAATCAATTCATATAGGGGCTATAGGACACAGCACCCGGAGGTGACATTAGAAACTGCAAACAGGAAAAATACATAATTCAGGGGTACTAGCATATGACACAAACATATATGATTAAAAGCATTCACTGTTCTCCCAACGTCCACACACTCAGAAAAACACTGCTACCTGCTCATGCTAGCCTTCTCACTATCCACAGCAAACACCAAGAAAACTCAGTATTCATCACAATTAACATCAACTCCATGCGTTCTCAGACAGGAGGAAAGACCAGGCAGGAATCTACCTGTGCCCAAAATTAGGTTACCATCAGGATCCAACGGAGAAAGAACTGGGGAATAAACTGAGTCTAGGTTTCTTTGAGTAAACATCCCTCACAAGCTTCTGCTCTTAAGCACGTAAGTTTAGCAACTTTAATTTCTAGGTTGGGGTCTAGTTCCTGTCAACACTAGGAAATGGGAGACAACTACTTTTATCACGGTCAGATCACCTATAGATTGTGATCATTCAATCATACATGCAAAGAATATTACAAAATACTAACAACATTAGTATGTATTAAGGGGCTTACTAGATGCCAAGTTGCAGCAACCCTCACAACCCTCTGAGGTAAATGCCATTATTAATCAGGAGTTACGTTAACTTATCGAACTGTGGAAACTGGGATTTCAAGCATGCTCGTCTAATCACTGTACTAATAATGCTTCAACCTGCCAATTTATTTTTTATTCTGTAAGCCATAAGGAGCCAATGAAAAAAATTAAGGACAGCAGTAATGATCATCTTTACATGCTAGAACACACTACTCAGCCACGTGCAAGGTGGACTGACGCTGGGGTGAGCAAGGGTCTTGAAAGAGATAGTCAAAGTCTGGGTCAAAAATGCTGAGGAAATTCTGAGCATAAGAATGCATAGGAGAGGATAAAAACCTAAAATCTGTATCTAATAAACTTAGCTAGACTTTCTGATTGTTGCTAAGTATGGGAAGGGATGAAGGAAGCTACCTCGCAGGTTACTAGCTGGGCCACTGCTGGTTAGTAATTATTGTCCATCAATTCATGAGACAGAAGGAGGAACTGGTGCTTTAGTTTTGTGTAGCAAGCAGGAAGAGGACAAGTCTACTTAACGCGAATCAAAATGAGAGCAAGCAATTATACAGAATTTCTCTCCCTCGACAAGATAAGCTTCTCATATTACAGAGATCTTAACTTTGAAATGCTTTTCAAAATAGGGAGTCACTTGGGCTGGGAGGGGACTTCAACTAAGTCCTCATTTTACAGAGTAGGCACTGAGGGGCAAGGCTGTTTCAATACCCTGTCCAGAGTGCGCACTGTTCAGGCAAAACCAGGACTAAAAACCAGCTCTGCCGGATCCGTTCTACCTACTGCTCCTCCTGCTTCAGCTGCCCTCCCAACCTACTAATAGGGATTTACATCCCCAAATATGTTCATGTAAACACTTAGCATTCTTCAACTAAACACAAAATCAGATATGTAAGCTAAAAATCTAAAGCCAAAAACATGTATTTAATTTCCATAAAATTTCTATTTTTCTTTGGAAAAACTTTCCCATTGTATCAGTTTCTATTCACTGTAACATTCTCTATATTTCAGGTCCTAAGACCAAAAAAAAAAAATCCTTTTTAAACTTAGGCCTTGAAGAAACGACAAACCCTCTAGGCTTAATATTCCACCATATGAAACCACTGACACAGACAAGGCCTGTTCTGCCGAAACCAGGCCAGTTAAGTCAGGGCTCAATTGCTTCTGTATTATTGTCAGAAGCCATCTCGACCTCAAGCAAAAGTAAAACTGGAGAAAGAGGCCAGCCTAACTTGCTCCTCGGCTGGTCCCCAGCAACGCCCCTGGAAACTCTGCTCCCCATCGCTAGGACCGCCCCTCCGACGCCGGGAGAACACGGAAGGAGCAGCAAGGCGCTGCCCGGCATCTGCCGCCAACTTCCCCGTCGACGGTCTGATTCAAATGCTCCCTACCTGTTTTCCATGTAGACTTGGAGAAAAACTGCGCCAGGAAAACTGTTATCAACTGTTACAGGGACGGAGAACTCCGAAATAACCAAATTACTACTTATATTCACTGTCCCATGTCTAGCGCCTTTTGAAACAATAACCAATCCTGTAAAGTTTTGTCTGCGATAAGCAGTCACTAGGAAAAACCTGTATTCGTGATGAATTAGCCTCCCCCCCAGAAAAGGACCGACTTTCCAAGAGCCGAAGCCCCTGCCCGGAGCGGCGGGCTCGCGGGCCCTTGGTGCGACCCCACCCAGCCTCCCCGGGATTCAGGCCGCCGGGCCCCGCGCCCGCGCTCACCCAGGTGCTCCCCGCGGCCTGCGCGCCCGCGCGCTTCTCCGGCATGGCTCCCGCCTCGGGCTCCGACGCCGCCTTCTCCTCCAGCTCCGGCGGCGGCTCCACGCTCATGCCGCGGCCATGCCCGCGCCAGCTCGGGGCGCTCCGGGACGACGGCGACGCCGCGGAGGCGGCGGCGGTGCCCGCGCCCTCATGGGCTCTGCGGCCCGCGGCGGCCTGCGGGTCAGGCGGCGGCGCCAGCGGCGGCGCCGAGGGCTGAGGAGGCGGCGGAGGCTGAAGCTGCGGATCAGGCTAGCAGAAGACCGCAGCTCCAGGAACCCACCACTTAGCAAACCGCACCGACCCCGACTCTCGCAGTTACCGGCGGCGTCAGGGGCGGGCCACACGGTTAAGAGACTGTGCCTCGCCCCGCCTCCCCACAGGCCGGCGCCGGGCAGGAGGCCCCGCCCCGCACCTCAGCTCCCGCCTCGAGAACGAGTCCCGCGCCTGAGTAGCCTCCAGCGACGCCACGCCCACTTCAGAGACCCCTCCTTTACCTCGCGACTGGCCCCTTGGCATCAGGACTTCGCGGCGCGCGGGAAGTACGTCATTTCGAGAGCCCGTACGACTGATTTCTTTTTCCGGAGAATCTGGACTGAGGCTAGCAAGCGGGGAGGGGCAAACTCGTGGGGGTTTGGTAGTGATTGCAGTTCAGTTTTGGTCTTGGTTTGCGCCAACCCGCCAACCTCTCAAGTTTTTCTATGATTCTCCAAGAAGAAAATAATATAATAGCCATGTTTCCCAAACGTACTTGAACACAACACTTTTTATTTTTGACACATGATTAATATCTTGCAGAATGCGTAGGACACAGTTGGAAAAGTCTGGCTTTTTATGTTTATTTATTTTGAAAGATATGCACCTAATACTGAAATGTAAAAAAGCCTACAGGCCTGGCGCGGTGGCCCACACCTATAATCCCAGCACTTTGGGAGGCCGAGGCGGCTGGTTCACCTGAGGTCAGGAGTTAGAGACCAGCCTGGCCAACGCGGTGAAACCCTGTCTCTACTAAAAAAAAAAAAAAAAAAAAAAAAAACACCAAAAAAATTAGCCGGGCTTGGTGGCGCACGCCTGTAATCCAAGCTACTCGGGAGGCTGAGACAGGAGAATTGCTTGAACCTGGGAGCCGGAGGTTGCAGTGAGCCGAGATAGCGTCACTGCACTCCAGCCTGGGCGACAGAGTGAGGCTCTGTCTCACAAAAAAAAAAAAAAAAAAAAAAAAAAAAAAAAAAAGATTTTGATCTTTTTACAAACATCAATAGAAAAAAGAATAAAATTATTTCTATTAACAGGATTAGTAATTTTAATTGAATTAAAGTCATTTCATTTAAGAATTTTTTCAGGTTGGGCGTGGTGGCTCACGCCTGTAATCCCAGGACTTTGGCAGGCAGAGGTGGGCGGATCGCCTGAGGTCAAGAGTTCCAGACCAGCCTGACCAACATGGTGAAACCCCGTCTCTACTGAAAATACAGAAGTTAGCCGGGCATGGTGGCGGATGCCTGTAATCCCAGCTACTTGGGAGGCTGAGGCAAGAGAATCGCTTGAACCCAGGAGGCGGAGGTTGCAGTGAGCCGAGATGGTGCACTGCACTCCAGCCTGGGTGACAGAGTGAGACTTCGTCTCCAAAAAAAAAAAAAAAAGCCTCTTTCGCTTCCCACCCACCACCCCCAAACACACACACACACACAGACACACACACACACTTTGCAGAAGTCTTTACTTTTATTTATTTATTTATTTATTTTTTTGAGACAGAGTCTTGCTCTGTCACCCAGGCTACAGTCACCCAGCCTAGATCAGTGGCGTGATCTAGGTTCACTGCAACCTCTGCCTCCCGCATTCAAGCGACTCTCCTGCCTGAGCCTGCGGAGTAGCTGGGATTACAGGTGCGCGTCACCATGCCCGGCTAATTTTTGTATTTTTAGTAGAGACGGGGTTTCACCATGTCGGCTGGGCTGGTCTTGAACTACTGACTTCAAGTGATCCGCCCCCCTCGGCTCACCGAGCCGGCCTGGTCTTTTTTTTTTTTTTTTTTTTTTTGAGACGAAATTTCGCTTTTGTCGCCCAGCCTAGATCAGTGGCTCGATCTCGGCTCACTGCAACCTGTGCCTCCTGGGTTCAAGCAATTCTCCTGCCTCAGACTCTCGAGTAGCTGGGATTACAGGTGCATGCCACGACCTGGCTATCTTCTGTATGTTTAGTAGAGACAAGTTCACCATGTTGGCCAGGCTGTTCTCGAATTCCTGATCTCAGGTGATCCACCCGCCTCGAACTCCCATAGTGCTGGGATTACAGGCGTGAGCCACTACACCCAGCCTGATTTGTCTACTTTTCTGAATGATTGTTTTAACAAATAGTTTTCAAAACACAGGGAATATATGTATTATGTTATGCTGTTTGAGTATTATGTTTATGCCACTTATGAGCTTGGGTATCAGTTTCTGATTCCTGTATCCACGAAACAGAAAATTTTGTAGACTGTTTTTTGGTTTTGTTTTGAGACAGTCTCGCTCTGTTGCCCAGTCTGGAGTACAGTGGCGCGATCTCAGCTCACTGCAACCTCTGCCTCCCCGGTTCAAACGATTGTGGTGCCTCAGCCTTCTGAGTAGCTGGGACTACAGGCACCTGCCACCACACCCAGCCAATTTTTGTATTTTTAGTAGAGACAGGGTTTCACCATGTTGGCTGGGCTGGTCTCCAACTCCTGACCTCAAGTGATCCGCCTGCCTCAACATCCCAAAGTGCTGGGATTACAGGCGTGAGCCACCATGCCCAGCCTGGACTGTTTTCTTAAATAGACTTACAATAAAGTTATCCTAGAGGGAATAATGGAGTTTTTTGAAGTTTATTTTCTTTATCACAAAAGCCACTAAAGTTTGCTATAATACTAGCAGTGTATATTTTTAACTACGGAATAGGCTGTGATTCTACTGAGGCAAACTTATAAATTATACTAGATAAGTATACCATTATATCTTTGATGGTTGATATTGCCATATCAGCTATATCAGAGTAATACATGCTAATACAGTTCTTTTTCCTGAGAGGAGAAATTCAAACAATTTGCTGATTTTTTTTTTTTTTTTTTTGATACAGAGTCTTGCTCTGTCGCCTAGGCTGGAGTTCAGTGACGCAATCACAGCTCACTGCAGCCTTGACCTCCTGGGCTCAAGTGATCCTCCCACCTCAGCCTCCTGGGTAGCTGGGACCACAGGTGCATAAAACCATGCCTGGCTACCTTTTTTATTTTTGGTAGAGACAGTGTCTCACTGTGTTGCCCAGCCTGTTCTCCAACTCCTGGGCTCAAGCAATCTTCCTACCTCAGCCTCCCAAAGTACTGGAATTATAGGCGTGAGCCACCGTGCCTAGCCTTGCTGATTTCTATTTAATACTTTTGTTGAGATTTTTCGTTTTAAATAAATTAATCATCTGGTCTTAAAGCTGGATTTTAAGATTGGGTTAAACTTAATGCTAAAATAGGGTATCTAATAACTGAGAGTCTTTAATCCCCAAGACTATCCTCTGGTTTAATGATTCACTAGAAGAACCCCAAAAAGCTATTTTACTCATAGTTACAGTTTATTATAGTGAAAGGATACAGATGAAAATAGCAAAGGTAAGAGGCAGCAGAGTCCACGAGAGACCACGCACAAGCTTCCAGTTGTCTTTTCTGAGTAGAGTCTATGGGCAGCACCTAATTCTCCCAGCAATGATATGGATCTGGGTGCTGTGCTCTCTCTCTCTCTACTTATGTGTGTGTGTGTGTGTGTGTGTGTGTGTATGTGTATGTGTGTTAACAATACATGTAGTTTCAGAATTTCTAACTCTGTGGAAGCAAGTTTTCCAACTATAGTGTTTATGTACGGTTCTTTTTGTTTTTATCCTGAAAGTAGCCAGTCAAAACAGTTTTCCAAATCAATTCAATTTCTTTCTTATTTACTCAAATCAATTCTTTTTTGATTGAGTAATCAATCAAAATTTTATTTATCTATTTACTCAATTTATTTTTTCCCCACTCACTTTGGTGAGGTTATGCCATCCATACCTCTGTAATATAATTAAGTTCATTTGTCATGCCGGCCATTCTATCCTAAGATCCCACATTAATTTGCATAAAGTTAACTCTCTGCAGTGTATTGTTCTGTGGATTTTGACAAATGGATGGGCCAGGTGCAGTGGCTCAGGCCTGTAATCCCAGCACTTTGGGAGGTCGAGGTGGGAGGATCACTTGAGACCAGGACTTCAAGAGAAATAGGTAGTTATGCATCTACTGCCACAAGACCCTAAATATTCCCTTGTGTGGTCAATTTGTAATCAACAGAAAGGGGTAAGTGGTATTGAATTCATCACTTTTTATATATAATTTGAATCTTTTTTAAAGTATGATGCAATTGGGTTGTTCAATAATGTCTGTGAGTCTCCTTGTACTGGCAGTTGTCTGCTGGGAAGGAAATCCAGAGCTGGCACCTGCATGGCCCAGATCCAAGCCAAGGTGTATAAAGCAATACCTTCACATGGTATCTTTGTTGCTCTGTTTCCCCACCCGTCTACTGTTCCCTGTGTGAAAGGATAACAAACTGTCTTACGATAATTGTCTAAATGTTTGAAACACACTTCACTTAATTTTGTTTGTTCCGAGCACTACTTTGTAATTGCAATTATAACAATGTGTTAAGATAAACTTATTTTCACAGATTTTTTTTTTTGAGACGCAATATCACTCTCTCACCCAGGCTGGAGTGTGGGGTGCAGTGGTGCAATTTCGGCTCACTGCAACCTCTGCCTCCCAGGCTCAAGCGATTCTCCTGTCTCAGCTTCCCAAGTAGCTGGGATTACAGGTGCATACAACCACATCCAGATAATTTTTTTTTTTTTTTGAGATGGATTCTTGCTCTGTCGCCCAGACTGGAGCGCAGTGGTGCAATTTTGGCTCACTGCAACCTCCGCCTCCCGGGCTCAAGCGATTCTCCTGTCTCAGCCTCCCAAGTAGCTGGATCACAGGCACATACTACCACACCCAGATAATTTTTTTGTTTTTTTCAGATGGTGTCTCGCTCTGTCACTCTAGAGTATAGTGGCACAATCTCAGCTCACTGCAACCTCCGCCTCCCAGGTTCAAGCAATTCTCATGCCTCAGCCTCCTGAGTAGCTGGGATCACAGGTGCCCACCACCACGCCCGGCTAACTTTTGTATTTTTAGTAGAGATGGGGTTTCACCATGCTGGCCAGGCTGGTCTCGAACTCCTGAACTCAGGTGATCTGCTCACCTTGGCCTCCCAAAGTGGTGGGATTACAAGGGTAAGCCACTGCGACTGGCAACAGATTTTAGTTTAAGATAATGTTCTAATCAAAACTTGTTTTCAGTATTTGCAATGCATTATCAGTCCTATTTGAGAGTATTCAGTTAGGTTGGCGCTTTTTTTTCTCTTTTTTTTTCTTTCTTTTTTAATGGAGAACTATCCTTACTGAACCTCCTCAATTATTTGCCTTCCATTCAGCACTAAGCTAAAAGGCAGATGTGAATTGCCATCTGGAAAAAAAGTATATTTGGCAATTATACATACCAAGGTGATTCAGAGTCAAATGGACCGGGCAAATGTTTTATACAAAGGGTGGAATTTTAGTTAGAATGGCGATCATTAAAAAGTCAGGAAACAACAGGTGCTGGAGAGGATGTGGAGAAATAGGAACACTTTTACACTGTTGGTAGTGTAAACTAGTTCAACCATTGTAGAAGACAGTGTGGCAATTCCTCAAGGATCTAGAACTAGAAATACCATTTGACCCAATGATCCCATTACTGGGTATATACTCAAAGGATTATAAATCATGCTACTATAAAGACACATGCACACATATGTTTATTGTGGCACTATTCACAATAGCAAAAACTTGGAACCAACCCAAATGTCCATCAATGATATACTGGATTAAGAGAATGTGGCACATATACACCATGGAATATTATGCAGCCATAAAAAAGGATGAGTTCATGTCCTTTGTAGGGACATGGATGAAGCTGGAAACCATCATTCTGAGCAGACTATCACAAGGACAGAAAACCTTGACACAGGGCAGGAAACATCACACATGGGGGCCTGTTGTGGGTTGGGGGGCAGGGGGAAGGATAGCATTAGGAGAAATACCTGATGTAAATGATGAGTTAATGAGTTAATGGGTGCAGCAAACCAACATGGCACATGTATACCTATGTAACAAACCTGCATGCTGTGCTCATGTACCCTAGAACTTAAAGTATAATAATAATAATAAAAAGGTAGAATTTTACGGGACCCAGGCAAAGGATTTATTCTACAATGTGTGTGAACCATGTAAAAAGTAGGAACGTAAGGACTTTTTTCCTTGCCCTACTTCTGTTTCACATGCTAGAAATATATACAGCATGCTGCCTGCTGTCCCTGTAGTCTTCACAACAGAAGTGATACCATCTCTATGCCAGAAGCAGGAATTGCTGATGTAGGTCAGCCCCTCTTTTTCCTTGTCACCCTTGCATAGTCAATGATCAAATCTTGCTTATGCCCTTTCTCACCTCCTATCTCTTTCACCACTCCATCAAAGCAACTGTTGTGCCCTATTTATTTTATATGTCAGATTGTTCTATGCCTGCTTACTGCCTTAGTTCATACCCTTCCCATTTCTCAGCAGTTTGCTGTACATCTTTGGGTTCACTTCCACTTATGCATGTACTCTTCACACAAAATTAGTCTTTCTCACCAAAAGCAATTGTAACAAAAGCAAAAATTGACAAATGGGATCTAATTAAATGTAGGAGCTTCTACATAGTTAAGAAACTGTCAACAGAGTAAACAGCCTACAAAATGGGAGAAAGTTTTTGCAAACTATGCATCTGACAAAAGTCTCACATCCAGGCTCTATTAATATAAGGAACTTAAACAAATCAACAAGAAAAAAAAGCCAACCCCATTAAAAAGTAGGCAAAGGACATGAGCAGACACTTTTCAAAAGAAAACATACATGTGGCCAATGAACATATGAAAAAAAGCTCAATATCACTTATCATTAGAGAAATGCAAATCAAAACCACAATGAGATACCATCTCACACCAGTCAGGATGGCCATTATTAAAAAGTCAAAAAATAACAGATTCTGACAAGGTTGCAGAGAGAAGGGAATGCTTTTACACTGTTGGCGGGAGTGTAAATTAGTGCAAACCATTATGGAAAGCACTGTGACGATTACTCGAAGAGCTAAAAACAGAACTATCATTCAACGTAGCAGTCCCATCTCTGAGTATATTACCCAGAGGAATATAAATCATTCTATCATAAAGACACATGCATGTGAATGTTCACTGCAGCACTATTCACAATAGCAAAGACATGGAATCAACCTAAATGCCCATCAATGACAGATTGGATAAAGAAAATGTGGTACATACATGCCATGGAATAGTATGCAGCCATAGAAAAGAATGAGATGATATATTTTGCTGGATCACTCATGGAGCTGAAGGCTATTATCCTTAGCAAACTAGCACAGGAACAGAAAACCAAATATCACATGTTCTCACTTATAGGTGGGAGCTAATTGATAAGAACTCAATGACACAAATAGGCGAACAACAGACAGTGGGGACTACTTGAGGATGGAGGGTGGGAGGAGGGAGAGGATTCAAAAAAAATAACTATTGGGTACTAGGCTTAGTACCTGGGTGACAAAATAATCTGTACAACAAACCCGCATGACACTAGGTTACCTATATAACAAACCTGCACATGTACCCCTGAACCTAAAAGTTTGGGAAAAAAAATGGTCTTTCTAAAATACAAATCTATCTTACTACATCACTTTCTTGCTAAAAATTCTTCAAGATATCCCGTTTTCATGAAGGAAAAGGCTCTGGTGCGTTAGCATGACATGAATGCCTCAGGCTCTGGCCTCTCCCCACCTGTCAGCCTTATCTCCTGGCATTTTTCTACACCCATATCATTGGGCTCCCATCATCTGTGAGCCTCCCTCAGTCTGAAATAGCCTCTTTCTCCTTCTCCTCCAGCCATTTATCTAATTCCTGTTTATAGGTATTCTAATTCCTGTTAAGACTCAGCTCAGGTATGGTCTCCACCAGGTTTTCCCCAAGTTTCCTTTCCGTATTGCAAAACCTTTCCTTGCACCTTCTGTACACTTTGTTTAGATTTCTGTCAACATATAGTTCTCTGAATGTTTTAAAAAAAACAAAAAACAAAAAACAAACAAAAAAAAACAACACATAATCTTGCCGGGCACAGTGGCTCATGCCTGTAATCCCAGAACTTTGGGAGGCCAAGGCGGGTGGATCACTTGAGGTCAGGGGTTCGAGACCAGCCTGGCCAAAATGGAGAAACCTCGTCTCTACTAAAATACAAAAATTAGCCGGGCCTGGTGGTGGGTGCCTGTAATCCCAGCTACTCAGGAGGCTGAGGCAGGAGAATCGCTTGAACCCGGGAGGCAGAGGTTGCATGAGCCAAGATTGCGCCATTGCACTCCAGCTAGCGAGACTCCGTCTCAAAAAACAAAAACAAACAAACAAACAAAAAACATAATCTTATCCAAAGAGATAGTGAGCACATACCAACATTTTATTTATCTTGGTAATAAGGGAACCCACAAAGTGGGTTCAAAAGAGAATTTGAAAAACTAGGATTATTACAGTCAATGTGAACAAAATGGAAGGATGAATTAATATTGGCACATTAGATGCAGCCCTAGTTAATGTCCTATTGGGCAATTAAACTGTAGCAGTTGGGGTGATCTCATTTTTCCACATGGAAAAGAAAACCAACTCATCAGTTTCTTAGGAGATAATTTCTAACTTCACAGGGCTGTAAAATATCTGAGCTTATCAGTAATAACGTCAAAAATAAATAGTCAAAACCCTTTGAGAGTCAGAAGACCCTTGGATGGGTTTGTCAGACAATCGTCTTATAGCATGACATTGATGGAAGTGGAATCTCTTTACTTTGTTTCCACGTTTTGAGTAATTTTGCCTAGCACTATCACTGTTTACCCTGATGCTATACTTTTTAATTCACTCAATCCTGGCATATACTGTGAACTTGAGAGAACTTAAGAGTTGGTGTTCAAACTGGGGTATGTATACCCCTTGTAATATGGAAAGACTTTTCAGGGGTTACGTGGCCATGGATAGCTTTTAGATGACCAATTTCCAGGCCCTCGTCCTAGGTGTGTACTCTTTCCTACAGCTAACCTGCTCCCTGAAGTGTCTCTGTTTTGCAAGTTCCTCTTTTCCTCCCAGTCCAATCACCCTTCTGCCACTTCACCAAAGCTTCCCACCCATCCCAGCCTGCTCATGAGCACACCCTGAGACCTAAACACTCCCATTTTCCATTAAGCAAAAGAGCCAAATTGGCCTCAAAAGTCTGACAAAAATATACTGAAAGCCAGTCTACAATATCCTGGAAAATACATTCTTTATCACAAACTAATGATAAATGTAAATGTCAACTTAAAAGTGTAGGGGGGGATGTCAAACAGTTTATTAACATTTTTTTTCCTTAGGAGACAGGGCCTTACTCTATCACCCAGGCTGGAGTACAGTGACATGATCATACTTCACTGCAGCCTCAAATTCCTGGGCTCAAGCAATCTTCCCACCTCAGCCTCCAGAGTAACTGAGACTACAGGCGTGCACCACCATGCCCAGCTAGTTTGTTGTTGTTGTTGTTGTCGTTGTAGAGCCAAGGTTGGTTTCACTATGTTGCTCAGTCTGGTCTCAAACTCCTGGCCTCAAGGATTCTCCTGCCTTGGCCTCCCCAAGTGCTGGGGTTTAAGGGATGAGCCACCGCACCTGATCAACATTCTTTTAAGGATCGACAAGCACAACACTGAAGGCCACTGCATAGGAGGAAAATTCCGTACCTCCAAACTCCAGTGGAAGCCACAGCCGAGACCCTTGTCTTTTTGCTGTTGACTCGCTGAGCAATGTGATACCTCATTTGGTTAGTTTACCTCTCCCTTCAGCCTGGTCAGCTGATCCTTTTCCACTGGTTTGATTTTAACACTTTGAGTGTTGGCTTAAACCATCCCTTTCTGTCTGTTCCCATTCCTCACTGCCTTTAGCTGGATGAGTGAGAAGGTCTTAGGGTTGATCCCATCCTGGTTCCCCTGTGGAGAGTGTTTGGGAAGTGCCAGTGAATGTAGCCTGGATCACATTACTATAATTTTAAAGTTTCCTGGTCACTCTCCCTGTTACTTTTTACCCTGTGCACATTTTTTTGTTGTATTTATCACAATTATTTGTATACCAGACAGACTCTTTCTTTCTGGATGTTCATCTTTTTTACAGCAATACTTTTTATTGTTCATCTGTTAACCAATAGTTGAACTGAAATAAATCCAACTGGCCCACTAGACTGCAAGCATCCCAAAGACAAGTGTGTGTTTTATTTGCAATTGTACATCTAGTGTCAACACAGAGAAAGAACAGTAACACATTTATTGAGACATGACAGGCCAATAGTAAGCCCTTTAATACAGAGTCATTGAGTCATTAGGGCAAACCATGGGCATTGTCTGCATTTTAAATGCAGGGAAATAGAATTAGAGAGATTTAGTTATGGCATCTGAGATCACATAGCAGTAAGTGGTGCCAGGATTCAAGTTGGGGCAGAATGACCCTGGAGTTTTTGGCCTCAAGTCAATTCTGTCTCGCAAATTGGATTTCTTGAATTATATGGGTAATGAACAAAACAGCCTTGTGTTACTTACTTGTATTCAATAGGCTTTCAGAGGACCAGGGCCCAGGTGATCTATTGAGACCCAGAATGGGAGGTGCATACCTCCCATCTGGGGGGTGGGGAACTCAGCAGCAACGAGGCAGCTGTGGGGGCACCTTGGCCTTGCACTCAGGGCTCAAAGGGCATGGAAGCATCACAGTGAAAGCCACCATCATGAGAGAGAGGCCCAAGAATACAGATGGACTTGCACTTGAGTCTACTGGGCTTGTCCTTGTGGACAAGACGAGGGTGACACTCAGGTAGGGACTAAACACTGGTACGAGCAGATGTGGATGGTGAGGAGGTGCTTGGAGGTGTGAGGCTACAGCCTCACGTTCAGGTGGTAGACTGTTTCAGGCTGGGGAAGCTTGGGATACTCTGGCTTCACTACAGTTGTTCAAGAAATTATGGAAGTATTGCATTGTTCTCTTAGCATACAAACTTTGTTTTCTTTATTCTTATTATAAATCTTTTACAAAAAAGATAGTGCTAAATAAAATTGTCTTATCTCTTAGGACATGTTTGCTATTGAGTGTGTGAAGTTAATATCTTCATACTTGACTCATTAGCTTGAAGTCAAATTTCAATATTATTGTAATCTCTAACAATACTCCCATTATTTTCCAGTTCCTGTGTTTAGCCATGAAAACCAATGTCACTTCGACTGAGTTACTTCATTTCTATGAGCTCATCTATTAAATAAGGCAGTTGGACAAGCTGTTTTCTACTATGCTCTCATAATCTCAAAGACAGTGACTGAGAGCCTCACTCTTTAAATGCTCAAAGTGAATTACTATTGATTTTTGCCCTTAAGACATTACTTAATGTGGTTATGACTTGTTTGATGTTAGTGAGTCTTTGATTAGAGTCCATTTCCAAGGTTAGCTTTGTTTCCATAGAAATGCAACTGCTATGCCATGACCTGAGTTAAAACCAACGGCCAAACTGTACCCTGTATGGAAGATTGGGGTTTCTTATCATCCAACTTAAGACCACTGACCCTAGTGAAGTCCATGAAACAGAGAAGATAAACTCAGAGGAAAATACAATGTAAATTGCCAAACCAGACTGATGTACAGTCCATCAATTGATGAAGACACTTCAACCAAATAGATGTCTTGAAAAATTATAGATGATAAAGTATCGAATGGCCAGATAAATTGACAGGGATTTTATTGATTTTACAAAGGATGACATAGTTTCACTGACACTGCAGTATAAGAAATATAATAGCAAAAAGATATTGCCTCCCGCCTCCCCCAACCCCCGAGAACTTTTGGTAACGGAATTTCAAACTAAACATTTCCTTTTCATCTTTTCTCTTCTCTTTTCTTTCTTTTTGAAACAGAGTCTCACCCTGTCTCCTGGGCTGGAATGCAGTGGTGTGATCTTGGGTCACTGCAACCTCTGCCTCCCAGATTCAAGTGATTCTGCTGCCTCAGCCTCCCAAGTAGCTAGGACTACATGTGTGCGCCACCACACCAGGCTAATTTTTGTGTTTTTAGTAGAGACAGGGTTTCACCATGTTGGCCAGGCTGGTCTTGAACTCCTAACCTAAGGTGATCCACCTGCCTTGGCCTCCCAAAGTGCTGGGATTACAGGAGTGAGCCACTGTACCCAGCCAGACTAAACTTTTCTAAATGTCATGTGGAGGATGAAATTATTTGTATAAATGTTTTCGTAAGTATATTATAAAGCATTTCAACACCTAGTAATCCACCACTAAAAACATTAATTTTTAAAAATCATTGTGATATTTGGTACCATTATATAATGGAAAATAAGGTAAACATGCAGACTGTATACAGTCCAATTCAATTACCAAATATGAGCAAAACCTATTAGATCAATTTCTGGCTTTTTTTGAAGAAACCGAATCAAGTTTATTCAATAGCACCCCATGGTCTCAATGTAACAGGAAAGGAAAGAGGATGCTAAAACCCACCTCCTTTGATAACCTCCAATTAGATGACCAACTGGCCTGATTTGCCTGGGAGTAAGGGTTATCAGGATGTCGGACATTTAGTGTTAAAACCAGGGCAGTCCGGGGCCTACTGGGACAGCTTGTCCTCTTCATCCCTCCAGGTCTTTTTAAAATGTGTGGAATATCCACATTTCTTTATCCTGGAACTTTTCTGTTTGCATGTAGGCTCTCCAGGAAGTCACAAAGCTGCACAATGGTGGGGCTGAGGAAATTAGCCAAGGAATCAGCCACGTCTCCGGGGCATCCACCTCTTGTATTAGAGGTGTCTTCAGCTCTGTCTTTGGGTGTCCGGGCTGCCACCAGGTAGCTAACACAGAACTGTCCTGGGCAACTTTTGTCTTTGGTACTCTGTGCTTTCCCTGTTGACATCCTCAGCTACCACCTCCACAGGCCTCACATTGTATTCCCTGTGGCTCATGCCCGTGAACACTCTCTACAGGGACTTGCTTTCAGCACACTGTTAACTAATTGACAAAAATGCTAGCTATTGAAGCTCAAAGTGTGACCTCTTCCAGAAGTGCTGAGGTCTTAAAAGGTCATTCTCAGAGCTCAAAAATCTTTCAAAGACACAAAGCTAGACAGTAAAAATTGTTAGCTCTGTGAAAACCAAAGTGCAAAGCACTTAATAGCAATAGTTGTTTCTTACTGAGTACCATGTGTCGGGCACCATGCTAAATATTTCACAAACATTAATTCATACATACTACAGCAGCCCTGTGTGGTAGGTACTGAATCAAGCCCATGTCACAGGTAGAGATGCTGAGGCTGAGCTTGGTAATATGCCCTGCCCCATATCACAGAGCCAGAAAGATCAGAGCCTGATTTGAACCCGACTCCATGCTTATACACCTCAAAAGTCAGGCTCTTTTTTCCCCCACAATGAAAAGGTTATTTTTTTCTGATATCATACACATACATACACACACATACACCATATATATATATATATATAGTTTTTGAAGACAGACAGGGTGTCGCTCCATTGCCCAGGCTGGAATACAGTGGTGCAATCATAGCTCACTGTAACCTCAAACTCCTGGGCTCCAGCAATCCTCCTGCCTCAGCCTCCCAAGTAGCTAGGACTGTAACTATGCCCAGGTAATTTTTTATTCCCCAGAGACAGGGTCTCGCTATGTTGCCCAGGTTGGTCTTGAACTCCTGGGCTCAAGCAATCTTCCAGCCTCAGCCTCCCAGAATCCTGGGATTACAGGTCTGAGCCACCATGCTGGGCGTCACATGTTAGGTGTTTTTTGTTTGTTTGTTTTTTGTTTTGAGACGGACTTTTGCTCTTATTGCCAGGCTGGAGTATAGTGGTGCAATCTCGGCTCACTGCAACCTCCGCCTCCTGGGTTCAAGTGATTCTCCTGCCTCAGCCTCCCAAGTAGCTGGGATTACAGGCACCCACCACCATGCCCAGCCAATTTTTTGTATATTTAGTAGAGATGGGGTTTCACCATGTTGGCCAGCCTTGTCTCGAACTCCTGACCTCAGGTGATCCACCCCTCGACCTCCCAAAGTGCTGGGCTTACAGGCGTGAGCCACCACACCCAGCCACATGTTAGGTTTTAATGAGGTCTCTTAGTTTGCAGCTAGGATCAAGTCCTCTCTCTTACCTCTCACTGATTCAGCCACATACAATTATTTTGATCACCTGCTATGCACCTATGGTGTTCTTGGCACTAGGAATCCTGCTGTAAGTGAAGCTGAGCTCCTGCCTGTGTGGAGCCTGGGCCACATGGGTCTCCCAGATGTGCTCTGAAGTCACTGTCAAAAGTCACGGGCGCTGGAGAGTTTCATGTGCCTGACGCTAGGGAAGATACCAAATTCTACATTTGCCTCCAATGGACACAAATGTCAGTTTCCATCAAGCTCCACCCTGTCCAGGTGACTCCTGTTGTGGCTCTTTTCATATCATCTCCCCTTCTCCCACAAGTGCCACCAACAGGCAAAGGTGGGGAGCTGGGTTTGGAGATGCTGGTCTGACCCTTAGGTGAAATCCTCTCCCCTGATGTTGCAGGAGAATGGGTGCTCAGATGGAGAATCAGCACTCTTCTCAGGATTGGAAGGTGCTGTGGCTGGGGGAGTCTGCATTATGATCTGGGCTGTGAGCTTTTCCAGAATTCCACTCCACAGGCACACGTCTGCTGTGTATGCATTTCTTGATATAAATCAGAAGTCCCTGAGTTCTCTACTCTTGAATGTCTATGTAACGTGTCTAGCCCCATCTGAGGATGCTGGAAGTCGAGTCTGTTAGGAGGCCCCTGAATATGTGCTTGTCCCGTTGGTGCTCCAGGAGGTTGCCTAACCCCTCATTTCTCTTTTGTTCTGTGTTTCTTGCTCTAGGCTATTGCTCCATTTTCTGTAGGTCACCTCCTGCCACCTCTTCTCCAGGGTGATGCTGTTTGCAACACACAGTTCCTTCTCTTGGTTTCCTAAGCATCTTACTTCTGAAGGTGAGATATTGGCTGTAACAATCTATTATTACAAGCTTGGGGATAACACTAGGTACTTAAGAAAAGAATAAAATCAAACCTGAGCTTCAGATAAGGATCACAGGATTAATGCCTGCCTTGTACCGGACAATAGGGATAAAGACCAGGTGCCTCCACAAGTGACTCTCCTCAGGTCCCAGCCAGCTGACAACTGCATGCACTGATTATCTCTTTCTTTCCTTTTCTTTAACTGCATACAGGTTTCCAGGCCTTTGCTCACCCTGAAGGAGTCTCTGTTGCAAAAAATTGAGGTGAAATTCACACAATATAAAATTAGCCAATTTAAAACACACATTTCAGAGGCATTTAGTATATTCACAAGGTTGTGACAAACATCACCTGTAGTTCTAAAATATTTTCTTCACATCAAAGGAGACCAAACCCCGTACCCATCAAGCAGTCACTCGCTGTTCCCTCCTCCCCCAGCCCCTGGTACCCACCAATCTGCTTTGTGTTTCTATGAATTTACCTATCTTGGACGTTCCATATAATTGGAACCATACCACAACATATGACCTTCAATTTCTGCCTTCTTTCACTTGTCATAATGTTTTCTGGATTCATCTACATTGTCAATGAATACCAATACCTCATTTCTTTTTAAAAATTGTGGTAAAATATACATAACAAAAATTTATCATTTTAACCATTTCCTTTTTTCTTTTCTTTGAGACACAGTCTCCCTCTATTGCCCAGGCTGCAGTTCAGGGGCACAATCTTGGCTCACTGCAACCTCTGCCTCCCGGGCTCAAGCGATTCTCATGCCTCAGCCTCCCGAGTAGCTAGGATTACAGGCATGCACCACCATGCCCGGCTAATTTTTGTATTTTTGGTAGAGATGGGGTTTTACCATGTTGGCTAGGCTGGTCTCGAACTTCTGACCTGAGGTGATCCACCCACCTGGGCCTCCCAAAGTGTTCCACCCACCTGGGCCTCCCAAAGTGCTGGGATTACAGGTGTGAGCCACTGCGCCTGGCCCATTTTAATCATTTCCAAGTGTACACGGTTCTGTAATATTTAAGTACATTCTCATTTTGGGACAACCGTCACCACTGTCCATCTCCAGAACTTTTTCACCTTCCCAAACTGAAACTCCAAGTCCATTATAGACTTTCCACTCCCTGTCCCCCAAATCCCTGATAACCACCATTCTACCTTCTGTCTGCCCGGTTGTGAGTATTCTAGGTACCTCCTATAAGTCGAATCATATAGTATTTTTCCTTTTATGACTGAGTTATTTAACTTACTATAATGTTTTCAAGGTTCATCCATGTGCCAAAATTTCCTTCTTTTTAAAGTGAGCTGAGATCACGCCACTGCACTCAAGCCTAGGCAACAGAGTGAGACTCCATCTCAAAAAAAAAATTATAGTTATCCTTGTAGGTATGATGTGGTACCTCACTGTGGTCTTGATTTGCATTTCCCTAATAAGTAAGGATGCTAAATATCTTTTCATGTGCTTGTTGACTATTTGTATATCTTTAGAGAAATGTCTAAGTCTTTTACCCAAATTTTAATCTTTTTGTTGTTTAGTTGTAACATTTCTTCCAGATATTGGACCTAGGAGCTCCCTTTAAAGATCTTGGACCATAGGTACTATATTGGTTCATTTTCTGTTACTTATATCAGAATACCTGAAACCAGGTAATTTATAAATAAAATGAATGTATTTCTTCCCATTATGGAGGCTGAGAAATCCAAGGTTAAGGGACTGTCTCTGGTATTCCTGTCTCTTCTCGTTTTTTCCACTAAAGGCCTGGTTGCCTTGACTGCTTCCAAGAGACTGGCAGGGAAAAGCAGTCTAACCATCCACAAATGTTAGCTAGATGGTAAGCCTCCAACTCTCAATAATGAACCTGCCTACTGAGGGAAACACAGCCAACTCCAAATATAATGGGATTTTCTTGTGTTGTTTGTTTGTTTGAGACAGGGTCTTCCTCTGTCTCCCAGGCTGGGGTGCAGTGGCACCATCTTGGTTCACTGTAGCCTCAACCTCCCGGGCTGACATGATCCTCCTACCTTAGCCTCCTGAGTAGCTGGGACTATAGGTGTGTGCCACCACATCCCGCTAATTTTTTATTTTTAGTAGAGATGAGGTTTTGCCACGTTGCCCAGGCTGATCTCAAACTCCTGGGCTTAAGCAATCCTCCGACCTTGACCTCCCAAAGTGTTGGGATTACAGGCGTGAGCCATTGTACCAGGCCAAAATTAGTTTAGACCAGATCAGATTGTCCTATTTAATAGCCTTTACTCTGAGATATTGTTAAGCTCATAGAGCTGGGTCCCAAGCAAACTAACTGAGTCTAAGCCCCAGGGTGGTGGCACCTGCCCCAACCTCTGCATTGCCCAACCCTCACAGAGGCAGGAAATTCCTCCTTCCTGATGCTGCAATCAGTCCTAGTCAGTTTCAGAATCAGGGGTCATATGCAGATTACAAAAGGCCATCTTCAAAGAAGCTGCTTATAGATTTCATGAAGTTTCTTAGGAAGTAAAACTTTCTGACTTATAGACAGCAAATGGCTTCCAAGAAGAATACTACTGCTCACATAATAGTGCAGTATAAGCCGGGTGCAATGGCTCACGCCTGTAATCCCAGCACCTTGGAAGGCCGAGGCGGGGGGATCACCTGAGGTCAGGAGTTCGAGACCAGCCTGATCAACATGGAGAAACCCCATCTCTACTAAAAATACAAAAAATTAGCCAGGCATGGTGGTGCATGCCTGTCATCTCAGCTACTCGGGAGGCTGAGACAGGAGAATCACTTGAACCTGGGAGGCAGAGATTGCAGTGAGCCGAGATCGCACCATTGCACTCCAGTCTGGGCAACAAGAGCAAAACTCTGTCTCAAACAAAACAAAACAAAACAAACAGTGCAGTATAACCTGAAATGGGGTATACAAGCATCTTTTCACCCATGATAGGCCACTCCTTACAAGAAATCCCATTATTCACTTTAAAAAAGAAATGGCAGCCAGGTGTGGTGGCTCATGCCTGTAATCCCAGCACTTTGGGAGGCTGAGGCAGGCAGATCATGAGGTCAGGGGTCATGAGATCAGGAGTTCAAGACCAGCCTGGCCAACCTGGTGAAACCCCGTCTTTACTAAAAATACAAAAATTAGCTGGGCATGGCGGTGTGTGCCTGTAATCTCAGCTACTCAGGAGGCTGAGGCAGGAGAACTGCTTGAACCAGGGAGGCAGAGGTTGCAGTGAGCCAAGATCAGGCCACAGCACTCCAGCCTGGGCAACAGAGCAAGACTCCGTCTCGGGGTGGAAAAAAAAAAGAAATGGCTATGTTAAAGTTTTGACAGTAAATAATTTGTAAGTCATTACTCTCATATGGTGAAAACATCTACTCTCCTATAATTGAAAGAAAATTTTTTTTTTTTTTGAGACAGAGGCTTTCTCTGTTGCCCAAGCTGGAGTGCAGTGGTGCAATCTTGGCTCACTACAGCCTCTGCCTCCCAGATTCAAGCAATTCTCCTGCCTCAGCCTCCCAAGTAACTGGGACTACAGATGTGCACCACCACGCCTGGCTAATTTTTGTATTTTTAGTAGAGACGAGGTTTCATTATGTTGGCCAGGCTGGTCTCAAACTCCTGAACTAAGGAGATCCTCCCACCTCGGCCTCCCAAAGCGCTGGGATTACAGACGTGAGCCGCAGCGCCCAGCCTGAAAAAAAAACTTTAAGGAAGGTTTTTTAAGGTTCCTAGGGCTGGTTATTGCTGGAAATCATGAACAAAGTGACCATTTAAGTATAAGAATCATCTGTATATCTAGCCTAGCCAACGTGGTGAAACATCGTCTCTACTAAAAATACAAAAATTAGCCGGGCGTGGGGCATGGTGGCACACACCTGTAATCCCAGCTACTTGGGAGGCTGAGGCAGGAGAATGGCTTGAACCTGGGAGGTGGAGGTTGCAGTGACCAAGATCGCGCCATTGCACCCCAGCCTGGGCAAACTGTCTCAAAAAAAAAAAAAAAGAAAGAAACATCTGAATTTGACTTTTAAAATTATGACTATATATCATAATTCAATCAATAAATATGTTAAATGATTTTTTCTATGAAGGATAAAGTAATATTTTCCCTAAAACCAATCATAAGAAGAAAAGTACTTCCTTTAGTGCAAAGTTATAACATAGGCCAGTGGTTCTCAAAGTGTGGCATAGGGAACCCTGGAGAATCCCCAAATCTTTTTTTAGGAGAACGGTCTATGAGGTCAAAAGTATTCTCAAAACAATACTGGGGCTGAGCGCAGTGGCTCACACCTGTAATCCCAGCAGTTTGGGAGGCTGCGGCAGGCAGATCACTGGAGGTCAGGATCCCTGACCAACTTGGTGAAACCCTGTCTCTACTAAAAATACAAAAATTAGCCAGGTGTGGTGGCAAACACCTGTAATCCCAGCTATTTGGGAGGCTGAGGCAGGAGAATTGCTTGAACCTGGGAGGTGGAAGTTGCAGTGAGCTGAGATCACGTGAGTGCGCTCCAGCCTGGGCAAGAGTGAATCTCCATCTCAAAAAAAAAAAAAAAAAAAAAGATACTGGGAATGACTTGTCTAATTTACTTTCATTGTCTCATGAGTGTACAGTAGAGCTTTGCTGAGCCTGTAAGATACATAGAATTACATACATACAATTGAATCCAGTGTCTTCTGTTAAGGCAGAAAAAATTCTTTGCAAAATTGTAAAACAATGTCATTCTTCTCACTATAACTTTTTTCTTTTGGAAATTCTTTTTTGAAGTTATTTTTTGCATAACTATGTTATTTATGTTAACATTTTTATTGCATTCATGTAAACATTATTTTATATATTTTAATTTTATTTTTAAGTTAGCCTACAGTAAAATTGACTTTTCTTGTGTACAGTTCTATCAGTTTATTATTATTATTATTATTATTTTGAAACAGGGTCTCACTGTCACCCAGGCTGAAGTACACTGGCATGATCACAGCTCACTGCAGCCTCCACCTCCTGGGCTCCAGCGATCCTCCCACCTCAGGCTCCCAAGTAGCTGCGATTACAAGCATGCACCATCACACCAGGCTAATTTTTCTATTTTTTTGTAGAGATGGGGTTTTGCCATGTTGCCCACGCTGGTCTTAAACTCCTTGGCTCAAGTGATCCTCCAGCCTCGGCCTCCCAAAGTCCTGGGATTACAGGCATAAGCCACCGTGACTGGCCAGTTCCTGAAGTTTTAAAAAACACAGATTCATATAGCCACTGCTTCAATGCAGATACAAAAGAGCTCTACCACCCTAAGAAACTCCCTCGTGCTGCTCCCTTAAGGCCACATTCTCCCACTAACTCCTGGCAACCACCGATTTGTTCGCTAACATTTATAGTTGCATCTTTTTGAGGTTGTCATAAATGAAATAATACAATATGTAAACCTTTGAGACGGGCTTCTTTCACTCAGAATGTTACCTTTGAGATCAATCAAGTTGCTGGGTCCCTTTTTTTTGCCAGGTAGTCTTCCATTCACTGTATGGATGTACCAAAGATTACTTACTCATTTACCAGTGGGAGAAGTTTTCAGTGTTTCCAGTTTGGGGGTATTACAAACAAAGCTTTATGAAACACCGCTATACAAGTTTTCATGTGACCATAACTTTTCTTTTTTTAAATTTTATGTTTATTTTTTTTTTTGAGACAGAGTCTAGCTCTGTCGCCCAGGCTGGAGTGCAGTGGCTCAATCTCGGCTCACTGCAAGCTCCGCCTCCTGGGTTCATACCATTCTCCTGCCTCAGCCTCCCGAGTAGCTGGGACTACAGGCGCCCGCCACCACACCCGGCTAACTTTTTGTATTTTTAGTAGAGAGGGAGTTTCACCGTGTTCGCCAGGATGGTCTTGATCTCCTGACCTTGTGATCCACCTGCCTCGGCCTCCCAAAGTGCTGGGATTACAGGCATGAGCCTCCGCACCCGGCCATAACTTTTCATTTGCTAAGGTAAATACCTAGGAGTGGGACTGGTGGGTCATATAGTAAGCATATGTTTAACTTTATAAAAGGCTGCCAAGTGTTCTTCCAGAGTGACTTCATCATTCTGCATTCCCACCAGAAATGTGTGCAAGTTCTAGTTACTCCACATTCTCCACATCACTTGATCAGGTCAGTTTTTCTATTTTAGCTAATGGTGTGGTGTCTCACTATGGTTTTTTTGTTTTGTTTTTTGGGAGGCAAGGTCTCACTCTGTCACCCAGGCAGGGGTGCAGTGGTGCTATCATAGCTCACTACAACTTCAATCTCCAGGGCTCAAGTAATCCTCTCACTTCAGCCTCCCAAGTAGATGGGACTACAGCGGTATGCCATGTATTTTTTATTTTTAGTAGAGACATGCCCAGCTATTTTTGATTTTTAGTAGAGACAGGGTCTCACTATGTTGGCCAGGCTGGTCTGGAACTCCTGAGCTCAAGCAATCCTCCTGCCTCAGCTTCCCAAAATGCTGGCATTACAGGCATGAGCCACTGTCCCCAGCCTCACTATGGTTTTAATTTGCACTTCCTGATAGCTAATGATGTTGAAAATATTTTCTTGTGCTTATTTTCCATAGATATAACTTCTTTGATGAAGTATCTGCTCAAGTCTTTTACCCATTTTTTACTTAAACTCTATTTTCCTTCTGTTGAGTTTTGAGAGGTCTTTATATACTCTGAATACTAGTCTTTGTCAGATAAGTGATTTCTCAGCATTTTCTCCAAGTCTGTGGTGTGTATTTTTATTCTCTTCACAGTGTATTTTGCAGAGCATGGGTTTTAAATTTTATGAATCCAATTTGTCATGTTTTTTAGTGGATCAGGCTTTTGACATCATATCTAATAACTTTTTGTCTAACTTCAGTTCATGGAAATTTTCTTCTGTTTTCTTTTTTAAATATTATGCTTTGAATTTTTACATTTACGTGTACAATAAATTTTTAGTTAGTCTGTGTATAAGGTGAAATTTAGGTCAAGGTTCATTTTTTTGCAGGATGACTAATTATCCCAACACTGGTTTTGGAAAGACTGTCTTTTCTCCTTTGAATTACTTTTGCACCTCTGTCAAAAATCAATTGGCCATCACCTCATACCCATCAGAATGACTACTGTAAAACAAAACAAAAAACAGAAAATAATGAGTGTTGGTGTCAGAGGCATTTGAGCCAGAGCAACTCCGTCTTGAATAGGAGCTGGGTAAAATAAGGCTGAGACCTGCTGGGCTGCATTCCCAGGAGGTTAGGCATTCTAAGTCACAGGATGAAATACAAGGTCAGCACAAGATACAAGTCACAAAGACCTTGCTGATAAAACAAGTTGCAGTAAAGAAGCCGGCCAAAACCCACCAAAACCAAGATGGTGATGACAGTGACCTCTGGTGGTCCTCACTGCTCATTTTACACTAATTACAATGCGTTAGCATCCTAAGAGACACTCCCACCAGCACCATGACCATTTACAAATGCCATGGCAATGTCAGGAAGTTACTCTATATGGTCTAAAAAGGGGAGGAACTCTCATTTCTGGGAATTGCCCACCCCTTTCCCAGAAAACTCATGAATAATCCACCCCTTGTTTAGCATATCATCAAGAAATAACTATAAGTATACTCCAGTCAAGCAGCCCATGCCGCTGCTCTGCCTATGGAGTAGCCAGTCTTTATTCCCTTACTTTTTTTTTCTTTTTTGAGACTGAGTCTTGCTCTGTCACCTAGGCTGGAGTGCTGGAGTACAGTGGTGCGATCTTGGCTCACTGCAACCTCTGCCTCCTGGGTTCAAGCAATTCTCCTGCTTCAGCCTCCCAAGCAGCTGGGACTACAGACATGCGCCACTATGCCCAGCTAATTTTTGTATTTTTATGAGAGACAGGGTTTCACCATGTTGGCCAGGCTGGTCTCGAACTCCTGACCTCGTGATCCACCCGCCTCGGCCTCCCAAAGTGCTGGGATGACAGGCATGAGCCACCGTACCCGGCCTATTCCTTTACTTTCTTAATAAACTTGCTTTCACTTTACTCTATGGACTTGTGTGAATTCTTTCTTGGGAGAGGTCCAAGAACCCTCTCTTGGGCTCTGGGTCAGGACCTCTTTTTGGTAACATTGCTGAGAATATGGAGAAACTGAAACTCTTGAGCACTGTTGTCATGAGAATGTAAAATGGTGTAGCCACTAAGGTAAACAGTATGGTGGCACCTCAAAAAATTAAACAGAGAATTACACTATGATCCAGCAATTCTACTTCTGGGTGTATATTAATAATAATGTATGCTAAATAACATATACTACTAATAATAACCAAACTTGATTTATCCTACTATACTCACCAACACAGAGTACTTCAGACAACAGATGTGTATGGGGTTCTCCCCACACACCAAGTAAGTAACCAGCTCTGCAGCATGGACACCAACTGGGTGTCCTCTAATTCAATTCAATTCTGACACTATCTACCTGGAGAGAGCATCAGATCCCACAGGTTGAGTGCTCAGTCCACAAGACTGCCCCCCACTTCCTATGCCAATTGCAAGCCCCAGGTTGCTTTACCTGCACTTCTTACTGACTGGCTATAAATGGGGGATCCCCACCTCTGGTCCGATTAATTTGCTAGAGTGGCTCACAGAACTCAGGAAGACACTTAACTTTTAACTTACATTTACCAGTTTATTATAAAGAATATTACAAAGGGTATTGATGAAAAGATGCCTAGGGTAAGAGATGAAAATAGACGTGGAGATTTTATACCCTCCCAGGCATGCCACCCTCCAGGAACTTTCATGAGTTCAACTATTCAGAAACTTCCCACACCCTGTCATTTGCAGTTTTTATAGAAGCTTTGTTAGGTAGGCATAATTGATTAAACCATTGACCGCTGGTGATCAACTTAACCTTGAGCCCCCTTTTCCTCTCTAAAGGATGGGGCTAGGGCCAAAAGTCCCAACCTTCTAATCATTTCTGGTGACCAGCCCCCATCCTGAAGCTACCTAGGAGCTGCCAGCCATCTGGCAACTCATTAGCACACAAAAAGACATCACTTTGGAGATTCCAAGGATCTTAGGAGTTGTATGCCAGGAAATTGGAACAAAGACCAAATATATATTTCACAGTACAACAATACCCAAAAGAACTGAAAGCAGGGAATCGAACAGATATTTGTATACCCATGTTCATAGCAGCATTATTCACAATAGCCAAAGGGTAGAAGGGACCCAAGTGTCCATGCATGAATGAGTGGATAAACAAGATGTTGTATACACATACGAGAGAATATTATTCAGTGTTAAAAAGGAAAGAATTTCTGACAAATGGATGAACCTTGAGGACATTACATTAAGTGAAATAAGCCAGTCACAAATACTATATGATTACTTATATGAGGTACCTAAAATAGTCAAGCTTATAGAAAGAGAAAGTAGAATGCTGGTTGCCAGGAGCTGGGGAAAGGAGAAAGGGGCAGTTGTTGTTTAACGGAAATAGAGTTTGTTTTGCAAGATGAAAAAGTTCTGGAAATTAGTTGCACAACAATATGAATATATTAAACCATACTGAACTGTATGCTTAAAAATGGTTACGATGGTAAATTTATGTTACATGTATTTTACCGCAATTTAAAACAATCAATTGGCCATATTTGTGAGGATCTATGTGTGGGTCCCATTCTGTTCCATTGATCTACATGTCTAAGTCTTCTCCAATACCACACTGCCTTGGTTTCTGTAACTTGATAGTGTCTTTTTGTGTGTGTGTGTGTGAGACAGAGTTTCACTCTTTGTCGCCCAGGCTAGAGTGCAATGGCATAATCTCAGCTCCCTGCAACCTCCATCTCCTGGGTTCAAGTGATTCTCCTGTCTCAGCCTCCCGACTAGCTGGGATTACAGGAGACTGCCACCACACCTGGCTAATTTTTGTATTTTTAGTAGAGATGGGGTTTCACCATGTTGGCCAGGCTGGTCTCGAACTCTTGACCTCAGGTGATCTGCCCACCTTGGTCTCCCAAAGTGCTGGGATTACAGGTGTGAGCCACTGTGCCCGGCCTTGATAGTGTCTTAAAATTGAACATTGCTTATTTTTTATCTGGGGGAATGGGGTGAGATAAGATGGATAGCTATAAACAGAACTACTAGTATTGTAAATATATTCTTAAATAAACACAATGGACACAGTCTGATAAGCTTTATGCTGAGAAAGATGGGGACATGTTATATTTCTCTGTTTTCCAGTGCCCAGGCCAGTGCCTAACTACCATTGAGTAAGCACTCAATAAATGTTTTTTTTTGTTTGTTTTTGAGACAGGGTATTGCTGTGTTGCCCATGCTGGAGTGCAGTGGTGCAATCATGGCTCGCTGCAGCCTCCAGTTCCTGGGCTCAAGTGATCCTCCTGTCCAGGCTGGTCTTGAACTCCTGGGTTCAAGCTATCCTCCTGCTTCGGCCTCCCAAAGTGCTGGGATTACAGCACTTGAGTGCCCAGGCACTCAATAAATTTTTGACAAAGGAATGAAGATATAACTTTCTTTACCCATTGCAGCCTAAAATGCAAGAGAAGCTCTGGGATATTAAAATGAGAAACAGTCTTGGAAAAAAATTAATTTGAGCACACAGAATATTTTCCAGTGTGCACTACAAAAAACATGTAGTCAAAAATATCCATAGAAGTGTTGCTTAGAATGGGGCAAAAGCCCAAGGGAAAACCCACCCTCACAGGGTTAATGAGAATTACAAGCCAGGCTTTAGGCTTGTATTGTAGTCAGGCATCAACCAGCATGCACTGGTGTGCTCTGACTCATTTCCCTGCAGCTGCTAACTAATCGAGGGTCATGCAGCACACTGACCACCTGCTCCCCCATTGCTCCCATAGATAGAATCTGACACTGGACCTTTTTACCCAAGAATTGCTTAAGGTGTTTTTCAGATCCTGAATTCCAGCAGAATGGCTGATGCCAACCGTCTGAAAACCCCTACCAAGAAAACGACTCAGCATCTCCTGGTCCCATGACTTCACTCCCCACTTCTCAACCAGTCAGCAATCCCCATATTTTAGCCCATCACCTGTCCAGACCCCTTAAAATCCCCATCCCCAAACCTCTCAGGGAGGCAGATTTGAAGTTTCCTCTCGTCTTGTCTTCTCGTTCGGCTGCTCTACAATTATTCAACTCTTTCTCTGCTGCAATCCCCACTGTTCTGGTGCATTGGTTTGTTACCATGCAACAGGCAATCGAACCTGGTGGTCCTATAACCATATTAAAGTGAAACTGAGAAATAAATAAATAAATGTGAAACAGAGAGGTGTGACTTAGAAATTGTACACATTGGGTGTCACAACTTCCCTATACTTTGTGTTTTCATACTGACCTTGTTCACACTAATAAAGTGCCAACCTTGACTGACTGATTGTGATTCTGATGATGAGGAGGAAGAGGAGGAGAATAGGGATATGGTAAGAAGATTTTAAACCATTCTCTTTTCTCATCTTCCAAGTATTTACAAGTGGCTCAATTTTTCCAAGTATTCCTGTCTTTCTACAGAACTTCCATTAAAATAAAAAACAATTCTAAATCAAGCCTTATGGACAAGAATTAATGGTTCTCCCTAATATATCCCAAATTAGTGTGTCACTTGGGCAAGTCACCTTTCTCCCAGATTCTTATTTGTCCTACACGTAACTGGGATTTTGCAACAGATGTTACTCTTCCTTCTCCTTTCCAGGTCTGTTAGAAACTTTATTAGGAAAGCCTGAAAGTAAAATCTGTACTGTTTAAATCCAGAGAAATGTTTATACTGACTAAATAATTTCCTCAAATCTGGTCACCTTTCTATGGGAAAATTCCTCATCTTAACAATGTTTCATGCATAAAGTCATTTGGCCTCTTAACTGCATTGTTGGATATTTTTAAGACCAAAAGCTTGCTAAACCCAAAACAGCGAAAGCATTCAGTTGAAAATAAAGTGAAAAGCCACATATGTCTTAGAGGGAGAAAACAGTGCTAATGATGTTAGGCCTTAATAGTTTCAAGATCCCGATTGGCTGCTCTGAAAAGCCATCTTTGCATTGTTCCTTGTCCAGCTCCTTGCTCGCCGCGGCTGCCTCCGCCGCAGACTCTGGCAGCTTTATCGCCGGAGTCCCTGAACTCTCGTTTTCTTTTTAATCCCCTGCATCAGATCACCGGCGTGCCCCACCATGTCAGATGCAGCTGTAGACACCAGCTCTGAAATCATTGCCAAGGACTTAAAGGAGAAGAAGGAAGTTGTGAAAGAGGCGGAAAATGGAAGAGACGCCCCTGCTAACGGGAATGCTAATGAGGAAAATGGGGAGCAGGAGGCTGACAATGAGGTAGATGAAGAAGGGGAAGAAAGTGGGGAGGAAGAGGAGGAGGAAAAAGAAGGTGGTGGTGAGGAAGAGGATGGAGATGAAGACGAGGAAGCTGAGTCTGCTACAGGCAAGCGGGCAGCTGAAGATGATGAGGATGATGATGTCGATACCAAGAAGCAGAAGACCGACAAGGATGACTAGACAGCAAAAAAGGAAAAGTTAAACTAAAAAAAAGAGGCCGCCATGACCTATTCACCCTCCATTTCCTGTCTCAGAATCTAAACGTAGTCACCTTCAAGTATTGAGGCCCGCCCGCCCACCATGGGCAGTGCCACCCACAGATGACACACACTCTCCACCACCCAACCTAAACCGTAAGAATTTGCAACAGGGGAGGAAAAAAGAACCAAAACTTCCAAGGCCCTGCTTTTTTTCTTTTTTCTTTTTTTTGAGGCAGAGTCTTGCTCTGTCGCCCAGGCTGGAGTGCAGTGGTGCGATCTCGGCTCACTGCAAGTTCCTCCTCCCGGGTTCACGCCATTCTCCTGCCTCAGCCTCCCGAGTAGCTGGGACTACAGGCGCCCGCCACGACACCCAGCTAATTTTTTGTATTTTTAGCAGAGACGGGGTTTCACAGTGTTAGCCAGTATGGTCTCGATCTCCTGACTTCGTGATCCACCCACCTCGGCCTCCCAAAGTGCTGGGATTACAGGCGTGAGCCATCGCGCCCGGCCTGCTTTTTTTCTTAAAAGTACTTTAAAAAAAGAAATTTGCTTGTATTTTTAATTTACATTTTATATTTTTGTACATATTGTTAGGGTCAGCCACCTTTAATGATCTCGGATGACCAAACCAGCCTTCGGACCGTTCTCCGTCCTACTTCTGACTTTACTTGTGGTGTGACCATGTTCATTATAATCTCAAAGGAGAAAAAAAAATCTTGTAAAAAAAGGGCCAGGCGCGGTGGCTCACGCCTGTAATCCCAGCACTTTGGGAGGCCGAGGCGGGCGGATCACGAGGTCAGGAGATGGAGACCATCCTGGCTAACACGGTGAAACCCCATCTCTACTAAAAATACAAAAAATTAGCTGGGCGCGGTGGCGGGCGCCTGTAGTCCCAGCTACTTGGGAGGCTGAGGCAGGAGAATGGCGTGAACCCGGGAGGCGGAGCTTGCAGTGAGCCGAGATCGCACCACTGCACTCCGGCCTGGGCAACAGAGCAAGACTCTGTCTCAGAAAAAAAAAAAAAAAAAGATTGTTTTTCTGTTGTCGTTTTTGCTTTTCTTACAAGTTTTTTTTTTTTTTTGAGAATTAGTCTTGCTCTTTCTCCCAGGCGGGAGTGCAGTGGCGCGATCTCGGCTCACTGCAACCTCTGCCTCCCAGGTTCAAGCAATTCTCCTGCCTCAGCCTCCCAACTAGCTGGGATTACAGGCGCCCACCACCACGCCCAGCTAATTTTCGTATTTTTAGTAGAGACGGGGTTTCACCATGTTGGCTAGGCTGGTCTCAAACTCCTGACCTCATGATCCACCCGCCTCGGCCTCCCAAAGTGCTGGGATTACAGGTGTGAGCCACTGCACCCGGCTGATAATTTGCATTTTTAACTGCTTCCCAGGTGATGCTGATGCTGATGGTCCAGGAACCACACTTCCAAGAATCACGGAAACAAAGCCTATATTCAACAACAAAATTTGCATAATTCTGTCTCCCTTTTATCTCAAATAACAGCTTAAAGGAAAGAAAATCGATTAAGTATCATCCAGAATACACATAATGTCATTTTATTTAATTCTCACAACACTCTACAACATAATTGTTACATCATTTTGTGGAGGAGGATGTTACATCTCAGAAATTAAGCAACTTGCTCAACATTATACAGTAAGGAAGGGGTGAACAAATGTGTTTGACTTCAAAATCTACATTCTCTGTTATACCTTGTTGCTTCTAAAGATGTTTAGCCAGCATAATTGTATTAGCCCAGAATTTTAACTTCGTTCTACTTTCTATGTCGTGGTCTGTCTTCTACTTTGTTGTAGTCTATTTTAAAATTTTTGTTATAAACTGGTTGAAATTATCTAAAGAAGGCCAGGCACGGTGGCTCATGCCTGTAATCCCAGCACTTTGGGAGTCTGAGGCAGGCAGATCACTTGAGATCAGGAGCTGAAGACCAGCCTGGCCAACATGGTGTATTATAATACACAATAAAAGATGGCTATTAAAATTATAACTTGGGGCCGGGCGCGGTGGCTCACGCCTGTAATCCCAGC
This sequence comes from Gorilla gorilla gorilla, assembly GCF_029281585.2. NCBI lineage: Eukaryota > Metazoa > Chordata > Mammalia > Primates > Hominidae > Gorilla > Gorilla gorilla. Next base: position 90,789,230 of record NC_073237.2, on the reverse strand, counting down.
ACTTTGGGAGGCCGAGGCAGGAGGATCACGAGGTCAGGAGATCGAGACCATCCTGGATAACACGGTGAAACCTCATCTCTACTAAAAAAATCCAAAAAAATAGCCGGGCCTGGCGGCAGGTGCCTGTAGTCCCAGCTACTCAGGAGGCTGAAGCAGGAGAATGGCGTGAACCCGGGAGGCGGAGTTTGCAGTGAGCTGAGATCGCGCCACTGCACTCCAGCCTGGGCGACAGAGCAAGACTCCATCTCAAAAAAAAAAAAAAAAAAAATTATAACTTGGGGGAAGTGTAAACCACACTAACCACATGACAAAAGACATTATGAAGAAACACATCTTACTGCTCACCGGTAGCACAGGTCATTGTTCCTTAGGAACTGGTCCACCATATTCTCCACTCGCACAAACCAGCTGGGCACTGCTTTGTAAACGAGGGGAGTGTCTCTCACATCGCCAAGTGCTAACCAATAACCGTATCACATACCTCTAATACATATAAATTCAATTCTCTCACTCTCCTGTATAAACACAGAACCCCATCTCTCTATCAGAGACACATATACTACATTCCCAGAATATATAACCCTAATAACCACTTACTGAAAAATACAAGCACAAAGCTCCACAAAACATTCATCCAAACTGCCATGCCCTTGAACACACACACACACTCAATACTCATGGAGTTCCCTACATGCCCTAAATATACCTGCGATTAACTAACACGCCACAAATATGCAAACATGCCACCTCATATCCCCAAATACACATCCAGTCCCACAATACCTGCACATATGTAATCACACCTCTAAATGCTCACACAGAAATAACTCCTTCATTTTCCAAGACACGGAATCATACAAAGTCCACCTCACAACTGCACACATTCATTCTACCAGTCCCCCAATAGTCATGGATCTGCCCTCACACATTGAAATGGCCATACACAATCCCTGAAAATCGTGAAAAGAAACACACACAATGATGCAACATATCCTAAGTACACAAATGGTCTTCCTACATTCCCCAAATATGTAAACCACAGTGTACATCCACAAAAATAGACACAAGCACTTTCTCTATTATTGCCCACATGCACAACAAGATAATTCTTCCAGATCTGCCAAACATTAGACAAATACAAATCCCTAACATTCATTTCAGAAAACTTACGGAAAATACATCTTCACAACCCAAATCACAAATATCGAACCCCAATTCTTCTTGTATACACATATTACACCTCATATCCTCCAAATATAAACACTCACACCTACACACTCTCACAAAAGCAGTTATGAATAGTTATGAATGACCTTCTTTACTTTTCTTTTTTCTTTTTTTTTTTTTTTTGAGATGGAGTCTCGCTCCTACCTTGAAGTGCAGTGGCGTGATCTCCTCTCACTGCAGCCTCCGCCTCCCGGGTTCAAGCAATTCTCCTGCCTCAGCCTCCCGAGTAGCTGGGACTACAAGTGCATGCCACCACGCCTGGCTAATTTTTGTATTTTTAGTACAGATGGCGTTTCGCCAAGTTGGCCAGGCTGGTCTTGAACTCCTGACCTGAAGTGATCCGCCCACCTCAGCCTCCCAAAGTGCTGGGATTACAGGCATGAGCCACCATGCCCAGCCCAATTATGACCTTCTTTAATCTGCAATCTCCACACGGACACCACCAACCCACACAGGTGAATACATATTAGATTCTCACCAATTAAATATGTAACAAATTCCAAACTAAGCATTCATATAAACACATTTTCACATACACACAGCCACCCCCACAAATCTCACACCCCCCAAAATGCAAAACAAATCTTTCTCACATTCTCAAGTACACACACTGACCAACTGCCCAAGACGCACACGTGTGTGCAGTAAATTTTAGATATAACACATGTGTAGTCTACAATTTACAAATAATAATATACACTACTTTTTATTTAAATTCCACATAAGTAAGCGATTCTCATAGAAGCTTTTCTTGACTTTGGCCACACTCTTGCTTCCACAACCAACTTGTGCTACCAAGTGAACAGACTATGAGTAAAGGCCTGTTCTTCCACTTTGCAGCTGCTCATATCATTGACAAACGAGCGTATTAGAGCATGCATGCTGGCTGATCATTCTGATTAAGGCAACAAGCTTCACAACTCACTCAACGAGGTCGTCCGTGAGAACTTCACTGATTTTACGAGGACAGGAGCTACTTCTTTGCTGAAATGCATCACGGTTTCAACTGCTGAGGTTTTCCTCAACCTTTTGCATTGTTTGGAATGTGAGCAGCACGGCCGAGACAAACTTTGGGGTTCCCACTGCATTGTTAAACCTCCGCCTTCACTTCAAGGCCAGGCGAGCAAGGGAAAGGAGCGCGGCCTGGGCGACCCGCAGGGCCCCGCTAAGGACCGCTCCCGCCTTGAGCGCAGCCACAGGCCCTCTCTGGCCACAAGGATGGGGTCGCCCCGCAGACACTGGTGACCAGCAGAAGCATGACCAGGAGGCGATTACCTTCTAATCACAAATAACTTTATTTTTAGGTAACACCACGGAGGACGCCATGAGAGCTAAGGCCCTTGGGTAACCGCCCTTTCCGCTCGCGCTGCGTCGTCTCCCTGCTCCAAACCACCGGCAACCGATGCTGGGAGCAGTTGAGGGCGGCCGGCTGCGCGCTGGAATCCCGCCTGCCTCGAGGCTCCTGCGCAGGCGCACTGGGCAGGCCTGGAGCCCGCCCTGGGAGGGCCCCGCAGGAGATGGGGAAATGGAGGGACGCTGCACCTGGGCGCTTCCTGGGGTCAGGCGACGCCTTCTCCTTGGAGCCTCCAAGACCGTCCCTCCTAGAAACGAGAGAGTCTGACCGGGCACGGTGGCTCACGCCTGTAATCCCAGCACTTTTGGAGGCCGAGGCGGGTGGATCACCTGAGGTCAGGGGTTCGAGACCAGCCTGGCCAATATGGTGCAATCCCGTCTCTACCAAAAATACAAAAATTAGCCAGGCGTGGTGGCACGCACTTGTAGTCCCAGTTACTCGGGAGGCTGAGGCAGGAGAATTGCTTGAACCCAGGAGGGGGAGGCTGCAGTGAGAGGAGATCACACCACTGCACTTCAAGGTGGGAGGAAGACTCCATCTCAAAAAAAAAAAAAAAAAAACTAGTACAGAAGCAACTCACTGACTTGAGTTTGTAGTAGCTTCAGAAGAAACTTTCATCATCAGATCCTTTCTGCTCATTTGCAGGATTCCTATCATCTGTCTCCACGTGATGACACTGAAGAGAGCCTCACGTCTATGACGGCCTAGGGCCTCAAGTGCAGAGACTGAGAGCTCTGCCAGACACAGCATGGAGCCGCCATTCCTCTACTGTTCAGTGATTGGGTGGAAGAGCATCTGTCCTCTGAACAGGGGATCCAAGCCCTGAGATGATGTTTCTCAGCAGTCAGTGTGGCCCAGGACTTTCTGTGGGCATGCTCAGAGAGCAGGGGCCAGAGGACTTTTAGCCACCACCTTCTATGGCCAGTCTTCACAAATTACCTTTGGCTAATTTGATTGTCTCTCCTCCTGGGGTCTAGGACTTCAAACACATACAGAAGCGATTGCAGAATTGAAACAAGACACTTCCACAATATACTTTTTGTATCAGTGGCTCAGAAAAAGACTCATTCAAATCCTGTATCAAAGCCATGTGTGAGCATCTTGAGAAAGCATTGACTGACTAACTTGACAAGGGAGGAAGCAAACAAGAATTCTGCCCTTTTTCAGTGCCTGAGTGTGATATTTTGCCTCAACATCCCTCTTAGATGAAGTTACTGATTGAAAATCATTTAAGTTTTTGCCCCGTGATAAAAGATCGAGTCCTCAGAAAGATCTCCAAAGCATTTACTGTTTGTTTGGTTTGGTTTTGGTAAGTTTACCATGATTTTGCTTGAATTGCTCTCCGTTGATCTTCTCAGCTAAGATCGAGGTAGAATTGCACAGCAGAAGAGGGCTGCATGTAAGGAGGCAGCTGTGTCTCGGAGGACAAAAGGCCTGGGAGCATCCAGACAGGCAGTCACTGTGTGGAGGTCACTCCCCTCCCAGTGGCCACTGTGGAGGCATTTCATAGAAATGCTCGCTGGACCATTCAGTTTTAGAGTTGGGACAAAACCGAGAACTCATGAGGATATTGGACAGGAGTTAGGAAATGACTTTTTCACACAACCCAGGCAAGGAGGGGAGAACCCTGGGCTTGAGACTTGCAATCCACTGCCTGCCCCTGCAGTGTGGCCCCTGTTACGTTTTCTGCAACTCTGCCTTCTTGAGTCCAAATGTCTTCGAAAGGGGCAAATGCTTCTTAAGTGGCAACAGGGTGTGTTTCAGTGAATGTTCACAGTGTGCACTGGTCCGGCTGAAGGCCTCTTCCCTTCCCCAACACCCACCCATCAGTGCAAAAGACTGCTGCCCAGCAGGGAGTGACATCTGTGTCTCAGATTTTCTTGCTGTGCTCTGAGTACTCACTCCTCATCTCCTTTGACCAGTTTCCTAACACTCCCCTTGTTCACAACACAGAACATGAGTGCTCTTTCCTGTCATTTTGACGCTGATAAACAGCAATTCTCTGTGTGAAAATGAGAATGAAGATTTTTTTAAAGACAGGCTACAATAATTCCCATGCTGAGAACCACATGTGATGACACTTGTGATGAAGATGAGGACAGCAATGAGCTGAGAGACTCCAGCCAGGATTCACACATGCGAGGGGATGCATGAGAATGGGGATGGGACATTGGTGGTTAGCATCCTTGCTTGTCTCAGAATGGACGTGGGTTGTGGATTTCTAACTCCTGGAGAAACCAGAGTTCTAGGAATTGTAAGCCACTTTATGTTAGGAAAGAAAAAGACGGTGTTCTGCTCTCCTGTCCCTTAAAACTGTGCGTACTGCCACTAAACCTGGAAGCTGAGAACGGTATAATGGCTACTTCTGACTTCCTTTCAACAAATCAGCCTGCTATTGTTTTCTGCAATGGTTGTGGTGCAGAATCTTTTTGTGGTGCAGCCAAGATTCACACTTGAGTCTCCTTACTGCAAGTCCGCACTCTCACAGTGGAGAGTTAACAATAATTGCCTAATATGTTACACTTTTTTGGGAAGAGTTACCAGATAAAGTGCAAGATCCCAGTGAAATGTGAATAGCACAGATAAAGGACAGATTTTTTTTTGTAAAAGTGTACTCTAAATGTCATATGGATCATAATTATAGTAAAAACTAATTCACTGTTTATCTTCAATTCAAATTCCACTTGGTATTCTTTATTCATACTTGCTAAATCTGGCCACTATGTTCTTTCATGTATTTTTAATTTTAAAAAACAGTCCAACATCTCATTCTAGCAATTTACCTACAGAAATAAAGAGAGGAACCACATTACTGGGACAAATACAGTCACTGCAAATATCAGAAGAATACTAGAACATATTAATATATTAATTTTTACCCCAAAAAAACTGAAAATATTTTTAGACAGCAAAAATAGCTTCATTATGCTTTTGATTGCATAATATATCTCTGGAAAGATGAAAAAGAATCAGATAACACCTATTTCCTCCAGGAAAGAAAATGTGGTGGCCAGAGAAAAGAGGTGGGAGGAAGGCTGGTCATTGCTTAGTCCACTGTGCACAACTTGAATTTGGAACCATGCAAAAGTATTGCTTAGTTAAGTTAAAATCATGTAAAAGATACAAAATAAACATTTAACACCAGCACAATATGCTGGGAAACAAAATGAAAGGATTTCTGGTCTCGGTGCTGTAGGTCACATAGCCACTCTTTCCTGGACTGAGTCTTCCTAAGAAAGGGGACGGGAAGTAAGGCTGGCCTACTGGTGTGGACAGATTCCAGCAACACACATGACCTGGGGGCACAAGGACTGCTTCCTAAACAATGATGAGCACACAGCCACCTAATAGCCTGGATCAGCTGAGGCCATTCTGATTTCAAACACTCAGTCCCCTTGCCTTCCTAAGAACCCCTGTGTTTCTCAGACTGAAAACGTGTTCTGAATTTTGTTAAGTAAGTGTGGCCCCTGTTGAAATTCATCAAGAGTGGGAAAGAGCCAAAGTGGGAAGGAGGATGGGGTGATTGGCACAAAAATAGGTCTGTTGATAAAGAATGGAAGTAAAGGGGACATCAGGTAGAAGCTTTTGCTGTGAGTCAGAAGGACAATTTAAAAGTTGCCTAAAGAGGCGCACACTGTCTGTGTTGCTGCCGTCCGGTTGGAAGGGAACCTCAGGTTCTTGCCTACTGGCCAGAGCCCTTCACAGAATGTCCCCCACCCCCGCCAAGCCCGGCTGCCCACTGCCCCTCCCCCTCTGCAGAATGTCTGGGGTCCTGTGTTCCAAACCTGTTTATATGCAAATTTTCCCTGCTCCACTTGGACTCAGGAGGATCTGCTGAGTCAGGTCACTCTCTGGGTCCTGCCCTTGACTTTTTTCATTGCGGAAGCTGCCAGACAGTGGTGGTCAGTGCCCAGCCTGAGGGGATGGCTTCAAATGGAGGTGAGCCTGTAGGGATGGGGCATTATCCGAGTCTGCCTTGCCTCAACTCCTTGGGAATTCAAATTTGAACTGTCCCTGGGGACAGCTTATAGGGCTGATGTTGAGGGAGGGAGCACTGGATGTCCCCAAGGACATCACACCTGGGGATGGCCATGGCACCCTGAGTCTGTGGTTAGGGAGGAGGGCTCCTTAGAGGTGGACCAAGATGCCTGGGGGAATACACCGTGTAGTGGAAAGGATGGAGAGGATGGGTTGATCCTTTCTAGAGGGGGACAGGTCACGTCATTGTGTTTATAGGGAGTGGTGGGATCGTGTTGTGCTGGTGGCCCAGGGAGAATGACGGGCAAGCCTGAGCCCTGTGCCGTGTCTTCAGGCACCTGGAAGGTGCCCTTCCATAGTGTTTAGAGGAATTTGGACTGGAGTTTTCTAGTTCTTAGAGAGGAGTGGGGAGAAGTGGTCTCAGCCAGAAAACTGTTGGGTGGGTTGGCTGTGACAGAGCATGTAGTGACAGCCTCTGGGTGGGCAAGGCTGGGGGCCACTGTAACTGCCACAGCCCAGAGCCTCTCAGCTTCCTCCCCAGAGATGGCTTCTCCGTCAGTTCAGGTAGCTGTTGGCTTTGATTTAACAGGGGTGGGGGCAGAATGGGGAAGTTCAGGCAACACAGGGCCTGGGTTTCCTGAGTTGTTCTGAATTGTTTGCCCTTTGGTGGAAGCTCAGGTCTTCAGACCCACTTCCTCTCATCAGCTAGCTCATGGCCCATCCTCTGTACTTTGTGTTACTGTGGAGGTGAAGAATTTGCTCCTGTTCCATTTATACTACCTCATGAACGGGCGACAGGTGTGGATTCTTGCTGGTTCTCAGTGGAAGGGTCTGAAAAGGCTGGTTTCCTTTTCAGTAGAGGAAGGAGAGTAGCGCACAAATAGGAAGACAGTCCTATTATTATTATTATTCAAATTAGGATGTGTGTCCTGACTGATGAGGTGCATGTGCTGTATCCCTTATTCCCCTTGACTAGAGACTGCATGAGGTCCTAGTGAACAGGGATGAGTTCCAGACAACTTTGCCTCACCTGGCCTGTGGCCCAAGAACCCCTGGTTCTTCGTTGGTCCCTATGTTCAGTTACTGGGAGCTCAAAGGAGAAGGACCAGAGATGGGCTCCCTGTCCCACTATTTAGTGTAACACGACTAGCAGCTGTGAAAATCCCTGGCCGGGCGCGGTGGCTCACGCCTGTAATCCCAGCACTTTGGGAGACCAAGGCATGTGGATCACGAGGTCAGGAGTTCAAGACCAGCCTGACCAATATGGTGAAACCCCGTCTCTACTAAAAATACAAAAATTAGCTGGGCATGGTGGCGGGCGCCTGTAATCCCAGCTACTCAGGAGGCTGAGGCAGGAGAAGTGCTTGAACCTGGGAGGCAGAGGTTGCAGTGAGCTGAGATCGCACCACTGCGCTCCAGCCTGGGTGACAGAGCGAGACTCCGTCTCAAAAAAAAAAAAAGAAAGAAAAGAAAATCCCTAGACACCTCCCCTGATAGCCCTGCTGCTCACCATTTGCTGGCTGTGTTCTAGCCATGTGCAGTTGTTGCTGGCTACACAATGACAATATCTCAGGGGACTCCACCACTGCTTCTCAGATCTGCTCCCTGGGAACTGAGCTTCCTGAGTGGCAGCTGGGACCACTGAGCACTGAGGAATGGGTGGCCTGAATCTGACCCCTATTTAACACTTGTGTGGGTGGTGCCAGGACAATCACTTGCATGCTGGGCGTGATGTGTTATGGGTTATCTTCAGGGTTCCTAGGGCGCTGGCTTGGGTGAGTTTCCATCCAGTGGTTTTCTTTTCTTTTTTTTTTTTTTTGAGACGGAGTCTCGCTCTGTCACCCGGGCTGGAATGAAGTGGCACGATCTCGGCTCACTGCAGCCTCTGTCTCCTCGGTTCAAGCAATTCTCATGTCTCAGCCTCCTGAGTAGCTGGGATTACAGGCACGCACCATCAGCTAATTTTTGTATTTTAGTAGAGATGGGGTTTCACCACGTTGGCCAGACTGGTCTTCAACTCCTGACCTCAGGTGATCCACCCGCCTGGGCCTCCCAAAGTGCTGGGATGACAGGCATGAACCAGCACGCCCAGCCTATCCAGTGGTTTTCTTTTGTTGTGTTGAGCTAGGAAAGAAAGGGGTTTACAAGAGCTTCAGGGAAAGGAAGACTGAAGAGGAGATGGGGCCATAATATTCGGAAACTTCTGGTTTCCTGTCGGCCTTCTGAATGCTGAGCACTGCCCTGGGGTAGGCCCCTCACCTGCTGCTGAGCACACTGAGAGCCACCAAGCCACCGAGAGACTCATCCCTGACCCATGGCTTGGGAGATGCCTGTGAAGCTGGTGCAGTCTGCCAGGGACACCCGAGGGAGACCCTCAGAGACAGCAAAGGCTTGGCTGTTTCTTCTTGGCAGACAAGGGTCAGGGAGTCTTGGTGACTGGCGCCAGGCTCTCTAGTGGAGTGACTCTGCTGTGAAGGAACAGAGCATCTGATGCACACTCAGGGACACTTGCAAGCTGCAGAGTTTCCCTGTCACATGCCCTCAGCTGTTGGGACTCCCCTGATTCCCCAGTGACTAGTGTGGACCTGGAGACCCCAGCTCATTCACCTCTTTCCTTTGTCTCCACAGCATACCCAGTGCTGGGACCCGGCATGACCGTGAACCCTGGCACCTCCCTGTCTGTATTCACGGCTCTGCCCTTTGCCACACCCGCTCCCGGCCCAGCACACAGACCGCCCCTCGTGACTGCAGTGGTTCCTCCAGCCGGCCCTCTGGTGCTCTCTGCCTTCCCCAGCACCCCTCTAGTGGCAGGACAGGATGGCCGCGGCCCGAGTGGGGCCGGGGCTTCCAACGTCTTTGTCCAGATGAGGACAGAAGTGGGGCCTGTGAAGCCCCCTCAGGCACAGACCTTGATCCTAACTCAGGCCCCCCTCGTCTGGCAGGCTCCAGGCACCCTCTGTGGAGGTGTCATGTGTCCACCTCCCCTATTCCTGGCAGCTGCTCCTGGGGTGCCCGTTACCTCTGCCCAGGTGGTTGGGGGCACCCAGGCCTGTGAGGGAGGCTGGTCCCATGGCCTTCCTCTTCCACCACCACCACCGGCTGCCCAGGTGGCCCCCATCGTGTCCCCAGGGAACGCTGGGCCATGGCCACAAGGGGCTCATGGAGAGGGCAGCCTGGCTCCCTCCCAGGCCAAGGCCCCGCCAGCCGACTCCTGTAAACCCAAGAGTGTCTATGAGAACTTCCGACTCTGGCAGCACTACAAGCCCCTGGCCCGGAGGCACCTTCCCCAGAGTCCTGACACTGAAGCGCTTTCCTGCTTCCTCATGTGAGTGTCCTCGGGGTGCCAGAGCTTGTCCTGCAGCTCACTCATAAAGAGGCTGCTGGATGGACAGGAGGTCACACTGTTCAGGGGAGCTTGCAGGGCGGTTGTGAGGGTGATGGGTTGTGCTATGGGAAGGTACGTTTTCAGCAACATTAATCTGGCTGCGGCTCAGGACAGACTGTCAGGGGCCTCATGTCAACTGCCTGTCACTGTCCCGTGAGTCCAGCCAATCCTTAATTTTTTTTTTTTTTTGAGATGGACTTTCACTCTTGTTGCCCAGGCTGGAGTGCAATGGTGCGATCTCAGCTCATCACAACCTCCGCCTCCCGGGTTCAAGTGATTCTGCTGCCTCAGCTTCCTGAGTAGTTGGGATTACAGGCATGTGCCACCATGCCTGGCTAATTTTGTATTCGTAGAGATGGGGTTTCTCCATGTTGGTCAGGCTGGTCTTGAACTCCCGACCTCAGGTGATCTGCCCGCCTTAGCCTCTCAAAGTGCTGAGATTACAGGCATGAGCCATCATGCCCCGCCCCAATACTTACATTCTTTTCTTTTCTTTTTTTTTTTTTTTTGAGATGGAGTCTCACTCTGTCGCCCAGGCTGGAGTGCAGTGGCACGATCTTGGCTCACTGCAAGCTCTACCTCCCAGGTTCACGTCATTCTCCTGCCTCAGGCTCCCAAGTAGCTGGGACTACAGGTGCCCGCCACCATGCCCGGCTAATTTTTTTGTATTTTTAGTAGAGACGGGGTTTCACCATGTTAGCCAGGATGCTCTCAATCTCCTGCCCTGGTGATTCGCCTGCCTCGGCCTCCCAAAGTGCTGGGATTGCAGGCATGAGCCACCGTGCCTGTCTTTCACTTTCAATAATTTTCACAACAATGTTTACAGAAGACCCAGGTCAGAGAGCGTTCTTGGTGTGACATGAGCCACGGTTAGGGTTTAGGTCTTTTTTGTTTGTTTGTTTGAGATGGAGTCTCGCACTGTCACCCAGGCTGGAGTGCAATGGTGCGATCTTGGCTCACCGCAACCTCTGCCTCCTGGGTTCAAGCGATTCTTCTGCCTCAGCCTCCCAAGTACCTGGGATTACAGGCGCCCGCCACCATGCCTAATTTTTTGTATTTTTTAGTAGAGACGGGGTTTCGCTATGTTGAGCAGGCTGGTCTTGAACTCCTGACCTTGTGATCCACCGGACTCAGCCTCCCAAAGTGCTGGGATTGCAGGCATCAGCCACCGCACCCACCCTGGGTTTAGGTCTTTGAGTGTACACCCCAGTGCCTTCCCTCGAACTGAGTGTCAATGGCCAGGGGCACATCACATGGGGCTGGGGGGAGGAGCTGCAGGGCCCAGCAGGAACCTGGCACACACCCACACTGTTCTGCCGCGGTCCAGTTAGCACAGCGGTGGTGGAGCCTGCACAGGGGGATGGTCTTGGGACCCGCACTAGGGTCGATGCTGGGCAGGTATTTGCATCTTCACCGTCAATCCCCCCTAGAAAAAAGGACAATGGTGCTTCATTCAGAGGATGGCAAAGAGATGACTTGAGCTCACATATGACATACGTAGCACAGTGCCTGGCACATACTATGACACATTACATGACAGCAATTATGATTACTGTCCCCATTACTACCATTATCAGGACTAGGCCATCTAGGAGAGTGCTCCCCAAAGCCACGGGCTCCAGTGATAGCTCTGAGTACACCACGAGCCCAGCAGCCCAGAGCCGTGGACTGTGGTGTCTGTGAGGCAGCAACATCAGCATCTGGGAGAGTTTGTGGTTTCATTCCCAGTCCCTGCCTCTCTCCACCCCGCGGCACCTCTGTGACCCTGTGTTTCCCGCTGATGAGCAAACAGGAGCTTGAGCATATCCACCGTGCAACACACTGGCCGTTCCCCTAGGGGAGTCCCCTGCCTGGGATGTAGGTGAAGGCGGCCCCATCTTCCTCCCCAACAGTCTCGCTGCCCCCACACCCTGGAACTGGTTGCATCCCCCCTTGGAGCGGAGTCCCGGTGCACTGGGGACCCTGATTCTTGGAGTGTAGCCGCCCCGGGCTCACAGGCCTTTGCCTTGGCTCCTGTGGGAATGTGGGAAGCTGTGCCTGGCTGCTTGCAGTGGCTTGGACACCGCTCTGCTTTGGTTCTGGACGTGTGCTCCTGCTCCTCAAGCTCCAGGACCCTGAGGCTGTGTCCCCAGGGGCTGCCTTGCTCCAGAGTCCCCAGGAAGCTGGTTAAATGCTCAGTCCTGTGGCCCAGCAACCTGCACTTTAACCCTCGCTCCCAGGTCATTCTGTGTGCATGGTGTCTCAGTCAGCTCAGGCTCCGCCGTAACAAATCCCATAGACTGGGTGCTTTATCAAGACACATTCATGTCTCCCAGTTCCAGAGGCCAGAAGTCCCAGATCAAGGTGACAGCAGATTGGGTGTCTGGTCAGGGCCCTCTTCCTGGCTGGAGAGAGCTGCCTCTGGCTGTGTGCTCTTGTGGCTGAGAGCAAGAGCCCTGGTGTCTCCTCCTGCCCTTATCAGAGCTCGGATTCCATGACTGGGACCCACGCTCATGACCTGCTCTAACCCTGATTGCCTCCAAATACTGACACACTGGCACTGAGGGCTTCAGCACAGGAATGTTGGGGACACACATGTTCCACCCATAGCACTGAGTTCACTTGTCAACATCATAACACCGAGGACTTGAGGGGCAGTCGGAGAGGCCACTCAGTGGCTTCTGTTGATGTTGGATCTTGGGGGTGTGTCCTGGAGGCTGAGGAGCCCACATGGGGGAGAACAGGACAGGGACAGATGGCAGGACAGATGTGGGGAGGACAGGAGCCAGGTGTTGGGACCAGGTGGGCTCGGGATGGAGGGTGGGCTTACAGACTGGGACTGACTGCACTGGTTTACAGCCCAGTTCTCCGATCCCTGGCCCGGCGGAAGCCCACCATGACGCTGGAGGAGGGACTGTGGCAGGCCATGCGGGAATGGCAGCACACGAGCAACTTTGACCGGATGATCTTCTACCAGATGGCGGAAAAGTGAGTCTGGGGTCCTGGGGGCAGGGCCCGTGTGGCGGGGTGAGAGTGAATGACAGAGGCCCGGTGGCTGTGGTGGCTTCTCAGCGTGGAACATGAGGAAGGTGTGGACAAACACAGGACGCCCTGGGCCCCTGGCTCCCTCAGGAAGCTGCTCCTGCCACCTAGAGTGCTCCGGGGTCTCTGTCCCGCCCTCTTGGGAAGCACCCCCTGCCTGGCCTGGGGCCAACCGCTGCCTTGACACTGGGGGTCATGGCGGGAGCAGCCAGCATCGCAGCCCAAAGGGGGTCTCCTCCAGCTATGGGGAGGGGGAGAAGGGGAGCTAGTGACTAAAGACAGAGTGGGGGGCAGGCTCCTCACAGCAGTGGCCGGAAGTCGGTTTTCTCCCATCCCAGCCTGGCCAGGGAGTTGGGTCAGGGGAGACCTGTACCTGGGACACCATGAGACCCCTCTCTGGCCTGACTGCCTTTGCTCCTGGGCAGAACCGTCCGTGAAGACAGACAGACAGCAGCCTCAGGGGAAACGGGCCATGTCCTCTGGGCTCAGCTTTTGCTTCCTCCGGACCAGGGGTCTCCCGGGCCTTGTGTCCCTGGGTTATCCTTCAGGGGCCCACAGTCCCAGCCTCAGGACTCCTGCATCTGGGCATCATCCCTGACGCCTTCTGCCATCAACCCCACCCCCGGCCAGCTGATACCTGGAGGAGGGGTTCCCGGGACCCTCCTGGACCTCGTGGCCCTGACTTGAGTCAGGAAGCCCCATTGATGCCATGGGCTCTGCAGGGGCCGGGTGAGGGAGGGTGAGCCCAGAACTCTGGGAGCAGCTCCCTCCTGGGACTGGGGGATGGGTCCCAGTGAGGGCCTGGACAGCCCGCCGGAGGCACTCCCTCCCATCCCTGCCCTCGGCTGCTGCCTGGTCCTGGGGGGAGGGGGCCTGGACCCTCTCAGCACAGCCTGGGCCTCCTTCACCCCCAGGTTCCTGGAGTTTGAGGCTGAGGAGGAGATGCAGATTCAGAAATCGCAGTGGATGAAGGGGCCCCAGAGCCTGCCTCCTCCAGCCCCGCCGAGGCTTGAACCTCAAGGACCCCCTGCCCCTGAGGTGGTCAAGCAGCCAGGTACAGCTTCCCACATTCCCACAGGAGCCATGGCAAAGGCCAAAGGGGCCAAGGGAGGCCACTGTCCCCACACCCCATGCTTCCCTTCAAGAGGGGGATTTGCTCCCTCCAACAGGACAGCTTCCGGGAGTGTATGTTGGGTATTGACCAGGTCAATACCTACTTCATGGGTGGCCCGTGATCACGAAGCAGGGTATTGACCGGGTCAAGTTTCCTACTTACTCTCTCCCCTTGCCTGTCCAAAACTCCACATATGCTCTGCCTAGGAAGCAGGGATGAGCGGGGAGAGTACACGGCATATCGGTGGCTCCAAACTTCCTCCCAAGCAATGCTGTCTCAGATGTGCCCCTCCTGCGGCGTCTCCTCCGGGGCGCTGTGGTTCAGGTGGTCCTGACCCAGCTGGGACCCACTTCACATCCCCAAGCCCTGCCCTCCCCTGTGTGGTGCAGGCAGGAGGAGCGGCCCTCACCACACCCATCCTCCTCCCTCTCTGCCTTAGTGTACCTTCCCAGCAAGGATGGCCCCAAGGCCCCGACTGTCTGCCTGCCACCACCCAGGCCCCAGAGGCCAGTGGAGACCAAGGCCCACCTGCCACCACCCAGGCCCCAGAGGCCAGCGGAGACCAAGGCCCACCTGCCACCACCCAGGCCCCAGAGGCCAGCAGAGACCAAGGTCCCTGAGGAGATCCCCCCTGAAGTGGTGCAGGAGTATGTGGACATCATGGAGGAGCTGCTGGGGTCTCACCTTGGGAACACAGGGGAGCCTGAGGGACAATGGGAAAAGGGCAAAGTGGAGCAGCCGCAGGAAGAGGACGGGATGACCTCAGACCCGGGCCTCCTGAGCTACATTGACAAGCTGTGTTCCCAGGAAGACTTTGTCACCAAGGTGGGCTTGCCTGGAGTGCTGTAGTCTGTAGGATTCCACGGGGTGGCACTTTCAGGTCCTTGGAATTAAGCTCTGTTCCTTAGCTACTCAGTAGTATGTGTATTTCCATGGATTTGAGTGTCTGTGTATGTGACTGTGTGTGTCTGTGTGTTGCTGTGTGTTTGTGTCTGTGATTTGTTACTGTGTCTTTGTGTGTCTGTGTGGGTGTGAGTGTGGAGTGTGTATGTTACCTGTGTCTGTCTTTTCCTGTGTTGTACATGGGTCTGTGTGTCTGTGTGTGGTTTGTGTGTCTCTGTCTGTATGTGTGTATGCTATGAGGTCTGTGGTCTGTGCGTGTAGCTGGTGGTCGCCATGATATGAAACAGCCCCAGGAGGGTGGGAATGGGGCCCTCCCCATTTTCTGCATCTCCTCCGGGTGTCCTTGGCTCCAGGTTACTCCCTCCCCAGGAAGTTCACACCTTCTTCCTTCTGTTTCCAGGTGGAGGCCGTCATTCACCCCCGGTTCCTGGAAGAATTGCTTTCCCCAGATCCACAGATGGATTTCTTGGCCCTAAGCCAGGAGCTGGAGCAGGAGGAAGGACTCACCCTTGCCCAGGTAGAGCAGCGGAGGGAGGGGAACCCAGGTACTCCAGGGGCAGGAGGGACCCGGCACACAAGGCCCACCCGATTGTCTAAGCCCACCCTGCTGGGGATGCTCAGCTTCTTGGGGAGCCACTCCGGGGTGGGAAGATGCAGGTTCAGAGGGAGTAGGATGGAGAGGAGCCAGGGAGGGGAGTCAGGATGCAAGCTGCAGTGAGGCCCAATGGGATGCCCGGCAGAGCCACACCCTCTCTCTTTGACACGAAGCCCAGCTGCCTCAGGCTTCCCTGCCTCCCACCCAAGTGCCCTGGTCTCCACCATTCTGGGCCCTGCTCACACCTGGGGCAGCGCCAGTAAGTGCCCCCTTTCCTTCCGCAGCTAGTGGAGAAGCGCCTCCTGTCCTTGAAGGAGAAACGGTGCGGGAGGGCAGCCCCTCGACATGGCACGGCCCGGTTGGACTCCAGTCCTTCTAAGTTTGCAGCTGGCCAAGAAGCAGCAAGAGAGGTCCCTGACCCCCAACAAAGGGTCAGCGTGGAAACCTCCCCACCCCAGACGGCTGCCCAGGACCCTCAGGGACAGGACAGAGTGCGCACTGGCATGGCCAGGTCCGAAGACCCTGCTGTGCTTTTGGGATGTCAGGATTCCCCCAGGCTGAAGGCTGTCCGGCCAACCTCTCCTCCCCAGGACCACAGACCCACCTGCCCCGGCCTGGGGACCAAGGATGCCTTGGGTCTCCCTGGAGAGTCTCCTGTCAAGGAGTCACATGGGCTGGCTAAGGGGTCAAGTGAGGAGACGGAACTCCCTGGCATGGTCTATGTCATGGGTTCCCACCACAGGCTGAGGCCCTGGAGGCTGTCCCAGAGCCCTGTACCTTCCTCGGGCCTTCTCAGCCCAGGAGGGCGAGGACCCCAGGGAGCTCTTCAGTCTCCATGTGCTCAGAAAAGAGGCCTCAGCCCAGCACCCTCTGCTGCCAGCAAGTCCAAGAAGCGACCTCTCTTTGGAAGCCCATCCCCTGCTGAAAAGACACTGCACCCAGGGCCTGGGCTCAGGATCTCTGGGGAGCAATCCCTGGCTTGGGGGCTGGGTGGCCCCTCACAGTCTCAAAAGAGAAAGGGTGACCCCTTGGCCTCCAGGAGGAAGAAGAAGCGGCATTGTAGCCAGTAGGGGCCGCCATGGGGCAGACTCTCTGATGCCAGTCCCCAAAGGTGGGGCTCTGAACTCTCGGACCCTCATGGCACCCGGTGCCCCAAAGCAAAGGCTGCTTCTCCTCCAGTGCTGATCTTGCTGGGCCTTAGCTTTGGAGGGTAGGGGAAGGAGGGGAGGGAAGAGAGGGGAGGGAGAAGGTGGCTGAACGGGGAGGGCGAGAAGGGAGGGCCTGGGGGGTGGGAAGCAGTGCCTTGGGGGCCTTGTGTGTAAATGTGAATAAATGTAGTTGTTTTGGAAAATGCTCTCAGGGCTGCTGCCTCTGCCCTTGGCGTGCTGCTTTGTGGAGGGTGTCTGTGAGGCCTCAGGGCTGAGGAACTGGGAGAGGCCAGGCACTGGGAACCCACAGGGGCTGGCCCCACTCTTTCCTCCTGTTATAGGGGGCCCCTTCAGATGCTCCGGGGGCTGACAGATGCTGAGGAAGCCCTGATCCCTCCCACCACCCACTCACAAGGCCCCGCCTGCTTTAGGGAGGCTTCTCGGGGCCTCCCATCATTATCAGTATCCCTGGAAAATCCTGGGATGGAGAGAGCTGGCTGGCTTTTGTTCTGCTCGGTGGGAGCTGAGGAGAAGGCAGCTGCCTGCAACATGGACATGGGGAGAGGCGGCCGCTCCTGCTTAACCCTCATCAGGAAGAGCATGGGCACTGGGCTGAGGGGAGACGTTGAGGTGACCGTCCACATGGGTGTGTTTGGGATATGACGAGGGGCGCAGAGCAGGGGAAGTCCCTCTGCCTGTTTCTGGGCAGGAGAGAGTCTTGTCCAACTGGCTGAAGCAGATGCTCCTTGCTGTGGCCACATGGAATGGCCTCAGGGGCCCTCAGGGTCTTGCATGGAGCCCCCCCCCCACAGCTATGATTCCCTTCCCATATGATGACTGAACTCGTGTGGAATTGATGTAGCACAGATTTACATTGGCATCTAAAACAGTTCCCTCCCAACACACCATCACCAACGGGAACAAGCATGACCAGCCTGCCAGGCGCAAGGTGGGTGTGTCTGCTGGTCCCAGGGCCAGGGGAAGCTGGGGCCCAGGCCGAGAGGGGCCGAGGGTCAGTCGCCCTTCTGCCAGGCACAGACCCCAAGGGCAGAGCAGGGGCTGCCTGGGATGTGGCACTGGCTGTCTGGGAAGTGCCCTGAGAGTCGGGGGCCAGGTGTTCACTGAAGGGAGACTTCTGGAGTCTATGAGTGAGATGAGGACTGCATCAGGAGAGGGACTGAGGCTGGGGAGGATACTCTGCTTTTTCCCAGGTTGTCCTGTCCTCCCCATCTCTGCTGAACTCCCCTCACCCCATGTGGCCGACCTCTGCCCCCCTTACCCCTAACCCACCTCTCAGAATCTCAGATCCCAGCATGGACAGGACCCAGCACCTGCCCTGGTTCCCTCCTGGCCAACACCTTCTTCTCCACAGTCTGAGTTCTGATTCCTCCCCAGGGCCCTTGTTGGCTCAGGACCGCTGTGACTGCCAGAGCACTGGTCCCAGCACTGCCTGCATGCAGAGCTGTGGTCATGGTGCTGGGAGTTGGCCCAGCAGCAGAAGCTGATGGGGCAAAGCTCTCTGGTATATGGCGGCCTGGTCCCTCTGCCAAGTGACAAAGGGAGCCATGTTTGGGTTCTCTCTGGCCCCATCTGCCCACAGAACACAGTAGTCAGCCAGACAGATGCCTCTCTGCCCCATCCCTTCTGCTCCATGTGGGCAGTGTCGGAGGCCTGCCACCCGCTTTCGCCTTTGGGAAGGAGAGTTTATCTTGGCAGGGCTTCCCCAGCTGAGGGCACAACAGGCCCTTGGGGAAAATGTGGGGAGTGAAGAGTCACTGGTGGGTGATGTGGGCAGCTCCCGTGACTCCTCTACATTCAGGGCCATCCTCAGGAGACAAGGTAACACCTCCCCTTTGCAGGGTTTAGGAATGTTAAGTGAGCCGTGTTTGAAGGGAATGTGGTCTGTACTCTGGCATGTGTGGGTGCTCAGCCAACTTCCTCACCTAAGGGTGAAAGTGATACCTTGGTTTAGTGACACCTCGGGGCTTCTGCTGGTTTACCCCACTAGCTGTTTTCTGCCCCACTGTCCCTGTCCTTGTTTTGGCTGAGCCATTTCCAAGAGGCAGAACCTATGCTTCCTTCACCTCTGTGTCCCGCCTGAGCCCTACAATCTGCCCCTAAATGGGCACAGTGGGGCTGACTGGGGGGCTCTGATGGACTTAACATGTGTCCCCCCCCTCCCCCCCCCAGTTCCTGTGTTGAAGCCCTAACTCCTAACGTGATGGTATTTGGAGATGGGGCCTTTGGGAGTTATTCAGGGTTAGAAGAGAACATGAGGGTGGGGCCCTAATGATAGGATTAGGGCCATGGTAAGAAGCAGAGATCCCAGCGCTCTCTCTCTCTCCCTGACATGAGGACACAGTGAGAAGGCAGCCGTCTGCAAGCCAGGAAGAGAGCCCTCACCAGAACCTCACCTTGCTGTGACCCTAACGTCGGACTTCCAGCCTCCAGACTGACAAATACATTTTGTTTCTTAATACGCACCGCCTCCCCCACCCACCAAGTCTAGGACACTTTGTCCTAGCAGCCCTATGTGACTAGGACAAGGTCCATCATCTCAGGAACTTCCTTCCTGACTGGTATCTGGAAACTGTATCAGAGCCATGGGAAAGAATGAAGAAAGGCTCGGCTCTTTACGACTGTCAGCACACCTCCACCCCAAGTGCAGTGTATCACACGTGAACCAGGACTGCTGTGGGACACAGTGCAAGGGAATCTGTAAACACCCATGACATCGTCATATCCACACTTGGGGAAGCCAAGCAGCTTGCTCACAGCAGGTGCTGGGGGTATGCTGAGGCTCTCGGTGGGTTTGGCCTCCCTGCTCACGCAGCCAGGTCACTCTCTGGGAGCCAGTGCAGTTGGGGCGGCCCCGGGCAGGTTTGCCTCCAGAAACCACTCCCTTCACCACTGGACGACAGATCCCTGAAGAAGCCATGGCCTCCTGAGAAACTCCATCTGACAATGTGAGCAAGGCCGGCCCCCGTTAGTAAACATGCAGTGCTTTCTGACAGCTACCAGGATGGACTTGCTCCAGGTGGCTGCCCTTTTGTAGCTGCACTTTGATTCTAACTTCAGCATCCCATGATGTCCTTCAGATCTTGGTGCCCTGGGAAATGTTAGTGAGAGTCACCTGGTTTGGGGGATCTGGGCCAGGCTGCCCCCTCCTGGCCAATCGGCTGATACCCAGCCAGGGCTGCCAGAGTCATTGTCACTGAGTCCCTGACCATTACTGGGTGCAGACTCTCAACAGTGGCCCCCACCCTGGCACATCCCCTGTGAGGGAGCTGATACACTGGGTTTTACTGAATTCTGAGTTATGATGTCATTGAGCATGCTTTGTCTGCACACTTGTGCCCTTTGAGCTCATTTTAGGCAAATGTATCCGGACTAAGGTTGTATTTACCGATGGTTCATTTTCCGTCCTCATCTCAGTCCTCGGAAGGATGAATTCCATCTCTCATGCCATGGTCCTTCCTCAGAATTTCCTTTGTCTTAGTTCATTCCAAAGATCATGTTGTAGGGACGTTTATCACGTATACGGTATTTGCATAAACTGTATGAGCGATTAAAAGATATTCTCTGACATTAAACACAAACAACACAGAAATCTCACGGGTGACGATAGGATCACAAGATTCCTAATCAATGCAAGTGGATGGTTAGTCAAGGTAAATCCCTTCATCCCCTTCCCTTCATTAGAATAGACAGAAACTGACTGTATACAGGCTTTACTCCTTTATAATGTGCCAAAATAAAACCCCAAAGCACAAATCGCACAAACCAAGTCATGCCACTGGGACCATCGTGTGTCATCTGAGCTAGCTGGGCCATGCCAACTCCTACTCCATCTTCTGCTTTTCCCTGCATTCCTCAGGAATGGGAGCTTCTGTGTGAGCATTCATAAGACATCCTGCATTCACGTCCACTGATGTGTTTTCTTTTTTAAAAAACTATGCACATTTTATTAGGAATGTTTCAACCACATAGAAAACATATAATAGAAACCAATATAGACACCACACAGACGTGGGCCATGTTAACATTCTACCGTTTGCTCATTTTTTAAATAAAACCTTTATGAAGACATTCACATAGCATGCTTTCACTCATTGAAATTGTACAATTTGGGTTTTTCATAGAATTTGCAACCATCACCACATTAAATATATTTATAGAATTTGCAACCATCACTGCATTAAGTCTACTTATAGAATTTGCAAGCATCATCACTATAAACTTTAGAACATTTTTATCACCTCAAAAAGAAAACCCCTAGGCTGGGTGCAGTGGCTCACGCCTGTAATCCCAACACTTTGGAAGGCCGAGGTGAGTGAATCACTTGAGGTGAAGAGTTCGAGACCAGCCTGGCCAACATGGTGAAACCCTGCCTCTACTAAAAATACAAAAATCAGCTGGGCATGGTGGCACACATGTGATCCCAGCTACATGAGAGGCTGAAGCAGGAGAATCGCTTGAACCGGAGAGGCGGAGGTTGCAGTGAGCCGAGATTGTGCCGCTGCACTCCAGCCTGGGTGACAGAGTGAGACTCCATCTCAAAAACTGAAGAAGAAAAAAAAACCCTTGTCCTTTAGCTATCACCCCCTGTCCCCCACCAATCTACACATCCTAGGCCTACATAATCACGAACTGACTTTCTATATAGCTTTACATGCTCTGGACTTGCATATGAATGGAATCATACAATATATGTCTTTCACACCTGTCTTATTTTACTTTAAATATTTCCAAGGTTCATCCATGTTTTTAGCATCTATCATTACATCAAACCTTTTTATTGCTGAATAATATTCCATTGGTGGATATCCTGAAACTTATTCATTCATCAGGTGATGAACATTTGGGTTGTCTTCACTTTTTGGCTACTGTGAATTATATATATATTATATCATATATAATATATATAATACATATAATATATTATATATAATATAATATATATCATATAAATTATATTTATATATTATATATAAATTATATTTATATATTATATATAAATTATATTTATATATTATATATAAATTATATTTATATATTATATATAAATATAATTTATATATAATATATAAATATAATTTATATATAATATATAAATTAAATTTATATATTATATATAAATTATATAATATATAATATATAAATTATATAATATATAATATATATAATATATATTATATATAATATAAAGAAAAATAAAAATATATTATATATAAAATAAAAAGAAAATATATATTTTATTTATATATACATATTTTTAAATCCTTTACAGGATATAATTTGCAGAAATAGTCTCCCATTCCATTGGTTGTCCTTTCTTTTTTTTTTTTTTTTGAGACAGAGTCTTGCTCTGTTGCCCAGGCTGGAGTGCAGTGGTGCGATCTCGGCTCACTGCAAGCCCCACCTCCCGGGTTCACGCCATTCTCCTGCCTCAGCCTCTCGAGTAGCTGGGACTACAGGCGCGTGCCACCACACCTGGCTAATTTTTTTTTTTTTTTTTAGTAGGGACAGGGTTTCACCATGTTAGCCAGGGTGGTCTTGATCTCCTGACCTCGTGATCCACCTGTCTCAGGCTCCCGAAGTGCTGGGATTACAGGCTTGAGCCACTGTGCCCAGCCTCTTTTTTTTTTGAGACAGAGTTTCGCTCCTTTGCCCAGGTTGGAGTGCAGTGGCGTGATCTCGGCTTACTGGAACCTCTGCCTTTGGTTTCAAGGATTCTCCTGCCTCAGCCTCCCCAGTAGCTGGGATTACAGGCATGTGCCACTACGTCTGGCTAATTTTTGTATTTTTAGTAGTGACAGAGTTTCACCGTGTTAGCCAGGATGGTCTCGATCTCCTGACCTTGTGATCCGCCGTCTTGGCCTCCCAAAGTGCTGGGATTACAGGCTGAGCCACCGCGACCGGCCTTCTTCATTCTTTACACGGTTATATTTGATTCCATCATGTGTTATTCAATCCATTTCCTATGCTTGAATGTCCAAGCAACTTCCAATATTTTGCAACTATAAATAATGCTGACAAGTAATCATGTGCACCTGTAATTCGTATCACTGGAGGTGACTCTTTTTTTTCCTCCTTGAGATGGAGTTTCGCTGTTGTTGCCCAGGCTGGAGTGCAATGGCGTGATCTCGGCTCACCGCAGCCTCCGCCTCCTGGGTTCAGGACCTCAGCATCCCGAGTAGCTGGGATTACAGGCATGCGACACCACGCCAGGCTAATTTTGTATTTTTAGTAGAGATGGGGGTTCTCCATGTTGGTCAGGCTGGTCTTGAACTGCCGACCTCGCGTTGGCCTCCCAAAGTGCTGGGATTACAGGCATGAGCCACAGCTCCCAGCCCAGTTTCCCTTTGTTGCCCAGGCTGGAATGTAGTGGCGTGATCTCAGCTCACTGCAACCTCTGCCTCCTAGGTTCAAGCAATTCTCGTACCTCAGCCTCCTGAGTAGCTGGGAACACAGGCAACCGCCACCACACCTGGCTCATTTTTTGTATTTTAGTAGAGACAGGGTTTCACTATGTTGCCCAAGCTGGTCTCGAACTCCTGAGCTCAGGCAATCCGCCCATCTGGGCCTGCCAAAGTGCTAGGATTACAGACGTGGGCCACTGCATGCGGCCTGGAGGTGACTCTTAAGGGATAAATTCTTATTTATCCCTGCGCTTGCTTGCTGTGTCAACAGGTATGTGTATATATAATTTAATTAAATACTGCCAACTTCCCTCTATAGGACTTAAAACATTTTGCATTCCCACCAACAATGTATGAAAATGCCTGTTTCTCCACAGTCTTATCCGTAGAGAGTACGGTTAAGCTTTTAAGTTTTTGACAATCTGATGGGTGAGAAATGGTATCTCAGTGTAGTTGTAATTTACTTTTCTCTTACCATGAGTGAAGTTGAACATCTTTTCATATGTTTATACATCTTTTGGTAAAGAGTCTGTGCATGACTTTTGCCCACTTTTCTATAGGATTTCTAATCTTTTCCCCTCAATTTTTAAAACGTTTACAAAGTAAGGATTAACCCTTTTTTTTTCTTTTTTTTTTTTGGAGACAGAGTTTCACTCTTGTTGCCCAGGCTGCAGTGCAATGGCGCGACCTGAGCTCACTGCAACCTCCGCCTCCCTGGTTCAAGCAATTCTCCTGCCTCCGACTCCCAAGTAGCTGGGATTACAGATGTGGACCACCACGCCTGGCTAATTTTCGTATTTTTTGTAGAGATAGGATTTCACCATGTTTGTCAGGCAAGTCTCAAATTCCTGACCTCAGGTGATCCGCCCTCCTCAGCCTCCCAAAGTGCTGAGATTACAGGCGTGAGCCACCATGCCCGGCCTCAGGATTAACCCTTTATCAGTGAAGTATGGTGATTTACGTGTTGATAAAGATTTTTTGTAGTCATTTGTCTTTTGATGTTATGGTACACTTTGTCCATGCAAACGTTTTTTGGTATTTGTAGACATTATTTATTAATCCTTTACTGGCTCTGGATTTAGAATTAGAAAGCCTCTCCCTATACCAGGTTAAAGATTATTTCATCCAAGTTTTCTTCCAGCATGTTTCCAGTATCTAGCATGTTTCTTCTAGCAATGTGAAAAAATAAAATTTTTTTCACATTGAAATCTCTGACCCATTATAAATTCTCATGTATGATGGGAGGAATGGAATTTTATTATTTTTGAAATGGCTAGTCAATGTCCCATTTATTAAAAGAATATTTGCCACAGTGATTTGATATTCCACCTTTTGATAGGCATTTTTTAATGCATTCTGCTCTTTTGTTACTTTGACCTATTCATGTGCCATTACTATGCTGTTTAAATTATAGAGGTTTTGTCAAGTTTTCAAATCTGGAAGGGCTAGTCCCTCTAAAGCACTTCCTGTGCAGCATTTTTGTTGCAATTCTTTAATTTTCCGTAAGGATTTTAGGATTAACTTATAGTCCATGTCAATGAAAAAACTCATTAGAATTTTTAATGAGATTGCAAAATTTTGTAAACTATAAGGTTAGTGAGACTGACATCTTCATTATATTGAGATGTTCTCACCAAGAAGAGAGGATGCCTTTCTATTTATTGAAGTCTATTTCTGGTTTCAGTGGTGCTTTATAGTTTTCTACTTGTTGGTTTCGAACATTCTTTATTAAACTTATTCCTAAACATTTTATCTTAATCCAATGTTACCAAAATAGGAGTCACTATTTTTTTTTTTTTTTTTTAAGATGGAGTTTCTCTCTTGTTGTCCAGGCTGGAGTGCAATGGTGCGATCTCGGCTCACAGCAACCTCCGCCTCCTGGGTTCAAGCGATTCTCCTGCCTCAGCCTCCCGAGTAGCTGGGATTACAGGCGCCCGCCACTGTGTAGTTTCAGTAGAGACAGGGTTTCTCCATGTTGGTCAGGCTGGTCTTGAACTCCTGACCTCAGGTGATCCACCTGCCTTGGCCTCCCAAAGTGCTGGGATTACAGGCGTGAGCCACCATGCCTGGCCTGGAGTCACTAATTTTATATTTCATTTTGTGCTGTTTTTAGGTATTAACAGCCAGGTCTATCATATTCCAGAGTTCAAACGGAGTAACCCGAAAGTTGTTTTGGTGGTATGTTTTTTCTTTTCAAAAGGCCTATAGCTGAATGTTGTGTAGTAGTGTTAAGCATAGTTTTGGGTTTTTTTTAACTTTTTTTTTTTTTTGAGACAGAGTTTCGCTCTGTTGCCCAGGCTGGAGTGCAGGGGTGTGATCTCTACTCACTGCAAGCTCCGCCTCCCGGGTTCACGCCATTCTCCTGCCTCAGCCTCTTGAGTAGCTGGGACTACAGGCGCCTGCCACCACGCCCAGCTAATTTTTTGTATTAGAGACGGGGTTTCACCGTGTTAGCCAGGATGGTCTCGATCTCCTGACCTCGTAATCCGCCTGCCTCAGCCTCCCAAAGTGCTGGGATTACAGGCATGAGCCACTGCGCCCGGCCAGGCATAGATTTCTTATTTCCATAAAACACTAATATTCGTTTCTGGTGTGGTTTTCTATTAACCCAATCAAATCATTCTTTCCCCCTTCTTTCATCACCATTTTTATCTAAAAGAGAGGTTTCAGATGTATCTAGCAGAGATATTATTTTTTAAAAAAGTTCCATATATATATATGTATACACACACACACACACACACACAAAACTTTTTTTTTTTTTTTTTTGAGATGGAGTCTTGCTCTTGTCGCCCAGGCTGGAATCGATGGTGCAATCTTGGCTCACTGCAACCTCCGCCTCCCGGATTCAAGTGATTCTCCTGCCTCAGCCTCCCGAGTAGCTGGGATTACAGGTGCCTGCTACCACGCCCTGGCTAACTTTTGTATTTTTAGTAGAGACGGGGTTTTGCCACGTTGGCCAGGCTGGTCACGAACTCCCCACCTCAAGGGATCCACTCACCTTGGCCTCCCAAAGTGCTGGGATTACAGGTGTGAGCCACTGCGCCCAGCCTGTTTTTTATTTATATATCATTTATCAGGTCCATTTTGGGTGAATGGCCATAGAAACTTCCATTACGGAAAAACACTTTCAAGTACAAGGTCAATATATATGCTGGAATGGTTATTACTTCTATTTATATTCTCAGTAGAAATTTTTAAACTGCTGGCATGAAATGACCCCATACCACACATATGCGTGTGCACGTGCACGCGCGTGCACACACACACACACACACACACACACACACGCTTCCCTTGTGACTTCAGCTCTGGCCATTGGATAACTCGCTGAGGCAAAATGGCTTCAGTGAAAATGTGTTGATAAGGGCTGTCCCCAGTGGTCTCAGGGCATCCCCACCAAAGCTAACCCAAAGACTGTCTCCAGCTGAGATGCTGCGGTCAGTGACCTCCATCTGTCATTCTTCTTTCATCTATCCTCCCAAGGCAAATTCTTCCAAACTAAAACCTCTTTTCATTCTGGTGAAAAACCCCTCTGAGCCAGCAGTGGCTCCAAGCACTGGGGAGACTGACCATGCAGTAAACATTCGGTGCTGAAGGAACAGGGCCAGGGCCATTCTTGGTGTAGGCATTTGTCAGGATCTGGGGCATTTGGGCTCTGGGGATCAGGGAACAGGAGGGACTATAGCTAAGGGGGCAGTGTCTTGGGCTGGATAGAAGGGTGGGTGGCTTCAGAGCCTTAGCTCCTGATTGGAGTTTTAAGGAAGGTTGTGGCTGAAGGGCTGGATCACTGGCACGTAGGCATAGCTAACATGACAGGGATGTGAATAAATGCCCTTCAATCTGGCATCAGGGAAGGTGAGCATGTGGCCAGTGGCTCTCATCACAGACAATGGAAGACTTAGGAAGAGGTGAGGTTGAAGACTGTAATATCCCCGTCCCATAGGACAGTAGCCTAGAATAAATACGCAGAGTAATTCCTCCATGTCTCCGAAGAGGCTGAATGCCTTGGGGTTCTCCTCAAAGTATCAGTGAATGAGGTACATAGCCAGGTATGCAGCTTTGTAGAGAAGCAGTTTATTAAAACAAAAGACCATAAAATACAAAGGACCACTGTGCAGAAAGTAAAGCATAAACCAACTATCTCATGATCAATGAAGGAAAGCAACTCTTTTTCCCCATTCCATATCAGGAAAGTGGAACATCTGTTATTGATTTCTGCCATCTTCACACTGATGGAGAAAGGAAAGGAATTCAAGAGAGCACTCTTATGGCAGGCGCTCATGGCTAGATACGAATTTTGGAAGTCCAGAAGGCAGAGTGTTATGGACTAAATTGTGTCCCTCCCCACCCAAATTCATATGTTGAATCCCTAATCCCCAGTGTGACTGTTTTTGCATACAGGACATTTAAAGTTGTAATTAAGGTTAAAACGAGGTCTTTAGGGTGTTGCCCTAATCCGGTATCACTGGTGTCCTTTTAACAAGAGACACCAGGAAAGTGTGTGTACAAAGAATAAGCTATGTGACACCACAGAGGGAAGGCAGCCATCTGCAGGCCAAGGAGAGAGGCCTTAGTAGAAACCAAACCTGCCAACACCTCATTCTAGGACTTCCAGTTTCCTGAACTGTGAGAAGATAAATATTCTATTGCTTAAGGCACCCAGTCTGGTGTTTTCTTATGTCAGCCCTAGCAAATTAATACAGATTTTGGTACTGTGATCGGGATGCTTTGTAACCTAAAATGTGGAAGTGACTTGGAACTGGGTACTCGGTAGAAAGAAGCTACAAGAGTTCTGAAGCACATGTTAGGAAAAGCCTGGATGACCTTTAAAACACTGTTGGTAGGAATGTAGATGTTAAAAGGTTCTGGGCTGGGTGTGGTGGCTCACACTTTGAGAGGGCAAAGCAGGAGAATCATTTGAGGCCAGGTGTATGAGACCAGCCTAAGCAACATAGCAAAAACCCGTATCTACAAAATGTGTGGGGTTTTTTTTTTTTTTTTTTTTAATTTTAAGGTGATTGTGGTGAGGTCTCAGACAGAAATGAGGAATGGGTAATGGGAAACTGGAATCCTTGCAAAGGACTTGCCCAAATTGCGTTCTAGTGTTTTGTGGAGTATAGAAATTGTGAGTGAGGCAGTGCAGAATATTCAGGTGATATTTCTACACAAAGTGATGCAAGTGGAGTCTGTTTTCTCCTTGCTGCTTATAGTAAAATATTAGAGGAGAAAGATAAATTCAAGGAATTGTCAAGCAAAAAAGAACCAGTACTTAAAGATTTGGAAAATTCTCAGCCTGTCCGCATTGCAAAAAATGAGAAAGTATGTTCTTGAAAGAACACTAGGGTGTGGCTGGACAACCATGTGATAAAGAGATTAGTATAGGTCTGAATGGAACCAATTAACCATCTCACCAGAAATGCTGCCAGCTTGAACTGAATAGAGAAAGAGACAGGACAAAAATGAAGGCAGGCTGTTAGACTTCTGGGATTCTACAGGAAGGTACAATAGAGCTATCCAGTTGCAAACGTACGTTAATCAAGAAAAGGGAAGACTGAGATTCTCAAAGGTTCTAATGGGCCCAGAGAGTACAGGTCTAGAGGGCAAGTGTGTCTCCTCCTCAATCTCAGTGGGCCAGGAGCCGCTGCCAAGGGCCAAGGGAGTGACACTGCAGCTCCCGTGAGCCTAAAAAGCAGGGCTGCCAATCCAGTTGGCCCAGAAGGCAGAGCACTGAGCCAAAGGGGATTATTCTTGAGACTTAAAATCTAATGGAAGTTGCCTTGCCAGGTTTGAGACTTGCTTGGGATCCATCATTCTTCATTTCTTTCTCATGTCTTTCCTTTGGAATGGGGAAGTCCAGCCTCTGCTTATCCCACCATTATAGAATATTGTGGAAGCAGATATCTGTCTGGTTTCACAGGATCACACCTGGAGAATTTTGCCTAAGGATGAATTGTACCTAAAGTCTCATTCACACTTGATTTAGATGATATTTAAATGAGATTTTGGATCTAGAGTTGAAGTTGAAATGGGTAAAGAATTTTGGGACTGTTGGGATCATGTGAATGTATTTTGAATGTCTGAGGGACCTGAACTTTAGTAGTGGAGTGTTATAGACTAAATTGGGTTTCCCAAAAATTCATATGTTGAAGTCCTAACCGTGTAGTGTGACTGTATCTAGAGATAAGGCCTTTAAGAAGGTTATTAAGGTTAAACGAGGCCATATGGCTGTGGCTCTATCCAAAATGACTGGTGTCCCTAGAACAGGAGGAAGCCACACCAGGAAAGCGTACACACAGAAAAAAGCCCATGTGAGGACGTGGCCAGAAAGCAGCCATCCGCAAGCCAAACAGAGAGGCTTTAGCAGCAGCCAAACCTACCAATACATTCATCTGGGACTTCCAGCCTCCATAAATACGAAAATATATTTCCGTTGTCAAAATCACCCAGCCTGGGGTACTTTGTTATGGAACCCCTAACAAGCCAAGACAAATTTTGAATATAGAAACTAAACCAAAAATCAACTATCTCATGATTGATGAAAGAAAGCAACATTTTTTTTTTCCATTCCATTTCAGGAAACTGAAGCATTTACTAGTGATTTCTGCCAGCTTCACACTCACGGGGAAAGGAAAGGTCAGAAGACCTCTTGGGGTAGGAGCTGATGACCAGACTTGGTCCTCCTGTGTCTATGCAAGTGAGACTTCTGGCTAAAGCCACGCCCACACTCCCTGCAGACATACGGCTTCTCCCCAGAATGGGTCCGCTGATGTCGGATGAGGGCAGACTTAAAGCCAAAGCCACGCCCACATTCATCGCAAATGCAGGGCTTCTCTCCTGAGTGTGTCCTTTGGTCAGAGATAAGGTGTGACTTCTGGCCAAGTCCTTGTCCACACACCCTGCCTACGTAAAGCTCCTCCTCTGAGTGTGTCCTCTGGTGTCGGGTGAGGAGCGACTTAAAGCCAAATGCACGCCCACACTTGGGGCACAGATAAGGCTTCTCCCCTGTGTGTGTCCTCTGGTGTCTGATGAGGGTGACCTTCTGACCAAAGCCACGCCCACAATCAGGGCACAGGTAGGGCTTCTCCCCTGTGTGTGTCCTCTGGTGTCCAATGAGGGTGACCTTCTGGCTAAAACCCCGCCCACACTGGGGGCACAGGTAAGGCTTCTCCCCTGTGTGTGTCCTCTGGTGCCTGATGAGAGTGACCTTCTGGCGAAAGCTGTGCCCACACTCAGCACAGACATAAGGCTTCTCTCCTGAGTGTGTGACCTGGTGACTAAGGAGGAGTGACTGCTGCCTGAAGCCACGCCCGCACTCAAGGCACAGGAAGGGCCTCTCCCCTGTGTGTGAGCTCTGGTGCTGGAGGAGTGATGCCTTCTGGCAAAAGCCTCTCCCACACTCAGGACACACGAACGGCTTCTCCTCCAAGTGCGTCCTCTGGTGTAGAAGGAGGGCTATCTTCTGGCGAAAGCCTCGCCCACACTCCTGACATACAAAGGGCCTCTCCCCGGAGTGAATCCTCTTGTGATTAGTGAGAGAGGATGTATACCTGAAGTGTCGCCCACATTCCCTGCACACATACGGCTTCTCCCCCGAGTGCTTCCTCTGGTGTATGGAGAGGGAGGCCTTCTGGCTAAACCGACGCCCACACTCAGGACACAGGTATGGCTTCTCCCCGGTGTGTGTCCTCTGGTGCTTGATAAGGTCTGATCTCTGGCAAAAGCCTCTCCCGCATTCAGGGCACACATGATGCTTCTGGTGGCTGAACAGGCTTGACTTTTTGCTAAGTCCCAGTCTATAGTTTCCACGTATGACTGCTCCAGATTCTGAAGTGTCTGCTCCCTTCAACATTGTGTCTGACCCCCCAAGACTCATCCTTTGGGCCAGGCGAAGGTCTGTTCCTCTTTCTCTGTTCCCTTCTACCCATTCTACTGGGTCACCTTGATGTGGGCTGAAGAATGTCCTAGAAATTCTGCTTGGCCTCTTTCTTAATGAGCTGTCGGGGCCTTCTGTCTCTCCACTTTCTCCTTTTTCACTAGAGCATCTTGGAGCTTCTAGTTGGAAGTCACCTCCTGCAGATGAGCTTGGGAAGATCTGTGTGGGATGGCCACTTAGCGCATATTGTCTGAGGAGCTGCGAGCTAGAAAAGGCCACCAGGTGGGGAAAACTTGGCTGGAATTCTGTTCTAGGCTCTGCTAGAGAGAAAGTCTTGGTCAGAATCACCACAGGTGACCATGGATTGTAATACCTGCCCAGCAGTTTTCTTCAGATATTCACAACAAAGACTTATCTTCCAACCCACAAGGGCACATTACATGCTCTATTGCAGCACAGAAAACCCACACTACAAACTAGTCCTATCAGCCAAACTAAAAGGTTCAAAAAAGCATCACAGGCAGCTTCAGCTCTATAAATTGCTGCAAGTAGAGTTACACATTTATCTTCCTTTCTTGGGCGCCGCTCCCTTGCTTTTGCTCCAGCTCAAGCCTATTAAACCTTGCCTGAGAAACATTTGTTTGGCCTGCTGTTTATGCAAGAGCCAAGAACTTGGTGTCTGAGCTGCAGTTAAGAAACAGACTGATTATGATCTTGAAGGTGCTATAAATAAGATCTTAGCATCTGAAGGGGAGCCATGCTTTGGGCTTCCTTGACTGTGGTGACTCAAGTAAGGGGCATCCACGAATCAGATAAGCTGTAGCAAGAGATACTGGTTCCTGTGTGGAATAGGCTTTAGGCCAGGGAGCTTCCATATCAGCCTGATGTGAGTTGTCTCCTGAACTGTATGGACACCCTTAAGTCCTCTTGAAGAAGAGGAATCCCTGATGCTGCCCTCCTGGCAAATGAAGGTGCTATCCTCTAGCCTCTGGGAAGACTGAAGCCAAGTATATTCCCCAAATAGCATTGCACAACACTACATACACTGTTTTGCTCAATAATCCAGGATTTTAAAAAAATCTGGTGAATTAAGGAGAAGCTCAGCGTTTGAAGGTTAATAATAGATGACTTCTCATTAGCATAAAGATGTTTCAGGGATTATACATATTTTGGCTTAAGCATATTCTTATCCATGCACAAAATCCATGCACAAAAACTGTTAAAACTATACAAATCGACTTTTTCAAAAAATTTTGTTTCTAGGTTTAAATAGGCTGCCAATTGGAGATAATACTAATTCCCATGATGGTATAAATTAAAGGCTCTGGAAATTGGCAGTGCTTTCAGCTTCCATAAGTTGATACCGTAACTCCTAGGTAATTATTGACTAAGTTCTTTTTTTTTTTTTTTTTGAGACAGAGTCTCGCTCTGTTGCCCAGGCTGGAGTGCAGTGGCACGATCTTGGCTGACTGCAACCTCTAGTTCAAGCAATTCTCCTGTCTCAGCCTCCTGAGCAGCTGGGATTACAGGCGTGCACCACCATGCCTGGCTAAGTTTTGTATTTTTAGTAGAGATCGGGTTTCACCATGTTGGCAACCAGGCTGGTCTTGAACTCCTGACCTTAGGTGAGAGATGGGGTTTCACCATGTTGGCCAGGCTGGTCTCCAACTCCTGACCTTAGGTGATCCGCCTCCCTCGGCCTCCCAAAGTGCTGGGGTTATAGGCATGAGCCACTGCGCTCCGCAGGACTAAGTTCTTATGAGTCATTATGGGACAACCCTCAATAGAGAAGTCTGCTTTCATCATCTCTGAAATTGTTTGCTGTAGTGAATAAGCAAAGTATTCGGTAAGAGAAAAATAAGGCATATTCTTATTCATGGCTAGTTTATCTTTTTTATCTTACTTTTGTTTAAAGACTCCTGCTTTTTAACTCAGATTAGAAATTGAGTCTCCTGGAAAAAATTGTTTTTTTTGTTTGTTTGTTTTATTTTTTGTTTTATTTTTTAAAGGAGTCTCGCACTGTCGCCTAGGCTGGAGTGCAGTGGCACTATCTCAGCCCACTGCAACCTCCACCTCCTGGGTTCAAGCAATTCTCCCACCTCAGCCTCCTGAGTAGCTGGGATTACAGGCGCACCTAGTACGCCTGGCTAATTTTTTGTATTTTTAGTAGTGACAGGGTCTCACCATGTTGGCCAGGCTGGTCTCAAACTCCTGACCTCAAGTGATTCGCCTGCCTTGGCCTCCCAAAGTGCTGGGATTACAGGCGTGAGCCACCGCGCCCAGCCCATGGAACAAATTTTTAAGAGCATTGATCAGAAATGCACCTGGCAAGTAGCAACCCATAGCAAGAAACTGAATCAGGGTTTCAAGTGCCCTATCAGAACAGAAGTGAACAATTTAATGGAATTAAACTACTTAACAGAAGACCCTTGGTTCAAGGCAGACGATTATAAATACAATACTGATTTATATGTTATTCTATTTGTTAACTATTTTTAGTCACAAAATATGTATTTCTTATTTTTGACCATACTATTCCTAAGAAAAACACTTTGTATCATTGATTAGAGTCAGTAAGATCATATCTGCAAGAGGGAACTTCAGCAGCTTTAGGGATTGCCATTCACATTCCATCTGGAATACAGAGAAGGTCCTTCATATTAAAATATTCCAGTGGAAAAAGATGTGAGTTTTGCAAGATTACAGCATACAAAATCACTATACATAAATCCATTTTATTTCTAAATACCATCAATAAACAACTGAAAATTGACACTTAAAAATAGCATCAAAATATGAAATATTTAGGGGCAAATCTGACAAGAGATATGTAAGGCCTGTATACCAGAAATGACAAAACAATGCCAACAAAAATGAAAAAAGTCTTATGTAAATGGAGAGCTATACTGTGTTCACGTACTGTAAGACACAGTATTATTTATGTGTAAGTTCTCCACAAATTGATAGATTCAACTCGATCCCAATCAAAATCTCAGCGGGCATTTTTGTTAAAAACTGACAAGCTGATTCTAAAATTCATATGAAAAAACAAAGAATAACGAAAGGAACTTGCAAAAAAAAAGCAAAGATGGAGGATTTTTTATTTTATTTTATTTTATTTTATTTTGAGATGGAGTCTCACACTGTTGCCTGGGCTGGAGTGCAATAGTGTGATCTCGGCTCACTGCAACCTCCACCTCCCGAGTTCACGCGATTCTCCTGCCTCAGCCTCCCGAATAGCTGTGATTACAGGTGCGCACCACCACACTCGGCTAGTTTTTTTTGTATTTTTAGTAGAGATGGGGTTTCACTATGTAGGCCAGACTAGTCTCGAACTCCTGATCTTGTGATTCGCCTGCCTCAGCTTCCCAAAGAAGATGGAGGATTTACAGTGAGTTCAAGACCTAATAAAGCTACAGTAATCAAAACTGTGGTACTGGCATAGAGACACTAACAGAGGAGTAGAAAAAATATAGAGTCCAGGTATAGACCTATCACATATGGTCAACTGATCTTCCACAAAGATACATAGGAAATTCAGTTAAAAAAGGGTAGTGTTTTCAATAAATGGTGCTGGAAAAATTGGATATTTGTATGCCCTTCCTCCCCTAAAAAAGTACATAAATTCAGATCTTTTATCAAGTATATTTACTCAAAATAGGCTTATAGACCTAAATGTAATTAAAAATTGTAAAATTACTAAAAGAAAAAAATGAGAATCTTTTTGACCTTACTTTAGACTAAAATTTCTTAAATACACTACCAAAACTGCAACTCATAAGAGAAAAGATTGAAAACCGGACTTCATCCAAATTAAAAATTTCTCTTTGAAAGGCACTATTAAGATTATAGAAAGTAAACCACAGAAAAAATATTTGTAAATCATATATCTGATAATGGACTTCTACATACAATATGTGAAGAACTCTCAAACTCAATAATACAAAAATAAGAAACCACATTTTTAAATTGGCAAAAGATGTGAAAACATACTTCACTAAAGAAGATATAAGATAGCAAATAAGCGCATGAAGATACTCAACATCATCAGTCATTAAGAAAATGTTAAAACCACAGTAAGATGCCACTCACTACACAGCTATTAGAATGTCTGAAATTAATAACCAAGCCAAGTTTTGACAAATATGGAACACCTGGAGCTCTCATACACTGCTGTGGGAATGTGAAATGGTGCAGCCACTTTGGAAAGCAGTTTGTGAGTTTCTTCAAAAGTTGAATATGTATTGTATCCATCATCATACAACCCAGCCATTCCAGTCCCAGGTATTTATTCAACATAAATGAAAGCATTATATTCACACAAAAACTTGCATGCTTGAAACAGCTTTATTTATATTTGTCAAAAATGAAAACCCAAATACCTTTTAATAGGTCAGTATTAAAATGTGACCTAGACATATAAAGGAATACTCAGCAATAAAAATTAATAAACTATTGATACACACATTATAGATAAAATTCAAAATACTTATGCTGAGTGAAGAATCCAGTTGTATCCTGTATAATTCAGTTATACAAATTCTAGAAAATGCAGACAAATCTATAATTATAGAAAGCTGATCAGTGGTTGCCCAGGTACAGGGGAGGACAGGAAGGAGTGGGAGGCAGGATTACAGTAAGGCGAAAGAAAATTTTCAAGGATGACAGACATGCTTGTTACTTTAGCTGTGGCAGTGGTTTCATGCATGTATACATATGCCAAAACTAACCAAATTTCACACCTATATAAGTGTAGTTTATTATACCTTAAAAACATATCTTATACCTTAATTGCTGTATCTTAAGCACATTTTTATCATTATTTTACTTTATTTTTTTTTTGAGACAGAGTCTCACTCTGTAGCCCAGGCTGGAGTACAGTGGTGTGATCTCAGTTCATTGCAACCTTCGCCTCCCAGGTTCAAGCGATTCTCACTCCTCAGCCATCCGAGTAGCTGGTATTTCAGGCATGTACCACCAGGCTCGGCTAATTTGTGTATTTTTAGTAGAGACGGGATTTCGCCATGTTGGCCAGGCTGGTCTCAAACTCCTGGCCTCAAGTGATCCACCCACCTCAGCCTCCCAAAGTCCAGGATTACAGGCGCGAGCCACTGTGCCCACCCCATTTTTATATAGTGAAATGCTTTTAAAAAGACAAAAGCACTCAGTTGCTACATAGTGTAATACCAGCTATATAGTTATATTTAAAAGCAAAAAATAAAACAAAAATAAAATGCCAGGAAACCATGAAAATAAACAAGTAAGAAGATAAAGCAGGCAAAAATTTATTTCTATCTCCCAGCATTCATATAAAATTAATTCCAGTTAAAGACCTAAATGTTTCCATAATTTATATGGGATTTCTACAAATCAATAACAAAAAGAATAGACCCATTGAAAAGTAGGCAAACACCTTGAATGGTCAAATCACAGATGGGGAAACAGGAAGGGCCAAGCAACATATGAAAAGATGTTCATGCTCACTAGTAAGCAACTTAAAAACCCCTCTGAGATTTCACTTCCAGCTGAATAGATGGATAAAACATGAGGTCTCACAATCCCAAATGTTGGTGAGGATGTACAACAAGAATTCTCATAGACTCCTGCTGGGAGCATAAGCTGCCATGCCCACTTCAGAACACAAGTTGGCATAACTTATATAAGTTGAGGCTATGCATGCCTGTGAACCAGCTACTACACACCTAAGTATATATCTTTTTTTTTTTCTTTGTGAGATGGAGTCTCGCTCTGTCACCTAGGCTGGAGTGCAGTGGCGCAATCTCAGTTCACTGCAACGTCCATCTCCCGGATTCAAGCAATTCTCCTGCCTCAGCCTCCCAAGTAGCTAAGATTATAGGCATGTGCCACCACACCCAGCTAATTTTTCTATTTTTAGTAGAGACGGGGTTTCACCATGTTGGCCAGAATGGTCTCGAATTCCTGAGCTCGTGATCCACCTGCCTCGGCCTCCCAGAGTGCTGGGATTACAGGTGTGAGCCACTGCACCTGGCCGGTATATATCTTAAGAGAAACTCTTGGACGTGTTCCCAAGGAGGCACACAAGAATACAGAGCAAGATTATCTCATAGCCAAAAAGTTGGAAACAACTTAATAACATTATGTGCAGAGAAGTTTACAGACATGCAAAACAACACCCTATATGAGTGAAGAACCCATCAGATGGAATAAAAGGATAAAGACAGTCATGGAATGCTAACTCAGAAAACAGAGGCGGAGGAACGGGACACAATCAGGAAAAGTATGGGGCTATTACCTGGTTTTATAACATGCTATCTCTTAGGGTATAGGGCTGCCCCAACCCTATTCATTGTACAGTTTTTCACACCTTGCTGTAATCTTAAATAATCTATGATAAAAGAAACAAAGTTATGAGAATTTACAGGATAGAAATGATGCACAAAAAAGCTACCAGGTTAAGAATAGAAACTGGCTGGGCGTGGTGGCTCACGCCTGTAATCCCAACACTTTGGGAAGCCAAGGCAGATGGATTGCCTGAGCTCAGGAATTCAAGACCAGCCTGACCAATAAGGTGAAACCCCATCTCTACTAAAAATACAAAAAAATTTAGCTGGGCATGATGGCGGGCACCTGTAGTCCCAGCTACTCAGGAGGGTGAGGCAGGAGAAATCACTTGAACACAGGAGGCAGAGGTTGCAGTGAGCCGAGATCATGCCATTGCACTCCAGCCTGGGTGACAGAACGAGACTCTGTCTCAAAAAAAAAAAAAAAATCCAGGGGCAGGGACTTAGTCTCAAAGGACAGGTACTGTTTTGAAGATCATGCCAACCACATGAGCCCAAGAATGGAGAAATCCTGAATGTGCTCAAGAAAGGAAGCCAAGTGAGGAGTGAGGCTCCCTGATGGAGGAAGGAGATGGAATGCCAGGGGTGCCCTGTCCTGGGGGGAGGCACACAGTGTGGAAGGCAGGCAGTGCCATGCAGCCTTTACCAGTGGCCTAGGAGGCCTGAAGAAGAACTTCCTCCTAGCACCTCAAAGATAGCCCCTCCTTCCTTACCTGCTGAGCTCCTCACTGCCCTGCACCCTCGCTTGCACAGGGCTTCCCACTCACCTGGACAAAGGTCCAGAAGATGTTTGTTCTCCTCTCTCCAAGGTTCGTCACCTTGCTCCAGCTGTTCGATGAGTTTTGGTTTGGAAAATGCAATTCCTACTCACAGGAAAAAAAAACCAAGGTGATCTTGAGTTAGTGGCTTAAGAGGCTATCTCAGAACTCAGAGCCAACCCAGGAATGCAATAAACCCAGAAGGTGGTAGGGAGGTGCAGGGGTGGAGTAAACTATGTCTGAATGCTAAGAAAGGATGCATACAGGGAGGGGATCCTAGACCTAAAGGCAGTATGTTGATTCTACCCTGTGCTTGAGTCAATAAAAATATTCCTCCTTTTGAAGGAAGATAACCTTAGAGGAGGAGCCCAGCCAGGGTAAACAGGCCTGAAAAATGCAGTGTCAGACACACCACACGCTCACAGCATGTGCACGCACACACACACACACACACACACACACACACATAAAACTGCACTGTGAAAGCCAGGCATTCTCTGGGGGAATAGGGGAAAAAACTGTTTTTCTGAGTCAGAAGCATGGCAGCTTGCTATGTAAGAGCTTAAAATACCCACAAGCAGAATCTGAAACCTTAAACAGGC
Organism: Gorilla gorilla gorilla; assembly: GCF_029281585.2. NCBI lineage: Eukaryota > Metazoa > Chordata > Mammalia > Primates > Hominidae > Gorilla > Gorilla gorilla. The sequence goes on along the minus strand of NC_073237.2, from coordinate 90,750,524 downwards.
CAGCCTTACCCAGGGAGACCAGATGGCTGTAGTTCTCCAGCATCACCTCCCTGTACAGGGTCCTCTGAGCAGAACTCAATAGCTTCCACTCCTTCTGGGTGAAGGCCACAGCCACATCCCGGAAGGCCATCAATGCCTGTAACACAAACACATCCCTGCTCACTCAACAGCCAGCCATGCCCACTAGCCAACTTAAGCCACTAACCATAGTCAAGGCAGAAAGAAGCAGTCCTAGAGCACCCAAGTGAGATTTACAGATCCTGCTTTTAACCTGAAACCTGGTTCCATATATTCAAGACTATTAATCCCCTCCATACACTGATGCTGGTTCTATTTCTGGGCTCTCTGTTGTACTGATCAAACACACAAGTTTGATTATCGCAGCTACATAGCAGGACTGGAAATCAGGTAAACCGATTCCTCTCACTTTATTCTTCATGTTAAAAGTTGATTTAGCTATTCTAAAATAGCCTGTGCCTGTGCCTTTCTATGCAAATTTTAGAATAATCTTATCTATATCTCTAAAAGCCTTTGCTGAAATTTTGATAGGATTCCCATTAAACCTGTATATCAATTTGGTGAGAACTTACATCTTTAATATATTGGATCTTCAAATCCATAAACACAGTATGTCTCTCCATTTGTTTAGACCGTCTATGATTTCTTTCATCAACATTTTGTGATTTTCTGCAAACAGACCCTACACATTTTGTTAGATTTACACCTAAGAATTTCTTCAGCTTTCTTCTTTTTTTTAAGTAATTTTAATGGTACTGTATTTTAACTTCAGTGACCATATGTTTATGCTATGACATATGATACAATTGTTTGTCTGTTTTATCTTCTATACGGCAAGCTGACTAAACTTTACTTAGCTTTAAAAGCTTTTTTTCCCTTCGTTCCTTGAGATTTTCTACATAGACAATCATGTCCTCTGCAAATAGGAACAGTTTCATTTCTTTGTTAATGATCTGTATGTCTTTTATTTCCTTTTCTTGCCTTATTGCTGTGGTTAGAACTTCCAGCTCTATGTTGAATGAGAGTGGTAAGAACAGATATAACGTTGGTTTGTTCCCAATCGTGGAAGGAAAGCATTTAATCTTTCACCATTAAGAATACTGTTCTGGCCAGATGCAGTGGCTCACATCTGTAATCCCAGCACTTTGAGAGGACAAGGCGGGTGGATCATGAGGTCAGGAGTTCAAGACCAGCCTGGCCAAGATGGTAAAACACCATCTCTACCAAAAATACAAAAATTAGCTGGGCGTGGTGGCAAGCATCTGTAGTCCCAGCTACTTGGGAGGCTGAGGCAGAGAATTGCTTGAACCTGGGAGGCGGAGGTTGCAGTGAGCCGAGATTACACCACTACACTCCGGCCTGGGCAACAGAGCAAAACTCCATCTCAAAAAAAAAAAAAAAAAAAAAAAAAAAAAAAAGAATACTGTTCCATAGACCAGAATCAGAGTAGATGTTTAAAAAAATTTTTTAATTAAAAATAAATTAAATAAAAAATACTGTTCCACAAACAGGATAACTACTACCAGAAAAAAGAAAAACATATTTTTGTGGGGTATGGAGAAATTGGAAACTTTCACATTGCCGATGGGAATGTAAAACAATACAGTTTCTATGAAAAACAGTTTGGCAGTTCCTCAAAAAATTAAACATATAATTAGCATCTGATCCAACAATTCCACTCCTAGGAATATACCCCCAAAAATTGAAAGTAGGGACTCAAACAGATACTTGTACACCAATGTTCATAGCAGTACTGTTCACAACAGCTGGAAACAACTTGAATGTTTATCAACAGAATGAATAAAGAAAATGTGAATGAATAAAAATGAATGAATAAAGAAAATGTGGTATACACATACAATGGAGTATTTTTCAGCCTTAAAAAGGAGGGACCTTTTCTGATGGATGTTTTTAAGAGACAAGCCTTGAAAATATGCCAAGTGACATAAGCCAGTCACAAAAGGACAAATATATGATTCCACTTATGTAAGGTACCTAGAATAGGCAAATTCATACAGACAAAGTAAAACAGGTTACCAGGGGCTGGGGGGAGTGGGGATGGGGAGTTATTGTTTAATGGATACACAATTTCTATTTGGGATAATGAAAAAATTCTGGAAAGTGGTGATGGTTGTATAACAACGTGAATGTACTTAATGCCACTGAATTGTAAAAATATATAGTCAATTTTGTGTTATGTATTACCAAAATTTTAAAAAGAATGTTAGCTGTAGATTTTTAGAAGATTCTCCTCTGTTCCTATTGTACTGAGAGTTTGTTTTGTTTACAAATGGTTGTTGAATTCTGCTAAAGTCTTATTGCATTAACTGATAAAATCATGATTTTTCTTCTTTAGCCTATCGATATGACCAACATTACATGACTTAAATTAGAAAAAATATTTTTAACTAAAGAAATTTTTGCTTTATGTTGGTTTATGGCCCAGGATATGTCTATCTTCATCTGTGTTTCTAAAGGCACATGAAAAGAATATGCATTCTGTTCTTATTGGTTAGAATGTCTGCCATTTAAGTTTTATTTCTGTTTGTTCTCTGGGCTTTTTGCCTCTTTGTTTTCTTTACAAATTTCTCATGGGTTACTCAAACTTTTTTATAATTCTGTCTTGATTTGCCTACAGTGTTTCTTAGTGTATTTCACTGTATAGCTTTTTTTTTTTTGAGACACAGTCTCATTCTGTCACCCAGGCTGGAGTGCAATGGCACGATCTCAGCTCACTGCATTCTCTGCCTCCCGAATGCAAGTGATTCTCCTGCCTCAGCGTCCTGAGTAGCCAGGATTGCAGGCTCCTGCCACCAAGTCCAGCTAATTTTTCTATTTTTAGTAGAGATGGGGTTTCGTCATGTTGGCCAGGCTGGTCTTGAACTCCTGACCACAGGTGATCCACCTGCCTCGGCCTCCCAAAGTGCTGGGATTACAGGCGTGAGCCACCATGCCCGGCCATTGTATAGCTTTTTAAGTGGTTGCTCTAGGTGCTACATTACATATATATAGCTTATCATAATTTGCTGGTGTCATCGTTTTACCAGCTTGCTTTTTTGTTGTTTTTATGAGGCAGGATCTCACTCTGACACCTAGGCTGAGTGCAGCAGCATGATCATGGTTCACTATAGCTTCAATCTCCCAGTCTACAGCAATCCTCCCACCTCAGCCTCCCAAGTTGCTGGGACCACAGGTGTGCATCACCACACCTGGCTAATTTTTTTAACAGATGGGGTCTTACTATGTTGCCCAGGCTGGTTTCAAACTCCTGAGCTCCAGCAATCCTCCTGCCTCAGCCTCACAAAGTGCTGGCATTACAGGATAAGCCACCACACCTGGCCATTTTACCAGTTTGAATAATTGTGTAGAACTTACCTCCCATTACATCCCCTTACTCTTTCTGTTTAAAAACATAATTTTCCTAAGCATTTCCTCTATATACATTCAAATCCACATCAGACCATACGATAATCTTTGCTTCAGCCATCAACAAGTTTAGGAAATTCATGAAGAATAGCAATGCCTACATTTACCCTGTATGTCTTCCTTACCATGTTCTTCTTTTCTTCCTGATTGTTTCAGGGGACCCTGCTATAAAGAACTACCTGAGACTGGGTAATTTATGAAAAAAAGAGGTTCAATTGACTCACAGTTCCACAGGCTGTACAGGAAGCATGGATGGGAGGCCTCAGGAAACTTACAATCATGGTGGAAGGATGAAGGGGAAGCAAGCAAATCTTCACATTGTGGCAGGAGAAAAAGCGAGCAAGAGGGAAGTGCTACACACTTTTAAACTATCAGATCTCGTGAGAACTCAGGATCACAAAAACAGCATGAGGGAAACCTGCCTCTGCACCAGAGCCCCTGTCATAGCTGCCTCTGAGCGTGTTGCCGCCACCTCTGAGAAGATGGCTGTGTTACTCACATATGAGATCCTGGCAAATCTGCCAGGGATGTCTTCACCAATGGCTATGGATTTGGCTTAATAAAGCTTGATTTGAAAACAAAAGAGAAGAATGGATTGGAATTTACAAGCTCAGGCTCAGCCAACACTGAGAATACCAAAGTGATGGGCAGTCTGGAAACCAAGTACAGATGGACTGAATATGGCCTGACATTTACAGAGAAATAGAACACCGACAACACACCAGGCACTGAGGTTACTGTGGAAGATCAGCTTGCACGTGAACTGAAGCTGACCTTCAATTCATCCTTCTCACCTAACATTGGGGGAAAAAAATGCTAAAATCAAGACAGGGTACAAGTAGGAGCACATTAATCTGGGCTGAGACATGGATTTTGACATTGCTGGGCCCTCAATCCAGGGTGCTCTGGTGCTGGGTTATGAGGGCTGGCTGGCTAGCTACCAGATGAATTTTGAGAATGCAAAGTCCCGAGTGACCTAGAGCAACAGTGTAGTTGGCTACAAGACTGATGAATTCCAGCTTCACACTAAAGTGAATGATGGGACAGAGTTTGGCAGCTCCATTTACTAGAAGGTGAACAAGAAGTTGGAGACTGCTGTCAATCTCGCCTGGACAGCAGGAAACAGTAACACTAGCTTCGGAATAGCAGCCAAGTATCAGATCGACCCTGACGCCTACTTCTTGGCTAAAATGAACAACTCCAGCCTGAGAGGTTTAGGATACAATCAAACCCTAAAGCCAGGTATCAAACTGACACTGTCAGCTCTCCTGGATGTCAAGAACGTCAATGCTGGTGGCCACAAGCTTGGTTGAGGACTAGAATCTCAAGCATAAATGAACACCGTATTGTTTAATTTTAAACTATTTTTGGCCGGGCACAGTGGCTCATGCCTGTAATCCCAGCACTTTGGGAGGCTGAGGCAGGCGGATCACGAGGTCAGGAGATCAAGACCATCCTGGCTAACATAATGAAACCCTGTCTCTACTAAAAATACAAAAAATTAGCCAGGTGTGGTGGCGGGCACCTGTAGTCCCAGCTAACCGAGGGCTGAGGCAGGAGAATCACTTGAACCTGGGAGGTGGAGGTTGCAGTGAGCAGAGATTGCGCCACTGCACTCCAGCCTGGGTGACAGAGCGAGACTCCGTTTCAAAACAAACAAACAAACAAACAAACAAACAATTTTGCAGTATACCAACCTTCAGAATTTAGTGTATCTTTTAATGTTGTATGTCTGGGATGCAAGTATTGCTAAGTATCATGTTAGACCCCCAAGTTAAAGATGATTCAGCTTTAAGATGTTACCCTTTCAGGGGTACAGAAGAAACCCAATTCCAAAAAAGGTTCTTTCAGTGGTAGACTTGGAGGGAACATGGTGGCCCCTCTGAGATGCCAAGTTTCTTTTTTATCTAGAAATGGCTGTAAGTGGAAGCTGATAATATGTAGATACTTTGTAAATTCACATTGAGTAAATGAATGAAATTGTGATTTCCTGAGAATGGAACCTTGGTTTCCTAACCCTAATTGATGAGAGGCTCATTGCTTGATTGTGTGTACAAACTCACCTGAAAGGGACTTTTTTAGACAGAGCTTCATGACCTGTTCCCACCCCAGTTCATCCTCACCTCTTTTACGCCAAAAGGTCTGCAGGGTGGGTTCACTGTGTCTTTTCTGCCATTTTGGGGTGGAGAGGGCAGATGTGATGAAGCCAATAATTCAGGACTTACTCCTTTTTGTGTTGTGTTTCTTTGCCCTTGCACCAGAGTATGAAATAGCTTCCAGGAGCTCCAGCTGTAAGCTTGGAAGAGTCTGTATGATTGTAATCACATGATGACAACACTCAGAATGTAAACTGGACTTCTGTCATATTCTCACCACTCAATTTGTTTTTTAGCAGTTTAATGGGTACATTTTAGTGTCTTGCATTTTGTGTGGAATTAATTCCTCCCCTTCAAATGCTGTAGTTAATATCAGTTAAAAAAAAAACTTGAATATTGAAACCTCAAAAATCCACCGCCCTGATCCAATCACTTCCCACCAGGACCCTCCCCCAATATTGAGAATTAAAATTCAACCTCAGATTTGAGTGAGGACACAGAGCCAAACTGCATCAGACTCCAGTACCACTCCCAAGTATGATGATTCACTAGAAGGACTCATAAACCTCATCATATAGTTATACGCATGGCTATGATTATTATAGTGAAAGGATGCAAAACAAAATCAGTAAAGGGAAATGGTTTGAGAGACAAGTCTGGAGGAAACCAGATACAAAATTCCAAGAATTCTTTCTCAACAGTCACACATGACTCTGTAATTCTTCAGTAATAATTTGCGATATGTTAAATGTTGTCTATCAGAGAAACCTATTAGAAACTCAGTGCCCGAAGTCTTAATGGGGCTAGTCAACAGACATCCTCTGCCTAGCACACACTAAAAGCCCAGATCTCATAAAGAAAGCAAGTGTCCAGCATAAACCACATTGTTTATGCACTTTAGGCACAGTAAGCTATACTTTTTTTTTTGAGATGGAGTTTCGCTCTTGTTGCCCAGGCTGGAGTGCAATGGTGTGATCTCGGCTCACTGCAACCTCCGCCTCCTGGATTCAAGCGATTCTCCTACCTCAGCCTCCTGAGCAGCTGGGATTACAGGCATGCACCACCACATCCAGCTAATTTTTTTGTATTTTTAGTAGAGACGACGTTCTCCATGTTGGTCAGGCTGGTCTCGAACGCCCGACCTCAGGTGACCCGCCCACTTCAGCCTCCCAAAGTGCTGGGATTACAGGCGTGAGCTACCGTGCCTGGCCAATTCTTATCAGTTCTGTGAGAAATCCATTGGCATTCTAATTGTTTTCCCCTATAAGTAACATAATTTTTATCTGGCTGCTTTCAGGGTGATTTTTTCATCTTTAGTCTTCAGAAGTGTACTTATAATGTATTCTGACATAGACTTATTGGGTTCATCATGTTTCAAATTTACTCAGTGAGCTTTTAAAATCTGTAGGTTTGTTACCTGCCAAATTTGCGACATTTTCAGCCATTATTTCTTGAAGTACTTTTTCAGCCCTTCCCTCCTTTGTTTCCCCTTCCAACCTCCAAAGATATAAATATTATATCTTTTGTTGTACTCCCACAATTCTTGAGGCTCTATTCATTTTTCTTTCCACTCCATTTTATCTCTGTTCTATCTTCTAGTTCACTCATTTCTTTGTTACCGCTAATATGCTGGTAAGTCTATCCCATAGCTTTTTATTTCAGTTCTAAAATTTCCATATACTTATTCTTAAAACCTTTTATTTCCTTGCTGAGGCATTCTAATTCTTTCATTTATCTCAAGCGTGTTCTTTTGGCTGTGGATATCCAGTTGTCCAAGTATCATTTGTATACACTGCCCTTTTCTGATGGAAGGATCTCGACATCCACCCTTGTAAAAAAATCAATTGACCATATATGTAAGATTTTTTTTCAGGACTGTCAATTCTATTCCACTGATCTACATGTATCCATCCTTATGCCAGTATGACACTATTTTGATTATGATAGCTTTGCAGTAAGTATTAAACTCAGGCAGTGTGAGTCCTCCAACTTTGTTTTCTTTTTCAAGATTGTTTTGGCTATTCAGGGTACCATGAGATTCCATATAAATATCAGTATGAGTCTATTTCTGAAAAAAAAAAAACACCATTGGAATTTTGATTGAACTAAATCTATAGATCATTTTGGGTAGTATTGCCATCTTAACAATATTAAATCTTCTAATTCATTCCAAGCATGGAAAGTCTTTCCAATTTATTTAGGTCTTCTGTAATTTCTTTCAGCAATATTTTGCAGTTTTCTTTATGTTTTACATCCTTGGTTAAATTTATCACTAAGTATTTTATTCTTTTTGATGCTGTTATAATTTTTTTTAATTTCCTGTTCAGATAGTTCATTGCAAATGTACAGAAATACAACAGATTTTTGTGTGTTCACTTTGTATCCTGCAACTTTGGTTAATTCATTAGCTCTAACAATTTTCTCTGTGGATGACTTAGTCCATTCCTGCTGTTATAAAAAAATTGCTGCCTGGTGCAAGCTAGTTTCTTCTAACTATTTTATTTTACTTTTATTTTTTGAGATGGAGTCTCACTCTGTTGCCCAGGTTGGAGTGCAGTGGCACGATCTCATCTCACTGCAACCTGAGCTTCCCAGGTTCAAGCGATTCTCCTGCCTCAGCCTCCTGAGTAGCTGGGATTACAGGCACGTGCCACCACGCCCGGCTAATTTTTGTATTTTTAGTAGAGATGGGGTTCCTCCATGTTGGCCAGGCTGGTCTTGAACTCCTTACCTCAAGTGATCCACCTGCCTTGGCCTCCCAAAGTGCTGGGGTTACAGGTATGAGCCACTGCGCCCGACCCTTGGGAAGATTTTTATTACTAATTCAATATACTTACTAGTTATAGTCCTTTTTTTTTTTTTTTTTGGAGACAGAGTCTTGCTCTGTTGCCCAGGCTGGAGTGCAGTGGTGCAATCTCGGCTCACTGCAACCTCCATCTACCGGGTTCAAGCAATTCTCCTGCCTCAGCCTCCCAGGTAGATGGGATTACAGGTGCCTGCCACCATGCCCGGCTAATTTTTTTTGTATTTTTAGTAGAGATGGGGTTTCAGCCTATTGGTCAGGCTGGTCTCAAACTCCTGACCTCAGGTGATCCACCAGTCTCAGCCTCCCAAAGTGCTGGGATTACAGGTGTGAGCCACTGCACCCAGCCTCATATTATACTTTTAAAAATAAGTTTTCTATACTGATATTCTCTGTTGAAAATTGTTGACTTCATTTCCTTTAGTTCCATGTCCATGGTTTCCTTGGTTCTTTGTGCTTATTAAGAAAGTTGACTTAAAGTCTTTGTGCCTGGGCTTCCTCATGGACAGGTGGGAGGCAGGCAACTTAATTGTAGCCAGGCAGTCTGAAATGCTATAGTACTCTCTCACCACTAAGCAGCAGCTTATTTCTTCACCAAGTCTTCCAGTTTTGACAAGATTCCAGAATTTTAAGGAAGTTGATTCTGACAGTTTTTGCCAGCTCATTAGTTGCTTTTGGGGAAGGACAGAGGCCTGGATTTCCCTACTATTTATTTATTTATTTATTTAGAGATGGAGTCTTGCTTTGTCGCCCAGCCTGGAGTACAGTGGCGTGATCTCAGCTCATTGCAACCTCCATCTCCCAGATTCAAGCAATTCTCCTGCCTCAGCCTTCCAAGTAGCTGGGACTACAGGCGCATGCCACATGCCCAGCTAATTTTTGTATTTTTAGTAGAGACGGAGTTTCACCGTGTTAGCCAGGATGGTCTCGATCTCCTGACCTCATGATCTGCCAGCCTCAGCCTCCCAAAGTGCTGGGATTACAGGCATGAGCCAACACACCCGGCCCCTACTCTGTAATTTTTTCTGATACATGTTTCATTTTTGTTAAATTACATGATCTCACGTATATAAAATATCCACAAGAGGTAAATCCATAGGACAAAAACGCAGATCAGTGGTTGCCAGGGGCTGGGAGAGGGGCGAATGGGGAATAACTCCTAATGGGTATGAGGTTTCTTTTAGCAGTGATGAAAACATGATGGTGAAGGTCACTCAATTTTGTTAATATAATAAAATCTTCTGAATAGTACATTTTAAATGTTGGATTGTATGGTATGTGAATTATATCTCAACCAAAAAAATTTTTTTCAGTTTTAATTCCAATGAGGAGTGAACCCCTAAATAAACCAGGAATCTTACACAAATTGATGCTATGCTATAGGTATCATTATTCCTAAACCAACAAAGTCTCCTGTACACAACAAACATTTTTAAAAATTTTAAGATTCAATGAAGGGGTTATGAAAGGAAAATAAATCTTGGGGCGCCCAAATCACTAAGCTAAAGGGAAAAGTCAAGCTGGGAACTGCTTAGGGCCAACCTGCCTCCCATTCTATTCAAAGTCACCTCTCTGCTCACTGACATAGATGCATATCTGTTTGCCTCCTTTGGAGAGGCTAATCAGAAACTCAAAAGAATGTAACTGTCCCTCTCACCTATCTGTAACCTGGAACCCCTCTTGTTCAAGTCATCCTCCCCTTGCTTCAAGTTGTTCCGCCTTTCCAGACCGAACCAATATACTGCTTACATACATTGATTGACGTCGCATGTCTCCCTAAAATGTATAAAACTAAGATGTATCCCAACTGCCTCGGGCACATGTTGTCAGGACTTCCTGAGGCTGCCATGGGCACATCCTGAGGACTAAGCTCTGATTTTTTTTATCTTGCCCAAATTCCTATCTAAGGGGTCTGGGAAGTCATGCCCTACAAACCATAAATTCTCATCAGATGGGTTTTATTTAACCCTATATATCGTGGCTTACTTTCCAATCTGACTCTGGCATAACATTATGAGACAAGGAAGAAAATCAAAATATTTAACCTCAAAATATATTTCCTTGCCATACCTTAAAATTGCTCTGCAAAGTCTCTTGTGGGAAAAATCCACATTCTATAGAGAATCCTCTTCCCCTTTGTTTTCCTTCCTTCCTTCCTTCCCAGATCCAGGAGATCATCAACTAAGAGCCAGGCACCCTTTTAGGTCCCATAAGAAACATTTTACAACCTGCTTTCTCTCTGAAGTCTGCTATCTGAGAGCTTCTTCTGCACAATAAAACTTGGTCTCCACAATCCTTTATCTTAACCTGAACTCTTCTTTCTATTGATTCCAGGTCTTCAGACAAACTCAACCGTCAACCAGAAAACGTTTAAATTTACCTATAGCCTCAGAGCCCCTGCTTTGAATTGTCCCGCCTTTCTGAACCAAACCAATGTATTTCTTAAGTGTATTTGATTGACGTCTCATGCCTCCCCAAAATATATAAAACTAAGCTGTACACTGACCACGTTGGGCACATGTTCTCACGACCTCCAGAGAGCTGTGTCATGGGCCATGGTCACTCATATTTGGCTCAGAATAAAACTCTAAAAATATTTTACAGAGTTAGACTCTTTTCGTTGACAATCCTCAACCTTGGCAAAATAAACTTTCTAAATTAACTGAGACCTGTCTCAGGTTTTCTGGGTTCACAGGGTGCTAACTAGTTTCTTATTAGCTAACATATTGTGCTTACCAGCTCCCTTTCTATGTTACAACTATAATGCATGTTACAATTCTCCTCTCAGGCAAAAGCCCTTAGGAAAAATGCCTAAATGTCATGTTGCATATAGGTCAGGTTTTTCTACATAATTCAGATCTGATGCATAACAAAGTACCAGGAAATGCAATTTTAAAAATAATAAAATACACAATTTCAATACTTCAAATAACATGCATCATAACAAACCAACCTCTTTCCCTTTATGCAACAAGTAGTTTTTGACTAAGAGACACTATTCTAGATATGGAAGCTTTGTCTTAAAATGCTAAGCCTCTTAGATGCTTATATCTTTTCATCAATTTTTCACAGATGTTAGATATAGTGAACTCCAAGTTTCTCTTCAAAGAATCAGTATGTCAGTATGTTCAGCTCTCTTATTCTTTGATTCTCCATTTTAAAGTTTAACTTCCTGGTTCTCTTCGCCCCCTTGCCTCTAGTTTCAGTAAACAACTTTCCCGCCAGTTCTAATCAGTAGTTCACATCTGTTCCCCTTGTCACCTGCTTTGACCTGAGTCACCCCTGGTCACCTGCTCTGGCCTGAATCATCCTGAGTAACCGCCCTTCCGTCAAACTGCCCACCCCACCACTCTGGCTGGTACCCCTGCTCTCTTTAAAATAGCCAGCCGGAATTAGCTTAGACTGTGGGGTCCAACCCTAGCGAACAGGGGAATGACACAGCAGTGAGGCTACCTGCGTCAGGAATAAGAACCCCTTCCCCTCCCTTGCCCAGGTGTGCTCTCACCATTACTCCATTCGCGAGTTGCACCATTCTATAGAAGTAAAAATTGCCTTGCTGAGAAAATTAAATTTATGTTTGAGTGCTGTTTCTTTGCAGCACTGAGGAACAAGCATTTTGTTTCTAACACAAAGAAATGGCTAAAACAAACAAAAATGTATATTGAGAGAAGTTGGTCACAGACAGAATAAGGTTTAGGGCCTGCTAAAGATTCCACAGGAAGTGGAAGAGTAAGGACAGAAAACATAAGCCAATATTCCATGTTTTGCAAGAATGCTTCTCTGTTAACATACATAGTAAAGTGCAACACACGGAAGAAAAAAGTCTCCTGCTACCTTGGAAAAAAATCCTGAACTGCCTGTGCTACATACACATTTTCTCTCAAAGATGTTACAGATTTCTCTCAAAGGTGTAACAAATAAGGGACTCACAGCTCTCAGTGACGTTCTCATAAGATCAAAACCATTTTTAATTTATCCAGAAATATGCAAATATCCACCATGAGCCCCAGAATATGATTACATACAGATCTCTCATTCTACACTTGACATATTTATAGCACAAAGCAAAACTGAATTAGCAAAAATGACAATAAATATTTTGTGTAATTGATAAAATCAATACAAAAATGCCCTGCCTGGCAGCTATTTATGTTGTCAGTAAGTGTTAATTCCATTCAGCTACATCAAGTTCACATGCTGCCTAGCTGGTGGAGAATAATCTATCTTCAGAGAAGTAGGCAATCTGGACCTTTAAGCATAATCTTCCAATTTTTAAGTACAGAAAACTCACTTTATAAAGTGTGGGCCTGCAAAACTAAATCTACCCATGCATCACACAGAAATAACAGGTTAGAGCCCTCACCTATACACAGAAAACTAATGTGGCTAAAGACCACTGGCTGTTGAAAGCTTCCCACACGGTGAGGGATAGCCTGCCAGTCACCTCATCTCTGAAAAGGGATAGGATTCCTGCCCCATTTTCTTTCCTTTTTTTTTTTGAGACGGAGTCTTGCTCAGTCACCCAGGCTGGAGTGCAATGGTGCAATCTCGGCTCACTGCAACCTCCGCCTCCCGGGCTCAAGCGATTCTCTTGCCTCAGCCTCCCCAGTATCTGGGATTACAGGCATGCACCACTGTCCTGCGCCATTTTCACAGCAGTCTCTTCCCCTAACTCTTCAGCTTGCCAAACCCTTCAGGGGCAAATCAGACAATTTCTCTTTTGAGAGCCTTCTTATACTTTTTTTTTTTGAGACGGAGTCTCACTCTATCGCCCAGGCTGGAGTGCAGTGGCGTGATCTCGGCTCACTGCAACCTCAGCCTCCTGGGTTCAAGTGATTCTCCTGCCTCAGCCTCCCTAGTAGCTGGGATTACAGGCGCCCACCACCATGCCCAGCTAATTTTGTACTTTTAGTAGAGATGGGGTTTTACCATGTTGGCCAGGCTGCCCTCGAACTCCTGACCTCAGGTGATCCTCCTGCCTCGGCCTCCCAAAGTACTGGGATTACAGGTGTGAGCCACTATACTTTTGTAGGCCTTCGGAGTCACTGGGCACATAAGCATGGATGTCCAGTATTTTTATTTTAACTGCCCAGGATGTGATGGTCACAGTTAACTACTTGGTAAATAACTGAGTCATAAATGTAGCAAATAAGACTGAGAGAAAGCTCCAGATAAGATGAGTCACGCCTACAAGATCAAGATAGGCTTTGCCTAACACCAAGAAGGCAGCCTTCAGGACAAGAAAAGATTATGAAACCTTCCTGCAATAGCTAGGAAGAAATTTCAGAACTTACCTCCTTCCTGGTTGTCAGGAGTCCTGGTGCCATATCCCTGCTCTCTGGAGTACTCTTCCTAGAGGAGAGTCAAGTTGCAGAGGCAAATCTGGGGAAAGAGATGAGAAGTGAGAGAGGTACTTGGGAAGAACACCCTTCACACTCTGTCCAGCCTCCCAATTCAGTAGGGAGTAGAGGAACAGGGAAGCAACAAAGACAGGTTGCAGAGGGCATCGGTGAAGCCCATTCTTAGCCAGTGTCTTATAAAAAAAGCCCACAGAGCTGGGCCAGCAACAGGCTAACATCCAAACTCTAGTTAGGGAATGAAGCCCCCATCTTCCAGCAGCTGGGTGAGACTTTGTGTGGACTCCATTAAAAGAAAAAGGCCTCAGAGTGCCCTCAAGTGAGCATTCATGTTAAAAAATAAAATGCCTCATCATACTGAAAACAAAAGCATCCCATCCATATTTACCGTGAGGCCAAAGGACAGGTTCCAGGAAGTCCAAAGCAGAAGTTCCTGGTTTTGAGGGAGACATGAAGCAGGGTGGAGGCCATAACCTGAGTTTCCTTCTATGTGACTCTGGCTGCACCCTTCCCTCCACTCACATATCAAAAATTAGGTCCCAAAATTTGAAATGTGACTTGGAATTTAGGAACAGGCAGTCAGTAACTGACCTAGTTTTATAACGAGTCAATTTCATAAAGAGATTTTTAAGAAGCAAGAAGTAGGGGTAGATTTTTTCTTAATGAAAATATTTCTTAAGAGATAAATCATACTTCAGATGACAAGTATAGGTCTTGACTGGATCCTGTCTTGCACAAATGAATGAGAAAAGCAGACTACAAGAGACAATTCAATATGTGATGAGAATTATTGTTAATGGTGTTAGGTTTTGAGAACAAAGCTCTGATTTTTCTAAATCTTGCCAAAATTCCTATCTAAGGGGCCTGGGGAGTCGTGCCCTACAAACCATAAATTCTCATCAGATGTGTTTTATTTAACCCTGTATATCATGACTTACTTTCCAATCTGACTCTGGCATAACAAGGAAGAAAATCAAAATGTATTACCCCAAAGTATATTTACTTGCCATACCTTGAAATTGCCCTACAAAGTCTCTTGTGGGAAAAATCCATATTCTATAGAGAATCCCCTTTCCCCTTTGTTTTCCTTCCTTCCTTCCCAGATACAAGAGATAATCAACTAAGAACCAGGCACCCTTTTAAGTCTGATAAGAAATATTTTACAACCTACTCTCTCTGAAGTCTGCTATCTGAGAGCTTCCTCTGCACAATAAAAATTGGTCTCCACAATCCTTTATCTTAACCTGAACATTTCCTTTCTGTTGATCCCAGGTCTTCAGATAAACTCAACCAATTGTCAACCGTCAACCAGAAAATGTTTAAATTTACCTATAGCCTGGAATCCGCCCCCCTACTTTGCATTGTCCCGTCTTTCTGAACCAAACCAATGTATTTCTTAAATGTATTTGATTGATGTTTCATGCTTCCCTAAAATATATAAAACCAAGCTGTACACCGATCACCTTGGGTACATGTTCTCAGGACCTCCTGAGGGCTGTGTCACGGGCCATGGTCACTCATATTTGGCTCAGAATAAATCTCTGAAAATATTTTACAGAGCTTGACTCTTTTTGTCAACAGTGTGATCATGATATTCTGGATATGGAGGAAACAGTCATTAAGAAATGATACAAACGTTCTGTGGTGTGAACTAACATGTTTGCAACTTTTTAAAAATGCAACACTTTCAACAAATGGATAGCATTAAAAATACAGTAGAAAAAATATAATAAAAAGAGCTCTTATAGATCTTATAGAATAAAAAGAGAATTAAAGAGACACCAATCGGCCTGGTGCGATGGATCATGCCTATAATCCCAGCACTTTGGGAGGCCAAGGATGGATCACGAGGTCAGGAGTTCAAGACAACCCTGGCCAAGATGGTGAAACCCTGTTTCTACTAAAAATACAAAAATTGGCCAGGCACAGTGGCTCACGCCTGTAATCCCAGCACTTTGGGAGACCAAGGTGGGTGAATCATGAGGTCAGGTGTTCAAGACTAGCCTGGTCAACATGGTGGAACCCCATCTCTACTAAAAATACAAAAAATTTGCTGGGCGTGGTGGCGGCACCCATAATCCCAGCTACTCCGGAGGCTGAGGCAGGAGAATCACTTGAACCTGGGAGGTGGAGGTTGCAGTAAGCCGAAATCACGCCATTGCACTCTAGCCTGGGCAACAGAGCAAGACTCTGTCTCAAAGAACAAAAAAAAGGGACCCCAATCAACTGTAACGTGTGAACCTTGTTTAGACATTTTTGAGGCAATTGAGGAAACCTGCGCATGATTAGATATTAGACAACATTTAAAAAATCAGTATAAATTGTATTAAGTTTAGGTTAAAAATGGTCTAACCGATGTTCTCTGCAAATAATTGTGTCTATACTTAAATAAAAAGAGAGTGCAGGCCAGGTGTGGTGGCTCACGCCTATAATCCCAGCACTTTGAGAGGCGGCTGAGGCAGGTGTATCACTTGAGGTCAGGAGTTCAAGGCCAGCCTGGCCAACATGGTGAAACCCTGTCTCTACTAAAAATATAAAAACTAGCCGGGCATGGTAGCAGGCGCCCAGCTACTTGGGAGGCTGAGGCAGGAGAATCACTTGAACCTGGGAAGTAGAGGTTGTAGTGAGCTGAGATCGCATCACTGCACTCCAGCCTGGGTGACAGAGTGAGACTGTCTCAAAAAAAAAAAAAAACAAAAAAACAGAGAGTGCAGAGCCTACAGCTGACATCATATTTAATGGTGAGAAACTAGATGCTTTCCCCCTAAGATCAGGAACAAGGCAAGGATGCCCCCACGACTCCTATTTTACATCACTGATAAGATAATGAAAAGACAACCCACGGACTGAGAGAAAATACAGGAAGAAAAATGACAGAATAGGAGAAAGAGAAATAGACCAATGCATAATCATAGTTAAGAAAATTTATTACACCTCACTCAGTTAATGGAAAAGTGAACTGACAATAAGTCAGGAAATGGATGATCTGGAAAACACTATTGGGCAGTACTGATCTAATGGACATTTGCAGAACACCAAACCCAACAAGTACAGAATACATATCCTTTATAGGTGTACACAAAATATTCACCAAAGTAGATGAAATACTGAGGCATAGAAAACAAATCTCCAATTTCAAAGGACTATAGTCCCCAACTTACAATGGTTCAACTTATAATTTTTCGACGTTATAATGGTATGAAAGCAATACACATTCAGTAAAAACCATACTTCTTTTTTATTTACTTTTTGAGATACAGTGTCTCACTTTGTCACCAAGGCTGGATGCAGTGGCACAATCATAGCTCACTGCAGCCCCAACTTCCTGGGCTCAAGCAATCCTCTTGCCTCAGCCGCCAGAGTAGCTGTGGCTACAGATGTGTGCCACCATGCCTGGCTATTTTTTTATTTTTCATAGAGATGGGGTCTCACTGTTTGTCCAGGCTGGTCTAGAACTTCTGGCCTCAAGTGATCCTCCTGCCTCAGCCTCCCAAAGCACTGGGATTACAAGGCATAAAGCACCATGCCCAGACAAAACCCTACTTCAGATTTGGAATTTTAATCTTTTCCAGGGCTTGCAATGCTGGGCAGCAGCAGCAAGCCACAGCTCCAAGCCAGCCACACGATCTTGAAGGTAAACAACCCATACTCTATAGTGGACCATGTTGCCAGATGATTTTGCCCTTTCTGAACCAAACCAGTGTATTTCTTAAGTGTATTTGATTGATGTCTCATGCCTCCCTGAAATATTATATAAAACCAAGCTGTGCCCCAACCACCTTGGGCACATGACTGCCCAACTGTAGGCTAATGTAAGTATTCTGAGCAAATTTAAGGTAGACTAGGTTACGCTCTGATGTGCGGCAGGTTAGGTATATCGAATGCATTGTCAACTTAAACAATATTTTCAACTTACAATGGGTTTATTGGGACATAATCCCATTGTAAGTCAAGGAACATGTGTATATTATTTGCCCAAGATGGAACTAAAGCAGAAATCAATAACAATAAGATATTTTTAAAAACCTTGATAATTAGGAATTAAGCAGCCCTTATCTAAAGGAGATATGAATCAAAGAAGAAATTCCAAGGGATACGAGAAAATATTTTGAACTCGGTGATTCTAATAAACCTATTAATACATATTACAACTTACCAAATTTGTGACTTGGAGCTGTTCCAGGCTGAATTATTCCTTGTCTCCCATATTCGTATGTTGACATCCTAACCCCTAGTACCTTAGAATGTCACTGTCTTCGGAGGTGAGGTCTTTAAAGAGATAACTAAGTAAAAATGAGGTCATTAGAGTGGACCCTACTCCAATATAACTGGTGTCATTATAAGAAGAGAAAATTTGGATAAAAACTTCCGGAGGGAAGACCGTGTGAAGACACAGGGAGGAGATGACCAGCTATAAGCCAAGGAGAAAGGCCTCAGAAGAAACCAACCCTGCCGAAACCTTGATCTTGGACTTCTATCTTCCAGAATTATGAAGAAAAAATTTCTGTTGTTTACAGCCACCCATTGTGTGGTACTTTGTTATGGCAGCCCTAGCAAATGAATACAGCCGGTAATAAGGCAGTTCTTAGAAAGAAAGTTATAGCTTTTGGCCGGGCGCAGTGGCTCACGCCTGTAATCCCAGCACTTTGGGAGGCCAAGCTGGGCGGATCACAAGGTCAGGAGATCGAGACCATCCTGGCTAACATGGTGAAACCCCATCTCTACTAAAAATACAAAAAATTAGCTGGGCCTGGTGGCAGGTGCCTGTAGTCCCAGCTACTCGGGAGGCTGAGGCAGGAGAATGGCGTGAACCTGGGAGGCGGAGCTGGCAGTGAGCCGAGATGGTGCCACTGCACTCCAGCCTGGGCGACAGAGCAAGACTCTGTCTCAAAAAAAAAAAAAAAAAAAAGAAAGAAAAAAGAAAGAAAGTTATAGCTTTAAATGAATGTACTTTAAAAAAAGAAGTTTTAATTAAAAATAACTCAGCTCCCATCTTAAGAAGCTAAAAAAAGAAAAGCAAAAAGAACCCAAAATAAGAAGAAAGGAAGTAATAAAGAGGAAAATATAATGAAATAGAAATAAAACTATAGAGAATTAAAAAGTCAAAGGGTGTTTGCAAAAAAAATTAAAATTGCTAAACCCTAGACCTGAAACTATAAAACTCCTAAAAAAAAAATAGGAAAAAGCTTCATGATATTGGTCTTGACAATGATTTCTGGAATATGACACTAAAAGAACAAGCAACAAATATAAAATACACAAACGGGACTACATCAAACTTACCAACTTCTTTGCAGCAAAGAAAACAGCCAACAGAGTGATAAGGCAACTTACAGAATGAGAGAAAATATTTGCAAACCATGTATCAAATAAGGAGCTAAAATGTAGAATATATAAAGAACTTCTACAACTCAGTAACAAAAAACTCAATTAAAAATGAATAAATGACTTGAATAGACATTTCTCTAAAGAAGATATAGAAATAGCCAAGAACCATATGAAAAGATGTTCAACATCACAAATTACCAGGGAAATGCAAATGAAAACCAAAATGGATATCACCTAACCCCAATTTGTATGGCCACTACAAAAAAAACAAAACAAAACAAAACAGAAAATAAGTGTTAACAAGGATGTAAAAAAGTAGAACCTTAATGAACTGTTAGTGGGACTGTAAAATGGTGTAGCCACTACAGAAAACAGTATGAAGGTTCCTCAAAAAATTAAAAATAGAACTACCACATCATCCTGTAATCCAACTTCTGGATACATATCCAAAGGAATTGGAAGCAGATGTATCCATTCAATGTATGAATGGATAAAGAAAATGTAGTCTATCCACACAAATGGAATATTATTCAGACTTTAAAAGGAAGGAGATTCTGGCTCATACTACAACATAGATGAACCTTGAGGACATTATACTAAATAAAATAAGCCAGTCACAAAAAGAAAAATATTGCATGATCCCACTAATATGAATACTAAAGTAATTAAACTGATAGAAACAGAAAGTAGAATGGTAGTTGCTAATAGACGGGGAAGAGGAAAAGAATGAGTTGCTATTCAATAGGTAAAAGATTTCAGTCATGCAAGATGAAAAAGTTCTAGAGCTCTGTTGTACATAGTTAACAATATTATACAGTATACTTAAAAAGTATTAAGAGGATAAATATATGTTACGTGGTTGTTTTGCCACAATAATTTAAAAAAAGAATAAGAAGATCAAAGCTCCTACAACCTCCTCCAAAAAAATTACTAAACCCCTAGGAAAAATGATTAAATTAAAATTTAAAAAGACAAATTTCCAAGATCAGGAATGAAAGAGGAAACATTGTTACAGATCCTACATACATTAAAAGGACAATAAGAGATTCTTATTAAAAATAAAAACGACAGGCCCCAAATTCGTGAAATGAACAAATTCCTTTAATCATAAGGTTTACCAAAACTAAAATGGTAATTTTGAGTGGCCCTACATCTGTAAAGATATTAAAATCATGATTTTAAACTTTAACCAGAAGTAAAAGTTCAGGCTCACAGATAAATTCTGTCAAATACTTAAGTAGGAGAGACGGCAATACTTCCCAATTCATTTTATGAGGCCAACATAATCCAGACACCAAAACCTGACAAAGCCATACACTTCCTGCAAAAGTCCTTTAAAAATAATAGAAAGTCAAACCCAGCAATAGGTTATAAGGATGATACGGCAACACATGAGACCTATCCAAGAAATGCAACGTTAGTTTAACTTTTTTTTTTTTTTTTTTGAGACAGAGTCTTGCCCTGTCGACAGGCTGGAGTGCAATGGCGCAATCTCAGCTCACTGCAACCTCCGCCTCCTGGGTTCAAGTGATTCTCCCACCTCAGCCTCCCAAGTAGCTGGGACTACAGGTGTGCACCACCACGCCCAGCTAATTTTTGTATTTTTAGTAGAGATGGGGTTTCACCACGTTGGCCAGGGTGGTCTGGATCTTTTGACCTAGTGATCTGCCCGCCTCGGCCTCCCAAAGTGCTGGGATTACAGGCGTGAGCCACTGAGTCTGGCCAGTTTAACATTTGAAAAGCAATTTAATTACTTGTATTAACAAAATGAAAGGTGCCCTGGACCACTCCTGTAGTCCCAGCACTTTGGGGAACTGAGGCAGGTGGATTGCTTGAACTCAGGAGTTCAAGACCAGCCTGGGCAACATGGTAAAACCCCATCTCTACAAAAAATACAAAAATTAGCTGTGCATGGTGGCACGTGACTGTAGTCCCAGCTATACAGGAGGCTGAGGTGAGAGGACTGCTTGAGCCCAGGAGGTTAAGGCTTCGGTGAGCCATGATCGTGCTACTGCATTCTGGCCTAGGCAAGAGTGAGATCCTGTCTCAAAAATAATAAAATAAAACAAAATAAAGGAGAAAAATCACCTTAGTAGTTGCAAATATATATATATTTAGATATATATAAATATATATTATTTATGTATATTTATATAATATATAATATATAATTTATGTATATTATATAATATATAATATATAATTTATGTATATTATATAATATATATAATATATTATTTATATATTATATAATATATAATATATATAATAAACATATATTATATAATATATATATTATATATAATATATATATTATATAATATATAATATATATTATATAATATATATTATATATAATATATATATTATTTATATATATTATATAATATATAAATATATATTATTTATATATATTTATATATTATATAATATATAAATATATTTTATATATTATATAATATATATATTTTAAAAATATATATTTATATATATTTATATAATATATATATTTTAAAAATATATATTTATATATATTTATATAATATATATATTTTAAAAATATATATTTATATATATGAAAAAATTCAATGGCTATTCATGATAAAAACTCCTAACAAATTAGCAATAGAAGGAAACTTCCTCAATTTAATAAGCACCTACAAAAACATAGCACTAATACCATACTTACTAGCAAAATATTGAATGATTTCCCTGAGATCAAGAACATGAAAAGAATGTCTCATCTCACCATTTAATTCAACACTTAGGAAATATAAAGAATACAAAAAGTGAAGAAAGAGTAGAAAAGAAGTAAAAAAAGAAAACCAGATAAATGTAATAATTTAACTTTACATCAATCAGGGTAGGTAAAAGACAGAAAATAGCAACGTTGGCAAGAATGAGGCAACAGAATTCTCGTACAACCCTGGTAGGATTGTGACAGGCTAAGTATCACTAACAACTGCTTCAGTACTGACTGTGTGGTTAAGTTAAATATTAAAAGCCAGTGCCCTTATACAAGGCTGGGATGTAACAAAAGCCCATCAAGAGTTTTGCCTAGGCCTTTCCTGGGCCTTAAAGCATGACAAAATAATGAAATAATTCTTAACAGGATCCATTTAGGATTAAACAAATTTTATTGTGGGTCTGAAGAAACTCCCCAGGCCTCCACAAACAAGTTTACTGGGGGCCTGAAGGAACTCCTCAAATCTCCTGATTTAGCAGGAGACAAAATAAGGGTAATCACCTCAGCACCTGGACCCATTTAGAAAAGTAAATTTACTGAGGCTCCAGAGGAAGGTCTTCAGGACTCAGACCTTAGTTATAGATTAAAAGAAGTTAATCACTTACGTCTTTAGACAAATGCACACTTACATGTAGACATATAGCTTAGAAGGTATATAAGCTCTGGAAAACTTTGTAATTTTGAGTTGGTCTGGTGATAATTTCCAGGCCTTCTCCCTGTAACCGGTTACAGAAATAAAAACTCTCTTCCTCCCCAGTTTATCTGCATCTCGTTATTGGGCCACAAGAAATAGCAGCCCGATCCTCAGTTTGGTCCAGGAACAAATTTGGTGAGCTAGCCAGGAGATAAGGACAGTGCCGCTTTCAGTGGCTGGCAGCTTGCAATGAGACAGTCTTCAGGAGGATTCCAGCAGCTGCCGGGTGAGGTTTCCCCAGGGGACCCTCCAGAGGGCTGTTTCATGCATGCGCAAATCTGCATGTCCCTTTCACTACTAGGGAAGCATGGAGATCAGGAGTGGATGGGCTCCAAGGGTGAGTTGCCCAGATAGTATGTCAGGAGCCTACTGTTTTCCTGTCTGGGCTTGCTAAGCCATTTGTCCGGTACCACCAAGGGAAGCAAGAGGGCTCGCTCATACACCCCCTTTGCATTTTGGTTGAGATCAGGTTTTGAGTTGGTTTTGAGTCTGTTTTGCCTGAGTGCACTCCCCCTTGTGTTGTCCAAAATTTGTCTCCACTTGTTTGTGTATCTGTCTTATTCCTTTTGATACCATGTAAACTTGATAATGGGAGGTATTGGGTTCATTCCTGCTGAGAGGCCTCTGGGAAGGAAAAAAATTTTTTTTTTTAGGAGCTCAATGGTTGACAGTCGGCCTAAATAAAAGCTAACATCCAAGATGTGTATATATATGTGTGCATGTGTGCATGTTTGTATTTAAAAGGCCTTCATGTTTTTGTTTATTTCTTTCCTAAGACCTTGTCTTTTTGAGCAAAAGATTTGTCTTCTCTGTTGACTGAATTCTGTTTTCTTCATTAATAGCTATTACAACAAAATCTACTCTGGGGTTTTTAGGAAAATGTATAATTTAGACACTTAGAAATGTCTTTGGAAATTTTTTTTTTTTTTTTTTGAGACGGAGTCTCACTTTGTCACCCAGGCTGGAGTGCGGTGGCGTGATCTCGGCTCATTGTAACCCCTGCCTCCCGGTTCAAGCAATTCTCCTGCCTCAGCCTCCTGAGTAGCTGGGATTACAGGCCCCACCACCACGCCCAGCTAATTTTTGTATTTTTAGTAGAGATGGGGTTTCACCATGTTGGTCAGGGTGGTCTCGAACTCCTGACCTCATGATCCACCTGCCTCTGCCTCCCAAAGTGCTGGGATTACAGGCGTGAGACACTGCGCCAGGCCAACATTAATAGCACACTAATGTAAAGATGAAATTGGGCTTATTTGGTATAAAAATTATACAGAAAGCATTGTTAAATATGAAATCATGTTTGGCTTTCTTTGGGCTATATTTCTATAAATACATTGTTGGTATGTGTTCCAAAGTTACGGGAAACTCCTATAATTCTATCTTAGTGTATGTTATCAGTAATAATTATAATTGTTATGTTAAATTATTTTGTACCACAGAGTTAACAGATTTCCTTGTCAATTGTGTCTTTAACTATGGCTACCCTAAAACTTTTTGTCATCCATAAACAGTTGTCTTGTTTCAGTCCTCTTTAGAAGGCAGTTTTATAGGCTAGGCGCGGTGGCTCACGCCTGTAATCCCAGCACTTTGGGAGGCCGAGGTGGGCGGATCACCTGAGGTCGGGCGTTCAAGACCAGCCTGACCAACATGGAGAAACCCCATCTCTACTAAAAAAAACAAAAAAAATTAGCTGGGTATGGTGGCACATGCCTGTAACCCCAGCTACTCAGGACGCTGAGAAAGGAGAATCGCTTGAACCCAGGAGGGGCAGGTTGCGGTGAGCTGAGATCACACCATTGCACTCCATCCTGGGCAACAAGAGCAAAACTCTTGTCTCCAAAAAAAAAAAAAAAAAAGAAGGCAGTTTTATAATCAGCTGTAAAGCTCTAACAGGTGCTTTTGAATGCAGGTTTCTGATAACTTTAGAGATTGTGACATCAGAATAGAGGAAAAACGTTCAGGACTCGTGAAGAGCTAAAATGTTCATTAATATCAAGCACAACAGGAATTAACTGCATGAACTGAACTAATAGACTGGAATGACCTTTTTGACATTTTGCTTAAAATATTGCTAATCCTTTGTTTTGCTTTTCAGTGTCAAGGAAACTTTTCTTCTGAGCTATTAACAGCTTTTAACAATTAAGTGTATGCCCATGAACAAAATTTGGAGCATATTTGTTCCTCTCTACCTGGTTCCTCTAGAATTTGGAAACTATCTGTGAGTATTCTTAATTTATGGCAATACAGTTATTTGCATAAGTGCAATAAGAATCTGTTTTCTTTTGTAACAGGACACAATTGGAAAAACTGGTTGTTTTACCAAGGCTTTAACTGGAATGGTGTGCTCTCCTTTAAGGAATCAAAGTTCACTTATGAAGCCAAGAAAGCCTTTAGAAACTGGCCTCATATTTTGTGTACACAGTCCCTGTACAGGGTTTCTGATCTGTGGTAAGTAAAGAATGTCACTTTCTGACAGTCCATGAACCCCAGGTTACCTTAGAATCTCAAGAGGAGAGGAATTCACCCAACTGATAGGTACTTGATGATACAAATCCATGGCTGGGCTTGGCGTTAAAAAGTCTTATCTCAGATTCCTTCTATGAAACAAAGTTCCATCAAAGCCAATTTAAAAAGCCTACATGTTAGCTGGGTGTGGTGGCACTCGCCTGTAGTCCCAGCTACTTGGAAGGCTGAGGCAGGAGAATGGCGTGAACCCAGGAGGCGGAGGTTGCAGTGAGCCGAGATCGCGCCACTGCACTCCAGCCTGGTGACAGAGCGAGACTCCGTCTCAAAAAAAAAAAAAAAGGCCTACACGAAAAATAATTATTCTTTCTGCACTGTATACAAATAATTAGGCCAAGTACAATGAAGCAAACCAGTTCTACCATGATTTATCTTTTAATAAAAATGGGAAACTGGAAAGAGAAAAATTATGTTTCAAAAACTACAGTACACCTGTTGTTAAATTCTGGTTTCACCTGATGTTTTTCAGTTTTTATTATTTTCTACAATTTGGATTAAATTCTAATTTTTCTGTCTACAGGTCTCCAAAATAATGTTTTCAATTTTTTCCTCCTTCTTTTCCTTTTTCCCTATTTTTCCTAATTTGAAACCACTGAAACCTAAGCTGTGCCTTCTTGAAGCCCTGTGAACTGAAGACTAGACAACTTAAACTTCAGAAGAAAACAGTGGCAACCTATTTATATGTGTTGCTGTTGCACACTACTATGTTTCAGCAGGCGCTGCCTCTATGCCCCCAAAACAGAGACTGCTACTGGGAACAAATTGAACTCTTTCACTCCAGCGCTGCGTTCGATGCTCCGTAACAATGACCCCATCTCAGCAGGAAGTAGCCAGAAAGATTATAACGCCCCATCTCCCTACAATTCTTGTGATAAATAAATATACAAGCATGATAGAAATCATGTGCAAATTGACAGTGGGGATTGTGGCAGGTCAGGTCTCACTAAGAACTGTTTCAGTACTGACTGACTGGTTAAGTTAAATATTAAAAGTCAGTGCCCTTATACAAAGGCTAGGATGTAACAAAAGCCCATCAACAATTTTGCCTAGGCCTTTCCTGAGCCTTAAAGCATGACAAAATAACTAAGAATTTTTTTTTTTTTTTTTTTTTTTTTTGAGACAGAGTCTTTCTCTGTTGCCCAGGCTGGAGTGCAGTGGTGTGATCTTGTCTCACTGCAACCTCTGCCTCCCGGGTTCAGGCAATTCTACTGCCTCACCCTCCTGAGTAGTTGAGATTACAGGCACGTGCCACCATGCCCAGCCATTTTTTTGTAAATAACTAAGGAATTCTTAACAGGACCCATTTAGGATTAAATAAGTTTTATTGTGGGTCTGAAGAAACTCCCTAGGTCTCCACAAACAAGTTTATTGAGGATCTGAGGGAACTCCCCAAGCCTCCATGATTTAGCAGGAGATAAGATAAGGGTAATCACCCCAGCACCTGGACCCACTTAGATTAAATAAATTTACTGAGTCTCCAGAGGAAAGTCTTCAGGACTCAGACCTTAGTTATAGATTAAAAGAAGTTAATCACTTATGTCTTTAGATGAAAGCACACTTACACATAGCGATATAGCTTGTTATATAAGCTCTGGAAAACTTTGTAATTTTTTTTTTTTTTTTTTTTTTTGAGACAGAGTCTCGCTCTGTCCCCCAGGATGGAGCGCAATGGGGCGATCTTGGCTCACTGCAACCTCTACCTCCCGGGCTCAAGTGAGTCTCCTGCCTCAGCCTCCCAAGTAAGTAGGATTACAGATGCCTGCCACAAAGCCTGGTTAATTTTTGTATTTTTAGTAGAGAGAGGGTTTCACCATGTTGGCCAGGCTGGTCTTGAACTCCTGACCTCAAGTGATCCGCCTGCCTCAGCCTCCCAAAGTGCTGGGATTACAGACATGAGCCACCGCGCCTGGCAAAACTTTGTAATTTTGAGTTTTGTGATGATTCCCAGGCCTTCTCCCTGTAACCGGTTACAGAAATAAAAACTCTCTTCCTCCCCAGTTCATCTGCATCTCGTTATTGGGCCACGAAAAATAGCAGCCTGACCCTCAGTTTGGTCCGGAAACAGGATTGTAAAATGGTACAACTATTTTTGAAGACTGTATGGCACGTTTTTTTAATGTTAAACATACCTATGATCTAGCAATTCCTAAAGTACCTAAGAGATATTAAAAAAAAAAACAAACAAACAGGGTACAGAAAGAGATATACATCAGCCTAGTAAAAGAACCCTGGAAAAAAAAGAATTGTACAAGAATGGTCACAGTAGCTTAATTACTATACCTAACAATCAAAAACAACAGAAAAAGGAGAATGGATAAACAAAAGGTAGTAGATTCATACAACAGAATACAATAAAAAGGAATAGGAATAAACTACTGATCAAGTAACAAGAAGGCAGAAACAGAATACGTACTATATGATTTCATTTACATGGAATTCTAGGAAAGGCAAAACTTTAGTGATAGGGAGCAAATCAGTTATACAACAATATACATTACTTAAAACTCATCGAATTGTACACTTAAGAGTTGTGATTTTGTAATAAATCTGATTTTTAAAAAGCCTTCAAAGACATTTTCAAGTAAAAGAAAACCAGTAAAATTTATCGTCAGCAGACCTGCCCTGTAAGAGTTTTTGCGAACTGAAGAAAAATTATGCCAAATGGAACCTTGGATTTTCTGTGGTGATTGAAGATCACCAGAAACGATAAATAACATTCACACCCAAAAAAGACTATTTCTTTTTTCTCCTAATTTCTTTAACATATATGACTGAAGCCAGGCGCGGTGGCTCACGTCTGTAATCTCAGCACTTTGGGGGGCCAAGGTGGACAGATCACTTGAGGTCAGGAGTTCAAGACAAACCTGGTCATGGTGAAACCCCATCTCTACTAAAAATACAAAAATTAGCTGGGCATGGTAGCGTATGCCTGTAATCCCAGTGACTCGGAAGCTGAGACAGGAGAATCACTTGAACCCGGGAGGCAGAAGTTGCAGTGAGCCAAAATTGTGCCACTGCACTCCAGACTGGGCAACAGAGCGAGACGCCACCTCAAAAAGATAAAATAAAAGACTGTTTAGCAAATACATTATATTTGCATTGTGATTGACAGCATATGAAGATTCAATACATATGACAATTACAGCCTGAAGAATGACGGAGTAGGTAGGTACAAGTACCTATACAATTACAAGATCCCTCATTTTACATGAAGTTGTTCGACATTACATAGACTGTGAAGAGTTACAAATATATACCGTCATCTCTAAAGCAGGCACTAAAAATATAAAGTAAAAATGCAAAGCACTATAGCTAAGTGGCAATTAAGTTATATTGAATTAAGTTAAATTAGAATGCTAAAAAAAAAAAAAATTCAATTGGCCCAAAGAAGGCAGAAATAGGAACAGGAGAAGAAAAAAAACAGGAGGCAAATAAGAAAACAAACAGTAAAAGAGACCTAAATCTAATTGTATCAGTAATTACATGAAATAAACATTCCAATTAAAAGGCACAGACTGGCTGGGCACGGTGGCTCATGCCTGTAATCCCAGCACTTTGGGAGGCTGAGACAGGAGGATTGCTTAAGCCCACGAGTTGGAGAGTAGCCTGGGCAACACAGCAAAACGTCGTCTCTAAAAATAAATAAACAAGGCACAGATTATCAGAATAGATTAAAAAAAAAAAAGCAAGACCTAACCATATGTTGTCTACAATATAAAGACTTTAAATATAAAGACATAGGTCAGTTGAAAGAAAATGAATGAGAAAAGAGATAACATGCAAAGAGTAAACATAACAAGACTGAAATGGCTATATTACTATCAGATAAACTACATTTCAAGAGAAAGTGTTACCAGAGATACAAAGGGATGTTTCATGAAAATAAAACAGTCAATTCATCAGGAAGATATAACAAAGATAAATATGTATGCACCTTATAATAACAATGCTTCAAAATACGTGAAGCAAAAATTGACAGAACTCGATGGAGAAATTGGCAATTCCATAATCCTAGTTCGAATTAACACCTTGCCACAACAGTTGATAAAATAACTAGAAAAAAAAATCCATAAGGAAATACAAGATTTGAACATAATAACTAACTTGACCAAACTGATATTAGTTCATCACTGCACAACAGAATGCACATGCTTTTAAAGGACCCATGGTACATTCCCCAACTCACACTACATGCTGGGTTGTGAAATAACTCCCAATAAATTTGCAAAGACTGACATTCTACATTATTTGTTCTTTGACCGGAATGGAATTAAATAAGAAGTAAGAATAGCTAGAAACCCTCCAAATACTTGGAAATTAAATAGATGATGCACAGAAAGGCACTGCATTCATCAAGTGCATACAATTTTTTTGATGACTTTCACTGTAAAAGGGAGCAGAGAGATAGGGTAATGAGTGTAGTTAGAAATCATGACCCTTCTCAGCCAAGCGAGGTGGCTCACACCTGTAATCCCAGCACTTTGGGAGGCCGAGGCGGGCGGATCACGAGGTCGGGAGATCGAGACCATCCTAGCCAACATGGTAAAAACACAAAAATTAGCCAGGTATGGTAGCGCGTGCCTGTAGTCCCAGCTACTCGGGAGGCTGAGGCAGGAGAATACCTTGAACCCGGGAGGCGGAGTTTGCAGTGAGCCGAGATCGCGCCGCGCCACCCCACTGCACTCCAGCCTGGCGACAGAGCAAGACTCCCTCTCAAAACAAACAAACAAACAAACAAAAAAGAAACCCCGTCTCTACTAAAAATACAAAAAAAATTAGCCGGGCGTGGTGGCGGGCGCCTGTGGTACCAGCTACTCAGGAGCCTGAGGCAGAGAATTGCCTGAACCCGGGAGGCGGTGGTTGCAGTGAGCTGAGATCACTCCACTGCACTCCAGCCTGGGCGACAGAGTGAGACTTCATCTCAAAAAAAAAAAAAATGTAGGTTTGGATGCCTTCCACCCAACTTCTTCCCCCACCTCCAGGAATTCAAGGAGTCACTCAACAGCCCCCTGAGGCTTGAGAAAAATGTTCCTTGGCCCTATGGGCACCATTCTGCTTGTTGCAACCCATGCTCCCGGAAGGGTCCCCAAGTCCGAGGGAGCCACACAGCTGCAGAAGCCGACAATCTGGATACAAGCACGCCCCCATGCAACCCACAACCCAGGGATGTCTAACTCCAGGCAAGCCCTTCTCAACTCACCAACTTGGGTCCCCAGGCCCCAAGGCTACTGACCCGAGTCGCACGGCCCTAGCCGTCCCCCCCACTATCAAGACCAAGTCTGGATGTCTACCCACAAACAATCCTCCCCCACAAACCCGGGTCCTAGTGGCCAAGCTGCACCATCACCACCACAGTGCACCAGCCATCCACAAGAGCCCTAATAACTGGACTGAGGTTGGGCACGGTGGCTCACGCCTGTAATCCCAGCACTTTGGGAGGCCGAGGCGGGGGGATCACTTGAGGTCAGGAGTTCGAGACCAGCCTTGCCAACATGGTGAAACCCCGTCTCTACTAAAACACAAAATATTAGCCGGGCGTGGTGGCCTGCGCCTGTAGTCCCAGCTACTCGGGAGCCTGAGGCAGGGGAATCACGCCACTGCACTCCAGCCTGGGCGACAAGAGCGAAACTCTGTCTCAAAAAAACAAAACAAAACAAAAACCAAAAAATTAGCCGGGCGTGGTGGCGGGTGCCTGTAATCCCAGCTGCTCGGGAGGCTGACGCAGGAGCATGGCTTGAACCCGGCGGCTGGGGTGGGGCGCGGAGATTGCAGTGAACGGAGATTGCGCCACTGCACTCCAGCCTGGGCGACAGAGAGAGACTCTGTTTCAAAAATAAATAAATAAAATTTAATAAACAAATAAACAACCCGACTGATGCCCAAGCCGCGTGCCTCCCACTAATGGGGAAGTTTGCTCCAACCGAGGATATCATGTCCTCCAAAGGCACATTTGCTGGCCCAGAGACCTCCGAGGCGCGATGGTGGGGAGGGGATGGCGGGATACTAGTGGCAGGATGCTGTCTGGGTACCCCAGGCAAACCCACTCAACGGCCCCCGAAGTACCGGGGACGCACCTGCGGAGTAGCTCGGGAAGTCGGTCCCAGGCCTGCACTGGCCCCTCCAGGTCAACATAGTGGGCCCAAAGTCCCGCCAGAAGCACGCGACAACGCCAACGCCCCCTCCCCACCAGAGGACCTCCGCCAAGACCTCTCTCCGGGGTGGACCACGCACGCCCAGACCCCACAGCCGAAACTCAAACACCAAGGAACATGTGGCCACGACATGGACTGCCCATGCCAGCTTTCCCGACCTTCCTTCCAGTGGAAGGCCCGCGAAAGCGGGGACCACCTCCGGGCTAGCTCACCAGAACTGTGAAAGGACACTCACCACGAACCAGGCGACGATGGCGGGACGCGGAAGTACGCGAGCCGGACTGCCCCTGGGCACGGAACTACACTACCCAGACTGCCCCGGGGCGCGCAACTACCCTACCGTGGATGCCCTGGAGCGAGGGACTACAACATCCAGAATGCTGCGAGGGGCGGGACCGCAGCATCCAGGAGAAATTGTGAAAAATCAGAAAGTAAAATCTAACTTTCGGGTCTATGAGAAGGGTGGTCAGCTGAGCAGTAAGTCTTTAACTTTTTATACGGTCCTTCTAATTTTATTTTTTTTTAAAAAAAGATGTTACATGTCCTCCATCCTGCAAATTCACACCTGTGATTGTACACCCCTGAACTTTATCTACTTACTTATTTTTTGAGAAGGGGTCTTGCTCTGTCGGCCAGGCTGCAGTACAATGGTGTGATCATAGCTCACTGCAGCCTCAAACTCCTGGCCAAGCAATCCTCTCACCTCAACTTTCTGAGTAGCTGGAAATACAGGTGCATAGCACCACACCGGGCTAATTTTTTGTTTTGTTTTTTAGAATCTGGGTCTCGCGGCGGGGCGCGGTGGCTCACGCCTGTAATCCCAACACTTTGGGAGGCTGAGGCGGGCGGATCAGAGGTCAGGAGTTCGAGAGCAGCCTGGCCAATGTGGTAAAATCCCGTCTCTACTAAAAATACAAAAATTACCTGGGCGTCGTGATGGGCGCCTGTAGTCCCGGCTACTCAGGAGGGTGAGGCAGGAGAATCTCTTTGAACTCGAGGTGGAGGTTGCAGTGAGCCAAGATCGCACCACTGTACTCCAGCCTGGGCAACAGAGTGAGATTCCTTCTCAAGGGGGGAAAAAAAAAGAATCTGGTTCTCGCTATGTTTACCAGGCTGGTCTGGAACTCCTGGCCTCAAGCAATTTTCCCACTTCAGGCTCCCAAAGTGTTGGGATTACAGGCGTGAGCCGTCCTTGTGGCCCAGGCTGCCTTTCGAGTTTATTTAGGGCCCTCTAGCCAGAGGTGGTGAGATTGGCAGTAACTCAAATTCCAACTGCTGGGATAGGTGATTCTCCTCGGGCTAAGGCTGGTGTAAATACTCCCTCCATGCGTGAGCATCAGCTGGGTTTGATCCAGTTTTGCTTTCTGGTATAACACGGCAGCACTGAGTTCAATGCAATGTCTCCTCATTGCTGTGCTTGCCGTCTCCCAAGAACATAGATTCTCTCTCCGCACCACAGAGCCACTGCTGGGGGATGGGTCAGGGGCATTGGTGATTCAAGACTGTCTTTCCTACCTTTTCAGTGCCTCTTTCAGTCATATGAAGTTAAAACCAGGTACTGTGAGTGCTTACCTGATTTTTGGTTCTTGTGAAGGTGCTTTTGTGTGTAAATAGTTGTTAACTTGTTTTTCTTACAAGGGGGAATGATCAGTGGAGCCTTCCATTCCACCATCTTGCTCCACCTCCCACCCCCATGTTTTAAATGACAGTGTGTATGAATGTACTTCTAAAAATGCCAAAAATACTGGGTTTTTTTTTTCCTGTTATAAAGAAGAAGATTCTGAAGTTTTTTTTTAATTCCATTTGATTACAAGAAGATAAGGAAAAACTAAACTTGAGGACATTTAACACTATAGCAATTAAAGTTATCTTACTAATGCAAAGATTGTTTATTAGATGTAACAGAATAATACGCTCAAAAACATACCAAAGTCTTTGCAAAATGAGTTATACTCTTTTTCTAAGAATTTGATAAAAAGAGGTATTTTTAAGTTACTTCCTATTTGCTTCTTCTCAAAATGAAGTAACAGGAACCAGATTTAGCCCTTCACCTTAATCAACATTTAAAAGGACAAAATATATGAAACATTTGAAGACATTTGACATCAGACAATGAAGAGCAGTGGAAATCATGGAGGTGAGCCCTTGAACTTCCCGCAGATGGAGAGAATTTCCAAGTCATAGCACAGAGAAGGGAAACTCAAGTGACGCATGGAGTTCAACTTGAGGAGATGGAACTGGGAATCTGAGGAGGTGTATGCATCTAGAGTTCACAGGGCAGAGTACAGAAAGGGAGAGAGAGCG
The DNA here is from genome assembly GCF_029281585.2 of Gorilla gorilla gorilla. Taxonomy (NCBI): domain Eukaryota; kingdom Metazoa; phylum Chordata; class Mammalia; order Primates; family Hominidae; genus Gorilla; species Gorilla gorilla. Next base: position 90,717,077 of record NC_073237.2, on the reverse strand, counting down.
CCAGAGATGTGCAGAGAGTCCTCTTCCTCAGGTATTAGTTAAGTGCTGACCAGCATGTACATGTGAGGAAACTCCTCAAAATTAGGGGTAAAAAACACTAGAAAGGGTTAGAGGGCAATACTGTGAGCTCAAAAAGAACAGGAATAATGTCTGTTCCCACGAGACAGAGTGGAAATGCTAATTCACATGGCATCAAGTCATGTACTCGGAAGGGTTTTGCCTCAATAGTGGGGCAAAAATTAACCTAAATGCTTCTCTGGTCTCACCTAACAGAGCTTAAATCCAAGCCTAGAAAGGACTGAATTGTTCCCAAGTAACTTAACTGCATCCCAGATAAAAAGCTCAAGAATATTTAAAAGAATACAAAACTATCCAGCATCCAATAAGGCAAAATTGGGGACTTTTTTTTTTTCTATTCTTAGACCTGCTTCCATCCTAAGACCCTGGATTTTAGAATTCCAATTAAAAAAATGCTAGCATGCAAGGAATATATTCCCCAAAATGAAGAGAAAAGTCAACCAATAGAAATTACACAGAAGATATAATTAAAAGGTAAGGACACAAGCTGGGCACAGTGGCATGCGTCTGTAGTTGCAGCTACTTAGGAGGCTGCTTAAAACGATTGGGACGATTGCTTAAACCTAGGGGTTCCAGACCATCCTGGGCAAGACCCTAGCAAGACCCTGTCTAAAAAAAAAAAACCAAGATAAGAGCACTAAAACATTTATTATAACTACAACTTCAAGAAGCTACAGGAAACACTTCAAGAAGGGTTTTTCTATACATCATGCCATACTGGATGGTATGATGATTAATTTTACATGTCAATTTGGCTACGCTATAATGACCAATTATTTGGTAGTAGTCTAGATACTACCATGTAGATATCTTACATGTGTAATTAACATTTTCAGTCAGTTGACTTTAAGGGAGATTACATTCCATTATGTGGGAGGGTTTCATCTAATCAGTTGAAGGCCTTAAGGGCAAAATCTGAGGTTTCCAGAGAAGGAATTCTGCCTTAAGACTCTAACAGAAATCCTCCCTGATGTTTTAGCCTGCTGTCCTGACCCGTGAATTTTAGACTTAAGATTGCAATATCAACTCTTACCTGAATTTTCAGCCTGCCTGCCCTACAGATTTCAGACTTGCCAGCCCCTGCAATTGCATGAGCCAATCCCTTAAATAAATCAGTCTCTCTCTCCCACTTGATAAACACTTGATAAACAGATCAATAGATAGAATATATATGTATATATACACACACATATATATATACAGATATATATCCTATTAGTTTTTTCCTATCCTATTACTTTTTTCTTTATATATCCTATATATACATATATCCTACTCACTCTCTCTATTACTTTTTTCTTTATATATCCTATATATACATATATCCTACTCACTCTCTCTCTCTCTCTCTCTCTCTCTCTCTATATATATATATATATCCTATTAGTTCTATTTCTCTGGAGGACTTTGACTGACACAGTTGGTATTGCAGCAGACTGGACATTTCAGGGGAAAAAGAAGTTAGCCTGAAGACATGGAAGGGGAAACTATTCAAAGTAAAACAGGGATAAAAAATACTCAAATGAAAATTATGTGATGAAAATTATAAGCCAAAAGATTAAAGCATCTCAGTGAAGCCCATGCAAAGGAAACATGAAAATAACAACAACAAGGTACAACTGCTTAAAAGCAGCTATAAAGAAACTTGTTTTAAAAAGCCAGAAAGAGGAGACATATTATGTACAAATGAACAAAGATAACAGCAGATTTCATTCAATAAAAAATGCGGCCGGTCACGGTGGCTCACGCCTGTAATCCCAGCACTTTGGGAGGCCAAGGCGGGTGGATCATACCAGCCTGACCAACATGGTGAAACACTGTCTCTACCAAAAATACAAAAATTAGCCGGGAGTGGTGGTGCGCACCTGTAATCCCAGATACTCAGGAGGCTGAGGCAGGAGAATCGTTTGAACCCAGGAGGTGGAGGTTGCTGTGAGCCAAGATCGCACCATTGCACTCAAGCCTGGGTGACAGAGTGAGACTCCATCTCAAAAAAAAAAAAAAAAAAAAAAAAAGCAAGGTAAAAGGAGCAACATCTTTAAAGCACTGAAAAAAAAAAAGCCAATGTATCAACTTAGAATTTTTTACCCAGTGAAAAAACAGGATGTCCTTCAATCAAAAGGAAAAGGATACTAGATGGAAATAGGGATCTACACAGAGAAATGAAAAACGCTAGAAAGAATATGTTAAAGCTGTGTTTCTATTTAAATAGCTTTAATACATAATAAACTGTTTAAAGTAATAAGAAGGTATTGTGATGTTTATGATATATATAGAAGTGAAATGTATAACTATGATAACACAAAGGCCAGGGCTGAAATGGAAGCACATTGTTGTAAGGTTCTACTTTGTGTAAATAGTATAATACCACCAAAGGTAAATTGTGGTAAATTAAAGATGTGTAATATAAACTCAAAGATATAACTGAAATAACACAACCAACATATACCCAATGAACCAACAAAGGACAAATGAAATCATTAAAAATACTCAATTCAAAAGAGGGCAGGGAAAAGAAGAATAATGAGCAGATGATGGGTGGGCGCGGTGGCTCACACCTGTAATCCCAGCACTTTGGAAGGCTGAGGTGGGGGAAATCACCTGAGATCAGGAGTTCGAGACCAGCCTGGCCAACATGGTGAAACCCAGTCTCTACTAAAAATACAAAAATTAGCCGGGCGTGGTGGCACACGCCTGTAATCCCAGCTACTTGGGAGGCTGAGGTGGGGAAATCACCTGAGATCAGGAGTTCGAGACCAGCCTGGCCAACATGGTGAAACCCAGTCTCTACTAAAAATACAAAATTAGCCGGGCGTGGTGGCACACGCCTGTAATCTCCTCCCTCAGCTACTTGGGAGGCTGAGGCAGGAGAATCACTTGAACCTAGGAGGCGGAGTTTGCAGTGAGCCGAGATCGCACCACTGCACTCTAGTCTGGGTGACAGAGCAAGACTCTGTCTCAAAAACAAGCAAACAAAACAAATAAACAAAGGGAAGTTGCACATTTCCAGTTCACTCACAGTGGTCAATCTTCGGATCCATGTTTCAGCCAACCAACCAAACTGTTAGAGCCCTTTCTAAGTCCCTGAGCCGAAACATTAAGTGTAGAATCTCTGCTTAGTGGGCTCATATTAATGAATTCAACCTGATCCAACTTTATGTTCCTTCCCCCGTTACCCCACACCCTTAATATTGATTCCTAAACATGTTCCCTGGTTTCTGCTTGTTTAAATTAGAAAATCAAGCAGTTCTTTTGGAATATAGTATACCTTTTCATGGGTCACACTTTGTACCTCTTCTTCAGGAACCTGCTGGGACTTCAGTCTAGGTATAGGTTTAGAAATGAAAAGGGGTGGTGCGTATGGATCTTGAGAAAAACCAGCAGTGTCTTGCAAGACAACTGCCTCAGGGTAGGCCATTACCATTTCCTCAGGCAATGCAAAGTTAATCCCCTCAGGCAGAGGTGGAAAGATGAATATCACTGCAGGTTTGGAGGCCAGCTCCTCTGGGGTTGCGGAGACCTCTTCCACTGGCAAAAAGATTCATCAGAGTTTGGAGGCTCAATGTCTCTAGCCTTATTAAAGTCATCCAAGTTTACAGATCCCCATTCTTTTCCAATGTCCTCACTTTAACAGTAGACACCTATGCGGCTTGGAGTTCAACTTGTGTTGTAATTCAGCCAATCATAGAATGAGGTTCTGCATTTGATTTTTCAGCAATTTCAGCCCTGTGCCTATGGGAGATAAGGCTCTCCTTCAGGGTATGCTTAGAAACTCTTGGATCATTTATGCAGCACTTGACCTGGGAATTCAAATCCCTGAGTTTGTCTTTTTCTTTCACCACTTTGTCCAGTGACATTAGCATTAGCCAACTACATCATTATATTCTTTAGTTTTCCAAAAATGTTTGAAAGTATCATATACAAAGTCACTTATCTCCTTGCTTCTTATAAGTGGCTGATTGGGAGTATCCAAAGCAGATATTTTGTGTATCTATATGAACATGCCATGGATTATCTAGTTTATACCATGGATTATCAGTGCTCTCTTTTTACTACTGGAAATAGAATTATTAACATCTTTAAATCAATTCATACTAGACAGCCAATTCCAGAACCAATTCAGAAAACTCATCTTAAAAATTCTGTTCCACTAGAACCACTCTCAGCACTAAAATCTGTATTAGGGTTCTCCAGAGAAACAGAGCCAATTTTATATATACATATATAAAACAGATAAAAGAAAATTTATTTTAGGAATTGGTTCATACGGTTATGAAAGCTCAAAGGTCCCATGACCTACTATGGGACCTACAGCTTGTAGGTGGAGAACCAGGAAAGCCAGTGGTATAATTCAATCTGAGTCTGAAGGCTGATAATATAAGTACTGGCCTGAACCTGATGGCCCAAGAATCAGGGGCATCAATATCTGAGGGCAGGAGAAGACAGACATCCAAGCTCAGAGAGAAAGAATTCACCCTTCCTATCACGAGGTCAAGAGATCGATACCATCCTGGCCAACATGGTGAAACCCCATCTCTACTAAAATACAAAAATTAGCTGGGGATGGTGGCAGGCACCTATACTCCCAGCTACTCGGGAGGCTGAGGCAGGAGAATCGCTTGAACCCAGGAGGCAGAGCTTGCAGTGAGCCAAGATTGCACTACTGCACTCCAGCCTGGGTGACAGAGCGAGACTCCGTCTCAAAAAAAAAAAAAAAAAGAATTCACCCTTCTTCTACTTTTATGTTTTATTTGGGCCCTGAGTGGATTGGATGCGGCCCACATTGGTGAGGGTGATTTTTTTCACTCAGTCTACTGATTCAAATGCTAATCTTTTTCAGAAACACCCTCACAGACACAGCCATTAATAATGTCTTACCCGCTATCTGGGTATCCCCTAGCCTACTTAAGTTGACAAATAAAATTAACCATCACAATAAAGTTACCTTCTCCTCCTAGTTTGTCGTTGAATATTTTCATCTTGAAGATATAAATCTTCAAGTGGAACAGAACCACTTAAATGTTGTCAAATGCTCTTTCTGAATATTAAGATAATCCTGTGGGGTTTGTTCTTTGTTCCACCAATATGATGCATTATATTGATTTTTGGATGTTAAATTAATCTTGAATTTCTGGGATAAATTCCACTTGAATGTGGTATTTAGCCCTTTTTTATGTTGTTGGATTTAGTTTGCTAGTTTTTAATTGGGGGATTTGCACCTATTTCATAAGAGATATTGACTTGTAGTTTTTTCGTGATGGCTTTTTCTGATTTTAATATCGAAGCAATATTTGCTTCAAAGAATGAGTTGGAAAGAGTTTTCTCCTCTTTTGTTTCTTAGAAAATTTGCGAAGAATTGCTATGGATTCATCTTTTTTTTTTTTTTTTTTTTTTGAGACAGATTCTCACTTTCACCCAGGCTGGAGTAGAGTGGCACAATCTCGGCTCACTGCAACTTCTGCCTTCTGGGTTCAAGTGATTCTCCTGCCTCAGCCTCCCAAGTAGCTGGGATTGCAGGCTCCTGCCACTGTGCCCGGCTAATTTTTGTATTTTTAGTAGAGACGAGGTTTCACCATCTTGGTCAGGCTGGTCTCGAACTCCTTACCTCATGATCCACCTGCCTCAGCCTCCCAAAGTGCTGGGATTACAGGCATGAGCCACCATGCCCAGCCTGAATTCATCTTTAAGTGTTTGGTAGAATTTACCAGTGAAGGCATCTGGGACTGAACTTATCTTTGTAGGTAGTGTTTTCATTATGAATTCTATCTATTTTCTTGTTATATGTTGATATGGTTTGGATGTTTGTCCCCTTAGATCTCAAGTTGAAATGTGATTCCAAATGTTGGAGGTGGGGGCTAGTGGGAGGTGAGTAGATCACGGGGGCAGATCCCTCAAGAATGGTTTAGGCCAGGGGTGGTGGCTCATGCCTATAATACCAGCACTTTGGGAGGCCGAGGCAGGAGAATTGCTCTAGGCCAGGAGTTCAAGACCAGCCTGGACAACATAGTGGGACCCCATCTCTTCAAAAAAGTTTAAATTTAGCCAGATGGAGTGGTGTGTGCCTATGGTCCCAGCTACTTGGGAGGCTGAGGTGGGAGGATTGCTTGAGCCCAGGAGGTCAAGGCTGCAGTTAGCAGTGATCACACACTGTACTCCAGCTCGGGTGACAGAGCAAGACCTTGTCTCAAAATAACCATAGAGCACCCGATTCTGTCGCTGTTCAGGGCACCACTTGTAGCCTGCACGGACCTAGGAGGACTGAACAAAGCGGGGGTGAACATGAGAATAAAAGACAAGAGACAAAATAATCTATTTGGAGGAAGGGGTCAGGGGGCACCTTGCCTCTAGTGGACAAGGGCCCTGAGCTTTACACAGCCCTCTGTATTTATTAGGCAAAAGAGATAGCAGGAAAGGTGGGGGTGACTGTTGGGTAATTGTCAGCCAGCTTTGGTTCACAGCAGGCTTGTGAGACTGCATCCTTTGAACAATAGGCACTAATTTTCTCAGTAGATAACTGCAAGGAACCCTGTGCCAGGGAGTGATGTCTCTCAGCAAACCTTTTGGTGGCAGGGCAGTGTGAGTTTGCCCACATCCTGCATTCATGATAAACAGTCTGCTGTTTGATCATATAGCCTCCAGCAAAATGCTGAGTTGGTCATGTCTCATGGGCCTTCGGCTCCCTGCAATAATGATGATGATGATGATGATGATGATGATAATAAAAGAATGGCTTAGCTCCATCCCGTTGGTGATAAGTGAGTTGCTGCTCTGAGTTCATGCAAGATTTGGTTGTGTGGCATCATTCTCCCTCTCTCTTTCTCCTGCTCTTGCCATGTGACATACTTGCTCTCCCTTTGGCTTCACAATGATTGTAAGCTTTCTGAGGCCTCATCAGAAGCCAAGCATATGCTGGTGCCATGCCTGTATACCCTGAAGAAACATGAGCCAATTAAACTTCTTTTCTTTATAAATTACCCAGCCTCAGATATTCCTCTGTAACAACACAAGAACGGCCTGATACTTTGGTATGTTCAGATTTTCTATTTCTTCCTTAGTCAGATTCAGTAATTTGTATCATTCTAAGAATGTGTTCATTTCATCCAAGTTGTCTAATTTGTTGGCAAACAGTTTTATAGTATTTCCTTTTAATCATTTTTATTTCCCTAAGGTAGGTAGTAATGTCCCCTTTGTCATTTCTGATTTTAGTTTCTTCTTTTTTGTTTGTTCAGTCTAGCTACGTTTGTCAATTTCATTGATCTTTTCAAATAAACTACTCAGACTGAATTTATTTTCTTTATTTTTACTATCACTATTTTAATGATTTTAACTCTACACTTTATTATTTCCTTCCTTCTCCTTGCTTTTCATTTGCTCTTCTTTTTCCAGTGTCTTACTGTGAAAGGTTAGGTTATTCATTTGGTATCTTTCTTCTTCTTTTTTTTTTTTTTTTTTGAGATGGAGTCTCGCTCTGTGGCCCAGGCTGGAGTGCAGGGGCACAATCTCGGCTCACTGCAAGCTCTGCCTCCCGGGTTCACGCCATTCTCCTGCCTCGGCCTCCTGAGTAGTTGGGACTACAGGAGCCCGCCACCGCGCCCAGCTAATTTTTGGTATTTTTAGTAGAGACGGGGTTTCTCCGTGTTAGCCAGGATGGTCTCGATGTCCTGACCTCGTGATCCGCCCGCCTTGGCCTCCCAAAGTGCTGGGATTACAGGCATTAGCCACCGTGTGGCCGGTATCTTTCTTCATTTTTAAAGTAGGCATTTACAGCTATCAATTTCTATCTAAGGCCGGGTGCGGTGGCTCACCCATGTAATCCCTGGTCTTTGGGAGGCCGAGGCAGGCGGATCACCTGAGGTCAGGAGTTTGAGAGCAGCCTGGCCAACATGGTGAAACCCCATCCCTACTAAAAATACAAAAATTAGCTGGGCGTGGTGGCAGGCGCCTGTAGTTCCAGCTACTTGGGTGGCTGAGGCAGGAGAATCGCTTGAACCCGGGCGGCGGAGGTTGCAGTGAGCTGAGATGGCACTACTGCACTCCAGCCTGGGCAATAAGAGCGAAACTCCATCTCAAAGAAAAAAAAAAAGAATTCTATCTACGCAGTGCTTTAGGTGCATCCCTTAAGTTTTGGTATGTTGTGGCTTCATTTTCATTTCTTTCACCCATTGGTTAAAAATGTATTTTTAAATTTCTATATATTTGTGAATTTCCAAATTTTCATTGTTATTAATTTATAATTTTACTTAACTGTGGTCAAAGACATACTTTGTCTTGTTTTAATCTTTTTGACTTATTGAGGCTTGTTTGATTACTTTACATGTGGTCTATCCCAAAAAATGTTCCATTTGCTTTTGAGAAGAATGTGTATTTTTCCATCGTTAAAGATGGAGTGTTCTGTTAGAACTACTTGGGAGTTACATCATCTATTGTTGATATTCTGCCTATTTGTTCTGGTGTGTTCAGCTGGGGTAGAGCTTCCACCCTAGGAGTGGGTGTTGAGTGGGGTAAGGTCTCAGTCTCACCAGGAATTATAGTCTCTTCAACTTGGAATGAAAGAGGATGATGAATGCTGGAAACCTATCCCTCCTGTGATATGCCATATCCCCTGATTAGGAGCTGAAGGAGAGGGGTCCCTGTCTTCATGGCCACAACTACCCAGAATGGAGCTTCCAAAAAATCTGAGCTGGGGGTAGGGGATGGAGAGAGTGTGCCACGGTTTAAGTGCCACAGACTCTAGCTGCTCTAACCATGGCTTTCTTGAATATTTCTTGATTTGCTGTATGCCCTTAGGAGCAACTTCCAGTTAAACCATTAAAAAACCATAAAAAAAAAGTTATATTAGCCGGGCGCAGTGGCTCATGGCTGTAATCCCAGCACTTTGGGAAGGCTGAGGCAGGTGCATCATCTGAGGTCAGGAGTTCAAGGCTAGCCTGGCCAACATGGCAAAACCCCATCTCTAGTAAAATAAAAAAATTAGCTGGGCGTGGTGGTGCATGCCTGTAATCCATCTCAAAAAATAAATAAAATAGTTATATCTTGCCAGTTTCCTGAATATTGTTTTACCAGTCCCAGTGATGTGTAGAAACTTCATTTACCTTTACATCCTTTTACCCTCCCTCATTTATTTATTTATTTTTTTTTTTTTTGAGAGGAGTTTCGCTTTGTCCCCCAGGCTGGAGTGCAATGGTGTGATCTCGGTTCACTGCAACCTCCACCTCCCAGGTTCAAGTGATTCTTCTGCCTCAGCCTCCCAAGTAGCTGGGATTACAGGCGCCTGCCACCACAGTAGGCTAATATTTGTAGTTTTTAGTAGAGACAGGGTTTCATCATGTTGGCCAGGCTGGTCTCCAACTCCTGACCTCAGGTGATTCACCTGCCTTGGCCTCCCAAAATGCTGTGACTACAGGTGTAAGCCACCGTGCCTGCCCTACCCACCCTCATTTATAATTGTCTTAAATATTGCCTTTGTATACATTGAGAACCACATTGGACAGTGATATAATTTTTGCTTCAATAAAGTTATTCAGAAAACTTAAGAGTTCACTGCATTTACCTATATTTTTCTCTTCTTATTGTTCATTCCTTCTTCCTGATGTTCCAAGACTCTTTGTTTTATTTTTCTGTTTAGAGAACTTCTTTTAGCCATTCTTTCAGGGTATATCTGCTGGTGACAAATTTACTTTTAATTCCTTTAAGAATGTCTTGGGGCCAGGTGTGGTGCTCGCGCCTGTAATTCCAGCACTTTGGGAGGCAGAGGTGGGTGGATCACTTGAGGTCAGGAGTTTGAGACCAGCCTGGCCAACATGGTGAAACCCCATCTCTACTAAAAATACAAAAATTAGCTGGGCGTGGTGGTTCACACCTGTAATCCCAGCTACTCAGGAGGCTGAGGCAGGAGAATAGCTTGAACCCAGGATGTGGAGGTTGCGGTGAGCTGAGAGAGTGTCACTGCACCCCAGCCTGGGCATTAGAGTGAGACTCTGTCTTAAAAAAAAAAGAATGTCTTGAACACTCCAAACGAGGATATTCTTCTCTGGATATAGGCTTCCGGGTTAACATGTCTTTTCTTTTCTTTCTTTTTTTCTGAGATGGAGTTTCACTCTAGTTGCCTAGGCTGGAGTGCAATGGCATGATCTCAGCTCACTGCAACCTCTGCCTCCTGGGTTCAAGTGATTCTTCTGCTTCAGGATTGAAAATCCAGGTTCCCCACTCAGCCTTTGTTGACACCAGAGGAAAGGGGCTCTTCATTACTTCTAGGTGGGACAGGAGTTCAGGTTCCCCTCTAGGCCTCTGCTAATATCACCCTGGCTGGTAGGCACCAGGGTGTCTTAATACTGCTCCCCATGTGGTTTCCACTAACACCATAGTGGTGTGGCTTCATTATTGCTAGGTAATGGTGAAAGTCCTGAATCGTCACTAGGTCTCCTCCGGCACCCATGTGTGGGAATGTGAGTGCCTTGTTAAGCCCAAATAAGGCTGGAAGTCTAGATTCCATAGATAGTCTCCATTGACACTGTGGAAGGAGGAGGGATAAGGATCATAAGGATAAATGTCTCAGCTCCCCACTCAGCTTACTCTGACTTGATCAATGTGCCTCATTAAAACCTGGCAAGCGTGGTAGAATTCTAGGCTTCCCACGCAGCCGTCTGTGGGGTGGGCCTGGGACTGAACTTTTTCTGCAGTGTTTGGGGTGGATAAATTAATATCTAAATTTTATCTCTTGCTAGGTTGCTTCTTTCCTGATCTTTTGACTAGACAGTCAGTCTTTCCTAGGTCTTTATTTTTGCCTGTGCTCACTGGCATTATTGTGTTGCAGGCTTCTCTAGCACCCAGTTTGGGATATACAAGGCAAAAAGAAAACCAAGGGAGCTTCCATGTTCTTCCTCAGGTCTCCATGTACCTAATCAGTCAGGTTTCATCCCTCCATCTTTCACGGACTTATGTTTGATTTTATCTGTACTGAATGGGAGAAATAGGGAAAACTATGTCTATTCCATCTTTTCAGAAGTAGAAATCCCTCTCTAGTTTTAAAGTATAATTCTCTTAAGTATTTCCTCTACATACATTAAACACCATATCATGTGTCAAAATTTTTATATCAAATATGATGTAAGAAATTCATGAAGGGAATGAGAGTCCTTCATATTTATTCCTGTTTTTACCCATTCCATTGTTCTTTTTCCAAAGTTCCAAGCCTCCTTGTGCTTTTTATTTCCTATTTTGACATTTTAAGCCATTTTAAAAGGTAGGCCTGCTAACAACAAATACTCTTTGTTTTCATTTGTCTGAGAAATAAAATTCTTTATTTTCTACTCATTCCTGAGGATATTCTTGCTAGATGTAGATTTCACCGACAATCCTTTTCACAACTTGAAGAATGTTATGCCATTTCCTTCTAACATGCATGGTTGCAGATGAGAAATCTGCTGTCATTTTAATTGCTTTTCCCCTATAGGTAAGGTGTCCTTTCTTTCACATGCTACTTTCAGGATTTTTTTCTTTGTGTTTAGTTTTTGTTTTTGTTTTTTTCAATATGGAAGTCTTCATGAATTTGTGTGTCATCCTTGCACAGGGGCCATGCTAATCTTCTCTGTTGCCCAGGCTGGAGTGCAGTGGTGCAACCTCGGCTCACTGCAATCTCCTCCTCCCAGGTTCAAGCTATACTCCTGCCTCAGCCTCCCTAGTAGCTGGGATTACAGGCACACACCACCACACCCAGCTAATTTTTGTATTTTCAGTAGAGACAGGGTTTCATCATGTTGGCCAGGCTGGTCTCGAACTCCCGATCTCAGGTGATCTGCCTGCCTCGGCCTCACAAAGTGCTGAGATTACAGGCGTGAGCCACTGTGCCCAGCCTGAAGCAAGCATATCTTTGTGTTTTGGTTTTAGAAAGTTAATTATAATGTGTACTGGCATGGATTTCTTTTGGCATATCCTATTTATGTTAGCTCAGCTTCTTGAATCTGTAGGTTTATAACTTTAGCCAACTTTGGGAAAATTTCAGCCATTATTTCCTTGAATATTTTTCAGTCTCATACTCTTTCTTTTCTCTTTCTGGGACTCTGATGATATAAATGTTTCATCTGTTGGTATTGCCTCATAGGACCCTGAGGCTCCATTCCTTCTTTCCTAGTCTGTTTCTCTATGTTGTTAAGATTGTGTAGTTGCTAGGTATCTGTCACTGAGTTCATTTTTTTTTTCTTTTTTCTTTTTTTGAGATGGAGTGTCACTCTGTCCCCCAGGCTGGAGTGCAATGGTGCGATCTCAGCTCACTGCAATCTCCACCTCCCGGGTTCAAGTGATTCTCCTGCCCCAGCCTCCCGAGTAGCTGGGATTACAAGCATGTGCCACCATGCCTGGCTAATTTTTGTGTTTTTAGTAGAGACGGGGTTTCGCCGTGTTGGCCAGGCTGGTCTCAAACTCCTGACCTCAAGCGATCCACCCACCTCAGCCTCCCAAAGTGCTAGGACTACAGGTGTGAGACACCGCATCCAACCTGAGTTCATTATTTAGTACTCCAGTCATGTTTAATTAACTATTTTGCCCATCAGTGAGTTGCTAATTTCAGTTATTGTTTTTACAGTTCAGTAATTTCCCTTTGGTTCTTTTTAATATTCCCAGTTTTCTGCTGAGATTTTCTATTGTTTCCATTTGTTTCAAAGAATTCACAATTATTTATTAGAGCATTTTTATGATTGCTGCTTTTATGATAGCCTGTGAACTTCAATATCTGATTCATCACTGTTTGTATCTGTTGATAATGATTATTTTTTCTCATGAAAGTTGTAATTGTCCTGGTTCTTGGTATTATGTGTGATTTTTAAAATTATATTTTGGATATTTGGAATATTATAAGGTGAGACTTTACATTCTAAAAAATATTATTTTTTAACAGCAGTCCCCTTGCTTAGGTATAGCACACAGGTCTTGGTGGGAGTGAATGTTTAGCTCCCTGATAAGCCTGGCTGACACCAACCTGCAGAAGTAGAGTACTAATTTATACTGCCTCTTTCAGATGCTTAGGGTAGAAGTTCAGCTCCACTCTCAGCCCTACTGACACCTTTCCAGAAAAAGCAGAGCACTAACTTACATTCATTGTCTCTGAGTAAATGTATAAGTTCAGCTTCTCACTGGAACCCACTGACACTGAGGGAAGGGAAAGTGGAGTCCGACTAGCTTCAATCTATACCATTTCATTCAATCTCACTGCTATCAGATGAGGATGGAGGATCCTTTCTCCACAGACATTCCTATACACTAATAACAGTCAAGCTGAGAGCCAAATCAGGAATGCAATCCTATTCACAATTGCCACAAAAATAATAAAATACCTAGGAATACAGCTAATCAGGGAGCTGAAAGATCTCTACAAAGAGAACTACAAAACACTGCTCAAAGAAATCAGAGATGACACAAACAAATTAAAAATATTCCATGCTCATGGATAAGAAGAATCAATACCATAAAAATGGCCATACTGCCCAAAGCAATTTATAGATTCAATGCTATTCTTATTAAACTACAATATAGATTATTTACAGAACTAGAAAAGACTATTTTAAAACTCATATGGAAGCATAAAAGAACCCAAATAGCCAAGGCAATCCTAAGCAAAACGAACAAAGCTGGAGGCATCACGCTACCCAACTTCAAACTATACTACACAGCTACAGTAAACAAAACAGCATGGTACTGGTGCACATATAGACATATAGACCAATGGAGCAGAATGGAGAACCCAGAAATAAGGCCACACCTACAATTATCTGGTCTTTGACAAAACTGACAGAAACAAGCAATGGGAGAGAGAACACCCTATTCAATAAATGGTGCTGAGATAACAGGTTAGCCATATGCAGAAAATTGAAACTGGATCCTTTCCTTACACCATATACAAAAATAAACTCAAGAGGGATTAAAGGTTTAAATGCAAAACCCCAAACTGTAAAAATCCTGAAAGACAACCTAAGCAATACCATTCAGGACACAGGAATAGGCAAAGATTTTTTTTTCTTTTTTTTTTTTTTGAGATGGAGTCTCGCTCTGTCACCCAGGCTGGAGTCTGGAGTGAAGTGGCACGATCTCGTCTCACTGCAACCTCCGTCTCCCAGGTTCAAGCAGCTCTCCTGCCTCAGCCTCCCGAGTAGCTGGGATTGCAGGTATGAGCCCCCACGCCTGGCTCATTTTTGTATTTTTAGTAGAGACTGGGTTTCACCATGTTGGCCAGGCTGGTCTCAAACTCCTAAGCTCAAGTGATCCACCCACCTCGGCCTTCCAAAGTGCTGGGATTACAGGCGTGGGCCACCGTGCCTGGTTGGAACGGGAAAAGATTTCATGATGAAGACACCAAAAGCAATTGCAACAAAAGCAAAAATTGTCAAATGGGATCTAATTAAACCAAAGAATTTCTGCACAGCAATGGAAACTGTCAACAGAGTGAACAAATAACCTACAGAATGGGAGAAAATGTTTGCAAACTATGCATCTGACAGAGGTCTAATATCTAGCATCTATAAGGAATTTAAACAAACTTGTAAGAAAAAACCAAATAACCCCATTAAAAAGTGGGCAAAGGACATGAACAGACACTTTTCAAATGACAACACACATGTGGCCAACAATCATGAAAAAAAAGCTCAACATCACTGATCATTAGGGAAATGCAAATCAAAACCACCATGAGATACCATCTCACACCAGTCAGAATGGCTATTACTAAAATGTAAAAAAATAACAGATGCTGGTGAGGTTGCAGAGAGAAAGGAACACCTATACACTGTTAGTGGGAGTGTAAATTAGTTCAATCGTTGTGGAAAACAGTATGGCAATTCCACAAAGACCTAAACACAGAAATATTGTTCAACCCAGCAATCCCATTACTGAGTATATACCCAAAGGAATATAAATTGTTCTGTAATAAAGACACATGCATGTGTATGTTCATTGCAGCACTATTCACAATAGCAAAGACATGGAATCAACCCAAATGCCCATTAGTGATAGATTAGATAAAGGAAATGTGGTACATATACACCACGGAATATTATGCAACCATATAAAAGAACTAGATCATGTACTTTGCAGAGACATCAGTTGAGATGGAGGCCATTATCCTTGGCAAACTAACATAAGAATAGAAAACCAAATACCACATGTTCTCACTTAATAGTGGGAGCTAAATGATAAGAACACATGGATATATAGAGGGGAACAACACACACTGGGGCCTATCGGAGGGTGGAGGACAGGAAAAGGGAGATGATCAGGAAAAATAACTAATAGGCATTAGGCTTCATACCTAGATGATGAAATAATCTGTACAACAAACACCGATGACATAAGTTTACCTTTATAGCAAACCTACACATGTACCCCTGAACTTAAAAGTTTAAAAAAGATAGTGAAAATACAACAAATACAAATTTGTGGGGATTTAGCTAATGTAGTGCTTAGAGAAAAAAATTTTTTTAAGTAGTTAATGGGATTTATTTAAGAATCTGTTTACAATAATAACTCAACTTCTGTGGATATAAAATAGATTTCTTCAATTTTACTAATTTATTTTATTATTTTTTATTTTTTAAATTATGTATTTATTTATTTATTTATTTTTGAGATAGGGTTTCACCATGTTGCCTAGGCTGGATTTGAACTTCTTTTTTTTTTTTATTTATTATACTTTAAGTTTTAGGGTATATGTGCACAACCTGCAGTTTAGTTAAATATACATACATGTGCCATGTTGGTGTGCTGCACCCATTAACTCATCATTTAACATTAGGTATATCTCCTAATTCTATCCCTCCCTGCTCCCCCCACCCCACAACAGGCCCCGGTGTGTGATGTTCCCCTTCCTGTGTCCATGTGTTCTCATTGTTCAATTCCCACCTATAAGTGAGAATATGCAGTGTTTGGTTTTTTGTCCTTGTGATAGTTTGCTGAGAATGATGGTTTCCAGCTTCATCCATGTCCCTACAAAGGACATGAGCTCATCCTTTTTTATGGCTGCATAGTATTCCATGGTGTATATATGCCACATTTTCTTAATCCAGTCTATCATTGTTGGACATTTGGGTTGGTTCCAAGTCTTTGCTATTGTGAATAGTGCCGTAATAAACATACGTGTGCATGTGTCTTTATAGCAGCATGATTTATAATCCTTTGGGTATATACCCAGTAATGGGATGGCTGGGTCAAATGGTATTTCTAGTTCTAGATCCTTGAGGAATCGCCACACGGACTTCCACAATGGTTGAACTAGTTTACAGTCCCACCAACAGTGTAAAAGTGTTCCTATTTCTCCACATCCTCTCCAGTACCTGTTGTTTCCTGACTTTTTAATGATCACACTCTAACTGGTGTGAGATGGTATCTCATTGTGGTTTTGATTTGCATTTCTCTGATGGCCAGTGACGATGAGCATTTTTTCATGTGTCTGTTGGCTGCATAAATGTCTTCTTTTGAGAAGTGTCTGTTCATATCCTTTGCCCACTTTTTGATGGGGTTGTTTTTTTCTTGTAAATTTGTTTGAGTTCATTGTAGATTCTGGATATTAGCCCTTTGTCAGACGGGTAGATTGCAAAAATTTTCTCCCATTCTGTAGGTTGCCTGTTCAATCTGATGGTAGTTTCTTTTGCTGTGCAGAAGCTGTTTAGTTTAATTAGATCCCATTTGAGAAAATTTTACAATTTATTTTTTATTTTTATTTTTTTGAGATAGAGTCTTGCTCTGTCGCCCAGGCTGGAATGCAGTGGCACAATCTCAGCTCACTGCAACCTCCACCGCCTGGGTCCAGGCAATTCTCCTGTTTCCGCCTCCTGAGTTGCTGGGATTACAGGCACTCGCCACCACGCCTGGCTAATTTTTGTATTTTTGGTTAAGATGGGGTTTCACCATGTTGGCCAGGCTGGTCTTGAACTCTTGACCTCAGGTGATCCACCCGCCTCAGCCTCCCAAAGTGCTAGGATTATAGGTGTGAGCCACCGTGCCTGGCCACAGAAATTTTACAGTTTTAAATGCTTACATTTAAAAAGTAAATAGGTTTGAAATCAGTGATCTAAAATTCCACATTAAGATGAAAAAATTAAAATGTAAAGAGAAGAATAGTGAGTAGAAATCAATGACATATAAAACAGTCAATTTAAAAAATTAAAATGCCAAAAGTTGATTCTTTGAAAATATTGACAAATTGGACATTGTTCAGGTTTTATTCAGGAAAGCAGAGCCTTAATGAGTGTCATTGGATGAGAGACTTAGATTAGGAGCTATACTTTACATAATAGTGGGAGGAGCTAGAGAAGTGAAGGTTCAGAAGTCCTCCTGAAGCATTGGTGCTAGATGACAAATTGGAGCCTAAAGAGATAATTGGCAATCCAATACTACTTTACTCCTGCAAGAATGGCCATAATCAAAAAATCTAAAAATAGTAGATGTTGGCGTGGATGTGGGGAACAGGGAACACTTCTACACTGCTGGTGGGAATGGGAACTAGTACAGCCACTGTGGAAAACAGTGTGGAGATTCCTTAAAGAACTAAAAGTAGAACCACCATTTGATCCAGCAATCCCACTACTGGGTATCTACCCAGAGGAAAAGAAGTCATTATTCGAAAAAGATACTTGCACACACATGTTTATAGCAGCACAATTCGCAATTGCAAAAATGTGGAACCAACCCAAATGCCCATCAGTCAACAAGCAGTTAAAGAAACCGTGGTATATATATATATACAATGGAATAGTAGTCAGCGATACAAAGGAATGAGTTAATGGCATTTGCAGCAACCTGGATGAGACTGGAGAGTATTATTCTAAGTAAAGTAACTCAGGTATGGAAAACCAAACGTCCTATGTTCTCACTCATAATTGGGAGCTAAGCTATGAGGATGCAAAGGCATAAGAGTGACACAATGGGCTTTGGGGGCTCAGGGGGAAAGGATGGGAAGGGGGTGAAGGAGAAAAGACTGCAAATAAGGTGCAGTGTATACTGCTCGGGTAATGGGTGCACCAAAATCTCACAAATCACCATTAAAGAACTTACTCATATAGGCCGGGCACAGTAGCTCACGCCTGTAATCCCAGCACTTTGGGAGGCCAAGGCGGGTGGATCACGAGGTCAAGAGATTGAGACCATTCTGGCTAACACGGTGAAACCCTGTCTCTACTAAAAATACAAAAAATTAGCTGGGCGTGGTGGCAGGTGCCTGTAGTCCCAGCTACTTGGGAGGCTGAGGCAGGAGAATGGCGTGAACCCGAGAGGCGGAGCTTGCAGTGAGCTGAGATCGCACTACAGCACTCCAGCCTGGGTGACACAGCGAGACTCCATCTCAAAAAAAAAAAAAAAGAGAGAGAGAGAGATAAAGATAGATAATTGGAGAAGCCTAGCACATTTAGTTATCAAAATGGGAACGGAAACACGGTCATAGATGGCTGTTGGCTCTGTTTAGATAACACTTCTGAAAGTTTGCAGCCAAGCATCTCCTGATTGGGCTGGGGTCAGCAGCTGGGAAGGAGAGCTGGATGTAAAACAGAGGAGCACCAGGATGAGCTGGAAACCACCAGGCAACTCTGCATCTGTCCATCAACTATCTCACACTGAACAGCTTCAGAGAGAGACTGCTTCTGCTTCGAAAATCTCATGCAGATTCACTAACCAAAACCATAAGGAGACGTGAATTCTGGGTAATGTCATTCACAGATTGACCAAGTTGCCAGCACAAGTATCCAGTACACCAAATAAGACAGAGAGACAGAGAGATGAGAGAACACAAATTCCTCATATCTGAAACAAAACTGGGAAGATCAGCAGTTTAGAATTAAAAGGATAATAAGTTATGCACAAGCTTATGCCAATAAATGTAATAACTTGGATAAAATAAATTTCTTAAAAGATATAAACTATTGTTAAACCTCACTTTAGAAGAAACAGGAAAACCTAACAGCTATAATTTGTTAATATAATTGAATTAGTCATAATTCCCTCAAAGGAAACTGCAGGCCCAGATTGCTCCTCTGGCCAACTTTGTAAAATATTTTAAGGAAGAAATAATACCAATCTTAAGTGCTTTCAAAAACACAGGAATGAGGAGCACTTCCCAATTTGTTTTGTGAAAACAGCATAATCTTAATATCAAAATCTGACAAGGACATTACAAGAAAAAATTAATGCCAACATCCATCATGAATATAAATGCATCTTTAGCAAAATACTAGTTAATCGATTCCACCAGCGTAACCTTTTTGTCTGTGGCTCTAGTGCTATGAAGAACTCAAAATGGCCAGATAGTCTCAATTTCCAGTTCAGTATAATCACTGTGGTGTGCCCCAGAGAAATTATTCCCCCTTTGAGTACTAAAATCTCTAAGCCAGTGGAGCCCAAAGTCACGAGAACAAGAAGTAAAAATTTTTCTAATGGGTCGTTTTGGTAGTAGAAATATAACTTCCACTTTGCCTTTTGGTACCTAGTGCAAATGGTGTAACTATGGGACAAACAGAACTATTTATTGTAAACAGTTCAACTATTTAAATAGTTATTATAGTTATTTATTGGTTTGTTGCTGCTTTAATTTGCATTTTCTTAATGATGTTAAACATCTTTTCACATGCTTAATAGCCATTTGTATATATTCTCTCGTATTTAATTTTTTTCTATTTTTTTCTTTTATACTTTGTTGTAAAGTTTTAAAATATATATTCTGGGCCTGGCATGGTGGCTCATGCCTCTAATCCTAGCACTTTGGGAGGCTGAGGTGGGTGGATCACCTGAGGTCAGGAGTTCGAGATCAGCCTGGCCAACATGGTGAAACCCCGTCTCTACTAAAAATACAAAATTAGCCGGGAGTGGTGGCACATGCCTGTAATCTCAGCTACTTGGGAGGCTGAGGCAGGAGAATCACTTGAATCTGGGAGTTGGAGGTTGTGGTAAGCCGAGATTGTGCCATTGCACTCCAGCCTGGGCAACAAGAGCAAAACGCTGTCTCAAAAAATAAAAAAATTAAATAAAAAATTAAAAAATACATATATTCTGAATACAAGTCCTTTATCAGATATTTGATTTGTAAAAGTTTTCTTAGTACGTGAATTATTTTATTTTCTTAATATCTCTTGAAATACAAATGTTTTTAATTTTGATCAAGTTCAACTTATCACAATTTTTTCTTTATTGGTTGTGCTTTTGGTATCATATCTAAGAAATATTTGCCCTAGCCAATATCATGAAGATTTTCTCCTATTTTTTTCTAAAAGTTTTATATTTTCAGTTCTACTTTTTTAAAAAAAAATATTGCTATTTTGGCTCCATGTCGACTAATGTAGGCATTATCAAAAATATGCATTTTTATTTTGTTTATTTTGTGAGACAGTTTCACTCTGCCACCTAGGCTGGAGTGTAGTGGCACCATCTCTGCCAACTGCAACCTACGCCTCCCGGGTTCAAGCAATTCTTGTGCCTCAGCCTCCTGAGTAGCTGGGATTACAGGCATGCGCCACCATGCCTGGCTAATTTTTTTTTTTTTGTATTATTAGTAGAAACAGGGTTTCATCATGTTGGCCAGGCTGGTCCCGAACTCCTTACCTCAAGTAATCCTCCTGCCTTGGCCTCCCAAAGTGCTAGGATTACAGGCATAAGCCACCATGCCCAGGCTTCAGTTATACTTTTCTATAATCTATTTGGAGTTGATTTTTTTGTGTTTGGTATGGAGTAAGGTCTAAAAATTGTTTGTTTTGCATATGTATATCCGATTGTCGTAGCACCACTTGTTGAAAAGACTATCCTTTTCCCTACTGGATTGCCTTAGCATTTTTGTCAAAAATCAATTGATCATGTATATGTGGGTTAATTTCTGGACTCTCCATTCTGTTCTATTGATTTATATGGCTATCTATACACCAGTACCACACTGTCTTCATTACCATAGCATTCTGTTCAATTTTAAAATCAAGAAACAGAAGTCCTCCCACATTGTTCTTCTTTTTCAAAATTGTTTTGGCTATTCTGCATCCTTCCATTTCCATATAAGTTTCAGGATCAGCTTGCCATTTCTGCAAAGAAGTCTGCTAGAATATTGACATGGATTACATGGCATTTATAGATCAATTTGGAGAGAATTTTCATTGTAACAATATTGAATCTTCCAATCAATGAACATGGTATATCTTCTCCATTTATTTAGGTCTTTTAATCCCCCCACCCTGCCCCAGCAATGTCTTACGGTTTTTAGTCCACAAGTCTTAAAACCTCTTTTCTTAAATTTATTCCTAAGTATTTCTTTTTGATCTGTTATTATTTGAATTTTTGTATTGCTAATTGCAGTATATAGAAATACAACCAATTTTTTGTATTGAGCTTGTATTCTGTGACCTTCCTGAATTCATTTATTAGTGCTAATAGTTTGCTATGAATTCTTTAGGATTTTCTACATATAGGATCATGTTGCCTGTGAATAAAGACAGTTTCACCTCTTTCTTTCCATCTGAACACATTTTATCTCTTTTTCTTGCCTGGTAGCATGGACACATACTGGCTTAAAACATATGCTATAGCCTATAGGAAAACATTCTGGCCAGGGCAGTGGCTCATGGCTGTAATTCCAGCACTTTGGGAGGCCGAGGAGGGAGGATCTCTTGAGGTCAGAAGTTCGAGACCAGCCTGGCCAACATAGTGAAACCCTGTCTACTAAAAATACAAAAATTAGCCATTTCTTTTCTTCCCTCAAAGAAAACTGCAGGCCCAGATTGCTCCTCTGGTGAACTTTGTAAAATATTTTAAGGAAAAAATAATTCCAATCTTAAACAAGTGAGTGGCGGACGCCTGTAGTCCCAGATACTTGGGAGGCTGAAGTGCAAGAATCACTTGAACCCAGGAGGAGGAGGTTGCGGTGAGCTGAGATCATGCCACTGCACTCCAGCCTGGGCGACAGAGTGAGACTCCGTATTTAAAAAAAGAAAAGAAAACATTCCAGCTTCTCAAGGTGATATCTCCCAGCTGGTGCCATGCTCAACTTTCTTTTTTTTTTTTTTTTTTTTTTGAGACGGAGTCTCGCTCTGTCGCCCAGGCTGGAGTGCAGTGGTGCAATCTCGGCTCACTGCAAGCTCCGCCTCCCGGGTTCACGCCATTCTCCTGCCTCAGCCTCCCGAGTAGCTGGGACTACAGGCGCCCGCCACTGCGCCCGGCTAATTTTTTGTATTTTTAGTAGAGATGGGGTTTCACCGTGGTCTCGATCTCCTGACCTCGTGATCCGCCCACCTCGGCCTCCCAAAGTGCTGGGATTACAGGCGTGAGCCACCGCGCCCGGCCGCCATGCTCAACTTTCAAAAAAGCACTACACTAACGCTATTATAAAAACCTAGCAGTCTGTGTCACACTTATTCAGAGGTAATTATATGTCTGGAATTTCTCCAAGTCCCCACCCGACCCAGAAGGCCAGCTGGCTTCACCTCTCAATTATATGTATAATGCCATAACAATGACTAAGGCAAACAAATTTCCATAAAAGATGTTGCTAGCCCAACATTGTAAAAAGGAGGAAATTAAGATCTAGAATAAACTGTTTACAGTGTCAATGAATTATTGGTCTTTGCTGCTGGAAGGCTGAGGACTCAGTGTTGCAGCAGCCAGGTGAACCTGGGTGAGAGTAAGTCCACTTGTTAATCCATTTGTAACATCTGTTTCTATTACCATGTCTATTTTGTTCAAACACTAGCTGAGAAAGCATAGGCACCACCAAGAAAGAAGTTGGCTGATATTCAGAGTGTATTTTATTAACAATGTTATTATTGTGACTCTCCTTTGCAGGAGAGGATTATTTAATTACTTTTCACATGGGGGTGGGGGAACATCTTCACACTCTGGCCTAAATTCTGAGAGGCCTTTTTGTCTAATTCTTCTGTCACTGTTCTATTATTTTAATTTCAAATCCCTAGAATTATGCAAATCACTTACAAAAAGGTACATTCACAGAAGTCTCACCTCCATTCATGTCCTGTATACCCTGTTCCTTCATAGACTTTTTGTGTGTGTGTGATGGAGTTTTGCTCTTCTTGCCCAGGCTGGAGTACACTGGTGCGATCTCAGCTCATTGCAAGCTCCGCCTCCTGGGTTCAAGTGATTCTCCTGCCTCAGCCTCCCGAGTAGCTGGGATTACTGGCACCTGCCACCACGACTGGCTGATTTTTTGTATTTTTAGTAGAGATGAGGTTTCTCCACTTTGGTCAGGCTGGTCTTGGATTCCTGACCTCAGGTGATCCACCCATCTTGGCCTCCCAAGTGCTGGGATTACAGGCGTGAGCCACCATGCCCGGCCTTCATAGACATTTTTTGTACTCATCTGGAAATTAGAAATGGAGAAAACTTCTCCCATGTCTATTGCTTAAATCTATTTGGTGCTTCAGTTTATTACCACACTCAGAGCTACTCCTATTAGGGATAAATATTTGTGGCAATTTCTGTGTTCTGAGGCCCTTAGGACTACCAGAATTCTCATTTCTCTTCCTTTCACACTTCCTGCAAGAATGCTGATGTTGGTGATAGTTTGGCCCACCCTGTTTTCTTCTGGGATTATTAGTTACCTTGTTCCTCAGTTCAGTTAAGATGTCCATGTTTCTTTTACTATTCTGTTGCTTCATCTATTTTGATTAGAGAATGTAGGGAGATGAAAAAACTGCAAAACTGTCATCTTGCTCCAAACAGAATTCTTTGCCTCAGTTTTCTAAAGATGCCTGTGCTGGGTGTAGATTTCTAGTTCAGCAGTTATTTATTTTTTCAACACTTTGAAGATCTTTTATTGTCTTAATTGGTGGTCTTTGAAGGTAAAATGTGTCTTTTAAGCTTTGGCCGCTTTTAAGATTTTTCTCCTTGTTTTTGTTTTCTTCTGTTTTGTTATGATGTGTCAAAGTGTGGATTTCTTTTTGTAGATCCTAATAGGGGTCATTGGGACTTTTACTATGGAATTTGATGTCTTTCACCATTTGGGGAAAATTCTTTTTTTTTTTTTTTCAATCATGTTAGATGGGTAATGTGCTGATGTCATAACAAGGATTGATGGTGACACATCTTACATGTGTGTGTGAAAACCCAATCATGTTTATGAGATACAAAAGGATCAGGGAAAATCCTTAACCACTTTTCAAATGATTTTTCTGTCCAATTTTCTCCCTCTCTTCTAAAACTCTGATATTATTATTTTTTGAGACGGAGTCTCGCTCTGTTGCCCAGGCTGGAGTGCAGTGGTGTGATCTTGGTTCACTGCAACTTCTGCTTCCCGGGTTCAGGCAATTCTCCTGCCTCAGCCTCCTAAGTAGCTGGGATTACAGGCGCACATCACCACACCCAGCTAATTTTTGTATTTTTAGTAGAGATGGGGTTTCACCTTGATCAGGCTGGTCTCGAATCCCTGACCTCGTGATCCACCTGCCTCGGCCTCCCAAAGTGCTGGGATTACATGCGTGAGCCACTGCGCCTGGCCTAAAACTCTGACATTCTTAAACCCTCACATTGCATCCTCCATGTTTTTTTCCATCTCTTCTGTTGTGTTTGTCTTTTTGTTTCAATGTTATTTATTCTAAATATTCATTCTGATCTTTCAGTTTATTATTTTATCAGCTGTTTCTAATATTCTATTAAAAACAGCCATTTGGTTTAAATTTAAGTTCCTATATTTTTCAGTTGTACAACATCTACACAGTTCTTTGTCATATCTGCTTTATTTTTAGAATTTCTAGTTATCTCACAAAATTTTCCTTTTTGACTTTTAACTCCTTGAACAGAGTAACCATTTATTTTAGAGTCAAAATCTGTTAATTCCAGTATCACAGACCCCGTGAGTTTGTTTCTATTGTTAATTTTTTTGTTTGAGTTTTGGTTATGCTGTTCTATATGATTGTGTGCCTGCATACATAGTGTTTGCTAGACCACTGTATTGAGAAAGTGTTTGTAGAAAAAGTGTGGAGCTTAGAGCCTAGGATGATGTCATCTTTCTTCAGAGAGGATTTTTACTTGCTTCTGTCAGATTATTGGGTTACAGGTGATCCAGAATCACCTTAATATCATTTCACAAATTGGAATTTTTCTGAGCTACCCATATGACACAAAACTGAGCTATAATCCATGTGAGAACTAATTTACTTCTGGCTCACTCTTACCTCTGGGGTACAGGTTTTAGAGGCCAACCCAGAGTGTGGACTGGTACCCTCTTGCTCCAAAGTGCTATGAAAAGCACTTCTCAGCCTCTCAGCCACCTCTCAGTATACACAAATATCTCCATACAAAAAATCCCCAAAAGCTTGTCTCACCTCTCTGGATTTCTACAATATCTTTTTTTCATCTTGACCAGATTTTTCACTACCTTTTTAGCTCTTAAATGCCTTCAAGTTTTTAGAAACAATTTTGTTCCACTGTTTTAGTTGTCATTAGTCATAGGGTTGCATTAAATTACCAAGTTTCCAGAAGAGAAATTTAAATGTATTTATCATGTTTTTGTTTAAGGAAAGAGAAGCATCAATAACCCAAATAAAAATTAAAGAATATAGTAATTGGATGCTTTCAGGGCCCACATTCCTGCAACCCCCACCCCCCACCTCACTTTGTTTCTTCAGAGGAGTCCCTGGTTCTGCACTCAGCAGTTGGATACAAGTTGTTAGCAACTCTTCTGTCATCTCTCCCCAGTTCTATGTATTCATTACTAGATTGAGGTCCTCAATTTTTTTCTGAAAAGTAAACAATCCCAGCATATGCACAAGTGCATGACTGGTATTAGCAATATGCGAGTGGTTAAACTTGATGGGAAATTGACCACATACAACCTCTTGTGCTCTAATGCCGTCTCTTTTATGTATTTTTTGATATAAAATAGCAATTAAAAATTTGTATAGAGGGACATTAAGGAATATGGCATAACAGGAAGCATCAGGAATCTGTCTTTACACCCAGACAGCAATTATGCTAGTAGAAACTGTCAGTTAACTAACTACCGATGTAACTATTTTGTAACTCTGGAGGTCATTTGAACACTTGCAACTTCCAGGGAAGGGCTTAGCTGCTAAATTCTGATTAATTTCAGTCAATTTCAGTCATAGCTACCTATCTCTTCAACATCAGTACCATGGTAAGCAGCCATGGCCACATTCCTGGTGAGAGTTTTAGAAGCCAGGGTGGTCAATACAAATCTCATCCTCTAATAATTCTGTATTCTGAACTGCTGACTGCTGCTTCTGATCATGGAAAAGTGCAGACACAGAAAAGTGAAGCCATTGTTTCAACCCCACCAACAGAAGCAGCATCCAGGGACAGTATCTAGAATGGTGTGAGAAGGGTCTTTTCTTCTTTTTTTTCTTCCCTTATTCTAGTGTTGGGAGCCAGACATGTAAAACTTAGAACATTGAAAAGCAACCATATATACGAGAATATTTACAATGTCACCATAAAGCCCAGGGAAAGACAAAGTATAGAAAAGCCTTTAAGCTTTTGCCTCAGGATGATCTCTAGCACAGAGATACCCGACAGCAATAAAAAATAGAAAGCAACCCTGGGGAAGGGGGAGAATCTGATTTCCAGAATTACCACATTATATGATAAACAAATATCCAGTTTTCAACATCAACAACAAATCCCAAAGCATACAAAGAAACAAGAAAACATGGCTCATTCAAAGGAACAAATTAAATCTTCAGAAACTATTCCAAAAAAATCACAGGCATTGGACTTCTAGACAAACACTTTAAAACAAGGTTTTTTTTTGTTCTTGTTTTTTTGTTTGTTTGTTTGTTTTGAGACAGAGTCTTGCTCTGTCACCCAGGCTGGAGTGGAGTGGCACGATTTCAGCTCACTGCAACCTCCACCTCCTGAGTTCAAGCGATTCTGCTGCCTCAGCCTCCCAAACAGCTGGGACTACAGGCACGCACCACCATGCCCAACTAACTTTTGTATTGTTAGTAGAGATGGGGTTTCACCATACTGACCAGGCTGGCCTTGAACTCCTGACCTCATGATCCACCTGCCTTAGCCTCCCAAAGTGCTGGGATTACAGGCGTTAGCCACTGGGCCTGGCCAAAACAACTGTCTTAAAGATACTCGAAGATCTACAGAAAGAAATGAGCAAAACAGGAAAATGTTGTATGAACAAAATGAGAATATCAATAAAAAGATATAAAATATAAAAAAGGAACCAAAAATAAATTCTGGAACTAAAATGTATGATAACGGAAATGAAGATTTTACTAGATGGTTACAAAAAGAGATCTGAACAGGCAGAAGAAAAAATCAGTAAAATTGAAGATAGGACAATTGAAGTTATAAAGTGGGAGGAATGGAAAAAAAGAAATGAAGAAAAGTGAACAGAGCATAAGGGACTTTTGAGATACTACCAAGCAGACCAACATATGCATTATGGGAGTTCCAAAGGGAAAAAAAAGCAAGAAAAGGGCAAAAAGAATTTGAAGAAATAAATAATGGCTGAAAACTCCCCAAATTTGACAAAAGATATGAATCTCCAAATTCAAGAGGCTCAACAAATTCCAAGAAGGATAAATTCAAAGAGACCCACACGAAGACCTCTTATAATTAAAATGTTGAAGACAAAGACAAAGAAAGAATCCTGGAAGTATTAGTAACTCATCACACAAAAGAGATCCTCAGCAAGATTACCAGCTAATTTCTCATGAGAAACTTTGGAGGCTAGGAGGCAGTGGGTTAACATATCCAAAGTGCTGAAAGAAATAATAGTCTACCAAGAATTCTATATCCAGAAAAACTGCCCTTAAAGAATGAGGGAGAAATTAATACATTCCCAGATAAACAAGAGCTGAGGGAGTTCATTACCATAAGACTTTCCAAGGCCAGGCACGGTGGCTCACACCTGTAATACCAGCACTTTGGGAGGCCAAGGCAGGCAGATCACTTGAGGTCAGGAGTTCGAGACCAGCCTGGCCAACATGGCGAAACCCTGTCTCTGTTACAAATACAAAAATTAGCCAGGTGTAGTGGTGCATGCCGTACTCCCAGCTGCTCGGGAGGCCGAGGCAGGAGAATTGCTTGAACCTGGGAGGTGGAGGTTGCAGTGAGCTGAGATCATGCCACTGCACTCGAGCCTGGGTGACAGAGCAAGACTCCATCTCAAAAAAAAAAAAAAAAAAAAAAGACTTTCCATGCAAAATATGCTAAAGGGAATATTTCAAGTCAAAATAAAAGTACTGATAGTAATTTGAAGCCATATAAAGAAATAAAGGCTGGGTGCAGTGGATCACACCTGTAATCCCAGCACTTTGGGAGGTCGAGGCAGGAGAATCACTTGAACCCGGGAGGCAGAGGTTGCAGTGAGCTGAGACTGTACCACTGTGCTCCAGCCTGAGTGACAGAGTAAGACTCTGTCTCAGGAAAAAAAAAGAAAGAAAGATCAGAGGTAAAGATAAATATACGGAAAATCATAGAAGCTAGCATAATTGTAATTTTGTTTTTTAACTCCTCTTTTTCTCTGTATGTTAAAAATAATACATAAACATGAAACTATATTATTGGGCACACAATATATAAAAATATAAGTTGTGACAGTGATAACATCAAGAGAATGGAGCTATATAGGAGCAGAGTGTTTGTATGATATAGAGGTTAAGTTGGCATCAATTCAAGAATGGAATCAAAATGTTCCACTACAAACCAATTAGACACAAAAGAAGGCAGTAATGGAAGAAATGAAGGACAAAAAGGCTATAAGGCGTATAGAAAACAAATAGCAAAATGGAAAAGCTAAGTTCTCCCTTATCAGTATGTACTTTAAATATAAATGGGTTAAACTCTCAAATAAAAAACAGCAGTTGGCAGAATGGTTAAAAACAAACCAAAAACCCCATGATCCAACTTTTGAGATGCAGCAAAAGCAGTGTTCAGAAGGTAATCCAGAACTGAAAATGCCTACTTTTAAAAAGAAGATGTTCAAAATCTATAACCTAACTTTACACCTCAATGAACTAGGAAAAGAACATACTAAGCCAAAGGCTAGCAAAAGGAACAACATAGTAAGAACTAGAGCTTAGATAAAATAGAGTAGAGAAACAGTAGAGAAAAGTCAGTAAAACCAAAAGTTGGTTCTTTGAAAAGATCAACAAATTGACTAAACTTTACTTCAACTGACAAAGAAAAAAAGAGATATGTAAATAACTAAAATCACAAATGAAAGTGGGGACATTACTCTCAACCGTACACAGATAAAGAGGATTGTAAGAGAATACAATGAACAACTGTATGCCAACAAGTTAGATAACCTAGAAGTAATGGACACATTCCTTAAAACACATGAATCATGTAAACTGACTCAAGAAGAAACAAATTTTGCATAGCTTTATAACAAGTAAGAATATTGAATTGATAATGAAAAGCCTCCCAACAAAGAAAAGTCCTGGACCAGATAATTGTACTGGAGAATTCTACCAAATATTTAAAGAAGAATTCACATCAATCCTTCTCAAACTCTTCCACAAAACTGAAGCGGAGAGAATAGTCCTAACTCACTCTACAAGGCTACATTACTCTGATGCCAATGTCAGATAAAGACATCACAAGAGAGAAAATTATAGCCCAATATTTCTCATAAACATAGGTTAAAAAATCCTCAATAAAATATTAGCAAACTGAATCCAACAGCATATTAAAATAATTATTTGGGCTGGGCGCGGCTCACACCTGTAATCCTAGCACTTTGGGAGGATGAGGCAGGTGGATTACCTAAGCTCAGGAGTTCCAGACCAGCCTGGGCAATACAGTAAAACCCTGTCTCTACTAAAATACAAAAAAATTTAGCTGAGCGTGGCAGCGTGCACCAGTAATCCCAGCTACTTGGGAGACTGAGGCAGGAGAATCCCTTGAACCCGGGAGGCAGGGGTTGCAGTGAGCCAAGATCGTACCATTGCACTCCAGCCTGGGAGACAGAGCAAGACTCTGTCACCAAAAAAAAAAAAAAAGAAAAAAGAAAAAAGAAAAATAATTATTTATGATATCCAAATGTGATTTATCTCAGGAAGGCAAAAGTGGCACAACATATGAAAAATCAATGTAATAGATCACATAATCAGAATGGAGAAAAAAACATGATCATCTCAATTGATGCAGAAAAGGCATTTGACAATATCCATACTCTTTCATGATAAAAACTCAGAAAATTAGGATTAGAGGGAAAATGTCTCCACATAATAAAGGTATTTGTGAAAAGTCCACAGCTAACATCATAATGGTGAAAAATTGAAAGTTTCCCCCTGAAATAAGGAACAGGAAAGAATGCTTGCTTTCAGTCATGCTATTCAACACGATACTGTAATTTCTAGCCAGAGCTATTAGATGAGATAAAAAAATAGGTGTGTGTGGGGGGGCTTTCAAATTGAAAGGAAGAGGTAAAATTATCTCTATTCACAGGAATCCCAAAAATCCACATGAAAGCTACTACAGCTAATAAACAAATTCAGCAAAGTTGCAGTGTACAAATCAATATATGAAAATTATTTGTTTTTATATGCCAGCAACAAACAATCCAAAAAGAAAACTTAAAAAGCAATTCTATTTGCAGTAATATCTAAAATAATTAAATAGTGAGGAATAAATCTAACCAAGAAGGCAAAAGACTAGTACACTGAAAACTGTAAAACACTGCTGAAAGAAATTAAAAAAGACCTAATCTAAATACATGGACAGACATCCTGTGTTTATGGACAGGAAGACTTAACATTATACTGATCCTCAAATTCATATGAAATTACAAAGGGCTTTGAATTGCTAAAACTGCCTTTAAAAAGAATAAAGTTGGAGGACTCATACTTCTTAACTTTGAAACTTACTACAAAGCTACATTAATTAAAACATTATGGTGCTAGCATAAAGCCAGACATATAGACTATTGCAATAGAATAGAGTTCAGAAATAAACCCTCACATATATATGATCGATTTGCAACAATGATGCCAAGACCATTCAATGGGGAAAGGACATTTTTTCACCAAATGGTACTGGGAAAACAATATCCACATGCAAAAGAATGAAGTTGGATCCCTACCTTGGACAACATAAAAAATTAACTCAAAATGCATCCAAGATCTACACATAAGAGCTAAAACTATAAAACTTTTAGAAGAAAATTTTGGAGAAAATCTTCACGCAATTGAATTTGGCAACAGTTTCATGGATATGACACCAAAACCACCAGCAACAAAAGAAAAAAAGTAAGGCTGTGTGCGGTGGCTCACACCTGTATTCCCAGCACTTTGGGAGGCTGAGGTAGGTGGATCACTTGTGGCCAGGAGTTTGAGACCAGCCTGGCCAAGATGGTGAAACCCTGTCTCTACTAAAAATACAAAAATTAGCTGGGCATGGTGGCTCATGCCTGTAGTCCCAGCTACTCAGGAAGCTGAGGCAGGAGAATCGCTTGAACCTGGGAGGCAGAGGTTGCAGTGAGCCAAGATCGCACCACTGCACTCCAGCCTGGGCGACAGCATGAGACTCTGTCTCAAAAAAAAAGAAAAAAAGTAGGTAACTTGGGTTTCACCAAAATTTAAAACTTTTCTGCATCAAAGGATACTATCAAGTAAAGGCAAGCTTTAGAGTGGGAGAAAATATTTGCAAGTCACATACCTGATAAAGAACTAGTAATCAGAATATATAAAGAACTTTTGGCTGGGTGTAGTGGCTCCCAGTGTGTCCAGAGTTGGTTCCTTCCAGTGGGTTCACGGTCTGGCCAACTTCAAGAATGCAGCTGCAGACCTTCGCAGTGAGTGTTACAGCTCTTAAAGATGGCACGGACCCAAAGAATGAGCAGCAGCAAGATTTATTGTGAAGAGCAAAAGAACAAAGCTTCCACAGCATAGAAGGGGACCCCAGCCCGTTGTCCCTGCTGGCTGGGTGGCTAGCTTTTGTTCCCTTATTTGTCCCCTCCCATTTTCCATTTCTGTCCTATCAGAATGCCTTTTTTCCAATCCTCCCTGCGATTGGCTACTTTTAGGATTCTGCTGATTGGTGCATTTTACAGAGCGCTGATTGGTGCATTTTACGGAGCACTGATTGGTGCATTTTACAGAGTGCTGATTGGTGCATTTTACAATCCCCTTGCTAGCTACAGAGTGCTGATTGGTGAGTTTTACAATCCCCTTGCTAGCTACAGAGTGCTGATTGGTGAGTTTTACAGTCCTAGCTACAGAGTGCTGATTGGTACATTTTTACAATCCTCTTGTAAGACAGAAAAGTTCTCCAAGTCCCCACTCGACCCAGGAAGTCCAGCTGGATTCACCGCTCACCAGCATTTTGGGAGGCCCAGGCGGGTGGATGGCTTGAGCCCAGGTGTTCGAGACCAGCCTGGGCAATATGGCAAAACCCATCTCTACACAAAATACAAATATTACCCAGATATGGTGGCATGTGCCTGTAGTCCCAGCTACTTGGGAGGCTGAGGTGGGAGGATAGCTTAAGCCCAGAAGTGGAGGTTGCAGTGAGCTGAGATCGCGCCACTGCATTCCAGCCAGGGTGACAGAGTGAGACCTTGTCTAAAAAATAAATAAAAATAAAAATACCCCCTACGACAGGAAAACAATGCAATTTTTAAAAATGGGCAAAGGATGTGAATAGACACTTCTCCAAAAATAGTACACAAATAGCCAATGAGCACATGGAAAGCTGTTTAATATCATTTGCCATTAGGGAACTGCAAATCAAATGACAGTGAAATACCACTTCGCATCTGCTAGAATGGCTATAATTTTTTCAGAAACAAAATAATAAATGTTGACAAGTATGTGGAGAAGTTGGAATCCTTTTGTATTGCTGGTGGGGATGCAAAATAGTGCAGCTGCTGTGGAATACAATTTATCAGTCAGTTCCTCAAATGATAAATACAGAAATCCAGCAATTCTACTCTTAGGTATATATCCAAAAGAATTGAAAGCAGGGACTTAAACAGATATTTGTACACCACTTTTCACAGTAGTGTTATTCACAATAGCCAAAAGGTAAAAACAACCCAAGTGTCCATCAACTGTTGAATGAATAAACAAAATGTGCTATATACATATAATGGAATATTATTCAACCATTAAAAGAAATGGAATTTTTATATATGTTACAACATGGTTGGCTTTCAAAAACATTATGCTTAGTGAAATAAGCCAGATACAGAAGGACAAATATTTTATGAATTCACTTGTATCAGATAGAATAGGCACATTTATAGAGACAAAAAGTAAGATAGAGATTACTAGAGGACGAGGGGAAAGAGGGAAGGAGGAATTTTTGTTTAATGGATTCAGAGTTTATGTTGGGGTCGAGAAAATTTTGAGTATATATAGTGATGATGGTTAACAACATGTGAATGCTTTTAATGCAACTAAATTATACACTTACAAGTGGTTAAAGAGATATTATGTATATTTTACCACAATAAAAAATTTAAAAAAATTCAGTATAATCTTGGCCAAAGAATAAAGGGATCTCTAATTTCAGCTGGTTCTACAAAACTGCCTCAGGGGTGTATACTGTTGTCAGTTTCAATTTGTTTCTTTCCAGAACGGTTGAACAATTATATATCATGTTACAATGCATATTATTAAACATGCCTCATTTCATACATTGGCAAATGTTCTTTAAAGTACATTTAAAAAGTGAAATTTCTGAGTCATGTAATTTTAAAATATTTTGCAAAACAGCTTTCCAAAATGTGTATGTCAATTTACACGACCACATACTTGACAATTTACATTCCCAATACATGCTAGCCAACACAGATATTATTCAATTTCTGTAAACTTTGCTAATATGATAGATAAAAACGTCTATCTTACTATTCCGTAACTTTTCATTTTCCTAATTATTTCACCATTCCTTTTGTGAATTGCCTTTTTATAAATCTGCCTATTTTTCTTTAAAGACGTGTGTCAGTTGAGTCCTCTGGGAAGCAGATGCCGAGATCGAGGAGTAGAAAAGCAATTATTAAGGAGTAACACTTATGAAAGGAAAGGGGAGGAGGCAGGATTGGGCAAGGGGAGCCATGAGAATGTGCTCTTATAGCCTATGGTAAAATAGGCTAATTGATGTCTTAGACCTTCGGTAGATGTCTGTAACGGTGGGTAGTACTGAACCTTATATACACTATGGTTTTTCCTACACACAAATACCTATGATATAGTTTAACTTATAAATTAGACACAGTAATAAATTAACAGCAATAACTATTAATAAAATAGAACAATTATAATAATATACTGTGATAAAAGTTATGTGAATGTGGTCTCTGTCTCTCAAAATATCTTATTGTACTATATTCACCTATTTTCAGACTGCAATTGACCACTAGTAACTGGAACTGCAGAAAGCAAGACCAAGAGACTTGAATCAGACAATGGGGGACTGCTATATCAGACAAAGGATTTGTATCTGGAATATATAAAGATCACTTATACCTAAATACCAAGAAGACAAACAGCCCAATTTAAAAATGGACAGAATATTTGAACAGGTATTTCACCAAAGAATATATACAAATAGTGAGTAAGCACAAGAATGATGGACAGTATCATTAGTCATCAGTCAACTGTAAATTTAAACTACAATGCAATACCACTACACACCCACTAGAATAGCTAAAATTCAAAAGACCGACCATGCCAAGTGTTAGTGTGGGTGTGAAGCAACTGGAACCCTAATTGTGAGTGGTGATGGAAAATGGTACAGTTACTTTGGAAAACAGTATGGCAGTTTCTTTTCTTTTTTTTTTTATACTTTAAGTTCTAGGGTACATGTGCAGGTTTGTAACATATGTATACATGTGCCATGTTGGTGTGCTGCACCCAATAACTCATCATTTACATTAGGTATAACTCCGAATGCTATCCCTTCCCCCGCCTCACCACATGACAGGCCCCAGTGTATGATGTTCCCCATCCTGCATCCAAGTGTTCTCATTGTTCAATTCCCACCTATGAGTGAGAACATACAGTGTTTGGTTTTCTGTCCTTGAGATAGTTTGCTCAGAATGATGGTTTCCAGCTTCATCCATGTCCCTACAAAGACATGAACTCATCCTTTTTTATGGCTGCATAGTATTCCATGCTGTATATGTGCCACATTTTCTTAATACAGTCTATCATCGATGGACATTTGGGTTGGTTCCAGGTCTTTGCTATTGTGAATAGTGCCACAATAAACATACGTGTGCATGTGTCTTTATAGCAGCATGATTTATAATCCTTTGGGTATATACCCAGTAATGGGATGGCTGGGTCAAATGGTATTTCTAGTTCTAGATCCTTGAGGAATCGCCACACTGTCTTCCACAATGGTTGAACTAGTTTACAGTCCCACCAACAGTGTAAAAGTGTTCCTATTTCTCCACATCCTCTCCAGCACCTGTTGTTTCCTGACTTTTTAATGATCACACTCTAACTGGTGTGAGATGGTATCTCATTGTGGTTTTGATTTGCATTTCTCTGATGGCCAGTGACGATGAGCATTTTTTCATGTGTCTGTTGCCTGCATAAATGTCTTCTTTGGGGACTGTCTGTTCATATCCTTTGCCCACTTTTTGACAGGGTTGTTTGATTTTTTTCTTGTAAATTTGTTTAAGTTCTTTGTAGATTTTGGATATTAGCCCTTTGTCAGATGAGTAGATTGCAAAAATTTTCTCCCATTCTGTAGCTTGCCTGTTCACTCTGATGGTAGTTTCTTCTGCTGTGCAGAAGCTCTTTAGTTTAGTTAGATCCCATTTGTCAATTTTGGCTTTTGTTGCCATTCCTTTTGGTGTTTTAGACATGAAGTCCTTGCCCATGCCTATGTCCTGAATGGTATTGCCTAGGTTTTCTTCTAGGATTTTTATGGTTTTAGGTCTAACATTTAAGTCTTTAATCCATCTTGAATTAATTTTTGTATAAGGCATAAGGAAGGGATCCAGTTTCAGCTTTCTACATATGGCTAGCCAGTTTTCCCAGCACCATTTATTAAATAGGGAATCCTTTCCCCATTGCTTGTTTTTGTCAGGTTTGTCAAAGATCAGATGGTTGTAGATATGTGGCATTATTTCTGAGGGCTCTGTTCTGTTCCATTGGTCTATATCTCTGTTTTGGTACCAGTACCATGCTCTTTTGGTTACTATAGCCTTGTAGTATAGTTTGAAGTCAGGTAGCATGATGCCTCCAGCTTTGTTCTTTTGGCTTAGGATTGTCTTGGCAATGTGGGCTCTTTTTTGGTTCCATATGAACTTTAGTTTTTCCAATTCTGTGAAGAAACTCATTGGTAGCTTGATGGCGATGGCATTGAATCTATAAATTACCTTGGGCAGTATGGCCATTTTCACGATATTGATTCTTCCTACCCATGAGCATGGAATGTTCTTCCATTTGTTTGTGTCGTCTTTTATTTTGTTGAGCAGTGGTTTGTAGTTCCCCTTGAAGAGGTCCTTCACATCCCTTGTAAGTTGGATTCCTAGGTATTTTATTGTCTTTGTAGCAATTGTGAATGGGAGTTCACTCATGATTTGGCTCTCTTAGTCTGTTGTTGGTATATAGGAATGCTTGTGATTTTTGCACGTTGATTTTGTATCCTGAGACTTTGCTGAAGTTGCTTATCAGCTTAAGGAGATTTTGGGCTGAGATGATGGGGTTTTCTCATTATACAATCATGTCATCTGTAAACAGGGACAATTTGACTTCCTCTTTTCCTAATTGAATACCCTTTATTTCTTTCTCCTGCCTGATTGCCCTGGCCAGAACTTCCAACATTATGTTGAATAGGAGTGGTGAGAGAGGGCATCCCTGTCTTGTGCCAGTTTTCAAAGGGAATGCTTCCAGTTTTTGCCCACTCAGTATGATATTGGCTGTGGGTTTGTCATAGATAGCTCTTATTATTTTGAGATACGTCCCATCAATACCTAATTGAGAGTTTTTAGCATGAAGTGCTGTTGAATTTTGTCAAAGGCCTTTTCTGCATCTATTGAGATAATCATGTGGTTTTTGTCTTTGGTTCTGTTTATATGCTGGATTACATTCATTGATTTGTGTATGTTGAACCACCCTTGCATCCCAGGGGTGAAGCCCACTTGATCATGGTGGATAAGCTTTTTGATGTGCTGCTGGATTTGGTTTGCCAGTATTTTATTTAGGATTTTTGCATCAAAGTTCATCAGGGATATTGGTCTAAAATTCTCTTTTTTTTTGTTGTGTCTCTGCCAGGCTTTGGTATCAGGATGATGCTGGCCTCATAAAATGAGTTAGGGAGGATTCCCTCTTTTTCTATTGATTGGAATAGTTTCAGAAGGAAAGGTACCAGCTCTTCCTTGTACCTCTGGTAGAATTCGGCTGTGAATCCATCTGGTCCTGGACTTTTTTTGGTTGGTAGGCTATTAATTATTGCCTCAATTTCAGAGCCTGTTATTGGCCTATTCAGGGATTCAACTTCTTCCTGGTTTTGTCTCGGGAGGGTGTATGTGTCCAGGAATTTATCAATTTCTTCTAGATTTTCTAGTTTATTTGCATAGAGGTGTTTATAGTATTCTCTGATGGTAGTTTGTGTTTCTGTGGGATTGGTGGTGATTTCCCCTTTATCATTTTATATTGCATCTATTTGATTCTTCTCTCTTTTCTTTTTTATTAGTCTTGCTAGCAATCTATCAATTTTGTTGATCTTTTCAAAAAACCAGCTCCTGGATTCATTGATTTTTTGAAGGGTTTTTTGTGTCTCTATCTCCTTCAGTTCTGCTCTGATCTTAGTTATTTCTTGCCTTTTGCTAGCTTTGGAATGTGTTTGCTTTTGCTTCTCTAGTTCTTTTAATTGTGATGTTTTGGTGTCAATTTTAGATCTTTCCTGCTTTCTCTTGTGGGCATTTAGTGCTATTAATTTCCCTCTACATACTGCTTTAAATGTGTCCCAGAGATTCTGGTATGTTGTATCTTTGTTCTCATTGGTTTCAAAGAACATCTTTATTTCTGCCTTCATTTTGTTATGTACCCAGTAGTCATTAAGGAGCAGGTTGTTCAGTTTCCATGTAGTTGAGTGGTTTTGAGTGAGTTTCTTAATCCTGAGTTCTAGTTTGATTGCACTGTGGTCTGAGAGACAGTTTGTTATAATTTCTGTTCTTTTACATTTTCTGAGGAGTGCTTTACTTCCAACTATGTGGTCAATTTTGGAATAAGTGTGATGTGGTGCTGAGAAGAATGTATATTCTCTTGACTTCGGGTGGAGAGTTCTGTAGATGTCTATTAGGTCCGCTTGGTGCAGAGCTCAGTTCAATTCCTGGATATCCTTGTTAACTTTCTGTCTCATTGATCTGTCTAATGTTGACAGTGGGGTGTTAAAGTCTCCCATTATTATTGTGTGGGAGCCTAAGTCTCTTTGTAGGTCTCCAAGGACTTGCTTTATGAATCTGGGTGCTCCTGTATTGGGTGCATATATATTTAGGATAGTTAGCTCTTCTTGTTGAATTGATCCCTTTACCATTATGTAATGGCCTTCTTTGTCTCTTTAGATCTTTGTTGTTTTAAAGTCTGTTTTATCAGAGACTAGGATTGCAACCCCTGCTTTCTTTTTTTGTTTTCCATCTGGTAGATCTTCCTCCATCCGTTTATTTTGAGACTATGTGTGTCTCCACACGTGAGATGGGTCTCCTGAATATAGCACACTGATGGGTCTTGACTCTTTATCCAATTTGCCAGTCTGTGTCTTTTAATTGGAGCATTTAGCCCATTTACATTTAAGGCTAATATTCTTATGTGTGAATTTGATCCTGTTGTTATGATGTTAGCTGGTTATTTTGCTCGTTAGTTGATGCAGTTTCTTCCTAGCATCGATGGTCTTTACAGTTTGGCATGTTTTTGCAGTGGCTGGTATCGGTTGTTCCTTTTCATGTTTAGTGCTTCCTTCAGGAGCCCTTGTAAGGCAGGCCTGGTGGTGACAAAATCTCTCAGCATTTGCTTGTCTGTAAAAGATTTTATTTCTCCTTCACTTATGAAGCTTAGTTTGGCTGGATATGAAATTCTGGGCTGAAAATTCTTTTCTTCAAGAATGTTGAATATCGGCCCCCACTCTCTTCTGGCTTGTAGAGTTTCTGCCAAGAGATCCGCTGTTAGTCTGATGGGCTTCCCTTTGTGGGTAACCCAACCTTTCTCTCTGGCTGCACTTAACATTTTTTCCTTCATTTCAACTTTGGTGAATCTGACAATTATGTATCTTGGAGTTGCTCTTCTCAAGAAGTATCTTTGTGGAGTTCTCTGTATTTCCTGAATTTGAATGTTGGCCTGCCTTGCTAGATTGGGGAAGTTCTCCTGGATAATATCCTGCAGAGCGTTTTCCAACTTGGTTCCATTCTTCCCGTCACTTTCAGGTACACCAATCAGACGTAGATTTGGTTTTTTCACATAGTCACATATTTCTTGGAGGCTTTGTTCGTTTCTTTTTACTCTTTTTTCTCTAAACTTCTCTTCTCGCTTCATTTCATTCATCTGACCTTCAATCACTGATATCCTTTCTTCCAGTTGATCGAATTGGCTACTGAAGCTTGTGCATGCATCACATAGTTCTCCTGCCATGGTTCTCAGCTCCATCAGGTCATTTAAGGACTTCTCTACACTGTTTATTCTAGTTAGCCATTCGTCTAATCTTTTTTCAAGGGTTTTAACTTATTTGCGATGGGTTCGAACATCCTCCTTTAGCTCAGAGAAGTTTGTTATTACCGATCATCTGAAGCCTTCTTCTCTCAACTCGTCAAAGTCATTCTCCGTCCAGCTTTGCTCCATTGCTGGCAAGGAACTGCGTTCCTTTGGAGGAGAGGAGGTGCTCTAATTTTTTGAATTTTCAGCTTTTCTGCTTTGGTTTCTCTCCATCTTTGTGGTTTTATCTACCTTTGGTCTTTCATGATGGTGACATACAGATGGGGTTTTTGTGTGTATGTCCTTTCTATTTGTTAGTTTTCCTTCTAACAGTCAGGACCCTCAGCTTCAGGTCTGTTGGAGTTTGCTGGAGGTTCATTCCAGACCCTGTTTGCCTGGGTATCACCAGCAAAGGCTGCAGAACAGCAAATACTGCAGAACAGCAAATGTTGCTGTCTGATCGTTCCTCTAGAAGCTTCATCTCAGAGGGGCACCCGACTGTATGAGGTGTTGGTCAACCCCTACTGGGAGGTTCCTCCCAGTTAGACTACTCGGGGGTCAGGGACCCACTTGAGGAGGCAGTCTGTCCGTTCTCAGATCTCAAACTCCATGCTGGGAGAACCACTACTCTCTTCAAAGCTGTCAGACAGGGACTTTTAAGTCTGCAGAAGTTTCTGCTGCCTTTTGTTCAGCTATGCCCTGCCCCCAGAGGTGGAGTCTACAGAGGCAGGCAGGCCTCCTTGAGCTTCGGTGGGCTGCACCCAGTTCGAGCTTCCCGGCCGCTTTGTTTACCTACTCAAGCCTCAGCAATGGCGGGTGCCCCTCCCCAAGCCTCACTGCTGCCTTGCAGTTTGATCTCAGACTGTTGTGCTAGCAGTAAGCGAGGCTCTGTGGGCATGGGACCCTCCAAGCCAGGTGCGAGATATAATCTCCTGGTGTGCCATTTTCTAAGACCGTTAGAAAAGCACAGTATTAGGGTAGGAGTGTCCCAATTTTTCCAGGTGCCGTCTGTCACAGCTTCGCTTGGCTAGGAAAGGGAATTCCCTGACCCCTTGTGCCTCCTTGGTGAGGCAACGCCTCACCCTGCTTCGGCTCACACTCCGTGGGCTGCACTCACTGTCCTGCACCCACTGTCCAAAAAGCCACAGTGAGATGAACCCAGTACCTCAGTTGGAAATGCAGAAATCACCCATCTTCTGCATCGCTCACACTAGGAGCTGTAGACTGGAGCTGTTCCTATTTGGCCATCTTGGAACCTCTGGCAGTTTCTTACAAAGCTAAACATTCACTTCTCATTTGACCCAGAAATTCCACTTCTAGGTATTTACTCAGGAGAAAGGAAACTTTAAAGACAAATGTTCGGCCGGGCGCGGTGTCTCACGCCTTTAATCGCAGCACTTTGGGAGGCTGAGGCGGGCAGATCACCTGAGGTCAGGAGTTCCAGACCAGCCTGACCAACATGGTGAAACCCCGTTTCTACTAAAAATGCAAAAATTAGCCAGACGTGGTAGTGCATGCCTGTAATCCCAGCTACCAGGGAGGCTGAGGCAGGAGAATCGCCTGAACCCAGGAGGCGGAGGTTGCAGTAAGCCAAGATCATGCCATTGCACTCCAGGCTGGGTAACAAGAGCGAAACTCCGTCTCGGGGGGGAAAAAAAATACTTGAATGTTCATAGAAGCTTTATTCATAGAAGTCCCAAACTGGAAACAAAATGTCCATCACCTGGTAAACAGATAAACTGATATATCTATAGGATATGATATCACTTAAAAATTTAAAAAAGTTATTGCAGAAAGTCCTCACTTAACATCAATAGGTTCTTGGAAATAACAACTTTAAGTGAAATGACATATAATGAAACCAATTTTACCATAGGCTAATTGATGTATATAAAAGTTAAGTTCCTATGGCATATTTCTGTCATTAAAACATCATGAAATATCTAAATAAAGACCTCAAATACTTCTAATATTAAACATTGAAATAGAAGTGAGCTATACATACATTTGAGAAAGATTAATAAAAACAAGTAAGATCATTATTTACACAACTTTTGGTGAATCAGTAAGTGACAGTGGTCATAGTGGTGGTGGACTGAATCAAAGAATAAATGTTTGCAAAGCAAAAATTATCAGGAGCATCTCCTACAACCATGCAGTTCAAAAACAATCACAAATACAGAGGGCTTGCTGAGAGCTTTCAGACTGTTTTCTTTGATGTCATGCATTGTAGGATTATCATATACTTTACAGAAATTCTTTTAACAATAATTTGTATTCACTCATTCATCCACTTTCCAACCTGCTTATTCCAGTTCAGGGTTGCAGGTGGCTGGAACCTATCCCAGCAGCTCAGAGTGCAAGGTGGGAGCCAACTCCAGACAGGATGCCGTCCCATCCTGAGCCACACTCATACACCCAAGCTCACTCACACTGGGACCATGTAGACGTAACAATTAACCTAGCGTGTACATCTTTGGGGATGTGGGAGTAATCCGGAATACTCAGAGAAAATCAATCCAGGCTTGGGGAAAATGTGCAAACATCACACAGACAGTGGCCTCAGCAGGGAATTGATTTTTTTTTTCTCGTCAACATTATAGTAAAACAATGTTCGACAAAATATTATTCTAGGATCTGCTGTACTTTGATACATCATACATGCAACAATATGGATGAACTGCATGATCTATATGCAAAGTGAAAATATCCAGACAGAAAAGATTACATTCTATTGCATTTCTATGATATTCTGGAAAAGGCCACTATAATTATAAGGGCAGAATCCAGATCAGTAGTTGTCAGAGGCTGAGGTGGGAGTGGGGAAATTAACTGCTAAGGACCACTAGGGAACTTCCTGGAGTGATGGCAATGTTCTACATCATGATCGTGGTGGTGGTTACACAACTATACACATTTGTCAAACTGTACACTTAAAATAGTGAATTTTTATATGTAGATTGTATCTTTAAAAGCTGATTTTTAAAAAAGATATTCTTTATCTATCAAAATTACAGAGGCACATATCCTTGGGCCCAACAACTCCATTTCAAGAAACTATACTTGAATAGTATACCCGTATAGTCTACGGATATACTTGCACATGTAAAAATAATATGTGGGGCTGGGCATGGTGGCTCATGCCTGTAATCCCAACATTTTGGGAGGCCAAGGAGGGGAGATTGCTTGAGCCCAGGAGTTTGAGAGTAGCCTAGGCAACATGGTGAAACTGTCTGTACATAAAATACCAAAAATTAGCCACGTGTGGTGGCTCATGCCTGTATCCCAACTACCCAGGGGACTGAGGTGGGAGGATCCCTTGAGCTTAGGAGGTCAAGGCTGCAGTGAGCTGTGATCACGCTGTTGTAGGACAAACCAGGTTCTTGTCACACGACCAGGAACGATTAGGCTCACAGACACTTTGAAGGGTGAGGGGGAATGGAATTTATTGGGCAGAAAGGAAAAACAACTCAGCAAAGTGAGATGGAGTCCTGCTAACAGGCTCTCCACCTGACTGATTGAATCCCAGGTTACCACATAGGAACAGCAGAGGCCAGGCCCCTCCTGCTACAAACGGTGTTAACTTCCCGAGGCCCCACCCAGTCCTCCCAGTTCACAGGTGGGCAGTATTCAGAAAGAGTCAGTAGGGCAAATGGCGGGCTTCATCTGGACCGGCAGTCTGGTTTTTCAGCCTTAAAGATAGGTGTCGGGGGTCCCAGGGTGGGGGTGTGCCTTGGCTACCTCCTGTCTCTATCAACGCCACTGCACTCCAGCCTTAAGACTCTGTCTCAAAATAATAATAATAAAGTGTACAAGCTTATCACAGCATTACCTGTGATGCCTCACTAAAGGGGAACTGGGTAGTTAGGATTCGTGGGGATGGGAAACTCTGCTTTTGCATTTTGAAACGTGAATGGATTCATTACTTTGTAAAAAAACAAACAAACAAAAAACAACGAAAAAATCCCCAATATTTTCTAGGCAATTGCCTCGGTCTAGGTATGATACTCTGGTGGCTGGGCCAAGGCTGTCCTCACCTCAGGGCAGCTACGAATTTATCACATGACCCCAAGCTGGTGATTTCCCCTTCTCATCTCCACATCTGTGAAAGATTTCCTCATGTTACAGCCTTTTCACTTTCAAATCTCAGGGCATGTAGATAGGCTTCTCTTCCGGGACTTTGCATCCTTTGCTCTGAACTCTAGGTTGAGGGCACCGAAGGGCGGGAAGGATGTAACTTCTGTCTTCATTGACCTCGACGGGGCCAGCCCAGGGTGGATGCCTGAGGAGTTATTTGACAAAGTAACCACCAGATGGCAGCATGGCTCTGTTTCCAGGAAGCCGAGTCTAAGCCATAAACTCTCCAATGAGGAAGCTCTCAGCTGCCACATAGTAATGGCTATTTGAGTTCTTGAAATGTGACTTGTCCTAATTAAGACTATTTTCCATGATGTGTTTATGACACACACGGTACT
Organism: Gorilla gorilla gorilla; assembly: GCF_029281585.2. Taxonomy (NCBI): domain Eukaryota; kingdom Metazoa; phylum Chordata; class Mammalia; order Primates; family Hominidae; genus Gorilla; species Gorilla gorilla. The sequence continues at coordinate 90,672,937 of NC_073237.2, read as the reverse complement.
TTGAAGACTTCATATAAAAAAACTCATTAATGTTTTAATATTGATTACATATTATAATGATAATATTTTGAATATATGGGTTGAGTATCTCTTTTCTATGCTTGGGACCAGAAATGTATCAAATTTCTGATTTTTTGCGGGGGGTGGGAAGTGGGGGGCTTGACACATTAACATTATACTTACTGGTTGAGCATCCTAATCCCAATATCCAAAATCTGAAATGCTCCAGTGAGCATATCCTTTGAGCATCATGTCAATGACCATTTTGGGTTTTGGTGCATTTTGAATTTTAGACTTTCAGATTAGGAATACTCAACCTCTATTGGGTTAAATAAAATAAATATATTACAATTATTTTCACCTGCTTTTTATTCTTTTTAACGTAATTACCAGAAAACTTAAACTTACACATGCAGCTCACACTACATTTCTACTGGACAGTGTGCTCTTATAAAACCTTCCAGCAGAACCAGCACAGAGCCAAGGAGCTGATGTGCCTGCCTCTGCTCCCAGGTGGAAAGTGACATGGCACATGGATGTCACAGAACTTCTTTACCCTTACAACAGAGCCAGTCCCAGAGGGATGGGTCACAGCAAGGGCCTAGAAAGCAACAAGGGAGCTTCTGACCATCCTGACTGCTCCTCCCCTTAGTTGAGTCTCACAGGCAACCACGTGGGAGAATCAGCCCCCATCAGGAGCTAATAGTGCTGGCCACCATGCAGCACTTTACCTGCATTATCTCACTGGCCCCTCACATCAACCCTATTTCAACAAAGCAACTGAGGATCAGAGAAAGGGAGGTGCTGCCCAAGTTCACCCCGTGAATGAGGAGAAACATGACTATCTGCATCTCCTTTGTTTCTTTCTCTGCATCATACTGCTCTCCTGGAGAGCTCACTGATGGCTCCCAGGAGGCGAAGGGAAGTACCTTCGCAGGTGCCTTCTAATGTACTGGAAATCTGAATCACCAGTCATCTCTGTTCTGTGACCACGGATTGTTTGTGTTTTCTGAAAGACATAAACTGAGTGGCTACTTCTCAGGTGATGCCCACACACTGGACAAGTCTGTGTATGGAATGTGCTGCAGGGAAGGCCAGGGCAGATTAGTGCCTATGCTATGCAGTCTTCTTACATTATCTTACTTAATCCACATAGCACTCCTCTAAAGCAGGTGCTGTTATCTCCATTTTACAGCTATGAGGCATAGAGATTTCCATGTAGACAAGCGGAGAGAATGAGATCTTGTGGTCGTGTTGCATTCCAGAAGCTTTCTCTGGTCTTCAGGTTGCAGCATCTCAGTGGTATGAGACTGCTGATAGCACTCTTCCGATAGTGAGTGAGGCTGGGCCTCCCAGAGACCATGAGGGGAAGGACATGGGGTGGGAATGCTGAGAGTCTACCCCAGACTAACTATGGAAACCCTGAGACAGTCTGAGTGAAAACTGAGGCAAGATGTCCTGCAGGGGCACAGGTGGCCATGTCCTTAGCTCTGACATCATGTCCGAGGATTCCTAATTGCCTATTAAACAGGAAGTAGGCATCTTAGACCCACACTCATGGCCTACACAGTCCAGCTAATGTTCCAGTCTCATCTTCAACTCCCCCTTTTCGTGTACCCAACATGCTGTTAGATGGACTGTTTCCTTTTTCCCATATACACCATCATGCTTACCTGTCCCCTGGTCTCCACCCCCATTATTTTCCCCCTGGGAAATGCTCTCTACCACCCAATCTATCAATAGCCCTCTCCATCTTTGTATGTGCCCAGAATTCCAGGCACAGCCAGGGCACTCATGGGCTAAACATAGCAATGAGGCATATTTGACACATAAGTTTTGTCTAGCACTGTTAGGAGGCTTGAATGTTAGCATAATTAATCTCGAGTGGTAGAGAGAGTCCCTGGCATTGATAACCAAACAAAGGTCTTTGGACAAGGGAGAGACCTTAAAAGCATGGTGTTTTGTTTTATTTTTTTTTAATTATTTAAGTAACTCAGTTCTCTTGGCATCTTGTGGAGTATGTAACCAAGTTGAGGCAGAAAACTCAAGTAAGCTATTGAAAGACCACAGAATTCAGTGATCCTGAATGATATCTTTGGCATCACAGACTTGGACTCTAGCCAAGCTCTGATGTATACTGACCATGTGGCCTTGGGCAAGTAACTTCCGGTGTGCCAGGCACATACCATAAGCATGGCATTTCTCACAACAACCCTTATGGAGTTATATACTATTTTTATCTCCAGTTTACAAATAAAGAAACTGAGATTTAGGGATGTTATATTTATTTCTCCAACACTACAAAGCTAGTAAGAGCTGGAGTCAGGAATTCATAGACCATATTTGTGATAGGGATAGCACAGATGCCTAAAGTGCCGAGTCAGGCTATCTAGCACATAGAAAGCCCCAGGTGAGAAAAGATGGGCCCAAACCAGAAAGTGGAATTACCAAAGGGGAGAAGACCTGGGTTCCATAGACAATGAGGCAGTACAAGTAAACAAAACTTTTGTCGTTAGTAATAACAGGTACATGCCAATGTACATTTTACAGAGCTCATTCACATTCATTATTCCAGAAGAATCTCCCAAGAGACTTGTGAAGCAGACAGGGCACATAATTTTATCTCCATTTTGCAAGTAAAGAAACTAAGGCATTTCTTGTAGAAGGCAGTGCCATTTCCTGCCTAATGTTTCCCTGAGGCTTTTCCCGTTGCCGTATCAATCAGAACACTTGGGGTTGCAATGAGGTATACCAGACTCTACCCAGCTTAAACAAAAGGGGAGGCTTAGTGGAAAATGGGGATAATTATGCCAAGAGAAAAAAGCCAACCTCAAAATGTTACGTACTACATGATTCCATTTATATAAAACTGTTGAAATACTAAAATCATGGAGATGTATATCAGATTAATTGTAACCAGGGATTAGGGATAGGGAAGGAAGGAAGGTAGTTCTGGCTAGAAAAGGTTAGCATAAATGATCCTTCTGATAAAACTGTTTTATATCTTGACTGTGGTGCTGGTCACATAAATCCACACATATGACAAAATCACACAGAACTACACACACACACAAATGTAAAGCTCTTGAGATCTAAATAATAGTGGAGGATTGTATCAATGTCAATTTCCTAGTTGTGATACTGTTCTTACAGTTATGCAAGATGTTACTACTGGAAAAAATGGATAAAGGGTATATGTGATCTATCTGTATTATTTTACAGGTGTATGTTAATCTACAGTTATGTTAAAATAAAAAGTTTAAGAAACAACAATACAAAACGTACAAAACACAGGAGAAAATCTTTGTGACCTTAAGTTAGACAAAGGTTCTTGTTTTTCTTTTTTGTTGTTGTTGTTTTTTTTTGAGACGGAGTCTCGCTCTGTCGCCCAGGCTGGAGTGCAGTGGTGCGATCTTGGCTCACTGCAAGCTCCGCCTCCCCCAGGTTCACATCATTCTCCTGCCTCAGCCTTCCGAGTAGCTGGGACTACAGGCGCCTGCCACCACGCCCGGCTAATTTTTTGTATTTTTAGTAGAGACATGGTTTCACCATGTTGGCCAGGCTGGTCTGGAACTTCTGACCTAAGGTGATCCATCAGTCTTGGCCTCTCAAAATGCTGGGATTACAGGCGTGAGCTACTGCGCCTGGCCAGGCAAAGGTTTCTTAGATAAAACACCAAAAGCATGATCCATAAAAGAACTAATTGATAAATTAGTCTTCATCAAAATTAAAACTTCTGATTTTCAAAAGACACTGTGCAGACAATGAAAAAGGCTAACCATTGGCTGGAAAGAAATATTTGCAAAGCAGATATCTGATAAAGAACTTATATCCCAAATATAGAAAGAACTCTTTATATGGTTTAACAGTAACAAGAATACTAACAACTTATTTTTAAAGTAAGCAAAAGATGTAAGCAAAATTTTAACAAATAAGATATATGGATGGCAAATAAGCACGTGTATAAAGCTCAATACCATTAGTTATTAGGGAAATGCAAATAAAAACCACAATGGGATACCAGTAAACACCTATTGTAATGGTTAAAATTAAAAACTAACCATATTTTTTGTTGTCAAGGACGTAGAGGAACTAAAACTCTGATATACAATTGGTGAGAACTGAAAATGGTACAACCACTTTGGGAAACTGAGGCAGTTTCTTTATAAGTTAAGCATATAATTACCATATGATCCAGCCATTCTCCTCTTAGGTATTTACCCAAAATGAAATATATCTCTATATAATACCTGTACACAAATGTTCCTCATAGCTTTATTTGTAACAGCAAACTGAAAACAATCCAAATGTCCATGTAATGGTGAATGGATAGACTGTGCTCTACCCATATAATGCAATACTACTAAGTAAAAACAATAACAGACTATTGATACATGCAGTAACATAGAAACATCTCAGTACAGGCTGGGAAACATCTTCTATATCCTTGACATACAAAATACGGTTAGTCTTTAATTTGAGCCACTCCAATAGGTAAAAGAAGCCCGACTTCCCAGTGTATATTATTCCATTCATACAAAACACTAGAAAATGTCAACTAATCAACAGTTATATAAAACAGAGAAGGGGGCCAGGCGTGGTGGCTTACACCTGTAATCTCAACACTTTGGGAGGCCGAGGTGGGTGGATCATCTGAGATCAGGAGTTCGAGACCAGCCTAACATGGTGAAACCCTGTCTCAACCCCATCTCTACTAAAAATACAAAAGTTAGCCAGGCATGGTGGCAGGTGCCTGTAATCCCAGCTACTCAGGAGACTGAGACAGTAGAGTCACTTGAACCTGGGAGGTGGAGGTTGCAGTGAGCCAAGATTGTGCCATTGCACTCCGGCCTGGGCAAGAAGAGTGAAACTCTGTCAAAAAAGAAAAGAAAGAAAGAAAGGAAAAAGGAAAGGAAAGAAAGAAAGGAGAAAGGAAAGGAAAGGAAGGGAAAGGAAAGGGAAGGGAAGGAAAGGAAAGAGAGAAGTCATTGTCTGGAAACAGTGGACTAGGAGAGAAAGTGTACAAAGGAGTACAGGGAAACTTTTGGAGGTGATAGATATGTTTACTATCTTGACCAGTGATGATTCCATGGATGTGTACATTTTAAATATGTGTGATTTATTGTATGTCAATTATTCCCTAATAAAGCTGATTTCAAAAAATGTGACAGAGTGTCTGTTACACGTATCTCTTTGAGATACGTGAGACAGAATTGAATAGTTTAACTCATATGTGATTGCAGCACAAGAAGGAAGCATGGGACAGATAAATATTTGAAGATTTGATGGCCAAGATTTACCAAAATCAGTCAAATATATCTACCCACAAGTCCAAGATGCTCTGTGAACCCCAAGCTGGATAAATGCAAAGAAATCCACATATAGGCCCATTATCATCACCTGCTAAAAACCAAAGACAATGATAAAATCTTGAAAGCAGCCAGAAAAAAAAAAAAGACATAATGCACAGAGAGGCACAGTACAAGAAAAATGTCTGACATTTCACCAGAAGCAGTCGAGGCCGGAAGACAATGGAATGACAGTTTTGAAATGATGAAAGACAAAGATTGTCAGCTTACAATTCTGTATCCAGTGAAAACAGTCTTCAAAAATGAAGGCAAAGTAATGTCAGACTGACAAAAGCTGCTAGAGACAATTTTGTCTCTAGCAGACTGAAACTACACAGAATGATAAAAGAAATCCATTAGGCTGAAGGGCTGAAATGATACCAGGTAGAAACTCAATTCTGCAGGAAGAAATTTAAAACACCAGATAAAGTCTTTCTAAAAAACGAAGACTGTTATGTCAGTTGGGTCCCCTAGGAAGCAAATGCTAAGATAGAGTTAGGAGTGCAAGAGGTTTATTGAGGAGGGGAAAGTTAAAAATGAGGGTCAGAATTTGGCAGGGGAAGGTTTCAGACCACAATGTAAACTGAACACCTGTAAAAAGAGTGGAAAAGGAGGCAGAATTTGGCAGGGAGGGCTGACAAAATCTTAGGCAACCCAGTAAGAAGCTTCATAGCAAAGCAAGCCCTTTAGAGGAGTCTTGCATTGTGCCGAAATGGTCAAGCCCTAGTAAGTCTGCCATGCTCATTCATTGGCACAGAAATCATGTCCTCAGTTCTAAAGGCGAGGCAGATCCTGAAAGCCCTGCAGCTGGAGGCTCTCAGGCAACTGCACTTGTCACAGGTGAACAGCAAAGTTTTTCTTAAGTGGAGTACTGAATAACACATGTCCCTGGGTGCCTCAACTGTTTAAAGTAAAAATAACAATATAACATGTGGATTCTGGCATATAGTGTAGTAAAATATATGACAACAAGAGCATAAAGTTTGGGGGGTAGCAATTGGAAGTACACTGTTGTAAAGTTCTTACATTGCCCACAAAGTAGTATCTTAAAAACAGACAATGATGGCTGGCTGTGGTGGCTGACGCCTGTAATCCCAGCACTTTGGGAGGCCGAGGCGGGTGGATCATGAGGTCAGGAGATCGAGACCATCCTGGCTAACACGGTGAAACCCTGTCTCTATTAAAAATGCAAAAAATTAGCCGGGCGTGGTGGTGGGCGCCTGTAGTCCCAGCTACTCGGGAGGCTGAGGCAGGATAATCGCTTGAACCCGGGGGGAGGAGCTTGCAGTGAGCCAAGATCATGCCACTGCACTCCAGTCTGGGAGAGACAGCAAGACTCTGTCTCAAAAAAAAAAAAAAAAAAAAAAAAAAAAAAGACGATGATAAGTTAAGGATGTATATCGTGACCTCCAGAGCAGTGGTCCCTAAATATTTTGGTCTCAGGACTCCATTAGATACTTAAAAATTATTCAGGACATAAAGAGCTTCTGTTTAAGTGGGCTAAATCTACAAATACTTACCATATTAGAAATTTAAAAAAATTAAATAACGAAAATAGCTGGGCATGGTGGCTCATACCTGCAACCCCAGAACTTTGGAAGGCTGAGGCAGGAGGATCACTTGAGCCCAGGAGTTCGACACCAGTCTAGCCAACATAGCGAGTCCTCATAATTTAAAAAATTAGGGAGGTGTGGTGGCGGCGCATGCCTGTGGTCCCAGCTACTTGGAAGGCTGAGGTGGGATGATGGCTTGAACCCAGGACTTAGAGGCTGCAGTGAGCTATGATTACACCACAGCACTCCAGCCTTGGCAACAGACGGAGACCCTGTCTAAAAAAAAAAAAAAGAGTAAAATAAAATAGCTAAAATAAAGCTATTGCATGTTAAGATAATATTTTATTTAAAAAAATACATTATTCAAAACAAAAATGGGGAGAAGAGTGGCACTGTTTTATGTATTTGCAAGTCTCTTTAATGTCTCTGGCCTAATAGAAGTAGATTTTCATATCTGCTTCTGCCTTCTTTCTGTGCTGATATATATTTATTTTTGGTTGAAGTATATGATGACAAGACAGCCTCATCCAAATTTCTAGTTGGAAAAGGGGGCATTTTAAAACAGCCCTTTTAGGTAATTATGGATATTCATCTTTGACACCACACCAAAATTTAATAAATACTGGTTTCTTAAAGGTTAATTGCACTGTGGCATCTGAATACTTGTCAATACATTTTTCTTGTTACATTTAAATCCATTAATTTATTTTTCACATTGAATATATATCTTTACCCACACTTAATTTTGTTTTCTGTTTTTTGTTTTGGTTTACAAATGATACTATTAGACTACTCAAAAGGTAATAGGCAAATCATTTTTATAAAAAGCTGCTCTTTTATTTATTTATTTATTTATTTGAGACAGAGTCTAGCTCTGTAGCTGGGCTGGAATGCAGTGGCATGATCTTGGCTCACTGCAACATCCGCCTCCCGAGTTCAAGCCATTCTCCTGCCTCAGCCTCCTGAGTAGCTGGGAATACGCGCCGCCACGCCCAGCTAATTTCTGCACTTTTTATATTTTTAGTAGAGACTGGGTTTCACCATGTTGGCCAGGACGGTCTCGCTCCTGACCTCGTGATCCCCTGCCTCGGCCTCCCAAAGTGCTGGGATTACAGGCATGAGCCACTGCTCCTGGCCAGAAAGCTGCTCTTTTTAAAATTCATTAATATTTTAAATTGTCAAATCATAATTGTATACATCTATGGGGTATAATGTGATGTTTTAATATAGGTATACAACATGGAATTATTAAATCAAACAAATTAACATATCATCACTTTATCTTTTTTTGTGCAGAGACATCTGAAATTTACTGTTATTTTTTATTTATTTGTTTGAGGCAGAGTGTTGCTGTCACCCAGGCTGGAGTGCAGTGGTGCAATTTTGGCTCACTGCAACCTCCACGTCCCTTGTTCAAGCGATTCTCATGCCTCAACCTCCCAAGTAGTAGGTGTGAATACACGCACGTGCCACCATGCCCAGTTAATTTTTATGTTTTTAGTAGAGATAGGATTTCACCATGTTGGCCAGGCTGGTCTCGAACTCCTGACATCAGGTGATCCTCCTGCCTCGGTCTCTCAAAGTGCTAGTGTGTCTGGAGTTGGTTCCTTCTGGTGGGTTTGTGATCTTACTGACTTAAAGAATGAAGCCACAGACTTTGATGGTGAGTGTTACAGCTCTTAAAGACGGGCAGGGACCCAACGAGTGAGCTGTAGCAAGGTTTATTGTGAAGAGTGAAAGAACAAAGTTTCAACACCACTAAAACGGACCCCGCAGCGTTGCCGCTGCTGGCTGTGGGGAGGGGGGCGGCCAGCTTTTATTCCCTTATTTGTCCCCTCCCATGTTCCGTTTTGTCCTATCAGAGTGCCCTTTTTTCAATCCTCCCTGCAATTGGCTACTTTTAGGATCCTGCTGATTGGTGTGTTTTACAGAGTGCTGATTGGTGCGTTTTATAATCCTCTTGCTAACTACAGAGTGCTGATTGGTGCATTTTGTAATCCTCTTGCTAACTACAGAGCACTGATTGGTGTGTTTTACAATCCTCTTGTAAGACAGAAAAGTTCTCCAAGTCCCCACTCCACCCAGGAAGTCCAGCTGGCTTCCCCTCTCACTGGGATTACAGGTGTGAGCCACTGCACCCAGCCAACTCTGTTGTTTTGAAATATTTAACATATTGTTGACTATAGGCACCCTGTTGGGCAATAGATCACAAAAGTTATGCCTCCTTTTATGAAACTTTCTACCCTTTGATCAATGACTCCTCATTCTCTCCCTCCCACCCCCATCATTCTATTCTCTATTCTGTATGAGTTCTCTTCATTCTATTCTCTATGAGTTCAATTTCATTAGATTCCACAGATAAGTTAGATTACATGGTATTTGCCTTTTTGTGTCTGCCTTATTTCATTTAGCATAATGTCCTCCAGATTCATCCATGTGTCACAAATGACAGCCTTTCTAAGGCTGAATAGTATTCCATTGGGGAATATATATATATAAATAATAATATATAAATGGATAAAGTGTGATATATATATCACATATATGTCATATATATATATCACATTTTCTTTATCCATTCATCTGTTGATGAACACTTGGGTTGTTTCCATAGCTTGGCTCTTATGAATAATGTTATAATGAACATGGGAGTGAAGATATCCCTTTGACATATTGATTTGTTTCTTTGGATATATACCCAGAAGTGGGATTACTGGTTTTATGGGAGTTCTATATTTAGTTTTTTGAGGAACCCCCATGCTTGCTGTTTTCCATAATGGCTGTGCTAATTTGCCTTCCGGCTAACAATGTATAAGAGTTTCCTTTTTTCCACATCCTCTTATCCTCTTCAGCACTTTCATCTTTTTGATAATACCCATTCTAACAGGTGTGAGGTGATATCTCATTGTGGTTTTAATTTGCATTTCCCCCCAGTGATAAGTGATGCTGAACATTTTTTCATGTACCTGTTGGCCATTTGTATATCTTCTTTTGAGAAATGTCCTTTTAGGTCCTTTGCCTATTTTTTAAGTAGGTTTCTTTCTTGCTATTAAGTTGAGTACTTTATACATTTTAAATGTTAAACCCCTATCAGATGGGCCCATACATGATTTTGTTACACCATGCAGTGGTCATTTGGAAAATACTGGTTCACTAAGATATGCAGGGCTTTCCAATGTTAACACAATTCTTTTTTTTTTTTTTTTTTTTTGGTTGAGACAGTCTCACACTGTTGCCCAGACTGAAGTGCAGTGGTGCAATCTCGGCTCACCGCAACCTCCACCTCCTGGGTTCAAGTGATTCTCTTGCCTCAGCCTCCCAAGTAGCTGGGATTATAGCACAATTCTTTATATAATATCAAAAATATCATTATCATTGATCTTATCAGCAACATCTTTAAATATTGAGAAGCAGATACAAATTTCCAAAATACTAAATTTTGCTTGAAAGCTCAAATTTTATCATTGGCAACAAATGCTATCAGAATGACAGGCTCATTTTATTAATTTTTGAGAAAACGCCTGCCAGATATCCAAGTCTGAATATTCATATTTTTGTCTATCAGTAATTCAAAGAAAAATGGTTTTCCTACATATAAAAAAAAATCAGGCTGGGCACCATGTCTCATGCCTGTAATCTGAGCATTTTGGGGGCCAAGGCAGGAGGATTGCTTAAGCCCAGGAGTTCTGGGCAACATAGTGAGACACTGTCTCTACAAAAAAAAAAAAAAAAAAAAAAATTAACCAGTCATGGTGGCACACTCCTATAGTTCCAGTTACTTGGAAGGCTGAGGTGGCAGGATCACTTGAGCCCAGGAGGTCAAGGTTGTATTGAGCCATCATCATGCCACTGCACTCTAGCCTGGATGATGAGGGAAGACATTAAAAAAAAAAATCAGTTACCAAAGCTCACAAACTCAAATAATTGCTCAAATGCTTTATGCATGCTTCCCATTTTGTCATACAAAATATTAAAAACTCATGTATGTAAGGGTGGAGAATTTTTTTAATTAATAAATTTACTACTTCAGCAAGGACATTCTTAAGTAAAAGTGGTGTTGCTTTGATTTTGTTTTTGTTTTTTGAGATAGAGTCTCACTGTGCTGTGGCGTGATTTCAGCTCACTGCAATCTCTGCCACCTGGGTTCAAGCTATTCTCCTGCCTCAGGCTTCCAAGTAGCTGGGATTACAGGTGCCTGCCACCACACCTGGCTAATTTTTGTATTTTTAGTAGAGATGGGGTTTCACGTTGGCCAGGCTAGTCTCAAACTCCTGGCTTCAAGTGATCCGCCCACCTTGGCTTCCCAAAGTGCTAGGATTACAGGTGTGAGCCACTGTGCCCATCCGTTTTTGTTTTTGTTTTTGAGACAGAGTCTCACTCTGTCACCCAGGCTGGAGTGCAGTGGCACGATCTCAGCTTGCTGCAACCTCCACCACCTGGGTTCACGTGATTCTCATACCTCAGCTTCCCAAGTAGCTGAGACTGCAAGAATGCACCACCACACCCGGATAATTTTTTTGTATTTTTAGTAGAGATGGGGTTTCACCATGTTGCCCAGGCTGGTCTTGAACTCCTGTCCTCAAGTGATCCACCTGCCAAGGATTCCCAAAGTACTGGGATTACAGGTGTGAACCACTATGTCTGGCCAAAGTGGCTTTTTTTTTTTTTTTTTTAGACAGAGTCTTGCTCTGTCACCAAGGCTGTAGTGCAATGGCGGCATCTTGGCCACCTCACCTGGCTATTTTTATATTTTTAAGAGAGACGGGGTTTCACCATGTTGGCCAGGCTGGTCTCAAACTCCTGACCTCAAGTGACCTGCCTGCCTCGGCCTCTCAAAGTGCTGTGATTACAAGCATGAGCCACTGTGCCTGGACCAAAGTGGCTTTTGAATGATTCTTTGTATGGCAGTGAAGAAAAAAGTGACTACTAGTATAGTTTTGTACTACTGCTTTGATTCATGCTAAATGGGCCAGCAGTGTTACCTATCATTGCTTTTGGACCATCTGTGCAAAAATTAACACACTGAAAAAAGTAAATAAGATATGAAATATTATAAAAATAATTTTAATATTTTGGATCCCCAAAAGAATCTTAAGGATCCCCGGGAGGTCCATGGACCACACTTTCAGAACTGTTGCTTGTCCCATAATCAGGTAATGTGCCAGCTTTTTAGTTAGGGTTCTCTTAAACGTCAGTATTTGAATGTCTTTCTCTGGGGCAATTATTTCTACAGTCTCCTGCCAGGGGGAACTGAACTCACTTTACTTGAAGCAGAGTGCAAAAAGCGGTATACCCAGCAACACTGTCAAAAACAGTAGCAATCTAGGTAGCAAACAAATACGAAAGGCCAATGACTCAGCTACCCTGGGGTTGCAGTCCTGGTTGGGGGAAAGCAAGGCACCAGCAGACTAGCCAGAAATTTAACAAGGAGATGTTAAAAATGAGATAGACATAGAGAACCTTGATAGGCTCTCCATACATCCCAAACTTATTGGAAAGCTGCACACACGTGTAGAAGAGGCCGGAGAGAACTAGAGCTATTCACACATTCCTGGATGACTGCAAGACTGTGCACACATGTAGAAAAGGCCTGAAAGGGCTCAAAAGAAATAAGAGCTAGGGAAGATTTGAAAGCCTAAACTTTGAATGCTTTCTTAGTCCATCTCTTACTTATAACAAAATACCCGAAACCAGATAATTCATAAGAAACAAAATTTATTTTTTACAGTTACAGAGGCTGAGAAGTCCAAGATCAAGGGACCACATCCAGTGAGAGCCTTCTTGCTGGTGGGACTGATATGGTTTGACTGTTTTGTCCCCTATAAATCTCGTTTCATGTGACCTCTGATGTTGGAGGTGGGCCTAGTAGGAGGTGTTTGGGTCATAGGGGTGCATCCCTCATAAATGGCTTGGTGTGTCCTCACAGTAATGAGTGAATTTCAATCTGTGAGTTCATGTGAGATCTGGTTGTTCAAAAGAGCCTGGCAGCTCCTCCCTCTCTCTCTTGCTCCTTCCCTTGCCATGCCACATGCTGGCTCCCCCTTCAGCTTCTGCCATGATTGTAAGCTTCTTGAGGCCTCACATGAGCAGCTGTTGGTGCCATGCTTCATGTACATCCTGCAGAACCATGAACCAAATAAATCTTTTTTCTTTATAAATTACCCACCTTCAAGTATTCCTTCATAGCAACCCCAAAATGGACTAACAGAGGGACTTTCTGTAGAGTTCCAAGGCAACATGGGGTACCACATGGGGAGGAGAATGAGCATGCTAACATGCTTGCACAGGTCTTTTTTCCTCTTCTTATACAGTCACCAGTTCCCCTCCCAAAATAACCCATTAATCCATTTACCCACTAATCCATTAATCTATGAATGGATTAATCCATTTATGAGGACAAAGCCCTCATAATCCAATTACTTCTTAAAGGCCCCACCTCTTAATATTGCTACATTGAGGACTATATTTCAACACAAGTTTCGAAGGAGACAAATATTCAAACCACAGCAAATACATTCTCCAAACCGTACACAGATCTATCAGCAAAGAGTGGGGACCTAACTGGCTTGAGATGTTTGAACCGAACCTCTGACTGATCTTTGGCTGACAAAATATGCTGAAACAAGAGTAATTCTAGAAAGCCTCTCTCTTTAAAAAATGTGAGCGCAGACATTAGCAGCCTCACATTGTAGTGGAGACAAATTCCACAGAATTAGTCCAGACAAGTATATCATACAAACAGCAACCCCCTTTGGGGCAAATCACAATGTAGCATTCCTATAACATAATGTGTACAATGCCAGTTTTTTTTTTTTTTTTTTTTTTGGAGACAGAGTCTCACTCTGTTGCCAGGCTGGAGTGCCGTGGTGCAATCTCGGCTCACTGCAACCTCCGCCTCCTGGATTCAAGCAATTCTCCTGCCTCAGTCTCCTGAGTAGCTGGGAGTACAGGCGTGCTGGCGCCCGGCTAATTTTTGTATTTTTAGTAGAGATAGGGTTTCACCATGTTGGCCAGGATGGTCTCTATCTCTTGACCTCATAATCCGCCCGCCTCAGCCTCCCAAAGTGCTGGGATTATAGGCATGAGCCACTGCACCTGGCCAGCAGTGTGTTCTTTACTTAGGAAACAAGTCAATAGAAATCATCTTTGAGTAATCCCAAACAATAGATTTAGCAAAGACTATTTTAAATATATTTCAAAGAAAAGAGATCACATTTAAATAAAGTAATAAATGATTACAAGTAGGGTTTATTACAGGCATGCATGGCTGTTTCAATATTTGAAAATCAATCAATCTAATCTACCATGTGGATAGGCTAAGAAAAATCACATTTTGTTTTGTTTTTCTTCCCAAGATGGTGGATTGGAAACAGTGTCAGCATGACTCTCCCACTTGGAAAGACAAAATGGTGAGTAGAAATTCATACTGTGAACTTTTTTCTAAGAAGCAATGCAGGAACTGAACAGAAAAACAGAAACCATAGACCCTTTGAAAGAAGCAGCAGGCTGCAGCCTACATCCACTGTGAGCCAGGTGAAAAATTGTAAGTCCTCAGAGTGTGACAGGGGGAGAGACTGCCTCCAGGATATACATCCCCACCAGGTAACCTGGCAATTCAGCCCACAGGGGAAGGCCTTAACCATACCCAGCACTGGAACTAATATAGGGAGTGGTGGGGTAATATAAAAGTAGGAGCAGCAGCAAGCAGAGCCTTGCATGCATTCCTAGTCTCCAGCACAGACTGAGGGAAGCCACTCCTGATTCTACGTCACAGAGGGCCTCACGGAAGTCAACTAGCTCAGGCAGAGGTTGCAGGTTGAAAGAAGCTCCCAACTGAAATTCATATAATCTTGAGTGGGGATGAACTCCCTTGACCAGAACCAGTGGGTGAGTAAGAAGTGTGCTGCAGCCACAGGCACAGGAACCGGGCACTCTTGCTTTGCAGGTAGATTGGGAGGGGGCATGGCCTGAACACTGGTTCCTGTCTCCACAGGGAAGGCTTATGGCCTAGGGCAGTTTTGAGTTCTGAGCTTACACGGCCTGGAATTTAGCTAGCGGCTGCTAGTGAACACTACAGGTGAGAGACCTGCCTTGCCAAGTGCGTGAGAGCTGGGTGAGGCTTGTGAACTCTTTTATGTGGCAGAGGCAGCTATGTTCCTTCCTGAAACATTACCCCAGTGGCCAGAGAAATGCCCCCTAAACCCCCCAGGAGCCTCTGCTTGCCCTGCACATGGAGAGCCAAAGCATGGACCTGCCTAACCCAGCCCCTACCTGGCTTTGCCCCTACACCAGCCCTGGTAGTTTACTACAAGGGACAGCAACTTTTGGGAGCCCTATGGCCATTGCCTGAGAATCCAGAGTACCTCTCTGGGGTAACATAAGGCAATTAACATAAAGCAAAGCAGTTAATCCCACCACTTCTACTGTAGCTGGTGCTCTATTGCAAGTGCCACCTCCTGGCTGGAGGCCAACTGATACATTATAGCATCGTTGGGTAGAATAACACTGTGCCCAGGAAAGAGAAAACTTGTGCATGACCTCAGCTATCACCATCGCCTGCACCACCCTGGCTAACCAGGAGGTCCTGATCTGTCCACATGACAGGTTCATTGCTACTACAAGCAGCATTTGAGACAGCCAATACATGAAGGCTATTTACAACCAAGGAATCTCACAGAGTCTACATCACTCCCCTGCGACCCGCATCAGAAGGGGTGTTGGTACTTGCTGCTGGGAGAATTAAGGACTGGTCACATCACTGGATCTCTTGCAGACACTCCCCAGCACCAGCCTGGAGTGTGGCAGCTCCACTAGGTGGCTAGACGCAGCAGAGCAGCAGCATTCACAGTGGTCTGTTTCTTAGGGAATCCTACTCCTAGGGGAAAACTTCCTAGGGGAATTGGGTGTGCACCACATCAAGGGAACACCCCATGGAACAAAAAAATCCAGATGCAGGCCTTGAGTCCTGGATCTTTCTGCTGATGGAAAGTCTCTTTCAGCAGAGGCACAGTTACAATACTGAGCTCAGCAGGGAAAGTCTGAAGCTCTACCCCAACACACAGGTAACCCTGGTGCTCATGAAGGGTCTTGGAGAAGGGGACTTCTTTTTCCCCTTGTCCACCACTGCAGAAACAACTGGGGCTTTTCCAGTGGGAGCATGTGTGGGTACACCATAGAGAGCCTTGCTGGAAAACTTCAGGGTAACTGCATCCCCACAGTAGAGAGCACCTTCTATGTTCAGACTTGGATGAGAGGTAGACTCACGATTCCTCTCAACTTGGAACATCAACATTCCTGCAGACAAAATGAGGTGCCTGTCTGATCTGTATAGCTGGAACACTGAGTCAGGAGTGTATCTGGGAGGTGGACTGCTTCCCTGCGCCTTGCGGGGGAGCTGATGTGGCTCCCAATCTACCCCCTGATAAGACCTCAGTGTGTTTCACTGAGAGCTCCACCTATCACCTATGTCAAGATTGGGACTTCAGCCCACCATTGGGTACTGCATTTACCTACTACAATAACCACAACCAGTTTCTACCAGAGATGTCTCCCCTACTGGCCTGAAGCCTAAAATATTCAACCCAGTAAATAAAATACAGGGAAAATAAACAAATATAAGTGCACAACACAGGAGAACAAGGTAAGCTTCAAGAGACCTCTGCAATTCCAACCCCATTGGAGACAGTGAGCACAATGCTACTACAACCATTATCTGAGAAAGCCATCAAACAAAGACTTTCTATAACCAAGGAATTAATAGTCTTCACCTCTGAAAGCACCAAGAGTCGAAATAGGCTACAATAAAGTCACATCCTTAAGGGAGAAAAGATAAATAAAAAAAAAAAAACAATCGAATAAAAAATAAATTCAAGACTAATTAGAAGATATAGTCTACCCAAATGAGAGAGAAAAAAAAAACAGAAAAATAATTCTGGTAATATGAAAAAAACAGGATTCTATTACACCCCCAAAAGATCACACTAGCTCTCCAGCAATGGATCCAAACCAAGATGAAATCTCTGAAATGCCAGACAAAGAATTAAAAAAGATTGATTATTAAGTTACTCAAGAAGATACCAGAGAAAGGTGAAAGCCAATATAAAGAAATTTTTTAAAACTTCGGGATATGAATAAAAAATTTTATAAAGAAATAGATATTTTAAAGAAAAGCCAATCAGAACTTCTGGAAATGAAAGACACATTTAGGGAAGTACAATATGCATGGAAAAGTTTTAACGATAGACTAGAACAAGTAGAATAAATAGTTTCAGAGCTCAAAGACATAGTTTGCAAATTAATAATCAGACAAAAATAAAGAAAAAAATCAAAAGAAGTGAATAAAGTCTCCAAGAAATATGGGATCATGTAAAATGGCCAAACCTAAGAATAACTGGTGTTGCTGAGAGAGAAGACAGCAAAGAGTTTGGAAATTTTATTTGAGGGAATAATTGAGGAAAACTTCTCTGGCCTTGCTAGAGATATAGATATCCAAATACAAGAAGCTCAAAAAATTCCTGGGAGATTCATCACAAAAAGGACTTCACCAAGGCATATATGATAATCAGTCTATCTAAAGTCAACATGACAGAAAGAATTCTGAGAGCAGTGAGACAAACGCACTGGGTAACCTATAAAGGAAAACCTATCAGACTAACTGCAGGCTTCTCACCAGAAACTTTACAATCCAAAAGGGATTGGGGTCCTACCTTTAGCCTCCTTAAACAATAACTGTCAGCTAAGAATTTTGTATCCAGCAAAACTAAGTTTCATACATGAATAAAGTCATTTTCAGACAAACAAATGCTGATGGAATTTGTCACTACCAGACCAGCCCTACAAGAAATGCTGAAATGAGTTCTAAATCCTGAAATAAAAGGTTGATATGCACCAGAAGAGAACCTCTTGAAAGCATAAAACACACAGGGCCCATAAAACAATAACAACATGAAGAAAACAAGTATCTAGGTAACAATTAACATGATGACTGGAACAATACCTCACATCTCAATATTCACATTGAATGTAAATGGTCTAAATGCTCCACTTAAAAGATACAGATTGACAGAATGGCTTAAAAAAATCACAAACCAAATATTTGCAGTCTTCAAGAGACTCACCTAACATGTAAGGATTCATATAAACTCAAGGTAAAGGGGTAGAAAAAGATATTCCATGCAAATGGAAACCAAAAGCGAGCAGCAGTAGCTATTCTTTTTTTGGTTTTTTGTTTTTTGAGCCAGGGTTTCACTCTTGTGGCCCAGGCTGGAGTGCAATGGCACGATCTCAGCTCACTGCAACCTCCGCCTCCTGGGTCAAGCAATTCTGCATCAGCCTCTCCAGTAGCTGGGATTACAGGCATGAGCCACCACACTGGGCCAATTTTGTATTTTTACTAGAGACAGGGTTTCACCATTTGGCCTGGCTGGTCTGGAACTCCTGATCTCAGGTGATCTACCCGCCTTGGCCTCCCAAAGTGCTAGGATTACAGGTGTGAACTTCTGCACCCAGTCAGTAGTAGCTATTCTTATGTCAGATAAAACAGACTTTAAAGCAACAACAGTTAAAAAAAAAAAAGACACAGAAGGTCATTATATAACGATAAAAGGATCAATTCAACAAGAAGATTTTACAATCTTAAATTTATATGCACCTAACACTGGAACTCTCAGATTCATAAAACATTTACTACTAGACCTAAGAAATAAAATAGCAACACAAGAGTAGTGGGAGACTTCAACCACTCCACTGACAGCACTAGACAGATCAAGACAGAAAGTCAACAAAGAAACAATGGACTTAAACTATACTCTAGAATAAATGGACCTAACAGACACTTACAGAACATTCTTCCCAAGAACTGCAGAATACAAATTCTTCCCTTCAGCATATGAAACATTCTCCAAGATAGACCATATGAGAGGCCACAAAACAAGTCTCAACAAATTTACAAATATCAAAATCATATCAAATATCTTCTAAGACTACAGTGGAATAAAACCAGAAATCAACTACAAAAGGGACCCTCAAAACTATACAAATACACAGAAATTAAACAGTCTGCTCTTGAATGATTTTTGGGTTAATAATGAAATCAAGATGGAAAGTTTAGGCTGGGTGTAGTGGCTCATGCCTGTAATCCCACCACTTTGGGAGGCCAAGGTGGGCAGATCACCTGAGGTCAGGAGTTAGAGACCAGCCTGGCCAACATGGCAAAACCCCATCTCTACTAAAAATACAAAAATTAGCCAGGCATTCTGGCACACGCCTGTAGTCCCAGCTACTCAGGAGGCAGAGGCTGGTGAATCGCTTGAACCTGGGAGGCAGAGGTTGCAGTGAGCCAAGATCATGCCACTGCACTACAACCTGGGCGACAGAGCGAGATTCTGTCTCAAAAAGAAAAAAAAAAGGAAATTTAAAAATTCCTTGAAATGAAGGATAATAGTGACACAAGTTATCATTACCTCTGGGATAGGACAAAAGCAGTGCTAAGGGAAAGTCTGTAGCACTAAACGCCTATATCAAGAAGTCTAAAAGATCACAAATTGACAACTTAACATCATACCTCAAGGAACTAGAGAAACAAGAACTAAACCCAAATCTAGCAAAAGAAAGGAAGTAACAAAGATCTGAACAGAACCAAATGAAAATTAAATTAAAAAAAATACAAAATATCAATGAAACAAAAAAGCTGGTTCTTTGAAAAGATAAACAAAATTGATAGACCATTAGCCAGACTGACCAAGAAAAGAAGACTCAAATACACTCAATTAGAAATGAAACTGGAGACATTACAATGAACACCATAGCAATAGAAAAAATCATTCAAGTCTACTATGAACCCCTCTATGGAGATAAACAGAAAAGCTAAAGGAAATGGATAAATTCCTGGAAACATACAACCCTCCTAGATTAAATCAGGAAGAAACAGAAGCCCTGAACAGACCAATAACAAGCAGTGAGACTGAATCAGTAATTTCAAAAAAGATTGCCAACAAGAAAAGCCCAGGACCAGATGGATTAATGGATAAATTCTATCAGACATTCAAAGAAGAACTGGTGCCAATCCTACTGAAACTATTCCAAATGACTGAGAAAGAGGGAATCCTCCCTAACTCATTCTATGAAACTGGTATATCCCTGATAGCCAAACCAGGAAAGGACATACAAAAAAAGAAAATGACAGACCAATATCCCTAATGAACATGGAGGCAAAAATCATCAACAAAATACTAGCTAACAAAATCCAACAGCATATCAAAAATATAATACACCATGATCAAGTGGACTTCATCCAAGGAATGCAGGGATGGTTTAACATACTCATGTCAATAAATGTGATATATCACATAAACAGAATTTAAAACAAAAACTATATGATCATTTCAATAGTTGCAGAAAAAGGATTCAATAAAATCCAGCATTTCTTTATGATAAAAACACTCAACAAACTAGGCATAGAAGGGACTTATCTCAAAATAACAAAAGCCATATATGACAAAGCTACAGCTAACATCATGCTCAATGGGGAAAAAGTGAAAGCATTCCCCCCTGAGAACTGGAACAAGACAAGGATGTTTACTTTCACCAGTTCTATTCAATATAGTACTGGAAGTCATAGCCAGAGCAATCAGGCCAAGAGAAAGAAATAAAGGGCATCCAAATTGGAAAAGAGGAAGTCAAACTATAGCTGTTTGCAGATGATCTCATCATATACCTAGAAAACCCTAAAGACTCCTCAAAAAGACGCATAGATTTGATAAACAAATTCAGTTGGCTGGGCGTGGTGGCTCATGCCTGTAATCCCAGCACTTTGGGAGGCCAAGGCAGGTGGATCACCTGAGTTCAGGAGTTCGACACCAGTCTGACCAACATGGTGAAACTGTCTGTACTAAAAATACGAAAATTAGCCAGGCATGGTGGTGGGTGGCTGTAGTCCCAGCTACTTGGGAGGCTGAGACAGGAGAATCGTTTGAACTTCAGAGGCGGAGGTTGCAGTGAGCCAAGTCTGGGCCACTGCACTCCAGAACAAGACTCCATCTCAAAAAAAAAAGAAAAAAAAAATCAGTCAAGTCTCAGATTACAAAATCAATGTACACAAATGAGTAGCACTGCTACACATCAACAACGACCAAGCTGAGAATCCAATTAGGAGCTCAATCCCTTTTATAACAGCTGCAAAACAAACAAATAAACAAAAAACCAACCTAGGAATATACTTAACCAAGGAGGTGAAAGAGCTATACAAGGAGAGCTACAAAACCCTGCTGAAAGAAATCATAGATGACACAAACAAATGTAAACACGTCCCATCCTCATGGATTGGAAGAATATTGTGAAAATGACCATACTGCCCAAAGCAATCTACAGATTCAATGCAATTCCTGTCAAAATGCAAACATTATTTTTCACAGAATTAAAGAAAACATCCTATAATTCATATGGAACCAAAAAAGAGCCTGAATAACCAAAGCAATCCTAAGAAAAAGAACAAATCTGGAGGCATCACATTACCAGACTTCAAATTATACTACAAGGCTATAGTTACTGATGTGGTTTGGACCTGTCTCCCCACCAAATTTCATGTCAAATTGTAATCCCCAGTGTTGGAGGTGGGGCCTGGTGGGAAGTGACTGGATCATGGGGGTGGAGTCCTCATGAATAGTTTAGCACCATCCCTTCGGTGCTGTTCTCATGACAGTGAGTAAGTTATCACAAGATCTGGTTGTTTTTAAAGCGTGTAGTGCCAGCCGGGCGTGGTGTCTCATGCCCCATGTGAAAATCCCAGCACTTTGAGAGGCCGAAGTGGGTGGATCACCTGAGGTCAGGAGTTTGAGACCAGCCTGGCCAACATGGTGAAACCCCATCTCTACTAAACATACAAAAAAATTAGCTGTGCATGGTGATGGGCGCCTGTAATCGCAGCTACTTGGGAGGCTGAGGCAGGAGAATCGCTTGAACTTGGGAGGCGGAGGTTGCAGTGAGCCAAGATGGTGCCATTGCACTCCAGCCTGGGCAAAAAGAGTGAAACTCCGTCTCCAAAAAAAAAAAAAGTGTAGCACCTCCCACCTCTCTCTCTCTCACTCCTTCTCTGGCCACGTAAGATGTGCCTAATTCCCTTTTGCCTTTCACCATGATTGTAAGTTTCCTGAGGCCTCCCCAGAAGCAGAAGCCGCTATGCTTCCTGTACAGCCTATAGAACCATGAGCCAATTAAACCTCTTTTCTTTATAAATTACCCGGTCTCGGGTATTTCTTTACAGCAGTGCAAAAACAGACTAATACAGTACCAAAACAGCATAGTTCTGGTATAACAGTAGGCATGTAGACCAATGGAACTGAGTAGAGAACCCAGAGGTAAAGCCAAATACATAGAGCCAACTGATCCTGGACAAAACATACAAAAACATAAATTGGCAAATGGACACCCTATTTAATACATGGTGCTGGGAAACTGGCTAGCCACATGTAGAAGAATGAAACTGGATCCCCATTTCTAACCTTACACAAAAATCAACTCAAGATGGATGGAAGACTTAAATCTAAGACCCAAAACCATACAAATTCTGGAAGATAACCTAGGAAAAACTCTTTTGGATATTGGCCTAGGCAAGTAATTCATGACTAAGACCCCCAAAGCAAATGTAACAAAACAAAAATAAATAAATGGAATCTAATTAAACTAAAAAACTTCCGTGCAGCAAAAGAAATAATCATCAGAGTAAACAGACAACCCAGAGAATGGGAGAAAATATTTGTAAAGCATACATTTGACAATGGCCTAATATCCAGAATCTACAAAAAACTCAAGCAAATCAGCAGGAAAAAAACCCCTACAAATCATCCCATCAAAAAGTGGGCAAATGACATGAACAGACATTTCTCAACAGAAGATATACAAATGGCCAAAAAATGTATGTAAAGATGCTCAACATCACTAATCATCAGGGAAATGCAAAGTAAAGCCACCCTACTCCTGCAATAACAGCTATTTAAAAAGCTAAACAACAATATATGTTGGTGTGGATGTGGTGAAAAGGGAACACTTTCATACACTGCTGGTGGGAATGTAAATTAGTACCATCTCTATGGAAAAGTTTGAAGATTTCCAAAAAAATTAAGAGTAGATCTACCATTTGATCCAGCAATCTCACTACTGGGTATCTACTCAAACGAAAAGAAGTAATTATATCAAAAGGACACCTGCACAGGTATGTTTATTGCAGCACAATTCACAGTTGCAAAGATATGGAACCAACTTAAGTGCCCATCGACCAATAAGCGGATAAAGAAAATGTGGTATATGTATACCATGGAATACTACTCAGCCACAAAAAAGAACAAATTAATGTCTTTTGCAACAACATGGATGGAGCTGGTGGCCATTATTTTAAGTGAAGTAACTCAGGAATGAAAAACAAAATATCATATGTTGTCACTTATAAGTGAGAACTAAGCTTATAAGTGACAACGTATGGTATAAGTGGGTACATAAAGGCATACAGAGTGATATAATGGACTATGGAAAATGAGAAGCAGGAGGGGAGTGGAGGGTGAGAAATAACAATCTACATATTGGGTACAACGTACACTACTCAGGTGATAAGTGCACTAAAATCTCAGACTTTCTTTACCACCATATAATTCATCTATGCAACCAAAAACCATTTGTACCCCCAAAGCTATTGAAATTTTAAAAATTCATTGGAATAACATAAAAACAAAGATAAAAGACAAAAAAGAAGAGAAATTTCAAAATATATATTTTAAAAATCCATATGATCATGACTATACTAATAAATACAGAAAATCATTTGACAAAATTCATAGCATTCATAAGAACTCTCAAAAAACTAGCAATAGTGGGAAATTTCCTAAACTTGATAAAGATTTTCTTAAAAATAACTACAGCTAACATACTTAACAGTGAAAGACTCAATGTCTTCCATGTAAGAACAAGGCAAGGATGTCTTCTCTCACCATTTTTTTTTCATATCTGTGCTGGAAGTTCTAAGGCAAGCAAAAGCAGTTAGGTGATGCCACATAAATGATGGAGTAGGGAGTTCCAATAATCAGTCCAGTCCCTCCACTGAAGCATCCATTAAGCTGGCAAAATCTGACAGAATCAACTTTTTCAAACTCTGGATTCTAATACAAAACTGGCGGCAACCAGTGAAGTGCTTAACGAAAAAAGAAAATTTTTTTGCTTCCTTTCTTATCAATTCCATTTCCCAGGTCACCAATAGCAATGGGAACAGGGACCTGCATTCCTAGTGTGGCTTTCTGATGCCAATAACCATGTTTCCCAAAAATTATGGCTCTGAGTTTTTTATTTATTTATTTATTGAGACAGTATCTTGCTCTGTCGCCCAGGCTGGAGTGCAGTGGTGCCATCTCAGCTCACTGCAATCTCCACCTCCTGGGTTCATGCCATTCTCCTGCTTTAGCCTCCCAAGTAGCTGGGACTACAGGCACCCGCCACCACACCTGGCTAATTTTTTTGTATTTTTAGTAGAGATTGGTTTTCACCGTGTTAGCCAGGATGGTCTCGATCTCCTGACCTCGTGATCCGCCCACCTCGGCCTCCCAAAGTGCTGGGAATACAGGCGTGAGCCACCGCGCCCGGCCTGGCTCTGAGTTTTGACCTGACAATTCCCTAAGGGACTGGTGCATAGGATAAGCTCTTTTACAACCCCTTCAGGCTAGAGTGGCTTTCCAGGTGACATCTGTCAAAAGCATTCAGACATATACTACACATAGCTGTCTGGATCAAGGTGTGGTGGATGGGGCAGGAGCTGGTGGGTGGTATACAGAATCAAACATCTGGAAAGAAGAAAGCTGAGGCAGAAGTTTCTTGGGAATTAATGGTTTTGAAGGGCTACTGCGTATACCGGAGAACCCAGAGTGCAATATGCATGCATGAGGCTGGGAACATGCTCATAAAAAAAGAATGATAGAACCCTAGGCTTGCACCTTTGGCTGATTTTTGGACTCTGTGCAAGTAGGAGGTAAAGACTAAGTCACAGTCATAGATAGCCTGGCTAAGCATTGAAGGAATCCCTCAGCTCAGATCCAATCTGCAAAGACTAGGAGAGTTTTTTGGTTTTGGTTTCTTTTTGGCCCCAGCCATTAAGGCAAATCTCTGTGAAATAACTGACTGCTAAAATAAGAGAAGAGACTTCAGTGACCACACAAGACAAGGAATATAGTATTTGCAAATATAATTTGGAAAAGTCACTAAACAAATGGATGATGGCAAACACCTACAATCAACAACAGCAAACACTGGGGAGGTGGGAGAATCAGCTTTTCACATTATAATATTCCAAATATCCCCCTTTACTTTATTTTATTTTATTTATTTATATATTTTTGAGATGGAGTCTCACTCTGTTGCCCAGGCTGGAGTCCAATGGTGTGATCTTGGCTCACTGCAACCTCCGCCTCCCGGGTTCAAGCCTACTTTCTCTTTACCTCAGCCTCCCATATAGCTGGGATTACAGGCACACCCCACCACACCTGGCTAATTTTTGTGTTTTTAGTAGAGGCGGGTTTCACCATGTTGGCCTGACTGGTCTTGAACTCCTGACCTCAAGTGATCTGCCTGCCTTGGCCTCCCAATGTGCTGGGATTACAGGCGTGAGCCACCATACCCAGCCCAAATATCCCATTTTTAATAAAAAAATTGTATGGCATACAAAAAAACAGGAAAGTATGGCTAGCCAACAGGAATAAAGAAATTAATAGAAACCATCCTTGAGGAAGCCCAGACTTAATATAAAAGGCTTTAAATCACCTGTCCTAAATATACTCAAAGAGCTGAAGGAAACCAAGAACAAAGAACTAGAAAGAACCAAGAATATAATATATAAACAAATAGAGAATATCAATACATAGATAGAAAATATAAAAAGAAATTCCAATAGCAATTCTAGAGTAGGTGTTTAGTCATGAGAGAGCTCCACCATCATGAATGAATTAATGACCCTATAAAAAGGGTTTGTGGGAGTGGATTTGCTCTCTCTTCTCCTTCCACCTTCCACTATGTGAGGATGCAGCAAGACCCACACAAGATGCTGGTGCTTTGATCTTGGACTTCCCAGGTTTCAATACTGCGAGAAACAAATTTCTGTCCTTCATAAATTAGCCAGTCTGTGGTATTTTATTATAGCAGCATAAAACAAAGTAAGATACCTCTTCTTACCACTTCTATTCAATAATGTAATGAAGATTCTAACTAATGGAATAAGGCAATTTTTTAAGGAGAAGGAAGAGAAATTGCATCCAGATTGATAAGAAATAGTAAAACTGTCTTTATTCACAGATGACATGATCCAAATAGTAGTAAACCCTAAACAATCCCCCCAAATACTACCAGAACTAATAAATGAGTTCAATAAGGCAACAAGACACAGATCAGTATATGAATGTCAACTGTATTTAGCAATGAACAATCTGAATATCAAATTAAGAAAACAATATGTTCACAATATTATCAAAAACAATAAAGAGCTGCGCACAGTGGCAAACACTTGTAGTCCCTGCTATGTGGAGGATGGGGCAGGAGGATCACTTGAGCACAGGAGTCGAGGTTATAGTACACTATGATCACACCTGTGAATAGCCACTGTACTCCAGCCTGGGCAAAAGAACAAGACCCCGTCTCAAAAAAAAAAAAAAAAAAAAAAAAAAAAGAATGTAACAGGAATAAATTTAATAAAAGAAGTGTAAGACTTATATACTGAAAACTCCAAAACACTGCTCAAATTATAGATCTAAAGAAATGGAGAGATCATTCCAGGTTCGTGGACAGGAAAACTCAGCATTGTTATCAATTAGCTATCCCCGTCAAAATCCAAGATTTTTAAGAAACTTACAGGCTGATTGTAAAGTTTACATAGAAATGCATGTAACTTAGAGTAGCAAAAACAATTTTGAAAAAGAACAACACTGGAGGACTTATACTACTCATTTCAAAACTTTATAAAGCCACAGTAATCAAAACAGTGTGGTACTAGCATAAAGATAGATATATAGATTAATGAAACAGAATAGAGGTCAAGCAATAAGGTCACCTATATATAGTGAATTTTCAATTAAGGTGCCAGGCCAATTCAACTAAAAAAAGACAGTCTTCTCAACAAATGGTGCTGAAACAATTGAATAGTTTGACGGTCTGACAGTTTCCTAGAAGGTTAAATTTACCATGCAACTCAGCAATTCCACTCCTAGGTATTTCTCCCAGAGAATTGAAAACAGATGTCCACAGAAATAATTGTGGACATTAATGCTGTGTGGCAGCATTAATCATAAGAACCAAAGCTAGAAAAAAAGAATCCAAATACCCACCAACTGGTGAAAGGATAAACAAGGCTGGTGTGGTGGCTCACACCTGCAATCCCAGCACTTTGAAAGGCCAAGGCAGGTGGATCACCTGAGGTCAGGAGTTTGACCTCAGCCTGGCCAACATGTGGAAACCCCGTTTCTACTAAAAACATAAAAATAGCCAGGCGTGGTGGCAAGCGCCTGTAATCCCAACTATTCCAGAGGCTGAGGCAGGAGAATGGCTTGAACCTGGAAAGTGGAGGCTGCAGTGAGCCAAAATCACGCCACCGCACTCCAGTCTGGGAGACAGAGCGAGACTCCATCTCAAAAACATAAAAAAAAAAAAATTAAAATTAAAAAAAAAAAGGCCAGGTGCGGTGGCTCACGCCTGTAATCCGAGCACTTTGGGAGGCCGAGGTGGGCAGATCACCAGGTCAGGAGATCGAGACCATCCTCGCTAACATGGTGAAACCCTGCCTCTACTAAAAATACAAAAAATTAGCTGGGCGTGGTGGTGGGCGCCTGTAGTCCCAGCTACTCGGGAGGCTGAGGCAGAAGAATGGCGTGAACTCGGGAGGCAGAGCTTACAGTGAGCCGAGATAGCACCACTGCACTCCAGCCTGGGTGTGCAGAGCGAGACTCTGTCTAAAAAAAAAAGAAGATAAAGAAGATTTGATATCTATACAAGAAAATACTACTCAGAAATATAAAGAAACAATTGAGCTCAGGAGGTCGACACTGCAGTGAGTCAAGATCACAATGCTGCACTCCAGCCTGGAAAACAGAGGGAGAACCTATTTCAAAAATATACATATCACACCAAGAATGAACCTTAAAAACATGCTAAATGAAAAAAGCCATATTCAAAGGTCTACATATTACATGATTCTTTTAGGGATTAAGTCACCATTTCCCCCAATCACAAAAGAAGGATGTATCAACAAGATATTATTATTATTATTATTATTATTATTATTATTATTATTTTTTTTTTTTTGAGATGGAGTCTCACTCTGTCACCCAGGCTGGAGTGCAGTGGCATGATCTCGGCTTACTGCAAGCTCCGCCTCCCGGGTTCACGCCATTCTCCTGCCTTAGCCTCCCGAGTAGCTGGGACCACAGGCACCCATCACCATGCCTGGCTAATTTGTTTTGTATTTTTAGTAGAGATGGGGTTTCACCGTGTTAGCCAGGATGGTCTTGATCTCCTGACTTCGTGATCCGCCTGCCTCAGCCTCCCAAAGTGCTGGGATTACAGGCGTGAGCCACTGCGCCCGGCCAGATATTATTTTTTTAATGCAGTTTTCCAGTCACAGGATTATTTTTCCCAACTATTTAGGCATCTTCTGCTCTGCCATTCACCATACTCTGCCCTTCTTTCCCCTATACTGAAGTGCCCAAGATAATAAAATAATCATAAGACTACTTAGGGAAACTTATTTGCAATCTTGGGAGATATTAGACAAATGTATTATACCTGAAACCTTGTGCATCTTTTCAGATTTTCTCAACCACCTCATTTCTCATTTTGGTCAGTGACCCTCTACTGGGTCACTCCTCTGCTTTCAGACCTAGTTAAAACACCACACTTCAGGGTATAGTATAAAAAGCTTCCTAAGTAGCTGCCAATGGGCTGGATGATACAACCTGAAAGCTTAGAGAAGTTAGTTCCCCATGAGGACCTATGACCAGTATTTCCAAGACTAATGAGAAGACAAAGACATAGAAGGGTGCTGGGCATATTTTAAGAAGGAAAGGGTACATACAGCATACACAGGGAGTTCTTACATTTCATGATACCATGCTAATGCAAACTTGTTCATACTGGAGCCTTGTTCTTGCTTTGCATAGTTCTCTACCAGGCAAGGCAAAGCAAGGACATGGTTCTTATGTGCATGAATTACTGTAACAAGATGCCAGGCAAAGCAAGGACTACACACACACACACACAACACAGACACATACACGCACACACACTTGGATTTGAGAGCCTGTCATGTGAAATGTGCTCATATTCCATACTCTGGACAATATACCTAGGTAGCTAAAATGAGATCTTGGGTTTAAGAAACTTAGGCTATGTTACTTAAGTGAGATAAGCTATACAGTTTTCTTTTAAACATCTGTTTCTATATCAGTATTTCATTGTAAATCATCAAAAAAAGTCTATAAATAATAAGTTCTGCATTAGGGTAACTGCAGAGGTTCAAAGTTTGCAGTTGCCATTCAAGAGAGCAAAAATGTAACAAAAATTTTTGTTGCCGAGTATCTTGAGCCCCCATGTCTACTAATGGCAGAACACTGAAATTTCATCCATTTAAGAGAACTGTCTTGATTTAAAGCAGTTTTTAGGAGAGTTAGTTTATCAAATTCAAGAGGATCTAAATTTCCAAAGGGCTTAACTCATGTCAGCACTAAGAAGGGGTGTCCTTACTGTTTGGTCCATACTATCTTGAGCTTGGTCCTTGCTGCCTGCCACTTGTAAGATCCCAGTTTCAGAAATGTGGTCTTGCCATCAGCCTCTTACCACTTCATGTTCATGCTCACGTTCAGGGTCCTGCTACAGATGTCAGAGATCCATTGTCTACCATCCTTATCTAAGCCATAGGCTTCTTCCTGATGGCCCCTTAGCACCTTTCCTCTTCCCTCACATTTAGGGGCTTTCCCTGGACTTCCCTATGTGGGATCCTGTGAGGAGAGCTTTTCCCTGCAAGTCTCATAACCCCCATTCACTATAAGGTAGTTCATTTTTCTCATATAATACAAAGTGTGGAGGAGAGCAGATGCTGGCATTGACTCAACAGCTCAATAATGTCAGAACTCTTGGTTGGTATTATTGACCTAACCTACCCTTTGTGGTCACAAGATGGCTGCAGCAGCTCTGATCATCACACAACCACATTCAAACCTAAGCATGATGCAGGCGGGTGCAGTGGCTCACAGCAGTAATCCCAGCACTCTGGGAGCCCAAGGTGGGAGGACTGTCTGAGCCCCGGAGTTCAAGACCAGCCTGGGCAACATAGCAAGACTCCGTCTCTAAAATAGAAAAAAATTAGCCGGGCATGGCGGTGTGCGCCTAAAGTCCAAGTTATGTGGGAAGCTGAGGTAGGAGGATCGTTTGAGTTGGGGAGGTCAAGGCAGCAGTGAGCCATGACCACGCCCCTGCACTTCAGCCTGGGTGACAAAGCAAGACTCTGGGGTGGGTGGGGGGAGGGAGAAGAAAAGAAAGAAACCCTCTCCCTACCACTGCTCTTTACATCTCACTGATCAAATCTGGTCACATGCCTACCCCTAGACAAAAAACTAGGGTAACTTTCCTGAGATCCATACCTCAACAAAATCAAGGTTCTCCCAGCAAGGGGATATTTGGGTAGGCAAGTAACAGTGCCTGCCACAGCACCTCCGTGTCTTTAGCCAGAGCATTCTTCAAGCCTCTTACTGCTGTGGGGCCATGATGTACACAACCCTTCCCTAGAAGCTTTGTGGTCTCAGGTTATGCCCTGGGGAAAAAATGCAGATCAACCATCCCCTGACCCTGGACTCCCCTTAATCCATACAGGTAGTCCTACCATGCCCATGCCGGAGTGTGCACAGGGACCACTTCTCCAGCACTCAGCAGTCTGACTGGTTTCATTTCCTCTCATCTTACTGCTTGCTAGTAACTCTTCTTGGATGGAAAAAAAGACATGGTTGAATATGCATCTTCCTCTAGTCCACTGCATATAACTCATTGTTCTCAGCTCTCCAGGTTTACCTCTTCAAATTTATGCAGAACTACAAAAAATCATTTTCTCTGAAGTAACTGCTTCTGTCATTTTCAGCCAATTTTGGCCTCAAAGCTAAAAATACATTGCTTGGTCATTGCCGAGTTATTTGTCCTTCCTTCCATGGGGCAGTAAGCTAAGACTTTTAGCCTAATTCTCATGATGGAACAACTTCAAAGAAAAGGGAAAAACAAACTGCTTTATGAAAATGTACCATTATGGTCAGGACTTCAATAGTGAGGAAGGCAGTGTGTGCGTAATAAACAGGGAAGTATATGTGAACTCTATACTTTCTGTTCAATTTTGCTGTGAAACTAAAATTGCTCAAGAAATTAACTATTACTTTAAAAAATGCTTTATTGTTCCAGTTCTGTACCATGCCCTGTGATAGAAGTCATATATATTGTAGGGTCCAAGTAATGTGGGAAGCCTCCGCAACTAACCAGCTTTCTCTGCTCCTCTGCTTGCAATTGAGAACAGTCCCACACAACTCTGGCTGAGCCTCATCAGACTCCCAGTAAAAATTTCTGAAGCCCAGGGTCAGGAGGAGTGCTGCCTGAGGCCACTTGGTGTTTTTATGCGTGTGTTTCTTTAAATGGCAGGAGTGGAACAGAGCTTGTCAGTCTTTGCCAAGTTTTTTTTTCCTAATGCCGATTACTGCAGATAACTATCTGTGTTATTTCCTTTCTCCCCTCCTTACTAGTGGGACCCTGATTGTATTCAGCCTGGCAATCAGTCCTGCCAGGACCACTTTCCAGGATTCCTTGGTCTAGTCTGTGATAGTTCCAAGGGATTACACGTAAAGGAGTCACTAGGTGGCATTTCTTGAGAAAACTAAATGAATTCAACCATGAAAGTGTCCCTTCTGCCTTTTCCTTTTTCCATCTTCATGAATGGAAAAACGATGTGGCCAGTTATAGCAGTCAGTTGTTACAGAGGTAACCTTGAGAATGGAAACCATGTGTTAGGGCTGGAAGAAAAGCTAGAAACAATCCAGGACATTGGTCACGAAGCTTCCGTATCACTGGGGTACCTCATTTCTACCCGTGTTTCTGATGTTACCAGTTCAATGCAGTTACACCAACCCTGCATGCTTACTTATGGATCGTTTTTAAGTCAAACTAAAATAAGTTATGGGTTTCTATCAAGACGTAGGATTTCAGAATCCCAAGGAGTCTGATGCTTCCTTCAGGTCAGCCATTCAACCAGCAAACAAAACATTGCTCAGAACAAAGATTGATGACCAGTCCTAAGAGGGCCCACCTCCTTTCCCAGCCCTCCCCATAGGACCCCAACAACAGAAAGCAAAGTAGGAAATAAAATGGGGGGAGAGCAAGGAACCTAGAAAATTACTTCAATGCAGTAGGAAAAAGGCTAGCTGATGTGACTCAAGTACTTCAGTAAAAATGGTTAGACACAAATTTAGAATACTTTAAGTGAAACTAGAAACACTTTTTTTAAGACGGTCTTGCTCTGTCGTCCAAGCTGGAGTGCAATAGCGCAATCTCTGGTCACTGCAACCTCCACCTCCCTGGTTCAAGCGGTTCTCCTACATCAGCCTCACAAGTAGCCCACCACCATGCCAGCTACTTTTTATTTTTAGTAAGATGGGGTTTCATCATGTTGGCCAGGCTGGTCTCGAACTCTTGACCTCAGGGGATCTGCCTGCCTTGGCCTCCCAAAGTGCTGTGATTACAGGCGTGAACCACTAGGCCAGGCAGAAATACTGATTTTGAAATTACCCCAATCCTATCACACCTCATTTCCTTGCTCTTTTCCTACGCATCTTCGCCTAAATCAGTGCACTTGAAATTGATGCAATTTTGCCACAACTTAAATCTTCAACTTTAAAGAGCTGTACCATGTAAGGTACCTTAGAAAACATACCCAACCATCTCAATTCATAAAGGAAATTTAAAGCCCCAAGTATGAGAACATCCCTAGAACACGATTCCTTCCTTCCACTGGAGCAAGGGGCTGGGCAGCAGTGGGGCAGGATGGGAAACTCCACTGAATTTCCTTTCAACCTTCTCACCCCTGGAGACTTTTAAATGTATTATTGCTCATGATCAGGCAACGGTGGTTCCCACCTGTAATCCCAGCACTTTGGAAGGCCACGGCCAGTGGATCACTTGAGGCCAGGAGTTCAAGACCAGCCTGGCCAACATAGTGAAACCCTGTCTCTAATAAAAATACAAAAAATTACCTAAATCCTGTCTACTCTACCCAGGAGGTGGAGGTTGCAGCATTGAGTTGAGATCACACCACTGCACTCTAGCCTGGGAAACAGAGTGAGATTTTGTCTCAAAAAATAAAATAAAATACTACTGTTCATAGTAGTTGGAAAAAGATGGAATGCTAATGCACAAATTCCAGTCTCATTCCTAGAATGATAAATGCTCAGACTAGACTAGTGAAATGAGAGATAAGAGTTTTTACAAGGTAGTGTCTGCTTGAGCAAACTCAAACAATGATTACTCAAGTAAAGAAAGGAGGCTGTCCTGGCCAGCACTTTGGGAGGTAAAGGCCAGAGGATAATCAGGAGTTCAAGACCAGTCTGGGCAATATGGTGAAACCGTCTCTACAAAAATAAAATTAGCCAGGCATGGTTGTGTGCACCTGTAGTCCCAGTTACTAGGAAGCTTGAGTCCGGGAGGTCAAGGCTGCAGTGAGCTGTGATCATTTCACTACACTCCAGCATGGGTGACGGAATGAGACCATCTCAAAAACAAAACAAAAAGGAGGGTGATCCTGAGCAGTTAATTGTACAAAGTCGCACAAGTGTTTACAAAAATGGAAGAGCTGGAAATTGCTCGTGTTAGCTTTATTAAAACATCTGTAAATGACCATCCAATCACCAAATTATTGCTAATGAAAAATGAAACTAAGAACAAATCATAATTACAAATGAAAAATGCATCTAATACTGCAAGGATGGGGATAAGGGTTAAGGATGACTTAAAAAGCACAAGTTTTGAAGTATGCAGTGTTTTTATTCAAAAGATGTATAACTTTTAACAAAACATGTAACACCATTACCCAGTCAAGACAACCACTTTCATTTTATTGACCTTCCAGTTCTTGTACATATTAAACAGACAAATCACTGTTACATACCATAATGAGCAGCAGCTCAATTACCCATTCCCAAACCATGCAATTCCACCCCAGCCGCCCCAAATTTTAAATCCAGAAGACAAACCTAGAAAAGCGGCAAGATAAATATTTACAAACATTGTAGAAAAACAGCAATATTTCAAGTTTTGTTAAATTCTTTCCTTCAGACATAATGTAGACATGGAGGAGGAACAGCTGAGAGTCTCTGCATCACAGAAAGAGAAACCTGAGCAAAAACAAAACCATGCTTTCTAAACTTTCCAGTGACACCAAAAGGGAGAGACACTAGCAACTAAGTGTACTTCAGAAGTCTCAAATTCTCATTAGTTGACTCTCAGTTATCAATGTCAGCACCATGCTGCAGTTTATAATCACTAACGCAAACACTGCTCTCTTTGATATTCTTGCAATGTTTTCATTTGAAAAAACCTACAGAAAGAACTCTGCTTACACCAAAGCAAAGTAGCAAGGAAACAGGTTATCGGTGAATAATAAGGCCCTAAGAAAGGCAGCAGGTCGTATAGTTACCTCCTTGTGGGCAAAATCCCTGCCCTAAAACTATGCAACCTACTACCTCTTCCTAGGAACCCATTTTTTTTTTTCTTGCTGGTCTTCTACTTGGCAGATGCACTTCAAATTAACCTGTTAAATTAGGTCATGTTCTTTGAGTTTTGTTTCAAATTCAATCTAATCAGAATTCTTTAACTAATGCTTTTGAAAAGTTATCTGGCCATATGACCTTGGTAAAAAGCCACAAATACATGTGCTTAAAATCCAACCTCAAGTCACAAACGAACAAGAAAGTAATGACATCAGAGGATGTAAGCCAGTAGTCTAATACTCAGCCCACCACGTATTACTGGAGTCGCTGACTTTTAACATTTAATTACCAATTTTTTTTTTGGACAGAGTCTCGCTCTGTCACCCAGGCTGGAGTACAGTGGTGTGATCTCGGCTCACTGCAACCTCCGCCTCCTGGGTTCAAGTGATTCTCCTGCCTCAGCCCCCAGAGTAGCTGGGATTACAGGCGCCCACCACCACGCCCAGCTACTTTTTTGTATTTTTAGTAGAAACAGGTTTTCACCATGTTAGGCAGGCTGGTCTCGAACTCCTGACTCAGGTGATCCGCCCACCTTGGCCTCCCCAAAGTGCTGGGATTACAGGCATGAGCCACCACGCCCGGCCTAATTTTTGTATCTTTATTAGAGACTGTGTTTCACCAGGCTGGTCAGGATGGTCTTTAACTTCTGACCTCAGGTGCTCCACCCACCTCAGCCTCCCGAAGTGCTGGGATTAGAGGTGTGAGCCATGGTGCCCAACCCAGTTACCAACATTTAAATATCAAATTTCATAAAATCTCCACTCTCTTCTGTTAACTGGAAAAGTAGGTGACAATGTATATAAACCCTGCTTGCTACCTATCAACCAGAGCAAATTAATTTACTATATTTGCCAGTTACAGCTAGCCCCTCCTGGGCCTCTGATGGTATTTCAGTTTTTGACCCCTGAATTAAAGTAAACAGAAACAAATGCTGATCATGAATTTTATCATCATTAAAAACAAGCTTTCAGAGATAGTCATTCTCTCCATAAAGGCATTTTTAAAGTTTTATTTCGATTTACTTACTCTGCTTAGCTAATAACAATGTCCTTATGTAATTAATAAAATATATAAATTAATTTTTCTCCAGGGCTTAATTATTAGATGAGGATATGTTTCCAACTGAAGGTGGCAACGTTATGCTGGAAGAACATGTCAGGAAGACCACAAAATTTCATGACTGTACTTGCTACACTTTCAGCAGAAGAGTTATACATATTTTCAATTCAACAAAGATTAAGCCAAAGAGAATTCTTAGAACATTCCCACTCTTCTTTGGCACATCAAAAGGCAACAAATGTCATTTTCTCCCATGTTTTTATGTGCAGTTTAGAACAAAGACCAATTATCTATGCAGCTCTCCACAGTGGATAAAACAAAAAGCATACATTTGGTCCAGAGTTAAGTCACCTGGGTTGGGCCCATCCAAGGAAGTTTGATGTTTCTACTCTCATGAAAAGTACGAATGGCACTGCACAGTGATTATCTTAGATATTAAGGATAAACACAAATTTCTCCTTAAATTTCCATTTATTGGAAATGATTGGAGGGAGGGAACTTCTCCCTCACCTCCACACTGCCTCTTTTCCAACTCTTCTTCCAACACAAAATAGTTTAAACAGCAAGCACTTAGAGAGCTTTTAGCCTTGCTTGTTGATTAAAGGCCCAAGTTAGTGTATGGTTCGCCCATCGGAGGAAAGCTAAAACATGGGCCTTCATGGGTATTAAAATTGAAGAAACCTTTTCCAGCATTTTTTCTATTTTCTTTAAAGTAACAACCTATGGACTTCCCCATCTGACATTTTCGAGTGATCCCACTGTGTGAATGAAGGACTACTTCAGGGTTTGAGGGCAAAGCTGAAATCTTAGCAACTTAACAGTGAGCAAAGGTAGAACCCAGAGCCCATCTCTCCTTTTCCAGGCTGCTGAGTAAAGTCTGGCTCAATCAACCTATCAATGAAGCAGTGCTTACAACATTCTCCAAGACCACCCAAAACCCAAACTGGAAATGAATCATGACTAATCTGACTCATTTTGGCTCACACAGTGCCCTTCCAATTTGTATTTACCTTTACCACCCAGGACCTCACCTTGGACATGTGTACCAGGATGTAAGGCAATAAACCTATTCACAATTCCAAAAGGGCCTGGTCCTCTATGAAGATTTCCTGAAGGCTACTTACTTTCTCTACTCATTAAGATTTTTGCTTAACTTCAAATTTCTGAAATATACCATATGTGAAAAATTTAAATGTTAATCTGTGCCTACTGTACCACTTGAACAGAGAAAATTAACTGATAAACTGTAAATACAAAATGTCAAAATTAATTCTTCTGAGTTTTAATATCATCTAAATAAAAACAAAATAATGCAGCAAGTCTACTCCTCAGGGAAGGCAATAGATTGTATAGTTATCTCCTGAACAGGGTAAAATCACTACCCCACAACTATACAATCTACTACCTCACTCTGATAGAGCAATGTTTTCTTCTGGAATGGAAAGTACAATCTCTTTCAAAAGAAAATTTCAACATAAAATTATCAGCATAAATCAAAATAAAAAAACACATTTATTCTGACACAGAGAAATAAGACAAGAAGCAAAAGGTTTCCCCACCCCCATCCAGTGTACTTGCTACAGACTTTATCTCTAAATTAATTTATTTCCAGGCCATAAACAAATGCTGCACTACATCTCTTTAAGACAAGTTAATCTTAAATATTGTACAATTAGTTAACTGACTTTCTATCAGACCGCCTGGATGCAGACTTTTCTATCACGTTAGGAAAGACAGTAGATTGTATAGTTATCTCCCAGTGGTGGGTGTGACCCTAAAACTATACAACCTACTACCTCATCCCACAGTGAAGAGAACATCCAGGGTGAATGATGAAAAGGAATCACAGTTGAGCACCACAGGAAGGCTTTTTTTCCTCCTCGGTAATCCTGGTTTCCTGTGTGAGTGACAAGAAAAATAGTATTAGACCATTTTCATTCACTTACGTTGAAAATGAAGTTTAACTGAACATTTTGGCTACATGCATAATCTATGCTGTGGTTTCATTTCCTGTATTTCATTAATAGTATTTTAAATGCTTGGTTATCTGAATCCGCTCCTAAAACCATGTATTTACAAGATTCAGAAATCACCCTCTTACCACCACCTTTTACTATTATTAACTGCTGGTTTTCTTATAGTTCCTACAAATAAAAACGCATGAAATAACTTATCCTTCAAGAAACAACAAAAAATCATTACAGAAAAACACGACAGCCTCTAATTAAAAATCCAATGACTTCAAAACCCAAAAGTCCTGTACATCATGCATAATCCAAATGCACTAACATACAACGAGATAATATAAAAAACACACACAAATAGAAACTAATTTTTAAAGGAACCTACTCATTTATCCCATGCGAGCAAACACTAAGTGGTCTTATTAGGACTAAATCAAAGATAATCACCTGGATCTGATTCAGGGTCAGGATACTTTCCTTTAGCTAGGAAGGTAATATGTGGATTGAAGGCAGAGTCCAAAATCTTTAATAACACCAAGTAATCTAAACTGTATTATTACTCTTTAATTTACAGGCTTCATATTTAGGAGGTAGCTACTACAAAGATTATCTTTTAAGATAGGGACTAAATTTATTTTGTAGTGATTTAGTAACCAAAAGCACTAATTTTTAAAATTACAAAATGTAATAAAAAAATACGGCTCAATATAATAGAATTTAAAGTCTAGAAATAAACCCATACATGGGTCAACTGATTTTCAACCATGCCAAGACAATTCAACTGGGAATCGTTTTTTCAACAAATAATGCTGAGACGGCTGTATAGCCACATGCAAAAAAAAATGGATTTGCATTTTTTGTAAATTGGTGTGCAAAACATATATTAAAGTAACTTAAAACAACCTAATTTAATGGTGAACAAAATATTTTAATAGATATTTCACCAAAGATATGACTCATAAGCACAAATGGCCAACAGGCACATGAAAAGATACATTATTCATTAGGATGGCTAATAAGATTAATAAAAGTGTTGACAAGGATGCGGAGAAAATTGGAACCCTTAGATTGCTGGTGGGAATGTGAAATGGTGTAGCTGCTTTGGAGAACAAAACTTGTAGACAAGTCAAACAGTTGTTGTTAAGTGGAATCAGAAATACGTATTTTGTCTGTCTCCATTTGAAGATCCTGGCTGGCATACAGCTCGTAAAACCCTCAGAATTTCCTAAGTGATGAATGTCTGTTTAATGCTACTGAGTCGATTGGTGGCTCCTGTAGTTTCAGGAGGGGGATAGTCACCAGAAAGACCAAGGTGTGATTAGAGGGGTGGAACTTTCAGCCTCACCCCTTAACCTCCAGGTAAAGCAGAGAGGACAGAGAGTAAGCCAATCATCAAAGGCCAATAATGTAATCAATCATGCCTAAGTATGAAACCTCCATAAAAACCCCTTAAGTGTCAGGGTTTGGACAGCTCTGAGTTGAAAAACACATCTTCATGCCAGGAGGT
This sequence comes from Gorilla gorilla gorilla, assembly GCF_029281585.2. Lineage (NCBI taxonomy): Eukaryota > Metazoa > Chordata > Mammalia > Primates > Hominidae > Gorilla > Gorilla gorilla. The sequence continues at coordinate 90,633,703 of NC_073237.2, read as the reverse complement.
TGGTGTAACCCTAACTCCATAGATACAGAAGCTCCTGTGCTAGGAACCCTCCCTGACTTCAGCTTAAGGACCTCTTCATCTGGCTATTCATTTAAATCCTTTATAATAAACCAGTGATAATGAGTGTCTTCCTGTGTTCTGTAAGCCATCCTAGCAAATTACAGACCCAGTGGAAGAGGTTGTGAAACCCCCTAATTTATAGCTGGTTGGTTAAAAATTCAGGTAGAAACCTAGGACTTAAAACTAGCATCTGAAGCGGGGGCAGTCTTACGTGTTTGAGCCCTCAACCTGTGAAGTTTGTACTAACTTCAGGTAGTTTCAGAATTAAATTTAATTGTAGGACACTCTGTTGGTGTCGAGTTGAAGAATTGATTGTTGGTGTCAGAACTGGTTAGCGATGAGTAAAAAACAGTTCACCATATGACCCAGCAATTCCATTTCTAGGTATATACTCTAGAGGACTGAACATGGCTGGGTGTGGTGGTGCAGGCTTATGGTCCCAGCTGAGTTACTCAGGAGGTTGAGGCAGGAAGATTGCTTGAGCCTAGGAGTTAAAGGTTACAGTAAGCTATGATCACACCACTACACTCCAGTCAGAGCAAGAGAGTGAGACCCTGCCCCTCCCCGCAAAAAAAAAAAAGGGCAAGAGAACTGAAAAAACGTGTACTTGAATGTTCACAGCATTACTCATTTGGAGTCAATAAAAACCAGGGTTCAAATCCTGGCCCTACTACTAATTCTCTGCCACTGAAATCTTGCAAAAGAAATTTAGCCGAAGACCCTCAGCTTTCCTAGCTGCAGTATCAACACGTCTGTAAGAAAAAGGGAAAGATTTATTAATACCATATATCCAAAATATGTAAGGTCCCACTACTTCATCATCTCTAGATGAAAACTGGTGGTAAGAAGCTTAATAACTTGCCCCAAATTAGAGACAGTACTGCATCACTAAACTATACTACATTTGAGACTATTTCAATTCTACAAGGCCAGGTTATGCAAAGTAGGAACTCACAGACACACTTGTCCCTAACGTCAGGCCCTTTATAAGCCAAAATATTTCCCATGAATCAGCACTGTCCTTACTTTTATTTTTTATTTTTTTGAGACGAGGTCTTGCTCTGTCACCCAGGCTGGAGTGCAACAGTATGATCTTGGCTCCTGAAACGTCCGCCTCCTGGGTTCAAGCGATTTTCCTGCCTCAGCCCCCCCAAGTAGCTGGGATTATAGGCATGCACCATCACGCCCAGCTCATTTTTGTATTTTTAGTAAAGATGGGGTTTCACCATGTTGGCCAGGCTGGTCTCGAACCCCTGACCTCAGGTGATCTGCCTGCCTGCCTTCGCCTCCCAAAGTGCTGGGATTACAGGCGTGAGCCACTGCACCCGGCCTAGTCCTTACTTTTAAAACAATAACAGCCAAAAAAAAAACCAAAACCAAAACCAACCAAACAACAGCAACGAAAAAAAAAACAGCTAAAAGAAAAAGCATCTGGTACTTCTACTACAATCCTCAACCTCCTACCGATTTTCTCATTTAAAACATGTTTGAATCCTCACCAAACATTCAAAAATACATTTTTTCCAACCTTGGTGTCACATGCTTACTTTGTATTATTCTTTCTCAATCCAGTTATGTAAATAAATACCATATTGCTAGAAAGCATTCTGGTAATTTACATACCAAGTGCTATTAACATGACCCTCAATTTTTTGAAAAGTATATGTATATAAGTAATCCAATAAATAATATTGTTCACAAACCAATACTTACTCTACTATGTTATTTTATTATATACATGAACTGATTTTATAATCTAATGGTTCCCAGCCTGCAGTTTAGAAAACACTGATTACAGCAAATGGTGGAAACTAAAACCAAACAACCGAGCAATGTTCAGTTAGGGCCAGCTCTCATAAACACTGAACATAATCCATGAATTTATGGATTACAAGAACCCATGGAAATATTCATTTGGAAGTTAATTAAAAGCCCTAACTAACTAATCACAACTACGTAATGCTTGCGTACTGGGAAAGAGTGAGTTGATAGCTAGTATACATTTAGGACTTGAAATTTTTCTGTCTACAGTTAATGCTGGCTCCCCATTTACTATGTCCTTGGACATATCATCTAATTTCTGGGCCTTTGTTTACTTCTTAGGTAGGATACTACTAGCTAAAATTATCAGAATTTGAGCCTTCTGATAATTCTTTCTTAAAAAGTAACAAAAATACTTTTATATCCACTTTCTATCCTTATTCACATACTACCTCAATCTGTAGCTGGAACTACCCTCTCATTAAAAGTTATGGCAACTGGCCAGGCACGGTGGCTCATGCCTGTAATTCCAGCACTTTGGGAGGCCCAGGCGGGCGAATCATGAGGTCAGGGGTTCGAAACCAGCCTGGCCAATATGGTGAAACCCCCTCTCTACTAAAAATAAAAAAATCAGCCAGGCATGGTGGCATGCGCCTGTAGTCCTAGCTACTCGGGAGGCTGAAGCAGAAGAATTGCTTGAACCTGGAAGGTGGAGGTTGCATGGAGCCGAGATCATGCCACTGCACTCCAGCCTGGGCAACAGAGCAAGATGCGATCTCAAAAAAAAAAAAAAAAAAAAAAAAAATTACGGCAACTGGCCAGGCACAGTGGCTCACACCTATAATCCTAGCACTTTGAGAGGCCCAGGCGAGTGGATCACCTGAGGTCAGGAGTTTGGGACCAGCCTGGCCAACATGGTGAAAACCCATCTCTACTAAAAATACAAAAATTTGCAAGGCATGGTGGCAGGCACCTGTAATCCCAGCTACTCAGGAGGCTGAGGTAGGAGAATCGCTTGAACCCAGGAGGCAGAGGTTGCAGTAGACCAAGATCGCACCATTACACTCCAGCCTGGGCAAGAAGAGCAAAACTGTCTCAAAAAATATATATATAATATAATAATAAATTATTTAATTAATTAACTTATGGCAACTAAAAGTCAAAATTCAACTTACACAAAATGTATCTTCATTTCATTCAGCTCAGCATACCAGTACAGGAAAATGGTTAAGGGCAATGGTTTCAGGGTCAAGCAGCCAAGCAGCTACTTAGTGGCTGTGTTCTCTCATCGCCATTTGGGGGAACTGTAACAGCCACACCTCATGGGGTTGCTGTCAGGACTGGGATACATGCAAAGATATTGAATGACTGAGAAATTAACTCAACAAATGGCAACTGTACTTAATAAATTAATTTGACAAACTATCCTAACACGAATTTTACCTTTCCAGATATACTTGTGATAGTTAAAAATATTATCAATTTAAAGCATGCTACAAAGCAGGCAAATCTATTAGTTATAGACTTGTCTATATCTACATTTACATCAAGTAAGTTTTCATAACTAAGTTATTAACATTCACATTCCTAATTTCATTTTTGTAATGAATTTGTTTCAAATTGACATAAAAATTATTTTTATGGTGCACATAAAATAGGTTTATATTATAGCTAAATCAAGTTAATTAATGTATGTACTAACCCCACAGACTTATTTTCTTATGGTGAAAACACTTAGGAACACATTCCTAACTTCAAAATATTTTTTAAAATAGCCTCTAATTTCTTAAAACACACTAAACTTTAGTCGAAATGCAAGCATACTCTACCTTTTAAGCACTTAATATCTAGTAAGTTTAAATTTTCTGAGCTAAGACATTTCCCTACACTTTTACATTAATTTAAGTACTCCTAAAACAAAGTAGCTCAAAAAGTTCACAAGTAAACTATTTCCTCCAGTCTCATTTTTGTTTCATATGCTGTAATCAAATACAAATCAAAATTACAACACTGGCTACTTTAACAGATTTCTTTCAATCTCAAATAGTTGAATTATCAACAAAATTATCCGACAATGATGCAGGCTGAGTATTACATTAATAAGCAAACTCTCCAATAGTATTTTGCTCCCTTCGATAGAGCATGTGCAACACATGAGATAATAAATTCTTTACATTTATAAGTAAGTTTCTCTAAAGAAATTTAACCTAATTTTAATTTAAGATCTTATTTCCTACTCTATGAAACATCACATTAAGTCTGAAATGGCTAAGTACTAGGTCAGGTTTCCCAAAAGGACTATTCCTTATTTCCTTTCACTCTTAGACACATAGCAGACACTTAAGATAGTCTTGAAGAATATCAAACTTGGCTGGCTTGTTCTGCTTACTGACCATTATACATATACCATTATTTCTCAACCCTTTAAAAATCTTCTGCCTTCCTATCCTCCATTATACTGTTATGTTCCTGGGTTGAAAAAACCACTATGTAGTCTACACATCCACAAGCCAAGAAAAAAAGTAGGGTGTAATTATTTAATCTAGATTCCACAGTTTACTATAATTAACTGTATCCTTAGTAGGCAATTCACAGTCTATACTGCACAACAGTGAAATCATTAAGAAATGAATTCTAAGCATTCGAGAATTATATATTTGGCTAATAAAAATATGGGGTGGGTTTCTCAGGTGACCAGAAAAGTACTGTAACTTCCTGTTAATGAAAAATTCACACAAAGTAGAAAAGTATCCTCAGGGGATTGCTTCCAGGATACCTCCTTCACCCAGAGGAAAATCCTCAGATGCTCAAGTCCCTTATAAAATGTGGTGTCATATTTGCACGTAACCTACACACATCCTCCTACATAGATTACTTACAATACCTAATACAATGTAAAAGTTATGTAAATAGTTGTTATACTGTATTATTTTTGATATTATTTTTGTTGTATATACTTTTTTCCCCCAACTATTTTCCATCTGAGGTTGGTTGAATTTAAGGATGCAAAAATCCTTGGACAGGAAGGCCAACTGTGCTTAACAGAAGAGCAAAATGCTCCCAACTTGTATTCATTACGTTATGGTAGAACAAATGATCCAAAATGTCTTATTCTTAGAGAAGCAAAAGAGACTTAAAGGTATAGCTGTCGGCTGCCTCAAAATACTTAAACCTTGTATTTAGAAAGGGCCTAAGAAATCACCTGATTCGGCCAGGAACCCGGTGGCTCACACCTGTAATCTTAGCACTTTGGGAGGCTGAGGAAGAAGGATCACTTGAGCTCAGGAGTTGGAGACCAGCCTAGGCAACATAGTGAGACGTTGTTTCTATTATTAAAAAAAAAAAAAAAAAAAAAATCACCTAATGCAATTTCTTCACAATTGAGATGAAGCTGTGGAGACAGAACATTTTTGGCTGTTTATCTGAAACTACAACTATTCAGCTAGAGAAATCTAATTAAAAAAAATCTAATTTTTTTAAAAACAGTGCACTAGAACTGCACTGTTCATTTGGTAGCTGTTAGTCACATGTTGCTACTGAGCACCTGAAATGTGATTAGCCCCAAGTGTACGTGCTGCAAGTGTAAAACAGTCTGGATTTCAAAGACTTAGTACCAAAAATAGAGTAATGGCTCTCATATTTTGTCTGTTTATTTAATGAAGTCCATTCTTAAGTGATCATACAACGCTTAGAACACCTACACAGGCAAAAAGCATATAATGATCAGTCCTGACGTCACATTAAGCAATGCTGACAACTCATTACTGGGGATTCGGATTCTTCTAGTCTCATCTAGACATGGGTAAATAATTGGCAATAAATATTATGGGATGGAAAAGACCTCTTATGGTCTAAAGAAAAGCCTCACAGACTATTAAAAATACTATGATTAAAACGCATACTGGTCATGGATGGCAAATTTACTTCCCAACTTGTGAAACTAAAGTGAGTGGCTCATGTTCCACCAAATATAAACAGCCCATTTAATACTCGTTAAAAAATATTAAACTATAATACTTTACACAATGCTATAAACGAGAAAAACACCCTACAGAAGTTTTTCAACTTTTGACACTCAGCTTCACAGGATTATTTTACAGGAATACACACGTGTCGAGCTGAATCAACACGCTATTTTGTATTCAATGGAATATTTTCTACTTTTTAAAAAATTCGGATCACCACCCACTAAAGTGACTTCATGACCCTGTAACTCAGGACCTACAGTTTGAAACACTAGTTTGGCGCTCTTAACACTCGGTAATTCCCATATGAGTAGTTATCATACTATCTTAGCTATTAAAAGTACACAATGTCTTGTGTGCTGCTCTCTAAACCAAGATATGTCTAGTTAATAACAGGAATAAAATGACCTTAAGATATAAACGTTTGAGACTAACTTGTTTAATACTTATTTCTTCACTGTGTAAAACTGAACGCAGTTATTTACACTTTTTCGTTTTAGAAATGGTTGTTTTGTTTCACTCCACTTTTCACACTTGCAAGATTCTTAAGTGTCTCAAGTTCAACAGAGCTTCAATTTAAGTGAGGGGAACCCACAGCCTGTCTACACATAAAAATACTCTCTTGCTGTCACTGCAATGTAACTATTCAAAAAAGTTAACTTTTCCCCTCACACTGTAATTGCACCTAAGTGATAAATTTTAAAATGCTATATAACACCACTGAATTTCCAGGACGTCAAGAAATTTGTCTATTCTCAAAGTTGAAGTTTCAAAGTAAACTTTTAACAAATATGTATAATGAATCAAACATTCTCACAAAACCCAAAGTAACTTCCAAGTTTTTACTTCCCTAACTACACATACTTCCCGAATATACAGTAAATAAAACCAGACCCCGCCAAACACCAAAAGAATTCTGGATATAAACAATTATTTCCTAAACTACACATAAATTCGGAATTTGACATTCAATGTTCTTATACTTCAGGCCAACAGTAACAAATGCAAAGGAATGCCACATGATGCTTTAACTTTAGGAACTGTATGCCAAGAAAGCAGTATTTATCAATGAAGTTAAAAAGCAAAACTCAACCAGTCTCCTGATTTACCTCAAAATTTTAACATTCACTGTCTTCCCTGCCTTTTTCCTGTCTGCCCACCCTCTCGTTAGTCAATTTTTAAAAAACCGGTAAGTTGAAGAATACATACCATTACCTCTGACACAGAATCTACTGTAAAAAGTTTAAAGACCGAAGGGCATTACTGGCCAAGGACATACAGGTTACCACATTCCTCACACTAGAGCCCGCCCGGGAAGTTTATTAGCAAGCCTTCTGAGAGGCACTCGGTTCCAAGAGTTTGCAGTGTCGACTCAAAAGGCCAGCGCTGTTTCCGGTGACACCGAGTCGCAAATCTCCAAGTCCCGTCCCCCGGGATACGATTTCCTCCCGCTCCCGCGTTCCCCTCCCCCTCACCAAGGACGGCTGCCGCAGCGGACCTCCAGCCGCAGCAGCTGCTTCAGGAAGGGAGGCTGCACTTGGCCGCGGGGAGCAGGGGCATGCAGCCAGCCACGACTCTCCCGCCCTCCCCGCCCGCGCCTTCCCGCCCTGTCCCCCCGCCCCTCGCACTTCCTACCTTCCCTCCTTCATCCCAACCCCCAAGGCCAAGGTCTCCCCGGCCCACAAACATGATAGCGGAAGTGACGTCAGAGGCACCTGGCGGCGCCTACAACCAGTCACGCCACAGTCAGAGGCGGCGCCGGCCAACAGGCGCCGGCCGGAAGGCGGGCCTTCCGCCCGCCCCAAGTTTGATTGAAGCGGGGGGAAGGGCGGGGTAAGGAATGTGAAGAATGACCCCCCTCCCCCGCCCTGTCGGTGAGGAGCTGGGCGGGAAGCGGAGGGGGTTGGAGCCGGCCCCGCGGCGGCCACGCGGCACCCCTCCCCCGTGCTCCGACCGCCCGCGACCTCCGCTCTCGGCCCGCCGGCCCCCCGGGGCCACCCGCCCGCTGGAGGGGGCAGGCCGCCCCACGAGTCCCAGCCCGCGTTAGCCGGACGGGCGCGGGCCGGCCCACGGCTCTCCCATTCTGCCCACCCGCTGCCGCGAGTCTCCGCGAAATAAAATGGCGACGGACCCGCGCTCGCTGCCGCGTCCGCCATACCCACCTCGCGCTCGCGGAGAGGGCCGTCGCCGCCGTGGGAATGCCCCGGCCCTCGCGCCCGTCGCTGCCGGGAGAGCAGCGCGCCAGGACCCGGATGGAGGCGCGCGCGGGCGCCGCCGCGGCGGCCTGAGGGAGAGCAGCGCGGGCGCCGGGAGGCCGATGCAGGGGCGGGCGCCACGGAAAGCGCGCAAGCCCATTGGTGAAGCCGTCTGATTGAAGTGCGCGTCGCTCTTTCGCCTTGGCCTAGCTGAGCTCGTCCGTCCCCTCACTGGAGGGCGGCGGCTGGGCCCGCCTCGCGCGGGGTGGCCACCGTGGGGGAGACGGGTCTGGCCCGCCCACCAATACCATCTCCTTCTTTCCTAGTGGAGGGCTGAGAGAGTGGCGGGGGTGGTGTCCTCCAGGCCCTGCCCTTTGCGCGTGATGGGCTGGCTGTGTCACGTGGCAGCTGAACGCGCTGCCCGCGGGGCGGGGCGGCTGCTTTGCTCCCTCAGGCTCCGGGGGGCAATTTACACGTGCGCGACCCGGAAGGTCCGAACGCTGTCCAGCGTGCAGCCTCGGGCTCTTCTCCGTCAACTGACCCTGTTCACTCTAGGAGGCCTTGGCCAGGCCTCCTGGAGTTCTGTGCCTCAGTTTGCTCATCTGTCAAATGGAGGAGTTGTGTCCACCCAACCTTTTACTTTTATTCCTTGACGTTTTGGGGTCTGAGGGTTTTTTTGTTGTTTGTTTTTTCGAGACACGGTCTCTCGCTCTTTCTCCAGGGCTGGAGTGCAGTGGCGCGGGTCACGGCTCACTGTAGCCTCGACATCCGGACTCTAGAGATCCTCCCACCTCAGCCTCCCTGAGCTTTCTTTTGTTATCTTTTCCAACCCATGTTTTGAAGATTTTTGTCTTCAAACGTTTTTCAAAGCAATCCTTGATTTTGTTGTTTTAAAATTAATCCAAAGCCCAGTTCCTCCATCCCCATTACAACTTTCACATGCTAGGACTCTGAAATCACTAGTTGAGGTGTCGTTTGAGGTCTCTGCCAGTTTTAAGATTTTATGGCTGGGAACCCCAAGACCTGGGCTGTAGCTCTGCTTTTTGTAATTCATTGTGACTTTGTGCAACACTTTTAAAAAAGTGGGTCCTTGTCTGTAATAGAACTATGGGAAATAGTACTTGACATGCTGTACGTTTACATTTATGATCTCAGGTGGTGGTATCAGCTCCCCTTTTAGCACTCATGTTAGTGTATGCAATAAGTGCCAAAGGAGTTTGTTTCGTTTTGTTTTTAATGGGGACTTTATTTTGTGAGCTAAAGTGAACAAGAAACTAGAGGGGGGAAACTTGAGCTTGAGCCATGGGTAGGATTTGGGGAGGACTTCTTGATGTTGGAAGATGTATTGAGAAAGGAGAGAGCAGGCCCCAGAGCTAGATAGAGTACAGTTCAGGGGAAGAGTGTGGTTATGCTGCAGGGGATGTGGAACTCTTCAAGGGCAGAAACTGTTTTGTTCCTGTCTATGCCAAGTACCTAGCACAGCAGTAGGGTAGGATTAAATGATATCTAATAATGATAAAGTAGGCTGAAGTGGGAAGAAAGCATTAGCAAATAAACCAGGATATTGTTGGATATCAGAGTTAAGAGGTACTGTGAGCTTCAATTAGAGGTTGGTAGTAGAGGCTGGTGGGCCAGTGTGTTTTAGAAGAAATAAGAAGCCTTATATCACTATGAGCCCTTCTGACATTTTCTTCATATGTTCATCGGAAACTTCTTGGTGAGTTTGCAAAAGTGCATATGACATACATTACCCTTTACCTTCCTATCTGTGCTTCATTTTTTACCCTTGAAGGTCAACTAAATGACGCTAAAGTAGAATCCATTTGGAAAATGTTAATGGATTTGACAATATAAATGAAAACTGAATTTTAAAAACTTTGAAGTTAAAAGACAAAAATTGGAAATATTGTAAAAATCTAAAAAAATCTCTAAGAGACAAAACATTAATTTGAATGTCCAGTGGTTAAAAGCAAGGATCTGGAACCAGACTACTAAGTGTGAATCCCAGTTCTGCCTCTTCCTAGCTGTACAACTATATACTGGGCAAATTGTATATCTTTTCTGTGCCTCAGTTTCTTCATCTATAAAATAGGGATAACAATACTTACAGGCTGTTGAAAAGATTAATATAAACATCTTAAGAACTAAGAACAGTGCTTGGTACACATAAGTACTACATAAGCATTTGCTAATATGTTATCCTTAATAAAGTGGATTTTTTTTTTCAAATCAATAGGATAAAGTGAACACTCCTATTAAAATATGGACTGTTTAAAAAGGATGTGAACTGACAATTTACAAAAGAAAATGGCCAATAAATGTGAAAAGATGCTCATCCTCACTAGTAAATAAAGACAAAGTTTTAAACAATGAAAGCTTTCTTATCTCTTAGTTGATCAGTGGCATTGTAGAAGGAAACACTGGAGGCATTAGTATAAATTTCTGCAAGTCTAGGGGCCAATTTGGCAGCAAGAATCGGAATCTTTGAAAGTGTTCCTTAATCCAGCATTTTGCCACTGCTAGGAATTTATGCCTAGAAAATAACAGGACAAACATACAAAGATCCTCCACAGGCTGTTCATCATCTTGTTTATAGTAGCCTCAAATCACAACCATCTACCAGTACACCATAGGTGACTGCATAAATTATGGTCCAAACATGCCATGAAAAGGTATGATCGTGGCCAGGCGTAGTGGCTCACGCCTGTAATCCCAGCACTTTGGGAGGCTGAGGCGGGGGGATCACTTGAGGTCAGGAGTTTGAGACCAGCTTGGCCAACATGGTGAAATCCCATCTCTACTAAAAATACAAAAATTAGCTGGGCGTGGTGGCGTGCGCCTGTAATCCCAGCTACTCGAGAGTCTGAGGTGAGAGGATCGCTTGAACCCAGGAGGCAGAAGCTGCAGTGAGCTGAGGTCATGCCATGGCACGCCAGCCTGGGTGACAGAGTGAGACTCCATCTCAATTGAAAAGAAAGAAGAATTTCAGCTTAAAATGTTCTTACTCCTTCAATAGAACCAAGATACTAATGGTTGACAAATATCTACAAGTCAAATCAAAGCATTTGTAAACAACAGGGGAAATAAAATTCATTGAGCTGGAACTTTGTCTTGCTCTCTCTTGTGCACCCAGTCATCACCACAGGGCCTAGCACCTGACAGACATCCAAGAGATACAGACAAATAAGGCTGAGGCAGGAGAATCGCTTGAACCCGGGAGGCAGAGTTTGCAGTGAGCTGAGATTGTGCCAGTGTACTCCAGCCTGGGCGACAGAGCGAGACTCCGTCTCAAGGGAAAAAAAAAAGTTCTCATAGTAATGTAGATCTATGTTTATTGATACGGGAAGATTATCAGGATATACTTTTTTTTTTTTTTTTTTTTTTGAGACAGAGTCTTGCTCTGTCGTCCAGGCTGGAGTGCAGTGGCACGATCTCGGCTCACTGCAACGTTTGCCTCCCGGGTTCAAGCAATACCCTGCCTCAGCTTCCTGAGTAGCTGGGATTACAGGCTCCTGCCACCATTTCCAGCTAATTTTTGTATTTTTAGTAGAGACAGGGTTTCACCATCTTGGCCAGGCTGGTCTTGAATTCCTGACCTCATGATCCACCCACCTCGGCCTCCCAAAGTGCTGGGATTACAGGCATGAGCCACAGTGCCCGGCCAGGATATACTATTAAGTGAGAACTAAGGTTACAAAAAATTTGTTTGTCTTATAACAACAGTTAGCAGCTCACTGGGCCCAGGAAGAAAACTAGGCAGAGATGCTGAGTAGTGAGTAGACCAAAGTCCTGCAGCTGAGGTTCCTAGAGTAGCCAAACTCCGAACCACAGCCAGAGGCCCCTTGTCCCTAAGGCCCGTGTCCCAGAGGCCTTGCCATCTCATGATTACAACTCTACCTGTCTATCTGTCTCCATGCAGCCTTAGGACAGAACCCTCCCTCTACCTTTCTGAAACTGGACAAATGAGTCTGTTTTCCTTGTAACCAAGACAACTAAGGTAAAGCAAACACATACTCCTGGAAATCATGACCTTCACCCTCCCTAAGCCCCTTCCTCTAGGAGAGATTTAGTGCTCTGCCTTTGTGTAGCTGCTTTCCTCCGGCCCTACACTCATCACATGGTGTTGCAAAGATGAGTTTGCCTCTTGGTCTCCCAACTATTCACAGGTTAGACTTTCTGCTCTTATTCCTGAATGTGATAGTTTTATGTGTCCGCTTGACTGAACCTCAGGGTGCCCAGATATGTGGCCAGGCATTATTTCCAGGTGTGTCTTTGAGGGTGTCTGGAAGGCAGCAGCATTTGAATTGGTGGACTGGGGAAAGCAAGTGGCCCTCCCCAGTGTGGGTGGGCAGCATCCAATCCATTGAAAGCCCAAATGGAAAAAAAGGTGGAGGAGGGTTGAATTTGCACCACCTATTTGAGCTGGAATATTGATCTTCTCCTGGTCTCAGTGCTCCTGGCTCTCAGGCCTTCCGACTCAGACTGGAATCTACACCATCAGCTCTCAAGTCCTCAGGCCTTTGAACCACACCACCAGCTAGCTTTCCTGGGTCACCAGCTTGCAGATTGTAGACTGTGGGATTTCTCAACCTCCATAAATCACACAAGCCAATTCCTCATAATAAATCTGTTTATATCTGGATATATCTCCTCTTGGCTTTGTTTCTCTGGTGAACCCTGCCTAATAGACTGGGTCTTCTGCAACAGTCAACCCAGGTCTGTCTTAGCACAGAGCATGGTGGATGTGTTGACCACGAGGGTGATGTCTGGATAGTGCCTTCCAAAACCTCACCTAGGAGCCTCCCATTTTCTGTGTGCTCAGAAGAGCTGCCTTTTGAAGAGTTACAGCAGAAAGAGAGAAAACCCACAGCTGGAGGCTCCGGGCATAGTGAATCTCCCCAGGGAGCATTCCCGGGGTGGAGTGGACATTTATTATATTTTCTACCTACAACCAGGGGTTTGCAAACTGGTGATGGCCTGGAGGTCACATCTGGTTCACAGAAGTGCCTTCTTACACCCACGCAATGTTTTAAAGCTATTTTTAACTAGCTGACAGCATGCAAAAGAATCAAGACATTTAACAGGAAAAAAAAATCTAGATTTCTTGCTTCTCTCAAAAAAAATTGGCATCTCTGGCTACACTCAGCCTACATTCCAACATGACAATATTTTCTTTATGTGCAGCATGGTCTCTGCTATTTGTCACAGTCCCCATTGAGCCTGCTTCATTCTTACTACAAGCCTGGCCCCTGAAGTCATCTAAATTTGTGTCCTCTGGCCTGGAAGCATGCCTCTTCTTTTGAAATACAGCTCCTGCCCCACTTTAGTTGTGGGGTTGTGGTCTCAGCTGTTAATCACAGTACCTTAACCACAGAGGTGAGTGGGTAACACACACTGGTAAGTCCTATAAGGGGGCAGTACCTCAATAAGGCCAGTGTCCCTTCCTGGAAATGTAGTAAACATGGACTGGGAGAAGGAAGTCCTCTTAGCTGCAGATCCCAAGCTGTAATGACATGTGAGAAGAAGTCAGTCCACAGCAGAAAAAGCAAAGCACGAGTCAAGAAACAGAGTCAAGGCTGGGCGTGGTGGCTCACGCCTGTAATTCCAGCACTTTGGAGGCTGAGGCGGGCGGATCACAAGGTCAGGAGCTTGAGACCAGCCTGGCCAATATGGTGAAACCCCGTCTCTACTAAAAGTACAAAAATTAGCCGAGTATGGTGGCGGGCGCCTGTAGTCCCAGCTACTTGGCAGGCTGAGGCAGGAGAATGAATCACTTGAACCCAGGAGGCGGAGGTTGCAGTGAGCTGAGTTGGCGCCACTGCACTCCAGCCTGGGTGACAGAGCGAGACTCTGTCTCAAAAAGAAAAAAAAAAGAAAAAGAGACAAAAAACAGAGAAAGAGGTCATGATAGCAGCTGAGTCCCCACATCCAGGCATCCTCAAGGACACTCCATCCCTTCCCCATTGAGCATCAGAAGCTGTACATTTCCCTCTTTTCTCACCTGGAGCTGGATGGAATTTCTGTCACATGCAACCAGAGATGTTACTAATAAAGTGGTTAGGAGGAGGACTGGCTTGAGAGTAACATCTAGAATCTACATTTCTACCATGCTATTTGCGATTTTCGACAAACTGCTGATCTCCTTTCACCTCAGTTCATCTGTCTGTTCGTTCGGCACTAGGCACTCTAATGCTTACCTCCTCAGGTGGAATGGAGTTCTCATAATGTAATGTATGTAAAGCATTAAACTCAGTGCTTGTGCATAATAGGCATTCACAAAGTAATTCATAAACACTGAATTTTAAGATAAATGTTTAATAAAAACTAGTGGACTGGAAAGAAGAGTGAGTGAACTTCTGGAGAATTGTAATAGTGGTTTTTTTTTGAGATAGGATGTCACTCTGTCACTCAGGCTGGAGTGCAGTGGCACGATCATAGCTCACTGCAGCTTCGAACTCCTAGGCTAAAGCTGTCCTCTCACCTTAGCATCCCAAGTAGCTGGAACTACAGGTGGGGGATACCACGCTTGACCATTTAAAAAAAGAAATTTTTTTTTGTAGAGACAGGGTCTGTGTTGCCCAGACTGGTCTCCAGCTCCTGGCCTCAAGTGATCCTCCTGCATTGGCCTCCGAAAGTGCTGAGATTACAGGCGTGAGCCACCGCGGCAGGCCAGCAGTGTTCTTTAAGGTGATGTTTCCAAATCAGTACTGCTTTCAGAGACTTAGGAATATCCTACAAGAAGTCAGGCCTCACCCAGATGGACTTGAATTTGTGTTACGGCTCACTGTTTAAGTAAATATGTGATCCTAAACCAGTTATTTACATTTTTTGACCCTGAGTGTCCACCTATAAGGTGGAGATAATAATTCTCAGCTCTTTTAGTTATTTTGAGAATTAAATTAACTCATTAATATAAAGGGTGCATAGTAGTCTATGGTAAGCATTTAATAAACTGTAGTTAGGACTGTTGTGAAGGAAAAAGAACAAAATCCATGGACAAGAGCTAACCAAAGGCTTCATTTCTGTGGAGTCATTGCCGTTGTAATGTCTAGTATTTGAAGCTCAATTGAGCTGAAATTGCATAGTAAGTCATCAGAGCACGATGCTGTTCTGTTCAGTTGTGCCAAGAACTCACCTCCTGCACCACCTCCAGCCCAGCCAAGCTCAGCATCTCCCACTAGTTAAAGCCCTCCTATGTTAGCTTTCAGCAACAAGCTTTTAAAGCAGGTTTCCATTAAAAATGAAAAAAAAACAACAACTTTGGATGATTAATTAGCAGCAGAATAACCCAAATCAAGAGAGAGATCACAATGTGGAAAGTTTGTTTTTTTTTTTCTTTTTAAGAAGTGAAGTCTAGCAACTTTCAAATTACAGGCAAAATGATCTATGTTTTTGACATTTTGAGGCCAAAATATGACTTTACGCTGTTGATTCCCTAGACTTAAGCCCACTTCCTTGTGTGGAGAACACACCAGTGGAGGAAGTGGAGGAGGAATAACATGGGTCCCCAGGAAGCTTTGCCTGTTTGTTCGGTTTTGGCAGCAAGTCCAACTCTGACTTGCATAAAATCTCCTGGAGCGTTTGTTCCAACAGTTCGCTCTGCGTGGCCCTGCCCATCCTGCAGGCCTCAGGCAGCCTGGCCACAGTGGCCAGCGCCTGGGCTAACTCAGGCAGGACCAAGTCAGCAATATCTATTCCTTTAATGAGCTCTTGAAATTAGTGCCTGATAGACACGTTGTCCTTTTCAGGGACCTGGGGGACCATGCCATCGTGCATGAGCCTCTTCATCTCCGTCCTGAACTTTTTGTCCTTTCTCGCAGAAACTGTATCGCATTCCGCTGCTGCTGCAGGAGCCTCAGCATCTGGTGGCAGAGCTGGCGGGGGACTGCGAGGTCCCAGGCCACCCACTGCAGCCTCTCCAACTCGGAGGCATGCTCCAGCTCCTGCTTTGAGGTAACCATGTGGCTGCGGCTGTGGATGCCGCTGATCAGGCAGTTTCCGATGGTTTTGATCATGGTCCTTGTGCTGGTGGTGCTGGTGGTGCTGGTGGACAGGTCTGATGAGCCTCTCTGTGTCCTGCCAAGGGAGCACTAACACACACTTAGGCAAGCCCTGCAGGGAGGCCCTCCAGCCCACAGGTTCTGCTCTGCCCGGGCTTCCACCCTGAGGCAGGGAGGCCCCAGGCCTGGCAGACACTGCTGGTTGCCAGCCCACTACCCGTTTTTCACCACTTTTCTACCCAAAGAACTCTGATTCTTTGGGGGAACCAATGTGGGCAGCTAAAAATACTACATTCATTTCCTGCTTCCCTTGACATTGGGAGTAACCAGGTGTGCAATGGAAGCAGAAGTAGAATCCAGTCAGGTGGGCTTTTAGGAAGCTGCTTAAAAGTGGGTATGTGCCCCTGGGACCAGTCTTGACCCTTCCCTTTCCCTTTGCCGGGATCATGGACAGGATGCCTATATGGGACAGCCATCCTGTGACTACGTGCTGACAAGAGCACCTACCAAATGGCCGAGAGAAAAGGGCTGGAGCATCATGGCTCCCAAGCCAGCCAGCCTTGACTTCCTACCTTGGGACATTTCATTAAAGTAAAAAAATAGAACCCCTAATTTTTTAAAGCCACTGCTCATGGACTTCTGCTACAGCCAAATGCAGATCATTGTTGAAAGAATAGCCACATGGAAGAAATCACCTGAATAATTTAGAAGGAAATAAATGAAATCTCAGATGCAACCATTCTAATATTTCTAGAAAAAGTCAAGATCTCATACTCCGGAACTGGTGGTCTTCAGTTCACCCCTAAAGCCCAGCACCAAGCTGGGCACGGCAGCTCACACCTGTAATCCCAACACTTTGAGACCCAAAGCAGGTGGATTGCTTGAGCTCAGGAGTTTGAGGCCAGCCTGGGCAACATGGCACAACCCCATCTCTGCAAAATATGCAAAAATTAGCTGAGCATGGTGGTACATGCCTGCAGTCCCAGCTGTTCGGGAGGCTGAGATGGGAGGATCCCTTGAGCCCAGGAGGTCAAGGCTGCAGTGAGCCGTGATTGTGCCACTGCACTCCAGACTGGGTGACACAGCAGGACCCTCTCTCAAAAATAAATAAAATAAATAAAACCCAGTACCAGCATCACCCCACGATCAGGTCTTTCCAGATGGGGCAGCAAAAAGTAGGGGAAAGCACACCAATGAAGAAGCCACACAGACCCAGGAGAATCTTGGTTCTTGCTAGCTGGGTAGCCTTGGATCTCAGTTTCCTGCCTTCTAAGAAAGGGATCCTGGCCAGGCACAGTGACTTACACCTGTAATCCCAGCACTTTGGGAGGCCGAGGTGGGCAGATTATGAGGTCAGGAGATCGAGACCATCCTGGCTAACACGGTGAAACCCCGTCTCTACTAAAAATACAAAAAATTAGCTGGGCGTGGTGGCGGGCGCCTGTAGTCCCAGCTACTCGGGAGGCTGAGGCAGGAGAATGGCGTGAACCCAGGAGGTGGAGCTTCCAGTGACCCGAGATTGTGCCACTGCACTCCAGCCTGGGAGACAGTGAGACTATGTCTCAAAAAAAAAAATAAATAAATAAAAATAATTTAAAAATGTGAAAATTTTTAATTTTTGTTTGAGTACATAGATGTAGATCTAATTTGAATATTTTTATATTTTCTGTCTGTAACTTTCTGAAATATGGAATATAATTATAATAAGTTTCAGTGTCTTCATCTACTAATTCTAACATCTGTCTCAGTTCTGATTTGATTTTGATTGTGTGATTATTGTCCTCATTATAGACTATGTTTTCCTGCTTCTTTGCCTGCCTGGTAATCTTTGATTGGATGCCAGACATTGTGAATTTTACTTGGTTGGGAACTGGATATTTTTGTATTCCTATAAATCTTCAATTTTGTTATGGGATGCAGTGGAGTTACTTGGAAAGAGTTTGATCCTTTCAGGTCTTGCTTTTATTGTTTTTTAGGTGGATCCACAGCAGTGGTCCATCTAGGGCTAATTATTCCTGACTACTTGGAGGCAAGACCTTCTGAGTACTCTTCTCAGTGTTCCATGATGTGTGAGTTTTTCCGGTCTTGTGGAAATAGGCATTGTTCCTTGTCCTGTGCAAGCATCAGGTGCTCTTCCCTCAATATTTTTATGTTTCCTTGTCTGAACTTGGGTAGTGTCTTCACAGACATATGCTGATCAGTTCACTGCTGAGTACTCAAGGAAGACCCTTGACACGTCTCCATGATCTCTGTTTGTGTAACCATCTCCTCTCTGAACTCTGTCCTATGTACTCTAACTGCTTTGGTCTCCCTAGACTCTTAGCTCCATCTTCTGAACTCAGGGAAGGTAAATTAATTGGCTATTAACTGTTCATTTTTTGAAGTCCTGAAAGCAATCAGGACTGACCCAGTTCTTAAGGTGCACATTTCAAAACTTTGCATGTTTCAGGACAGACTCAAGGGGAACCCGTCTCTAGAGAATGCAATGTATGATTTCTCCTTTGCATTTATACACTACCTTTGTTGGCCTGGTGCTCTGAAGAGAAAACTGTTGAAACCAGAACCAAACATTGTCTTCCTGTTAATGTGAGGACAGGAGAGGAACCATTCAAGCCATACCTCCGTTTCCTGGGCTGTGCTCTCAGATCTCTGCAGCACCTGCTGAATGTCCTCAGCAAAGCTAGCTTTCCTCTCTGTGTACACATCAGCAATCTTGGCTACCTGGTGAGAACTGTGGTCCCCAGAGAGCTTGAATATCCTGCATATTGGCTTTTCATCACTTAGGCACATCTGATTGAGAAAAGAAAAGTCAGTGAAACTTTCTTTCCTTCCTTTTCCAACCCTATGCACTAGAGACCTGCCCTACCCAGGCTGATGACATTGTGAATGTGTGAAGCAAGTATTAAAAGTCAGTTGCACAGGACACCCTGGTGTGTGTAGAACAGAGGTGATGATAGTACTAGGATGGTCTGGTGGTGATTTAGTAAGTGCATGTTGTTATTTCACGGAATCCTCACACAACCACCCTTTGCTTTAGATAGTATGGTTTTTGTTTTGTTTTGTTTTGTTTTGTTGTTGTTGTTTTAAACGGGGTCTTGCTTTGTCACCCAGGCTGGAGTGCAGTGGTGCAATTTCAGCTCACTGCAACCTCCGCCTCCCAGGTTCAAGTGATTCTCCTGCTTCAGCCTCCTAAGCAGCTGGGACTACAGGCACGTGCCACCACACCTGGCTAATTTTTTGTATTTTTAGTAGAAGCAGAGTTTCGCCATATTGGCCAGGCTGGTCTCCAGCTCCTGGCCTCAAGTGATTTGCCCGCCTCTGCCTCCCAAAGTGCTGGAATTACAAGTGTGAGCTACTGCACCCAGCCTACATAGTACGGTTTTATGGGTGAGGAAGCTCAGAAGGCTGCAAATAACTTGCCAGGAAGGGACAGCACTGGGATTAGAAGACAAGGTCCTTCTGAGTCTAAGGTCAGAGCTTTTCCCACATTACCACACCACCTGCCTCATAGGACTGCCGTGAGAATTAAATAGGGCGATGCACGTAAGATGCCTGGAGTAGTGCCTGACACCTGGATGACATTAAACCCCTGGTAGCTATTGATAATATTACAAGGACCTTCACAAACAAAGTGAGCCCCACTACGGGACTGAAAGCTGAGCACATTTCTAGATGGAGGGGATCAAAGAGGAGCCATCCCCTCTGCCTGCTTCTTCTGCTTCCACCCCTTCCTTACTCAGTTCAGGGGCAGGCTCTGAATGAATACCATAGAGGTGACTGCTGAAGATGAGGCAGAACCATAGCAATCTTGTGAAAAACTAAACCAATTCTTAAAGGCATAGTCTAAAGAGGAATATGTAATTGCACCTCAGGGGCTTGACCTAGCCTGTCCCAAGCAGCGTCATTGATCTCAGCAGAAGTGCAAGCTGCAAGGAAGAGAGGAGTGGCTCAGGCGGTGGCCCAGGTAGCTGGTTGAGGGTAGAGGATCTCAGGGAGACCCTGCCTCACCGCGGCAGACTTGATTCAGAGCTAGGAGACCCTCTTCCAGAGCCTCTTTCAGAGCCACATCTCTGCTTTTGGAGTTGGCTTCAGAGTTTCAAGTTACGGCAGAATTATGAAGTCTCATGAATACTTTTGACTTCTTCCAAGTAAATTGTCAACTTAGGGGGCCGGGCGCGGTAGCTCATGCCTGTAATCCCAGCATTTTGGGAGGCCGAGATGGGCGGGTCACCAGGTCAGGAGATCGAGACCATCCTGGCTAACACGGTGAAACCCCATCTCTACTAAAAATACAAAAAAATTAGCCGGACATTGTGGCAGGCGCCTGTAGTCCCAGCTACTCGGGAGGCTGAGGCAGGAGAATGGCGTGAACCCGGGAGGCGGAGCTTGCAGTGAGCCGAGATGGCGCCATTGCACTCCAGCCTGGGCGACAGAGCGAGACTCCGTCTCAAAAAAAAAATTGTCAACTTAGTTTACACCTGATAATGAGCAAAGACGAAGCAACCTAGATGAGGCCCCTAAGGCTGGTGGCTGATGCTACCTAATCTATGAAACATGGAAACTCTGCCTTCTCCTGCCCCTCCGGGGTTGCTCGGGGAGTCAAGTAGGCTAAAGGTTGTAAACGTGCTTTGTGAACAGCAAAGAATTAAAGCCTTTTAAAGGGGTATCCCATCTGACAGAAGGATCCATCCTAAAGTCAGTGCCAAAGGGCAAAATTACCTCAAAATTCCCTTTGAAGATCCCTTAGCAAGGGAATGTGGAGTGTCTTGTAGAACACATCTAGTTTTGTACAAGGCACACTGTAGATATGTGTGTAGAAATATACAATGTACAGAGCATTGCACAGAAACAACCAAGGGTTCATATGGCACACTGTGCGGAAAACGTGTGCTGAGCATCCAAACGCCAGAATTACACTCAGCTCTCCAAAGGAGTCACTCCTCACCAGCCATTCAGGAGGCAACAGAAGGAATAGCCGGTTCGCCAGTCTCATCCTACCGCACCCTCTCTCCGAGATGACTGAGGGTGGCTGGAGTCTCATAAATCTCATAAATCACTGTACCTGTTTGAGCCCTGCTACATGTGACCCCTTCAACCCCACTGTGGGCTTCAGGGCTGAATACTGCATGTGTGTGTGTGCGCGCACACACACATGCACCCCCCCTACACACGCACCCCCCTCACCCCCCCCCCCCCCCACACACACACATTCGTCCCTGGGCTCCACGTTACAAATCAAGAATAAAGTTAGCATTGGGTTGTGGATTTGGAAAGTAATCCTCTACTATACTCCTGAGTAAACATCTGGTTTCAACTATGTAGGGTTACCGAGTAATTTGACAAATTGGGCAGCTAGGCAAAAAGAAAATTTTAAAAAGTATAATTTAATACCAGATTCATGATTTCTCCACGCTTTTCACACATCTGAGTGAGCTGGTTTTGCTCCCCGGTGTGAAGTGTCTCAAGTACTTCCTTAAGCTTTTCCAGGATATTTTCAGCCAGGATGTTTCCCTGCAATCCATTTGTTCCCCTGCCCTTCAAATAAATGTCCTAAAACACAGAGATCACATGAGTTTGTAGCAAATTCCTGAGGCCAAAGGCCACCTCATCTTTGGGGGAGGTTGAAATATGTCCCTTCCTGGTCACTAAAACACCATCCGGGAGGAGGAAAGAACTCACATTCCACCCTGGGGAAGGCTGACAAGACCTGGAGAGGGAAGTGACTGTGAGAACTCTGCACGATGACACTTCCAGGCTGGCCCTGCTGTGGGCCTGTTACCAGCATCTGTTGTGAAAGTCACTACAAACTCCATCAGGTGAAACTGGAATCTGCGTTCCTTCAGTCCGTTGAGTTTTGGTTAGGACCTACTCTGTCTTCCACAGAAACTCAGTCCAGTGGTAAGACAAATGCTCACAGTCAATGACTGCACAGTTGGATATGCCAGTGGAGTGCAGAGAACGAAGGACCAGGTCTCACTGTGTCTTTTATTTTCTGTATTTTGATGTTTTGGCACCTGGGGCCTGCCCTTCCAGGGTTAGCCAACTCCTAGAAAGAGTAAAGGATCTCACCTGGGACTGTGCTTTTCAGATGCAAACCAACCAACCCAGATCCCACACCCCCAACCATCCAACCTTCTCACACGCAGGCCACTGTCCATCTGCCCTAATTACCAGAGAGCAAGGCATAGCTCCTATGCCTCAGAGCCCACTGAAATGATTCACACTAGCCAGTCTTTAGCCTGCTTACCCTCCCCTCCCCATTTCTTCCTGTGGAAACCACAGCAAAGGCCCTGGACCACAGTTCCCTGCCATTCCTTTTGCCTCCTGATCAACCCTGGGGCTTCCCCATGTGGCCCTGCGTGGTGGGGGGCTCCCTCCTCTTGGGAACTCTGAGTAACAAACTACCTTTTAAATGGCAATCATCTCCTGATCTTTTGGCCCCAACAGAACCAGTGCAGGGAAGTGATTTCTTTTCCCTAGTGCCTCGGAAATGAGAAAAGAACTTGTCTTGAAAAGAGGTGGACCTGGGTTTGAATTCCAGCGTAACACTCACTACAGAATGCTGCTGGTGTATAAATCTTTTCCAGGATTCAGCAGAATGAATACTCCAGGGAAGATGAATGGGCCGGCGCCTGGGATCTGGGCCTTTTTTCTTTTCAAAGAAAACTGAAGAGCATTGAAAATGTCCCAGAGGGTCTGCCTTCAGAGCTGGGCACACCAGCCCTCTCCCTCCCTCCCTTCTCAAATCTCTACCTCTACTCAATCAGTCCAAAGCTCTTTCCCGCCCTTCTAGGCTGCAGGTGCAGCCGGTATCCCAGCCAGCACTGTCCCTCTGCTCAATCCTCTGTGTTCTGTCAGGGTGAGGACGCACAGCTACTCCTGCTCAACCCTCTTGGGACCGCACCTGCATGACCTGCCCAACCCCCAAATCCAGGCTCAACAAAATTTCTGCGAAGACCTCCAGTGTACTTCCTGTGCCCTTTGCAGGTTCCTTATGGGCTCCCGGAGTCTGAGGAGCCTGTGTGTCTGTCACCTGGGAGAAGGAAAGCCAGAGAGCAGGGCCGGGGACAAGGACCGCCTCCCTTACAAAGTGGAGCTTCAGAGGGTGCCGTTATCTCTAGTTGCTTGGTGCATAACTTAAAATCACAATAGAGAAATTAAGGTTGCCATGGACCTGCTCAGGGAGGGAAGATGAGGAAGGAGCTGTGCACGAGAAGCTCAGTCGTTGGAGAGGCAGCAAATGCCAGTAGCGTCTAAAACCAGTGGGCGAAGAATGGTGAGATAAACACATACTCAGAGCTATGGTGGTGACTGCAGGAAGAATGAAGTAGAAAAAGTTAGGAGAGATTGCCTCTGGAGAGTGGGACTAGGGGTGGGATGGCAGCATTGCTTTTCATTATAAACTCTTTTCTACACTATTTCTTTGATATGATTTAAAAATAAACATACAAATAAGTGAAAATTCCAGGTTGACAAATAAAATGATCCATCCAAATGTGTGGTGCTTCTGAGCTGCTGCCCCTGTCTCTGCAGTCACCTCATGGCACCCCTCCCCCAAAAGCCAGGTGATGACTGCCTGCCTCTCTCCCTGCCCTCCAGCCCCTCAGGATTCCTCTGCCTGCAACCTATTCCTTCTAGATTTTCTTCCTTCCTTCCACAAATATCCAAAGGGCCTGGGGCAACACCAGTCATGATTCCTACAGTCCAGCTGGCGAAATGTTACACAAAGAATTTCCATGAGAGCATGTGACATTGTGCTTTCAGAAGTCAACGTTATGATGACCCTTTCCAGGTTAAAATATGTCACTAGCTCCCCTCTGCTTACAGGATAAAATGCAAAGCCCTTTGCTTGATGTGTAGGGCCTCCTGGAATATGTCCTACCTACCCTTCGGGTGGGTACCCTAAAGCCCCAGGTGTCTCCCACAGCACCTTACGCTCAAGCCTCCCTGATCTCTGGGCCAGGCCCTTAAGCACCTCCTTTCTTAGGCTCTCTTTCTCGGGCCTTGCTATCTGCCACTGTCTCTTCCTAGATTGCCCTCTCCATCAGCATCAGTCCTACTGTAGATTCTACGCAGCAGTGCCTCCCCTGTGGCCTTCCTGTCCCCTGCGGTGCATTGCAGACCTGCACTGTGGGGTCTCCCATTATATGTGTGGTCTATCTCTCCTTAAAGGATGAAGTCTGAACCCTCATCAGCTCTGCTTCTCTGGTCTTCCACCACAGTGACAAGGCACCCAGCAAGTGCTAATAAATGGCCCTACCTACCCTAGCGCATACTGAACAAGCTGTTCTGTGAGAAAGTTCTCTCCAACCTTAGGCCACAATGTACATCCTCCTGTAGCTCCTCCCTGTGGGTTCCGATGGATCTTCTAAGCCTAAAGGAAAAGCCTGTCCTCCCCTGCCGATGCCCTGTCACAACCCTTCAGAGATGTGGGTCTGCCTTGCTCGTCTTCATTTTGGGCCCAAAGTCCCCAGTTTTCTCATGGGCCAGGGTTCGAAGAGTGCAGACCAGAAAGAAGTCTGCTCCCTCGTGGAGTGAAAGGGCCCTGATTTTCCTCTTACTTTCCTACACACTGGACAACAGAACCATCCCTGGACCTGGGTGCAATTCTGGTAAACCAAGATCAGCTCCAGGCACTGTTTGCAGAAGTTGTGGGAACAGGACAGCAGCAGTGCAGGCAACGTAAGCAGCTCCATGCACACGGGCAGGACAGTGCTGCACCCAGCGGCTCCATGGCTCTCAGGCTGCCGCCCTGGCCAGATGCTAGAACAGGCCTGAAACTGCTCTGGGAGCCACGTCACAATAGCGCCATGGCCAGGCCTGGCTTTCCTCCAGGGGATGAAGCAAGGAAGCTCCTTGAGTGCTTCGGGGGTGCCAGGACATGTCGGGGAGCCAGGCGGCCAAATCCAGCTGCAACTCCTTTCTTTGCAGCTCGTGTGCCAAGATGGTTCTTAGATTTTTTTAGACTCTTTTTTTTTTTTGAGACGGAGTTTCACTCTTGTCATCCAGGCTGGAGTGCAATGGCGTGATCTCGGATCACGGCAACCTCCGCCTCCTGGGTTCAAGCAATTCTTCTGCCTCAGCCTCCCGAGTATCTGGGATTACAGGCATGTGCCACCATGCCCGGCTAATTTTGTATTTTTAGGAGAGACGAGGCTTCGCCATGTTGGTCAGGCTGGTCTTGAACTCCTGACCTCAGGTGATCTGCCCACCTCGGCCTCCCAAAATGCTGGGATTACAGGCATGAGCCACCATGCCTGGCCATTTTTTAGGCATTATATAAAACAAAAAGCGAAAAACAAAACAACAAAAAACAAAGATATGCAACAGAGTCCACGCATGACCTGCAAAGTCTTAAGTATTTACTTTCTGGCTCTTTACTGAAAGAGTCTGTGGTCCTGTGTAATTGAGAAGATGAACCTACTAAAATCCAGCTACTCCTAGGCACAGCATCCTGGCCTCAGGTTAGCAGGGAGGAGTTGGGGGATAGGGCCACCACCCCACCACAGCTGGACCATCTGAGGCAGGTAGCCCCTGGCCTCTCCTGTTCCTTCATTCACATGTGTTGAACGAGGCCATCTCTCAGCCCTTCCTCTCTGATCCTGGGCATCGCCAGTCTGTGGACTCTGACTTGGCCTTTCCCAGCCCTCAGTGCCTGTCTCGCCTGCCTGCCTGGGGGTTCCTGGAGGATCAGCCAGTCCAAACAAGGGGCACTAGTTGAGCACCCATGTTGGGCCGGCATTGTCATGTGTTATCTCTTATTTCATCTCCACAGCCCTAAGAGGCTCAAGAAATTAGCTTTCATTAAGTCAGAGTAACTGAGGCACAGAGAGGTAGGATAACCTTTCCAAGGCTGCAATGTGTCATGTTCCATATGACTCTTTCTCTTTTCCTGGCAAGCTATGTTGCCTCACAGATGAGGTTGTCCTATAGATGTGAAGGTTCATGGTAAAATGTATGGGTGTGGCTGGGCGCGGCGGCTCATGCCTGTAATCCTAGCACTTTGGGAGGCCTAGGAGGGTGGATCACCTGAGGTCAGGAGTTCGGGACCAGCCTGGCCAGCCTGGTGAAACCCCGTTTCTACTAAAAATACAAAAATTAGCTGGGCCTGGTGGCAGGCGCCTGTAATCCCAGCTACTCAAGAGGCTGAGGCAGGAGAATCGCTTGAACCTGGGAGGCGGAGGTTGCAGTGGGCCGAGATCACGTCACTGCACTCCAGCCTGGGTGACAGAGCAAGACTCTGTATCAAACACACAAAAAAGCATGGGTGTGTTACACTGCTAGACATGCTCATGAGACCATGGGGAGCAGGGAGGAAGGAGTGAAAACCCACACCCCACACTCTCAGCCCCTATTCAGCATGCAGGCACCCAGCATCAAATATGTTCAAGACACAAGATGGGCCCTGGGGGGCTGAAGGTGCTGTGACTGCTCCTTGTTCATGATGGTGACAGCCACTCTTGGATGGCTCAGCACATATGAGTTCTCAGCATGCACTGTCCCAGTTACTTACCACAACACTCCTGTATAATCAGGTCCAAGTCATAAATAAGAAACAGGCTGGGCGCAGTAGCTCACGCCTGCACTCCCAGCACTTTGGGAGGCTGAGGTGGGAGGATTGCTTGAGCCCAGGAGTTTGAGACTAGCCTGGGCAACATAGCAAGACCCTGTCTCTACACAAAATAAAATAATAATAAAAAAAGAAATAAGCAATATCCCTGCTCTTACAGAGCTCTCAGTCCAAAGGAGATGACAGATACAGAAGGAGAGTTGCAGGCATCCCAGCTGGCCCACCAGTCATGACATCCCTAACCATCTTCCATCAAGGCCAGAAACGCTGACTACTCCCCTCATCAGACTGATGTCAAGGGGTGGTCATGTGATATGCTTTTGTCCAATGAAACGTGTTGAAGTCTGCTCAGAGGCTTCGAAGAAACTTTTTTGCACTCCTGAAAAAAGAAACATGCAAATGTCACCACACCTCCCCATATCTTTCCACATTGTGTGAAGACTCAAAAGCTGGAGTTGTAGCAGCCGTTTTGTAACCATGAGAGAAACCACCAAGAGAAGCACAGATATGGACGCTGACATAAGTGAACTGCTGGACCCATGTCAATGCTCACTTCTCTCCAACCTATAGTTATGTGAGAACAACAAAGCCACTGCAAGCCAGGTTTGCAATCCTAACTGATAACGAAAAGGTAGGAAATATCATGAGCCATGGGAGATAAGAAGCTGTAAACATTTAGAGAATACAAGACTACTTGCAAGTGGAAACAGAAAGGATGGGGAAGGTGTGGCAGTCTCTGTCTGTTGCTGACTCTACTAGAGCCATTGCCTTCTTTTTTTTTTTGATACTCAGTCTTGCTCTATCGCCCAGACTGGAGTGCAGTGGTGCAATCTCGGCTCACTGCAACCTCTGCCTCTGGGTTCAAATAATTCTTGTGCCTCAGCCTCCTGAGTATCTGGGATTACAGGTGACTGCCACCACACCTGGTTAATTTTTGTATTTTTAGTAGAGATGGGATTTCACCATGTTGGCCAGGCTGGAACTCCTGACCATGAGTGATCCACCCACCTTGGCCTCCCAAAGTGCTGTGATTACAGGCATGAGCCACTGCGCCCGGCTGCCTTCTATCTTGCTAGGAGCACCCTGGCTGCTCTTAACTCCTGAGACAGGTCCATGATGGACGAGACCATTATGTAAAGGTCACCCCCCAGGCCAGATACTATCCCAGACACCCCAACATTTAGGGCAGGTTTGGCTACATGGACTAGTATTCGCCAATGAGATGTCAGGGGAATTTTGCTAGAAGGTTTGCTAGGAAATGCTTCCTTCTATAATAGAAAAGGAAAACTGCCCTTTTTTTTTTTTTTCCTGCTGCCTCTCCTTCTTTCTGCCTTGACTGCAGTTGTGTAACGACATGATCACGGCACTACTGCAGCTGTCTTGTGATCAAGAAGTAAAGCCCTGAAGGTCAGCAGAGATGCTGATCCAGACCATTGACCTTGACATCAGCGAGCTGCTGAAAGAACCTGGAACCACCTTGCTGGAGACTTCTGGTAAGATAAAAGTCTTTGTTACTTAAGCCACTATCAGTTGGGTGTTCTAATGCTCATTCTTGGCTTGTGCACAAGCCTTCCTGGAAGACTTGGCATTTGAGCTGAGGCTTGAAGGATGGGTGGTGCTTGGACATGCAAGTATGAAGGAGAGGACTGAGGAGAGGTGGATTCCAGGAAACCAACTGTTTGGAGCCAAGGCAAGGAGCTGGAAAAATGTGAAGATAGTGAGTAGTCTGGTTTAACAAGAGTGTTCACAGTTTATTGGGCACTGAAGAAATGCAGTGTGTGTTTGATAGTTTGCAGGAAATGGGAAGCTGTGGGGCTGGGCTGGGGGCTGCCTGCAGGCAGGACCTGCAAAAACAGGCAGACAAGGGCCAAAGATGGCCCTTTGCTTTTAAGACTCAGGCACCTAATGACAGTGAAGACCAGCTCCTTTACAGAAACCCGGATCCCAGGAGCAGAGCCCAGGTTCAGATCTACAAGGTGGCAGACCCTCTTGTCACCCACCATCCACTGGCTGTGCTGTGTTTCTCAGCCTCCGCCAGGCTGTATGGTCCTTCTGGTCCTAGGACACACAGCAGCAGGCGGGCAGTTAAGCTCCAGCCTCCTCTGTCCACTGTCCCCTGCACAGCAACCCCAGGCCTTGGGTTCTGGACCTGGGGAGAGCCACCTAGCCCACCCCGTGGGAATTCAAACAAGAAGCAGGCTATCGCTGGTTAAGCCACTGGGATTTAGGAATTGATCTGTTATCCTGGCACAGCCTAGCTTGGGGCTTTTCAAACTATCTATGGTAAAGGCCTAGTTCTTTTTAAAAATTTCTTTTTCTTTCTTTCTTCTTCTTCTTTTTTTTTTTTTTTTTTTGAGACAGAGTTTTGCTCTTGTCACCCAGGCTGGAATGCAATGGTGCGAGCTTGGCTCACTACAACCTCCACCTCCTGGGTTCAAGCGATTCTCCTGCCTCAGCCTCCCTAGTAGCTGGGATTACAGGCACCTGCTACCACGCCCAGCTGGTTTTTGTATTTTTAGTAGAGACGGGGTTTCACCATGTTGGCCAGGCTGGTCTTGAACTCCTGGCCTCAAGTGATCCATCCACCTTGGCCTCTCAAAGTGCTGAGATTACAGGCATGAGCCATGGTGCCTGGTCTC
This sequence comes from Gorilla gorilla gorilla, assembly GCF_029281585.2. Classification (NCBI taxonomy): domain Eukaryota; kingdom Metazoa; phylum Chordata; class Mammalia; order Primates; family Hominidae; genus Gorilla; species Gorilla gorilla. Next base: position 90,604,513 of record NC_073237.2, on the reverse strand, counting down.
TTTTTAAAAATTTCTAATATAACACAGGTCAACACTTTCATAAAGTAAAGATAAACTACTGGAAAAATATTTTTAAAAGACATCCAGAATACAAACCCAACTTTAATTATTCTATTCATCAGACACTGTCAGATTGGCGTAGATTTTCTAAATCCTGACTCTTATTTTCTGCACCCCACTTTCCAAGTGGGGACCACTCTGGGAGCTGCACTGGCCAGGCCTGTCTCGTCCCACCCCTGTTTCCTCCGTCAGGCCTCTGTGTGTGGAGAACAGGCTGAGGGGTAATGGGAGTGGGATTCAGTCTGGGCTCTGCTCTTGGCAGCGTCAGCCCCAGCAGGCATTTCATTTGCCCCAAGACGAGGTATGAAGGGTATGTGGGAGTGTCTGGCAGGCAACTGGAGACTGTGACTGAAGATCTAGAGATAATTTAGAGGTCATTTATTGAACTGTTATTGGATGCGGGCATTGCATTCAGTATTCTGCAAACATCATCCCATTTAATCAGCAAGCAACAGTGCAAGTAGGCACTATTGGGCAATGCCCTTTCTTCTCATTTAAAAATATTGTGGTAGGCTGGGTGCAGTGGCTCACGCCTATAATCCCAGCACTTTTGGAGGCCGAGGTGGGAGGATCATGAGGTCAGGAGTTTGAGACCAGCCTGGCCAATGGAGTGAAACCCCATCTCTACTAAAAATACAAAAATTAGCCAGGGGTGGTGGTGGGCACCTGTAATCCCAGCTACTGCAGAGGCTGAGGCAGGAGAATTGCTTAAATCTGGGAGGAGGAGGTTGCAGTGAGCCATGATGGCGCCACTGCATTCCAGCCTGGGCGACAGGTTGGAGCAAGACTCCGTCTTGAAAAAAACAAACAAAAAATTTTGGTAAAATATGCATAACATAAAATTTACCATCCTCAACATTTTTAAGTGTCCAGATCAGTGGCATTAAATGCATTCACATGATTGTGCAACCAGCACCACCTTTCATCTCCAGAACGTTTTTATTGGTTCAGTCCAAACTGAAACTCTGTCCCCATTGAACAACAACTCCCCATTCCCGCTCCCCATAGCTTCTGACAACCACCATTCTTGGCACTGCCTTTTACAGATGGAAATGAAACAGACAGGGTACAGGAGGCAGCAGGACAGCCAGCCCTCATCCTGGTGGCCCTGGGGCAGGACAAGCTCCAGGGCCCTGTGCTTGGCTCTGGGTGGTGAATGCCAGCTCCCAGGCCACAGCGGCTGGGAGGGATGGGCACAGTGGGGTGACCCCTCCCCAGGAGGCAGTGAGGGGTGTGGGCAGCACTGACAGTTGGGCCAGGAGGAGGAGTAGGACCCAGAAAAGGGGTCGGACAGCCAGAGGGGCCAAGGGAGGAGAGCGGGCAGTAAGTCTACACTGCTTCTGAGGTCAGAGGGAGCAGAGGACTTGGAACCTCAGACATGACCAGTGACTGGTTCCAGAGAGGCCAGATGCCTAGGGATTCAGGGACAAGGGCAAAGGCGGTGGGAGCGCAACCCAGGGAGGGGACACGCAGGCTGGCAGGGGGCAAATGGGGGGGCAGAGAGGGGGAGGTCTGCCCCACGCCCCTGCGCCCCTGTCCAGAGGCCGCCCAACTTAAATGGAGGTGGACCCTTTCCTGACTCTGTGGAACCTGTTCCATTCCTGCCTGTAGCTCATGATGCTGATGTGGTTTTGCCTCGTTGCAATTTTCTCCACACTGTAGAATCTCCTGTAGAATCTCCCTGTAGCAGATTCTCCTCCTCTGCTCCCCTTGGACACCAGCGGGCTCTGCGGGTCTGGGGAAATCTTTGTCCTGAGCCACCCTTGCCTCCCAGGAGCCCGCAGTTGTCTGGGGCAGCATGCTCACTGCAGGAAGTGAGTGCTGTCTGAGGAGAAGAATTTGCCAAGTTCTCAGACTAAGAGAAGGTCACTGGCCTGGGGTCTGGGGAACTGCATGGAGAAGGTCCTCTGAAGTGGGCCAGGAGGACAGATGTCACTGGGGGAAGGGTGGAAACACAGCAGGAGTGAGGTCTCAGAGGTGAGGGGACTGTGCTGTGCGGGATGATGGGACATTGGCCCCCACTGTGGGGGACAAGCTGGACTCCAGCTGGGACCCATTTTGGTACCTATCAGACAAAGCCAGGGAAACCATGGGACTTGGAAGTGGGGAAAGAATGTGGAGGATGCATCTTTAGACGGGCCCTGAGGGGTGTGGAGGGAAGTGGAAAGAGACCCAGAGACTGACCCAGGGTTGGAGACAGGGAGTTGGAGCTGAAAGACATTTGCCCAAGAATCTGTAGACAAATTGAATGGCTGGGGGTGTGGCCAGCTGACTTCACACAAAGAGAAAGATAAAAGTGATTTTCTTGGGGTCAAGAGAGGATGCCAAATTAGAAGACAGGTCTCTGAACTCCTGGAACCCAATTACCAGGATGTCTGTGGTTAAAAACCTCGGACAGAGCCATCCACTGCAGATGGTGGAATGGGAACAGGCTTAATGCCAGGGTTGCTCTCACCCCCGGCCCAGCTGGAGAGGTGCCCTCTGCATGTTTGGAAATGCTGGCCTCTAGGCACATTTCTATCCTTTAAAGAGAGAATACACACGTGTTCCAGCTTTGCTGGTGGTCCCTCCCCAGAGGCTCCACATCTCAACAGCCCAGGCCCTGGGATGGGGAGCAGAGGACCTGGCCCAACCTGTAGGGCTGCGGATGGTCTTGGGACCGTGGCACATTCTTGGAGGCCTGGCATGACTGAGATCAGGTATTTCACCTGCCTGGGGAGAGATGGGGGCTTGAAGTCTACACTGAGTTGGTTTAAAGAAAGAGAAGAAATGCGCTACTTCTTACTTACCTGTTTGTGGACTGTTTTAAAAAAGTGGGGGTTGGGGCTGTTTGAAATTTGCCACCAGAATGACTCACTGACTTTATTTCTACCCCAACCTCTCCCTACAGTCCGTGGACAAAGGATGATTTGGCTTTTCAGAATGAAAGGCCAGGAGTGCTAGTATCTATTGTTTCGTTGTCCAGAATTCTTGTCCCTCTATTTTCTGCATACAAATCCACAAGGCATGTCCCCTCCTCTGGAGCCTTCTCTGCCTTCCCAGAGGGCTCTTGGCCTCACATGACCTCGTGTGTTCCCGGTAAGAAGCCATCTGGCCTGGGGCTGCAGTCTGTTCCCAGAGCTTGCCTCCCTCCTTAGTTGAACTGCTGAGGAGCCGACACAGCCTGCGGTCCATTTGTGTCCCTAAGCCCAGGAAGGACTCTAAGATGCTCCATAGTGAAGTGCTGAATGAATGGCTCCAGCGGGAAGGAACTTAGCTGGCTCTGTATTTCATTCAAATCTTGAGTCCATGGCTCTGATACAGTCCATTCTAAGGTACCGTTTCCCATTTGCCTGAAGGATTATTTTACACGTGGGGTTTCTTCATGACTCAGTTTCTGGGCAGTAGCCAGCAGGCGCTCCGGGTTAGAATTCCTGTGGAGGAGGACTTCTGAGCGCCATTCTGACCTCCTGGCCTGCCCTGCGGAAGTCAGACAGGCTGAAATCTTTCTTAAGCTCTTTAATTAAATCAAGATTTTTTTTGTTTTGGTCTTCAAATTAGTTTGCCAATGCTGATTGTCAAAACTTTAAACTGTTGACAAAAAAATAACTATGTGGCTGTACCAGCTAAATCTCATCTGTGACTTTTAAATATAGAAAGCAGGAAGACAAACATCTGGTAATAGAGGTTGTGTTCTGAACGGGCGGTGGCCAAAAAAAAAAAAAACAACAAAAAAAACCCAAAGAAGCATTAGTCAGAGTCTAGAAAAACAGTGTGTTACTTTTACCAAGTAATATTTAGAGACAGGACTGAGGAGGGAATGTAAGACATCTGTTAAAAAGCAGATTTTTTCCAAACACAGTCCTTTAGAAATTCTTAGGAAAAACATGTTAAATAAAAATAAATTTCAGTTCATTTAAAGATATTTTAGATTGTAAAAACAAAGCTCCTACTGTAAAAATATTACAACTCATAGAGGTTTGCTGAAGATTCAGAATCAACAAACATCAGAGCTCAGTTGTGAGCTAGAAAATTTTTTCTAACTTTAAAAAATAATACAGTTAATATGTCGGCACATTTGTGCCATAAAAATTCAAATGATAGTTAAAGCTCAAGTTCCCCTTGTATATAACAACCCTTCCCAGAGCCCTCCCCAGAGAAAACCACCATCATTATGTTACAGTAGGTAGTCAGGCAGACATGAGCAGGGCAGGAGAGGGCCTCCAGGGGTGGGAGGGAATGTCAGGCAACCATCAGGTGATGGTCAGGCGGTTATTTATTTATTTGAGACAGAGTCTCACTCTGTGTTGCCCAGGCTGGAGTGCAGTGGCGCGATCTCACCTCACTGCAACCTCCGCCTTCTGGGCTCAAGCGATTCTCCTGCCTCAGCTTCCCAAGTAGCTGGGACTACAAGCGTGTGCCACTTCGCCTGGCTAATTTTTGTATTTTTAGTTGAGACGGGGTTTCACCATGTTGGCCAGGGTAGTCTTGAACTCCTGGTCTCAAGTGATCTGCCTGCCTTGGTCTTCCAAAGTGCTGGGATTACAGGCATAAGCCACCTTGCCCAGCCAACAGATAGTTTAAATTAAAAAAAAAAATTCTCTTATTTATTTCTTTTTCTTTCCCTCTCTGCTTCCCGCTTCCTACTTTGGCCTTCAGAAATGCAAATATAATCTTCACCTCCCCTCACCAGACACTACCTACAAGGCAAATTCATCTAACTATGTGCTCCAAGACAGTTGACAGTTGATTTGCAGACTGAAACATACCCCATGGAACTCTCACCTCTAGGGGATTGCCTCGGAAATTGTACCCATGCAGAGAGCATGTCAAAAGCATGCTGGTGTGGCCATGTTTACAACTTATTTTTGCCCAAGAAGGCGCCAACTCAACTGTTGGATAGATAAGGCACTAAGCTAGCATTGGGACCCCCTGCCCATGCACACTTCACCCCCTACCTTTCTTTTTTTTTTTTTTTGAGACAGAGTCTCACTCTGTCGCCCAGGCTGGAGTGCAGAGGCGTGATCTCAGCTCACTGCAACCTCCGCCTCCTGGGTCCCGGTTCAAGCAATTCTCCTGCCTCAGCCTCCCAAGTAGCTGGGATTACAAGAACACACCACCATGCCTAGCTAATTTTTGTATTTTTAGTAGAGACGGGGTTTTACCATGTTGGTCAGGCTGGTCTTGAATTCCTGACCTTGTGATCCGCCCGCCTCGGCCTCCCAAAGTGTTGGGATTACAGGCATGAGCCACTGCGCCCGGCCCACCGCCTACCTTATAAAAGTTTTCTGCTCCAAAAGTGAAGCAGCACATTTAAAGTCATGGCGCCTTGTGCCTCTTTCCATAAGCTAGCTTTGGAATAAATTCACTTGTTTTGTACCAGATCTCACTTTGTTAATTGGACACTGTGTGTGGCAAGCAACTAACCTGCTTTTTAGTTATGATCATGCCTCCTTCCTCTCCCTTCCCCACCTCCAGGCAACCACAGATCAGCTATCTGTCACTACAGATTACTTTGCATTTTCTAGAGTTTCATATAAATGAAATCACACAGTATATAATTCTTTTTTTGTCTAGAGTCTTTCACTCAGCATAATTAGGTTGAAATTCATTCCTGTTGTATGTATCAATAACTTATTCTTTTTAAATTGCTAGATAGTATTTCACCTATTTTTATAACCACAATTAGTTTATCCGTTCACCTGTTCATGGACGTTTGTGTTATTTCCAGTTTTTGGCTATTCCACATAAAGCTGCTGTGAACACTCATGTACAAGTCTTTGTAGGGATATATGTATTTTTTTTCTCTTGGGTAAATGCCTAGGAGTGGAATTGTTATTGGAAAGGGATCCTGATCCAGACCCCAAGAAAAGGTTCTTGGATCTCTCGCAAGAAAGAATTCGAGGTCAGTACATAGAGTAAAGTGAAAGCAAGTTTATTGAGAAAGTAATGGAATAAAAGAATGGCTACTCTATAGGCAGAGCAGCCCTGAGGGCTGCTGGTTGCCCATTTTTATGATTATTTCTTGATGATATGCTAAACAAGGGGTGGATTATTCATGCCTCCCCTTTTTAGACCATATAGAGTAACTTTCTGACGTTGCCATGGCATTTGTAAACTGTCATGGCGTTGGTGGGAGTGTAGCAGTGAGGGCGACCAGAGATCCCTCTTGTTGCCATCTTGATTTGGTGTTTTGGCCAGCTTCTTTACTGCAGCCTGTTTTATCAGCAAGGTCTTTATGACCTGTATTTTGTGCCTACCTCCTACCTCATCCTGTGACTTAGAATGCCTTAACCTCCTGGGAATGCAGCCCAGTAGGTCTCAGCCTCATTTTACCCAGTTCCTATTCAAGATGGAGTTGGCTCTGGTTCAAATGCCTCTGACAGAATGGCTGGATCATATAAGATATGGCCAAACCATTTTCTAAATGGATTGGGCCATTTTATATTCCCACTGGAAGTGGATGAGAGTCTCCGTTTCATTATATCCTCATCAACGCTTGGTATGGTCGGTCTTTTAAATTTTAACCATTCTAAAGTGTGTATTTCTTTAAAGCTAATGATGTTTTAATTTGCATTTCTCTAATGACTAATAGTGCATATTTTCATGTGTTTATTTATCAACTGTATATCTTTGTTGGTCTATTCAAATCTTTTGGACACTTAAAAGTTTGGGCTGCTCTTTTTTTCTTACTGTTGAATTTTGAGAGCTTTCATATAGTCTGGATGCAAGTCCTTTAACAGATATATGCTTTGCAAAGATTCTTTCCTAGTCTGTGGATTGTTTTCTCATTCTTCTCATAGAGCAATTAAGTTTTTTTGTTTTTGTTTTTGTTTTCATTCTCTCTCAGTGTCTTTTGAGGAACAAACTTTAAATTTTGATGTAGTTCAATTTACCAACCTGTTCTTATGGATTGTACTTTTGGTGTTGTATCTCACAAATCTTGAGCTAACCCAAGGCCACACATGTTTCTCTCATGTTTTCTTCTAAAAATTTTATAATTTTAGATTTTACATTTAGGTTTATGATCCTTTTTGAGTTGATTTTTTAATATAGTGAACAATATACATCCAAGTTCTTTTATATATCTATAAATGTCTAATTGTCCCAGAACCATTTGTTGAAAGACTATCTTTTCTCAGACAGGTGAGGTGGCTCACGATTGTAATACCAGCACTTTGGGAGGCCAACCTGGGAGGATGGTTGAGGGCAGGAGTTCAAGCCCAGCCCAGTCAACACAGTGAGACCCTCATATCTACAAACAAAACAAAACAAAAAATCACTATCCTTTCTCTACTCCTTTGCCTTTGTACCTTTGTCAAAAATCATGTGTCCATATATGCATGGGTCTTTTTCTAGAATCCTTATTCTGTTCCATTAATCTATCTATATATCAAAACCACTCAGTATTGATTACTGTAGTTTTATAATAGTTCTTGAAATCAGGTAGTGTTAGCCCTCCAATTTTGTTCTTTTTCAAAGTTGATTGGTCATTCTAAATCCTTTGCCTTTCCACATGAACTTTAGAATTAGTTTTTCAATTTCTACAAGAAAAGCCAGCTTGAATTTTGATTAGCATTGCAATGAATACATAGGTCAATTATGGGGGGAAGTTGACATTCTAACAATCTTGAATCCTCTGACTCATGGACAAGGTGTATGTCTCCATTTATTTAGGTCAGTTTAATTTCTTTCAGCAGTATTTTGTAGTTTTCAGTGTATGGGTGTAGTGAGTTGAATCATAGTCCCTGCCCCAAAGATATGCCCATGTCTTAATACCCAGGGTCTGAGAATATGACCTTATTTGGAAAAAGAACTCTGCAGATACAATTAAATGTCTCAAGATGCAGAGATCACCCAGAATTCTCCAGATGGGCTCTAAATCCAAAGACATGTTTTTGTAAGAGAGATACAGGGAGAAAGAGAGAGGGAGGAGAAGATGACGTGAAGATGGAGGCAGAGATTGGAATGATGGGGCTACAAGCCAAAAAATACCAAGGAACATCTGAAGCCAACAGAAGCAGGAAGAGGCAAAGAACAGACTGTCCCTTAGAGCTTTTGCAAGTACTGCAGCCCTACCAACACCTTGATGTCAGACAGACTTCTGGACTCCAGCACTGTGAGAGAATAAACTGTTGTTTTAAGCCACCAAGTTCGTGGTAATTTGTTATGACTGCCCTAGGAAATGAATAAAACAGGTCTTTCACATTTTCTGGCAGATTTATCCCTAGTATTTTATCTTTTTGATGCTATGGTAAAGGACATTGTTTTTTCAATTTCAATTTTGGATTGTTCATTGCCAGTTTATAGAAACACAGTTGATTTTTGTATGTTGACCTTGTATCCCTCTGCTTTGCTAAGCTCACTCATTTGACCTAGTAGCTTTGTTTTTCTAGAACCCATCATGTTTTCCACATAGACAATCATGTTTGAGAATAAAAATAAGTTTACTTTCTATTCTCCGTGTCTTTTATTTCTTTTCTTGCCTGATTGTGTTAGCAGTGGCAAATCTGTACAGGTCTGCAGCAACCTCATTTCTTGCCTCCTCAGAAGAACTTGTGTGAGGGGCATAAAGCAGAATGAGAGATGGAGGCAAGTTTTAGAGCAGGAAAGAAAGTTTATTAAAAAGCTTTAGAGCAGGAATGAAAAGAAGTACACTTGGAAGAGGGCCAGGCGGGCGACTTGAGAGATTCAAGTGCACAGTTTGACCTTTGACTTAGGGTTTTATACATTGGCATACTTCCGGGGTTGTGCATTGCTTCTCCCCTGATTCTTCCCTTGGGGTGGGCTGTCTGCATGTGCATTGGCCTGCTAGCGCTTGGGAGAGGCCGCATGTGCAGTGTGTTTACTAGAGTCTATGCATGCTCACTTCAGGTGTTTTTCCTCTACCAGTCTAGCATTCCTAGAGGAAGGTCATATACCAGTTAAACTCCACCATTTTGCCTCTTAGTGCACATGCCTGAGCCCACTCATCCAACTCTTGAGATCTTATTGGGAAGCTGCTGATCACCAGTTTTAGGTGTTTCTATCTATTGGGAAACTGTCTTTCCCTGGCACTGGCTGCAACCAATAATTATTTCAGAGAGACAGTTTAATAACTGCCTGGCCATCACCTGATGGTCGCCTGGCATTCCTGGTGGGAGTGCCTCTCCTGCCCTGCTCATGTCTGACTGGCTACCCACTGTAACAACTGCACTAGTGAGAACCTCCAGTGCAATGCTGAAGAGGAGTGGCAAGAGCATGCGTTTTAGAACTGCTCCTGATCGTATGGGATCAGCGTCCAGCCTTTCATCATTACTAGGTACAATGGTGCCTGTAGGTTTTCTGTAGCTGTCCTTTACCAGATTGAGAAAGTTTGTATTACCAACTTGCTAAGAATTTTTATCAAGAATCTGTTGGATTTCATCAAATGCTTTTTCTGCATCTTAAGATTATCACATTTTTGTTTTCTCAGTTTGTTAACATGGTAATTTTCTCATGAATGAAGTGATCGGTGCTCATCTGAATACTCCAGGGTGTCTCTCTGCAGATCCTTGGGAGTTTCTGCCAGTGTGTCTCTCTCCTCTTTAGACTCTGCTCCATCAACTCAAGCTGCCTTGGTCTCCCAGGCCCTCAGCTCCATCTTCTCAAGTGCAGGAATCTTCCAGGCTCTGCCTCTGTTCTCTCTTTGCCACAGTCTGGAAGCTCTCTCAGGGTGGTAAAGCTGTGGCGATTGTGCAGTTCACAGTGTTTTTTCTCATCTCTCAGGGATCACTGTCTTTCATTGCCTGAGGTCCAGTGTCTTATATACTATTGCTTTTGTCATTGTGTGTGTTTGCTTGTTTCAGGAGGGAGGTTAAGTCCAGTTCCTGTTACTCCTTCTTGGCTGGAAGGGGAGGTCATATATAGTTTATGTAAGTTTTTTCAAAATGATGTTATACATATTGCTGTTTTCTAGCTTTGTATTATGGAAATTTTCAAATGTATTCAAACATAGAGAAAATAGAATAACGAATCCCAATGTATTCATCACCCAGCTTTAACAATGATAAATCGATGGCCAACCTTGTTTCATCTATAATTCAGTTCACTTCTCTGCCTATGTCCTTATCTCATGAGGACACTTCCCCCTACCAATTTTGAAACAAATTGCCCACACTGCGTCATTGTATTTGCAAATAACTCTGTATCTTTAAAGTTTATAACTTTTAAAAGCAAATGATAGCCTGGGTGCGATGGCTCATGCTTGTAATCCCAGCATTTTGGGCTGCCGAGGGTGGCAGATCACTTGAGGTCAAGAGTTTGATACCAGCCTGGCCAACATGGTGAAACCCCATCTCAACTAAAAATACAAAAATTATCTGGGCATGGTGGTGTGTGCCTGTAATCCCAGCTACTCAGGAGGCTGAGGCAGGAGAATTGCTTGAACTTGGGAAGCAGAGGTTGCAGTGAGCCAAGCAGTGCACCAGTAAGGACCAAGATCGCGCCACTGCACTCCAGCACAGAGTGAGACTTTATCTCAAAAACAAACAAACAAGAGCAAATGATTATCATTCTTTAATATAATAAAATATCTAGCTGTTGTCATTGCTGTTTTACAATAGTTTATTCATATCAGGATCCTAACCAGGTCTACACATTGTATTTGGCGGATAGCTCCTTTTCAATTATTGATTCCTTCCTAGTCTCTCCCTTGTAATTTATTTATTGAAGAATGCAGGTCATTTGTCCTGTAAAGCTTCTTAGAGAATGGTTATTCTGGTTGCATCTCCATGTTGTCTTCAAAGTGATTCTCTGTCCTCTGTTAAACTTACAGTTAGATGTGATTCAGTTTCCAGTTTTGGGTGAATATTTCAGAGGCTGTCATGTATAGTACCATCAGAAGTTTATAATGTATTATTGTATCGCTCTCTCTTTTTTTTTTTTGAGACAGAGTTTTTTGCTCTTATTGCCCAGGCTAGAGTGCAGTGGTGCAATCTTGGCTCACTGCAACCTCCGCCTTCTGGTTTCAAGCAATTCTCCTGTCTCAGCCTCCCAAGTCGCTGGGATTACAGGCACCCGCCACTACGCCTAGCTAATTTTTTTGTATTTTTAGTAGAAACAGGGTTTCACCATGTTGGTCAGGCTGGTCTGGAACTGCTGACCTTGTGATCCACCCGCCTTGGCCTCCCAAAGTGCTGGGATTACAGGCTTGAGCCACCATGCCCGGCATTGTATCTCTTTTGTAGTGTTCTAGTAGCATCCTGTGCACACTCCTGCCATAGTACAGTCATGCACCTCATATTTGTCAGCTCAGGCTACCCCAGCAAAATACCACAGACTGAGTGGCTTAAACAACAGAAATTTTATTCTCACAGTTCTAGAGGATTAAAGTCCCAGAGCAAGATCCGGCAGGGTTAATTCCTGGGGAGGGCTGTCTTCTTGTCTTGTAAATGTCCACCTTCTTGTGTCCTCACATGGTGGAGAAAGACCTCTGGTATCTTTCTCATCTTATAAAGGCGCCAGCCCTATCAGATTACGAGCTCACCCTCACTTTATGAGCTCATTTAACCATAATCACTTCTTCACAGGCCCCATCTCCAAATATAGTCACATGGAGTTTGGGGTTTCAACACATATACATTTTGTGGAGACACAAACATTCAGTCTAATATATACCTTAAAACTTTCTTAAAAATAAACTTTTAAAAATAATATTTGCAGGTTAAGAAAAGTTGCAAAGATTGTACAGAGAATCACTCTATATTCCTGACCCAGTTTCCCTATTATTAACATTCTATATCACCATGGTACGTGTATCACAACTAAGAAACCAACATTGGCACATTGTTATTAACTACACGTGATGCTTTATTTAGATTTCGTCAATTTTTCCTCAATGTCTTTTTTCTGTTCCAGGATCCAATCTAAGATGCCACATTACATTTATTCATTCTGTCTCCTTAGCCTTCTCTGGTCTATGACAGTTTCTCAGACTTCCCTTGTCCTTGATCACCTTGGTCGTTTTGAGAAGAACTTCCCAGACATTTTGCAGAATGTCCTTCAATTTGGGGTTGCCTGATGTTTTTCTCACAGTTAGTCTGGGATTACGGGTTTGGAGAGGGAGGCTGAAGTAAAGTGGCATTCTCATCACAATATATCATGGATACATGCTATCGACATGACATTACTGAGGACGTTAACCTTGATCATACGGCTGAGGTAGGGTTTGTCAGGTTTTTTTCACTGTAAACTTATTCTCTGTCCCCACAACCTCATTTCAATACTCTACTTTTTGGAAGCAAGTTACTAAGTGCATCCCCCATTTGGGTAGGGCGGAGAGGGAATTAGCTACATAAATTAATATGGAATTATTCTGTCCAGGCAATTTATCTAATCTCCCCCACTTATTTCATGTTGAAACATTTATTTATATCTATATGGACCCATCGATATTTACGTTACACCTTTTGTATAGCTCATGCACCATACAAAAACAAGTGGTGAGCTAGATTGGCCTGCAGGCCATAGTTTTCTGATCCCTAGTCTAGAAGACTCCTCGGGAAGGACTCATTTGAACAATATTCAATTAAGTTATTCTACTGTATGAGTCCATTCTCACACTGCTATAAAGAACTACCTGAGACTGGATAATTTATGAAAAAAAGAGGTTTAATTGACTCACAGTTCTGCAGGCTGTATAGGAAGCATGGCTGGGAGGACTCAGGAAACTTACAGTCATGGCCAAAGGCAAAGGGGAAGAGAGCACGTCTTAACATGTCAGAGCAGAAGAGAGAGAGAGCCAAGGGGGAGGTGCTACGCAGTTTCAAACAACCAAATCTCGTGAGAACTGACTATAATCAACACAGCAAGTGGAACATCCGCCCCCATGATTCAGTCACCTCCCATCAGGCCCCTCCTCCAACACATGGGGATTACAATTTGACATGAGATTTGGGTGGGGACACAGAGCCAAACTATATCATCCATGTTCATGTAAGTTTGTGGTCTTTACATATAAAAGGGTTGCACTGGCTGAATAGAAAATCTCTTTTCCATTTCTGTAAAGAAAGACTATTGGGGCTGAGGTGGGTGGATCACGAGGTCAGGAGATTGAGACCATCCTGGCTAACACGGTGAAACCCCGTGTTTATTAAAAAATATAAAAAAAAATTAGCTGGGCATAGTGGCGGGCACCTGTAGTCCCAGCTACTCCAGAGGCTGAAGCAGGAGAATGGCGTGAACCTGGGAGGCGGAGCTTGCAGTGAGCTGAGATCATGCCACTGCACTCCAGCCTGGGAGACAGAGCAAGACTCCATCAAAAAAAAAAAAAAAAAGACTATTGGAATTTTTACAGAAATTGCATTTATTCTGTAGATTACTTTGGATAATATTTACATCTTAACAAGATACTTGTATCAGTCTGTTCTCACATTGCTATAAATAAATAAATACCTGAGACTGGGTAATTTATAACAAAAGAGGTTTAAGTGGCTCCTAGTTCCACAGGTTGTACAGAAAGCATGACAGCATTTGCTTCTGAGGAGGCCTTGGGGAGCTTTTACTTATGGCAGAAGACAAAGCTGGAGCAGGAGGAAGAGAGAGAAGAGGGACGTACTACACATTTTTAAACAACCAGATCTTGTGAGAACTCACTCACTGTAGAGTACTGAGGCTGGGATGGTGCTAAACCATTCATGAGAACTCTACCCCTCATGATCCAATCACCTCCTGCTAGGCCCCACTTCCAACACTGGGGATTACAATTCAAGATGAGATTTTGGTGAGGACAATATCCAAACTATATCATTTCACCCCTGGCCCCTCCAAATCTCATGTCCTACTCACATTGGAAAATACAATCATGCCTTCCCAACGGTCCCCCAGAGTCTAAACTTATTCCAGCATTAACTCAAAAGTCAAAGTCCAAAATCTCATCTGAGACAAGGCTAGTCCCTTCTACCTATAAGCCTGTAAAATAAAGACCAAGTGAGTTACTTCCAAGATACAGTGGGGGTACAGGCATTGGGTAAATACTCATGTTCCAAAATGAGAAATTGGCCAAAAGAAAGGGTCTCCGGGCCATGTGCAAGTCTGAAACCCAGAAGGGCAATCATTAATCTTAAAGCTCCAAAATAATCTCTTTTGACTCTGTGTCTCAACTCCAGGGCACACTGGTATAAGGGTAGGCTCCCAATGCCTTGGGAAGCTCCACCTCTGTGGCTTTGCAGGGGTCAGCCCCCATGGCTACTCTCACAGGCTGGTGTTGAGTGCTTGCAGCTTTTCCAGGCATATGGTGCAAGCTGTCAGTGGCTCTACCATTCTGGGTTTGGAGGATGGTGGCCCTCTTCTCACAGCTCCACTAGGCAGTGCCCCAGTAAGGACTCAGTGTGGGGGCCCCAACTCCACATTTCTCCTCTGCACTTCCTTAGTAGAGGTTCTCCATGAGTGCTATGCCCCTGCAGCAGGCTTCTGCCTGACCATCCAGGATTTTCCATACATCCTCTGAAATCTAGGTGGAGACTCCCAAGACTCAACTCTTGCACTCTGTGAATCCACATGCTTAACACCAAGTAGAAGCCACCAAGGCTTATGGTTTGCATCCTCTGAAGCAGCAGCCAGAGCTGTACCTGGGCTCCGTTGAGCCATGGTTGGAGTTGGAGTGGCTGGGATGCAGGGAGCAGTGTCCTGAGGCTGTGCAGGACATTGGGACCCTGGGCCTGGCCCACAAAACCATTCAGTCCTCCTAGGCCTCCCAGCCTGTGATGGGTGGGGCTGCCACAAAGTTCTCTGAAGTGCCTTTAAGGGCTCTTCCCCATTGTCTCTGTTATTAGCATTTGGCTTCTTTTTACTTATGCAAATTTCTGTAGCCTGCTTGAATTCCTCCCCTGAAAATGAGCTTTTCTTTTCTACCAGATGGCCAGGCTGCAAATTTTCCAAAATTTTTTGCTTTGCTTCCCTTTTAAATATGAGTTTCAGTTTCAGGTCATTTCTTTGCTCACACATATGAACATAGGTTCTTAGAAGCATCCAGGTAACATCTTGAATGCTTTGCTGCTTAGAAATTTCTTCCAAGGCTGGGTGTTGTGGCTCACACCTGTAATCCCAGCACTTTGGGAGGCCAAGGTAGGTGGATCTCTTGAGGTCAATTCGAGGCCAGCCTGGCCAACATGGCAAAACCCCGTCTCTACTAAAAATACAAAAATTAGCTAGGTATGGTGGTGCATGCCTGTAATCACAGCTACTCGGGAGGCTGAGGCATTAGAATCGCTTGAACCTGGGAGGCAGAGGCTGCAGTGAGCTGAGATCCACTCCAGCCTGGGTGACAGAGTGAGACTCTGTCTCAAAAAAAAAAAAAAGAAAATTCTTCCACCAGATAACCTAAATCATCACTGTCAAGTTTAAAGTTCCACAGATCCCTAGAGCAGAAGCACAGTACAGCCAAGTTCTTTGCTAAAGCATAGCAAAAGTGACCTTTACTCCAGTTCCCAATAACTTCCTTATTCCTGTATGAGACCCCCTCTGCCTGGACTTCATTTTCCATATCACTATCAGCATTGTGGTTGCAACAATTTCACAAGTCTCTAGGATGTTACAAATTTTCCCTCATCTTCCTTTCTTCTTCTGGGCCCTCCACATTCTTCCAACCTCTGCCTGTTACACAATTCTTAAGCTGCTTCCATGTTTTCAGGTACCTTTATAGCAATGCCACACTTTTCAATACCAATTTTCTGTATCAGCCTGTTCTTGCATTGCTATAACGAAATACATGAGACTGGGTAATTTATGAGAAAAGAGGTTTAATTGGTTTACAGTTCCACAGGCTATATAGAAAGTATGGCAGCATCTGCTTCTGGACAGGCCTCAGGGAGCTTTTATTCATGGTGGAAGGCAAAGCTAGAGCAGGTATCTTCACATGGCCAGAGCAGGAGGAAGAGAGAGAGGGAGACAGTGCTATATACTTATAAACAACCAGATCTCGTGAGCACTCACTCACTATATGGTACCAAGGGGGGATGGTGCTAAACCATTCATGAGAACTCTGCCCACCATGATCCAATCACCTCCCATCAGGCTCCACCTCCAACACTAGGGATTACATTTCTACATGAGATTTGGGCAGGGAGAACATTCAAACTATATTAAGACTTGAGTATCTGAAATCATTGTCCTCTGGCCTAATGTTGCTTTTGAAAAGTCTGATGTCAGTCTGGCATCATTTCCCTTATAAGTGACTTGGTCTTTTTCTCTCTGATTGTCCAAAGGTGTTTTTTTTTTTTTTTTCTTTCCTTCTTCCCTTTAAAATCCAACAATTTTACTAGAACATTTCTCATTGTTGGCCAGCTGGGTTGACTTTCCCGTGTAAATGGAGTAACTTTTCAGTATAGTTTTAAGTCTTCTTTTATTGAACAACACTTTTTGTTGCATTATAGCTTTTCAACACTTTTTTTATTACTTTTTCTTGTTTAGATACTCCTATTATACTTATGTTGAATCTTGTTTGCATGTCTTCTATATCTATCACTTTTTCTCAAATCTTTTAAATCTTTCCTTATTAAAAAAATGTTTTTTCTTCTCCCCTCTTGGTTTTCTTGTAGACTTATTTCTCTTGAAGACTTATTTGCCCATTTAGTTTAATCTTCTGCTTCTGAAAGTTTCTCTTTTCATTTCTAATTCTTTAATTCCTCATCTTTTTTTTCAGATCTTCCTTTTATCAAATCATCTCATCTGAGTTTTCAAATTCTAAATTTTGCTGTTCTATCTATAATCTCTTAATTTTTAGATGAATGAAAAGTCTGGCATGAGGAAGTAACTGCATGAGCTAAAGCCAACCCAATTTTCTTAATTTTTAGAGCTCATTTTGAAGTGTTGGGTAATGGTAATAGTCTTTATTTTGTGAGCACATACTTCTGGCACACTTTCATTATGTATAGGGATGTCATTCTGCACATTAATTCATCAATTTTTTATTCTTTTAATAATTTTATATGGTATTAAACTGTGGTCCTCTACTATTGCTCATACGATTTGAATTGGGACAGAACTGCTTTCCTAACTTCATGGCTTAAGGGCTTCTTTCTCTGTGGTTTTTGAAATAATGAAAAAGATGAACTCCAACTTGCTGTTCCTCTTCCTACTTTTAAATAGTCTTTCTAATTCCTTTGCCCCAAATTTCTCCCTCTTCTTCAAATTGAATTCTATTTCCAGCAGAACTCAACTATCTCCTTAGTTGGAGGCTTTCCTGGAAAGGAGCTTTGGCTTATTGGTTTTGAGCATTTATAGAGCTCATACACTGTCAGGAATACTTGAAGGACCCAAGACCCTTTCAAGGTGTCTGAAAAATTAAAACTGTTTTCATTCTAATACTAAGATGTTATGTGCATTTTTCACTCATGAATGTACAGTGGAAATTTCCAGAGATTATATGATTTGTAATACTATAACATAGATTATTGTATCAGAAGCAGCTATGAGAATCTAGCTGTCTTCTATTAAGTCAGATCTTAAAGAAGCCTGCCTTGGCCTCCCAAAGTGCTGGGATTACAGGCGTGAGCCACTGCGCCTAGCTTAATTTTCTATTTTTAGGAGAGATGGTGCTTCGCCATGTTGGTCAGGCTGGTCTCAAACTCCTGACCTCAGGTGATCCACCTGCCTTGGCCGCTCAAAGTGCTGGGATTACAGTTGTGAGCCACAGCACCCGGACTGAAGATTATTGTTAAAATGTCAAAACTACCCAATGTGATCTACAGATTCACTGAAATCTATCTAAAAAACCCAGTGTTTTTTCTGTAGAAATAAAAATGCTCACTCTAAAATTCATATGGAATCTCAAAGGATCTTTAATAACCAAAACAACATTGAAAAAGAACAGAACTGGATAACTCACACTTCCTGATTTCAAAACTTACTACAAAGCTATTTTAATCCAAACAGTATGGCACTGGCAAAAAGACAGACATATAAACCAATGAGATAAAATAGAGAGCCCAGAAATAGCTCTTGCATATATGGTCAAATTACTTTTTTTTTTTTTTTTTGAGTTGGAGTCTCGCTCTGTTGCCCAGGCTCGAGTGCAGTGGCCCGATCTTGGCTCACTGCAACCTCTGCCTCCCAGGTTCAAGTGATTCTTGTGCCTCAGTCTCCCAAGTAGCTGGTGCATGCCACCATACCCAGCTAATTTTTGTATTTTTAGTGGAGATGGGGTTTGGGGTTTGGTTATGTTGGCCAGGCTGGTCTTGAACTCCTGGCCTCAACTGATCCGCCTGCCTCAGCCTCCCAAAGTGCTGGGATTACAGGGGAATGAGCCACTGTGCCCGGTCACCTTTTCTTTTTTTTTCTTTCTTTCTTTGTTTTTTTTTTTTTGAGAGAGGGTCTCCTTAGGTTGTCCAGGCTGGTTTTGAACTCCTGGGCTCCAGCAATCTTCCTGCCTCAGCTTCCCTAGAAGCTGGGATTACATGCCCATACCACCACATCTAGTTTCAAATAGCTTTTGATAAGGGTGCCAAGACCTTACAGTCCTTTTCAACAACAAGTAGTGCTGGGAAAACTGGATATCCATATGCAGAATAATGTGGTTGGACCCTTACCTAATGTCACGTAAAAAAATGAACTCAAAATGGATGAAAGACCTAAATGTAAAACCTAAAGAAATAAAACTATTAGGAAAAAAAATGGCAAAAATTTCACAACATTGGATTTGGCAGTGATTTCTTGGAAATGGCAACAAAAGAGAAATAGAAAATTCGACTTCATGAAAATTAAAAAATTTTGTGCATCAAAAGACACAGTCAACAGAGTAAAAAGCAACTCGTAGGATGGGAGAAAATATTTGCAAATCATATCTTTAATAAAGATTTAATATCCAGACTATGTAGAGAACTAAAACTCAACAACAAAATACAAACCAACTGAAAAATGAGCAAAGGACTTGAATAGACATTTCTTCAAAGAAGATACATGAAAAGGCAATAGGCACATGAAAAGATGCTCAATATCACTAGTCATTAGGGGAACGCAAATCAAAACTACAATGAGAAACCACTTCATATCCATGAGGAAGGCTATTATCAAAAATACCCAGAAAATAACAAGTGTTGGCAAGGATGTGGAGAAACTGAAACCCTAGTGCACTGTTGGTGGGAATATACAATGGTACAACCACTGTGGAAAACAGTGTAGTGGTTCCTCAAAAATTTAAACACAGGATTACCACATGATCCAGCAATTCCACTTATGGCTGTGTACCCAAAGGAATTAAAAGCAGAGTCTTGAAGAGATATTTGTATACCTATGTTCACAGCAGCATAATTCACAATAGCTCAAACATAAGCAACCCAGGTGTCTACTGACAGATGAATGGATAAGCAAAATGTGGTATATACATACAATGGAATGTTATTCCACTTTAAAGGGGAAGGAAACTGCATTATACTACAACGGGGATGGATCCTGAAGACATTTTGCTAAGTGAAATAAACCAGTCACAAAAGACAAATACTGTATTATTCCACTTATATAAAGTATTTAGAGTAATTAAAATGAGAGACACAAAAAGAATGGTGTCACCAGGGGCTGGCATGTTGGAGGATAGGGGAGTTCTTGTTTAATAGGTATAGCATTTCAGTTTTACAAAATGATGAGTTAAATAGATGGATAGTGGTAATGGCTGTACAACATTTATGAATGTATTTAATAACACTGGACTATATACTCAAACGTGAATAAAATGATAAATTTTATTATATATATTTTACTACAGTAAAAAAATTGAAAAACACATGAACAAGCACTAGAGAAAAGAAAACTGGCTCAAAACATGTAACAAGGTAACATATTTGAGGTACTATCTCATACCAACTGAGTCTGGCAAAAATCAAAAAGTCAGTCAATACTAAGTGTTGACAAGGATGCAGAGCAGTGGGAACTCTCATTTACTGCTGTTGGGAATGTGAACTGGTACAATCATTTTGAGAAATAATTTGTCATTACCTAGGAAATTGAAATTGTATATACCCTAAAGTTCACAAATTTTACCCTTAGCTACATAGCCTACAGAAACTCTTGCACATGTATACCCAGAGACATGTGAAAATATGAACAACCCAAATGTCCATCACAAGTAAAAGAGGTAATTTGTGGAATATCCACACAATGGAATGCCATACAGCAGTGAATACAAATAAGCTACAGCTTACACATCAATATGGATAAATGTGAATAGAACGTTGAAAAGAAAAGGCAAGTCACAGGAGAATACACACAGTATTGTTCAATTTATGTAGTTTATAAACAGGCAAAATCAAGAAATATGTTGTTTAAGATAGAATTATAAAGAAATACACACAAGTTATAGTGGAGGAATTAAGGAACAGCAGGGAATTTTGTCTTCTGTGTTAGTTTACTACGGGCTCCATAACAAAGTACCACAGACTAGGTGGCTTGAACAACAGAAATTTATTGTCTTATGGCTCTGGAAGCTAGAAGTCTGAGATCAATGTGTCACCAGGGTTGGTTCCTTCTGAGGTCTCACTCCTTGGCTTGTAGATGACAATTTTCTCTCTATGTCTCCACATAGTCTTCCCTTTGTCCATGTTTGTGTCTCAATCTCCTCTCCTCTTTTTTTTTTTTTTTTACTTTTTTTTTTTGAGATAGGGTCTCCCTGTGTCACCCAGGCTGGAGTGCAGTGGCACAATCTCTGCTTACTGCAACCTCCACCTCCCGGGCTCAAGTGATCTTCCCACTTTAGCCTCCCAAGTAGCTAGGACCACAGGCATGAGCCACCATGTCCGGCAATTTTTTTTTTTTTTTTTTTTTGTAGAGACAGAGTTTCGCCATGTTGCCCAGGCTGGTCTTGAACTCTTGGCCTCCAGTTATCTGCATGCTTTGGTTTCCCAACATAGTGGGATTACAGGCATGAGCCACTGGGTCTGGCCTTAATCTCCTCGTCTTATAAGAACATCAGTCAGATTAGAATTGGGACCACCTCAATGATTTCATTTCACTTTAATTACCTCCTTAAAGACCCTACCTCCAAAGACAATCACATTTTGAGTTACTGGGGTTAGGACTTCAACAGATGAATTTTATGGGGGACACATTCAGTCCATAACACCTCCCCATCTCTTTGGGCTGTGTGGTAGTTAGGTAGATAAATTTAATTATATTTAACAAAAATTAATTAGCATATATTCTGTTCCCAGGAAAAAGAGCTGAGTTTTGAAGGACATGTTGAGTATTAATCATCCAGCATTGTATATAAGGAATGAAAGTGTGGACTGAAGGAGGTATCTAGATGGTAGGCAATGCCAAACTAATTAGGGTGACAACAGAGGTACAGAAAATGTCATGGACAAGCGCTGCTGTAGGTATGGATGTGCACTATACTTGTGTCTTAGTCTGCCTGTGCTGCTATAACAGAATATCTGAGACTGGGTAGCTTATAAACAACAGAAATTCATTTCTCACAGTTCTGGAGGGTGTGAAGGCCAAGATCCAAGATGCCAGAATTTAATGACGTTTGCTAGCTGCTTCCAAAATGGTGCCTTGAATGCAGCATCCTCCAGAGGAGAGGAATGCTGTGTCGTTATGTGACAGAAGATGGAAGGATGAAAAAGGACCACACTTTCTCTGTCAAGTCCTTTTATAATAGCATTAATCAATGTATGAGGCTACAGACCCCACGAACTAGACACCTCCCGAAAGGCCACACCTCCTTAACACTACAAATTTTGGGGTACATATTCAGATTGTAACATTCCACCTCTGAGCCCCCAAATTTATGTCTTTCTTACATGTAAAATACATTCATTCCATCCCATTGCCCCTAGAGTCTTAATTTGTTCCAGTAACAATTCAAAGCTAAAGTACAGGGTCCCATCTAAATCAGATATGGATGAGACTCAAAGTAAGAGTCATCCTGAGGCAAATTGCTCTCCAGCTGTGAGCCTGTGAAATCAAACAAATTATATACTTCCAACATACAATGGTGGAACAGCCACAGGACAGACATTCCCATTCCAAAAGGGAGCAATAGAAAAGAAGGAAGGAGTAAGAGGTCCCATGTAAGTCCAAAACCTAACAGGAGAAACATTAAATCTTTTTTTTTTATTTCAATTTTTTTTGAGACAGTGTCTTGCTCTGTCACCCAGGCTGGAGAGCAGTGTGTATGATCATAGCTTGCTGCAACCATGAACTTCTGGGCTCAAGCAATCTTCCTGCCTTAGCCTCTCCTGTAGCTAGGACTACACGTCTGTCCCATTCCGCCGAGCTATTTTTTTTTTTTCATTTTTGTAGAGATGGGGTCTCACTATGTTGCCCAGGCTGGTTTCAAACTCCTGCCTCAAGCACTCCTCCCTCCTGGGCTTCCCAGTGGATTGGGATTACAGGCACAAGCCACTGTGCCCAGCCCAACATTAAATCTTGAAGCATGAGAATAATCTTTGACTCCGTGTCCCACCTTCCAGGTACACTGGGGTGGAGGTTAGGTCCCCATGGCCTCAGGCAGGCCCACCCACATGGCTTTGCTGGGTACAGCCCATGCTTCAGCTCCCATGCACTGAAATAGTCTGCCCGCAGCTTTCCCAGACTGGCACTGTATGCTGGTGCTTCTACACTTCTGGGGTTTCCGGAGCAGCCCCACTCCTATGACTCCACTAGGCACTGCCCTAGTGGGGGCTCTCTGCAGAGACTTTGTCCTTGCAGCAGTTCTCTGCCTGGGCCCACTGAGGCATTCCTTGAAATCTAGGTGAAGGAAGCCATGCCTCCACTGCTCTTGTACTCTGCACACCTGCAGAATTAAGCACCACATGGATATGCCAAGGCTCACTGCTTGCACCCTCCAGAGTAGTGGCCCTACCTGGACCTGGGCCTGCTTGAATCAGAGCTGGGGTAGCCAAGGAGCACTGTGCCAGAGTGCAGGGTGCAGAGACCCAAGGTGGCCCTCAGCAGTGAGCACACAGGTCCCATGGGCACCCTGGGCCCCTCCTCAAAATTCATCTGTCCCCAAGACCCTAGCACTCCAGGCTTTTGATGGGCATGGTTGCCCCCTCCCCTTGTACCAAGATGTCCATAATATCTTTGGGGTCACTCTCCCATTGTCTTGATAAATAGCACATAGCTTTCTCGTATCCATACTAATCTTATCAAATGGTGGCCTGGCCACACCGTGTGCTATCTTCTAAACACACTTTTTTTTTCTTTTTTTTTTTTGAGATGAAGTCTCGTTCTGTTGTGCAGGCTGGAGTGCAGTGATGCGATCTCCGTTCACTGCAACTTCCGCCTCCTGGGTTCAAGTGATTCTCATGCCTCAGCCTCCCGAGTAGCTGGGATTACAGGTGCTTGCCACAATGTCTGGCTAATTTTTTTTTGTAGTTTTAGTAGAGATGGGGTTTCACCATGTTGGCCAGGTTGGTCTCGAACTCCCGACCTCAAGTGATCTACCCACCTCGGCCTCCCAAAGTGCTGGAATTACAGGTGTGAGCCACCGTGCCCGGCCCTAAACATCCTTTTTTTTTTTTGAGATGGAGTCTCACTCTGTCACTCAGGCTGGAGTGCAGTGGCGCCAACCCAGCTCACTGCAACCTCTGCCTCCCAGGTTCAAGTGATTCTCCTACCTCAGGCTACCAAGTAGCTGGGATTACTGGCGCCTGCCACCACGCCCGGCTAACTTTTGTATTTTTAGTAGAGATGGTGTTTCACCATGTTGGCCAGTCTGGTCTCAAACTCCTGAC
The DNA here is from genome assembly GCF_029281585.2 of Gorilla gorilla gorilla. Lineage (NCBI taxonomy): Eukaryota > Metazoa > Chordata > Mammalia > Primates > Hominidae > Gorilla > Gorilla gorilla. The sequence continues at coordinate 90,580,787 of NC_073237.2, read as the reverse complement.
CTCAAGTGATCCACCCGCCTCAGCCTCCCAAAATGCTGGGATTATAGGCATGAGCCATCACAACCGGCCTACGTACTTTTTTATTCTTTACATGGCTGGACTGAAAATTGTCCAAATCTTTTTCATTCTTTACATGGCTGGACCAAGAATTGTCCAAATCTTTATGTTCTGCTTCCCTTTGAATTATAAATTCTGTCTTTAAATCATTTCTTTTCTCCCATTTTAACATGTTAACATAAGCAGTTAAGAGAAACCACATAGCATCCTGCACACTTTCCTGCTTAGAAATTTCTTCTGCCAAATATTCTGGTTCATTGCTAAGTTCTGCCCCTTACAAAGTCCTAGAACATGGACATGGACATAATTCAGCCACCTTCTTTGCCACTTTGTAACAAAGATGGCCTTTTCCCCAGTTTCCAATGATAGTCCTCATTTCTGTCTATGACCTAATCGGAATGGTCTTTACTGTCCATGTTTTTATCATCATTCTGTTCAAAACCACTTACGCCATTTCTCAGAAGAATGAGTGATAATTTCCTTACAGCTCTCCTCTTCTTCTGAGCCCTCACCAGAATCACTCTTAATGCTCCACTCGTGGCAATACAAGCTTTTTCCTGCTTTCATTTCACAACTCTTCTAGCCTCAACCCATTACCCAGTTCCAAAGCCGCTTCCACATTTTTAGGTATGTTTTAGCAACACCCCACTCCCCTGGTACCAATCGCTGTCTTAGTCCATTTTGTGCTGCTATAACAGAATAGCACAGGCTGGGCAACTTAAACAACAGACATTGATTCTCACAGTTCTGGAGGCTGGATAGGCCAAGATTAAGGCACTGCCATCTGGTGAGGGCTGTTCTCTGCTTCCAAGATGGAGCCTTACATGCTGCATCATCTGGAGGGAAGCAAGCTGTGTCCTCACATGACAGAAAGTGGAAGGGCAAAAAAAGAATTCCCTCCATCAGGTCTTTTACTAATAATATTAGTTCATTCATGAGGGTGGAGCTCTCACGACCTAAACACCTCCTAAAAGGCTGCACCTTCCTACTCTATTGCATTGGGAATTAAGTTTCCAATACATGAATTTTGAGGGATAGGCAACGTGACTCCTAGAGGGATGAATGACTGAATAAATAATTCCTGTGTGTCTCCAGAATTAGCAGAGGGCCAAGCAGAATAGGTACAGACGTGTTGCTAAAAGAATGTTTCATATTTGTCACTTACAGTTGTATTGCAACTCTACTGTAAGCCTACAGGATAGTCTTAGAAAATAATTGATCACCTAATCTAAACTTACCAAAATTAATTCAGGAAATGTCACCTACTTGTCCTGGAAATACTGAGTTTGATATTAGGTTGAACCACATAAAATGGCCAGTACTTGATCATTTTTTACCAAAAAAAAAAATGGCCACTCCCTATGGTTCAGCCTAAATCAAAAGCCTGAGTAGTTTGTTTTCTTTTCTTTTCTTTTTTTTTTTTTTTTTGGAGATGGAGTCTCGCTTTGTTGCCCAGGCTGGAGTGCAGTGGTGTGCTCTCGGCTCACTGCAACCTCTGCCTCCCAGGCTCAAGCGATTCTCCTGTCTCAGCCTTCCAAGTAGCTGGGAATACAGGTGCCCACCACGCCTGGCTGATTTTTGTATTTTTAGTACAGACAGGGTTTCACCATATTGGCCAGGCTGGTCTCAAACTCCTGACCTTGTGATCTGCCTGGCTTGGCCTCCCAAAATGCTGAGATTATAGCCACCATGCCCAGTCTGTTTTCATTTTTAAGAGGAGAAAAAAAAAATGATAAAGCAACTCATTAAATCAAGACCAGAGGCTACTGTCAGACCACTTTCTAGAGATTGGGTAAGCAGGAGCCCATCCTCAAAATGTAATTTTTCTCTAAAATAGGCAATCTCAAGAGTAAAATATCTTTTCATTTTAATCAAGAAAGCCGAGAGGCAAGGGCTTAGCAGGCTTCTCTTACTGTATAAGTTTCAGTGGATGTATGAAACTTTTATTTTCGTTGCAAAAGGTTTTATGACATTTAAGTGTTACTGGGACATTATTTTTAGTGACTGGAGGGCTTTGAACAAAGGCTTGTCAAGCTCCAATACTGAATGGTTCCATTGTGATTATTTATAAATCAGTTTTATTGTCAGTGTTGAGGTAATCAGGGATTAGCTCATGCCTAAAAGCATAACTAAAAAAATAATGACCCACTGAGAAACAGGATTTTGTTGAAGTTTTCTCCTGCTACTTTATCTATAAACAATTTGCAGCCATCTAGCATTGAGAAAAGCTCTCTTAGGTAACATGCTAATCTTGTGCCATTCATAAAAAGCATCAAAGAGAACGTTGTTCTTGATTTACCTGCACTGAAAATATATTAATGCTTGCTAATTTGGAACAATAATAAAGATCCTATGAGTAAGCTGTCATTTTTAAATTGACCCCCCAAATTACATGGGGGCTGTCAGATGTCAAGAACTTGGGGCTTGCATTCTATCTACATTATACTGTCCCTGGATATTTTTTCAGACATGTGGAGACTAGCCTGAAATAGCACCCAATCATATCAGCAAGCATTCTCCATTTAAGAGAAAATAGAGAAACTTTACCTCTGTTGAATTATGATATATGGTGGTTTTCATGGAATCCAGAATGATGAAGCAAGTACTTTTTCTCAGATAAGACTGGGAAGCTGGATGAAGATATGACTAAGTAACTCAGCACAGATTTTCTGAGTTACATAAATAAATGCAGCGAGCTCTACCACCAGCAGCAATTTGTCTCAAAGGGCATTAGTAAGCTCTCTGAAGTAAGAAAAGGCAACAGTGGCAAGAAATCATGTACTTCCTCTAAGTGTGATATACTAGAGAACATCATATGATAATAATAGAGCTGGTTCAGCCTTTTCCAGGACAGATGTGTGATATTTTCACTAAGTTATGGACAGCACAGTGTTCTCTTAATGCCATCATAAAATTTAGTGCTAAAGGGACCTCAAGGTCCCTGAGAAGGCACTTTGACTGGGCAGCTTTGCCAGGTTAAGAGTCCTATAGGCAGGTAACATGAGCAGAGAGGAGGGCACAGCACGGGGTCCATCGGACTCCACATCTCACGTCACACAGTTATGATTAAGACTTCTGAGGCCAGGTGCGGTGGCTCACACCTGTAATCCCAGCACTCTGGGAGGCCGAGGTGGGAGGATCACTTGAGCTCAGGAGTTCAAGACAAGCCTGGGTAACATGGTGAAACCCTATCTCTACAAAAAAAGCCAAAAAAACAAAAAAACAAAAAATTAGCCAGATGTGATGGCATGTGCCTGTAGTCCCAGCTACTCAGGAAGCTGAGGTGGGAGGATGGCTTCAGGCTGGGAGCGGAGGTTGCAGTGAGCCAAGATTATGCCACTGCATTCCAGCTTGGGCTAGAGGGAGACCCCCATCTCAAAAAAAAAAATAAATATAAATAAATGAAATAAAAAAGACTTCTCTCTGTCAGGATAATTCAGTGAGGTAATGGATACGGCTGGCCCATGGTAAGTTCTTAATATGTGTGTGCCCTTAACCTTCCTATTTCTGTTGAATTGAATTTTTCAACCTTATCACTTCTCCCAATATGTGAGATTTCTGTCCTCTGGGCTACAAAGAACTCCTCATCCAAATATGGGAAGTTAGGAATCTTGTCAGCTTGGAGATTTTCCTCAGCTATTCCTCTTAGAACTCACCTATCCCAACCCCACAGTGTTTGGTCATGCTGAACTGATGGAAGGAATCTGCACTAACTGGAGCTTGGCTCACTGACTCAGCCGACAACTCAATCTGCCTATTAGGATAATCTAAGACAAAACCTCATCTTTATCATCAGATGTCCTACAGCATCAAGGTAAAGAAGTACAAGACTAGGATTATGGGTTGTTCTTTTTACTTTTATTCAAATAAATACAATACTTATATATAGCCTGATTAATTTCCCTTGTCATATCTCTTTTTTCAGGTTTCAGGCTTAGATTTTTAGTTGTGCCATGCTATGGTCACATCATAACTGTTCTCTAAGTTGAAACAAGTATTTCAACAGGCAAATAGCAAACTCGCCAAAAGACCTGTGGGTCACTTGCCCAAATGAGGCCGACTGAGATGAGAACAAACATCTTTTTTTTGGTAAAAACTCTATTTTTATAGTGTACCTTTGGATAAAATGCAATTGTTTCTTCCCCTTCTTTCCCAGGCCAGGCACTTGAAAATAAGACATTTCAGGGATGGGCAACCCACTCCATTAACATCCACTGGACTTGATTTCCCAAGAAAATTAAAACAGTGTGAAAGAACACTGCATTTAGCATTTGGCATTTCAGTTAATGAGACTGATAATGACTGAAATATTTTTGATGTGCTAGAGGTCAATTCAGAAATGTAGGATTGGAGAAATTTCATTTGTTCTAAATGAGTCTTGCTTCCCCTGAAATTCCGTCTTTAAGCAGTAACTTCTTTAGTTTGAAATTAGTCTGATTATTATCACCTTTATTGGGAAGAACTATTATCCTCTCTGTGGCTTGGCCTCTGGTATCTACATATATTAATTTAAATAAAAGTATGGCTTCAATTGATAATTGATGGTTCAGCTTACAAGGAACTAGTTTAGGCAGTCACCCTTCTTACATGAAGCCAGTCAGGGCTAATGCAACCTGTATGGTCAACTTCAGTTTAAAAATCTTAATTCTCATTGTAAGAAAGCAGCCAAATATAAAGCCTTGAGGCAAGTGGGTCTATGGAGTGGCAGATTTGGGAGTGTGGGGCCAGGGCCACGCTGCTCATGCTAATACACCATCAGCACAAACAGTGGCCCAGTTTTGACTTCCTCCAGCTCCAAGAGTCACCTCTGCAGAGTGGCTGTGGCACCTGAGAGAGCAGGGCTGGCACAGAGCCCCTGCCCTGCACGAATATCCCTGTGGAGTCCCCGGGAGGACAGAGGCAAGCCCTGCTTCTTAGCAACTTTCCACACTTCCTGCCTCTGATCCCACTTCCTCTGTAAAGATGCTATTTGGCTCAGCAGCAACCCAAGGGAGTGGGAATAAGGCTTGGTGTGTTGAGAACTGCTCCTGCCTCCTTTTGACAGCCAAGGCTGGCAAGGTTGTTTGGAAATCTGACAAAGAGCAAGTCTACTTTCCACAAGCAAAAAATCCCAACCACTTCATAGTCACTCCATTAAAGTAAAACTAAATCTCTCTGAAAAATAATATGCTTTGAAACCCTCTGTTACATTTATAAAAAGAAAAGGAAAAACAAAAAATTTCAAACTTAAAAAAAAACCTTTAAAAATATTGTAGCAATAGCCTTCTTCGTAACAAATATAAAACAGCTTAAGACACTTGGTGACTTTCTTAGTTCATCTGTGGGGGAATGGATACACAGTGAGGTTTTACTACTAAAGTTAGCTATTTGGTAAAAACTCTAGGAAGAGTTCCATCAAGAAAACGGTTATTTTGGAAAGACAAGTTACGATTATTTCCAAAACGTCAAAAGAAATAAGAATGTAAACACCATATACTTAAAATGTTAATACAATAATATTAACTCAGTCAAATAAATAAAAGAAAGTGGCACCAAATTTATGGCAATTTTTCAAAACAAAAATGTAGCTTAAAGATATTTTAAAATAAATAATTGGTTCAAATACGGACGACCATTCTCAGCATAAACTAACAACATTCAAAATAAAGTGCTATGAGAAAAAGCAGCCCCACAATCTTCAACTTATTCACATATGAACAGAGATACTATCTGGATCTTTAGGTCTGAAATATTCACCACGAGGGAAAGCTAGAGGCCAGGCTTAGGGCCATCTTTTGCCATTTTTCTTTTTTCTTCCAGAGTGTGCTTAAATATTTTCTTCAGGGTGTTGTAAACTGTTGGTCCATTTTCAGAATCAAAATTAACCTGGTGACAAAGAAATTTATATTCAGGACACTGTAACAAGAATTTGAACTAGTTTCTATTTTGAGAGAAGGAGGGGGTGGAGAAAAAAACAGACTTACAAACAAAACTCTATATAAAATACACATAATAAATTTCACACATTTTATTTGAAAGACTATATTAGAACTGCCAACTATGTCAATATCAAACTTATGAATGAAAACCCCAAAATTAAATCTAGTGCCTGGATATTTAGTCTAATTATATACACCCAGCCATGAAGCAAGTCAACAGTGGGTGTGAAGTGAATTTTTTGAGACTAATCATTGATGGTATAAGAGAAAAGTTTCCCATATTAAAACAGCACATCAGCTGTATACGTCCTGCTGAGAGGCCCTATGGCCACTCTGGACAGTGTCAGAGTGACCTGAATAGAAGCCCAGCTCCCCACCTGCCAGCTACCTGTCCTCATCTCATACCCAACCTCTCTGGACCTTGATCTCCTCCTTTGTAAAACAGAGATAATGATACCCACCTTCATAGGATAGCGTATCTACGAGTCTAACATGTTTGGCACATATATACAAACCTCAACTGGCTGGGTGTGGTCGCTCATGCCTGTAATCCCAGCACTTTAGGAGGCCGAGGTGGGAGGGTTGCTTGAGCCCAGCAGGTTGAGACCAGCCTGGGCAACGTGGCAAAACCTCATCTCTACAAAAAATTAAAAAAAATTAGCCAGGCATGGTGGCACGTGCCTGTAGTCCCAGCTACTTGGGAGGCTGAGGTGGGAGAATTGCCTGAGCCCAGGAGGCAGAGGATGCAGTGAGCTGAGATTGTGCCACTGCACTCCAGACTGGGTGACAGAGTGAGACCCTGTCTCAAAAAACAAACAAACAAACAAACAAACCCCACCTTGATAAAGGTAAATTTCCTTTCCCCTTGATGGGAGCGCACTATTTACACATATTTGCATTTTTCACCCAAGTTTACCATACTCTGGGTTAGGAGTGATGGCAGGACAGAGAACCAGAGCAAGTACCCACCCTCAACCCCATTCCCAGAGTAATGTGTAACTCCCTGGGAAAGAATCAGGGTCACACAATCACTGCTTCTCTCCTTCTGGAATTTCTCCCTCTCTGATAAATTTTGACAAATGAAAGGTTGTTCCCTCTGTCAACAACTGTAAAGGATCTGAGACCTTAACCTGTTAGCTTGCCAGTGTTATGGATACTGGTAGAAGATACGAGATTCCTGGGTCAGAGACAGACAACTTTTATTTCTCACAGCTGCATGTGCTTCATGTTCACATGGGTTCTCCTTGTCTCCCAAGTCTCATGGAGGCAATGCAGAGGGGCCTAGGTGGAGGCTGCACAAGCACAGGGTTTGCCTCATAGCTGAGGAGCCCCAAGCTTAGGAAACTCCAATGTTTCACAAGGGGGCTGCAAGCAAATCTGCCAACCTTTGCCCTGAAAGGAAACATTTTTATTATCCTGGAAGTCAGAACATGTGCCTTCTGTTCTCCAGGCAGAGCTCTCCAGACATTAGTGAAGAGTTGATCCCCAAAGAGAGTGGTCAGGGCATCTGCTCATCAGACTATGAAGAGACATGAGAGACCCAAGGAAAACTGTCTCCTAACATTTTCTATAGACAGATTTTGAAAAACTGTTATCTCTAACTTTTCATTTGTATCCCCTTAAAAGGCCAAAAGAAGTTGTAAAGAATTCCTACTGCTTTCAGAGAGACCAATCGTAAGGATTTTTTTCAGTCAAGCTCAGGAATTTAATTTTATCTATAACTATATTATCTATCCCCTTTGCAAAAAACTCCTTATTAATAATGGTGTGAATTGTTTACTTTTTTTTTTTGAGACGGAGTCTTGCTCTGTCGCCCAGGCTGGAGTGCAGTGGTGCAATCTTGGCTCACTGCAAGCTCCACCTCCCGGGTTCACACCATTCTCCTGCCTCAGCCTCCCAAGTAGCTGGGACTACAGGCACCTGCCATCATACCCAGCTAATTTTTTTGTATTTCTTTTTAGTAGAGACGGGGTTTCACCATGTTAGCCAGGATGGTCTTGATCTCCTGACCTTGTGATCTGCCCACCTTGGCCTCCCAAAGTGCTTGGATTACAGGCTTGAGCCACCACGCCTGGCCACTTTTTTTTTTTTTTGAGACAGAGTCTCGTTCTGTTGCCAGGCTGGAGTGCAGTGGCGCGATTTCGGCTCACTGCAACCTCCACCTCCCGGGTTCAAGCCATTCTTCCACCTCAGCCTCCTGAGTAGCTGGGACTGCAGGCGCACACCACCACGCCAGCTAAATTTTTGTACTTTAGTAGAGATGGGGTTTCACCATGTTGGCCAGGATGGTCTCAATCTCCTGATCTCGTGATCCGCCCATCTCAGCCTACCAAAGTGCTGGGATCACAGGTGTAAGCCACCACTCCCAGCTCTGTTTACTTTCTTAAACACCAAACCACAACCTTCTTCACATGGTGGGTAGCCTCTCAGTCTATGAAAGTGTAAATACAGATGTAAAAGACCACGCGGTTTGGATTTGAGACTACTGACTCTGGAAACAGTGGAGAACAGATTGAAAAGATGTCAGTGGTTAGTACCATAGAATCCAGATGAGGAACAAGGAAGGCCTGAAGTAAGAACATCACTCTGGAAAGAGTGGAGGGGAAGGAGACTGGACAAATATTAAAAAGGAAGAATCTTCATAACTTGTTAATGAGTATAAATAATAACTTCTTATCATTAATGTTACCACAGATGTTGTCATTCAGAAGCTGGGTTCTTTGTTTAATGACACTTTCATATCAATGAGAGGTAACAAACAAATTATAGATACTTTCATATCAATGAGAAGTAATAAACAAATTATAGCTGATGGGGTAAGGGGAAACTTTTCTCTCAGTATGAACCTGGCTGCTTCTTCTTTCTTCAGCCAGGAAAAACTGCTGCATCCAAAAGGATGGGCTTTTAGAAAGGAAGCCTTTTTTTTAACTCTTTCCTCAGGATTTGCCAACCAGGACTCAGTACTGAACTAGCAATGTGGGATGTTTAATTCTCAATAGATGGCTTCTTACTTACACCCAAGGTAGAACTGACACGACAAGCAAAGATTCTCTGACTCCGATTAGGCACATGATCTAAAAATATGTATTCAACACTCAGTTGTTTCTCTCTTTCTTTTATATAAAAGCTCTTTGTTCCAACGTTCTCCTTCAAAAAACTCACAGTTCAGCTTTTCCTAAGACCATTGTTTGGAAACTTTTTTTTTGGTCAAGACTCTGCAACTACTTAGAAGAAATGTCAAACAGATTTCCATGAAGGGAAAACACACACATACATGTTTTATTTTAGAGGAGGATGGTGACCTCTGGATTCTGATTTACAAAGATGATGCTGATCTGTGGTTCAGAGAGGGGAAAGGAAGAGTATGACCCACCTTAGTGAACGCCTTAATGGCGTGGGCAAGGAAAGCTTCCTCCACATCCACGGGAATTGTCTGCAGGTTCACTATGCAGTGCAATACGCAGAGAATAGTCTGGTGCTGTCCCTGTTTTTGTAGAAATCAAAATTTTAAAAATTTTTCAAAAAATGCCTCAATAAATCAATTCAAAACTATCGTAGAGTCAAGAATTGGTTTGTGACCAAGTACTCATAATGTCAAATGCCAAAATATCTAACAAAATATCTAAACATCAACAAATGTTATTGTTATGTGTTAATATAATTTGAAAAGCTTTCAGGAGATAATATCAAAGCTGGCTAGCTATTGTACAAAGTAAAACTAAATTTGAAGATCAGTGCACTTTTAAACCAAGTGTTTCTCTTGCAGTGAACTGAATAGATTTTCCCATTCTTGTTGTTTCTGGATATGTCAGTAGTCTAGTAGATGGTGACATGTCATAGAGATACATGGACTAATTAACTGGGCACTGAGTGGTCAGGATCTGGGTACCCAGCCACTGCATATGATATGGAGGGAGGCAGGTAGACAAAGAAAAGGACAAGGACAACCCCAGTCCCCCAGGAGCAATGCAGTGCTTAAGTGCTTAGCCTCCAACCTAAGGGGGTAAGATACTTAAAAATGTGTCCACTGACTTGACTCCTGGGGGCTGTTTACCTTAGCAAAGAAGAAATTCCATCACCTTCAGCAATACATATCCAAGATGTAATGTACAGGGACCCATCAATTTCAATTCTGAAAATCTACTCTAAGAGCATAATCTATAATAAAGAAACACCTGCAAGCACAAATTATCATTACAATGACGCCTATGAAAGTAAAAAACCTGAAGCAATATAAATGCCCTAGGTGAATTGCCCGAGGGTGAATTAGGATAAAACAGGCAGCCTTATGTAATAGAAAGCACATGGGCTTTGTGCCAAAGTGGTCTGAGCTTGAATTCTGCTCTGACATGTGGTGCCAACCTTGGGCATGCAACCTCAGCTTTCCTTGTCTGTGAAATGGGCCTCTACCTCTAAGGGGTATTGAGATAAACTGAAGAGAAAATGTAAATTATGTCCTGAAGGGCTTGGCCCAGTCACCTACCCAACATTAATCTCCCTTTTCACCATCTCCTGTTTTATCTCTGTGATTTAATTGCTGAGAAAATATCCTAAGAAAAGGACTTCGGATACAGGAAAAATCACTTCTTAAAAGCTATGTATTGCATAACTGTGGTATGTGAGTGTATGTGTGTGTGTGCAGGCACGCACATGTCTGTGTATTGTGTATTGTATCTGTGTGCATGTGTGTGAACACATGTATCTGCATGTCTGCATGTGCATCCGTCCACGTGTGTCCGTGTGTGTGTGTGTGTAGTAACAGCAGAAGATTTTTAGTGAAATTTAGAAACTGAGGAGATGTTTACATGGAGCATAGCAGGTAACTCAAGGCTGGTTATTCAATAACATTGTTTGTTAAAACAAAAACAGGCCTGGCATGGTGGCTCATGCCTGTAATCCCAGCACTTTGGGAGGCCGAGGTGGGTGGATCACATGAGGTTGGGAGTTTGAGACCAGCCTGACCAACATGGAGAAATCCTGTCTCCACTAAAATTACAAAATTAGCCGGGCGTGGTGGCGCATGCTGTAATCCCAGCTACTCGGGAGGCTGAGGCAGGAGAATCGCTTGAACCCGGGGGGCAGAGGTTGCAGTGAGCTGAGATCGTGCCATTGCACTCCAGCCTGGGCAACAAGAGCAAAACTATGTCTCAAAAAAACAAACAAACAAAAACAAAAACAAACCCTGTTTTAAAGTGAAAATTTAGTATCTCTGTATGGATAAAAATGATAAATTATATAAAAGGATTCATACAATTTCTCCCGTTTCCTAGATCCATTGTCTTCTAATATCTTTTCCTAAAGGTGACCACTATTACCAGTTTCTTATTTCTCCTTCTATATTTTATACATATATACATATTTCCTCTATTTTAAACATATATCTTTTATATATAAAATATAGAAAACATCTATATTTTACAAATAAAAATTATATATACATGTATATATGTGTGATACCTACCCCTTTTTAAAAATACGAATGAGTGAATATCCCAACCTAATTCATAATTTTTCCCATATGCATGCTCACAGCAAATAAGTAGAAACAAACAACCAACAGTGAAAAAGTGCTTAATTATGGCACAGTCTCGTGTTACAGCATCATATTCGTTAAGAGTCAATATTTATGAAAAGCTTACATTATTCACAGGAAAACAGCTATGTTATAACTTTAAGCAAAAATGAAATATAAACTTGTATGTTAAAACGATTTTTAACAAGTTAATATACATATTGATAAGTTTAAAATATTTGAAAATGTTTGCAGTGCCTCTCCCAGGACTATGGATAGTTCCCCTTTTTATTTTTGTATTTTCCAAGCGTTTACACTGGTTATCAGTTTCTTCTCTTCTCTTGGAAAAACTATTAAATTAGATCTAGATTTGGGATTCTGTGTGAATTCTCTTTTTTTATAATGGATTTTTTTTTTCTGCGTGAAAAATTAAGGGCCTCAGTTACAGTCATTAACTGGTCCTACAGCCACTTTACCTTCTCTAATAAAAACAGTGCTTCTGCAGCATCTGCTCGCCTGTTAACCAACATGTCCACATCCTCTTTGGTGATTACAGGCTCCTTCAGTTGCTCCACCCAAGACCACATCAAGCTGCATAGGATGAAAGGGTCCCTCTCGCCACATATTCTTTCCCAAGCTCCATCTCGGGAATTAAGCTCTTTCTAAAAAGGAAGAGAAAGAGACAGACAGACAGAGACAGAGACAGGGAGAGGAGAGAGGTGCACCATTTGACACTGCATGATTCTTGCACTGCCCACAAGAGTGAAAGACTCAGGCTCCAGAGTGCAGAACTGGGACCCCTCCCAGCCTCTCCACTTCCAAGCTGGACACCGGACTAAGACACTGAATTCTGTGAGCCCCAGTTTCTCTCTATGAAACTCATCCCCTGCTTCACAAGCTGTTGGGCTGATTGACTGAGATAAGCTCGGTTAAAGCTTATAGCACAGGGAAAGGGCTTAGTTAATCCAAGTTCTCTACTTTATTCAGAAACCACAGAAACAGTTCACAAGAGTCTTCCTTTTCAGCCTTCTGGTGAACAAAACAGAACTATTTTTTTGCAATAAAGTAGATGGTAGATGAGAAAGTAGAAATAAGGGAACATTTATACATTAACCTGGGGTCTAAGGAAAAGGAAAAGCTTTGAGCTTCGAAGCCTGCAAAAATAAAATAAAGGTGCTTGAAAGTTGGTAAATGGGGCATATGTACTTCTTTGAAATATCTTTTTAGCATCCTATGTAGGATTTAACAATAAGCCCCGAGTCCTGAAATTTGAGATAGGGAAGATAACTGGAAAGTTTTTCTAATACTCCAAATGCCTAGAGAAAATTTAAGCATGAGATTTTAAAACTTTACCTCACAGAGAGCAAGGGAAAAGTGAGATAAGGATTTTCATGAATTTCTGACAGGGTTCAGATTTATGTTTTAGTGAGTCAAATACATTTTAATAATAGAAGTAAGTGTAATAATTGCTACCATTCACTCATTCATTCACCTATCCAATATTTACTACATGCACACAGTGGGACAGAAACTGTAATACATGTCTTATCTCTAACTCTCAAATGGCACCCAGCAGGGAGCTTCCTCACCAATACATATAATGGGGCTCAAGAAAGATGAAATAACTCACCTAGGAGCCAAAAGCTAGAAAATGGCAAAGGGGGTGTTCATACCCAGTTCTGCCTTACTCCAGAGTCTGTGCTGTTTCTGTTACGCCACAAGGGCCCTCTGGTACTGGGCTTCTCTTTATTATCTTATGAATACACCAATACTTTGTTATTCACAGTCCTTCATATCCCATAGATCATGTATAAAACAAAGTAGCTCTTGATTCAATCTTATGAAGGAGACAAGCTGGGCAGAACTGACACTAATCAAAAATGCTCTTAGCAAAATGACTATCTTATCATGATGTTTCCTGAGGCTCTCCAGGGAGGTTAGCCAAGAATCCTGGGATAATGGAAAGTGTTAAACACATGTGCTGTACCCTGACTCTGCCACATGTATGCCACGTGACCCTGAGCAAGTCACTTACCCTCTAACCTTCATGACCTTTAGCATCCTCATCTGTGATACTGAATTCACAAGATTAACAAAGACTGTAGAAATAGTATCATCTGCCTTACAGATATGTTCTATAATAACTGTGAAAAATCACATGAAATAATATATGTGAAATGGTCTAGTACAGGCATGGGTGGCATTATACTATTCAAATAATGTTCATTTTATTCTTTTCCAGAATTCAACTGATTTTTTTGATAACTAAAAGTCCTAAAATAAAATCTAGAATGGAAAAAAATGCAAAACTATCCTGATTAAAGGTCCGTGTTCACCTCCAGAAAATGCTTTCATATACACTACATACAGTCTGGCCCAAACCAAGTCCTGAACGCTTCATCGCCACAGCAGAGCTTGCATGGGCACTGGGGCTGACCCAGGAGTGGGGGTGTGAGATTTTCATCTAAAATAGAAGACTCTCTTTCTTGCTAACTCTTAACACACAGTAATGCCCAGGAAATATTTGCTGACTGAATGAAAGACTTTTTCAGTTTGGAGCAGAAAATAAAGAAAACAATTCATTTTGGAAGAAAGCAATACATTTAACTATTGGATAGGCGAAACACAATTCTGAAGAACAAAATTTTTATCAAAAGTTCTCTCCTCCCATCATATAATTAAAAGTTAATGTGAAGCTCCAAACTTAATTTTCATGCCTCTGCATCTGAAGAGATACTGGCACTCAGAAATTTTATATGCCTTGTTTAATCAATGGCAGACTATGAAAGCGAGCTATTAAAATAATTCACAGTAGGTTATGGGCTCAAAAGTCAAGATTTCGGTGATTCACGACTGTCCAAGTCAGCCTCCTTTTCGGGTAGTTTAGCTGTTTCTCATAGCTAGGTTTATAAGGCCTATCTTTTCTCGAGAACAGGTGCTTATTCAGGGCAAAGAAAGTGTGGCTGACTTATGACTGTATCCTAGTAAAAGCACAACACAAAAAAGAGTCAAACATTTACATTCTAATTGAAGTAAAAGCTAAGAAATGGACCCCAAAGACCTCAACTCAGCTAAAGTGAATGGCACGTAGTAATCTGTGGTTTCACCCACTTGCTCTCCTGATTTCCCATAGTTGCCCTATTAGGGCAGGATTGGCAAGTCTGAAGGAGAGGATGCCAAAGAGACAGCCTCACTCTTCTGACCTTGCTCAGCACCAGTGTTGATGAGCTTTGAAAAATAAACATTTTATTTATGTCTGCACGTCAGTAGTTCTCAAAGTATGATTCCCTCTGCCAGGCCTCAGGTTAAAGATGCTTCTAGTCAGTTTCAAATGCTGTCTGCTGTGGGCCAGTTGCCCCCATAGGCCCAGGAAGAAGGAAGCTACTAATATCAATGCCTTGTGTGGGTCAAGCATCACACCAAGTGCTTTCTTGAGTATGCAGATTTAAATGAAACAATACAAACACCCTGTGTTTTTTCTATAACATCAGGTTCGCATCAGAGACGAGAAACCTGAAGTTAGAAAGTATTATGCAAACGTATCTTCACATTTCTATAATAAATAAGTTTGGGAAAATGTATCACACTTTTGCCCTGACATAAATATTTCCCACATATCTATAATTAAATTAAGTACTAATAATACCTGCCACATTTCTACCTTCCTTTTTAGTTCCTCCTTTTCTACAGATTCATTTAAATTTGCTAGGGCTTTGGCCGCCAGTATTCTTCTTGCCTCAGCACTCAATTCAGACTGTAATGCAGAGTGTGAAGCTGCTTCAGACAGATCTTTACTGTCCTGGGTTTCATGTTCAACCAAGAACTGCACTTTGGGACTGGAGCCACAGTCCAGAGGGCTTCGGGGTATCCTGCTGTTCTGCCTGACAGAGCCAGGGCTCCCAACACCATGAGTTTTACACTGACAGTGAGACACTTGCTGGTGAGCAGGGTTTGGATCCTTATGGACATTTGCAAAGCTGGGTGAAACTGGCTCCCCAGGGCTGTGTGAGCCTGAAACATCTGCAGAGAAAGCTCCACTCTGCTGTGCTTCCTTTGGAATGATCCTTCCATGGAAAATTGGTGACCCATTATCTTTGAGTCCTTCCAGGCCTCCAAACTTTGACTGACTCCAGAAAGAAAGTGTGCTGCGAACCAAGGCTTCCTTGTGTAAGTCTGGTTCTGGAGACTGTGGGATGTAACAATGGCTTATGAGCTTCTGCTGCCTGGGCTTGTGGCCAACCATGATCTGGGCAGGCACTGTCTGTGGAGTCTCCCCTTGCTCCAGGAGGTTCTCGGCCCTCTTTAAATCTGAGTCACTGTAGCTGAGCCGCCTTTTCAGATGAGTCAGGGGTTGAAGGCACTCAACATTCCGCCTTTTCCAAAGAGGGTCAAACTGTTGCTCATTGGAGAAAATCATGCCTCGATTGTCAAAATCTGCTGCCACTGCAGTGGGGTTAGGCGGGTTGGACACATCACTGTCATGCCTCAGTAACTCTTTATCCAGCTGCATGGTGACCATCTCAGACATGGTCTTTTCTATTTCAGCAGAGAGACCAGGTCCTTCGGACACATCCTTCATCATCACTGGCCTGTTCTCCGCTAAGTCCAGCAGCAATTTGCAAACTAGGTGGATAATTTTTGGCACGTGTTTCAGAAGTCGTGCCTCATAACCATGAAGCAGATGACGCTGGCGAATTAGATATTGAGCTAAGGTGACAGCATGTGCTTTGGGATCACAGCAAGAGAATATATTGCGGAGAGGAGTTAGAAACTGAGTAAATTCCCTTACACAGAGGAGCTGTCCTCTGGTTTGTATGGAATTGGGTCGCTTTGCCCGCACAAATATAATTGCTTGGTCAGCAGTCATTCTCGTTGCAAAAACTAAGTAACAGGCTATTAAAACACCTAAACAGTGAAGAAGAGAAGACTGGTATGAGAAAAGCTTACATTTTTATTTATTTTATTTATCACTCTTTGATGATTTACAATTTGAATATGTGTTAAGAAACCATATAAATAGAGACACATTTTAAGGACAATTATGATGATAACTTTGTGACTTTTTGTAGAGGTGTTATTTTGCACGTTCCTTACTGCACAGAACTTTATTAAATGTCCACGTGGCACCGCCTCCCCATGACTGAGTCATCTCAGTAGCCCAGAGCTGTGCCAGCACAGGCACAAGGTAGGTGAGTAAGTGTGCAGGAGGGAAGGGAAACTGATTATCTGGCCCATCTATCCTCCTTGTTCTACTTAACTCCAACAGAAGAAAGCAAATCCTGTTTCTATTTTCCACTCTGAACAGTTCTTGAGAATTTCCATCCAATGAATCCATACACTTTGTGTTTGGAACCTCCCACCCTGCTATCTTTGCCATCAACTGCTGGCACATCCCAGCTTGGCGCTCTCCCTACCACGGCAGTTTCTTCTTTAGGGATTATTCATATTCACAGCCTACTTTTCTTCTTGGCAATTCTTTTTCCAGATTGTGCCTATACTAATATGTGTTTTCCTTCAGACCATGATATAATTCTATTTTTCCATAAGCAACTATGGAAAATTAAGCAATCTTAAGGAAGCCAGGCTTAGTGGTATAAACATTAGGTATTCTTACTAACATCTAATTAAAAGGAATAACTAGTAAGGTTATTACTAGTTAAAAGGTAATAATTACTAGTGAAAAGGTAATAATTAATAAATTAATTCAAATATAACAGTCAATTAATATTAAAGTAAAAGGCAAATCAAATACACCTGTGTGATCCCCAAGTTTGTGAACATCTTGTTACATATGAAAATCAGAACCTCTGAAAACTGCATGCTCTCCAGTTCACAGTCGGTAACAACATACCTTTCTCACTAGGACACAGAAGATCTTAGTATAAATGTAAAATGTCTGCAGAGCTATCATGTCAATGTCTAGAAACAGTGAGATTTTGGCTTGATCCTAAGAGCTACTAATCTCAAGCAGAGCTGAGTCCCCTCCCCTGAGCATGCTTCCAAGTATGTGGCAGATCCCCTGGCAAGAGCACAGGTACACTGCGGACAGAGCTGAGCTGCATGTGGTTGGATCAGATGACAATGAAAATTTCAGCCCTATGGCCTTCATTTTTGCCCTAATATCAGCACTGTAATGAAATTCAGCTGAATGTTTTAAGTAAAATCACTGACTTTTTAATAGAATTCTGGGCACAGATAGACTATTCTTCACAAACAAAATCCTTATACCTCCAAAAATGGAAAGCACATGAACTCTGGAGTCAGACAACCATGGATTTAAAGTGTGGCCCTGGCACTTACTAAATGTAGCAAATTACTTCTCTCAAATTGCAGTTTCTCCAACTTACATTGTTGCTAAAGACTTTAAAATGATATATATATGGTCATTGTAACTACCTGTTTACGGTATTTCAAATATCTTAAAATTTTTTTGATTTAATTTTTAATGTTAACATAATAATTATACATATCTATGGGGTATATACTGATGTTTTAATACATATAATGTATAGCGATCAGATCAGTGTATTTAGTATATGCATAATCTCCAACATTTATCATGCATTTGTGTTGGGAACATTCAATATCCTCCTTCTAGCTATTTGAAACTATATATCATTTTAACTATAGACACCCTACAGTGGTACAGAACACTAGAACTTATTCCCTTCTTCCACCTGACTCCAAAGCTTTGATAGGATTCTGAGAAACATTTATCCTCAAATTAGGAAATCTTATTCCTTTTATGTTTAAATATGCCTACAGGCAATAAACCACCTCTTAGGACCTACCTGTTCGACCAAGCCCTGCATGACAATGGATAGCTACTTTTCCTTCCTGTAAGGCAAATGTCATCACCTTCACCATATCTAGGATAGTAGTAAGAGATGCTACACCATAATCCTTCCATCCGAAATTGTAGAAGTAAACTAGGAAAAAAGAAAAGGAAAAGAAAATCAACATACAGGAAATTAATGAAAGTACACACACTAATGAAAAGTACACAGATCTACACTGGGACTGAGGCATGTAGATCTCAGTGCATACACTGCATAAAATAAGAGGGATTTTACATTCCCCGTAACTTTACTGTTAACATTTACTCACAAAGCACATTTTATGTTACTTAAGACATTTCCTGCAGAAACTCAGCCAGAAAGAATTATGGCGAAGTATAACTACAAATTAATAAAGTCAATGATTCATGCTATAGTTACTCAGCTTTGGAGAGAAAGCATACATTCTTGTTTAAGCAGGGAAATGTGTCTAAATGACTGATAAATAGCTTAAGACAGTATATATGGATTTTCTATCTAGTGTAAATAAGCTTCTTAAAAACAAGTTCCAAGATTGTTTATCCTTTCCAGCCTGGTTTGAAGGACACATGTTGAGTGTATTTCATCCCAAAGCTCCTGTGATTGAGGCGGCTTTGAAATTGTTAGAAGTAGAATTCCTGGGCATCATTTTGGGAGCAGGGCTGGACAGCAGTAAACCTGGAGCATGTCCAGGTTCCAAACCTGACTACCATTTCTAAGCTGTGTGATCTTAGGCAAACAGGTAATTTTCTAAGCCCCGTGTGGCTTCATATGTAAAACAGAAATAATAATTTTGTTACACAACTGCTTTAAGGGTTAAATGAGATAATAGTGACTGGCACACTGTAAGCATTAACTAAATGTTAATCATTATTACTACAGGGTCTCCTCCCAACATCCCTCTTACAGGAACAAAGAAATCCTGTACTTTCAACAGCAGTACCAAAGAGAATGGTAGCTCATTTTTTCTAA
Organism: Gorilla gorilla gorilla; assembly: GCF_029281585.2. Classification (NCBI taxonomy): domain Eukaryota; kingdom Metazoa; phylum Chordata; class Mammalia; order Primates; family Hominidae; genus Gorilla; species Gorilla gorilla. The sequence continues at coordinate 90,561,513 of NC_073237.2, read as the reverse complement.
CCCTTACTATGATGCAGGAGGTATTTATTTCCATCATCTTTTTAATCTAAGAACCCAGCAGAGAAAAGCCTCTGAGTGCTGCCCTTGATAATTCATGAGAGGAGGGTGGGAGGAACTTACTGCCAGCCTCCATGAAAGCCTCAGGAAGGTATGTGAAGCCACTTTCTTGTTCCAGAGGGTTCCCACAGCTAGCATGCTCACCAGGGCGCTGGAGGTTGATTATTGTTTTTATGCCATGGCTTAAAGGAAAAAGGGCAGTCAGTCATATTGGGAGCTAGCATTTAAAAAAAATTAACCATTTCTGATATTAATCAACATTATTAATTACTCTCAAAATCTTAATTTCTCATTTGAAATACACTCTTCACTGCCTATTGTTAAAATGAAAGCACTCTTTCACTTGAAAACAAGGGCAATGAAAGAAAAAAACACATGAGTTTGCTCACTCGTTTGTGAATAATACAGCATTTACCTGAGGAACTGATCAATGATGTGGTACTTCTCCAGGAGCTCAGAGGATGGGCGGGCCATGGCCAGTATATTATCAGTGACCCTGCAAATAGGTGGAGGGACTGGTGAGATGTGCTGAAACCTAGGAAGTTCCAGCCCAAAGAGATGTTCCAGTCCTGAGAGATGATTTTTTTCTATGATTTCAACAACTCTGTTAGAATATTCTTTTTTGTGTATAAATTTTATTTGAACAGGTAATACAGTTTCATGGTTCAATAAAATCAAAACAATACAAAAAGGTATGCACTAAAATGTTTGCTCTCAACCGTTTTCATCCACTCCATTCAGTTTGTTCCCCATATGTAATCATTTGTATTAATTTCATGTTTATCATCTTAGTGTTTATTTTTGCAAATATAAGCAAATATGAATATTTATTCTTATTTATCTGCTTTTTCTTGTACAAAAGGTAGTGTAGTAAAGGCACTGTTAGATACTTTGCTTTTTTTCTCTTTAGGTTAATTTTTAAAATTTCAATAGTTTTTGGGGTACAGATTATTTCAGGTTACATAGATGAGTTCTTTAGTGGTGAATTTTGAGATTTTGGTGCACCCATGTAAGAATATTCTTATACAAATCTGGCTTCAATTTTGGATGATTAGAGCTCTAAGAAACTCTAGCTTCTTAAATCCCTGGAAAAAATTCCAAGACATAAATTATTTGTGGATTCCAGCAAAGTATTTTCAAGGACTCTCAAGAGATTCTAGTGGACATGATGGAGAAAACTCAGCTGGTGGTGAAGGTAACAGTCTGGATTGTTACTCAATGGGTAGTGACTTACATGAGGAGGGCCAACTAGGAGATACTTTGTTATTCAATTATCTGAATCTTAGTTACTAGGTGTTAAATGGGGATAATAATGCCTGTCTCACAGGGTTGGTGTGAGAATTCAATATGATGTGGATGTAAAGTCTTTGGCACAAATCCTGACATGCAGTTACGAATAAATACTGAGTTACTGTAATTTGGTGACAAATATGGGCTCCAGAGTCAGTTGGGCTTGGTTTCAAATGCTGACTTTTCTACTTTCTAGCTTGGTAGCAAATTACTTGGTCTCTCTGGAACTCAATTCTTTCATCGATAAAATGGCATTAACAGCTCACAAGAGTTTTATGAAGATAAAAGATAATAGTATGAAAGCATCTAGCACACTGACTGGCCTAAAGCCAAATGGATATTTACTGAATGAATGAGTGGGCAGACGCCCAATAAATGATTATTACTCTTGTCAGGCCTCTGGGCTCTGGCTTTACTCTGTTCTGTTCAAATTTCTCATCAGTGGCCTGATGAAATATATAAGGTAAGTCTGTTGGAAGTCATGGGTCACATGAATCTCAGGGGAATAACAGAGACTGTCAGGGCAGGATCCAAAATGACACCTTTCCCTCTGAAAGAAGGCATGTGGTTTAACATGGGACCCAAAAGTTTGGGACCCCCAGTGATAATTAGTGTAAGATGAAGGGGGATGTAACGTGAAAGCAGCAGAGGTGAAAAAGACTCACATGATTCAGTCAGCAATAAAGTAAAAATATGCAAATGACCTAAGCTACATTATTAGAAATTTTCTTGTCTGACTATGAATGTTTCCTTCTTCATACTATTAGTATGATAGTGATGGACCAGAATATGACCTGTGGTGAACAATAATGACAGTGGACCCCAGACTATATCACTACAGATGTACTGAGCAAATCCAATATGAAAAAGTACAGGTTGTAAGCTGGATAAGCCAGTTGACAAATATCTAATTGAAAAATGGGTTCTTGATGTATAAAATAATTCACTACTAGAATTAAACAGTGAATTCCTCTAAGTATGCTTCAAATGTGATTTATCAGAATTTTTCAGATGTTACTACATCAAAAAGGTGTATTTGACTAGTTTACTGTTTAATAAAAAGCAGTATGATTAAAGAACAATATTAATTTCACTTATACACCATAAAAAAAGCAAATATCTTGTTTTCTACTGAGCTGACAACTTGTACCACTTTTATTAGGGTAGACTGAAGGGTATTTGTATGAAAATGTGACCTTTCATATAGAATATAGGAATAACATAAAAGCTAAAGCTTACCTGCACGAAACTGAAAAATTACACATGTACATCATAATTTTCTCAAATTTATAGCTGAACAGTTTTATTATTTCTAAACATTTCTGAAATTTAAGAGCTATCTAATTATCCATTTCTTCAATACACTTTATATGTATCATTTCACTTAATTTAAAAAACCCTATGGTTTTGGTTTTATTATTTCCACCTTACAGATAAAGAAACTGAGGGTCAACAGGCCAAGATCACATAGCTAAGGCAAAGCCAGAACTGACTGGCAAAGTGAGGTCCTGACTTCAAAGTCCCACACTGCTCCTCCCACACCTCAGGGCTCCTGGCTCACACAGAGTGTCTTTCCTGTATCCAACAGAGCTATGAAAGACCAACAGGATCACTCACCAGGATGAGTAAACCCCCTTAATGGCTTGCTCCTGCTCACTCCAGCGGGCTGGGTTCTCATACTTGCAAGCTCTACCGCCACACGCCATGGAACATGCCATGTGTCCAGGAATGACATGCCGTAAACGCTCTCCTACTTTTGTGTACTTTGGTGTTGGACGTTCTAAATTTCCTAGAACATATAAGGAAAGGAAAATTCAAAATTCCACTCTCCAAATGAAATTGTAACATGGGAAACAGCTTCCATTTTATCTCAGGATGGTAGATGACAAGCCAGTGCAAAATCACCTTCATCTTGTCAAGAAAACAAAACTGTTTCCCTGTCAAAGTGACATATATCTCTTAATGTAAAAAAGCTTTCACATATAATAATCTCCACACATACTGGCAATTAGGAGGAAGAAACTGTAGAAGCAGATGTTTTACAAGAGAATGAGTTTTGTTCAAACCTATATTTTTAATAAAAAAACACAAAACATTTGATCATTTTATATCCTCTTATATATTCACTAAAATAGCATAACAGACAGCAAAAAGTATAATATAGAATAAACTGCCAATATTCAAAAAGGTATAAACACAACACAGCTGATTCCCATTCCTCAAACTTGTATACAAAGGTATGGCAATCTATAAGAAGAAAGAGACCTTTACTTTTTCTTTCGGGGAAAGTTGGGTTTCCCTCTGCATGGCTGACTGAGGAAACAGCCACCATCACCTTGAGAGAGGACGAGGACAGCAGCTTCGTGGCAGAGCCGGAGCCCAAGCCAGAGCCCCGCCGGGCCTGCTGCAGCCGCAGTACTGGGTCTGAGGTGGAGTGCCGGCGGCCCTGGAGAAAGGAGCTGAGGAAGTGCACGGCTGAGGGCCACCTGGTTGCATCCTGCACCTGCATGGCACTGGGAGGCAAGAGCCGGAGGCAGGAAGAGTCAGCCCCACTTACTCAGTGAGGAACTTTCACTGAGAGCAGGGAGCATTGCATCGTTCTGTATGATCTAAGAGCCATTCAGATTGGCTGACTGGTTTCCATGGCGACAAACAAAGAAACTACTGATTCCCACTTAGATCTGAACAGGCAAAATCCAATATGAACAGATTGCATTTTGGACAAATTGTTCAAATATAGGGAAGAATAATATAAATTTTAAATATATTGATTACTAAATTTTGTTTCTCAAATGCACTTAAAATATCTAACCACTCAAAGAATTACTCCCCAAAATATTGTAGTGAATTTAGAAAACTGTCTTCCTGATGTAAAAACTGCCTTTTACATACATGTTAAAAGGCTTAAATTCTGTTATTCTGTTCACAACCTGTCTCTGGATATTTTGAAAAAAATTACCTTTCTACTCCTCGTTTGAATAGTGCAGAAAAAAGTTAATTGTAATAAAGTGGGATATGCTGGACACCTTACAAGATTATTAAAATATCATCCAATTTTTCATAACCAAAACCACTTCTATTTTTTCTTGGTAAAACTATTAAAGAAATACTTGGATAGAACAAATAAAGACATTTTTAGAGGTGATATATTATCAGAAGACATTGAACTTCATGTGTTCATTTTCAGAATATAAAAACCCAATTCTTAGTTATGCCTCTGTTGGACAGTTATAGTAGCCATGCCTCTCAAAAACTCAAAACACCATTCTCTGCCTTTTGTTGCAGTGAGGGAAAAAAGAAGCTTCAATAATGTCTTGGCAGAGGCATACAAAGAAAGATCACTAAGTATCACATTTTTAAAGGAACTAGATGAGGGGGAGGTTGCAACTTGAAGATAAAGGATATAAAGAAAACAGAAAGTGCAACAACCACTAATGTACTCATTGTCCGCCTCCTCCCTTGTTAATGTCAGGCTGCGCCCTCGCTTGCTCGCTCGCTCTCTGCACAAGTGGTATTTCAGATGTGTGTGCACATAAACAAACTACTGTACTGCTACAGATAAGGCTATTTTCTGTTTTTTGTTTTTGTTTTTTTTTTAACGATTACTAATGCTATACCGAGCTCCTTTTAAAATGCCACCCCCATCTCCCCAGTAATGTGCACTTTTGTCGAATAAGACAGGGACACAGAATCCCGATTTGGTGTCCAAATTCCTACTCTATGTATAGTATCATGCCTTTGTTATTTAGAATACGGCCATGGAAGAAAGCACAGCTTTCCTGTCGGAGGAATTATATGAGGATTATTCTAGGCAAGGCCCTGAGGACCCTAAGGGCAACACAGAAACAGCAGTTGCACAGAGGTCTGCATGACAGGAACATGAACTTACTGGCAGGAGGCCCTAAATGCTCAAACTAAGGAGCTGTGTATTTGCTATCTGTGTAAGAGGGAGTCTAAGAAGATTTCTGGGCAAGTCTGTGCTTCTGAGTATGTGGCACTCCAGAATGTTAACTTAGCTCTTGAGAAACAAGAGTGGTGAGCTCTGCAGAAACAAGTCCATGCCCTGGAGAACCAGCATCTGAGGACATCTACAGAGAAAAGTCAAAAGTAACTGCTTTCAACTACACTAAAAATGACAACTAATTTCATTAGATAAGGGGTAGGGGTAGGACTTATTTGGACCAAGCTAAGGAAGGGATGGTTTATAGATCACCTCAAGAATAATCTCTGTGGTGAAATCTCGAGCCCTGGGTTGACCTCAAATAAACACAAAATGACTGAGCTTACCCCAGTTACCGTACAGTCAGTGACCCTGTGTCAATGTCTAAGGAAGTCAAGCCTAATGCAAACAGGATTCTGCAAGGTGAAAGCAGCCCTTTCTGCATGCTTGCTCAGTGTTCCCAACAATGAGGTGCTGTGAATATACCTTGCATTGATGAGGCAGATGAAAAGAAATGTACCCACCTCTGGACATGAAAACCAAATTTAGAATAATATTTAAGGAACAAAATGAGATACTGATCATGACAAATATGAAATCAGTTACAACAAACACAACAAAGAAACCCACTAAAATGTACCAGTGAGTACTGAGTCTTTTCTTCCTTAATTTCTACAAGTGGGCAGGTAAAACACTGAAAAGTGAGAACTAGAACACCAAGAACTAGTAATTTCCTTCTATACTCAAGATTTCAGAAAGGGATCATTGCTTCCTGAAGTCATAGAACAATAGGCTGAGAATGCAGTGGGTGCCTGGTGGGCGTGGGAGGCCCACCTATCCGCATTCTTTAATCCACGGAGGAGTTACTTCCAGGAATTTGCTGTACAGCTGAATTTCCAGCCTCGTGTTCTCTACTTTTTGTGACAAGAGGCTCGCTTTTCACAAGGGAACTGACTATTCCACTGTTAGACAGCTCAAATGTTTTCTTTCCTTCCTTCTTTAGAGATGGGAATCTCACTTTGTTGCTTAGGCTGCACTCAAATTTTTGGGCTCGAGGGCTCCTCCTGCCTCAGCCTCTTGAGTAGCTGGGACTACAGATGCCTGCCAACACGCTGGGCTTCAAATGTTCTCTAGTGTTGAGTTAAAATCCATTCTATAAACATCGGTTCTGGTTCTTCCCACTGAAAATAAAGAATAAAGCTTCTCTTTGTCTTGAAAGATTTTCAAATATCCGAAGACAGAACTTTTCCAAGACTTTCCCTATTTCTGTTTTTCAAACATTCCTAGGTATATGTAATTGTTTCCAGATCTTTCACTATAATTTCTCTTCTTCTGAGGGCCCTTCTTCTCTCCCCTTCATAGCTAAACCTCCAAACCAAGGTGACTACACCTGCCATCTCCACGTGTCACAGGTCTCATCCTTAGCCTACTCAGCTCTGGCCTCTGCCTATACTCTCAAATCAAACCACTCTTGCTAAGGCCTCCGATGATCTGTTTTGAGGTGGACTTTTTAGAGTTTCTATTTGACTGTGCAGCAGCATGCAACACAATTGAACACTTTAGTTTTAATTTTTAATTTTTTTTAAAGACAGCACCTTGCTCTGTCACACAGGCTAGAGAGCAGTGACGTGATCATAGCTCACTGCAGCCTTGAATTCCTGGGCTCAAGCAATCCTCCTGCCTCAGCCTCTCTGGTAGCCAATATGACAGGTGCTTGCCACCATGCCTGGCCCATATATTTTTGAAAATATTTTGTATTTTTAGTTTGAATCAATGTCAAACTTACAGAAAAGTTACAAAAGTTACAAATAATATTTTTCCTTGGCTGGGCATGGTGGCTCATGCCTGTAATCCCAGCACTTTGGGAGGCTGAGGAGGGCAGATCACCTGAGGTCAGTAGTTAGAGACCCACCTGGCCAACATGGTGAAACCCAGTCTCTACTAAAAATACAAAAATGAGCTGGGTGTAGTGGCGCATGCCTGTAGTACCATCTACTTGGAAGGCTGAGGCAGGAGAATTGCTTGCACCTGGAAGGCAGAGGTTGCAGTGAGCTGAGATTGCACCACTGCACTCTAGTCTGGGTGACAGAGCGGGACTGTCTCAAAAAAAAAAGAAAAAAAGAAAAAAAGAATATTTTCCCTTGAATTTTTTAGAGTAACTTGCAGAAATGCTGCCCCATTATGCCAAATAATTTAGTGTATATTTCCCACAAAGATATTCTTGAAAATTACCCCAAATCAGGAAATTATGGTTGAGATATTACTACTTGCCCTCTATTCCTCAGACCTCATTCAAGCTTCATTGATTACTCCAAAAATGTTCCTTACAGTAAAAGGACATGTTGTATTTAGTTGTCCTGTTTCTTTCACCTATTTCACACTCGAACAAGTTCCTCAGTCTTTCCTCGACTTTGATGACCTTGACACTTTTGAAGAGTATAGGCCAGTTATTTTGTAGCAATCTCTCTCAATTTGGGCATGCAATTTCCTCATGATTAGACTCGGAAGCCCTTGCATTTATTAGTAAAGAACGGTATCTAGAAACCAATGTCTGCGTGTTAGGTATGCTCATTGCCATTAGAGTGTTACTGCTGCCAGGCCCTCTCAGTGGACAGTGCTAAAGAATATGGATATTATGCACAGGCACATACATTACCACACTTTACATCTATATTTATTTCCGTATGTAGGCATATATACATATGGAAAACCAAGAGTTTACCCTGATGCTACCAATTCCAAGCCAACACCACAGAGTTCCTCTAATTTCCACCCTTTCCACAACTGTACCTATAATTATAACTCTGTGAGAAGCCTGGGAACAGTAATCTTTAATATATTTACCTAATTGACCAAGCCCCCTACATGTAACCAGTCTCCCATCACTGCCTCTGCTCCCTCCTCCATGTGGATGCCTCTCTCATCCCATCTGGGCTTTAACACCTATGCCAAGCTGCTGCTGCCACCCACCTGGGTAGATGCTCTCCTCATCCTGCCTATGTTCCAATATTCCATGTAGGGTCACCCTGCCACATGGAGCCCCCGCAACCTGACCCAAGCTCTGATGCCTGGGAATGTTCTAATACCCTGGGCCAGGTCACTCTCCCACACAGGTGTTATCTGGCTCAGGCTTCGCCACTGCTGGGCTGCTCTCCCATATGGATTTCCTCCTCACCCTGGCTGGCTTCTCCCAAGTGCCCCTGCTCCACCTCATCTGTAGGTCAAAGATTCCACACTTAGGCAAGCCAAGAAGACCAGAAGCTATCATTCCTGCTCACCTTGCAAAGTAGGGGGATCACTCAGAGAAGTGGGCTGTTGTCCCCGCCTCAAGCTCCAGAGGCATGGCTAGTAGACTTCAGCCAGAAGGAGAAGCAGGCCTTACAAACAGAGAATTCTGAAGCTCTCCCCCTACAAAACTATCTTTATCTGAAACACAGCATGGGGAAGTTCAAGCTTTCAAAAACAATGGAGGTTTTGGTTAAGCAGTTATTAATAAGAGTAGCCTCATAGCTTCATGAGACCAATAAGCTGAACTGTAGTCACACTAGTTTGCCAGAGAGAACCAAGGAAAGAGACAACTAAGCCCTCTCATGGAGCATGATCAAACCTCAAGACTGACCTCAAAAACGGCCACCACCCAAACTTAATTAGATCACATTGTAGGGCAACAGATGACCCAGGGCTTTGTCAAAAACAACAGAGTGATCAGCAGGTAATTAGTGGAACCCAACAGCTGGTGTGCTAACAACTGAGGGAGACAGCCTAACAGAGAGATTCGTGGAAGAGGGAAAGAGTGCCCTGCTAAAAAAAATCACTGTCTTCTCAGGGTGACTGTGTTTGCTTGACCAAGGCCATGCCCTCTTAGGAGTCACATCAGAGGCTTCAAACTATGAAGAAAAAAAGACTAGTCCATCACTAAGATGGTCTAGTCAAGTCTCTGATCAAATAGGCAAATAACAACAAAAACAAGTCCGGGGAGCGAAGAGTATCTAGAGGTGCTAAAAAATATGACCTAAAATGTCCGGTTTTCAACAAAAAGTATGAGACATGGAAAGAAAGAAAAAAGTATGACCTATACACAGAAAAAAGTATAGTCAATAGACACTATCTGTTAGAGGGGCCAGGCATCTGATATACCAAAGCCTTCAAAGCAGCCATTACAAATATATTCAAAGTCCTAAAGGAGCCCATGTTTAAAGAAGTAAAAGAAGCTATGATGACAATGTTTCTTTCATCAGATACAGAATACCAATAAAGAGATGGGAATTACAAAAAGGAAGCAAATGGAAATTCAGAAGTTAAAAAGTACAAAAACAATGAAAAATTCACTCGAGCAGCTCAACAGAGGATCTGAAGTAGCAGAAGGAAGAATTAGAGAACCTGAAGATAGACTGATAGAGATTATGCACTCTGAAAAACACAGAGAATAAAAAATGAAAAAATGAACAAAGCCTCACAGAAATGTGGAATACCATTAAGTGAACCAACATATACCCTACTCTAAGTGAACAGAAAGAGAGTTGAGAGAGGAGTAGAAAAAACTTTTAGAAATAATAGCTTAAAGCTTCCCAAATCTGATGAAAAATATTAATCCACACATCCCAGAAGTTCAAAAAACTCTAAGTAGGATACATACAAATAGATCCACATTAAAACACATCACAGTAAAAATGCTCAAATAGAAAAATGACTCCTTGTGTACAAAGAAACCTCAAAAAGATTAAGTTTACTTCTCATCAGAAACCATGGAGACCAGAAAGTAGAGGAACGACATATTCAAAGTGCTAAATATTAAGCTGTCAATCAAGAATCTTACATGCAGCAAGATTTCTCTCAAAAATGAAGGGGAAATAAAGGAATTCCCAGGTAAACAAAAAGCAGAGAATTTGTTGCTAGCAGACTTAGCATATAAGAAATATAAAGGAGGTTCTTCAGATTAAAAGCAAGTTACCCAAGACTAATGTGAATCCATGTGAAAGAAAGGACACTGGCAAATTAGAAGAGACAGTATGTATTTATATGAAATGTCCCAAGGAGGCAAATTGACAGGGACAGAAAGTAGATTAGTGTTTGCCAGGGGGACTAGGGTGAAAGTGGAATGGGAACTGACTGTTGGGATACTGTGAAATATATATTTGGTCTTGGTCCCTGTTTCTTGGCATACAATTCCTGAAATCCTTGGAATCTCCAAGGTAATATCTTTTTGTATGTTAATGAGTTGACTAGTGGCTGTCAGTCCCTCTGTAGCTTCAGGATGGGGGCTAGCCATTGGAAAGACCAAGGTAGGATTACAGCGTTGGGACTTTCAGCACCAAATCCAGCTTCTGGGGAGGGGAGAGGGCTGAAGGTTAAGTTGATCAACAATGGCCAGTGGTTTAGTCAATCATGCCATGTGATGATGTGATGAAGCCTTAATAAAAGCTTAGGATAGGGTTCAAAGAGCTGAGAACATGGAGGTTGCTGGAGGGTGGCACACTTGGGGTCAGCATGGATGCTCTGTGCCTCTTCCACCATTCGTCACCCTTATGCATCTCTTCATCTCCATCCTTTGTAACAGCCTTTATAATAAATTGGTAAATGTGTTTCCTAGAGTACTGTTAGCCACTATAGCAAATTAATGAAATCCAAAGAGAGGGGTGTGGGAACCCCAATTTATAGCCAGTCAGTCAGAAGCACAGGTTAAACAAGCTGGGGCTTGTGACTGGCATCAGAAGTAGGAGGCAATCTTATAAGACTGAGCCCTCAACCTGTTGGATCTGACACTATCTCTAGGTAGATAATGTCAGAATTAAATTGGAGGACACCCATCTGGAGTCCCCTGCAGAATTTATTGCTTGTTTGGTGTGTGGAAAAAACCCCGCACATCTGGTGTCAGAAACATGTTATGAGAGTGTAGCAGGATAAACTGAGTTTGCTTATTATTCTGTATTCTCAAGTGCTAATTGGTAGAACATTTCTTTTTGCTCTGATGAAAATAGTCTGGATTTAAATAGTGTTGATGACTGCACAGCCTTAAGTATATACTAAAAACCAATGACTACTTTAAAGGGTCAATTTTATGGTATGTGACTTATATCTCAATAATTTAAAAAGGGCATATAATTTGAGTGGGCATTTCTCCAAAAAAGATGTAGAAAGTTTCAATAAATACATGAAAAGATGCTCAACATCACTAGTCATTAGGGAAATGCATACTAAAACCACAATGAAATATCACTTCATACCTACTAGGATGGCTACAATCAAATGCCCGACAATAATAAGTATCAATGGGGATGTAAAAAAAATGAGAGCCCTTATCTACTGCTGGTGGGTATATAAAATGAAGCAAACACTTTGGAAAATGGTCTGGCAGTTCCTCAAATGATTAAACAGAGTTACCATATGACCCAGTTCTTTCCTCCTAGGTAAATACCCAAGAAAAATGAAAACATATGTCCACACAAAAACTCAGGTTTTATTATTACTCATAATAGCCAAAAAGTGAAAAGAGTCCAAATGCCCATCAGGGGAATGGATAAATGGAATGTGTAGATAAATATCTACACAATGGAAAATTATTCAACCATAAAAAGGAAGCAGCACTGACGCATGCTACAACATGGATGAACCTTGAAAACATTATGCTAAGTGAAAAAAGCCAATCACAAAAGACCACATATTTATATGGTTCCATTTATATGAAATGTCCAGAAAAAATGAAATCTATAGAGACAGAAAGTAGTCTGGTGGCTCCTTGGGCCAGTGGGGAGGGAAACAACAAATGGCAGCCGGTGCTTGCTAAAGTGTACAAAGTGGCCAGGCGTAGTGGGTCACGCCTGTAATCCCAGCACCTTGGGAGGCTGAGGCAGGTGGATTACCTGAGGCCGGGAGTTCGAGACCAGCCAGCCTGACCAACATGGTGAAACCCTGTCTCCACGAAAAATACAAAATTAGTTGGGTGCGGTAGCATGCGCTTGTAATCCCAGCTACTTGAGAGGCTGAGGCAGAAGAATTGCTTGAAAACTGGGAGACAGAGGTTGCAGTGAGCCAAGATCATGCCACTGCACTGCAGCCTGGGCAACAAGAGCGAAACTCCATCTCAAACAAACAAACAAACAAACAAACAAACAAAAAACACACCAAAACAAAAAAGCACAAGGTTTCTTTTTGGGGTGATAATAATCTTCCAAAACTGACTTTGTGTTGGTTACATAGCTCTTTGAATGTTCTAAAAACACTGGATTGGTACTTTAAATGGGTGAATTATTGATAATTATACCTCAAAAAAGTTAAAGGAAATTCTCCCTTTCTCCCTCCTTCCTGCTCTCTTTTCCTTAATAAAGCAAAAAGCTACTAGGCAGACTTCTGGTTCTGTCCAAGTAGAGTTGCCCCATTCCTCATCCTTACGTCTTAGAAACTCTGGACACAATAGAACAGATAAACATAGGAAGACTCTGAGAGTGAGAGACTGTCTAAGGACCTCAGGACTTGAGGAACAATATGGCTGTGAGCTACCTGGGATTCTTTATTGCCTCCAATATATCCCCAATAGGGTGCTGCAGAAGCCTTCAACCCAGAACAAGCTATAAGAAAAGCCTGTCCCCCTTTGCCAAAGGTCTGTGGAATATGTGACCTAACGACTGAATATATTTTTGGCAATACCCACGCTACTCCAGTTAAAAATGCCACATCATCTTCCAACCCCCAGTTTCAGAGAGGATGGAGAGGGAGCTGATCATCTATCAAATACTCCTGCTCTACAGAAGTGGAATCAATCTACTTCTCCCATCAGGTGGTGTCGGAAGGATAAACATGGATCTCATCTTCTACTGTGTCTAGAAGGACCATGTGGTGCTCTGATTCCCCCACTGGGTGGTTTTGGGGCTGATCAGGGAGCTAATTTTCCATACCCCAACTGGAAGAAGCAGGTGGCACTCTGATTCCCCTGCTGGGTGGTGGTGGTGACCTGAGCAGAAAGATGATTTCCCCCCATCAGATAGAAATGGGCAGTGCTGCAGTTCCCCTGCCAGGGTGGTGTCACTGGAGTCTATCTGTGAGCTGCGTCTCATCCAGCAGTAACCAGTCTTAACAGGGTGGTTTGAAGTGGGATTAGTCAATACCAGGCTCACCACCTGCCTCTACATAAGTGGGACCCAGTGGAGACCTGAACCTTCGTTCTCATCCATCATCAAGGACACTGAACAAAGCTGTGCAAGTGGGGGCCTCTAAACACTCTACTTTCCCCATAACTTTCATCTTAGTGAGGCCCAGTGGGGAGACAAACCTCCACATTCAATTGGCGTCCACAAGACTGAACAGTGCAGTAGGAGGAAAGGCTAGTTGGTATTCACGTCCCTGCTGCCACTGCCCCAAGCAACAGGGGAGCTTCAAGGGGAGCTGAGCCTCCACACTCATTTGCCATCAATGAAGCAGAATGAGGGGGTGTGAAGCAGGATAGTCAACATCCCCGTTTCCCAGTCCCCTGGTGTCAATGGGGTCCAGTGGGGAGCTGAACTCCCAACTCCACCTGTATGAGGAGGAAAGAGGTGGTGGGGAGTGGGAGGCTTGGCATTGCACTTTCCACCTTCTCCTCCCCTGAGGACCACAGGGCCCAGCTGGGAATGAGCTTCAGTCACACCTTGCAGAAACAAAGCAGTATGAGTTGCCCTCTACTTCTTCCTAGGTGGCAGTGGGGCCCAGATTTGTTTTTTCTCATGTTGCTGATCTTATCCCCCCGACTCAAAGGCAACATGACAGTGCAAGGCAATGTTCCACTTTCACCACAAAGATGTCAAACAGAACTGGTGAGAGAGCTGAAATTCCACTTCATCATCTGGACTGAGGCAGTGTTTCGAAGCACCCAACTTTTGTTGGGGTGGTGTCAGTGAGGCTGAACAGGGAGCTGGGCATATACACTCACCTGACTCCTGGCTAATGCTTCAAGAAGAACACTGCCTGACAAGTGAGAAAAAAAAGGACCCAAAATGTCCAGAATACAGTTGAAAATCACTTGTCATACCAAGAATGAGGAAAATCACAACTTGAATCAGAAGAAACAATCAACAGACATCAAAATGGAGATAAATGATATGCTGAAAATTTCCAATAAGGACTTTAATTATAATGTGTCTTGGCACTGATTCCTAGAATAACTGGAATCATATGGAGAATGTTCTCTGCCCACAATGAAATCAAACTAGAAATTGATAACAGAAAGACAGCAGGAAAAACTCCAAAGACTTGGGAAATTAAACGTCAAACTTATAAATAAATCATGAGTCAAATAGGAGGTCTCAAAGGAAATTACAAAACACACAGAACTGAATAAAATGAAAATATATCAAAATATATATAAGATGGTGGTAAAGCAGAGATTTGTAAGAAATTCTATCGCTTAATGCTTATGTTAGAGGAGAGGAAAGATCTCAAATTAGTAATCTCAAATTAGTAATCCAGATTTCAACCTAAGTAAACTAGAAAAATGAGAGCAAAGCATACACAAAACAAGCATTGGACAGATAAAAATAAGAACATAAGTCAGTAAGATTAAAAATGGAAAACAACAGTGCAAATCAGTGATATAAGAAGCTGGCTCTGTGAAAAAAATTAATAAAATTGATAAACCTCTAGCAAGACTGACAAAAATTTTAAAAAGACACAAATCACCCATATCAGGAATGAAACACAGCTACCACTACAGATCTGGCAAGACTGACAAAAATAAAAAAAAGACACAAATCACCCATATCAGGAGTGAAGCAGGAGCTATCACTACAGATCTGGCATCCATTTAAAGGATAACAACGAACTAATACAAACAAATTAGAAATTGTTGACATAAATTTGACAACTTAGAAGAAATGGATCAACTCCTTGAACACTGCCAACTAGCAAGACTCAACCAAGATGAATGAGACAACCTGAACAGTTCTATAAAAATTAAAGAAATTGAATTAATAAACAAAAAGTTCCCCAAAAGAAATCTCCTGGCTTAAATGACGTCACTGGAGAATGCTACCGAACATTTAAAGAAGAATGGGCACCAATTTTCCACAATGCCTTCCAGAAAATAGAAGAAGGAACATTTCCCACTTCCTTTTATGGGGCTAACATTACCCTGATACCAAAAGCAGATAAAGAGAGTACAAAAAGAGAAAACTATAGTCCCACATCAATCCTGAACTTAGGAAAAAAATCCTCAACAAAATATGAGCAAATCAAATCCAGCAATGCATAAAAAGAATTATACACCACTACCAAATGAAATTTATTATAGGTACAGGCTGGTTTAACATTAAAAAATCAATCAATATAATCCACTACACCAACAGGCTAAAGAAGAAAAATCATATGATCATATCAATTAACACAGAAAAAGCATTAGATAAAAAAATTCAACACTGACTCATGATAAAAACTCTCAGCAAGTTAAGAATAGAGGGGAACTAATTCAACTTGTTATGGAAAACTTACTGCTAACATCATACTGAAAGGTGAAAGACTGAATGCCTTCCCCCTACGGTCAGGAAGAAGGCAAAGACTCTGCTCTTGTGACTCTTATTCTGCTTGGTAGAAGTTTTAGGCTACTATGATAAGGCAAGAAAAAAAAAATAACAGCATATGAATTGGAAAAGAGGAAATAGAACTGTCCTTATTTGCGGACATGATTGTTTATGTAAGAAAATCCCAAGGAATCACCAAAAACTTTCCAGAATGGAAAGTGAGTTCAGCAAAATAGTAAGGCATAAAATCAACACACAAAAATCAATTGCATTTCTATACACAAACAAAAAACATGTGGAAACTGCATTTAAAAACACAATACCTAGGCCAGGTGTGGTGGCTCATGCCTATAATCCCAGCACTTTGCGAGGCCAAGGCGGGCAGATCACCTGAAGTCAGGAGTTTGAGACCAGCCTGGGCAATATGGTGAAACCGTGTCTCTGCTAAAAATACAAAAATTAGCTGGGCGTGGTGGCAGGTGCCTGTAATCCCAGCTACTCAGGAGGCTGAGGCAGGAGAATTGCTTGAACCTGGGAGGTGGAGGTTACAGTGAGCTGAGTTCATGCCACTGCACTCCCATCCTGGGCAACATAGTGAAACTCCATCTCAAAACAAACAAACAAAAAAACCACAATACCAGTTAAAATCTCCCCAAAGAAAATGAAATACTTAAATATAAACTTAAAACATGTATGAATCTATATGCTGAAAATTATAAAATTCTGATGAAATAAATCAAAGATATAAAAAAAGAGAAACGTGATTATAAATTAGAAGATGCAACAAAATAAAGATGGCAATCTCCTCAAATTGATTTACAAATTTAATTCTTATAAAAATCCCAGTAACATTTTTTGCTGACATAAATAAGCTTATTTAAAGTCACAGGTCCTATCTAAGATGATCCTGAAAAAGAGGATAAGTGGGAAGAATTACTCTATCCAATACTAAGGCCTATTACATAACTACAGTATTCATGAAGGGTGGTATTGGTGGATGGACAGATATATAGATCAGTGAAACCCAACAGTGAATCTACAAACACATTCACATAGCTTCAGGGCACTGGGATAGATGAAAAGTTCTGAAGACTTGACAGCAAAAGTGTAATCCATAAAAGAATAATTGGACTTCATGAAAATTAAAAACTTTTTCTCAGAGAAAGATCATATGAAGAAATGGAAACGTAAGTTACGGAGTGGGAGAATGTATCTGCAAACCACGTATCAGAGCAAGATCTAGTATCTAGAGTATATAAAGAACTCTTAAAACTCAACAGTAAAAAAAACAATTAGTGGATAAAAGACATGCACAGATATGTAAAAAGAGAATATGCAGATGGCAGATAAGCACATGAAAAGAGGTTATCATCATTAGCCATTAAGGAAATGCAAATTAAGACCACAAAAGACACCACTATAGAACTGCTCTAATGGCTAAAATAAATACTGATAAAACCTAATGCTGGTGAGGATGTAGAGAAACTTGATCACTCGTACATTGCTGGTAGGAATGTAAAATGGTACAACTACTCTGGAAAACAGTTTGGCAGTTTCATATAAAGTCAAACATGCAACTATCATATGACCTAGAAAGTAAATTCTTGGGTATTTATCCCAAAGTAATAAAAACCCATCTACACACAAAA
This sequence comes from Gorilla gorilla gorilla, assembly GCF_029281585.2. Taxonomy (NCBI): domain Eukaryota; kingdom Metazoa; phylum Chordata; class Mammalia; order Primates; family Hominidae; genus Gorilla; species Gorilla gorilla. Next base: position 90,544,093 of record NC_073237.2, on the reverse strand, counting down.
ATCTATACATGAATGTTTACAGCAGCTTTATTCATAATAGCCCCAAACTGGAAAGAATCCAGACACCCTTCAGTGAATGAACTGATAAACACACTGTGGTACATCCATACCACGGAATACTACTCAGCAATAAAAAGGACTCAATTATTGGTACACACAACAACCTGGATGAAACTCAAGGGAATTAGGCTGACTGAAAAAAGTCACTCCTAAAAGGTTACATACTGTATGATTTTATATACATAACATTCTTGCGATGACAAAATTGTAGAACTGGGGAACAGATAGTGGTTGCCACAGGCCAGAGTTAGGAGTGTAGGTGGGTTTAACTATAAAGGAAGTAGGAGGGATCCTGTGTTGATGGAACTGTTCTGTATTTTGACCAAAACAATGTCAATATCCTGGCTGTGATATTATTATTACACAATAGTTTTTCAAGCTGCTACTATTGGTGGAAACTGGATAAAGGGTAAATACGATTCCTCTGTATTATTTCTTATATTTGCATGTGAATGTACAATTATCTCAATATTTTAATTAAAAATGTATATATAATGAAAGAGAAAGAGCCATACATAAAGCCTAAGCAAGGGTCATCTAGCAAAGGTCAGGGCAACACAAGGCAGGCAAATAGTAGGGTGCATGGCATATGCTGTGGGGCCTGGCAGGGTATGGGCCCTGTGTGGAAAATACAGCCGAGTTGGGTGATGGCCTGGCAGGGTTGAGAGACTGGTTAGGAAAAGTATGGCTGAGTAAATAAGCAAACATACTGGGGATAATAAGAGCCAGGTTTCTCATTCTTACATAATTATAAATGGGAACAGCTATAAAGATGGTGTAATAATGGATTAGAATTGAAAGTATTGGCCAGGCGTGGTGGCTCATGCCTGTAATCCCAGCACTTTGGGAGGCAGAGGCGGGCGGATCACCAGGTCAGGAGATCCAGACCATCCTGGCTAACCAGTGAAACCCCATCTCTACTAGAAATACAAAAAATTAGCCGGGCGTGGTGGCGGGCGCCTGTAGTCCCAGCTACTCGGGAGGCTGAGGCAGGAGAATGGCGTGAACCCGGGAGGCGGAGGTTGCAATGAGCCAAGACTGCGCCACTGCACTCCAGCCTGGGCGACAGAGCGAGACTCCGTCTCAAAAAAAAAAAAAAAAAAGAAAAAGAAAGTATTGGCTGGGCATGGTGGCTCACACCTATAATCCCAGCACTTTGGGAGGTTGAAGCAGGCAGATTACTTGAGGTCAGGAGTTCAAGACCAGCCTGGCAAACATGGTGAAACCCCGTCTCTACTAAAAAAATTAGCTGGGCGCAGTGGCGGGTGCCTGTAATCCAAGCTACTTGGGAGGCTGAGGCAGGAGAATTGCTTAAACACAGGAGGCGGAGGTTACAGTGAGCAGAGATCACACCACTGCACTCCAGCCTGGGCAACAGAGCGAGACTCTGTCCAAAAAAAAAAAAAAAAAAAAAAATGGAAGTACCAAAGTGAACTTGTGGTTTTCAATATATATAGACAGAAACAGAAATAAATATACAGTTGACTCTTGAATACAAGTTTTAACTGAGCTGGTCCACTTATATGCAGATTTTTATCAACCAAAAGGTACTGAAAATACAGTATATGCAAGATGCAAAACCCTTTAGTATGGGTGGGTACCACAGAGGAGACTGTGAGACTTGAGTATGCATGGATTTGGTATACCGGGGGTGGGAGGGTCCTGGAACCAATCCCCTGTGTACAAGGAGGGATGACTGTACCCGTAAAAATGGACAGGTACATATGTATATGTGTGAACACATATTTCCCAAATTTGTCCCCTAAAAGGGGCTGGGAATCATGATATTCCAGTAGTAGTGAGCATACCAGATCTTGGTTATATTTCCTACTAAAAAGAACCAAGGCTCCTTGAAGAAATGGCTGATTTCTGGGCCAGGGCAAGAAAAGAAAAAAATGAGCTGGAAGATTTTGCTGTGCCAGAGAGTGAGGAATATAGGAATGGTGGGGACATGTAAAATGGACATTGTAAACAGCTTGAAGGGGTTCTTACTGTCCAAATATGGGGAAACTGAAGCATCCAAATAAATCATAGTAAAGGATTACAATCCACTGAACAAAAGTGGAATCCATGCTAAATAAATAAATAATCAAACAAATAATAGGAAATTCTTCTTTACACTAGAATGCTAACTAATAAAAACAGAAGGAATAATGAAATTAGAAAATCTCCAGTTATCGGAGGGTTGGGCAGGGGAAGAAAATCTCCAGTTATCTATCACAGTAATAATTAATTCAGGCAAGAAACAGCAATAGATGTTAAAACTGCTAGGTAAAAGTTGGATGTGGAACAGGATATTTACGTAGTCTGAAAGCATCTCTCCTTAAAATATTAACTATGAGGGGAGAAAGAATAATTTATAATGGATAAACTTTGGCAGACACCACTTTACTGATGTGATCAAACTAAACATAACCAGTGACGGGGCAAAACGACATCTTGTGTTATCTGTGACCCTTCTACCAAAAATGCATAATCTCAGTCTTATCATGAGGAAACAGCAGACAAACCCAAATTGAGGAACATGTTACAAAAAAAAATAGTCTATAATCTTAAAAAATGTTAAGGTCATAAAGGTCAAGAAAAGAGTGACTAGGGCCTTTGAAAGGGATTTAAAAAACATTACCAGAATCATTTTCCTATTAAAGGATATTATTGGGACTGCTGACAAAACTTGAATGGGGGTCTCTGGGTGAATAGAATGTAGGAGTTCTTTTGTGTGCTTTTCTTGTACCTTTACTGTAAGTTTGAAATTATTTCAAAATAAAAAAATTAACATCACAAAAAGCAAGACAATCATACAGCCTGGGCATCCTGAGGGAGGAATATAGCACTGCCCATGAAACAGTCTTGCTAATTAAAAAAAAATCTGACTAGACTCTACATCTATCTACCAATTTATAGAAAATATCATGTCGATATTATCAGCAAAATACAGGTTGTGGCAAACTCCACAAGGCAAAAAAACCTGTTTTCTCTAACAAATAAACTGTAAGGAAAAAGAGACAGAGGGAAGCCCAAGTTTAAAAGAGACTGAAAGCCGGGCACGGTAGCTCACGCCTGTAATCCTAACACTTTCAGAGGCTGTGGTAGGTGGATCACTTGAGGCCAGGAGTTTGAGACCAGCCTGGCCAACATGGCTAAACCCTGTCTCTACTAAGAAAACAAAAATTAGCCAGGCATGGTGGCGCATGCCTGTAATCACAGCTACTCGGGAGGCTGAAACATGAGAATCGCTTGAACTCAGGAGGCAGAGGTTACAGGGAGCTGAGATGGTGCCACTGCACTCCAGCCTGGGAGACAAAAAAGAAAAGAGATTGAAGCTAAATAGCAACCAATTACAATGTATTGACTTCTTTTGGATCCCAATTCAAACAAATTATACACACACGATACATACATGTATAATTATATCTATGGTATATCTATAAGACAATTAGAAAATTGAACACTGTTTAGATATTTGATGATATCAAGTAAATACTGTTGATTATTTGAGGTATGGTAGTAATAATGTGGTTTATTATTATTATTATTTTTTTTTTTGAGATGGAGTCTCACTGTGTCACCCAGGCTGGAATGCAGTGACATGATCTTGGCTCCCTGCAACCTCTACCTCCCGGGTTCAAGCAATTCTCCTGCCTCAGCCTCTCGAGTAGCTGGGATTACAGGCATACGCCACCACGCTCGGCTAATTTTTTTGTATTTTTAGTAGAGATGGGGTTTCACCATATTGGCCAGGCTGGTCTCGGACTCCTGATCTAATGATCCACCCACCTCAGCCTCCCAAAGTGCTGAGATTACAGGCGTGAGCTACCGCGCCCAGCCAATGATGTGGTTATTTAACAAAATGACGCGATGCCTTGAGTTTGCTTCAAAGTAATACGGATGCAGGGAACTGAGTGAGAGAAGTGAGTGGCTGAGATTGTTAAAGCTGGGTTATGGTACATATTTGAGGGATGATGCATATATGGGGGATGATACAAATATGGGGATCTTTATTTTATTCTGTATACTTTTGTGTTTGAAATTTTCTGTAATAAAAGTTTTTTATTTTTTATTTTTTAATTTTTTTATGGCCGGGCATGGTGGCTCACTTCTGTAATCGCAGCAGTTTGGGAGGCTGAGGCAGGCGGGTCATTTGAGGTCATGAGTTCAAAACCAGCCTGGCCAACATGGTGAAACCCCATCTCTACTAAAAACACAAAAATGAGCCGGGCATGGTGGCATGCACCTGTGGTCCCAGCTACTCAGGAGGCTGAGACAGGAGAATCTCTTGAACCTGAGAGGCGGAGGCTGCAGTGAGCCAAGATTGCATCACTGCCCTCCAGCCTAGGCAACACAGTGAGACGCCATCTCAAAAAATAAAAAAAAAAGTAATTCTTTTTTTAAGTAGTAGAATCAAGATTTAACTCTAGTTCTGTCTCACTCCACAGCTACTTCTTGATAAGTTTTCTGTTTTCCTTTAAAAATAAATACTTTATTTATGTATCCCCCCCAATTAAATTTTCCCATGAATCATTATATAACATTTAAAAAAATACTTCCCATCCACAAACATAATAAAGTATAACTATCTTTATAGATGAGATATGCTCTAATAAAATTAGCTATAAAGCAGATGTTATTTGTCTAGATTTTTTCCTAATTAAAAATTAGCTGCATTTATACTAAGAGGAAAATTTTAATTAAAAAATGTTTTTTGGAAACGTAAAAATCAGCATACCTAGTGGATCACAATAGAGGTGGTACAACCTTCCTGGGGGTCTTTGGAAATATGCTGGGTTTTTTCATTGTCACTGGAACCTGGGGATGCTACTGGATTTAGTGGGAGGGGTCAGAGATGCTATATGTCTTAGGTGCTCAGAGCTCTCCAGCACAACAAAGAGTTGTCCCACCCCCAAAGCCAACAGAATTGCCATTGAGAAACACCAACTAAGAGGTAACATTTACAACAGAAGAAAGAAAAGGGAAAAAGGTTCGTCTGACTCAGACTTGTTGGCTGAAGAGTTACTCAGGGGGAAAGAAACATTCTAGAAGGGAAGCAGCCACTAGACATCATTCTTATGTTTGTTTTAGACAGTACTTCTTTCTAAGACCAGGGAAACTAACACATTAAGTCTGGCACCTAGAAGCTGTCCACAAATGGTAGTTACCAGTAGTATTAGTGCCTCTAGGGCCAAACACAGCAAAGACAGATGAAGGAGGATCTACAAGGATATGGAGTTTAGACAAGATGAGAAGTGGGAAACAATGGTTTTCTTGATGAGAGAGAACGCCCCCTGGTGGAGTGGTCAGATTCCAGCAAGAACACAACAGAACTGACTTGTTCCTAGCAAGTGTTGAACTCAATACCTTTAGTTAGACCCTTACTCCTTTACTCTTCTTCCTATCATCTAATCCATACTTAGGGGAGAAATCCTTCAAAGTTCTCTATACAGTAGGACTAAAGTGAATGTGGGCAAAGCCCCAAGGGGGCAGTTAGAAAATATTGCAAGTGGTACTGCCAAGAGAAATTACTTAACATCTCCCTTGGCTAACTGCCGGTGGTGGTAGCAAGACCAGCAATATCAAAGCAGAAGCAGGGAGGCTTCCAGCTCAGAGCTTGTGATGGTCAGGAAGAGTAAAGGGCAAATGTGGTAGTAAGAGTTCAAGTCACGACACTTGTCCTTGCCTGGGGTGTCATATAAAAAGCAAAACGGCATGGGAGAAAAGACACTGGGAGAAGTAGGGCTAGAGTGCTTCTGGATGTGCTAAGTGGCACTTACAACTAATGAAAGGAGAACAAAATTAAAGTTTGATTCATAAGTAGGCCTTTGATGATAGGAACAAATGCATAATCTCAGCTGATGATAATTATGCAGGAGACAAACACTGTTTGCAATACTCCTTCTTAAAAGGCCAAGGCCATTATTCAGGATTTTGAAAAGGAATTCTAACAGGCCAAGATGGTAAGGCAGTAAGTAATACTTGCAACCTGGGATTCCAATATGAAGAAGAGAGCCTTTTCTTTTGTGTCCATTCATATAGCTACTTTTATTAAACGCCAGCTTGCACAGAAAGACAAAAACTGTATTAAAGAGACATTACCTTTCATGTTTGCAACACACTCGCTGTTATTCACCAAGGTAGAATATGGTTGTTCATTCTGAGGCAAGACTCCTGCAGCCATGGTAGTCTGTTGGAAAAAAAATTATTTTTTGAAAGTTTGCCTTGGGATAGTCATTTATTAATCACCCAAAATATGGCTAGACCTTTGTTATCCAATGCTGCAGTCACTGGCCAAGTGGAAGATACTTGAAATATGGCTAGTCAGGTTCAGATGTGCTGTTAAGTGTAAAATACACACAAGATGCTGAAAATTTAACACAAAAAATACAATGTAAAATACCTCAATAATTTTTACATTAATTACACATGCTAAATTTCATGGCTAACAGATTATTGTATTGCTCAAATGATACAGTTTCCATTGAGAAAAGTTAATTAAATCTTCTTAGATGTCAAAAAACCAAAAATTATCATATTTATTAAGTTATTTCTATGTGCCAGACACCAGTATTAAGTCACTTTTTTCTAACAAGAACTCTATGAAGTAGCTATCATCCGGTATTTTAAAGGGGTAGAAGTCATGTCAGTAGGATTAACACACACTAAGTAGTAGGGTGGTAGTTAATCCCATCTTTCAGCTTCCAGTTCAGTTTTTTCAATTAGTACACAGCTGCGGATGAAAGAAATTCTAATAAAGATGATCTCAACATTTTTGAGCTTCCAGATAAACAACTGTGTAATTCAACTTTGTAGTTCCTAAGTGTACCTCAATGTAAATATTGATGAAAACAAAACTCAGTTGTGGAATTTTATAAATGACAAAACTATTTCCATAAAATGCAAGCACATAACCCAGAAAAGTTTATGGAGTTGACTGTGATACAAGAGAAAATAACACGATTCAAACATTTTTTCTAAATAATGATTTTAATAATTTTCTTGGCAAAACCATGTTTACGGTTTGAACATCTATTATTGGGAGGTCAAATATTATACTTTTATTAGCTTATTAAATGGCTATGAATGTTATTTAAAGGCAATAAAAACTTGTTGAAATTCTTGCACCAATAAATCTACAATGGTAATTAAATCCAGCCCTAATTAATATTTTTCTTCAGTGCACTGGATCATTCCTCTGAGAAAAAAGTCACTTCTCAAATCTCAGTGATTCTTTGAGAATTTCAAGTTCACTAAAATTTTACTTCTAAAAGCAATCTTTATACGCTCAAAAAGTACAAAATTTAAAATCTAAAATCCTATTTGATAAAGCTGTTTCCCTTCAAAAGAAATACAGGAATTAAAATCACAGGGGTGATCTAAAGTGAAATTAAAAAGAATGCTTCCTGAAATATTAATAATATCACACACTGGGTATCATACTAATTAATGCAAAATTTTATAATGTGCATAGTATTTCAAATGAATGTTACATAAAGACATTAAGTAAAGGGACTAACGGAACAAGTTGTTCCAGGAAATTCATTAGCAAAAACTTAATTTGAAAGGATATCCATTAAGATTAGACTTAGATAAAACATTTTTTACCATATTTTAAAATTTGGACTATTTTCTTAAAACATTTTGATGAGAAAAACAATTATCACCATATTAGAATCATGGAATTTTGGAGCAGCTGGGATGCTAGCCCTGGCTATTTTGTATATAAGAAGTTATGAACCATGTCCTAGAGAAGGTCCTGCCTTGTCCCACATGATACAGCATGGAGAGTGACAGAGCATGCTGGTGACAAACTTGGACCAGTCATCATTTTTTTTGTGAAGCTTTCCCTGCCCTCACTCTTTGCTCTTCAGCTATAATGTAATGAAACATGTATACCTGACAGTCTCCCCTGTAGACCATGGGGTCATGAGGATGAGTTATGACTAGTTCACCTTTATGTCTCTAGAGAATGGAAAAGCCAGTATAGGTACCCTCATGACACAACTGTCAAACTGAAATGGACCATATTAGACTGAGTTCCTTGAGTCTATTCACGTCTTATTTATCTCTGTATCCTAAAGCCTACCGAAAACATGTGTAATATGGTTTGGATCAGTGGCCTCACCCAAATCTCGTGTCAAATTGTGTTCCCCAATGTTGGAGGTGGGGCCTGTGGGAGGTGACTGGATCATGAGGATGGATCCTTCATGAATGGTTTTGCATCATCTCCTTGATGTTGTGGTAGAGTTCTCATGATATCTGGTTGTTTAAAAGTGTGTAGCACCTCCCCGCCCTTCCTCCTGCTCCTGCTCCCACTTTGCCTTCCACCATGAGGCCTCCCCAAAAGCAGATGCTGCCATGCTTCCTGCACAGCCTGCAGAACCATGAGGCAATCAGACCTCTTTTCTTTAGAAATTACCCAGTTTCATGTATTTCTTTATAGCAATGCGAGAATGGACTAATAAAGATACTTGAAAAAGTGGAGGCAGCTTTGAAACTGGGTAATGGGCAGAGGTTGGAAGAGTGGGAAGGGGTCAGAAGACTGGAAGATGAGGGAAAATTTGGAACTTCCTAGAGACTTGTTGAATGGTTGTAACTAAAATGCTGATAGTGATATGGAAAGTGAAGGCCAGGCTGAGGAGGTCTCAGATGGAAATGGGGAATTTACTGGGAACTGGAGCAAAGTCACTTTTGTTAAACCTTGGCGAAGAGCTTGGCTGGATTGTGCCCCTGCCCTAGGTATCTGTGGAACTTTGAACTTGAGAGAGAATTTAGGGTATCTAGTGGAAGAAATTTCTAAGCAGCAAAGCATTCAAGAAGTCACCCGGCTGCTTCCAAAAGCCTATGCTCATATGCATGAGCAAAGACATGACCTGAAACTAGAACTTATATTTATTTATTTATTATTATTTTTTATTATACTTTAGGTTTTAGGGTACATGTGCACATTGTGCAGGTTAATTACATATGTATACATGTGCCATGCTGGTGCGCTGCACCCACTAAATCGTCATCTAGCATTAGGTATATCTCCCAATGCTATCCATCCCCCCTCCCCCCACCCCACCACAGTCCCCAGAGTGTGATATTCCCCTTCCTGTGTCCATGTGATCTCATTCTTCAATTCCCACCTATGAGTGAGAATATGCGGTGTTTGGTTTTTTGTTCTTGCGATAGTTTACTGAGAATGATGATTTCCAATTTCATCCATGTCCCTACAAAGGACATAAACTCATCATTTTTTATGGCTGCATAGTATTCCATGCTGTATATGTGCCACATTTTCTTAATCCAGTCTATCATTGTTGGACATTTGGGTTGGTTCCAAGTCTTTGCTATTGTGAATAATGCCGCAATAAACATACGTGTGCATGTCTTTATAGCAGCATGATTTATAGTCCTTTGGGTATATACCCAGTAATTGGATGGCTGGGTCAAATGGTATTTCTAGTTCTAGATCCCTGAGGAATTGCCACACTGACTTCCACAATGGTTGAACTAGTTTACAGACCCACCAACAGTGTAAAAGTGTTCCTATTTCTCCACATCCTCTCCAGCACCTGTTGTTTCCTGACTTTTTAATGATTGCCATTCTAACCGTTGTGAGATGGTATCTCATTGTGGTTTTAATTTGCATTTCTCTGATGGCCAGTGATGACGAGCATTTTTTCATGTGTTTTTTGGCTGCATAAATGTCTTCTTTTGAGAAGTGTCTGTTCATGTCCTTCGCCCACTTTTTGATGGGGTTGTTTGTTTTTTTCTTGTAAATTTGTTTGAGTTCATTGTAGATTCTGGATATTAGCCCTTTGTCAGATGAGTAGGTTGCGAAAATTTTCTCCCATTTTGTAGGTTGCCTGTTCACTCTGATGGTAGTTTCTTTTGCTGTGCAGAAGCTCTTTAGTTTAATTAGATCCCATTTGTCAATTTTGTCTTTTGTTGCCATTGCTTTTGGTGTTTTGGACATGAAGTCCTTGCCCATGCCTATGTCCTGAATGGTAATGCCTAGGTTTTCTTCTAGGGTTTTTATGGTTTTAGGTCTAACGTTTAAGTCTTTAATCCATCTTGAATTGATTTTTGTATAAGGTGTAAGGAAGGGATCCAGTTTCAGCTTTCTACATATGGCTAGCCAGTTTTCCCAGCACCATTTATTAAATACGGAATCCTTTCCCCATTGCTTGTTTTTGTCAGGTTTGTCAAAGATCAGATAGTTGTAGATATGCGGCGTTATTTCTGAGGGCTCTGTTCTGTTCCATTGATCTATATCTCTGTTTTGGTACCAGTACCATGCTGTTTTGGTTACTGTAGCCTTGTAGTATAGTTTGAAGTCAGGTAGCATGATGCCTCCAGCTTTGTTCTTTTGGCTTAGGATTGCCTTGGCGATGCGGGCTCTTTTTTGGTTCCATATAAACTTTAAAGTAGTTTTTTCCAATTCTGTGAAGAAAGTCATTGGTAGCTTGATGGGGATGGCATTGAATCTGTAAATTACCTTGGGCAGTATGGCCATTTTCACGACATTGATTCTTCCTACCCATGAGCATGGAATGTTCTTCCATTTGTTTGTATCCTCTTTTATTTCCTTGAGCAGTGGTTTGTAGTTCTCCTTGAAGAGGTCCTTCACATCCCTTGTAAGTTGGATTTCTAGGTATTTTATTCTCTTTGAAGCAATTGTGAATGGGAGTTCACTCATGATTTGGCTCTCTGTTTGTCTGTTGTTGGTGTATAAGAATGCTTGTGATTTTTGTACATTGATTTCGTATCCTGAGACTTTGCTGAAGTTGCTTAACAGCTTAAGGAGATTTTGGGCTGAGACAATGGGGTTTTCTAGATATACAATCATGTCGTCTGCAAACAGGGACAATTTGACTTCCTCTTTTCCTAATGGAATACCCTTTATTTCCTTCTCCTGCCTAATTGCCCTGGCCAGAACTTCCAACACTATGTTGAATAGGAGTGGTGAGAGAGGGCATCCCTGTCTTGTGCCAGTTTTCAAAGGGAATGCTTCCAGTTTTTGCCCATTCAGTATGATATTGGCTGTGGGTTTGTCATAGATAGCTCTTATTATTTTGAAATACGTCCCATCAATACCTAATTTATTGAGAGTTTTTAGCATGAAGAGTTGTTGAATTTTGTCAAAGGCCTTTTCTGCATCTATTGAGATAATCATGTGGTTTTTGTCTTTGGTTCTGTTTATATGCTGGATTACATTTATTGATTTGTGTATACTGAACCAGCCTTGCATCCCAGGGATGAAGCCCACCTGATCATGGTGGATAAGCTTTTTGATGTTCTGCTGGATTCATTTTGCCAGTATTTTATTGAGGATTTTTGCATCAATGTTCATCAAGGATATTGGTCTAAAATTCTCTTTTTTGGTTGTGTCTCTGCCTGGCTTTGGTATCAGAATGATGCTGGCCTCATAAAACGAGTTAGGGAGGATTCCCTCTTTTTCTGTTGATTGGAATAGTTTCAGAAGGAATGGTACCAGTTCCTCCTTGTACCTCTGGTAGAATTCGGCTGTGAATCCATCTGGTCCTGGACTCTTTTTGGTTGGTAAACTATTGATTATTGCCACAATTTCAGCTCCTGTTATTGGTCTATTCAGAGATTCAACTTCTTCCTGGTTTAGTCTTGGGAGAGTGTATGTGTCGAGGAATTTATCCATTTCTTCTAGATTTTCTAGTTTATTTGCGTAGAGGTGTTTGTAGTATTCTCTGATGGTAGTTTGTATATCTGTGGGATCGGTGGTGATATCCCCTTTATCATTTTTTATTGTGTCTATTTGATTCTTCTCTCTTTTTTTCTTTATTAGTCTTGCTAGCGGTCTATCAATTTTGTTGATCCTTTCAAAAAACCAGCTCCTGGATTCATTAATTTTTTGAAGGGTTTTTTGTGTCTCTATTTCCTTCAGTTCTGCTCTGATTTTAGTTATTTCTTGCCTTCTGCTAGCTTTTGAATGTGTTTGCTCTTGCTTTTCTAGTTCTTTTAATTGTGATGTTAGGGTGTCAATTTTGGATCTTTCCTGCTTTCTCTTGTGGGCATTTAGTGCTATAAATTTCCCTCTACACACTGCTTTGAATGTGTCCCAGAGATTCTGGTATGTTGTGTCTTTGTTCTCGTTGGTTTCAAAGAACATCTTTATTTCTGCCTTCATTTCGTTATGTACCCAGTAGTCATTCAGGAGCAGGTTGTTCAGTTTCCACGTAGTTGAGTGGTTTTGAGTGAGTTTATTAATCCTGAGTTCTAGTTTGATTGCACTGTGGTCTGAGAGACAGTTTGTTATAATTTCTGTTCTTTTACATTTGCTGAGGAGTGCTTTACTTCCAACTATATGGTCAATTTTGGAATAGGTGTGGTGTGGTGCAGAAAAAAATGTATATTCTGTTGATTTAGGGTGGAGAGTTCTGTGGATGTCTATTAGGTCCGCTTGGTGCAGAGCTGAGTTCAATTCCTGGATATCCTTGTTGACTTTCTGTCTCGTTGATCTGTCTAATGTTGACAGTGGGGTGTTAAAGTCACCCATTATTAATGTGTGGGAGGCTAAGTCTCTTTGTAGGTCACTCAGGACTTGCTTTATGAATCTGGGTGCTCCTGTATTGGGTAAATATATATTTAGGATAGTTAGCTCTTCTTGTTTAATTGATCCCTTTACCATTATGTAATGGCCTTCTTTGTCTCTTTTGATCTTTGTTGGTTTAAAGTCTGTTTTATCAGAGACTGGGATTGCAACCCCTGCCTTTTTTTGTTTTCCATTTGCTTGGTAGATCTTCCTCCATCCTTTTATTTTGAGCCTATGTGTGTCTCTGCACATGAGATGGGTTTCCTGAATACAGCACACTGATGGGTCTTGACTCTTTATCCAATTTGCCAGTCTGTGTCTTTTAATTGGAGCATTTAGTCCATTTACATTTAAAGTTAATATTGTTATGTGTGAATTTGATCCTGTCATTATGATGTTAGCTGGTGATTTTGCTCGTTAGTTGATGCAGTTTCTTCCTAGTCTTGATGGTCTTTACATTTTGGCTTGATTTTGCAGCGGCTGGTACCGGTTGTTCCTTTCCATGTTTAGCGCTTCCTTCAGGAGCTCTTTTAGGGCAGGCCTGGTGGTGACAAAAATCTCTCAGCATTTGCTTGTCTGTAAAGTATTTTATTTCTCCTTCACTTATGAAGCTTAGTTTGGCTGGATATGAAATTCTGGGTTGAAAATTCTTTTCTTTAAGAATGTTGAATATTGGCCCCCACTCTCTTCTGGCTTGTAGGGTTTCTGCCGAGAGATCCGCTGTTAGTCTGATGGGCTTCCCCTTGTGGGTAACCCGACCTTTCTCTCTGGCTGCCCTTAACATTTTTTCCTTCATTTCAACTTTGGTGAATCTAACAATTATGTGTCTTGGAGTTGCTCTTCTTGAGGAGTATCTTTGTGGTGTTCTCTGTATTTCCTGAATCTTAATGTTGGCCTGCCTTGCTAGATTGGGGAAGTTCTCCTGGATAATATCCTGCAGAGTGTTTTCCAACTTGGTTCCATTCTCCCCATCACTTTCAGGTACACCAATCAGACGTAGATTTGGTCTTTTCACATAGTCCCATATTTCTTGGAGGCTTTGCTCATTTCTTTTTATTCTTTTTTCTCTAAACTTCCCTTCTCGCTTCATTTCATTCATTTCATCTTCCATTGCCGATACCCTTTCTTCCAGTTGATCGCATTGGCTCCTGAGGCTTCTGCATTCTTCATGTAGTTCTCGAGCCTTGGTTTTCAGCTCCATCAGCTCCTTTAAGCACTTCTCTGTATTGGTTATTCTAGTTATACATTCTTCTAAATTTTTTTCAAAGTTTTCAACTTCTTTGCCTTTGGTTTGAATGTCCTCCCGTAGCTGAGAGTAATTTGATCGTCTGAAGCCTTCTTCTCTCAGCTTGTCAAAGTCATTCTCCATCCAGCTTTGTTCCGTTGCTGGTGAGGAACTGCGTTCCTTTGGAGGAGGAGAGGCGCTCTGCATTTTAGAGTTTCCAGTTTTTCTGTTCTGTTTTTTCCCCATCTTTGTGGTTTTATCTACTTTTGGTCTTTGATGATGGTGATGTACAGATGGGTTTTTGGTGTGGATGTTCTTTCTGTTTGTTAGTTTTCCTTCTCACAGACTGGATCCTCAGCTGCAGGTCTGTTGGAATACCCTCCCGTGTGAGGTGTCAGTGTGCCCCTGCTGGGGGGTGCCTCCCAGTTAGGCTACTCGGGGTTCAGGGGTCAGGGACCCACTTGAGGAGGCAGTCTGCCCGTTCTCAGATCTCCAGCTGCGTGCTGGGAGAACCACTGCTCTCTTCAAAGCTGTCAGACAGGGACATTTAAGTCTGCAGAGGTTACTGCTGTCTTTTTGTTTGTCTGTGCCCTGCCCCCAGAGGTGGAGCCTACAGAGGCAGGCAGGCCTCCTTGAGCTGTGGTGGGCTCCACCCAGTTCGAGCTTCCCGGCTGCTTTGTTTACCTAAGCAAGCCTGGGCAATGGTGGGCGCCCCTCCCCCAGCCTCGCTGCCGCCTTGCAGTTTGATCTCAGACTGCTGTGCTAGCAATCAGTGAGACTCCGTGGGCGTAGGACCCTCCGAGCCAGGTGTGGGATATAATCTCATGGTGCGCCGTTTTTTAAGCACGTCCGAAAAGCGCAATATTTGGGTAGGAGTGACCTGATTTTCCAGGTGCGTCTGTCACCCCTTTCTTTGACTCAGAAAGGGAACTCCCTGACCCCTTGCGCTTCCCAAGTGAGGCAATGCCTCGCCCTGCTTCGGCTTGCGCACAGTGCATGCACCCACTGACCTGCACCCACTGTCTGGCACTCCCTAGTGAGATGAATCCAGTACCTCAGATGGAAATGCAGAAATCACCCGTCTTCTGCGTCACTCATGCTGGGAGCTGTAGACCAGAGCTGTTCATATTCTGCCATATTGGCTCCTCCCCTAGAACTTATATTTAAAAGGGAAGCAGAGCATAGAAGTTTGGAAAATTTGCAGCCTGGCCATGTGGTAGAAAAGAAAAGTCCATTTACAGGAGAACAGTTCAAGCAGGCTGCAGAAATTTGCACAACGAAAAGGAAGGCAAGTGCTGATAGCCAAGACAATGGGAAAAACGCCTTGAAGGCATTTCAGAGACCTTCCAGGTAGCCCCTCCCAACACAGGCTCAGAGGCCTAGGAGGAAAGGATGGTTCTGTGGGCTATGCCCAGGGCCCCGCTGCCCTGTGCAGCCCCAGGACACTGCTCCCTGCACCCCAGCAGCTCCAGCTGTAGCTAAAATGGGCCCAAGTACAGTTGAGGACACTGCTTAAGAGGGTGCAGGCCATAAGCCTTGGTGTCTCCCATGTGGTGTTAAGCCTGCAGGTGCACAGAATGCAAGAGCTGAAGCTTGGGAACCTCCACCTAGATTTCAGAGGATATATGGAAAAACCTGAATGTCCAGGCTGAAGCCTGCTGCAGGGGCAGAGCCCTCATGGAGAACTGCTACCAGGGCAGCACAGAGGGGAAATGTGGGGTTGGACCCCCCACACAGAGTCCCCACTGGGGCACTGCCTAGTGCAGCTGTGAGAAGAAGGCCACTGTCCTCCAGACCCTGGAATGACAAAGTCTCCAGCAGCTTGCACCGTGTCTGGAAAAGCCATAGGCACTCAATGCCAGCCCATGAGAGCAGCCTTAAGAGATGAACCCTGCAAAGCTACAGGAGCCGAGCTGCCCAAGGCCTTGGGAGTCCACCCTTTGCATCAGTGTTCCCATGGAGTATTTTGGAGCTTTAAGGTTGAATGAGTGCCCTGCTGGGTCTCAGACTTGCACGGAGCTTGTAGGCCCTTTCTTTTGGCTGATTTCTCCTTTTCGGAATGGGAATATTTACCCCATGCCTGTATCCCCATTATATCTTAGAAGTAACTAATCTGGTTTTGATTTTACAGGCTCATAGGTGGAGGGTACTAGCCTTGTCTCTGATAAGACTTTGGACTTTTGAGTTAGTGCTGGAATGAGTAAAGACTTTGGGGGTACTGTTGGAAAGGCATAAGTGTATTTTGCAACGTGAGAAGGACATGAGACTTGGAGGGGCCAGAAGTGGAATTGTATGGTTTGGATCTGTGTCCCCACCGAACTCTCATGTGGAATTGTAATCCCCAATGTTGAAGGTGGGGCTTGGTGGGAGGTAACTGGATCATGGGTGGGGGCAGAGTTCTCATGAATGGTTTAGCATGATCCCCCTTTGGTACTGTATAGTGAGTGAGTTCTCATGGGATTCAGCTGTTTAAAAGTGTGTAGCACCTCCCCCTGCCTTCCTCCTGCTTCTGTCATGTAAGATGCCTGCTCTTGCTTTGCCTTCTGCCATGAGTAAAAGCTCCCTGAGGCTTCCCCAGAAGCCGATGCTGCCATGCTTCCTGTACACCTGCAGAACCGTGAGCCAATTAAACCTCTTTTCTTTATAAATTACTCAGTCTCTGGTATTCCTTTATAGCAACGGGAGAACAGACTAACACAATGACTATCTAAAAAGTATATATTGAGTTAATTGTACTCTTCTGGGTTACAATTATGGACTACTTTAAATACTTATTTCTAACTAATCCTTCAGAAACTTTAAGTTGTAAGGAACCTCAGAAGTTCCTCTCGGAGAATCCTAACCAAATGTGAGCACACTCTCCACAATATCTTTGTCTAAACAGTAACAGTGACATCATTACACAGCTCTGGTAGCCAGAAAGCTTTTTATAATATTACCACTCTGTAATTTCTACCCACTGGTCCTATTTCTGCTCACACAGAACAATACACCCTTTCTTCCATATATCTAAAGCTAGTGACCATGCTCCCCTCACTTCTGATATATAGCTTCCCAGATGATACATCAGCAGTTCCCTTTACCTTTTGTCATAAGTAATGTTTCTAGATCTCCTCATCAGCTTGGATGCTCTTTTCTATATATACACTCTACAGTTATTAATATTCTAGTGCCCAGAACTGAAGTCTAGTCCCCAGATGTAGAACAATCATCAAAAATCAAAACAAAACCAGTCACCTTCCTTATCTGAAAAGTTTATGTGGCTTATTATCACATTAGCATTTTCAGCAATCTCAAGACACATCAGGATACAACAACAGTCAAAGAATAAAGCTGGTCCATATATTTTGATGCTAAAAAAGATATTCATTAGGGATAATTAAACACATATGAAAGTTTAAAGTGAATAAATGGTATAGAATGAAAAATAAAGGCTCCAGTTTCTATCCCCCCAAGCCAAGTTTTATCCCACAGAAGTAAATCATTTAAACTCTCACTTTAGTTATTCTGGGGCTGGGGGTAATAATCACTATACTTAGACCTCCGGTTCTTATGCTACCGTCTTTAAACCATACTACTGAATTCCTGATTTAAAGATGAGGAAACTGCCTCATTTACCATACTTTCCATCATGCCAACCTTCCCCATTTAATACATCAAAATATTTGTCTTCTGATTATCTCTGTAATTTTAAATTCTGATTATCTTTGTAAATTTTAAAGGTGAATATCCTCTAACCAATCTCTTGTTCTATCAATTTTAAACAGTATCTTGATTCCCTCTATGTAAATTAGTTAACTTACACTAGTGTTCACTTTATTTTCCCCTCCACTTTCAAGTTCTGCCAACCATACCATTTTTATATGAAGATTTTTAACTTTTAAATTTCAGTTAATCTATAATTTCCTCAAGCTTTGTCTGTAGGCTTATTCTAAATGTGAGACAAAATACAATTGTTATCACTATCATATATAATACATATATACATGTAATCTGTGAACACATACTTTTTTTTTACCATCTTGTATCACCAAACTATGTGACGCTTTAAGTAAGACATTGCAAGCATAAGTGTCAAATGGATTATCTTTTCTTTCACTCCAACAGTTGCTTAAAATAAAGGCATATTTTGTTTTGTTGTAAATTTGGACAGTATGTTTCTTATATAGACTTTCCTGGGTTTTTTGTTTGTTTATGAGACAGAGTCTCATTCTATTGCCCAGGCTGAAGTGCAGTAGCACAATCTTGGCTCACTGCAACTTCTACCTCCTGGGTTCAAGTGATTCTCCTACCTCAGCCTCCCGAGTAGCTGGGACTACAGGCATGTGCTACCATGCCCAGCTAATTTTTTTTTTGTATTTTATAGAGATGGGGTTTTGCCATGTTGGCCAGGCTGGTCTCGAACTCCTGACCTCAGGTGATTTACCCGCCTGGGCCTCCCAAAATGTCCCGGGTTTTTAATAGCTTTTTTGTTTTTTGAGACAGAGTCTTGCTCTGTCCCCCAGGCAGGAGTACAGTGGCACAATCTCGGCTCACTGCAACTTCCCCCTCCAGGTTCAAGCAATTCTCCTGCCTCAGCCCTCTGAGTAGCTGGGATTACAGGTGCATGCCACTACACCCGGTTAATTTTTGTATTTTTTTTTTTTCAGTAGAGATGGGATTTCACCATGTTGGCCAGGCCGGTCTCGAACTCCTGACTTCAAGTGATCCGCCCGCCTCAGCCTCCCAAAGTGTTGGGGTTACAGGTGTGAGCCACCTCGCTTGGCCCAATAGCTTTTTTCTTACTGACTAAAGTAATATATATCTTCACCACAGCTTCTTAATCATACTATCATAATCATACTACCTACTTGCTTTTTGAAGATATTTTTCTTCTGAGATCTTTGGATTCCTACTCCAAAGAGGAGTTTGTGCAGATCGGTACTCAACCAAACACCTTGGGCCAGCAAAGCCTTGAGGGCCCTCTGCACCTTCCTGTGCTGCTCTCACGTCTCCAGGACCTGACTCTGCAAATTCTAGCCACCTTGGCCACACTGAACTCTGCTCTCTGCACACCTCTGGGAAAGCTCTGTCTTAGTCCCCCTCCCTGCACTGAAGCCTGGAAACTGCCCCCAGGGAGACAGCTGGTGCAAAGATAAACTCACTGTGTTTGTTTCTCTTCTCTCAGAGATCTAGGTCCTCAGCTGCTTTCTTTCCAAAATCCAGAAGACATTTTATTATATATGTTGCCCAGTTTTCTAGTTGTTTTAGGCAGAAGGGTATTAATAAATATCTAATTTCTCTTATTTCATCTTGGTTGGAAGTGAAAATCCCCTCTGGCCATCTTCAAATAACTCAAATCCAGGGGAACTGTGAAATAGTGCCTAATATGCATTACCTTTGCATAAAAACATTCATTTATAGTCCAACTGTATATAACTTCTGATCAAAAATTATATTTCAAATATGTTAAACTACATTTTAGAATCAGAAATTCTGTGTTTAAGTCTTGACTCTGTTCACTGTCAGCTATATGAACCATTCTGAGCTTCAATTTCTTCTATAAAATGAGGACTATAATATTTACTTTTTTTGGTTGTTGTTAGGATGAAGAAAGGGGTGTGTGTGTGTGTTCCTACCACAACACCTGGCTTTTAAGTATTCAATAAATATTTGTTATCTTACTTTGCAAACCAGTATCTGCAATATCTTTTTGCTTTTTCCCTTCTTAGTCTGTACTTACTTCATTTCCCATCTTTATAGGAATTTGTAAAGGATTTTATTCATACCTGTCCAACACTCCTGTTAATAGTTACTAATGGGCTGCATGCAGTGGTTCATACCTGTAATCCCAGCACTTTGGGAAGCTGAGGTGGGCAGATCGTTTGAGCCCAGGAGTTCAAAACCAGTTTGGGCAAGATGGCAAAACCCTGTCTCTACAAAAAAATTTTAAAAAAAATTAGCCAGGCATGGTAGCACATGTCTGTAGTCCCAACTACTTGGGAGGCTGAGGTGGGAGGATTACCTGATCCTAGGAGGTTGAGGCTGCAACCTCGGTGAGCTGTAATCGCGTCACTGCACTCTAGCCTCAAAAACAAAAAAGAAACAAAATGTTAGTAATGGCTAAGCTCCTTTGACTTAAAAAACATTATTTTCATTCACAACTGAACTTACATCATATGCCTGGCTATAGAATCAGGAGAGAAGGGTTTGAATAATAACCCTGTCATTTCACTGCAAAATCGCATATTATTTATTTCTATTTCCTGTTGTCAATGACAGATATTTTTCTCACTCAGTCCTACAGTTTCCTTTTATCCCTAAAAGCACTCAAATGACTCAACTGTTCAGAATTAGCCACACACTCACTAATTAGTACTGAATACTTAAAACGTAAGTGTAGGAACGGACTATTACTCATACTGTTAAGAACAGTAGAACACAAAGAATGTCCTACTTCATAAAAGTCATTTCACACAAGAGACTAGGTTCTGAGATGGACTGAAGAATTCTTAGGTCACTACTTTCCTTTCTATTTCTCAGACACATGGTGTTCTGCCAAAATCTACATGTGTATTTTCTGGACAAATTTGTGGGGAACTACATTAAGCAGTGCCTGGGAGGTCAGAAGTGGTATAATCCTTCCCAGACTCTCACAGCACTAGCTCTCTAACTCTGGAATGCACCAGGATTACGCAGGGTGCTTGTGGAAATGCAAATCTGGAGTGCAATAATCTGTATTATCAATTCACACTCTAGGTCATTCTGACGTAAGAGGCCCTCTGCTCACACTTAAATAAATATTGTCAATGTGATTAGATTCTAGACAGCAATCGTAGCAGAAGAATTTGAGGTTGAAAAACTTAAGGTTACGTAGCAAAAAATAGGAGTGGAAGCCCAACTACATGAGTGAACTTATAAAAGCCACATAAATATTTTTATGCTCATTAATAATATAATAATAATAACTAAGTCACATAACCTTACACCATGCCAGGTACTGTTCCAAGTGCTTTATATAATCTTGGCTTATATCTAATCCTCAACACACATTACTGAGTACCACTAGTATTCCCATTTGTTTTTAAAATAGACTTTGTTTTTTAGAGCAGTTTTGGGTTTGTAACAAAATTGAGCAGAAGGTACAGAGGCTTCCCATATACCCATCCCCTAACAGACTCCCCCACAGAGTGGTAAGTTTGCTACAATCAACTTACACTGACACATAATTATCACCCAAAGTCCATAGTTAACATTACGTTAACTCTGTGTTGTGCATTCTGTGGGTTTAGAATGCACTCTGTGTTGTGCATTCTGTGGGTTTAGAAAAGGTATAATGATACTATAGTATCATGCAGAGTGGTTTCACTGCTCTAAAAATCTGTGCTCCAACTATTAATCTCTCCCTCTCCTTGAAACCCTGGGAACCACTGATTTTTTGTTTTTTTATATACTTTAAGTTCTAGGGTTCATGTGCACAATGTGCAGGTTTGATAGATAGGTATACATGTGCCATGTTGGAACCACTGATCTTTTTACTGTCTCCATGGTTTTGTCTTTTCCAGAATGTCACAGGGTTGGAATCATACAGTAGTTAGCCTTCTCAGATTGATTTCTTTCACTGGATAATGTTCATTTAAGTTTCCTCCATATCTTTTCATGGCTTAATAGCTTGTTTCTTTTTAGCACTGAATAATATTCCATAGTCTGGATACATCACAGTTTATTTATCCACTCACCTATTGAAGCACATCTTGGTTGCTTCCAAGTTTAAGCGATGATGAATAAACCGCTATACACATTCATGTGCAGATTTCTGTGTAGACCTAAGTTTTCTGCTCATCTGAGTAAATACCAAGTAGCACAACTGCTGATTATATAGTAAGCATGTATTCAGTTCTGTATATTATTCCTGTTTATAGATGAGGAAACTAAGACAAAGAAAAGTCAAATAATTTGCCTAAAGTTACACAGTTATTAAGCACAAGAACTGGAATTTGAATTCCCACAGTTCAGCTCCAGAGTTTGTGCTGTTAAGGACTACACATATAGTTTCTGAACAATAAAGACCTATTAAATAATAAAATTTACAAAAATACTTTTAAATATTTAATTGGCTTTTATTCACGATTCATGAACTAGGCAACATAATATTCGCTCTACAAAATAGAATGGAGCTCCACTGCGTGTGGCAGGACAATTGGCTTTTTATAAGGCAGCTGCAGCAGGAACAGGGAAACAGCCCAGTACAAAGAGCAGACTGGTTATCCTCTGGTTACTTTCCTTGTATGAGTTTAAGCAGAAGTGAGTTCCTTATGCTGGCCAGGTTGACTGGGCCCCTTCCGACTGGTTGCTGCAAATCTCCTGTTTTGTTTTGCTTTTTCCTAGAAAACTGGCCCATTTGGGGATTTCCTGTTGGTTTGTGTTTTAAGTTTTAGCTTAATTATGTGGCATGTAGCATGAGTGACTCCATTTTGGTTTGGTCTATTAGGGTCTAGTGTAGAAACTCGGTCCAAATCAATGGGCTCACATAAATTTTATTTACCAAATCTGTTTTCCTTTGTGCAGATATTGATAATTTACTGATTTTTTAATCCAAATTTGCATTCACTGTTATCTCAGACAAATATCAGGAACATGGCCCCTTTACACATTTTAGCCTCCTATCTCCTAACAGAAACAGGAATGCTAGTCTAAATATAAGATTATAAAATCCAAACACATTTCAATAGAGGAGTTGGCACGTATTAGCTTTGTGATCTTAGGCACATTTATTAATATCTCTGAGACTTACTACCTACCCTACTGGATCATTGTAAAGATGACTTCAGAATGTATATGCAGACCTAATTCTGTCCCCAATATGTAAGTCAGTCTATTCTCAATACAGCAGCTACAGTAATCCTGTGAACTTCAGCCAGTCATGTCACCCCTCTCTTCAAAACCCTCCACATCACCCCAATTAAAATTTAAATCACTCTCCCATTTTTCTCCATAGGACTTATGAAGAAAACACATCTAATACATTATATACTTTATTTATTTGTCCTGTCTATTGTCTGCCTTCTCCTACTGGAATGTAAGCTCCATGAGGGAATAGATTTTTTTTGTCTGCTTTGTCAACTGCTTTATCTCCAAAGCCTAGAACAGGACCTGGCACATAGTGCTACTCAGTATTTGTTGGATGTATACCTGAATAAACATTCAATAAAAGGCAGCTGCCACCACCACCACCAAAACTATTATCACTTAATCTCTCTGAATGCCAGCTTTTTCATCTGTAAGGCAGGAACAGTAATCATGCCTTACCCATCTCAGGGTTATTGCTAAGAACATATATAATTATGTGGCGGCACTACACAAACACAAGAAATAGCACTATCCTTATTTAGTCTTCCTGATCACATTTATATCTCTAACTTCCTGCCCATTTTCTATGTGACAGATTTGTGTTCCCATTCCCTGAGGGTTGGATTTGTTTTCTTCTCAGCAGAAGGTACAGAGGCTTGATACGGATGCATAATAGCAATAACTTCAATCCTCAGCCCAATTTTCTCTCCTTTAGGATGCCTTCCCTAGTATCAACTACATATTTTACCCACATCCCTCATCATGTAGGGTTGAGTGAAGATTTATTGTATCTAGGTTTATGTGGCTCGGATGCTATAAAAACAGCCTCCTAATACCACTGTAGTATTTTCTTCTTAAAGAATTAAAGCACTGCTTATGATTCCTTATGTAGTAAAACTAAACAAAAATAGTCTTCTTTTAAACTGAAATGTCCTCACCTCTGAATTTATAACCTAAAAAAATGACATGACTATATAAAATTCCTTTTCTTTCCCAAATCACCCCAGAGGAAGCCAGGCAACATTAAAAAAAAAACCCTTTTCTTTTTTCAGACCCCTCAACATTTCTGATAAGGTTAGTCCTGGGGAAAGGAGTGACAGCCACCTAGAAATGTGTTATATCTGGTAGTTTACTACAGTATTACCTTCACTGGCTTCTGTGATTTCACACCTCAAATATACCCTAGAGAAGTCTCCAAGGCTCTCAGGAGACTAATCACAGATTGGGGAAAAACAACACTTCAGCAGGAACTCTGCTATTTCATCATTTAAAGAAATAGGCTATTTGATTTGGATTCTTAAGAAAACACATTATAATAAAGAATGGGTAAGATGTTAACTATAGATGAAGCTGGTTTTTACAACCAAGGTTTCTATATTTCCCATCCTTTTTCCCACAAGCAGCCACAGGTGGCTTATTTGATTGAAACTTATTCCCATAGGTTCAATCAACCTCAAATCAAAGATACTATCAAAGACACTTCTAAGCTCATCAAAAGGCCAACAATTCCTAATTGATACCCATCAGATCACCTGGATGGCTTTCTTAAAATCCCAAACAAAAATGCAAAGACAATGAGGTAGACAAAGTACGGTCTTTCCAACAAACTGTGCTGGAACGACTGAAAATCCATATGGCAAAAACATGAGTCTCAATCTCTCATATCACATATAAAAATTAACTCAAAATTGATCATACATCCAATTTCAAGAACTAAAAATATTAACTTCATTAATACAAGGCAAAAACTAAAGGAGAAATAGACAAACCCACTATATATTTATATTTATAGTTGAGGCTTCAACATCCTTCTCTCAGTAACTGATTAAGCAGGCAGAAAAATCAGTAAGGATACAGATGACTTGAATGGCACTATCAACTAAGTTTTGATCTAATTTATATTTATAGAACATTCCATCCAACAGCAGAAGAGCACATGGAACAGTCACCAAGATAGAACACAATCTGGGACATAAAACACACCTGAACAAATGTAAAAGAAGAGAAATAATAGAAAGTATATTTTTAGACCACACCAGAATTAAACTGAATCAATAGCTGAAAGATAGTTGGGTAACTGGAAATATTTGAAAAATACCCAACACACTTCTAAATAACACATAGATTAAGAAGTCTCAAGAGAAATTTAAAAATACTTTGAACTAAGTAAAAGTTAAAGTATATATATATCTTGCACAACAATGTGAATGTACTTAATAGCACTGAAATGTACACTTAAAATGGTTAAGATGATAAATTTTGTTATGTGTATTTTACAATTAAAAATAATTTTTAAAAACACAACATCAAAATTTATGGGATGCCGCTAAAGTAATGTTTAGAGAGAAACCTATAGCAGTAAAAGCATATTTTAGAAAAGAAGAAAGACCTAAAATCAATAACCTATGCTTCCTCCTTGGGAAACTAAGGAAAACAAATTTAAACCTAAAGCAAGAAGGAAGGAAATGACAGACCACTAACCAAGAAAAAATAAAAAGTGAAGACACAAATTGCCAGTATCAAGAATAAAAGAGGTTATCACTATTAATCCCATGGACAGCAAAAAGATAATAAAGGAATACTATGAGTAAATCTGCGCCTATAAATGTGATTAATTATATAAAATGGACCAGTTCCTTCAAGTGCACAAACTATTAAAACTCCCTCAAGGGGATATAGATAATGAATAATCCTATACCTGATAAAGCAATAAAATTAGTAGTGAAATTAGAAAAGAAACTTTCCCAAAAAGGAAAACAACAGACTCAGATGGTTTCACTGGTGAATTCCACCAAACATTTAAGGAAGAAATAATACCAATTCTATAATCTCTCCCATAAAGTAGAAGAGTAGGGATCATCTCCCAATTCATTCTGTAAGGCTAATATTAACCTAACACCAAAACTAGATAAAGAATTTCCTCAACCTAATAAAGACTATTTTTAAAAAGTCACAGTTAATATCATACTTAATAGTGAGAGACTTAAAGAGGGTTGAGCCAAGATGGCTAAATAGGAACCGCTCCAGTCTATAGCTCCCAGCGTGAGCAACACAGAAGACGGGTGATTTCTGCATTTCCAACTGAGGTACCGGGTTCATCTCACTGGGAAGTGTTGGAAAGTGGGTGCAGGACAGTGGGTGCAGTGCACCCAGCGTGAGCCGAAGCAGGGCGAGGCATCACCTCACCCGGGAAGTGCAAGGGGTCAGGGAATTCCCTTTCCTAGTCAAAGAAAGGGGTGACAGACGGCACTTGGAAAAACAGGTCACTCCCACCCTAATTCGGCGCTTTTCCAATGGTCTTAGCAAACGGCACACCAGGAGATTATATCCTGCGTATGGCTTGGAGGTTCCTATGCCCACAGAGCCTCACTCACTGCTAACACAGCAGTCTGAGATCAAACAGCAAGGTGGCAGCCAGGCGAGGGGAGGGGCACCTGCCATTGCCAAGGCTTGAGTAGGTAAACAAAGCGGCCGAGAAGCTCGAACTCGGTGGAGCCCAGCGCAGCTCAAGGAGGCCTGCCTGCCTCTGTAGACTCCACCTCTGGGGGCAGGGCATAGCCAAACAAAAGGCAGAAGAAACCTCTGCAGACTTAAATGTCCCTGTCTGACAGCTTTGAAGAGAGTAGTGGTTCTCCCAGCACGCAGTTTGAGATCTGAGAACGGACAGACTGCCTCCTCAAGTGGATCCCTGACCCCCGACTAGCCTAACTGGGAGGCACCCCCCAGTAGGGGCAGTCTGACACCTCACATGGCCGGGTACTCCTCTGAGACAAAACTTCCAGAGGAACGATCAGGCAGCAACATTTGCTGTTCAGCAATATCCGCTGTTCTGCAGCCTCCACTGCTGATACCCAGGCAAACAGGGTCTGGAGTGGACCTCCAGCAAACTCCAACAGACCTGCAGCTGAGGGTCCTGACTGTTAGAAGGAAAACTAACAAACAGAAAGGACATCCACAACAAAACCCCATCTGTACGTCACCAACATCAAAGACCAAAGGTAGATAAAACCACAAAGATGGGGAAAAAACAGAGCAGAAAAACTGGAAACTCTAAAAATCAGAGCGCCTCTCCTCCTCCAAAGGAATGCAGCTCCTCACCAGCAACGGAACAAAGCTGGACGGAGAATGACTTTGACAAGTTGAGAGGAGAAGGCTTCAGACGATCAAACTACTCCGAGCTAAAGGAGGAAGTTCAAACCCATGACAAAGAAGTTAAAAACCTTGAAAAAAAATTAGACGAATGGCTAACTAGAATAACCAATGCAGATAAGTTCTTAAAGGACCTGATGGAGCTGAAAACCACACCACGAGAACTACATGACAAATGCACAAGCCTCAGTAGCCGATTCGATCAACTGGAAGAAAGGGTATCAGTGATGGAAGATCAAATGAATGAAATGAAGTGAGAACAGAAGCTTGGAGAAAAAAGAATAAAAAGAAATGAACAAAGCCTCCAAGAAATATGGGACTATGTGAAAAGACCAAATCTACATCGGATTAGTGCACCTGAAAGTGATGGGGAGAATGGAACCAAGTTGGAAAACACTCTGCAGGATATTATCCAGGAGAACTTCCCCAATCTAGCAAGGCAGGCCAACATTCACATTCAGGAAATACAGAGAACGCCACAAAGATACTCCTCGAGAAGAGCAACTCCAAGACACATAATTGTTAGATTCACCAAAGTTGAAATGAAGGAAAAAATGTTAAGGGCAGCCAGAGAGAAAGGTCGGGTTACCCACAAGGGGAAGCCCATCAGACTAACAGTGGATCTCTCGGCAGAAACTCTACAAGCCAGAAGAGAGTGGGGGCCGATATTCAACATTTTTAAAGAAAAGAATTTTCAACCCAGAATTTCATATCCAGCCAAACTAAGCTTCATAAGTGAAGAAGAAATAAAATCCTTTACAGACAAGCAAATGCTGAGAGATTTTGTCACCACCAGGCCTGCCCTAAAAGAGCTCCTGAAGGAAGCACTAAGCATGGAAAGGAACAACCAGTACCAGCCACTGCAAAAACATGCCAAATTGTAAAGACCATCAAGGCTAGGAAGAAAATGCATCAACTAACGAGCAAAATAACCAGCTAACATCAGGTTAGTGAATTTGACAGGATCAAATTCACACATAACAATATTAACCTTAAATGTAAATGGGCTAAATGCTCCAATTAAAAGACACAGACTGGCAAATTGGATAAAGAGTCAAGACCCATCAGTGTGCTGTATTCAGGAAACCCATCTCATGTGCAGAGACACACATAGGCTCAAAATAAAGGGATGGAGGAAGATCTACCAAATGGAAAACAACAACAAAAAAAAGCAGAGGTTGCAATCCCAGTCTCTGATAAACAGACTTTAAACCAACAAAGATCAAAAGAAACAAAGAAGGCCATTACATAATGGTAAAGGGATCAATTCAACGAGAAGAGCTAACTATCCTAAACATATATGCACCCAATACAGGAGCACCCAGATTCATAAAGCAAGTCCTTAGAGAACTACAAAGAGACTTAGACTCCCACACAATAATAATGGGAGACTTTAACACCCCACTATCCACATTAGACAGATCAACGATACAGAAAGTTAACAAGGATATCCAGGAATTGAACTGAGCTCTGCACCAAGCAGACCTAATGGACATCTACAGAACTCTCCACCCCAAGGCAACAGAATATACATTATTTTCAGCACCACACCACACCTATTCCAAAATTGACCATATAGTTGGAAGTAAAGCACTCCTCAGCAAATGTAAAAGAACAGAAATTGTTAACAAACTGTCTCTCAGACCACAGTGCAATCAAACTAGAACTCAGGATTAAGAAACTCACTCAAAACCACTCAACTACACGGAAACTGAACAACCTACTCCTGAATGACTACTGGGTACATAACAAAATGAAGGCAGAAATAAAGATGTTCTTTGAAACCAACGAGAACAAAGACACAACATTCAAGAATCTCTGGGACACATTCAAAGCAGTGTATAGAGGGAAATTTACAGCACTAAATGCCCACAAGAGAAAGCAGGAAAGATCTAAAATTGACACCCTAACATCACAATTAAAAGAACTGGAGAAGCAAGAGCAAACACATTCAAAAGCTTGCAGAAGGCAAGAAATAACTAAGATCAGAGCAGAACTGAAGGAAATAGAGACACAAAAAACCCTTCAAAAAATCAATGAATCCAGGAGCTGGTATTTTGAAACGATCAACAAAATTGATAGACCGCTAGCAAGACTAATAAGAAAAGAGAGAAGAATCAAACAGATACAATAAAAAATGATAAAGGGAGGATTCCCTCTTTTTCTATTGATTGGAATAGTTTCAGAAGGAATGGTACCAGCTCCTCTTTGTACCTCTGGTAGAATTCAGCTGTGAATCCATCTGGTCCTGGACTTTTTTTGGTTGGTAAGCTATTGATTATTGCCTCAATTTCAGAGCCTGTAATTGGTCTATTCAGAGATTCAACTTCTTCCTGGTTTAGTCTTGGGAGGATGTATGTGTTGAGGAATTTATCCATTTCTTCTAGATTTTCTAGTTTATTTGCATAGAGGTGTTTATAGTATTCTCTGATGGTAGTTTGTATTTCTGTGGGATCGGTGGTGATATCCCCTTTATCATTTTTTATTGTGTCTATTTGATTCTTCTCTCTTTTCTTCTTTATTAGTCTTGCTAGCAGTCTATCAATTTTGTTGATCTTTTCTAAAAACCAGCTCCTGGATACATTAATTTTTTGAAGGGTTTTTTGTGTCTCTATTTCCTTCAGTTCTGCTCTGATCTTAGTTATTTCTTGCCTTCTACCAGCTTTTGAATGTGTTTGCTCTTGCTTTTCTAGTTCTTTTAATTGTGATGTTAGGGTGTCAATTTTAGATCTTTCCTGCTTTCTCTTGTGGGCATTTAGTGCTATAAATTTCCCTCTACACACTGCTTTGAATGTGTCCCAGAGATTCTGGTATGTTGTGTCTTTGTTCCTAACTCATTTTATGAGGCCAGCATCATCTTGATACCAAAGGCTGGCAGAGACACAACGAAAAAAGAGAATTTTAGACCAATATCCTTGATGAACATTGATGCAAAAATCCTCAATAAAATACTGGCAAACCGAATCCAGCAGCACATCAAAAAGCTTATCCACCATGATCAAGTGGGCTTCATCCCTGGGATGCAAGGCTGGTTCAACATACGCAAATCAATAAATGTAATCCAGCATATAAACAGAACCAAAGACAAAAACCACATGATTATCTCAATAGATGCAGAAAAGGCCTTTGACAAAATTCAACAACCTTCATGCTAAAAACTCTCAATAAATTAGGTATTGATGGGACATATCTCAAAATAATAAGAGCTATCTATGACAAACCCATAGCCAATATCATACTGAATGCGCAAAAACTGGAAGCATTCCCTTTGAAAACTGGCACAAGACAGGGATGCCGTCTCTCACCACTCCTATTCAACATAGTGTTGGAAGTTCTGGCCAGGGCAATCAGGCAGGAGAAGGAAATAAAGGGTATTCAATTAGGAAAAGAGGAAGTCAAATTGTCCCTGTTTGCAGATGACATGACTGTATATCTAGAAAACCCCATCGTCTCAGCCCAAAATGTCCTTAAGCTGAAAGGCAACTTAAGCAAAGTCTTAGGATACAAAATCGATGTGTAAAAATGACAAGCATTCTTAAACACCAATAACAGACAAACAGAGAGCCAAATCATGAGTGAACTCCCATTCACAATTGCTTCAAAGAGAATAAAATACCTAGGAATCCAACTTACAAGGGATGTGAAGGACCTCTTCAAGGAGAACTACAAACCACTGCTCAAGGAAATAAAAGAGGATACAAACAAATGGAAGAACATTCCATGCTCATGGGTAGGAAGAATCAATATCGTGAAAATGGCCATACTGCCCAAGGTAATTTATAGATTCAATGCCATCCCCATCAAGCTACCGATGACTTTCTTCACAGACTTGGAAAAAACTACTTTAAAGTTCATATGGAACCAAAAAAGAGCCTGCATTGCCAAGTCAATCCCAAGCCAAAAGAACAAAGCTGGAGGCATCATGCTACCTGACTTCAAACTGTACAATAAGGCTACAGTAACCAAAACAGCATGGTACTGGTACCAAAACAGAGATATAGACCAATGGAACAGAACAGAGCCCTCAGAAATAATGCCACACATCTACAACTATCTGATCTTTGACAAACCTGACAAAAACAAGCAATGGGGAAAGGATTCCCTATTTAATAAATGGTGCTGGGAAAACTGGCTAGCCATATGTAGAAAGCTGAAACTGGATCCCTTCCTTACACCTTATACAAAAATTAATTCAAGATGGATTAAAGACTTAAATGTTAGACCTAAAACCATAAAAACCCTAGAAGAAAACCTAGGCAATACCATTCAGGACATAAGCATAGGCAAGGACTTCATGTCTAAAACACCAAAAGCAATGACAACAAAAGCCAAAATTGACAAATGGGATCTAATTAAACTAAAGAGCTTCTGCACAGCAAAAGAAACTACCATCAGAGTGAACAGGCAACCTACAGAATGGGAGAAAATTTTTGCAAGCTACTCATCTGACAAAGGGCTAATATCCAGAATCTACAATGAACTCAAACAAATTTACGAGAAAAAAACAAACAACCCTGTCAAAAAGTGGGCAAAGGATAGGAACAGACACTTCTCAAAAGAAGACATTTATGCAGCCAAAAAACACATGAAAAAATGCTCACCATCACTGGCCATCAGAGAAATGCAAATCAAAACCACAATGAGATACCATCTCACACCAGTTAGAATGGCGATCATTAAAAAGTCAGGAAACAACAGGTGCTGGAGAGGATGTGGAGAAATAGGAACACTTTTACACTGTTGGTGGGACTGTAAGCTAGTTCAACCATTGTGGAAGTCAGTGTGGCGATTCCTCAGGGTTCTAGATCTAGAATTACCATTTGACCCAGCCATCCCATTACTGGGTATATATCCAAAGGATTATAAATCATGCTGCTATAAAGACACATGCACACGTATGTTTACTGCAGCACTATTGACAATAGCAAAGACTTGGAACCAACCCAAATGTCCAACAATGATAGACTGGATTAAGAAAATGTGACACATATACAGCATGGAATACTATGCAGCCATAAAAAATGATGAGTTCATGTCCTTTGTAGGGACATGGATGAAGCTGGAAACCATCATTCTCAGCAAACCATCGCAGGGACAAAAAACCAAACACCGCATGTTCTCACTCATAGGTGGGAATTGAACAATGAGAACACATGGACACAGGAAGGGGAACATCACACATCGAGAACTGTTGTGGGGTGGGGGTAGGGGGGAGGGATAGCATTAGTAGATATACCTAATGCTAAATGATGAGTTAATGGGTGCAGCACACCAACATGGCACATGTATACATATGTAACAAACCTGCACATTGTGCACATGTACCCTAAAACTTAAAGTATAATGAAAAAAAATAGTGACAGACTTGATGTTTTCCCCTTAAATCAGGAACGAGGCAAGATGTGCTCTCTCACCACTTCTATTCAACTTCATATTAAAAGTCCTAGCTAAGTGTAATAAGACAAAAAAAAAAAAAAAAAGAGAAAGGTATGCAGATTGGAAAGAAAGAAAGCTCTCTTTATTCACAGACAACATAATTGTCTTTCATGGTTATCCATGGATGCAGAAAACCCCAAAGAATCTACTGAATAACTCCCGCACAGGTGAGTTTCACAAGGTTGCAAGATACAAAGTCATCCTCAGCAAACTGACGCAGGCCACATGTTCTCACTTATAAATGGGAACTGAACGATGAGAAAACATGGACACACAGAGGGGAACAACATACACTGGGGCCTGTTGGGGGGTCGGGGGAGGAAGAGCATCAGGAAGAACAGCTAATGCTGGGCTTAATACCTGGGTGATGGGTTGATCTGTGCAGCAAACTACCATGGTACACATTTACCTATGTAAAAAACCTGCACATCCTGCACATGTACCCCGGAACTTAAAGTAAACCTAAATAAATGAAGAAATATTTTGTGTTCTTGATTGAAAGATAACACAGTAAAGATGCTAATTCTCTCCAAGTTGATCTATAGGTATAATAAAATTCATATTGAAATCCCAGCCAGGTATTTTGTAGACATATACAAGCTTATTCTAAAATTTATATGAAAAGGGAAAGGTGCTAGAAGAGCCAGTTCCACTCGGAAAAGAAGAACAAAGTTGCAGGATTTACATTACCTGATTTCAAGACTTAATATAAAGCTACAACAATAAATATAGAGAGGCAAAACATTAGACACCTCAATCAATGGAACAGAATAGAGAGATTGGAAATAGACCCAGAAAAATATAGTTGACTAATTTTTGAAAAAGGTGCAAAGACAATCCAATAGAGAAAGAAAAGTTTTTTCAACAAATGATGCAAGACATCTGGATGTTTATATGAAGTGAATTCAACCTCACTCACATCTTACATAAAAATTAATTCAAAATGTATCTTAGACCTAAATGTAAATGCAGAAACTATCAAACTTCTAGAAAAAAATATAGGAGAAAAGCTACATGACCTCTGGTTTGCTGATGAGTTTTTATTTTTTTGAGACAGAGTCTCACTCTGTCACCCAGGCTGGTGTGCAGTGGTGCGATCACGGCTCACTGCAGCCTTGACCTCGTGGGCTCAGGTGTTTTTCCCACCTCAGCCTCCTAAGTAGCTGGGACTACAGGCACACGCCACCACGTCCGGCTCATTTATTGTATTTTTTGTAGGGGGGGGAGTCATTTTCAGAAATTTAGGTGTGGAGCAAAGAGGAAGGGTATATCCTATTTTATTCCCTTTATACATTTCTGTATTGTTTGAACTTTATAATTATTTTTAAATTATAAATAAAACTTTGACACTATATTTTAAAATTTCTACTAAAAAACATGGGCACAAGATCTGAACAGACACCTTGCTGAAAACATATAGATAGCAACTAAGTATATGAAAAGATGCTCAGTATAGGGGATGTGCAAACTAAAACCATAATACGTACCATTACACATCTATTAGAATGGATTTTTTAAAAAAACTAGCAATATCAAAGTGGCAAGGATGGAGAGTAACAGGAACTCTCCTTTATGAATCACAAATGAAGGACATTTGCAATTCATGGGAGGAGGTCAAAATACCAACATTAACAGGAGTTAGGAAGAAGCTGATTCCAGCCCTCATGGATGACTTGGAGAGGTTCAAGACTTCAGTGGAGGAAGTATCTGTACATGTAGTGTAAACAGCAAAAGAAGTAGAATTAGAAGTGGAGCTGAAAATGTGACTAAATTGCTGCAATTTCATGATAAAACTTGAATGAATGAGGGACTGCTTTTTCCGGATGAGTAAAGAAAGTGGTTTCTTGATAGGGAATCTACATCTAGTGAAGATGCTGCCCTCTGATGAACTGAAAACAAAGGATTTAGAATATTCCTTAAACTTGGTTGATAAAGCAGTGGCAGGGTTTAAGAGGACTGACTCCAGTTTTGAAAGAAGTTCCACTGTGGGCAAAGTGCTATCAAACAGCATCACATGCTACAGAAAAATCTTTCATGAAAGAAGAGTCAACAATGAAGCAGTAAACGTCATTGTTATTTTAAGAAACAGTCACAGCCACCCCAGCTTTCAGCAGAAGTCTATCCCGATCAGTCAGCAGCCATCACCACTGAGGCAAGACCCTAAACCAAAACAGATTACAACTCACTGGAGGCTCAGTTGATCCTTAGTATTTTTTAGCAATATTTTAAAATTAACGTATATACATTTTTTTTTAGACCTAATGCTACTGCACACTTAATAAACTACAGTCTAGTGAAAACATAACTATTATAGGCACTGGGAAACCACAACATTTGTATGACTTGCTTCATTGTGATATTCACTTTATTGTGGTGGTCTGGAACCAACCTGCAATATCTCTGAGGCATGCTTGTATAATAAATGCATGACATGACACAGTCTCACTGAAGGGGATGGGGAGACTGCAGTTTAAGAAACTTTGGAAATGAATGGAAACTGTAAAAGAAAGCAACAACAACAAAAAATCCTGTACATAAGCACCGTTCTGTAGTTGGTTTTTATGGAAGTATGGGTTAATAGCTCTGATACTGCTGTACATGTATACTGGAATTGAAAAAATAAGTAAAAGGATGGTGAATGGTAGGAGCCAGATTTCTCACTATGGACTGGGAGGTTACGGATAAGTAAGGAGGAAAGGTTAGAATAAACTGTGTAGTTCTCAGTTAGATTCTAAGACATCAGGGTGAAATCCTCTTTAGCTTAATATAGACACTGATGAGTAAACATAGAAATAAAAACATGTATGCATACACAGGTTAATATACATACATATAGTTCCTACCTATGGTCACTGACACGGCCTAAAAGCAATGACACTCCAAGAGTGATGAGCATATCAGAGCAAATCTGGTTTCTAATACTATTTTCCAATAAAAGGAACCAGGGATCCTTGGTTGAAATGATTAATTTTAGGGCTAGAGCAGGGAATATACAAGATGAGCCTGGAGCATCATGTATTGCCAGAAAAGTAGGGAAGTGCTCAAAACACAGAGACTGATGAGAATGTCAAAAAGATGCAGAAGCAACAGAAAGAGCTCCCAATGGCAAAAGTGGAAACAATTTGAGTAACAAAATAAATAATGCAGTATTAAGTTAAAACTGGCCAGCAACAGAAGACTTAGAATTTAATAAAAACAGTTCAGTTTTATCTACATCTTTACAAATTTGAGGGATTTTTAAGTTGATTGTCTACATGGGAGATCTACCACGGATCCAAGTAATAATCACTTAGAAAAGAGAATTTAGAAGGTGTAGGCTAAAAGTATAATTATTCTACAATCTCTTTATAAGAATTTAAGCTATTAAGGGCATTCACACTTTAAAAATCTGCAAGTAATTAGCAGGAGTCTGTTTTCCCTGTTTTGAACTATCTAAACTGCAGCATCAGATGGAACAGAAGAAAATGATCTAAATGACAATACTTTCCCCATGTGCACCAAGCAACAAATGCAACTAATCAGAGAGAAGAAAACCTTCCCTGTGGTCCTTGCTTAGTATCTCTGTTTTCAAAGAGCTTTGGCTCAAAGGAAAGAAAACACTGAACTAGAGTCAGTTGATTTGTACATCCTGGCATGATAAGGCTGATTATGTTGGAGGCATGATAGAACTTTTGCAAAAAAGGCACATAGAATGAAGGAAGATGTAGAGATCAGTCAGCATGGGGGCTGAAAACACTAACTCAACTATGAGGTAGAAAGAAAGAGATAGCCATCCAATAATAATGTTCAATGGACATGGTGAAGGAGAACTTGTTCAGGTAGGCCACTGATATAAAGTATCAGAAACATAAGAAGTGTTCAAGAAATAATAGCAATGATGACAGTGAATACTATAAATTGCCCAAGTCAGGATGGTCAGCACCTAGGAGTCTTCAGGTAAAAGGAGCTAGAAAAGATATGTGTTGGCATTAGCTGCAGAACATTGTCTTGGCAATGCATTAAAAATCAACTTTTTAATGGTAAAAATTTCTATAGTTTAAAGGAAGTAAAATACAAAATTGTGTACAAATATGTAAAAATAAATATATACAAACTGAAACAGATTGACCAAAATACTAATGATGGGAGTATGGCTGACTTTTTTCCTTTATATGTTATTTATTCTATTATTATTATTTTGTTATTGTTATTACTCAAATGACTAAAACAAACTTTAAAAATTAGTTTTTACTAATACCTTTCATTAAAGACACATGATGGCCCAGATATCTACAGGTATCCAGGGGAAATTAATCTGGAATTAAATTAAATCTGCTGTGGTTTATACACAGGGTGGATAAAAGCTTCTGATCTTAAAACAGGAATAAGACCATTTGTTCACGGGATAGGTTAAAAATAGATACTTAATGTATACATATTCAATTCAAATAAAGAGGATGTCACATAAAAATTACGGGAGGCCATTGTTTTGGACTGAGTACTTGGACTAGGCTCAACTGGCCAGACCAAACCAGAATGGAGTCACTCATTAATGTAATTAATCAAACTCTGAAATGAGCCAATTTTCCAAAAATCTAGAGATTCACAGCAATCAGTAGAGGCCCAGTTTACCTGAGCTGGCATGGTAAAGAGTCTCCTTTGTTTGAATCCTGTAAGGAAAGTAACTTTGTAACTACCAATCTGTTTTTTGCTCCTTCTTTCTGCTTTCTTTGGCCTTTTTCTACTTATAAGTACCTCCTTTGTTCAGCTCATTGGAGTGGCTTTTGAAGTCTTTAGATGGGATACTGCCCAATTCATGAATCCCTAATAAAAGATCTTTAAGTAAAATTTGTCAAAATTTGATTTTTAACAAGGGTCAAAAAACACTCACAGGAGAGCTGTCCTTTGATAATAACCATTTTTAATAGAATCTACTATAGATTAAGAAAGAGACAGATTAGTAAAGTAATGGAATATTCACAGTGGTGGGATTGTAAACGATTTGTGTTTCTTTTCTGCTTACTGGTATTTTCTTTCATTTTACTTTTGTTTTTGGCAAGGTCTTGCTCTGTCACCCACGCAGGAACATACTGGCATGATCATGGCTCACTGCAGCCTCAACCTCCTAGGCTCAAGTAATCCTCCTGCCTCATTTAAAAATTTTTTTGTAGAGACAAGGTCTCACTATGTTGCCCAGGCTGGTCTTGAATTCCTGAGCTTAAGCAATCCTCCCTCCTTGGCCTTGTAAAGTGCTGGCATTACAGGTGTGAGCCACAGCACCCGACCCTTATTGGTATTTTCTACATTTTCATAGTCAATGTTTTACTTTTACGGGACTAAAAATGCAATTTTCAAATGACTATAGCTGCACTGGCTACTATTACATACATTTTTAGGAATATACTTTCATGCTACATTTTAAAACACATTCCTACCATTGTTTTTAATATCTAGTATATATTTATTTAATCTGTGGCCTGAGTTATTTGTATATAATTTCTCATAGACTATAAAGACATTTAGAATGAATAAAAAAATTGAGTATTTCCAAACAGAGATAATTTATTTATCTATTTTTCATGATCTGTGGTTTTCTTTTTAGTTATTTTAAGTCTTATGATCACACATAATTTTAAAATTTGTGTATATCTTCTCTACTTTTAAGTTGGCCAAAGCACCATTCCCAATCACGAATACACAGCAGTTCTACAGTTTTATGTTTCTGAATGGCTCTTTAAAGACCATCCTAAATTATAACCTAGTTTGACTTAGATTATAAAGAATTCAAGAGTGAAGTTTAACTTGCTACTATTTTAAAAGCATGTGACCTTATAGATCATCTATAAAATTTTAAAAGTGTTAAATGATCTTTGATATTACACACAAACCACACTAAAATGCCTTTCAATAAGTAAAAGGAACCATTTTAAATACAGTGATTCTGGTTAGATTGGCATAATTAAGGCCAAAAATATAAAGTAGACATTGCTACCTTATTTATCTTCAACCCTTGCCTTTAAGAGGCAAATGAACACAAAACACAGGTGAATCTTGCTTGGTTCTGACACAGTGAAGGAATTTCCCCAGTATTTAAATATATTCACATAACTAGTTATATAAATCTAAATATAAAACCAAACTCCAGTAAGTTTTAAGATGGCACTCACCATCTTTGTGAAAAGTTGAACATTACTAATGAAGTCTAATTATATTTTTAGAAGGGGTAAACAGTGATAGCATTTACTGAATTGGAATTACTATTAAAATTCAAACACTGAACATATTCATTTAACCACAAGCCAGTCTTAAATCAGTTTTAAATCAGGACGGCCCAATAAAATATTCTGTCAGTAATTCACGATCTGAATTCTGGTGTATGAGATCTATTAAAGTATGGTACACATAAAAAAGTCATGAGACATTTGTAATAAATAAGGCAGTGGTCAATAATTACTCACTAGTAGCTTTTTTTGAGATAAGCTATCATTTTTCTTTCTGCCTTCTTCTTAATGCCAGCAAAGATCATTTTTGTTCCAGGGATGTACTTCTTGGGATTCTCCAAATACTCCATCAGTGTATCCTCTCCCCAGGTGATGCCTTTTTTTTATTGGCGTCTGTGTAAGAGAATCCAACGGCCTGACCTGTCTTCTGCCCGAAGAGACCATGGAGATTATGCCCAGTCTTATGCTTGCCTCCCTTTTCCACGGTGTGGCACTGGGCACACTTCTGAACAAAAATCTTCTTGCCCTTCTCAACATCACCCATACTTAATTCTTTTTTGTTGCTGGCACAACGAAGGTTCCTACCCCGAAGCCGGACGTCCCACTCTCTCAAAACAGAGATAATTTAATAGTCAAATATATTTGCACATTAACAGTAGATCATTCTGAAGAATGATTAGCTGTAGAACTTTCTGAAGAGTTAGCTGAAAAGCTCTGCAAAGAAGAGAACTTAAAGTGCTAACTATATATCTGACTGGATAACTTTCCTTCAGCGACTTCCTCAATAGAACCCTTGTACCCTGGGATTACGGGACGGGAATGGGGCAGGAATTAAGGACCGAAAGGGGCAGGAATTAAGGACGGAAAGGAGCAGAGAAGTGGATTTTGTTCCTGGGTTCCAGTTTGGGTTTCTGAATTTATCCTGTACAGTAATTTATTAACAGTATTCTTCTGGTCCCTGTTCTAGAAAAAAAAAAATTCTGTTTAAAAACAATCATGAGAGTAAAAAGCTACTTACTTACCATATATTATTAGATTAAAAAATACAAGCTACAAAAGAGAACATATCTCATTTTTATAAAAGAAACACACACATACACATATATAAAATAAGTACACATATAAAAGACTGGAAAAATATAAACTAAAATATTAACAGGGTGGATTATGGGTGGTTTTTATTCTCTACTGATATTTTCTAAATTTGACAATACATATTACTTTGAGAAGAAAACAATGTTATTTTTAAAAGACAATTATACTGCAAACTTCTTGGGAAACAGTATTGGGAACAGAATAAAATAAAAACAGTCACAACACTAATTAAATAGGCAATTTAATTCCTAAAACAGAAGATTCAAGGAAATGGAGAAAATGTAAATTCCTAGAATCTTTTCCACCTAAGAGTTGAATTAGTCTCTATAAGGTATAAAAGTAACACATTAAGATTGACTGCAAAGGCAAGATTCTAAATGAGAAAATATTTCCATGAAAGCTAACATTACCTAGATCTTCTTAAGCATATAAAATTTGGCCATGGAATCTTGTAGTAGATCCATTTAAACCATTACAATGCCTGGCACATAGTAAGTGCTCAAAATTTAATAAAAGAATGTTCTGAGTTCAAACCATATAGGACAAGGTAACTTTCCTTTTGAAAGGTAGATTGCCACAAATTACTGGATAAAACAGGCGTCAAGTGAACAAATGGTGCTGCTTGAATTGTAATGTATAGAAATGACTCTTGGAGATGAAAAAATGCAACTCTGTTCCCTGGATTAATTATTTGTGAGTCTTCTAACCATTCTCCACCTATAGTAGCCAACTCCCTCTGCTGTGCACTGCAGCATCCAGCCAGGGAAGTCTAATCCAGAGATTGATACTTACTCATCCCACATAGAACAGAGAGGAAGTATTCTTTTGTAGCCACCAGAATCAGAGCAGGTTATGGCCTTGTGGAGGAACTTATCACTCAAAAAGTTACGGGTTAATATCACAAGGTTTACCATCCAAGAACACAATGGTTAGGTTTTAAAACATGACAAAAAATTAATCTAAATAAACCCACGCATATATGTTCAATATTTGACAAAGATGCCAAGAGTACATGATGGGGAAAGGATAATCTTTTAAATAAATCGTGTTGGAAAAACTAGATATTTACATGAAAAAAATAAAAGAAACAAACAGGACTCCTATCTTACACCACTTACAAAAATTATATAACTCAAAATGGATTAAAGACTTAAATCTAACACCTAAAGCTGGAAAACTGTTAGACAAAAACAGAGGGATAAAGCTCTTTGACATTAGTCTTGGCAATAATTTTTTGGATGTGACACTAAAAGCAGTCAACAAAAGCAAAAGTAAAAAAGGTCTACAACAAACCAAAAAGATTCTGCACAGCAAAGGGAAGAATCAACAAAATGACAAGACAACCTACAGAATGGGAGAAAATGTTTGCAAACCATATATCTGATAAGGGATTAATATCCAAAATACATCAGGAACTCATACAACTCGGTAGCAAAAAAAAAACCAAATAATCCGATTAAAAATGGGCAAAGGACCTGAACAGACATTTTTCCAAATAAGACATACAAATGGCCAACAGGTACATGAAAAAGTGCTCAACATCACTAATCATGAGGGAGTGCAAATCAAAATCATGAGGAGCTATCACCTCACACCTGTTAGGATGGCATTACCAGTAAGTCAAAAGATAGGTGTTGGCAAAGATGTGGAAAAAAGGGAACCCTTGTGTCCTGTTGGTGGGTATGTAAATTGGTATAGCCATTACAGAAAACAGTATGAACGTTCCTCAAAAAATTAAAAATAGAACTACCACTCTATTCAGCAGTCCCACTTCTGGGTATTTACCCAAAAGATTTGAAATCAGTTGAAGAGATGTCTGCATGCCCATGTTTATTGTAGCAGTATTCACAATGGCCAAGTTACGGAATCAAACTAAGTGTCTATCAACAGATCAATGGATAAAGAAAATGTGGCATATATACACAATGGACTACTATTCAGCCTTAAAAAAGAAATACATTCTGACATTTGCCATAACGTGGATGGAATAAGAGAACTAACAGACAATTATGCAAAGTGAAATAAGCCAGGCACAGAAGTACAAATAGCACATGTTTCACTTATATGAGGAATCTAAAACACCTGAACTCATAGAAGCAGAGAATAGAATGGTGGTTACCAGAAGCTGACAGCTAGGAGGAATAGGAAGATGAAGGCAAAAGGGTACAAAGCCTCAGTTAGACAAGAAGGATAGGGTTTTTAAAAATTGAGATCTATTGCACAGTATAGTGAATATAGTTAATAACAGTATATTACATTATATTGCAAACTTCTTGGGAAACAGTATTGGGAACAGAATAAAATAAAAACACAGTCACAACACCAATTAAACAGGCAATTTAATTCCTAAAACAGAAGACTCAAGGAAGTGGAGAAAATGTAAATTCCTAGAATCTTTTCCACCTAAGAGTTGAATTATAAGGTATAAAGTAAACATATTACGACTGACTGCAAAGGCATGATTCTAAATGAATCATATACATTTCAAAATTGATAAATTTCAAATGTTCTCATCACAAAAATAAGTATGTGAGGTGATGAATATATTAATTAGCTTGACTTAGTTATTCCACATTGAATTAAACCACAGCATCATTTTGCAGTCCATAAATATATACAATTATAAACTGTCAATTTAAAATAAAATTTAAAAAATTCAGAGAAACCACTGAGAAAGATTATTGGGGGCACAATTTTCTAATAAAGTGTCCATATTAATTGTTCTTATACAGAATGATTTCTAAGAAAAATGACATCATAATTTCTTAGAAGTTAAGCAGAAAAATTACCAAAACATTGATACTTTAATGGAAGAAATGTAAATTACATCCCTTGGATAAACTGTAAAACATTTCAGACCTAGGAAATCTTTAACTGTGTTCTCATTTATTTTTCTTAAATCTCCTGTTTTCTTTTCTGTTTGTTTGGTTTTTTCTGAGACAGAGTCTCACTCTATTGTCCAGGCTGGAGTGCAGTGGCATGATCTCGGCTCACTGCAACCTCCATCTCCCAGGTTCAAGCAATTCTCCTGCCTCAGCTTCCTGAGTAGCTGGGAGTACAGGTGTGCATCACCATACTCCACTAATTTTTGTATTTTTAGTAGAGATGGGGTTTCACCATGTTGGCCAGGCTGGTCTTGAACTCCTGTCCTCAGGTGATCCACCCGTCTCAGTCTCCCAAAGTGCTGGAATTACAGGCGTGAGCCACTGTGCTTGGCCACAAATCTCCCATTTTCTGACACAGTCTAATTTCAAAACCTTAATTGAGACTTAAGAGTTTAAGATAATTTCTTGATATTTTTTCACAAATTTAAACTCAGTGAGGAACATATTTTCTTACCATGTTAAATTCACTGACATCATTCAGTTTTACTGTTTAAGCATTTATCAAAATCTGTAATTAGTTTATTTGCTTACTATCTTTTTCTTATATAATTTCTTTTAGGTTAGGGATCTTGTCTGTCTTCTTTACAGTTATATTGTCTACATCTACTATACTGCCTGGCACATGATAAGTGTTCATAAATATCTGCTGAATTAACAAAT
Organism: Gorilla gorilla gorilla; assembly: GCF_029281585.2. Taxonomy (NCBI): domain Eukaryota; kingdom Metazoa; phylum Chordata; class Mammalia; order Primates; family Hominidae; genus Gorilla; species Gorilla gorilla. The sequence goes on along the minus strand of NC_073237.2, from coordinate 90,501,007 downwards.
GGATGACTTTGGTCATAGAGAGCAAAACCTGATAAGAAACTAGATAGTCAATTTGCCCTTAGTTTTCTCAGCAAAGTTTTTTAAAAAGATGGCCCACTATTTTTTTATGAATTTTTTTATGTCTCACATACAGTTAAGTGCTCCAGAAAATGCATCTTTTTGGAAATCAAAATGATCTTAAATATTACAGCAGGATAGGAACTCATAAATTTGCTCTAAAGAGAGTGAGAGAGGAAAAAAACTAATATTAATAGAAAATAGTTGTGCTTAGCACTCTACTAGGGCTTTACACATGCTGTCTCATATAAATGTCACAACCCTGGAGGCACTGTCCCCATTTTAAAGATTAGGAAAGTGAGAATCAGAGAGGAAGAACTGAGAATCAGAGAGGACGTCACCAGCCCAAGGTCACATAACTAGAAAGTACTGGAATTGGGATTAGAACACCGGTTCTTCCTTAAACACACTTTATTTCCTGTACCCCATGTTGCCTCCACAGAAACCAGAAAAATGAAATACAACTTTTTCAGTAACAACACGAGATACGTGAAACGATCCAGATAATAATTGCAAAGAAATGTTTTGATTATTCAACTTACATCATTTTTAGAAAAAGAAATATATAAGTAACTTACATAAAACATGATTCTGAAGAAACATTTCGATGTATACATTTTCCCATCCTCTATACTGCTTAATTTAGAACAAAGACAATGTCTGGACTTTGAGGCAGTTGTTGGTTTTGAAAAAGGACGTGCAGGCTGGGGACGGTGGCTCATAGCTGTAATCCCAGCACTTTGGGAGGCCGAGGCGGGAGATTACTTGAGCCCAGGAGTTCAAGACCAGCCTGGGGAACATGGCAAAACTCCATCTCCATAAAAAATACAAAAAGTAGCTGGGCGTGGCACACAGCAGTAATCCCACCTACTTGGGAAGCCGAGGTGGGAGGATTGCTTGAGCCTGGCAGGTTGAGGATGCAGTGAGCTGAGATTGCATCACTGCACTCCAGCCTGGGCACCAGAGCGAGACACTGTTTCAAACTTAAAAAATAAATAAATAAATAGAGAGAGAAAAAGAAAAAGGATGTGCTTTTAAGAGAACTGTGGGGCCAGGTGTGGTGGTTCATACCTGTAATCCCAGCACTACAGGAGGTCAAGGATTAATTTAAGCCCAGGAGTATGAGACCACATAAGGCGACAGAGTGAGACCCTGTCTCAAAATAAATAAATAATAAAACTTTAATAGTAACTTTCAAATAAATGCCTTGAACCTAGTTTTCAAGGAGGATCAGAATAGCACAGAAGGAAGCTCATTTCAAAAAAGCAAAGCAAAATTGTCAGGACTGTCTCAAAATGAGAGCTGTTCCACAGGATAGGGTGCTGTCTCCTAAACCTTGGTTTCCTCCAACAAAAGATTTCCTTCCAAAGCTTGAATGGTCACTTGTCTGGAAAAGGAGATGGAATCTCTGTTTGGGAGGAGAAATTTGAGCCCCTTGGGCACAACCCCACGAAGACTTTGGGATTGGGTGGGAAATTAGAACAATTGTTCTTAAAATGGTCCCTGGGTCACCAATATGGGAATCATCCTAGAAGGGTGTGAAAATGCAGATCCTCCAGCCCTGTCCCTGATACTGAATCCTCATTTCTGGAGTGGGAGCTGAGATTTTGCATTTTAAAAAAGCCACAAGGTGGAATTCTTGTGCACTAAGAGGTCTGGACACAACTGGACAAGCTGGGAGCCAACAGGATGAGTGGGTGGTTTTGGAGCCACATAGACTTGGATTTAAATCCCAATTCTTCTATTTAATATTAATAGCTCTGACTGTGACACGTCACCCAAACCCTCTGAGCTTGTTTCCTCACACAGTAAATGAAATGACACTTTGTTGTGGAGATCAAATAAAATTGTGTGGACATATGTATGTGTGTATATATGTATGTACCTGTACGTGTGTGTGTTAACAGTGCCTGGCATGGAACATTTATAAGATGACCTCTCGGAGTTTTCCGGTTCTCAGTCTATGAATGCTACTATGTTTTAATCCTTCCACATACACAACTATCGCAGGATCATCTGCTTATCCACCTCCCTAAAGCAGTGTTTCTCAACCTTTTCTTGATTTTCCCCCTCTCCTCCCAGGAGACGTTTTAGACATTTTATTTCCGAATCTGCCAACCCCATAAAATTTCAATGACATAGGTATAACGTATATCTGCTTGCTTTGAGGCTCTTTGGAAGGCCACAAAGGACGGTAATATCTACGATCTTTTTGCCCCCTAAGAACATGAGCAATATCACCCATGTTGAGAATGCATGTCCGAGAGATAAATGACTTGGTCAAGGTCACGTGACTAATTTAGTGGCAGAATTAGACCTAAATTAGAGGTCACAAACTGGCAGACTAGAACCAGCTTATAAATGTCTTTTGCTTGGCTTCCAGTGTTTCTTCTTTTTTTTTTTTTAAATTGATTGCCAACATTTACAAATCAAGAGATTTCACATAAAAATCCCGATATTCAACTTCTCTTGAAAAATCTGAGATCGCTTCGAGCGGCAGTTGAGAGGCGCTCGCCACCCCAGAACGTGGGGGTTCTCCCAGCATCTCCCAGCCTGGTCCCTGCAGACATCTGAACGTGAGACCCTCAAATCCAAGACCTTTAAACTTTAGTTTCAAGCTCACGACCCTCAGTGATTTGCTTCCAACCACGCATCACTTAATAACTAGACGTTTAAAAAAACAAATCTGAAAGAACCATACTGAGTGTGAGGCTAAACTAGCTGCGAATTCCGAACCTTTTCCCTCTCGAGATTCCAAGCCCTCGGCGCCGGCTGGGGTCAGCAGGACGCGCCGTCCGTGTCACAAGTCGTCTGCGGTCGGCGGACCAGGGCGCGGCCGGCCCGGAGACGCTTCCCCGCGGAGGGTCTGTGGGTAGCGGGCCCGAGGGCAGCCTCTGCGCACCCTCACGGCGCGGCACCGATCCCTGCTGCTCCCGACGCGCCCTGGAGGCAGAGGGGTCCCAGCCCAGCCCGCCGGACAACGTCCTGGGGCGAGCGCCTGGGCTGCTCCCCGTGGCGGGGCGCCCCTGTTGAGGCCGCGTCCCCAGCGCTGCCCTCAGCGCGCCCGCCCGCCCGCCAGTGTCAGCCGCCACACGCCGCACGTGACGTGTGCTGGCCAATGGAGGCCTGAAGCGGACCGTGACGAGAGCGGTGGCTCTGGGCATTTTCGAACGGGCGCGGGCGGTGAGGGAACCGTGAGGGACGCTGAGGGGATGGCGTGGGTGCGGAAAGGGGACCCTAAGTAAGGGGACGGCGTGAGGACGGCTAGGGGACGGCGCGAGCCAAGAAGGACGGCGGCGGAGCTGGCTGCAAGCGCTCCCCGGCCACAGGGTCGAGAAGAGTGAATGGAGGAAGAGCCAGGAGAGCCCTGGAGCACCGCGGACGGAACCCAGCGACTGGCCGCCTCTCTCCGGGCGCGCTTCCTGTGTTGTTCCTCCTGCTTCTACTGGTCCTATCGTCCCAACTCTTACGGCGTCGCGGCCCCAGGTGGTTCAGAGAAATCCGAGGAGCTGAATCTGGGTGAGAGCAAGGCCCAGCAGTTTACAGAGTGGCTGACGGGGTTTGCCTGCGTGTAACAGGAACTCCCAGATTCCAGTATCCTAAACCCACGAGGGGCTTTTCCCCTCTCCCATAAAAGAAAGTGGGAGGAAGGTACCAAGGTCGTTCGGCTCTGTCATCCGTACAGACTGGCTTGTGTCCACAAATTTGCCTTATAGGCCAAAATGGTAGTTGGAGCTCCAGCCATCACATCCTTATTTTAGAAAGGGCCTTTCTGGAAGTCCCACACAAAACCTTCTAACTACATCTTACAGACTCGAATTTAGTATCATGACCTCTCAGAGCTGGAAACTGTAATCTTAACTTGGCACATTGATGCCCTTAAAAATCTTTCCAAAATGAAGGGAAGAATGAATTTAATTAAGCAACTAGCAATCTGCTGCATCTTGTTTTTTCACCCTCGCAAGTGGTCTTGTGTCTCATGGCTCAGTAGAAATAAGTCCTTCCCCTGCATGTGCAGAACAACTCACTAGGCAAATACATACTCTGTGGCAGACCCTATACTGGATACTTTACATATATTTTCACATTTAATTCCTCTAGGTAGGCATTACTAGCCCCATGTTGCAGATGACACTGGAAGATAGAAATGGTGACAAACTGTGAATGCAGAGAGGCTGTTAGATTGACCAGATGGTCTGATACCAGTTGGCTGCAGAGTTGCAAGCACATGGACCTAAGAATGTAATTTTGTGTACCGAGTCCACAAAGGCTACTCTGCCTAAAGCTGACAGGAATCAACAAACAAGATGAAGCTACCATACTGCCCTGTGGCTCAGGAAGCAGACCCCATGTAATACACCAATGCAAAAATAGTGTGACATCTAAACACCAGTATGGTAATGATGTAAAAAATTTGTTGTAGTAAGCAACAGATGAAAAGACATTTGAAAACGTTGACTTGGTATTTCTCAGCACTGTCCTACAGAGAACAGTGCCCATACTTGGGCTTGTTAATAAGTAATGGAGACTGGGCATTGTGGCTCAAGCCTGTAATTCCAGCACTTTGGGAGGCCGAGGTGGGTGGATCACATGAGGTCAGGAATTTGAGACCAGCCTGGCCAACATGGAGAAACCTCTTCTGTACTAAAAATACAAAAATTAGCCAGGCGTGGTAGTGCACGCCTGTAATCCCAGCTACTAGGGAGGCTGAGGCAGGAGAATTGCTTGAACCCAGGGGGCGGAGGTTGCAGTGAGTGGAGATCGCACCACTGCACTCCAGCCTGGGCCACAGAGCAAGACTCCATCTCAAAAAAAAAAAAAAAAGTAATGGATTGGTTTCATACATTTAATAAACAATGTCTTGTGTATACTTGTGCTGCACTAAGCATTAACAATTCCAAGGTGAATTAGACGTTACCCTGCCCACAGTCTATGGGGAGACAGACAAGTATACAAACAATTAGAACACATCATGATAACGGTATTTGGGCGGTATGGGAGACATGAGAAGAGTATCCAACCTGGCTGGAGAGAGGGAAAAAGAGGGATTTTCGTTAGAGAAGACTTTCTAAAGAAATGGTGATTGACCTGAGTCTTGAAAATCAAGCTTGAGCGGATCAAGCTAAGTAAGTGGAACGGCAGTCCAAGCAGAGGGATCAGATAGTCTAAAACTATGTTGATGCAAGAGAAGCCAGCATATGTGACACTGGCTATGAAGAAAGGGGGGGTAGAAGAACATATTGAGGAGTTAGTGTCTTGTCATGATGGATCATGTGTGCCATGCCAGGGAGTTTGCATCCTTTGGCCATAGCATCCACTCCTTCCCTTGCTTTGGGGAAACTATTTCTCCACCTTGTGTGTAGTCTTGGTGGCATTATTAAGATGCCTTGTGTTCCCCCAACTAGTGGATAGATGGATAACCCTAGTTAGGCCAACCAGATTATCTGCCAAGGGTGAGAGGGAAAGTAGTGGGATAGGAAGTTGAGAGTGTTTAAACATGCCCCCCTAGGGAGGGGATGAGATTTCATTTGGATCCATGAAAAGATTATTAAATTGGATAGAGAGCACAATCAAGGTTAGAGGTTGTGTGTGTGATGTTTTCTTCAGCAAACTCAATAGCACAGAGTCTCTAGTTGATTTTCACATCTTACAACTGGATATAAATACTGTATTCCAGCCATTCGAAAGGTGTATTCTATAGCTATTAGGATTATATTTTGTAACCAAAAATTAAATGACTTTAGTATTTTAAATAAGCATTGTATGGGAAATCTGGACTATGTAGACCTCATTTCTCTACTGTAACTTGGATGGTTATTCCACAAATTTGAGTAATATGTGGGTATTACTTTCATTCCATGTTTACCTAACAACCTTCTTGGAGTTCCAACTCAATAACAACAGGATCCCACAGTGGAAAAAAAATCACTGTATTATTTATACATACATTATTTAGTTATACATAAATTCTTTAGTTTTCTAAATTTCTAAGGGCTTAAAACTGTAGCATCATTATGACACAAAAATTACACATCACAGATAAACTCTCTTCCCAAGGTTTTGGATATCGTTTTTTCTTTAAAAATGAAAATACATCTATCTTTATAATATACATGTTCATTGAAGATAAGTTTCAAGAAAGGCAGAAAAGTATGAGGAATACACCTAGTGGTTTACATTGTCCAAGACATTTTTCTATGAACATTTATTTAAATATAAGTGTACTTTAAAATAAGATCATATCATACGTACTGTTTCATAACTTATTTTTTACGTAACATATCTTAGACAGCTTTGCTAAGTACCACAGACTTAATGGCTTAAAACACCACACGTTTATTATCTGTTTCTGTGCATCATCAGTCCTGTCACAGTTTCTGTCAACAGATTGCAATTCAAGTACTGGCCAGGGCTACAATCTTATCAGAAGCTCAACTGGGAAAAGATCCACTTCCATGTGCCCTCAAGTTATTGGCAGAATTCATCTCCTTGCAGCTATAGACAGGTCACCATTTTCTTGCTGACTATCAGCAATGGGCTGCTGTCAGCTTCTAAAGGCCACCCTCAATTCTTTGCCTTGTGGTCCTCTCCATAGACCTCAGAAATGGCAGCTTCTTCAAAGCCAACAAAGGAGAGAGAATCATTATAATTTTTAATAGTAACATAATATTCCACTATAGGACTGCAACATAATTTATTTAACTATCCTCTATGGATACTAGGATGTTTTAAATTTTTCATTATAAACAGCATTACAGTAAATGTCCTCATGCATATACCTTTGTGACTTCTCTAATTATTTTCTTAGGATAATACCCAGAGTGAATTGCTGAGTCAGATGGTATACTTTTTAAATCTTTTTTTCTTTGCATATTGTAAAATAGCTATCCAGAAAACTAAGCCCATTTATATTTCTAAGAATGTTTGACAATGCTGGTTGGTATGCATAACTTGCCAACATTGGCATTACCCATAAGTTTAATATTTGCCAATCTAATGAGTGAAAAAAATATTTCTTATTGTTTTAATTTGAATTTGTTAAATTAGTGAACTCAAACATATTTTTATGTGTTTACTGGACATTGTGTTTTTTGAATTGTCTTTTCATGACTAGCCCATTTTGCAATTGTGAAAGCACTTTGTATGTTAAGTGCCCTTTGTTTGTGGATTGCAAATATGTTTCCTAGTTTATTTATGTTTGTTAATATTTTTCTTATTTTGTTTCTAGGGGATAATTTTGTTTATGGGGGATTTTTGGCCATAAAAAGTTTTTAGTGTTTTTTGAAATCAATTCTATTGATTTTCCTAATGCATTCTGCCTTTGATGGCATGCTTAGAAATGTCAGAGGGGGGCAGCCAAGATGGCCGAATAGGAACAGAACAGCTCTGGTGTACAGCTCCCAGTGTGAGCGACGTAGAAGACAGGTGATTTCTGCATTTCCATCTGAGGTACCGGGTTCATCTCACTAGGGAGTGCCAGTCAGTGGGCGCAGAACAGTGGGTGCAGTGCACTGTGCGTGAGCCGAAGCAAGGCGAGGCATTGCCTCACTCAGGAAGCGCAAGGGGCCAGGGAGTTCCCTTTCCTAGTCAAAGAAAGAGGTGACAGACGGCACCTGTAAAATCAGGTCACTCCCAGCCTAATACTGCGCTTTTCCAACGGGCTTAAAAAACGGCACACCAGGAGATTATATCCTGCACCTGGCTGAGAGGGTCCTACACCCACAGAGTCTCGCTGATTGCTAGCACAGCAGTCTGAGATCAAACTGCAAGGCGGCAGCGAGGCTGGGGGAGGGGCGCGCGCCATTGCCCAGGCTTGCTTAGGTAAACAAAGCAGCCGGGAAGCTTGAACTGGGTGGAGCCCACCACAGCTCAAGGAGGCCTGCCTGCCCCTGTAGGCTCCACCTCTGGGGGCAGGGCACAGACAAACAAAAAGACAGCAGTAACCTCTGCAGACTTAAATGTCCCTGTCTGACAGCTTTGAAGAGAGCAGTGGTTCTCCCAGCATGCAGCTGGAGATCTGAGAACAGGCAGACTGCCTCCTCAAGTGGGTCCCTGAGCCCTGACTCCTGAGCAGCCTAACTGGGAGGCACCCCCCAGTAGGGGCAGACTGACACCTCACATGGCCGGGTACTCCTCTGAGACAAAACTTCCAGAGGAACGATCAGACAGCAGCATTCGTGGTTCACGAAAATCTGCTGTTCTGCAGCCACCGCTGCTGATACCTAGGCAAACAGGGTCTGGAGTGGACCTCTAGCAAACTCCAACAGACCTGCAGCTGAGGGTCCTGTCTGTTAGAAGGAAAACTAACAAACAGAAAGGACATCCACACCAAAAACCCACTGTACATCACCATCATCAAAGACCAAAAGTAGATAAACGCACAAAGATGGGGAAAAAACAGAGCAGAAAAACTGGAAACTCTAAAAAGCAGAGCGCCTCTCCTCCTCCAAAGGAACGCAGTTCCTCACCAGCAACGGGACAAAGCTGGATGGAGAATGACTTTGACGAGTTGAGAGAAGAAGGTTTCAGACGATCAAACTACTCCGAGCTACAGGAGGAAATTCAAACCAAAGGCAAAGAAGTTAAAAACTTTGAAAAAAATTTAGAGTAATGTATAACTAGAATAACCAATACAGAGAAGTGCTTAAAGGAGCTGATGGAGCTGAAAGCCAAGGCTTGAGAACTACGTGAAGAATGCAGAAGCCTCAGGAACCGATGCGATCAACTAGAAGAACGGGTATCAGTGATGGAAGATGAAATGAATGAAATGAAGCGAGAAGGGAAGTTTAGAGAAAAAAGAATAAAAAGAAACGAACAAAGCCTCCAAGAAATATGGGACTATGTGAAAAGACCAAATCTACATCGGATTGGTGTACCTGAAAGTGACGGGGAGAATGGAACCAAGTTGGAAAACACTCTGCAGGATATTATCCAGGAGAACTTCCCCAATCTAGCAAGGCAGGCCAACATTCACATTCAGGAAATACAGAGAATGCCACAAAGATACTCCTCGAGAAGAGTAACTCCAAGAAACATAATTGTCAGATTCACCAAAGTTGAAATGAAGGAAAAAATGTTAAGGGCAGCCAGAGAGAAAGGTCGGGTTACCCACAAAGGGAAGCCCATCAGACTAACAGCGGATCTCTCGGCAGAAACTCTACAAGCCAGAAGAGAGTGGGGGCCGATATTCAACATTCTTAAAGAAAAGAATTTTCAACCCAGAATTTCATATCCAGCCAAACTAAGCTTCATAAGTGAAGAAGAAATAAAATCCTTTACAGACAAGCAAATGCTGAGAGATTTTGTCACCACCAGGCCTGCCCTAAAAGAGCTCCTGAAGGAAGCACTAAGCATGGAAAGGAACAACCGATACCAGCCGCTGCAAAATCATGCCAAATTGTAAAAACCATCGAGGCTAGGAAGAAAATGCATCAACTAACGAGCAAAATCACCAGCTAACATCATAATGACAGGATCAAATTCACACATAACAATACGAACTTTAAATGTAAATGGACTAAATGCTCCAATTAAAAGACACAGACTGGCAAATTGGATAAAGAGTCAAGACCCATCAGTGTGCTGTATTCAGGAAACCCATCTCATGTGCAGAGACACACATAGGGTCAAAATAACAGGATGGAGGAAGATCTACCAAGCAAATGGAAAACAAAAAAAGGCAGGGGTTACAATCCTAGTCTCTGATAAAACAGACTTTAAACCAACAAAGATCAAAAGAGACAAAGAAGGCCATTACATAATGGTAAAGGGATCAATTAAACAAGAAGAGCTAACTACCCTAAATATATATGCACCCAACACAGGAGCATCCAGATTCATAAAGCAAGTCCTGAATGACCTACAAAGAGACTTAGACTCCCACACAATAATAATGGGAGACTTTTAACACCCCACTGTCAACATTAGACAGATCAACGAGACAGAAAGTCAACAAGGATACCCAGGAATTGAACTCAGCTCTGCACCAAGCAGACCTAATAGACATCTACAGAACTCTCCACCCCAAATCAACAGAATATACATGTTTTTTCAGCACCACACCACACCTATTCCAAAATTGACCACATAGTCGGAAGTAAAGCTGTCCTCAGCAAATGTAAAAGAACAGAAATTATAACAAACTGTCTCTCAGACCACAGTGCAATCAAACTAGAACTCAGGATTAAGAAACTCACTCAAAACCGCTGAACCACATGAAAACTGAACAACCTGCTCCTGAATGACTACTGGGTACATAACGAAATGAAGGCAGAAATAAAGATGTTCTTTGAAACCAACGAGAACAAAGACACAACATACCAGAATCTCTGGGACACATTCAAAGCAGTGTGTAGAGGGAAATTTATAGCACTAAATGCCCACAAGAGAAAGCAGGAAAGATCCAAAATTGACACCCTAACATCACAATTAAAAGAACTAGAAAAGCAAGAGCAAACACATTCAAAAGCTAGCAGAAGGCAAGAAATAACTAAAATCAGAGCAGAACTGAAGGAAATAGAGACACAAAAAACCCTTCAATAAATTAATGAATCCAGGAGCTGGTTTTTTGAAAGGATCAACAAAATTGATAGACCACTAGCAAGACTAATAAAGAAAAAAAGAGAGAAGAATCAAATAGACACAATAAAAAACGATAAAGGGGATATCACCACCGATCCCACAGAAATACAAACTACCATCAGAGAATACTACAAACACCTCTACACAAATAAACTAGAAAATCTAGAAGAAATGGATAAATTCCTCAACACATACACCCTCCAAAGACTAAACCAGGAAGAAGTTGAATCTCTGAATAGACCAATTACAGGCTCTGAAATTGAGGCAATAATCAATAGCTTACCAACCAAAAAGAGTCCAGGACCAGATGGATTCACAGCCGAATTCTACCAGAGGTACAAGGAGGAACTGGTACCATTCCTTCTGAAACTATTCCAATCAACAGAAAAAGAGGGAATCCTCCCTAACTCATTTTATGAGGCCAGCATCATCCTGATACCAAAGCCAGGCAGAGACACAACGAAAAAAGAGAATTTTAGACCAATATCCTTGATGAACATTGATGCAAAAATCCTCAGTAAAATACTGGCAAACTGAATCCAGCAGCACATCAAAAAGCTTATCCACCATGATCAAGTGGGCTCATCCCTGGGATGCAAGGCTGGTTCAATATATGCAAATCAATAAATGTAATCCAGCATATAAACAGAACCAAAGACAAAAACCACATGATTATCTCAATAGATGCAGAAAAAGCCTTTGACAAAATTCAACAACCCTTCATGCTAAAAACTCTCAATAAATGAGGTAATGATGGGCTGTATCTCAAAATAATAAGAGCTATCTATGACAAACCCACAGCCAATATCATACTGAGTGGGCAAAAACTGGAAGCATTCCCTTTGAAAACTGGCACAAGACAGGGATGCCCTCTCTCACCACTCCTATTCAACATAGTGTTGGAAGTTCTGGCCAGAGCAATTAGGCAGGAGAAGGAAATAAAGGGTATTCAATTAGGAAAAGAGGAAGTCAAATTGTCCGTGTTTGCAGATGACATGATTGTATTTCTAGAAAATCCCATTGTCTCAGCCGAAAATCTCCTTAAGCTGATAAGCAACTTCAGCAAAGTCTCAGGATACAAAATCAATGTACAAAAATCACAAGCATTCTTATACACCAATAACAGACAAACAGAGAGCCAAATCATGAGTGAACTCCCATTCACAATTGCTTCAAAGAGAATAAAATACCTAGGAATCCAACTTACAAGGGACGTGAAGGACCTCTTCAAGGAGAACTACAAACCACTGCTCAATGAAATAAAAGAGGATACAAAGAAATGGAAGAACATTCCATGCTCATGGGTAGGAAGAATCAATATCATGAAAATGGCCATACTGCCCAAGAGAATTTATAGATTCAATGCCATCCCCATCAAGCTACCAATGACTTTCTTCACAGAATTGGAAAAAACTACTTTAAAGTTCATATGGAACCAAAAAAGAGCCTGCATCACCAAGTCAATCCTAAGCCAAAAGAACAAATCTGGAGGCATCACGCTACCTGACTTCAAACTATACTACAAGGCTTCAGTAACCAAAACAGCATGGTACTGGTACCAAAACAGAGATATAGATCAATGGAACAGAACAGAGCCCTCAGAAATAACGCCGCATATCTACAACTATCTGATCTTTGACAAACCTGACAAAAACAAGCAATGGGGAAAGGATTCCCTATTTAATAAATGGTGCTGGGAAAACTGGCTAGCCATATGTAGAAAGCTGAAACTGGATCCCTTCCTTACACCTTATACAAAAATTAATTCAAGATGGATTAAAGACTTAAACGTTAGACCTAAAACCATAAAAACCCTAGAAGAAAACCTAGGCATTACCATTCAGGACATAGGCATGGGCAAGGACTTCATGTCTAAAACACCAAAAACAATGGCAACAAAAGCCAAAATTGACAAATGGGATCTAATTAAACTAAAGAGCTTCTGCACAGCAAAAGAAGCTACCATCAGCGTGAACAGGCAACCTACAAAATTGGAGAAGATTTTCGCAGCCTGCTCATCTGACAAAGGGCTAATATCCAGAATCTACAATGAACTCAAACAAATTTACAAGAAAAAACCAAACAACCCCATCAAAAAGTGGGGTGAAGGACATGAACAGACACTTCTCAAAAGAAGACATTTATGCAGCCAAAAAACACATGAAAAAATGCTCACCATCACTGGCTGTCAGAGAAACGCAAACCAAAACCACAATGAGATACCATCTCACACCAGTTAGAATGGCAATCATTAAAAAGTCAGGAAACAACAGGTGCTGGAGAGGATGTGGAGAAATAGGAACACTTTTACACTGTTGGTGGGACTGTAAACTAGTTCAACCATTGTGGAAATCAGTGTGGCAATTCCTCAGGGATCTAGAACTAGAAATACCATTTGACCCAGCCATCCCATTACTGGGTATATACCCAAAGGACTATAAATCATGCTGCTATAAAGACACATGCATACGTATGTTTACTGCGGCACTATTGACAATAGCAAAGACTTGGAACCAACCCAAATGTCCAACAATGATAGATTGGATTAAGAAAATGTGGCACATATACACCATGGAATACTATGCAGCCATAAAAAATGATGAGTTCACGTCCTTTGTAGGGACATGGATGAAATTGGAAATCATCATTCTCAGTAAACTACCGCAAGAACAAAAAACCAAACACCGCATGTTCTCACTCATAGGTGGGAATTGAACAATGGGAACACATGGACACAGGAAGGGGAACGTCACACTCTGGGGACTGTTGTGGGGTGGGGGGAGGGGGGATGGATAGCATTAGGAGATATACGTAATGCTAAATGACGAGTTAATGGGTGCAGCACACCAGCATGGCACATGTATACATATGTAACTAACCTGCACATTGTGCACATGTACCCTAAAACTGAAAGTATAATAATAATGAAGTAAAAAAAAAAAAAAGAAATGGTTTTCCCACCTAAGGGCATAAAACCTTTCACTTATTTTTGTTCTAGAATGTTTATGGTTTCTTTTAACATTTACATTTTAATTGTTTTAGAATTATTGTGTTGCAAAATAGATTGATTGCTATTGTCCTGTGATGAGTTTTTTAAAAAATTGAGTTATTCAATTGAGAGGGGTAACTCTAGAATTATTTTTTAAATCTGTAACTTGTTACTGTAGATTTGTGGGAAATAGAGAACAAACCAACACTGTGAAATGTTTTCTTCATCATGTGGTTCTCTAAGCACTTTTTGTTCCAGTAATGTCTACTTTTTCCTGAAATTATATAGAAGTGTATCACTTGTGCTGTAATAACATTATATGAGAGGACTTATTAGTGACAAATTGACAACAGGGAATAAATAAGCATAATTGACCAGGAGGACATGGGACAAAGACCAAACCACAAATGCCCTTAATTAAGAGGGCAGGATGATCCTGCCACAACACAATTACTTTCAAAAACAATAATATTGAGGCCAAGGGCACCAAGGAACTGGTTGAGAAACGAGTCATTCATCACTGCAAATGGGCAACTGAAGATAGAGAGGAGTGGCAAGCTGAGAAAGAAGGAGCTGAGGCCTGGCTGAAGTGTGAAGCAAGTCTCTGAGGTATATTCTTCTGCTCCAGTGAAATTCAGAGAAGAGATTCTGGTAACCAGAAAGCCATAGGAACTTTCATGAGCTTGATTTCTCTTAAGGAATGAATGTGTGAAATGAAAAATCAAGCATTAAATTCATTAAATTCTAGTGCTGTGACTTATTTGCCTGGGATTCCGAGCACTTAGTGCAGTGCCTAGCTCAATATGGGTTCTCGATAAATGTTATTTTCTTTCCCCTTTCTCTTATTCCATTCTCTTATTTGTCTCCATTTTTTATCACCCAGTGCAGGTACTGGTGTGTATTAGTCACTTAGTGAATCTTTATGGAATAGTTTCAAACCTTTGGTTTCAATACCATGGGTGGTTTGAAGAAGTAAATGTATAGAAATGTATCTGAGAAGGAGTTTAGTTACATACCAAAAACCACAGTAGCCCATGTGTTGAATGTTCTGAACTGAGCACTTTGCACACTTAATTAATTTAATTTTCATGATAGCCCTGCAAGGCATAACTCTTTGTATTATTCCCATTTTATATATGAAGAAACGGAGGCTCAGAGAGGTAAAAGGAACCAAAGTTACCCAGTTAATAAGTGGAGAAATCAAGGGCTGTAACCCTGAACTACAAAGGCCTGTCTGACTACAAAGGCCGAGTAGTTTTCCAGTATTCCTTTACGGCCTCTAAAAAGTTCACATATCACTTTGGCAAGAGAGCTCTAATCATTGTATAGGCATGTGCACACCCGAGGCATTTCAAGTGTGTGTTTATCTTCCAAAATGGAAGAGACCCAGACCCACAGATAGTGCAAGACTACACGAGCCAGAGAGGGCTCATTAACCTCTGTGAATTCCTTCAGCTCAGCTCCCCAGAGAAGAAAGGGAGCAGATGGTCAGCGTGCTGCTGCTCACTTCCTCAGCTGCACAGCTATTGTCTAGAGACAGTTTCAACTTGACAGCCTGGCTTAGAATTTCTAGGGACTGTTGGAGCTAGCACATTTAAGTTTAGCTAGAGTCTCACTACTTGCTTATTAATTCTGTTCAGAAGGCAGACACCAGGCTAGTGTAGTGGGAAACAGAATTGCGTACTAGAAAGTGTTGGATAGGAAGTGAAGAGAACTGGGTTCCAGCTCACTGGTTGGTTGGTTTGTTTCATTTATTCATTCTGCAGATGCTTTTTGAAATATCTGTTATGTGCCAGGCCCTGTGTTTTTAGCAACGAAGCGTTGAAGGAGACTATCACATAGTGATTTCTTCTGCTTAAGAAGGAAACAGTTCATGTACTATAATCATCATTCTTAAGCAAGTTGCACCAAGGTCTGTGTGCTCCTTTCTCAGAAACTAAGCCACACTGAAGGAAGAGAAAAATGGAGCTCCTACAGATGCTTATGTTGGCTTGCTTTCAGTGGTTTTTTTCAGACAATAGAGAATCTTGCCCTTCAGTGTTCTAAATTTAGAGAGTTGTTACCATAACTCACAATTTCTGCCCTAATGTTCAGAAGCAGGGAGGGGTGGACAGGCTGTGCTCCTTGCTGAAACACTTGCCTGGTCACCTCTGTAGTGCCTTGCTTTAATCTGTAGGACAGTCATCTGAGTTAGGTCCCAACTGTACTAGATGAACCATGTCAGCATGGAGATCCAGGACTGTCCCACAGATTGAAGAAGAATCCCACCTTCAGTGGAGGGTCAGAAGCAGTCCAGATATATCTGAATGTGGCTTTGCATTGCCTTAGATAGGAAATAAATGGCCATTTGAAATACTTTATCTACCATCTGTTTCTTGGTGCTCTAAACTTCTATCTTATTGTCACTAAAAGATAGTAAGGCTCACTCAGACCCTGATTTTGTCACGTCCTTAAGCCTCTAACCTTAAGGATCTTTTTTTCTAGGGGATGCTGTATACTTGTGCACAATACTTCAATTAGACCCTGCCAGGTAGTGCCTTATACCTTAAAAACACTTTCAGACTGGGCGCGGTGGCTCATGCCTGTAATCCCAGCACTTTGGGAGGCCGAGGCGGGTGGATCACCTGAGGTCAGGAGTTCAAGACTAGCCTGGCCAACATGGTAAAACCCCGTCTCTACTAAAAATACAAAAATTAGCTGGGCATGGTGGTGCGCGCCTGTAATCCTAGCTACTCAGGAGGCTGAGGCAGGAGAATCACTCGAACCCAGGAGGCAGAGGTTGCAGTGAGCCAAGATCGTGCCACTGCACTCCAGCCTGGGTGATGGAGAGAGGCTCCATCTCAAAGAAACAAAAAACAAAAAACAGAAAACAGAAAGTCACTTTTGTATCCATTTTCTCTTTAACCCTTACAAAAGGCATGTATAGGCATGTGGGGTATTCTCGTTTTGCAGAGGAAGAAACATATGCTCAGTGAAATCAGAGATGTTAAGTGGTAACGTTGCTATCGAATCCACGTCTATATGATTCCCAAATCCTTGCATGGTAGGCAGGAGTCTGTGTCTTCTAAGATTTCCCTCCTCGCCATCCCCATGTACACATTGTATGTCTTCTAAGATTTCCCTCCTTGCCATCCCCATGTATACATTCTATATAATCCTTAGGAGTGTGAATTTGATTGCTTTTACTGCAATGATTACATGGCAGTAAATATTATATGGCACAGCAGATGTTAAGAGAGTATACAGGTAGGCCTGGTATAATCACATGAGACTTTTAAAACCAAAGAGTTCATTATGGCCAGTAGCAGTGGCAGAAGTCAGAGAGATTAAAAGAATGGGCAGGGCTTGCTGCAATGTTTTTACTTTGATGGAGGAGACGTGAGGAGCTGAGAGCAGTTCACAGCCAATGGCCAGGAAGGAAATGGGACCTTTGTCCTGCAACTGGAAGGAACTGAACCTGCCCACAAGAATGGGCTTAGGCAGGTCTTTCCCAGAGCCTCCAGACTAGAACTCATCCTGGCTGACACCTTGCTTCACCTTTGTGAGAGCCTGAACAGAGAACCCAGCCAGGCCATGCTGGACTCAAGCTACAGAACTGTGAGCTAATGAATGAATATAGTTGTTCACCTCTAAGTTTGTGGTGATGTGTTATGAAGCAATAGAAAACTAACACACCCCGCTTTTTTGGTGAGATCTTGGGACTTGAGACAAGTCTTTGAACTTTTCTGGTCTTAATTTTCACTTGAAAGAGGATTAGATGTGATCTTTAAGGTTCTTTCCAGCTCAGATGACTCTTAAGATTCTTAAAACAGTTTCTCATGAAAAGTAATCTGTATTTTAGGGCCATACTATGGATATGTTGGGAAGATAGAGTTTGTGACTCCTGATTCGAAGGCCATCAGCTCATCTGTGGAAAACTCAGGGAGCACATGGAGGGAATGAGGCTCTTCAACGTCCTGAGGCCCTGTGCTAGAGCTCGGAAGTACCACAGGAATAATGCAAGGTGCCTGCCCTTACACTCTGGGTAGGGAGGCTGAGCGTTGGTGTCCATATGAATAAGCAGTGACTACAAAGTAAAGTCCCAGAGGAGGGAGGGAGCCTTGGTTGAAGGATGTAAAGCTTGGGCTGGATTTTAAAGCTAAGTGGTTTGCCAGGCTATTGGTGCTGGAAGAGCCCAAATAGAGGTAGCAGCATAAAGGAAGGCATGGGGCATGAGTGAGACTGACCATGTCGGTTATACCTGCTGATTCTAAAGCCCAGGGCAGGCATTGAGTAAATGGGAACTGTTAGCAAATAGATTATTGCTGGAGTATTTGGAGTGGTGAAGCTGGAGAGAGGATTTTGTAAACAGGATACCTCTATGCTGAACACGTTGAGCATCACTCTGATATAACCTCGCTTATTTTATTTTATTTTATTTTATTTTATTTTATATATTTATGTATTTATTTTTTTGAGACTGAGTCTCACTGTGTCACCCAGGCTGGAGTGCAGTGGCGCCCTCTCAGCTGACTGCAACTTCCGCCTCCTGGGTTCAAGCAATTCTCCTGCCTTAGCCTCCCAAGTAGCTGGGACTACAGGCGCCTGCCACCAAGCCCAGCTAATTTTTGTATTTTTAGTAGAGACGGGATTTTACCACGTTGGCCAGGCTGGTCTCTAACTCCTGACCTCAAGCGATCTGCCCACCTTTGCCTCCCAAAGTGCTGGGATTACAGGCGTGAGCCACTGCGCCTGGCTCCTGCTAATTTTAAATCCATGTAATCAATATTTACTAATCCTTTAATCTAGTGCTTATCCCCCCTGAAGGATTGTTTTGTTGAGCTTTACTTTCTGTAGTTAAAATGATAAAAATCAATAAGAATATACTGAATATATTCTTCCCAATGACTTCAGAACTTAACCCTGCTCCCACCTGCCACCTAACACAGGATCCTGTTAGGCTCTCCTGAAGACTCACTTGTCCAAAATATAACCTTAATGTGAATGACAGAATCACAAGGCTGAAATAACAATTACTGGATTGCAAACTTCCTTTCATTTCTCAATATCACCTAAAACACTCAGCACGGTTTCCTGCACACAGCAGGTGCTCAATGTCTAATTAAATTTAATTGGAGATAAATTGAAATGAGCACACAAAAAAGGAGCAGGGATCCTATTCAGAGCTTCCTGATGGATTGTGTTCAGGCTTTTTGCACACACCAAACCCGAATGGCTGGAAAGCATGGAGCAGTTACAGCACACTTTGGGAGAATGCCACAGTTGACACCCCTGATACTGGAGAGAAGGCAGCTGCCGGGAGGAAATCCCCTCTTCACACTAGGTCCGAGCTGTTCTATGAGCCACCAGAGATTATTACCACTCAGTTATTATTACTGTAGTTGACTGCTCCATGAGCTGATGGTTAAATTACATTAACAATTATGGAAAATAGTGTGACACTAAAGAATTGTTAAGTAGTTCATATGCATTGCTAATCTCCCACCGTTATACAGAATAAAAGACCAGATAAGATAGACAGTTGGTAGCTGCAGGTTTATCTGCTTATTTTTGGTGGGAAGATGTTTTCCCCCTAAAATCTACCATTAATTTATTCATTGACCAAAGGTTTATTGAATACCCACTGTGACTTAAACACTGGGCTGGCCTCTAGGTTTGAACTGCCAAAAAGATCAACATGGTCCCTTGCCCTTATATGAAGCTTAAAATCTAGAAGTTAGAAACTTCAAGAGTGTAAAGTATTTTGATGGCTAAGAGCAAGATGCTCTGGGAGTGAGTGCACAGGGAACAAACCTAGTCCAGGGAGGTTAGGTTCTCTAAGGAAATAATATCTTAGGTGACAACTGAATATCAATGTGAGTTAACAGGGGGAGGGAGGGAGGAAAGGGTGGGAGAGATTTCAGGCCAAAGAAATAACCACATTCTTGTAAGTTAGCTCTTATTAAATTGAAAAATCAAGACAATATCTAAAAGAAAAAGGATATTCTAAGTGGAGAAGGCAAAAGTGAGATTTCAGACTTGGATCAACATCATTACTTTTCCTGAGAATTTTGCCCTCTTGTGGCAGTTAGATGTCAATGACCATACTGTGTCAACAGGTTTCCTTAGATTCCTGGTACTTTTTGAGCTGGAGGTCTTTGCTTTAGAAAAGGACTATTCCATTGGTTTCCAAGTTTTGTTCAGAGGGACACCACTGATTATCTGCTTCCCACATGCGCCCATATTTTGAAAGATTTCTGTCAAACAAAGATACACTGGTTTTTGTTTGTTTTTTGAGAGATGGTCTCACTCTGTCACCAGGCTGGAGTGCAGTGGCATGATCATGGCTCACTGCAGCCTCAACTTTCCAGGCTCAGGTGATCTTCTCACTTCAGCCTCCTGAGTAGCTGGGACTGCAGCACACGTCACCACGCCTGGCTAATTTTAAAAAAATCTTTTGTAGAGATGGGGTCTTGCTATATTGCTCAGCTGGTCTTGAACTCCTGAGCTCCAGCAATCCTCCCACCTCTGTCTGCCAAAGTGCTGGGATTACAGGCATGAACCACCAGGCCATGCCCGATACACTTCCTTTTCCTTTTTTTCTTTTTTTTTTCTCTAACTTGATTATCTTGGTTACATTATTAAGTTGATATAATTCTATATAAAAGCAAAGAAATTTGTTTTTGTGTTTTATTTGGCCTTGTAAACTCTAACTCTGCCTTAATAAAGCTATCTTGCCTCTCTATGGGATCATTTCCTCATCTGAAAATGGAAATGATAAAATAAATATAACAACATCTACTTTTAAGTAACTGTGAGGAAAAATGAGCTGTTAAGAGGGTACTTAGTAAATGTTTATTCCTTTTCTAGCGTTCTCATGGGCAAAAGTTTGGTTTTAGTAAGCTTACTAACCCCCATTCATATCGCTGAGCTCCCTACATCCAAAATTCAGGGATCCCAACCTTGGAGTTTAACCCCAATCTAGTTCAACCTTCTTATTTTATAGATGAAGAAACTAACAGCTAAGAGGAAGGAAGTGACCTCATTTCTGCCCTTGATCTTAATTTGTATATCAGCTTATTTACAGTCATTATTAAAAAACCGGTGAAAATAAGGGCTTAATTTGTATATCAGCTTATTTGCAGTCATTATTTTAAAAAAAAACAACAGTGAAAATAAGGGCCAGGGCCTCCCAGAAATAAAAAGAAGCCCACTGTAGCAGAAGAGTGAGCAAGAGGGAGAAGGCCGTGCAATTAGGTTGAACAGGTAGGCCAGGCTCAGACCACACAGGGCCTTCTGGGCAATTTTAACTATTTTTTTAGTCCCTGTTCTAGGGGCATGGGCATAAATAATGTCAATGTTATCAGTTGAAATTTGGAAACATCTGAACAACTGCATTTAAAATTTTTCATCCATATGTTTGTAATAGTCAAAAATCACAGGTTTAAAGTTGTAAACTATTGTGTAAGCTGACAACAAGAAATTAATCTGTTTCCAATGAAGATCAGAGCCTAAAACAATGGGCTTAAGTAGACAAAATAAATTTACATTGGATATGGAGGGCAATTCTTGACTAAATGTTATGTGATACTGGCCATGTTACTGAGGCTTCCCTATCCTGGAAAAGTATATCTAGGCAGCAATATTCTCAGATCGTTACGAATCTGAGGGCTTTAAAACCATGGTCCATGCAAGATGAAGATTTAAACCATCTAAAGAACTTTTAAAATATATTTCAGATACTGGAGTTCCAGTTTGATTTCCTTTTAAAAAAGTTCTGTGGAAAATGGGTGCAGAGTTTGAAAATAGCTGGATCTAGAGTATCTTTCATACTAGCTATTAGTCAGTAATGTGATTCTAAAACCTAATTTTGTCTTATATTTATCTTATATTTATCCATTTCAGATCTCTCTCCTGTGCTCCAGAACCCTATATTTAACAGTCATTAGACACCTCTACTTCTTATCCCACAGACTTAACCTTCTAAAACTTGATTTAGTCTTTTTCCTCCTAACTGCTCCTTCTAGCCAAGTGAATGTAACCACCACCATTTATCTGTTAGCCCAAACTGGAAACTGGGGAGCCACTTTTGATCTTTTCCTTTGTCTCCATGCTTACCAGCTATCTGTCTTATGGATTCCAACTCCTCAGAACCACTTGGATTAATTAACTAATTAACTCTTCTTCTCCACTTCTGTTACAGTTGCCCTCCCTAGATCCTCAACAGGGTTACTGCACCTGCTCCCTGAGTGATCTCTCTGTCTAGTCTAGACTGCTTCCAATCCATCTTCTATACTGCTCTCCACCAAGTGAGCTTTCTAAATACAAATCTGATCATGGCACTGCCTCTTTAAATGCTTTCATTGTTTCCCACGTCTGTGAAAAGTCCACACTCCTTAGGATGGTGTGCAAAGTGCTTCACCCTCTCTCTCTAGCATCCTTCCTCCCACTCCATTTCCCTTAATTTTTAAACCTAGCTATGCAAACTTCAGGCACTTTGTCAGATGTGCCAGGCCCTCTCTCACTGTTGCCATGCTGCTCTCTTGGCCCAGAATGTCCCTGCTTTCCCTTCCTCATCCTTCATGATTGAACTTAGTTATTAGTTCTTCCATGAAGCCTTCCCCCAACTTCTCTACCCCAGCCTGAGAAAGGTGCTCATACTGTGAAAAGGACTGTGTAATTGTATTTTGCAGTTTACAAAGTTCTTTTACATATATAATCATTTAATTCTTGTAAAAGGCTAGATTGGGTAGACTTGTATCCATTTTATAGATGACATACAGAATCATTTAATTCTTTTCCAAAGGCTAGATGGAGTAGATTAACATCCACTTTATAGGCAAGGCTGGGGGAATTGACATCCAAGGCCGGGTGACTGGTTAGTGACAGAGCTGGGTTATGGTCAGAGACTGTGGCCTCAGTCTTCTGACTTTGAATGCAGTGCCCTTTTTCGTCTAGCCTGCTGAAACAGAATCAGAGGAGAAAGCAGAGGGTGCGCCCTCCAGACTGTGGCAGGCTGCCACAGAAACAGAGAAATCATCCTGCCCCCTTCCACCTCCCCCGGTTCACTCTGATCTAGCCTAGCAGGAAATCTTTTCATGTAGCACAGCATTTCAGGCTGAGCAATGCATTTTTAAACTTTGAAAAATGTCATTTCCCCTGACATTTCTGGAAGTACTTCCAAAAATGAAAGCCAATTAACCAGCAACTTTGTTGATTAATTCATTACCTAATTAGGGCTGTGAGGACATTTTGAAACAGTCAGATGAAAGAGGTTGGATAAGAGCACTAAGAACAGAACCTTTTCCTGATGTTTCAGGCTCTGTGGCTTGGGGCCTGGGGAAAATTGTATATTCAGGACAGAAAATGAAGGGGAGGACTTTTCTCTGAGAACAGATTTTAGTGGTCTGATTGAGTTGGCAACATGAAAGCCTGTTGGGGCATAGAGACCGAGAAGAACTCACATCTCCCCCCAGATTTGCCCTGTGGGCTAAATTGTGCCCTCTCCCTACCCAATCCATATGGTGAAGACCTAACCCCTTATGGGACTGTATCGGAGTTGGGGCTTTTAGGAGGTAATTAAATGAGGTCATAAGGGTGGAGTCTTAATATGACAGGATTGATGGCTTTATAAGAAGAGGAAGAGAGAGACTGCTCACTCCCTCTCCTGGCCGGGCCTGGTGGCTCACACCTGTAATCCCAGAACTTTGAGAGGCCAAGGTGGTCGGGTCACCTGAGGTCAGGAGTTCGAGACCAGCCTGGCCAAAATGGCAAAATCCCGTCTCTACTAAAAATACAAAAATCAGCTGGGCATGGTGGCGGGCACCTGTAATCCCAGCTACTCAGGAGGCTGAGGCAGGAGAATCGCTTGAACCTAGGAGGCGGAGGTTGCAGTGAGCTGAGATCGCGCCACTGCACTCCAGCCTGAGCAACAGAGCGAGACTCTGTCAAAAAAAAAAAAAAAAAAAGGAAAGTCTATTCCATTTACCCGTACTTTTACCCTTTCAATTTTTTACTTTTCCTCCCTGATGTTCCAAAATTCTTCTTTTATTGTTTCCTTTCTGTCTCAAGAGCATCTTTTAGGGTAGATTTGCTATTGACAAATTCTCTTAGTTTTCCTTCAGATGATAATGTCTTGATTTCCCCTTCATTTCTAAAGGGTATTTTCACTGGATGTAGAATTCTGGTCTTACAGTTCCTTGAAACAATGCTGTGCTACTCCCTTCTGACCATGGTTTCTGAGGGGCAATTTGCTGCCATTTTTATTTTTTCTCCTATGGATAAGGTGGTACTTCTCTCTCACTATTTTTGAGATTTTTTTTTCTTTGTCTTTAGTTTTCAGGAGATTAACTGATATGTCTTGGCATAGATTCCATTAGGTTTATACTGTTAAGAGTTAGTCAGCTTCTTGAATCTGTTTTTATGTCTTTTGCTGAACTTCGGAAGTTTTCGACCATTATTTTGTTGAATACTTTTTTAAGCCCCACCTTGTCTCTCTTCTCTTTCTGCAACTCCAATGGCATAGTATTAGATTTTTTGGGGGTTATAGTTACATAGGACTCTGAGGCTGCAGTCATTTTTTTCCAGTCTGTTTTTTCTCTGTTTCTCAGAGATTGGGTAATTTCTCAGATTGGGTTATTTTTATTATCCTAACTTCAACTTCACTGATTGTTTACTCTGTTCTTCCCATTTTCCACTGAGCTCATCCATTGAGTTTTTCATTTGTACCTTTTAGTTCTAAAATGTTCACTTGATTCTTCTTTACGTCTTATATTACTTTGCTGAGATTTTATGTATTTTTGTTTTAAGTGCATCCATGTTTGCTCACTGAAGCATTTTTATGATAGTTGTTTTAAAATCCTCACCAGATAATTCCAACATTGTGTCCTCTCAGTGTTGGCTTCTGTTGATGGTCTTTTCTTATTCAAGTTGAGATTTTCCTGGTTCGTGGTTTGACTAGTGATTTTCTAGTGTGTTCTGAACATATTGAGTATTATGTTATGAGACCCAGATTCTTACTGAAATCCTTTGTTTCAGCAGGCCCCCTCTGGCACTGCACTAGTGGGAGAAGGAGTCCACTCTGTTGGTACCACCAAGTGGGGATGGAAGTACAGCTTCCCCCTCGGCTTCTGTTGACACCCCAGGGAGGCAGTTCCTTATTACTTCAGAACAGGGAGTTCATGCTCCCTGCTTCGCCTTCTCTGACATCATCCCAGTGGGAGAGAGGGGTCACCTTGTTACAGCCACGTTGGTAAAACTGGAAGTCTAGGCTCCGCACTAGCTCTTGGCCAGTGGGGGTGGGGCTGCAATGTTTTCTGTGGGGTTCGATTGGTGTTTTAATTTGTATTTTAGTTCTAAAATTTCTACTTGATTCTTCTTTAAAAGTTAGAGTCTAAATATTTTCTGTCTTTCTAGGCTTCCCCTTTCCTGTTCCTTTGGCTAGAGAGAAGAGGCTTTTTGGGGACCTCTTTTTGTCTATACCCATTAGTGTTTGTGGGCTGCCAGCCTGTTCAGCTCCAAGTCTGGGATATAGGAGGCAAAAAGAAAACCCAAGGAACCCATCTGTATGTTGTTCCTCAGGTCTCAAGGTCCCTAGCCAGTCTCCCTTTTTCTCCACCTTTCAGATTATTCTTTTGTTATGTATCTCCAGGGATTTTAGTTTTACTTGGTGGAGAAATAGGAAGAAGTGAGTCTATTGTATCTTGTCCAGAACCAGAAGTCCTTTTTGTCAACTTTTGAAGAAGATCTTAGAAAATACATTCCCATTATCCTAAAAAAGTCTTAATGGAGTAGACAGTTGCAGTAGCACTTCTGAGGTGGTTAGAAGCTGGTTCATTATAGGTATGATATTGTTAAATCCTTATAGCAACCCTTTGCGGCAGGGATTATGATACTCATTTAACATAAGTGAAAACTGAGTTTAAGGTTAAGGAAGGAGGGTGAAACCTGGTGTCCTTTGCAGTACATCATAAAGCCAAAAGATAAAGTTCCTTACCACCATCTTTTCCACTCTCTGAAAGCCACCATGCTTTGCACTTCACCAAGCAAAGTAAGCTGTCATGCTTGGGTTTTCCTCAGCTTCCTTTCCAGTTTACTTGCACCTCTCGTTTCTTCACTCCTAGAGAAAGAGGTGCCAGTCTTTCTCTCCCAAAATGTCTCTACTTGCTCCAAATCTCATTCCCCCTCTAGGACCTCACTTTCAAACCTTTTACCTCTGTCATATCTTTAATCTCTTCCTGTTGATTTTTTCCTCTTATGTTACAAAAATGATGAGGACCCTACCATCCCAAAAACATTGTTCTCTGACCCTTCCTTCCTGTAAGCCTGAGCGCCACCCCCTTCTGCCTGTCTGCTGAATCATTTGGCAAACACGGTCAGTGCTTTTGCACCCTTGCTTTGTGCCCACATTTAGGGGAGAAGACAGAAGGATTCGGTGCCTTCTTTGCTAGTGGGTGTCCTTCTCTTGACTTTTGTTTGTCTTTTTACATTTATTGCATTCAGATAACTAATTATTTATTCCTTAATGTGTCAGGTGCTGTTCTAATTTTTTTTTTTTTTGAGACTGAGTCTTGCTCTGTTGCCCAGGCTAGAGTGCAGTGGTGTGATCTCGGCTCACTGCAACCTGGGTCTCCCGGGTTCAAGCGATTCTCCTGCCTCAGCCTTCCGAGTAGCTGGGATTACAGGCACCTGCCATCACGACCTGATAATTTTTGTATTTTTAGTAGAGACGGGGTTTCACCATGTTGGCCAGGCTGGTCTCAAACTCCTGACCTCAAGTGATCTGCCTGCCTTGGCCTCCCAAAGTGCTGGGATTACAGGTATGAGCACTTTTGCACAAAAAGGACTTCTGGTTCTGGACAAGATACAATAGACTCACTTCTTCCTATTCCTCCACCAAGTAAAACTAAAATCCCTGGAGATATATAACAAAAGAATAATCTGAAAGGTGGAGAAAAAGGGAGACTGGCTAGGGACCTTGAGACCTGAGGAACAACATACAGATGGGTTCCTTGGGTTTTCTTTTTGCCTCCTATATCCCAGACTTGGAGCTGAACAGGCTGGCAGCCCACAAACACTAATGGGTATAGACAAAAAGAGGTCCCCAAAAAGCCTCTTCTCTCTAGCCAAAGGAACAGGAAAGGGGAAGCCTAGAAAGACAGAAAATATTTAGACTCTAACTTTTAAAGAAGAACCAAGTAGAAATTTTAGAACTAAAATACAAATTAAAACCTTCTACCTCTTGCATTTCAGAGGTAGATTCTAAATATGGTAGTTCAATGAGGATGGAATATAATGTTGAATTGGGAAAATTTTACCAGTATTATGCCAGTACTTGAGATTCTGAATTAAATGCTTAGCTGCAGCAATGGGGGGTGGCTCTAACATTTACTTGCCTGGCCAGCTAAAACCTGGGTCCAACAGTGAACTACAGTCAATAAAATCGAGATGCCAAGACCTCCCTGGCATAATCTACATTAGAAGGAATATAAGAGCTTCAAGAAGCAGGAATTACGGGTTACATCGTATGTGATCCACTGCTATGGGCTGAATAGTTGAATAGTGTCTCCCCCAACTCCACATTCATATGCTGAAGCCCTAACTCCAAATGTGACTGTATTTGGAGTAAGGAAGTAAGTGATATCATAAGGGTGGGACCCTGATCCAACATGATTAGTGTCCTGATAAGAGGAAGCACTAGAAAAATTACTGCCTCTCCACCTTGTGACGACACAGCAAGAAGGCAGCTGTCTATAAACCAGGAAGAGAGCCCTCTCCAGAAAGTGAATGGGCTGGCACCTCGATCTTAGACTTCCAGCCTCCTGAACTGTGAGGAATTAACTTCTGTTGTTGGAGCTACTCAGTCTATGGTATTGTATTATGTCAGCCCGAGCCGACTAAGACAACCACCTACTTATAACCGCTGTGTCTGGACTGTAGCTCTCTCTCATTTCAAACATTGACAGATTTCTATCCACATTTAATTTGCAGTAAATGGATTGAACTCTCACCTGTTGATATTTTCCCCTCTTGTTCTTTTGCTATCTGGGTTGATTAGTTTTGTAAATATCTACACCTTTATTTTAGTTGGGTTCTGGGAGGTAAGGAAGTTGAACATATATTTTCCATCTGCCATCTTTACCAAACCACAATTTTTGATACCGTAGGTTATTATTATTACAGAAACCACACTAGGTATTTAAACAGAGAGGAATTTATATGGGGTATTGGTTACAAATGAGTTGAATGTGCTGGAAGAGCCAAAAGGAAGGTGTGATATCCAGGAATCCAGAAGCTGCTCCCCACTCCTATGCTGCAGGTGCTGGGATGGGCCATGGGAGTTCACCAGGCCCCCTCCCACAGCTACCCAGCAACTACTTGGTATTTGAGCCACAAGCAGGAAGTGTATGTCTTCTTCAGTTCTGATCTCCTGCTGATGCCTTTTATTGTTAGAACCTGATGACTCCATCTGTCAATCTAGGCAATATAGATTTTGGATTCCCAGTTCCAGTAGTAGAGGACAAGGAAAAAAATGGATATGGGGCTAGGTTACAACAAAAATAGCTCATGTGGTCTACTCCTTTAGCAACTCAGCATTGCTACACACCTCACTACCTATATACAAAATTGTATACAACAAAAATAACAGAACATCATGCTTCTTCCAGTATGACGCAACCATTCTTGGTGGGGGAGTTGCTCTCATTCTCATCCCCCAAAGGGGAAACACAGAGTCATATAAGTCACCATAACGATGTTTGGGTATTAATTCCTTTTCTGATTCACTTAAAATCCCACCTGAACATTCTATGGCCCCAAAAGTAATGAAGATTACTACCAAAACCACTTAATAAATAATAAGAAAGAAGGAAGGAAAGTGCTTGCTTTACACACACCATAAAATGATGCTATATTTTACAGTTTTCATTTATGCAACTAGTCTTGAAGCTATGGTCAATATTTGTGATTTTCTTCCTTCACTACCCCCTCCTACATTCTCTTTGCTATTGGCTAGTACTTCAGCTGGTTGAGATCCTACTTAACCCAGTGGTGACCGAAACCTGCAACGTTGAAGGGTTTGAATTCTCAATGACCCTGCTTTTATTGAAAGGCCATAGTTTTCCATTAACATTCAAACATTAACTTTATTAAAGCATAACTTATATAAATAATATGCACTCATTTAGTATAGAGCTCTATAAGATTTGAAAAATGAACATAACTCAAGTAACCACCACTGTAAAATCAAATATAGAACACTTCCATCACTCCAGAGTCTCTCATGCCCTTTTGCAGTGATGCCTCACCTGAGTAACAGACAACTGCTGGTTTGCTTGTTAAAGTTTTTCATGTAAATAGAATGACACAGGATGTACTATCTTGGGCCTGGCTTCTCATACTCAGCAAAATGTTTTTGAGATGCATCTGTGTTGTTATGCATATAGTAGTTCATTCCTTTTTATTTCTGAGTAGTATACCATTGTAAAGATGTACCACCTGCTGGTGGACATTTGTGTGGTTTCTACTTTGGGGCATGTGCCAGTTATCAATTTATTGCTTCATAGCTGTGGATTTGCTCTAAGAGTACCTTTTCCATATTAGTGGCCTGGATTTCCCTTTTACAGTGAGCAAAATGTTAAGCATTGTCAGCAGAGGGCGCTAGAGAAACATTGCAGTAAGAAGGGGGCTCTTCTTGGTACTCCTGTGCTGCGTTCTGCCTTTTCTTGCTTTTGCACTTCCTCTGGTTACACCCAGTGGCACTGCACCCCAGCCATGCACCCAGAGTCTGTCGTCCCTTGCCAACCGTGCTGCCTTGGGTCAAGCCTAGAGGCCACTTTGCTTCAGTCCTCCCAACATGGACACCGTGCACCAGAGGCTGTGTGCTGTCCTGTCAGTGAGCAGGCAAGCTCAGAGGGCTATTTTGTGCTGCCCTGGGACAGTCAACCAGTGCTGGCCACGCAACCCAGCAAAATCCTGTGCCATCAAGTAAATAAGCTGCAACCACACCTCCAACAACAATGTCCAAATCCCATTCTTGGGGAAAAGGGGCCCTGTTCTTTCCTGTACATACCATATGCAAGATCATATATATCATTTTTTTTTCCTGTACCACAGTTCGTCTATCCAGCCCTAAGCTACTGGTTAGAGCTTTCTTTACATCTTTACAGTACTCACCGAATCACAGTTTAATAATTCTTTATACTCTACTTCCCTTGCTTACTGTACAGTGACTCCTCTCCTGAGTCATGGCCAACTGCTGGTTTTCCTGTTAAAGTTTGCTTGGTCCAAACTGATATAGAATTGGTTCTGAGACTGGTCTCAGGAAATAGACCTGTGAACATGGAGTCTGAGGATGGGTTGGGTCCTGCCCTCACGCTCATATGCAGTGCTGAGCTCCTTGCTACTGGGAAATGGGAGGCTAGTAACCCAGCAGCATCCCCGTGGTTGACTGTGAGCCAAGTGGCTGCTGTGTCTGACCATTATGACAGTAATGATAACTGTAAGGGCTGTGGTGTAGGATGAATTCTTTTGGGTACACTGAGCTCTTGCAGAGAGAAAATGAGAAGCTCAGGCCTGTTAACTTTCAATTCAAGCCATCTCTGACAACCAGAGAGCTTCCATGACAGCCCCTAAAAGTCTCTTATTTCTTATAGCTACAACACTGCTGAAAACCAAACACACAATTTAGTTATGCAAGTTTCTGAATTACAATGACAGTAAATTTACAGTCTTGCCATGTTTCTCACTTGAAAGTTAAGGTATTGATCAGGAAAGAATGGGATCTTGAAAGGTAGATTAGAGAAATCTGATTGGACCCAGATGAAACCAATAATATTGAACCCACAACTCATTTTGAGCCTCCCTCAACCTGGGACAGTTGCCTCAAAAAGGGATACTTATCCTTCTCAAGACTCACCACAGCCATTCCCTGTTGCCACTAGATCTATAAATCAGGTCAGATCTCAGCATGGTCTATGGGAATAGGTACACACTATGACCCAGGAGGACAGAGCCCAAACACTAAAATACTTTCTAGACTTCACTGATATATATCAGTAGAAACTTGGGGAACATCTGTGGAAATTGTTTCTAAGGGTGTTAGACTATGGAAGACAGCATATAACACCAGATAACCTGAGTTCATTGACAACGGTATACTTACTAGAGAGTTTGAATTTATTGTCTTACTGGAGGTGGCTCTAACAGCTTGCCTGGTTGAGTGACTGAAATGTGGGCTTAACACTGGCTTACATTAGGTGAGACTGAGATGCTAGTGCTTCCCTGGCATGATGTGAAGGAGGGAATCCAAAGGCTTAGGGAGATGAAAATGTTGGACTGGTCTTATGGTGTGTGACCTGCATACCTTCTCCTGAACTGTGTTCCACAGGAGGGCCCAGAAGACATCCCCCTCACTAAGACATTGGGAAATACATGAGAGTGAGGAGTACCTGGGTTGGGAAAAGTGCACTGTGGTAGGCCAGGTATGACTGTGGCAAATTCTTATTGAGATGGGCTCCCTGATTTCAATTGGAATGATGAGATTCTGGAGTAGAGGAGGACATGTGACAGCACTTAGCCATCAAAAACAAGATGGGGATATTTATCAAAAAAGGCAGCAGAAATGTACTAATAATCAGAATGCTTTGGCCTGCAGAACCCGTTGGTGGTGGCTCATTGATCTTGGTATGCCTAGGAATAAAATAGATGGGTCACCAACTAGAGTGTGGCCTGATACATAGGAAAGGAAAAACTCTAGATCTTTAGCCAAAAACCTGACTTGAGGGGCCATAGTGGAGAGTCATGGCCTCTTACCTAGTTTTCAAACTTGTTTCCAAACTTAGTTTCCTAAGTCAGTTCACAGACCTTGAAGCCCTTTATTGAAGGGGAGACTTGATTCCTTTGAGAAAAGACAGCCCTGCACTGTTGCTCCAGGTTCATACCATGCCTTTTCCTCCAAGCCTTCCCTAAAGAGGCCTATGGGCCATTTACTAAAGTGACTGTGCATTGGAGAACAAGAAATGCCCAGACCTTTTAGGGAAAGCTGGAAACTGACTCTGAATTGGTGCTAATTCCTAGGGCTTCAAAATGTTATTATGGTCAGCAAGTCAAAGTAGAGCCTTATGATGGTTAGATGGTAGATGGAGTCCTACGTCTCACTAACAGTGGACCAAATTAGTCCACAGACCCACCCTGCAGTTGTTTCCCAGCTCCTAAATGTAGAGAGATCTATACGTCAGGACAGATCTCAGCAAGATCAAAGGGAATAGGTACACACTACAGAGCAGACATACATGGAACAGACACACACGGCAACTGGCACATTCCCACATTGGTTCTCTGACCCATGCAGTGAAGATCACTATGGTAGGAAAGGCTAAGTGGTAGCACCTGGAACTTCCCTACCAGGATAGTAAACCAGAAGCAGTGCTGCATTCCTAGGAGAGCTGCAGAAGTAAATGCCACTATCAAAACCTTGAAACAAGCAGAGGTGGTGATAGCTATAATATCTCCCATTTAACTTACCAGTTTAGCCTGTGCAGAAGCCAGATGAACCTTGAAGAGTGGTCACGGATTGTCGTAAATGTAACCGATGGGAATTCCAATTTCAGCTGCTGTCTCAGATGTAACGCCTTTATTGGGGCAGGTCAACACAGCCTCTGACAGTTGGTATGCAGCTATTGACCTGGCTAATGTCTTTTCCTCCATACCAGTTTGTGAGGACAACCAGAAGTGGTTTGCTGTTACCCAACAGGGCCAATAGTATGCCTTTACGGTGTTGCCACAGGCTACATTAGTTCTGCTGCTGTCTGCCATAATATAGTCTAAGTGATCTTGATTGTCTTGACATTCCATGAAATATCACACTGGCTCACTCTACTGATGACATTATGCTGATGGATCTAATCAATAAGAAGTAGCAAGTACTTTAGATGCCTTAGTAAGATGTATGTAAACCAGAGGGTGGTAGATATACCCCACAAAAATTCAGGTGGTGAGAGGGGCCTGTCACCTCAGATAAATTTCTGGGGATTCAATAGTCAGAAGCACGTTGGGATATCCTCTCTCTGGTATGTGACAAATTGCTGCACCTTGAACCAGCTAGCAGACACACACAAAGATAAGGCACCACGATAGTTTTACGTAAACTTGACTGGGGTACCCAGATATTTAGTTAAACATTATTCCGAGTGTGTCTATGACAGTGTTTCTGGATGAGATTCACTTTTGAATTGTTAGACTCAGTAAAGCAGATAGCCCTCCCAATGTGGGTGGGCCACATCCAATCCATTTGAGGCCTGAATAGAACAAAAACCTGGGTAAGAAAATAATTCGTTCTCTCTGGCTGTCTTTGAGTTGGAACATTGGTCTCCTGCCTTCAGACAGACTTGAACTAGAACATACACCATCAACTCTCCTGGTTCTCAGGCCTTCAGACTTCAACTGGAACTCCACCACCAGCTCTCCTGGGTCTCCATCTTGCAGAGGGAAAATCATGTGACTGCTCAGCTTCTATAATAGTGTGAGCCAATTCCTTATAATAAATCTGTCTGTCTATCTATATATCTATCATATCTATCTTATTGGTTCTATTTCTCTGGAGAACTTTGACTAATATAGGCACTGCATTTGTTAGGTCTTTGGGGATTTGGGGAGGTGATAAATATCACATTTAAGTGTGCTATTTTGACCTGTCTACACAATCACATGAAAATCTTTCAGTTTCAAGTGGGGCCCAGAACAAGAGAAGGCTCTGCAGCAAGTTCAGGCTGCAGGGCAAGCTGCTGTACCACTTGGTCCTGTGATCCAGCAGATCCTGTGATAGTTGAAGTATCAGTGCCAAATAGAATTGCTTTGTGGAGCCTCTGGCAAGCACCAGTAGAACAGTACAGTAGACAGTGAAGACCTCTAGGATTCTGGAGTCAGTGAAGACCTGAAGGATCCTGGAGTAAATCTATTATTCCGTTTTTGAGAAAGTGCTTCTGATTTGCTACTGGGCCTCCGTAGAGACTGAATACTTAACCATGGAACATAAGGTAACCATGTAACCTGAACTTTCCATCATGAATTTGATGTTGTCTGATCTACCTAGTCATAAGACTTAGTGTACAGAGCAGCATTCTATTATTGAATGGAAATGGCATATAAGAAACCCAACTCAGGTAGTTCTGGAAAGTACAAGTAAGTGGCATGAACAGATGACTCAGACTCCTTCAATCTCAACTTCTAGGGACTCAAAATGCATTTTCTTCTATTGCATTGTCTTCTGTCCCTTAACACATGTCTTCGGCCTCCCATAATGTTTCTCACAACCAGTTAACCAAGAAAGAAGAATTCGAGCCTGGTTTACTACCTACAGAGTAATTTTTGCACCCCACTAAAGAGTGATCATGAAGGACAACTGATAGGCTTTGAATGTTTGTCCCCTCCAAATCTCATGTCAAAATGTGAATCCCAGTGTCGGAGATGGGTGATAATTAGATTATTGGGGTGGATTCCTCATGAATGGTTTAGCCCCATTCCCTTGGTGATAAGTGAGTTCTTGCTCAGTTAGTTCACACTAGGTCTGGTTGTTTAAAACAGTCTAGGACCTCCCCCTTCTCTCTCTTGCTTCCACTCTCACCATATGACATGCTGGCTTCCCATCACCTTCCGCCATGATTATAAGCTCCCTGAGGCCCTCACCAGAGCAGATGCCAGCACCATGCTTCCTGTACAGCCCGCAGAACTGTGAAATGGTTAAACTTCTTTAATTTGTAAATTACCCAGCCTCAAGTAGTCCTTCATAGCGATTCAAGAACATACTAACACAACATTGTGATGGGAAATTGTCCCAGTAGGCAGAACTTTGAGCAGTGATTTTGGTTATGAGAGGGGGAAAGAGATGGCTAGAAGTACAAATCTAAACTGATTCATGGTAAGTAATGGTTTGCTTGAGTGGTCAGGCACTTGCAAAGAACAGGACTGGAGGATTGGCAATAAAGAAATCGAGGGAAAAGGTATGTGGACAGACCTCTTTGATCAGGCACAGAATGTGAAGATATATTTGTGTGCCATGTGAATGACCACCAAAAGGGACATTCACTGCAGAGGAGGCTCCTAACCAAGTGAAAAAATAACTTGTTCTGTAGATGTCAGTCAGCCTCTTTCCCAAACCACCTCAGTGCTTGCTCAATGGCCCATAAACAAGTTGTCATGGTGGCCAGGTGGAGATAATGTATGGACTCAACAACACAAACTTTCCCTACGAAGACTGACCTGGCTGATACTACTACTGTTGAGTGCTTAATCTGCCAACAGAAGGAACAACATTGAGCCCTGATAAGGCTCCATAGCCGCCTGGTGGTAGGTTAATTACATTAAGCCTCTCTTATATGAAGGGGCAGAATTTGGTCTCACTGGAATAGACACATATTCTGGAATAGATTTTCTTTCCTCATCCATAATGTCAATGCCACCATCCATAAACTCACAGAATACTTTATTCCCTATCAAGACCTCCCTCACAACATTGTGTCTGATCAGTGAACTAATTTCATAGCAAAGAAAATGTGGCAGTGAGCGCATACCCATGAAATTAACTGGTCCTGCCAATACTCCATCACCCAGAAGCAGTTCTTCTAATTGAAATGTGGGATGGCTTGTTGAAGACTCACTTATAATGCCAGTTTGGAAACAGCACCCCAAAAGGAAGGGGTACTGTTTTGCAGGATGCAGTAAATCAGACACTGTTATATGGTCCTGTCACCTCCATGGCCAGAACACATGGATCTGGGTATCAAGAGGTGGAAACGGGAGTGGCTCCTTCCACTATCAGGGCAAATAAAACAATCATTCACAGATTGTTTGCTTACTGTCTAATTTTAAACTTTGCTGTGCTGGAGCTCTTAGTCCACAAGAAGGGAATGCTTCCATTAGGGGCCACAATAATGATTCCATTAAACTGGAAGATGAGACCGCCGCTGCGCCATTTTGATCTGTTTATGCCACTGAATCAATAGGCAGAAAGGGGTGAATCTACTCACAAGAGTGATTGATTCCGATCATTTTACAAAGTGGTGGTTATGAAGGGGAAATGGGGTTACTCCTGCACAATAAAGACAAGGAGAACCAGGTCTGGAACCCAGGAGATTTTCCGGGGGCTCCTCTCCATACATCCATGCCCAGTCATGAAGTTCATGGAAAACCACAGCAACTAAAAGAAGGGGCAGGACAATTGAAGACACAGGCCCTTTGGGAATAAAGGCCTGGGTCACTGCACAAGGTAAATATTGCAGAGATGTTGCACTTCTTATTGAGGAAAAGGAAAATATGCAATGGGTAATTGAAGAAGGAAGCCATAGATATCAGCTACAACCTCATGACCAATTATAGAAATGGAAATGTGGTAGCTTTGGATATTTTCTCTCTGCTTATTAAATGCATGTGTTTATTTATACATACTAACCATTTTTTCACTCTCCTCCTATTTTTTAAATATTTAAGTTGCTAGAAGTTAACTTTGCATTTTAGTCTTTAGGTAGTAGAATATTCAGTGGAACTTAAATGAAATTGAGGAGTAATTAATATAACTGGCAGTGGATACAATGACTTTTGAGAATGAGTCTTCTCATTTGGGGTAAGGATGAGAACTTCACTTGTAAGAAGGATGGTTGTATTTTGTTAAGAAGTGTGAAGTTCTTTTGTTGTTGTACAGGAGTTCAAATGTATATAAAGAGTACATATGAAAAATAAGTAGCCATAGAAGTGGATGGTGGCAATGACTAATTTATTACCTCTCAGTTCAGATTCACCCTCTGATATCTGCTGTGCAATAATGGCCTAGATTCTATAAGCATTTATCTTTCATGGTGAACATGGTGTTAATTAAATTTCGTGAGCAGAGGATGCTGGAAGGACACTGCAGGAGGAAGGGGGCTTCTCTTTCTGATGGTGGTGTGCTATGTTTTGCTCTTTCTTGTTCTTGAAATATGGTCTCAGCAGTGTGTGTGGGGGTGGGCAGGGAGATCCACTGGTGTTTGTCCCAGCCATCGACTCAGAGTATTCATTCCCTTAGCAACCTCACAGCCCTGGCTAGGCCCAGTGAAAACCTCTGCTTGCACTTCCTGACATGGACACTGGCATGTTCTAGGCGTTGTGCCCACAGTGATGCCCTGATCCCTCTGCACATCTGCCCACCAGCATCAGCTTGCCTGTGCCCCAGAGGGTTGTTGTCAGCTGCCCAGGAACTATGGACCAGCTCCGGCCAAGGCAACCAATCAAAATTCCTCCTCATCCAGCAGGCTGTGATCACCCCTTCTCCAACAAAGATCCAAATCCTAGGCTTAGGAAGAATCCCCCCTTCCAAGTTTAATCCTTTTTCGAGCATTCTCCTTCAGCTCTAGGATCATATAACTATATCATAAGTTACTCTGTTATCATGGTTTAGTAATTCTTTATGTTAAACTTCTGTATAAAAATTACTGTGTGGTTTCTGTCTCTTGATTGCACATAACTGATACAGGGCTACTATGAAGAACACTGCTATGAACATTCATGTAAAAGTCTTTGTGTGGACATATGTTTTCATTTCTCTTGGGTAATTATCTAGAAGTGGAATTGATGGGTCATATGTTAATGTATGTTTATCTTTCTAAGAAGCAGCCAAATTGTTTTCCGAAGTGGCTGTCCTGTTTTGCATTCCTACCAGCAGTGTATGAGCACCCTTGTTACTCTGCATCCTCTCCAACACTTCACATTGCCAGTATTTTAAGTTTTGGACACTCTGGTGTGTAATGGCATTTCATTGTAGTTTCAAGTTGAATTTCGCTGGTATTGAGTGTCTTTTTATATACATATTGTACATGTATATATTCTCTTCTGTCAAGTATCTGTTTCAATCTTTTTAAATTGCATTGTTAAACTTATTAATGACTTGTAAGAGTTCTTTATATATTGGGTCAAGCCCTTGAAATGGACTCCCTGTGGCAAAAAGAGACCCAGAAAATGTTAAAACCAGATTCTACAGCTTTGGCCAGGCAGGAGGTCAGTGACCCCTCAACACTCCCCTACCTTGCCAACTGCCGCAAGATTTTCTTTCCCGTAATTAAACAGAAACCAGTTCCTGAGAAACAATGTTTGGAAGATTTCCCCACCAACCTTGACAGACCGCTTGACATCGTAGCTGACCTCCCCTCTCTTATTATGGTCTTGCCTTTACAACTGACCAGCCTTACAAAGCATTCCTTCCTGGTAGATGACCACCAACCAGAGCCTGGTTCTGACCAGTCCACAGAGGCTGTGCATGGGATGCCTTTGTGTCCTGTCTTTCACCTCTTGACATAAACAGCCAAATTTTACTTCATTTTAATGTTAAATCTCTACCCCAAAGTGAACATGGAATGTATTTAACATATATGTTTACTCACTGAACATGCATTTAGCTCCTCTCATAAATATTCATAGATTCTCCTATAACCTGCGAAATACGTATATATCGCCAACCCTATCAGGCATAAATCCCAGTCTCTCCTCTTCATCTTTGAAACGTATGCTTTTGGTTTGGGCTAGGATCTTTGTTTCTCAATCTGCAGGTTATAATCTTTTATAGGATATAAAGCTCTCCTTTTTCTTCCTCCACAAATTTCGGTCTCAGAAATGTTATATATATATATAATATATAATTTATATATTATATATAATTTATATATTATATATATTTATATATAATATATATACACCAAATAGTTTCTCCCTGCCTATGACTTATCTTTTCATTTTCTTTTGAAAAGCTGAAGTTTTCATTTTGACGAGGGTTAATTTGATGAAGTTTAATTTATTTTCTTTCATGGTTTATGCTGTTTGTCTTAAATCTAAGAAATCTTTGCCTGACCTAAGGTCAAAAATATTTTATTTTTTTGCTTTCTCCTAGAACGAAGATCTTCAAACTACAGCCCCCAGTTTGGTATACAAAGTTTTACTGGAACACCACCTATTTTTGTAAACAAGGCTTTAATGGAACATAGCCGCACCCAGTTGTTTGTGTATTATCTGTGACTGTTTGGTGCTACAATGGCAGAGTTGAGCAGCTGCAATAGAGATCTTTTGGCCTGCAAAGCATACAATATTTACTATTTGTTTCTTTAAAGAAAAAAAATTGTAACCCCTGTTCTAGAAGTACTATAGCTTTAGCTCTTACCTTTAGAACTACCCTCCATTCAGAGTCATTTTTTGTGTATGATGTGAAGTAAAATTTGAGATTTGCTTTTTCCTATATGAATACCTCTTTATTCTATACCTTTCCCCCATTGACTTGATATATACATCTGGATTCTCAATTCAGTTCTATTGGTCTATATGTCTATCCCTGTGCCAGTAACACACTGTCTTTATCATTGTAACTTTATGCTGGCTCTTCATTTCAGGTAATATTCATTTTTTCAAAAGGGTTTTTGTTATTCTACGTCCGTTGCCTTTCATTATGTTTTAGAATCAGCTTGTCAATTTCCACATTAACCTTGTTGGGACTTTTATTGAGAACATATTAAGTCTATAGATCAATTTAGCACAAATTGACAACTTGACAGTGTTGAGTCTTGTCTTAGTCCATTAATGTGTGTATTAAAAAATACCTGAGACTGGGTAATTTTTAAAAAACCAGAATTTACTTCTCACAGATCTGGAGGCTGGATGTCCAAGATCAAGGTGCCAGCAGGCTTGGTGTCTGGTGAGGGTTGCTGTCCCTGCTTCCAAGATAGTATTGAATGCTGTGTCCTCTGGAGGAGAAGGGACAGGAGGGCAAACCCCTGTGTCTTCACATGATGGAAAGACAGAAGAGAACAAACTACTCTCTGAAGTCCTTTTATGAGATTTCTAATTCCACCCATGAGGCTCTGCCTTCATGACTTAATCACCTCCCCCTTTTACTTATTAATATGGTGAATTACATTGATTTTCAAATATTAAAACAATCTTGCATTCCTGGGATAAACCTCACATGGTCATGATATGTTTTAGTTTTTCTCTATGGATGGATTCAAATTGCTAAAATTTTATTAGAGATTTTTTGGCCTAATAAACATGTATCTGTAATTTTCTTATAATGCCTCTGTTTAATTTTGGTATCAAAGTAATGCTGGTGTTGGGACTCAGAAAACAATACTCCAAATGAAGCCCTCAAAACAGCCTCAAAAGCAAAAGTTTTTCTCTAACTCTGTCCTGCCCTCCTATTTCTCAGTCCCATTCTCCCCCAAGGCTAACTATAGAAACTAGAATCTCTCTTCCCCAAGGCAGGTCCTGAAAACCAGAATGCCTTTTCCCCAAAGCCAGCCATGAAACATAAAAATATTGCTCTAACATTCCCTCTGCCTTTCTGTGTAAAAATTGGCCATAAAGAAATAATCTGACCTTGTTTGACTGTAGGTCCTAAGACCCCCATTCCAGAGAGGTTCGTGCCTCACACCCCAAAGAAAAAAATGCATACTCAGAGAGGCCAAGAAAAATCTAGACAGATAGGCCTTGCTGGGTTTTCCCACTCAGTCTATTAGCAGTAGATTATACCATTTTAGTCCAATTCTATTTTACATGGCTGTCCCTACTTTGTTAAACCTAAACACAAAAATGGACAATTTCCCCTGCATCTTTGGGCCTTCATTCTAAAGGTTTATGTGTATACACATTAAATAAATGTGTATGCCTTTTCTCTAATTAACCTGCCTTTTGTGGGTTAATTTTTCAGCGAAACTTCAGAAGGAAAAAGGGAATTTTTCCATTGGCTCTGAAACTCTAATGCTGTGAACAGAATGATCAAAGCTCTGCTCTTCTGGAAGCCACAGTTAAGGGAATCCAGGACCTGAGCAGCTGGCAGAGGAGTAAGAATTTCTTACCAGCCAGGCTCTGACCTCTCTCTCTATGCAATCTGGTCAAGTGGATAGTAAAAATCAGCTTCCTTTGCAAAACTTTTCATTAATGGGATAAAAGGATTTGTGTGTGACTAATCTCGGTGTATTGACTCTGGTGTACTTTTTGGTATTTTGTGGTCATATTGTTTGATCCCTTTATGCCTCCAAATCATCTTTTTCCCTTTGTCTTTGTCTTCCTGTGTTGTTGTGTCTTAAAGAGAGGTACCAGAGGGGTTTCCCTCTCATCTTGTCTTATTTCCTCAAGAGTTTCAATTGTGATCAAGTGGGAGCACTCTCTCGGTCTCTGCCACCCAGTGGGGGAAGGGGCATGATTTTTGGGTCATGTCAGGCAGCCAGTCTAAAAATCCCTAGAAACCTTAGACTTTTTGTTCCAAATGTGCCAAGCTCTTGGGAGAATTTGTCTATCTTAGCCTCTTTCTGGGAGTGGTGGGGTGCCACGGAGGCGGATCTTTGAGATTGCTTCTTCTCTGAAGAGGCTATTGGATTTAGCTGCTATTGGAATAAGCATGCCATCGGAAATTCTAATTGTCAGTGATCAGAAGATGGATCTTTTAAATGAGACTCCTAAATTTAAAAAATATATATTTTAGAGATTTATTATTGTAAACAATTGATGGGAAGATCAATTTTTAAAAAGACAGGTAATAGTGTCATGGCTAACCTTAAAAATTCTCTTTACTAAATTAAAGAACAAAAATCTGACTTAAAACAAAGTTAAAAATCCTACACTCAAACTGCCTGCTTTAGAATCCCTGCAAGGTTAGCAATAAAAGCCACTTCTCCTTGTGACCTAAGTTAACATTCTATGCTTTCATTGCCACTTCTTGGGTTCTAGATATAAGATCATATCATCAGCAAACAAGAATAATTTGACTTCCTCTTTTCCAACTTGGATGCTTTTTATTTCTTTTTCTTGCCTAATTGCTCTAGCTAGGACCTCTAGTACTGTGTTGAATAGGAGTGGTGAAAGTGGACATCTTTGTCTTGTTCCAGTTCTTAGAAGAAATGCTTTCAACTTTTCCCCATTCAGTATGTTGTTAGCTTGGGGTTTGTCATATATGGCCTTTGTTATTTTGAGGTATGTTCTTTCCAAGTCTACTTGTTAAAGATTTTTATCATGAAGGGATGTTGAATTTTATCAAATTTTTTCCTGTATCTATTGAAATCATCATATGGTTTTTGTCCTTATTCTGTTTATGCAATGTATCACAATTATTGATTTTGCATATGTTGAACCATCCTTGCATCACTGGTATAAAACCCACTTGATCTTGGTGTATTATCTTTTTTATGTGGTGTTGAATTCAGTTTGCTAATATTTTGTTGAGGACTTTTGCATCTGTGTTCATCAAGGATATTGGTCTGTAGTTCTGTAGTGTTCTTTTTTGTTGTGTCCTTGTTTGGTTTTAGTATCAAGGTGATACTGCCCTCATCAAATGAGTTATGGAGAATTCCCTCCTCCTGGATTCTTTTGAAATAATTTCAGGAGATTGATATTAGTTCTTCTTTATACGTTTGGTAGAACTTGGCTGTGAATCCATCTGGTCCTGTACTTTTCTTTATTGAAAGATTTTTTATTACTGATTTAATCTCACTACTTGTTATTGGTCTTTTCAGGTTTTCTAGGTTTTCTATCTCTTCCTGGTTCAATCTTGAGAGGTTATATGTTTCCAGGAATTTATTCATTTCCTCTAGTTTGTGAGCATATAGTTGTTTGTAATAGTCTCTGATGATTTTTTTTTTTTCGGGAGACCAGAGTCTTATTATTACTCAAATCTCAAATTAGTCTCCCTGAGCATTCAGGGATCAGTTTTTAAGGACAACTTAGTGGGTGGGGAAAGCCAGTGAGCCAGAAGTGCTGATTGGTCAGGTCAGAGATGAAATCATAGGGAGTTGACTCTTCTTGTGCAGAGTCAGTTCCTGGGTGGGGGCCACAAGATCAGATGAGCCAGTTTATTGATCTGGGTGGTGCCAGTTGATCCATCATCTGCAGAGTCTGCGAAATATTTTAAACACTGATCTTAGGAGCAGTCTAGGGAAGGTCAGAATCTTGTAACCTCCAGCTGCATGACTCCTAAACCATAACTTCTAATTTTGTGGCTAATTTGTTAGTCCTACAAAGGCAGTCTAATCCCTAGGCAAAAGGGGGATTTGCCTTGGGAAAGGCCTGTTATCG
Organism: Gorilla gorilla gorilla; assembly: GCF_029281585.2. Classification (NCBI taxonomy): domain Eukaryota; kingdom Metazoa; phylum Chordata; class Mammalia; order Primates; family Hominidae; genus Gorilla; species Gorilla gorilla. The sequence continues at coordinate 90,458,328 of NC_073237.2, read as the reverse complement.
TCTTTGTTTTAAACTATAAACTCAATTCCTCCTAAAGTTAGTTCAGCCTATGCCCAGGAATAAACAAGGATGGCTTGGAGGTTAGAAGCAAGATGGAGTTGGTTAGATCAGATCTCTTTCACTGCCTTGGTTACAATTTTGCAATGGAGGTTTCAATCCCTCCATTTGGGTTTTATAACACCTTAATCTTAACGTGTTGGCTAAAGAAGATGGAAAAAGGACGAAATCTGCTGTAACTTCTTCCTGCTGACCGGGGTGTAGTAAGGGTAGGTGTTGATACAAAGCTGAGAGGAGTGGAACTGCTTTGCAACTGTCTGAGCATACTCATGCAGGCCAGGCTGGGGTTCCAAGGCTTGCATGATAAAGGTGTTAGTGTTGTCATCTGATGATCTTTTATATTTCTGTGTTACCAGTTATAATATATCTTTTTGTCATTTCTGATTTTGTTTGTTTGGGTCTTCTCTCTTGGTTAGTTTAGCTAGTGGTTTATCAATTACGTTTATCTTTTCAAAGAACCAAATTTGCTTCATTGATCCTTTGTATTTTCTTTAGTCTCTATCTCATTTAGTTACGCTTTGTTCTTTCTTTCCTTCTGCTAATTTAGGGTTTGGTTTGTTCTTCCTTTTTTAGTTCTTTGAGGTGCATCATTAGATTGTTAATTTATAATCTTTCTACTTTTTTGATGTAGGCATTTAATGCTATAAATTTCCCTCCTAGCACTGTTTTGCTGTTATCTCAAAGGTTTTGGTATATTGTGTTTCCATTTTCATTTATTTCAAGAAACGTTTTGATTTTCATCTTAATTTCTTCATTAACCTCATGGTCATTCAGAAGCATGTTTTTTATGTATAATTTTTATGTGTTTGTAGTTTCCAAAGTTCCTCTTGGTATTGATTTCTAGTTTTATTCTACTGTGGTCTGAGAAGATAATTGATATGATTTTGATTTTTAAAAATTTATTGAGACTTTTTTGTGGCCTAATCTATGGTCTATCTTGGAGAATGTTCCATGTGCTGATGAAAAGAATGTATACTCTGCAGTTGTTGGCTTAGAATATTCTGTAAATATGTTAGGTTCATTTAGTCTAAAGTTCAGGTTTAGTCCAAAGGCTTTTTGTTGATTCCCTGCATAGATAATCTGTCTGCTGGGGTGTTGAAGTCCACTACTATTTCTGTATTATGGTCTATCTTTCTCTCTTTAAGTCTAGTAATATTTGTTTTATGAATCTAGTGTTCCAGTGTTGGGTACGTATATATTTAGAATTGTTATTTCCTCTTGCTGAATTGATTTTTTTTTTTTTAAGACAGAGTCTTGCTCTTATCACCCAGGCTGGAGTGTAGTGGCATGATCTCAGCTCACTGCAGCCTCTGCTTCTCAGGTTCAAGTGATTCTTGTGCCTCAACCTCCTGAGGATTACAGGTGTGCATCACCACACCTGGCTAATGTTTGCATTTTAGTAGAGATGGGGTTTCACCATGTTGGCCAGGATGGTCTCGAACTCCTGACCTCAGGTGATACACACACCTCGGCCTCACAAAATGCTGGGATTACAGGCATGAGCCACTGTGCCTAGCTGAATTGATTTATCATTATAGAATTTTTTTTTTTTTGCTGCCTTTGACTTATCTGTTGTTTTATCTGTTGTAAATATAGCTGTTTTATCTGTTGTAAATGTAGCTACTGCTGCTCATTTTTGGTTTCTGTTTGTGTGGAATATCTTTTCTCCTTTACTTTCAACCTATATGTGTCTTTACAGATAAGGTGAATTTTGGGTTTCTTGTAAGCACCATATAGTTGAGCCACTTTTAAAAATCCATTCATCCAGTCTGTCTTTTAAGTGGAGACTTTAATTCATTTACATTCAAGGTTATTTTTGGTATGTGAGGTTTTGTTTCTGTTATGTTGTTGTTTTCTAAATTTTTGTTTTTTTCTTTTTCTCTTACTGTTTGTCATTGTGGTTTGGGGGAATGCTGTAGTGGTGCCATTTGATTATTTTCTCTTCCTCCTTTGTGTGATTGCTTTACCAGTCAGTTTTATACTTCCGTGTGTTTTCATCATGGTAAATAATATCTTTTCACTTCCATGTTTAGGGCTCCCTTGAGCATTTCTTGTAGGTCCAGTCTATTGGTGATGAATTCCCTCAGCGTTTGCATGTCTGGGAAAGACTTTATTTCTTCTTCATTTATGAAGGTTAATCTTGCTGGACGTAGTATTCTTGACAATGGGGTTTTTTTTTTCTTTAGGACTTAGAATATATTATGTCATTCTCTTCTGACCTGTAAGGTTTCTGCTGAGAAGTCTGCTGTTAGTTTGATGGGGTTTCCTTTGTAATGACTAGATGCTTTTCTCTTGCTGTTTTTAGAATTCACTCTTTCACTTTGTTTTAGACTGTCTGATTATAATGTGCCTTGGTGAAGACATTTTCGTGTTATATTTATTTGGGGGTTACTGAGCCTCGTATATCTGAATATCTAAATCTCTTGCCATATTTGGGAAGTTTTCATCTACTATTTTGTTAAATATGTTTTCTAAACCTTTTGATCTCTCTTCGTGTTAGAAACAAAATGCTTGTTCCTTGGTGCTGCAAAGACTTAGCACTCGAACATAAATTTAAGTTTTTCAACAAGGCAATTTTTACTTCTATTGAAGGGTGCAGCTCATGGATGGAGTAATGGCAAGAGCACGCCTGGACAAGGGAGGGGAAGGGGTTCTGATTCCTGATGCAGGTAGCCCCTACTGCTGTGTCATTCCCCTATTGGCTAGGGTTGGACCGCACAGTCTAAGCTAATTCTGATTGGCTGTTTTAAAGAGAGCAGGGCTACGAGCTGGAGTAGCGGGGTGGATAATTTGGCAGGAAGGGTGGTTACAGAACAGGGGACTCAGGATGATTAAGGTCAGAGGAGGTGACCAGGGGTGACTCAGGACGGAGCAGGTGACTGGGGTGACTCAGATCAAAGCAGGTGACCAGGGGAACAGATGTGAACTACTGATTAGAACTGGTGGGAAAGTTGTTTACTGAAACTGGAGGCAAAGAGAACCAAGAAGTTAAACTTTAAAATGGAGAATCAAAGAATAAGAGAGCTGAACATACTGATATACTGATTCTTTGAAGAGAAATTTGGAGTTACTATATCTAACATTTGCCTTAGGAGATACCAATAATTCATAAATTCTATTGCTTTATATTGTCCAAAATATTTTGAAGACTTTGTTCCCTTTTATTCTTTTCTCTTTATTTTTGTCTGACTGGATTATTTCAAGAGACGTTTCTTTAAGTTCTGAAATTCTTTCTTCTATTTAACCTAATCTATCGTTGAAGCTTTCAAATGTATTTTGTATTTCCTGCAATGAATTCTCCAGTTGCAGAATATCTAGTGTCTTTAAAAAAATCCATCTCCTTGGTAAATAGATATCTTATTCATATCATAAATTGTTCTGGATTCTTTGTATTGGTTTTTCAATTTTCTTTTGCATCTGATTGAGCTTCTTTAAAATCAATATTTTGAATTCCTTATCTGGGATTTCAAGAATTTCTTTTTGTTTAAGATCTATTGCTGGATACTTATTGTGTTTTTTTGGGGCTGTCGTATTTCCTTGCTTTTTCATGTTTCGTGTGTCTTTATACTGATACCTCTTTGTGCCTCAGGGTAGTGTATGCTGGCATCTGCATTGGCAGTTTCTGAAAACTTTTGTTTTGGATATTTTATCTGGTTTTCTGGTTTTTTTTTTTTTTTGATAGCTGACAGCAATTCCCATAGCATTTACTCTGTTATGGACAGAAGTGGAGACATCCATTGAGTTCTTAATTTGAGTTATTATAGTTTTCAATTCTAGAATTTTCATTTGATTATTTTTAATAGTTACCAGTTCTCTAAAAAAATTAAGCAGTTTCTTATTTGATGTATTGATGATATGATATATGAAACATAATTATTTTAAAGTACATGTCTGGTAATTCCAATATCCGGCCCTTCTATGCGTCTGTCTTTGGTCTTACTTTTTTCTCTCAAATTTTGGTCAGTTCTTGTCTTTTTGTATGCCAGCCTAACTTTGATTGAGTGTCAGACTGTGGTTTAAAAATCACAGAGGGAACGTCTCAAAAGACGTTGGATTCTGTCTCATACAGAGAGGATTTGTCTTTGCTTCTGGCAGGAAGTTAATGAGAGGCAGATCACCTTAATCAAACAAAAGGCTGAGCTGATTTAAAGCTGGCTTTGGTCCTTGTAAGAGCTGATATTCTTCCTGTTTGCCTACCTGAGAGCCTGGATGTTTGACAGGGCCTTTTCTGTTTGGCTGACTTTGCATGACAATTATTGTCCCCTAGGCCAATGCCACCACCTACAATCTTGCTCAGCTTCTAGGCCTCTCAGCTACAACAGCATTTGTTACTGGCAAATGTCTTGAGGAGAAAATATACCAGTTATCAAGCTCCCCTCTCTGGGCTTGCTGTCTCTCTGCAATGCTGTCAAAAATATATTTATTTATATTTTGTCCAGCTTTCCTAGTTGTTCTTGGTGTTAATTTGAAACAAGCTAGTCCACCATTGCAGGAAATAAAGCTCAGTCTTAATTTCTTTTTAGTAATACGTATTTTCAAAATTTCAACTTTTATTTCAGATTCAGGGGGCACATGTGCAAATTTGTTACAGGGTATGTTATGTGAGGCTGAGTTTTGGGGTATGATTGAATCCATCACCCAATTAGTGAACATAGAACCCAGTAGGTAGTTTTTCAACCCTTGCTCCCTCCCCACCTCCCCCTTTCTTATAATCCTGTGTCTATTGTTCCCATCTTTATGTCCATGTGTACCTAATATTTAGCTCCCACTTATAAGTGAGAACATGCAGTATTTGGTTTTCTGTTTCTGCATTAATTTGCTTAGGATAGTGGCCTTCAGCTGCACCCGTGTTGCGGCATGATTTCATTCCTTCTTATGGCTGTGTAGTATTCTATCCTGTATATGTATCACATTTTCTTTATCCAATCTGCCATTGATGGGCCCTAGGTTAATTCCATGCCCTTGTTTTTATTACAAATAGTGCTACAATGAACATATGAGTACATGTGTCTTTTTGGTAGAATGGTTTATTTTACTTTGGGTATATACCCAGTAATGGGATTGCTAAGTCAGATAAGAGTTTTATTTTTAGTTTTTTTAAGGAATCTTCAAACTGCTTTCCACAGTAGCTGAACTAATTTACATTTTCCTCAACAGTGTATATGCATTCCCTTTTCTTCATAGCCTCATCAACATAATATCTTTTGGCTTTTTAATAGTAGCCATTCTGACTGGTTTGAGATAATATCTCACTGTGGTTTTGATTTGCATTTCTCTGATGATTAGTGATGTTGAGCATTTTTTTTCTTATGTTTGTTGGCTGCTTGTATGTCTTCTTTTGAGAAATGTCTGTTTCCTTTGCTCACTTTTTAATGGGGCTATTGTTTTTTGCTTGTTTGTGTATATTCCTTATAGATTCTTGATATGAGACCGTTGTCTGACGCATAGTTTGTGAATATTTTCTCTCATGCTGTAGGTTGTCAGTTTACTAAATTGATAATTTCTTTTGCCATGCAGAAGCTCTTTAGTTTAATTAGGTCTCATTTGTCTATTTTTGTTTTTGTTGCAAATGCTTTTGAGAACTTAGTCATAAATTATGTCCCAAGGCCAATGTCTAGAAGGGTATTTCCTAGGTTTTCTTATAGGATTTTAATCTTTTTATGTATTACATTTAGGCATTTTATCCATCCTGAGTTAATTTTTGTATGTGATGGCATGTAGGTGTTCTATTTTTATTCTTCTGCATGTAGTAAGCCAGTTATTCCAGCACCATTTATTAAATAGGGAGTCCTTTCTTCATTGCTTATTTTTGTCAACTTTGTCAAAGATCAGTTGGTTTTAAGGGTTCAGTTTTATTTCTGGGTTCCTATTCTGTTCTGCTGGTTTATGTGTCTGGTTTTTTGTACCAGTACCATGCTGTTTTGGTTACTGTAGCCTTGTAGGATACTTCGAAGTTGGGTAATATGATGCCTCTCACTTCATTCTTTTGGCTTAGGATTGCTTTGGCTATTCAGGCTCTGTTTTAGTACCATATGAATTTTAGAGTAGTTTTTTTCTAATTCTGTGAAAAAATGGAAAAAATGATATTGGTAGTTTGATAGGAATAACATTGAATCTGTAGATTGCTTTGGCTTTATGGACATTTTAGTGATATTGATTCTCCCAATCCATGAGCATGGAATGTTCTTTCATTTGTTTGTGTCACCTGTGATTTCTTTTAGCAGTGTTTTGTAGTTCTACTTGTATAGGTCTTTCACCTCCTTGGTAAGATATATTCCTGGATATATTAGTTCATTTTCATGCTGCTGATAAAGACATACCTGAAACTGGGAACAAAAAGAGGTTTAATTGGATTTAGAGTTCCACATGGCTGGGGAGGCCTAAAAATCATGGTGGGAAGTGAAAGGCACTTCTTACATGGCAGTGGCAAGAGCAAAATGAGCCAGAAGCAAAAGCAGAAACCCCTGATAAACCCATTAGATCTCATGAGACTTTTTCACTGTCATGAGAATAACACGGGAAAGACCAGCCCCCATGATTCAATTACCTCCCCCTGGGTTCCTCCCACAACACATGTGAATTCTGGGAGATACAGTTCAAGTTGAGATTTGGATGGGGACACAGACAAACCATATCACTAGATATTTTATTTTTTGTGGCTAGCATAAATGGAATTGCATTCTTAATTTGACTCTCAGCTTGAACATATTGGTGTACTGAAATGCTACTGATCTTTGAATATTGATTTTGTATCCTGAAACTTTACTAAAGTTATTTATTAGGTCTTGGAGCATTTTGATGGAGTCTTTAGGGTTTTCTAGGCATAGTGTTATTTCACCAGCAAAGAGACGTCATTTGACTTCTTTTCCTATTTGGATGCCTCTTATTTCTTTCTTTTGTTGATTTCTCTGGCTAGGACTTCCAGTACTATATTGAATAGGGGTGGTGAGAGTGGGCATTCTTGTCTTTTTCCAGTTCTTAAGAGGAATGCTTCCAGCTTTTGCCCATTTAATATGATGTTGGCTGTAGGTTTGTCATAGATGGCTCTTACTATCTTGAGGTATGTTCCTTCAATGCCTAGTTTATTGAGGGTTTTATCATGAAGGGATACTGGGATTTATTGAAAGCTTTTTCTTCATCTGTTGAGATGATGATATGGTTTTTGTTTTTAATTCTGTTTATGTGGTGAATCACATTTATTGATTTGTGTATGTTGAACTAACCTTGCATCCCGGGAATAAAGTCTACTTGGTCATGATGAATTAACTTTTTGATATGCTACTGGATTCAGTTTTCTAGTATTTTGTTGAGGATTTTTGTGCCTATGTTCATCAGAGATATTGGACTGTAGTTTTTGTTTATTGTGTCTTTGCCAACTTTTGGTATCAAGATGACGCCAGTTTCATAGAATGAGTTAGGGAGGAATCCCTCTGTATTAGTCTGTTCTCGCATTGCTGTAAAGAAATACCTGAGACTGGGTAATTTATAAAGAAAAGAGGTTTAATTGGATCATGGTTCTGCAGTTTGTACAGGAAGTATAGTGGCTTCTGCTTCTGGGGAGGCCTCAAAAAGCTTCCAATCATGGCGGAAGACAAATAGGGAATGAAGCACTCCACATGGCCAGAGCAGTAGGAAGAGAAGAAAGGGGAGGTGCCACACACTTTTAAACAACCAGATATCACGAGAACTCCCTCACTCTTGTGACCACAGCACCAAGGGGGGATGATGTTAAACCATGAGAAACTGCCCCCATGATCTAATCACCTCCCACCAGGCTCTACCACCAGCGTTGGGGATTACATTTAAACATGAAATTTGGGTAGGGATACAGATCCAAACCATATTACCCTCCTTCTTGATTTTTTGGAAAAGTTTCAGTTGGATTGGTACCAGCTGTTCTTTGTACATGTGGTAGAATTTGTCTGTGAATTCACCTGGTGCAGGGCTCTTTTTGTTGGTAGGTCTTTTATTACTGATTCCATCTGGGAACTCATTATTGGTCTGTTCAGGGTTTCAATTTCTTGCTGATTTAATCTTGGGAGGTTGTATGTTGCCAGGAATTTATCAATTTTCTTTTAGTAATATTTTTTGTGCTGGAGATGGCAAAGGTATACCCCATAATGAAATACATGCAACCAAAATCTTCCCTGTATTCAAGGCTAACTTTAAATTTTTGAACATCAAGACCTCAAACAAGGAACAGACCTGTGCCTAAATAACTATAGTATACACACCCTTCAATAAAGCAGATGAAAATCTGAATCCTTAGTTCAGAATCCCTGAACTAAGAAGATTTCAGGCAGAAGAAATTTCCCACCATGATACATGCAAATACCTTATCGGAAAAGGGCATGTTCACCTCTGATACCACACCTACAGTGTTTAAACCTCACAGCAACTCCACGAAATAAGTTTCATCAGTAATGCCATTTTACAGAAGAGGAAACTGAGGCATAGAGAAGTGAGGTGGAATACTTTGCTTGAAATCACCAAAACAACAAAGTAGCATTGCAGAAATTTTATAGCCAAACTAGTCTGAGTTTGACACTACCACTCATTAATGATATAATCACGTATTAGTTTCCGGTGGCTGCTGTAATGATCTGCCACAAACTGGGCAGCTTAGAACCACAGAGTTTATTCTTTTACAACTCTGGAGGCCAGAAGTCTGAAATGAAAGCACCAGCAGGGCTGCGCCCCTTCTGCAGGGTCCAGGGCAGGATGGATCCCACTCTTTCTCCTTAGCTCCTGGTGGCTGCTGGCACCCCTGGGCACGACCTGGCTTGCAGCTTCATAACTCCATTGTCACATGGCGTTCGCCCCGTGTGTCTCTCCTCATGTGGCACTTTTCTTTCCGATAAGGATACCATTCATATTGGATTAGAGCCCACCCGAATGTCCTCATCTTAACTTGATTACATCTGTAAGACCCTATTTCCAAATAAGGTCATATTCACAGCTACTAGGAGTTAAGACATCAGCCTATCTTTAGAGCAGATATGATTCAGCCCATATCAAGCACCACAGAGCCTTGATAATACGACTCCCCTCCCTAAATCTCACATCACTCATCTACGTTCACAGTCCCTTGGGGCACCTCCTGTGCCAGACCAGACCCCACAGCCAGCCAAGTGCAGTCCCTGCCTCCATGAGGTTTTGGTCAAATGGGAGGATGCACATTAAATGAGTAACGCTCAAGGAAATGTGCACATGCAGACTGTGGTGCATGCTGTGAAGGAATACACATGGGACAGAAAACCTGCCCTTAGGACTGGGGTCTAGAAAGCCTGCCCTGAGGAACTCACACTCCAGCTGAGATAGGGAGGCCCTGCCAAGGGAGAAATGCAGGCAGGAGGGGAGAGCAGATGCGCATCCTCAGGAAGGGAAAGAGCTGCCGACTAGAGAGCAAGAAGGGGCCTGCATGGCCGGAGCTTGGGGACAAGAGGAGGGGTGCTGCAGGGGAGGCAGCTGGGCCTGCGGCCAGTAGGAGAGAATGCTCTTGGAAGCTAGAAGAGGCTTTTAAACTTGGAGCAACAGGATGCAGACCAGGATTTAGGGAAATGGGATGTGGAGCAGAGTGGAGACGAGAGTAAGTGGGCTGTTGTGGAGGCTGCAGGAGTTCAGGGAAAGGTGGACCGGGACAGCAGAGTGAGTATGGGGGCCAGGAGGGAGTTTGAGGTGACAGCCACATAGGTTGTAAGGGGGCTTAACAGAAGGAGCAGCCTGCAGGTCACTGGGAATCCCGAGGAAGCACTTGGTCAGTGGTCACCCCTTGTTCTAGATCTGATGCCAATGAGCTGGGGGCCTCGGCCAAGGGACTGCACCTAATGGGGCTGAGTTCCACTGACTGTCACACCACTTTGCATCGGGCCTGGCATTGGGGGAGCCCTTGTACCTGCTGCACCCACTTGCCCTCCGTACCATCACCAGATGGCCTCCAGAGTGCTGTTATCTGTGTGCACAGTGGGGAGGGCCTGGGGTCCACCTGAGCCCTTGCCCTAGTGCTGCACGAATGAAATATTCCTCCTTATTCCTGGAGGCCAGTGCTTTCCAGACTTGGCTGACTATAAATGTCACTCTAGCTACTTGTGGAAAATGCAGACTCCCTGGGTCCCCCCCTGGATGTTCTGAGTGGAAGATTTGGGAATCCATATATCCAGCCAGCATCCTAAGGGTTCTTACGAGAAGGCCTTCTCGTAGCCTGAGATGGCCTCACTGCTGCACAAAGTGATATCCCTTGGTGAAACTCACTGTGGCCAAAGCCGGGTGATCATCTGTGTGGCTGGTTGATTTGTGTCTTTTCAGCTGACGGTACCCCAGAGAAGCAGCACCACCCTGCCTCACTTGTGTGTCCTGGTGACTGCAGATGAGCTCATGAGAGCACCAATGAATGAATGGCTTCCCAATGAAGCATGTCCCTCAGAGCAGAGTAAGGAAGAGAGGTGGTGACAATGGGCTCAGGACCAGGAGAGGGTGAGCTGGGAGGGTGCTGTCAGGAACAATGTTGTAAATATCAGGACCTGGAGAAGACTTAAAGCAACATTGCTCAGGCTTGCATCATGCACTGTTTGGCACATATGGGGCAGAGAAGCTCTGGGATAGAGCTGAATGCTCTGGGGCATGGGGTTCCCCCTGTCTGGGTTGGGGCAGGGAGCATGGGAGCAGCTTAAGGTGAGTACATACTAGAAGGAGGAGGAGAAATTTTCCAGGCGAAGGCATGCAGGATGGGCATTGCCCTGGCCCAGGGAATAGTCTGGACAAAAGTTCAGAGGAGGGAAGGAAGGAGCATGACAGTTAGAAACTTCAGCTTGCTCGATGGTAGGACTGGGACCCCTGCCACCCACAATTTTTCTTTTTGCCTTTTATTATGCAAATTTTCAAACAGAGAAAAGTGAAAAGAATAGTACCATGAACAGTCATCTCTACCTAGGTTTAATAATTGTTAATAGTTTGCTTTTTCTCTTTTTCTATTTTGCAGAGCCATCTTAAATTAATTATGGACATTGAAACCCTTCACTTTTAAACATAACCCCAATTATCACAGCTTAAAAAATTAGCAGTAAAACCTGAAGAGCACTCCTACCTGGTTCTTTTGGTTAAGGCCTGGCAGGAAGCAGATGGTGTGCTGGAGCCAGGCCATCAGGGAGAGAAGAGTAAAGGACAATTGACAAGGATGGACAATTAGGGAAATAGCTGTCACCAGCTATGGGCTTGCAGGGCAAGAGAAAAAGTTGGCTGGAATTCAGAGAAGCAGCTGGATGGAGCCTGCCAGCCGCCTGCCTGGAGCAGTGGCTTTTGGTGGAGGCACAAAATCCACCTGAGCACCTGCAAGTGCAAGAGAAATAAACCCCCATCCTCTCCCTCTCCCAGGGGCTGCCCTCCTCCAGGTGCACCCATCAGCCAACCCACTGGAAACAAGGCTTCTGCTAACTAAGGTTGAACAATGGTGCCAACATCTCAGTGGCTTCCAGCAGCATCTGTTCATTCTTTCCCTGCTTCCATGTTGGCTGTGGATTGGGCAGTCCTCTTGTCTGGGACACACCAAGACCCACACCTCGGGTCTTAAAGCTTCTGTTAGGAAGTGGTGCCCGTCAATTACACTCATGTCCCACTGGCCAAAGCAACACACACAACCCAGCCGGCTGTCAGCAGGACCAGAGGTAAGACCCTTTCTCATGGCAATAGGTAGGGTTGTAAATTCTGAGTGTGAGGAGAAATGAATATTTGGAAAAATACAATTTGTTCAGCTGGGAGCCTGATGATGTATTTTATAGAGGTCAGCTCCAGGGCGCAGAGCAGGAGGAAGGAGGAGAGTGGGTCTGGTGGAGAAGAAGGAGATCCAGTGTAGTGATTCAAGCTCAGCTTCCCTCGTTGCATTTGTTAAAGCCAGTCTCCAGTTAGGGACCATGCATTGTGTTTAGCTATTATTTCTCTGTGGCCTTTCAGTCTAAAACAGGGCACACCTTTTTCATGCCACTGACTTGTAGAAGAAATGGGGCTGGGTTCCTTGGAGAATGTCACCTATTCTAGCTTTGTCTGATGGTTCTCACCTCTCTACAACTGGAAGAAGTGGGTCAGAGCAGCTCGATTTGCATGGAGAAGCAGACAGGAAATGATGGGAACATTCTCAGCTCCTGTCTTCCCCTGACTCACCTGGTGCAGGTTACACCTGAGATCCCCTCAGCCTGGAATGAAGTCCAGTGGTAGGGATGGCCAGCCGTCCACCAGCACTGGGCTTCCCCTGCCCCAGCAGGAGGTGGTTGCTGGGCGGCAGCTGCCCAGCCCCTTCACATCCACGTTTGGCCGCATGGCTACAAGTGGATAATGGAATGGGAGAAGTAATACATCTTGCTTTTGCAGTGAGGTGCTCTTTCCATCCTTTCTCTCCCCTCTGTACCAGTTTCCTAGGGCCACCATAACAAGTATCACAGATTGGCAGTGGTGGGGAGCTTAAACAACAGACATTTATTGTCTCACAGTTCTGGGGGACAGAGCCTAAGGTCGAAGTGTTGGCAGGGTTGGTTTCTCCTATGGCCTCTCTCATTGACTTGCAGATGGTATCTTCTCCCTGTGTCCTCACATGGTCATCCCTCTGTGCAAGTGTCCTCATCTCCTCTTCTGATAAGGACACTGGCCATTTTGCACTGGGGCCTGCCCTAAAGGCCTCATATTATCCTATTCAACCCTGTAAAGGCCCTATCTCCAAATATAGTCTCATTCTGAGGTGCTTGGAGTTAGGGTTTTGTCATGAATTTTGGGGGAATACTATTCAGCTCATCACAGCCTCCTACCACCTAGACACAGAGGACTCTGAGGGCCCAGAGGATGGAGGTACTTACTGCAAGATGGAACCAGCCTGAATTCCTAAGTCACTACATGGTGAAAACCCTGCACAGATCAGCAGCATCCATATCAGACAAGCACATAAATGAAACATAAACTGCTATCGGGTTTGTTAAAGCACGTAGCAATACTCTAGCCATTAGAAATAAATTGCTGACTAAGCAGGGGATGTAGGATCAGACACAGGAGGGGAAAGACACTGTCCAGGAAATACGATAACAGGCTGAGGAACAAAGCAGTGATTCTGGGCCTCGAGTCAGGTCTTTGCTAGAGGACATCGATCCTAGGATGATAAGATTCCCAGTTAAAAGGAACCCAGGGGACCTCTACTGGTGCCTTGCCAGGGCTGTCAGAGCACCCGGAGCTTACAGGGAATGTCGCTGGTGCTGCTGGTGACTCACCCAATAATGCCAGGGCTGGCAGGGGCCTTGAGAACTCTTGAATCCAGCCTTCCTGTCACAGACAGGGAAACTGAGGCTCCACCGTGAAGCAGCTTTGCTAATGCCACAAAGCTGCAAAGTGGCATTCGGGGCTCTAGGGCTTGTGTGGCCCTGAATTTTCCTTGTGTGGGAGGAGACCAGTAATGTGTATCTGTGGCAATGATGACACAGGGTCATGGGGACTGAGCTCATCGTGGCAGTGGAGGCAGGCATCGCCAGGCACCATTCACACACAAGGAGCCTGAGCCCACCAAGGGAACACTGTGCACTAAGCACCAGCTTTTGCACCCAGGGCTGCTCCTGGGGCTCCCACTGGCCCAGGCCTGATGGTTTCTGGCCCACGTGGCTTCTCCCCAGGCATCCATGGGTTTTGTGTCCCAAATCATCTAAAGTTACCCCTGTCGGCATGAAGACTGTTGAGTTTTCTTTTTGGGGGGATAAAGCTTTCCAACATGTGTTTCCTTCTAAGAACCAAATGCAGAGTGAGTTTTTCCTCATGACTCAAGATCGTGTGGGCCTCTGCATTTTTACCACTCAGGTCCAGAGGCGCAGGGGCGGGGCACTGGGCAGAGCCAGGGTCAGACCCTGGTGCCAGGGAAGATCATTCTGGTTAGCACGGACAATTGCACCCACAGTAGCATCTGGCAGATCTGACAGTCCACGTGGACCTCTATCCCATCCTCCCTTCGGTGCATTGCAAAATTTTTTAATAATAATTATGAAATGACATGAGTAACAATCATAATCATAATAATGGCAAGAAAGGAACTGGAATGGTAAACTTTTACTGAACTTCATGCCAGTAAAATAATTAAATAAATAATACTATTAGAGAAGGAATAGAAAAAAGCCTAATGGATTAGTCCTTTCAATGTACAATCATGTACTCTCTAAAGAGGGAAAGCCTTCAACCCATATATTGGTCTGTTATGGTCTAGTAACAAATAAAAATTAAACAAGCAGCAGAGTTTTAAAAGAAATGGCTGAGCTCAGTGGCTCATGCCTGTAATCCCAGCACTTTGGGAGGCCAAGGCAGGCAGATCACCTGAGGTCTGGAGTTCAAGACCAGCCTGACCAACGTGGCAAAACACCGTCTCTATTAAAAATACAAAAATTAGCCAGGCATGGTGGTGGGCACTTGTAATTCCAGCTACTCGGGAGGCTGAGGCAGGAGAGTCGTTTGAACCTGGGAGGCGGAGGTTGCAGTGAGCCGAGATCACACCACTGCACTCCAGCCTGGGTGACAGAGCAAGATTGTGTCTCAAAAAAATAAATAAATAAAACAATTATACATTTCAATTTCAAAATTTCAAATTCAGTAAAATATTTCATGTACAAAACAATTTGTACTCATGAGCAAATCTATTACATCTGTAATTGGGACTGTTTCACTGTTTGTTTTGGGGGATTATTCTTGTCCATTTAAAAAATCTTTTTGTTTTGAATATAGATTGACAGGAAGTTGCACAGGTGACAGAGAGAGGTCCATATACCTTTCACCACCCCCCCCCCCCCCCCCCCGCCGCCCCGTGGCCTCATCGGGGCATGCTGGGTTAATTAGCTATTGTTAATCGAAATTGAAAGCAGGAGGTTGGCTTTGGTACTGTGTGTTGTTCTATGCCATTTTATCACATGCAGATTTGTGCAACCACCACTGAGTTCAAGATTCAGAACTGGAGCCAATGTTGGGGTTCTGCCAGCTGCTAAGTATGTCTTAGTTTGCCAATTATGCATTCTGGCACTGGAAAAATGACCACAGGATAAGCCTGGGAACCCACTGAACCCACTGTAAGTCAGACCTGAGCTAAAACTCCATTAATTACCTGACCTCCATAAGCCTTTACTTTAACTGGAGGACCACAATGATATTTTGGGTTCCCTGGTATCAACATCAGCTAAGAGCCAATGTCCAGTAGTCCCTGAAATGTCTGATAATTTCCCTTTCCCCAGTGCAACGGTAAAAGGCCAGAGGTCTCCTTGGGGAAGGATGGGAGAAAGATTCACAGCATAAATTGTTGGCAATGTAGTGGGGTCCTTCCTCAAGGGGACCCGGCCTCCCCTTCATTCAAGGGGTTCTGGGTCTGTAAACTGGCTCAAATCTGGGAATTGATTGAGGGGCCATGATTCTCTGTTTTTATAATTCAGATTAGTCTTTTGTCAATTTGATCAAGAAGTTTTCTGCTTATATAAAGCAGGAATTCAGTAGGCTTTCTATCAATTTCACCTCTAAAAACACCATGATTAATTAGCCAATACCAGAGTTCTATATGATTCAGACTATTGTGATTGCTGCTTTGCCTCTTCTGTCCATTACAGTAGCTATGCCCACCTTGCCTTTGACGGTTGAGTGCTGCCACTTGGCCCCTGCCACCTTGGGATCCAATTATTCCCACTGTATTTAAATTTTGTTGTTGAGTGACTGTGTTTCCCACTGTTAGATCTGACATACAGAAAACAGCAATTAAAGGGCTCTTCAAAGGTGCAGGTGCTGGCCTCACAAATCTATTTTGCAAGGCATCAGTCAAGTGTATATCTTCTGGACCCTCATAGCTGGGATGATTAGGTCTAAAGTGACTAATCCAGTCCATCATCTCAACCTCCCTAAGCCTTTGGATCCCTTCCTCTACATTAAACCAAGGGAGATCAGGCATTTCTAGCTCACTCACAGTGGGCTATCTTTTAATCCATATTTCAGCTAACCAAGCAAATAAACTATTAGAACCTTTTTTAACTCCCCAAGCTGCAACATTAAATGCAGAGTGATATGGTTTGGCTGTGCCCCCACGCTAATCTCAACTTGAATTTTATCTCTCAGAATTCCCATGTGTTGTGGGAGGGACCCGTTGGGAGGTAATTGAATCATGGGGGCCGGTCTTTCCCATGCTATTCTCATGATAGTGAATAAGTCTCACAAGATCTGATGGGTTTATCAGGGGTTTCCGCTTTTGCTTCTTCCTCATTTTTCTCTTGCTGCTGCCATGTAAGAAGTGCCTTCCACCTTCTGCCATGATTCTGAGGCCTCCCCAGCCATGTGGAACTGTAAGTTCAATTAAACCTCTTTTTGTTCCCAGTTTCATGTATGTCTTTACCAGCAGAGTGGAAACAGACTAATACAGTAAATTGGTACCAGAAGTAGGGTGTTGCTGAAATGATACCCAAAAATGTGGAAGTGACTTTGGAACTGGGTAATAGGCAGAGATTGGAACAGTTTGGAGGGCTCAGAAGAAGACAGGAAAATGTGGGAAACTCTGGAACTTCCTAGAGACTTGTTGAATGGCTTTGCCTAAAATGATGTTAGCGATATGGACAATGAAATCCAGGCTGAGGTGGTCTCATATGGAGATGAGGAACTTGTTGGGAACTGGAGCAAAGGTGACTCTTGTTATGTTTTAGCAAAGAGACTGGTGACATTTTGCCCCTGTCCTAGAGATTTGTGGAACTTTGAATTTGAGAGAGATGATTTAGGGTACCTGGTGGAAGAAATTTCTAAGCAGCAAAGCATTCAAGAGGTGACTTGGGTGTTGTTAAAGGCATTCAGTTTTATAAGGGAAGCAGAGCATAAAAGTTTGGAAAATTTGCAGCCTGACTATGTGATAGAAAAGAAAAATCCATTTTCTGGGGGAGAAATTCAAGCTCGCTGCAGAAATTTGCATAAGCAGCAAGGAGCCAAATGTTAATTCCCAAGACCATGAGGAAAATGTCTCCAGGCCATATCAGAGAACTTCATGGCAGCCCCTCCCATCACAGGTGTGGAGGCCCAGGATAAAAAAGTGGTTTTGTGGATGGGTCCAGGGTCCCCATGCTGTGTGCAACCTAGGGACTTGGTGTCCTGTGTCCCAGCCACTCCAGTAGTTGTTGAAAGGAGCCAACGTACAGCCCAGGCTGTGGGTTCAGAGGATGGAAGCCCTAAGCCTTGGCAGCTTCCATTATGTTCCTTGGCAGTGTTGAGCCTGCAGGTGCACAAAAGTCAAGAATTGAGGTTTGGGAACCTCCACCTAGATTCTAGAAGATGTATAGAAACACGTGGATGCCCAGGCAAAAGTTTGCTGCAGGGGCGGAGCCCTCATGGAGAACCTCTGCTAGGGCAGTGTGGAAGGGAAATGTGGAGTTGGAGTCCCCACACAGAGTCCCTACTGTTGCACTGCCTAGTGGAGCTATGAGAAGAGGGCCACCGTCCTCCAGACCCCAGAATGGTAGATTCACTGCCCTGTGCACCTGGAAAAGCCACAGACACTCAATGCCTGCCCATGAAAGCAGCCAGGAGGGAGACTGTACCCTGCAAAGCCACAGGGGCGGAGCTGCCCAAGACCATGGGATCCCACCTCTTGCATCAGCGTGACCTGGATGTGAGGCCTGGAGTCAAAGGAGATCATTTTGGAGCTTTAAAATTTGACTGCCCCACTGGATTTTGGACTTGCATGGGCCCTGTAGCCCCTTTGTTTTGGCCAATTTTTCCCATTTGGAATGGCTGTATTTACCCAATACCTGTACCCCCATTGTATCTAGGAAGTAACTAGCTTGCTTTTGATTTCACAGGCTCATAGGTGGAAGGGACTTGTTTTGTCTCAGATGAGATGTTGGACTGTGGACTTTTGAGTTAATGCTGAAATGAGTTAAGACTTTGGGGGACTGTTGGGAAGGCATGGATGGTTTTGGAATGTGAGGACATGAGATTTGGGAGGGATCAGGGTGGAGTGATATGGTTTGGCTGTGCCCCCACCCAAATCTCAACTTGAGTTTTATCTCCCAAAATTCCCATGTGTTGTGGGAGGGACCCAGTAGGAGGTAATTGAATCATGGGGGCCAGTCTTTCCTGTGCTATTCTCGTGTTAGTGAATAAGTCTCATGAAATCTGATGGGTTTATCAGGGGTTTCTGCTTTTGCTTCTTCCTCATTTTTCTTTTGCTGCTGCCATGTAAGAAGTGCCTTCTACTGCCCACTATGATTTTGAGGCTTTCCTAGCCATGTGGAACTGTAAGTTCAATTAGACCTCTTTTTGTTCCCAGTTTTGTGTATGTCTTTATCAGCAGCATGAAAACAGACTAATACACCGAGTCCCTACTTAGTGGGCCCAAATCAACAAATTCAGCCTGATCCAACTCTGTGTTCTTTCCACTATTATCCCACACCCTTAATACCCATCCCCATGCCTGTTCTCCAGATTTCTGTTTATATAAATTAGAAAACCAAGCAGTTCTTTTTGAGTGCAGCATACCTCCTTATGGGTCACACTCTAAATCTCACCTCTAGGGGCCTGCCAGGACTTTAGTCTAGTTATAGGTCTGGAAGCAAACAGGGATGTTGGGGGTGGCTCCCGAGGAGAATCAACATTATCTTGCCTGGAAACTGCCTCAGGGGAGGCCACCACTGTTGCTGCAGGCTGTACAGGGTTTATCTCCTCAGACAAAGGTGGAAAGGCTGATGGCAGCATGAGTTGGGGAGGGGATGTTGCCACTACTGGGGATGGGGAAGCTATTTCTTCTGGCAAAAAAGTTTCACCAGAGTTTACAAACTCAGTGTCCCCAGCTTCATCAGGGTCCTCCCACATGTCCCCATTCCAAGTTGCAGGATCCCATTCTTTTCCAATCAATGCCCTCACTTTAACAGTAGACACCTGGTGAGGCTGTGCATGGGTCTTTCATTGCTGGTCAGCCACTTGCAAGATAAGAGTTTATATCTGTTTTTCCACAATTTCAGCTCTTTCTCTACAAGAGGTAAGACTCTTACTCAGGGCAATCTTAGCAGATTTGAGGCTCAGTATCTGCTTCTGAACCCGGGAGACAGAATCCCTGAATTCATCATTTTCTTTCATCACTTTGTCCTCTGAACTTAGGAGCAACCAACCAGCTTCCTTATGTTCCTTGGTTCTCCACATATGGTCAAAGGTATTATGTATAGAGTCACTAAACTCCTTGCCTCTCATGAATGAAGAATCAGGAGTGTCAAATGCATTTATTTTGCCTAATTCTCTAAACAGTTCGTGCCAAGGACTATTAGCGTTCTCCATACTATTAGAAGTAGGGTCGGCTGGGTGCGGTGGCTCACTCCTGTAATCCCAGCACTTTGGGAGGCAGAGGCGGGCAGATCATGAGGTCAGGAGGTCGAGACCATCCTGGCTAACACAGTGAAACCCCATCTCTACTACAAATACAAAAAATTAGCTGGGCATGCTGGCACGCACCTGTAGTCCCAGCTACTCGGGAGGCTGAGGTAGGAGAATCTCTTGAACCCAGGAGGTGGAGTTTGTAGTGAGCCGAGATTGTGCCACTGCACTCCAGTCTGGGTGACAGAGCAAGACTCCATCTAAAAAAAAAAAAAAGAAAAAGAAAAAAAAGAAATAGGGTCTTTAGCATAGTCATATTAAGCAGCCAACTCCAGAAACCCCAAAACCAACGAAATAACCCCATCCTTAATATTCTGTTCCTCTAGAACCACTCCTGGTATGAAAATCTGTATTAGTCAGGGTTTGCTAGAGGGACAGAACTAATTAATTAATATTAAGCTAATTGATTAAACTAATTAATCAATCAAACCAATTAACCTAATATTAATTAATTAAACTAATTAATTAAACAAACAACAACCAGCCTCCTCCCCCAGCCCCAGCCCACACTTCACCCCTCACCGGGCTGCATGGATGCTCCAGAAGGCGCAGGCGTTGGGAGCCCCCAACTCGCACCCACCCCAGACGTCAGGCCGCACCCGGTGGCCATGGCCATCTGATTCCTGCCAAAGAGACTCTGGTTCACTTTGCTGCTGGTCAGGGAAGCAAGTGGACGCTGAATGTGCTCCAACTGTGGATGGCATCCTTGGCACATGGGCCCCCGCAGCTGCTGTCCCCACCTCTTGGTGAGGCCTCTGCCCAGGGGTCATCTTCAGACAGGACGGATTATGTGGACCTCTGCTGGAGGCCCAGGGCTCTCTCTGTGGCTTGCAGGACACGCAGCAGACACTGTCCTAGCTCAGATCAAGGGCATTAAGGTAGCACGCATGGCAGCATCAGAGCTTTCCTGGGTGCTTCATTCATTCACTTCATTCGTTCTCACTCCACTGACTGAGGAAAGCCCTGCCAGGGCCAATCACTTCTTCCCATAGAAGCTGAGTCCTCCATTGGAGGGACAAGAAAAGCAAGTATCAAGGAAGCTGAGGCTGTGGGTCTCGGTGCTGGGGCAGCCCTGGCTGACACTGGTCACGTAGTCCCCTGAAGTAACGGCTGTCAGGCCACCTCTGGCAGGGCCCCGAGTGCTTGGTGGAGGGAAGACGAGCTGGTGGCAGTGGTAGCCAGCCTGGATTCACTGTGCTGGTGTAGGGCTCCCCCGCCTCATTCGTTCAGTTTATTTAACAGATGACTCACCAGCACGTGCTGGGGGCCCGGGCTGGACTGGGGCTGCAGGAATGTGCATCAGCTGGTCCTCGCCTCACGAGAACTCCAGGACGCAAGTGCTAGTGGTATCCTCGTTTCTCAGTGGGAGAAACTGAGGCGCACAGAAGGAATGTGCCTCTGTCACTGAGCGGGACAAGGTTTGAACCGGACACTGTGCCACCTCACTTGCACCTTCATCTTCATGTTCTTGCTGTTTCCTCATGCATAGCTGGTGCTCCCTTTATCTGATTGTTCTCTTTAAATGACAATGTTGTTCTCACTGAATAAATGTGTTTAAAAGTGATCTGGATCTTAGTTTTAAAAGCTGTGTGCAGTGGCTCACGCCTGTAATCCCAGCACTTTGAGAGGACCAGGCGGGTGGATCACCTGAGGTCAGGAGTTCGAGACCAGCCTGGCCAACATGGTGAAACCCCGTCTCTACTAGAAATACAAAAAATTAGCCAGGCATGGTGGCAGGTGCCTGTAATCCCAGCTACTCGGGGGACTGAGGCAGGAGAATCACTTGAGCCTGGGAGGCAGAGGTTGCAGTGAACCAAGATCGCTCCACTGCACTCCAGCCTGGGCGACAAGAGCGAAACTCCGTCTCAGAAAAAACAAACAAACACAAACAAACAAACAAACAAAATAAATAAATAAATAAAAATAAAAGCTCAGCATCACCTAGCAATTGTGGACGTAGTTAACTGGGGTCTGAATCCCATTGCACAGTGTTGTGCCTTCACTCTCCCAGGCACGGCTGGCCGGGGGGACCTGACTGGTCCAGTGAGGCAGTGATGGGCCTGTGAGCACAGTGAGACCACGCTGGCACCAAACTCAGACTCAGGACTTAGCATGATTTGAAAGACAGAAAGTGCCTGGGGAGGGAGTGACTCCTGCTGGGGTGTGTTGTTGATTAGTGCCATGCTCACATCAGCTGAGACAGCCCGTGTAGCTCAAAGCCCTTGGGGTAGGCCTGGGTCGGCCTCACCTGCACACATCCCCGCTTTCCCCTAACCTGGGAGAAGCAAGGGGAGGACAGGAAGGGGTAGAGTAGTGGTCAGGGTGCTCCTCCAGCCCAGGCCTGGCTGGCAGAACGTGGCATCTCACAGGCTGTGTCAGGCATCAGCCGCAGCCGGCGCTGGTGCCAGGAGGCTCCTGAGAGCCCACACTGGGTCCAGCAGGCTGAGAGGCACTTCTCCTGCAGGGCATGGAGAGGGAGGGGTGGCCTCCTATGGGCAGCACCTGTGCCCTGAGAGTGGGGCTGGGTGGGGTGGAGGCTGTGGTGGGCGCAGAGCAGGGTGGCCCCAGCCACCAGAACTAGGGTCTGAGAACATAGTCAAATTCTACATGCCACCCTGTCCTGCATCTTGGAGCCCAGGACAATGAAACCAGGGGTAGGAGAAAAAGGAACCAGGTGTGCTCCCTGGTCTGCGTCCACTTCTGGCAGCTCTGCCGCCTCAGCAGAGGATGGCCACCACCTCTGCCCTGGGACTTGCCTGGGTGGGAGGGGCCTCCCCTCTCCGGGCAGGGTCTTCCTCGGATCTGCTCCTTTTTTTTTTTTTTTTTTTTTTTTTTTTGAGATAGAGTCTCACTCTTGTTGCCCAGGCTGGAGTGCAGTGGCGCAATCTCGACTCACTGCAACCTCTGCCTCCCTGGTTCAAGCGATTCTCCTGCCTCAGCCTCCCAAGTAGCTGGGAATAAGGCACCCGCCACCAGGCCCAGCTAATTTCTGTATTTTTAGTAGAGACAGGGTTTCACCATATTGGCCAGGCTAGTCTCAAACTCCTAACCTCAGGTGATCCACCTGCCTCGGCCTCCCAAAATGCTAGGATTATAGGTGTGAGCCAAGGATCTGCTCTTTCTTAATCACAGCAAGGTGGCGGCTGCAGGCCATCGCAACACCAGGGCTGGCCGGAATGTGGCCCCTTGTTCTCTTGTCCATGCTGTGGCCAGCCTCCTGCCAAAGGGGCTTCCTCAGGCACCAGCGGGCATTGTAGGGATGAAGGACATCACAGTCCCTCTGCAGGCAGGGTCACTGGCCTGGGGTGGACTCCGAGGTTTGCCCCTGGGTGATGGGAGAGGGCGAAGATTCAAACAGGATGTCTGTCCTCCTGTGGTCTCTCTCCTGTGGCAGACATGAGGCTCCCCACCAACACACACACCTCCCTGGCTCAACTTGGGTGCTACTGCAGCACAGCAAAGCTCTGCAAACACTGCTATTATCTCATATTATTATCTCCTCCATGGGTCAGGATCTGCTCAGGGTCCTGAGCAGATAAGCAATAAGGTGCCAGTCAGGCTGTGGTCTCACCTGGAGCTCTGCTAAGGAAGACCCACTTCTGAGCTTATTCAGGCTGTTGGCTGAGTTTACCTGCTTGCTCTGGGTCCTGGCCACGCGGGCCCTCTGTCGGCCGCTCACAACATGCAACTGGCTTCTTCAAGGCTGGCAGAACTTCTCTGACCTCAGGGAAGACCTCAGTCACTTTTTTTTTTTTCTTTGAGACAGTCTTGCTCTGTTGCCCGGGATGGAGTGCTCTGGTGCGATCTCAGCTCACTGCAACCTCTGCCTCTTGGGTTCAAGTCATTCTTCTGCCTCAGCCTCCCGAGTAGCTGGGATTATAGGCATGCGCCACCACGCCCGACTAACTTTTGTATTTTTAGTAGAGATGGGGTTTCTCCATGTTGACCAGGCTGGTCTCGAACTCCTGACCTAAGGTGATCTGCCTGCCTCAGCCTCCCAAAGTGCTGGGATTACAGGCGCGAGCCACTGTGCCTGGCCCCAGTCCCTCTTAAAGTGGTTGTCTCTTAAAGGGGTAGTCAGGCCCAGGACAATCTCCCTTTCGATCAATTCAAACCCCACCAGTTAGGGACGTCAAAATCCTTTTTGCCATATCAGGTAGCACCATCAGGGCGATGCTATCCTATCACACTGATAGGCCCCCTATATTCAAAGGGATGGATTATGTAGGCCACAAACACTTTGATGGATGAATTTTGCTCTAATCTGTAATAGAAACATAAAATGGAAAGCCAGTAGATTTATAAATTAAGGTGGATTTTTAACAGCAAGTATGCAGATAGGATATGTTTTCTTCCCTTGTTTCAATATGTTGCTTATCATCTGGGGAAGGAGCAGGCAGAACTCAAAACAATGATAACAACCTTTTCTACCCATTTGGTTTGATGAGAAGAGAAGCAAACAAATAATTGGCAGGATTGTTGGGAACAGTTGTGTGGGTTGCACACTGCACAATCAAGAAGTGCTATTCTCAGCACAGTCGATGACACGCCTGGGAGTTACGTAGTCTGTAAATGGCAGTCCTGCTCTCCTAGACTGAGCCAGAATGGGATGGGGTTGGGACCAGCACAGGGCCAACCTATGGAAGGAGCCCAGTACCATGGGTGTCCTGACCAGAACTGAGTCCACGGGGCCCTGCCCTTTGACTGGAGATGCCTTGCCTGCTGTTCGTGCTTGGGTAGGAACAGGGCTGCCTCCCAGGGCACTCCCTGGTCAGTGAGCTGTGTCTGCAGGGGATGGCTGCTCCAGTCCATCTTCTCCACTCAGAGCAGGATGAGGTGGATAACAGTAAGTCCAGATCTGGACACAGTAAGCGTGGTGTGCCCGTGGTCACCCAGCTTGGGTGACCTTTGGGCAGCTGGAGCTATAGGTCTGTCTCAGTGGCAATCAGCGAGGGAAAGTAGGGGTTAAGTCAGAAGGTGAAGGGCCCCAAAAAGGTCACTGTGATACTGTGGAGGGAGCACTGGTTCCAATCCCAGCTCCACCTCTCAGGCAAATGAGGTCACCCCTCTGTGCCTCAGTTTCCTTGTTAGTAAATTAAGGGTAAAATTGCCAGTCTCCTACAGTGGAAGACATAAGTTTAAATGAGATCATGTAACATGGGGCACAAGGCCTTGCACAGAGGGTGTGCTCTCTAGAAGACTGACTAGGGCTTTTCCAGGTTGGGGAGTGCAGTGGAACCCACAACTGTACTGAGAGACATCCCTTTTCAGTAGCAGGCCCAGAGAGCATCCCCATGGGCTTCATTACGGGGCACAGAGCTCAGCCTCTTAAGTCCCTGAAGGTCAGAAGTAGCTGGCTCTAAAAGTATCCAAACATTTAAAATCCAACCTGTGCTGTCTGGCCTGCGGAGCGCAACACCAACACCCCACAGTGGAAGCCATGAGCTCACTGTGTATGTCTGGAAGCTCCCCACCCCCGGGACTCAGGGCCTCCCGCACGCCTCTGCTCCATGGCATGCTCCCTCCTGCTGTGTCCACCACCTTCTGCGTGCTGTGTCTTTGCCACTGGCTGTGAGCACGTTTGTACGTCTCTGCATGGTTAAACTGCACTTCCCGTGGGCAGATAAGATGCCTTTTTCTTTGTATCTTCAGCAACCAGCAAGGTGTTTGATACATAGAGAGGGAAAGTAAATACTGGATTATTTTTCCTTTTTTTTAAAAAAAAAATTTCCCTCAGCTTTACTGAAGTATAATTGGCAAATAAAAATTGTATATATGGCTGGGCATGGTGGCTCATACCTGTAATTCCAGCACTTTGGGAGGCCAAGGCAGGTAGATTGCTTGAGCTCAGGAGTTTTGGAGAACAGCTTGGGCAACATGGTGAAACCCTGTTTCTACCAAAAATACAAAAATTAGCCGGGCATGGTGTGTACCTGCAGTCCCAGATACTAGGGAGGTTGAGGTGGGAAGATTGCTTGAGCCCAGGAGGTGGGAGGATTGCTTGAGCCCAGGAGGTGGAGGTTGCAGTGAGCTGAGAGGGCACCAGTGGGCTCCAGCAGGCAAGGCGACAGAGTCAGACCCTGTCTCAAAAAAAAAAAAAAAAAAAAAAGTATGTATTCAATGTGTACAATGTGATGTTTTGGTATATGTATATACTGTGATGATCACCACAATCAAGCTAATTAACATATCTATCGCCTTACATAGTTACCATTTTGGTGAGAACACTGAAAACCGACCCTTTCGGCACACTTCAAGAACACAATACATGATTGTTAACTATAGTCACCATGCTGTATGTAGATCCCCAGAATTTATCTTATAACTCAAAGTTTGTACCCTTTGACCGACATCTTCTCATTTCTCCCTCACATCCCGGCCCTAATAACCACCATTTCACTCTATTTCTATGATGTCAACTTTTTTAGATTCCACATACAAGTGAGATCATGCAGTCTTGTTTTCCTTTATAAGAGGAACGGTTCCGAGTGAGCATGGTTAAGACTCAATATGACCAGCAGAGGGCGCAAGAACCAAGGAAGATGCGCGGGCGGGGCGATAAGGCCTCCCTGTGAGCAAGATTTCCTGGAAACACTTCTAGCAAGCAACACATTTATAATCTCTATTTTTCTGTCATATTCTTTCCCTTTGCCTAGTCCCTGCAAGATTTGTCACTTGGCAGCTGCAAAGGCTCAAGGCTTGGGAAACTCCCAGAAAATCAGAGCCACCGCCCCCTGTCCATCCACATTTCAACAGCTGGAGAGGATTTAGATGGAATTGCCAGGGGTTGGGAATGGCTGGCTGGGAAGAAGCACTCTCGCCGGGGGTGGCCTTCGCCCTTAAGGGGCTTCAAGCCTACGTCACTGGGCTCTCAGCAGTTCGTTAGGCAGCCACTGAAGGGAGTGAGCGCCCTGTCTCCAGGGGTGTGCAAGGAGCTGGAAAGCAGGGTAAACTATTTCTACTCCAAAGGCTGTTGCAAGGATTAAGTGAGAGGGTGATTGTACGTTGTGCAATCCAGTGTCTGGGTATAGTATTAATAAGGGAAACATTTAAATTGTTGAGAACTCAGAAATGGGTGTAGGAAATGAGTCAGGTGATTCTGTGTTCCTAAGTCCCAAATACTGTTAAATTAATAGATGCTTTCCTGGAGAAAAGAATTTAAAAGAAAAAAATGTTAACATAAGGCAACATGTCTGATATGGAAGTGCAATATTTGTGCTATCAGAATAACTGAAACTGCACAAGAATTGGCAAACTGTGGCCCATTGCCTGTTTTTGTTTGGCCAGCAAACTGAGAATGGTTTTTACATATTTAAGTGGTTGAAAAAAAAAATAAGAATCATATTTTGCAATGTGAAAATTAGATATAATTCAGGTTTTCATATCTATAAATAAAGTTGGTTGGAACACAGCCATACCCACTCATTTATGCATTATCTAGGGCTACTTTCACACTACAAAGACAGGGCTGAGTCACCACAACAGGGCCATGTGGCCTGCAAAGTCTAAAACATTTGCTTATATGGCCCTTTACAGAACAAGTTTTTCAATCCATGACCTAAGCTGTTAACACTAGCAAGGAGAAAGATTCACCTAAAAACCCCCTCTTGTTTTCTCATTTGGGAAAACTGAGGCTTGGACAGGAAATGGGCTTGCTCAAGGGCAGTAGCAGGAAGAGGTCTGCAAACCAGGGGTCCAGCTCATCTCGAGGTCCCCTGTGTGCTCTGCCTATCGGCAAATGTGTGGAATTTGGCCATTTGGGAACTGGGCTTGTAAGCCCATTCCTGGCACCAAGAGGCAGGAACAAGGCAGAAAGTACAGATGTGACATGGGAGAGGGGGCCCAGGGAAGCCCAGTGCCTGTGGAGGTGGCACCAGCTCCTGTCCCCATCCTCTCCGTGTGTCATCTTCAGTCAGTTCAAACCAGCAGGAGGCAGGAGGGCTGGCCTGGAGCCAGGGTACCAGAGGCTGATCCTGCCTGGCATCTGAGGGGTGGTGTGGCTGTAGCCTCCTTTCCCCCCCCTAGACCCCAGAACTCTTGCCTGTAAAAGAAGCACCATGCCCCCTGTTCCATCCCCTCCCAAGCAGCACCCAGTGGGAGGTGCAGCTGGAGGAGGCAGTACCCAGCGCCCTCTCCCTTCCAGTCCTGGCAGGGTGGTGGAGGGGGGAGGTGGCAGGTGAAGACAGGACTGGTAGCCACAGTAGAGTCCTGTGTCAGGAAGGACAGATGCAAGTGTGAGTCCCTGCTGGAACGTGGGCAGGCCAATGTGATCTGGCCTGGCCTCCCTGCCACCAGAAGACATTCTGGAGGAGATGCTGTGGTCCACCTCACCTGGCTAAGGGGCCAGGGCCCAGACCCCTTCCCCAATCCCAGGCCTAGCTCCCCAGGCTGCCCAAGCTGGAAAGAATTCCCCACCCCCTACACAGGCTATAGAACCCTCCAAGAGTTCTGTGCCTATTAAACGTATTAAATCTGCAGAGCGTCTGTCACCTGGTGGGCACACCGCGAGCATAAAGGCCTCTTCTCTTATTAGGAGGACGGGACTGTGGCTTGGCCGTCCTTCTGATGAAAAGGAACAGAAAATGGGGGGAGCGGGAGCAGAAGAGGAGACAAGAGCGAGAGTGAACGAGCAACAAAAGAAAGAAGAGGGGTTGGGGGAGGACTAAAAAAAAACAAAAGAAAGAGGAGGGGAAATGGGTGGAAGAAGGGAAGAGAGGAAAAAAAAGCAAATAAAGAAAGAAAAGGGGAAAAGAAAGAAAAGCCGAGTCGTTTCCGCGGGCGCCTCGCCGCGTTCCGGCCGCACGAGCCGGCCGCTCTCTGGGGTCTCGGGCTCTGCACGTCGGGGAAGCTCCTCGAAAAGCCGGGTCCGCAGCTTCCAGGGGCTGTGACCAGCGCTTCATGGGCTCTGTGGGAGCCCGGGGTGGAAACCAGGTCTCGAGCTGCGGCCTGGCACCAGCCCGGATGGGGCAGGGAGGGCCTGCGGAGTCGGTCCGCACCTACCCTGACTCTCCTCGGAAGGCCGAAGCTGCATGCTCGTGGGGATCAGTCCTGGGCCAAGGGAGCATTCTCGAAGGGTCCACACTCGCCGGGGGGAGAGCGCCTGTGCGGGTCGCAAACACCATTCCCGCCCGGCCTTGCAGTCCGCGCCCAGCAGCGCGGCCGTGCCCACAGAGCCCCGGCACCCAGACGGCTACTTCCTGGCTCTGGGTGTGGCCTCAGGCGCCGCTGGTTCGCGTAACTGGACTCGGATGTAAGGTCTCTGCGGGAGCCGCCGGGGCTGGCGAGCGGTAGGTGTGAAATGGAGGCGGGACCCGTCCAGGGCCTGGAGGGCTGGGAGCGGCGGGCTGGCGGCTCCGCGAGTCCAGGAGCATCGCCTCAGGTTCCTGGACCACTAAGAACCGGGTCATCTCCGGGTCACAGGAGCGAGTTATTTATTTCCTGTCTAAGGATCTGTCTTTTATTTTTATTTATTATTTTGGTTAAGAGACGGAGTCTGGATCTGTTGCCCAGGCTTGTGCAGTGGGGCAATCATTGTTCACTGCAGCCTCGAACTGTTGGGCTCAAGGAATCCCCCTACCTCAACCTGCCTAGAAGCTGGGACTACAGGCGCTTGCCACCACGCTGGGCTGTTGGATGTATTTAAACTAACACTTCCATAGAAAATTAAACATTAAAAAAACAACAACAAAACTTACAAAACAAAAATAAAGTAGCGAATTCCAAAGGAACAAATTTGTAAATTGCTCCAAGAGGGGGAGCTTGGAAACAGAGGGGGATGTGTCTAAAGGCGCTGTCACCCGAAACACAATTTGACCCCGAGCTTCTAGGGCTTTGAAATGACTCAAAACGAATGCCCACATTTGAGTTCGAAATTTTCATGAAAGAAAGGGTCACAGAGACTGGCTTCTCCAAAGAGAAAGCTAGTTGGTGGTCTCCAGGAGATAGTGACCTGTAAGCGTGGGGAGGGGGTAATTTTATAATTCCAAAATTTTCTGTTTTGAAGCTAGAAAAGATGTTGCCAGTCTCGGCTCGGGGCAAAAGCAGGGCGAACGCCGCAGCCCACCCGGCCAGGGCGTTCCGGGCGAGGTCCAGGCGGCCTCTGTCGGGCACAGCACACCTGCGGCCAAGGCCGGTGCCCCAGTCCCAGCAGCACCACCAACGCCACCAACAGCCTGCTGGGCCAAGGACAATCAGAACCAAAGGTTTAAAAAAAGAAAGAAGAAGAAGAAAAGAAAAAAGAAAAGAGGAAACGAGCTCCATTCCCGGCGCTCGCGACGCGTTCCCAGGGACGGACCGTGTGCTGGGTGGCTGGGCGCGCAAGGCTGCGCGGGGAGCAGAAGGCCGCGAGGTGGGGCGGCCCGGGGCCGCCTGGGCCCCTAGGGGCTGGACGTCAACCTGTTAGATAGAGGGCGTGGGATCCCCCGCAGGCGGCTGCTCGGACAACCGCATCCGGAGGTGAGCTGACCGTTCTGGAAGAAGCCTCCGCTCCACCGCGGCCCCAACTTCGTTTTGCCAATTAAGATGCAGACCCGCTGCAAGTGGGAGCGGAAACAAACTGCCCACGGCCGAGGCGGATGGAGGAGAGCCCAGCGCCCTCCAAGCGATGCACGATCCCCCTGCCGCTGGCTGCTGGCCGCTGAGCCTGCCCCTAGTGCTCCTTCCAGACTTAGCTTCCCCCTCTGTACAACGAACGGCTCCTGGACCCGTTCGCACGCGGAGCCATTTCACAATCCCGTCTGGGAGGCGCTGGAGTAGGAGAAGGGTGTGGGTGGAGGGGAGGTTGTTCTGGAACCTACACCTGAATGCTTAGGGGATTCGGTTGTGGGAATGAGGTTGTCCCCTCCCTGTCCCGCAGCCTCCAAAGGGGCTGTAGGGTCTGAGGGGCAGAACATGGGTGGGGAGGGGGCCGGTTCTGCGCTCCGAGGGCCTCTCATCCAGCGACCGGGCGGCGCCAAGGAACCCCTGCCGCCCGGAGCCCCTCGCCGCCCGGCTGCTAGGGAGGGCGGCTGGCCCGGGGCGCTGAGGTCACCTTTTCCACTGCGCCCGCCGCGAGCAGGACGGTTTCCGGGATTTTAGCGGCGGCGGCTAGAGGCCTCGGGAGGGGGTATGTCCCAGGCGTTGGGCTGGCAGCTGCGCCCCTGGGGTGGGGACTGCAATCCCAGACTGCACCCCACTGGGGAGGAGGCTTCCCCTCTCTGGGCCTCGGTGTCCTCGACAGGGAGGGGGTTCCCCTTCTCTGGGAGCCTCTTTTTTCGGCCGCCAACGCGGCAGTGCCTGGGCAGAGGAGGCCCCGCCGCCGCCGTTTTTGTGTAATTTTCGCCTAAAAGGGGTTTATCTGCTGGTTTGCCCTGGGGTCGGGCGACGGGGAGGCTGTGTCTAGCAAGAGCCGGGGGATCAGGGACAGACCTACGAGGGAGGTGTTTTGGGCGACCGGGGGCAGGACCCTGGCTCTCTCAGCCCCTGGAGCCAGCTGCGGTCTCCCAAAGTTCCCTAGGCGCTGGGCATTCTCCTTCCAGCCCTCAGGGCCTCATTCCCAAAGCCACCCTCTGCTCATGCTGCAGGGCTGGCCTGGGGCTGCAGGAAATGGTCCTGGCCAGAGTCCAAGGAGCTGGGGGTGCACACCTGTGGAATGGGGTGAGGGCTGGGCTGCACTACTCTTTTGAGTCCCCAAAATCTAGAGAAGAGGCCTCCATCCTGAAAATGACCCCCTTCCCCACAAGCTGACCAAGAAGCTACCCCAGGGGTATGGCTCATAGTAAAATAAGTTTAGTGACAGCTGATGAACAGTGTGATCCCCAAATCTGTGGATCTGGAATCTGGGGACCCATTTGGAGGATGTGAGACCCTCAGGTCTTGAGCATGGGGCAGAGATGCTTCAAATTTGGGTAGCTTCTGTTAGGGCCCAAATAACAGGGGATGGGACAGAGGCTAGCTGGGCCTATTCAGGGGAGAAACCACCACTAGGCTATGCCCTTAGGGAGATGCAGAAGCCAGGGGGTGAGGAAGGGGCAGGGGCCCTGCTAAGATGGGGGAGGTGAGGGAGGAAGCCGGGAAAAGGAGCTTGATATGGCTCTGTACAAGAAGCAATAGTAAACCAGCCCTACTCACTGGAGTCCCTGCACCAGGGCTGCCTCTTGCTGGGCCTCAGTTTCCCATCTGAAAAAGGAGATGGTTGGATTCAGTGATACTATTGCACTCATCTAGGGAGGGTTCTCTGAGTCTACCCATTAATAGGGGGAGCCTGACTGGGTTGCCCCAGCCTCCCAGGAGACACTGGCTTGTTTCTATTTGCCAGGTAGGATGTCAGTGGCTGCTTGGCCAACAGCGACACGGCCAGCTTCCTGGTCTCTTGGTCTCTCAGGAGGAGGCCTGCTCAGTGTGGGATACTGTTGCTCTTAGTGCGCCCCTCTCCACCCTTTCCAAAGAACCATGTAGGCTCACAGCACCACTCTCCGAGGGAGTCTGAAGCAACTGGCGGCCATTGAGGCCACCTTCTTTCAGTCCCAATGGTAACTCTGAGTTCAGAAAATCATGCAACAACTGGGAAGGAGAGACAGTGGACTCTTGGGACTGGGATCTTACCAGAGTAAGGTAGTCTTTGTCCTTACTCCAGGCCCTACAGACAAAGGATCTGGGCCACTTCCTAGTCCCCACCTGCCCCCCACCCCCACTCCTGAGTCTGGGGCAGGTGCCAGGGACTGAGGGCCAGCCTGAAGGCCTCCCCACCAGCAGCTGGAGCTGGAGAAAGGACTTCAACTTGGGTGGGGGGCATGGCGGTAGGTGTGGTAAGCCCTAGTTACCTGAGGTAAAGACTGAGGCCCCACATGGAGCTCACAGAGGAAGTCGGGGTGGCCCAGGACACCCCCAGTGCGTCAGGCGCTGACTGGCAATGGTGGATGGGGCTGGGAGGTAGGACCTGTGATTCCTGAGAAGGAGGAGGACAGGTGCTCCTCCCCCAACCTCCTGGGGACACTTCTCCCCTCTTGCCTGGAGGAACTGTTTTCTCTCCAAACAGACCTAAGGGCTCCCAGGGTGCAGGACCCTCGGAGTGCAGGACCCCCTCACTGAGTTCTCACAGTCTCTCTGGAGCCAAAGGTCAGCATCTCCTCAGGACAGGTAAGGAAACAGACGCAGAAAGGGTCAGTGGTTTCACCAGTAGTGGCAGGACCAAAGAGAGGAGTTCAGCGTAGGGTAGCTTTGGGGTTGTTCACTCCACGGCTTGGGCTTATACTCTTCTAAGGATGGAAAGAAAGATCTAGAGAAGGTACTGCCAACTTCCTCCACCATGTTGGAGCCTTTGAGGCTCCGCAATGGAGCCAGGTCCCACCAGAGTTTGGTCTTTACACTCTCAGAGCACCCAGTGGCCCCCTGGCCCCAACTCCGCCCAGTAACAGTTTCTTGATGCTCCAAAGCTGGGAAAAGGCAAAGCTGCATCCTTCCCTTCTCCTCGAATCCTTTTCCTTTTCTAACTAGGGGGATGTAACCAGCCCACAGTCTTCTGGGGGCTGTCAAGGAGGATGTGTCCATGGATCACTTGAATTTCCAATTCAAGCAAATCTCGGCTGGAGAACATTTTTCTCTCAGGGCAGCCCGGAGAGAAATGAGGCCGTACATGGTAAACTGAGGCAGAGGTGGGAGGGGTGCACAGGTGCCGCTACCGCTCTGCCCCTTGCATCCCTGAACGCTGCCTCACCCTTGCCGGGTTGGCGGTGTTGAGCCCGGGACTGGAGGCTGCTCGAGACCACCTCCTTCCCAGCTGAGGAGCGCGGCCTTTGCCCCTCCTCCTCCCGACCTTTCCGGGGCTACCTAAAAGCCGATCAAGCCGCCGGTTTTCTAGCTGTCCCCTTTCTTTACCGCCCCCTTCCTCTGCCCCGCCTGCCCCTGTGCCCTCCGTCACGTCACAGCCCGCTGGCTCTCACGCCTCTTTTGGTCTCTCTGCGCACATCTCGGTGGCGTCTCTGGTACCCTCACATCACTGTCTGGAATCTTGTTCGGCCCACGCCGTCTCCCTCTGCCCCTTCTCTCACCTGTGTCGTTTGATTCCTCCGACTGTCGTCTCTGGGGGTCTTGCCTCCCGAACTCTCCGGCTCTCTCCTTCCAGGGCGTGCGCTCCGCTCAGTCTCCCTCGGTCTCGGTCGGCCGGCCTCTTTCACCCGGCCCCCTCCTTTCTGGCCTCCCTTCCGCCTCCCTCCCTACTGGGTCCCTCCCTCCGGCTCAGCCTAGGGGTTGGGGGCGGCGGCGCGGGGCGGGGCGGGGCGGGGCGGTGACGCGGGGCTGGCCGGGCAAGAGGCGCGGCGGCGCGGGGCGGGGGCGCAGTCCCGGGTTCGACCGGCCGAGCCCCGCGCGCCCCGCCCGCGCCCTGCGCCTCCGCCCGGCCGGCCGGCGGGGGAGGGGGCATGAGCCGGCGCCCGCGCGCCGCCCCAAGCTGCGGGCCGGCCTAGAGCCCCGCGCGGGCCCCGCGCCGGAGCCAAGCCGCCGCCGCCGCCGCCGCCAAACCGCGGGCGCAGCAGTGGGCGCCGCGATGCAGCGGCCGGGGGAGCCGGCCGCCGCGCGCTTCGGTCCGCCCGAGGGCTGCGCGGACCACCGGCCGCACCGCTATCGCAGCTTCATGATTGAGGAGATCCTCACGGAGCCACCCGGGCCCAAGGGCGCCGCGCCCGCAGCCGCCGCTGCCGCGGCGGGCGAGCTGCTGAAGTTCGGCGTGCAGGCGCTGCTGGCGGCGCGGCCCTTCCACAGCCACCTGGGTACGTGTGGCGGCCGCGGGGTCGCGGGCCGGGCTTGGCGGGAGATAGCGAGCTGAACCGCGGGGGCGCCCCGAGCCTCCTCCGGCCTCGAAGCAGCCCCGGGAAGCTGCTCTGGGAGCGCAGGTTCTGGGATCGTCTCTCGGAGCCCTCCAGGCGGGAGGCGGAGGGTGCAAGCTCCAGGCCTCACAGAAACCAGGCCTCGTGCCCGCGGGCCGCCCGGGGAGGGTGTTCGCTCTTTCCTTCACTGCTTCCCTTCGGCCTCCAGCCCGGAGACCCCGAGTGAGCATCCCCAGTGCAGGCGCACTGCCAGGCTACGGACTCTTGTGGGTGGAAGCGACCTCAGGCTACGGGCGCCTGGGCTTCGCCGCAGAGGGCTGGCCGGGAGTGGCCGCGGCTGCCCAACCCAGGGAAGTCGGACCTCTGGGGAGGAGGCCTGCGCTCCCGAGGGCTGGGTGCTGACGCGGGCCCAAGCCGGCCCGGAGTCCCCGGGAGCTCCAGCGGGCGAGGAACGCGGCCTTGGCCGCAGTGCGGACCTGCTTCGGCCTTGCCTTGGGGCCAGAGGCCTGACTGTGAGCAGCTGCCTGGCTGTCCCTTCTGGTTTCAGGTCGGCTGGGCCTCTGCAGGGCTTGAACGGCCTGCGCAGACCTTTTCAGCTTCTGCCCTTTCTTCTAATTTGGCGGGGCCTGCTCTGCCCTGATGGTGCTGTCTCCATCGCACTCCACCCTCGTCTTCTCTTTCCCTATCTCGCTTTCCACCCGTCTGCCGGTCGGCCTCCCTCGCTTCTCTCATTGGGGTCGGCCTGCCTCCCATCTCCCACCTTTTCCCTACGGGTCCTCTGCCCCACATTTACCTGCGCCTTGCCCTGCCCTTTCCGACTCCAGCCGGGCTAGGACTCCCACCTCAGTGACAGGCCTGTCGGGGAAGGGAGGCTCCTACGCTGTAGCCGGGACCCCAGCCCTTCAAGTCGCCTTCCCTGCACCCCCCACCTCCTAGTCGGTGCTCCCTAGCCTGGAGACGGCAGGGCCAGCGCGCTCCTTGTAAGTCCAACTGGGACTCGGCCATTCGGCTATCTTTCATCTCTATCTGCTCTGTTGCTACTAATTCGTTTGAAGCGGGCACACAATCATTTTAGGACTGAAGAAAATGGAAACATCTTCATGGGGAAGCGTCTCAAAATAGAAAACGTGAACAATAATTTCCAGGTTCTCAGGGTACTTTGGAATTTCCGGGAAGCACCCAACTCCGGCCCAGATGACTCCTGGCCACCGCATGGCTGTTGTGCCACGCACGGAAGAGCAAATGTGCACGCTCCGTGCATGTTCTTTTTCTAACGCAGCAATGCTGATTTGGTTGGAGCAAACGCCATTCTTAGGACCAGCTGCCGTTTTCTTTTTGGTTTCTACTTTCCCCGAAAGACAAGACACACTCCGAGTTTCTCGCAGCTGCAAACATGTTCATCAGGAACCCCGAGATCTCAGAGGTAGCTGAGGCCTGGGGAACTCCAGGACAGAACACGGACAGGGTCGAGGAGATACTCCCTCCCAAATCTGGGGAACGGCAACGTTGAGGAGGGTCTCCATCTGCGCCACCGGCGCCGAGCGGCAGGGCGTGGAGGTTTTGCGCTGGGAGGCACTGGCCAAGCGCGAGCACCCCCGCGGCACGTGGTGCGGCAGTCCCTGGGGCAGAGGAGCGCGGCCGTAGCTCACCCGGGTCCTCATTCTCTTTCTTCGCAGCCGTGCTGAAGGCCGAGCAGGCGGCGGTGTTCAAGTTCCCACTGGCGCCGCTGGGCTGTTCAGGGCTGAGCTCTGCGCTGCTGGCGGCAGGGCCTGGGCTGCCCGGCGCCGCGGGTGCGCCACACCTGCCGCTAGAGTTGCAGCTCCGCGGGAAGCTGGAGGCGGCAGGCCCTGGGGAGCCAGGCACCAAGGCCAAGAAGGGGCGTCGGAGCCGCACTGTGTTCACCGAGCTGCAGCTGATGGGCCTGGAGAAACGCTTCGAGAAGCAGAAGTACCTTTCCACGCCGGACAGGTAGGGCGGGACAAGGCTGGGGCCAGCGGGCTGTGGGAGTGTGGTCACTTGCCTTGCTGAGGGTGCGCCCTGCTCTTTCCAGAATAGATCTTGCTGAGTCCCTGGGCCTGAGCCAGTTGCAGGTGAAGACGTGGTACCAGAATCGGAGGATGAAGTGGAAGAAAATAGTGAGTGTGCCTGGTGGCTTCCCACCCCTCAGCTTCCTGGGCCATGCCCCGGTGCATGCAGAGCTGCTCTCCTTCTTCTCCCCACTGAGACTCTGCCCAACCCCCCGATTCCCTCGGTGCCTGGTACGCACCGGAATCCTCTCAGTTCTTTCTGCCCCTTGGGTAAGCCAACATTTCGTCCTTTCCCGCGGCACCTTCAGGCCTCCTGGCAGTCTTATGCTCCCCAGGCCGGGCCGCTCCCCAGGCGGCATTTGGACAAATGGCCGCTATTTCCTGGGACATTTCCCCACCATTTCTTCATATGGACCCTGCACTCCTTAGTCCCACCTGGGTTCAAGTCTCCTCGGGGGTCCCCAGTCCACGTGCTGGCTCACCCAGGTGCTGGCGGTCCCCCGTGCAGGTGCTGCAGGGCGGCGGCCTGGAGTCTCCCACCAAGCCCAAGGGGCGGCCCAAGAAGAACTCAATTCCAACGAGCGAGCAGCTTACTGAGCAGGAGCGCGCCAAGGATGCAGAGAAACCGGCGGAGGTGCCGGGCGAGCCCAGCGACAGGAGCCGCGAGGACTGAGGGCGGTATACGGTGCGGGGCCTGGGATGCCCGCGCCACCCGCAGCCCCCTCACTCGGCGGAAACCCGCGAGCCGGCCCTTCCGCGTCCAAGAAGTTTACTTCCTAAACCTTTTTATCATGATCTTGAATGCGGACAATTGGGGCCAAACGAGGAAGGACACAGACCCTAAAGCCAGACCCAGGTCCCAGCGCGCTTCTGGGCTCTAACCTGGGAGACTCGCATCCAGCGCGGCGGAAGCTACAGTCTCTACCCTGAGCTCCGCGGCGCAGAGCGCTCCACGCGCATTCACGCCCCGCTCCTCGCCTGCACCCCCACCCCGTCTGGGGCCTGCCCTCCCGGCCGAGGAGCCTCCAGGCACACACCCGCTTCTGGACGTCGGGGACCCAGCGGTTGGGCTCAGGCCACAACGGCCTGAGATTGCCCCGGGGCAACCCGTCGACTCGGCCTGGAGGCCGGGTCCCCGATGTCGCCGGGGCCCCTACCCCCTCTTGCGAAGACGGTGACTTTTTTTCCAATAAAATATTTTATGACACAATCGGGCTCGGTGGAGCAGCTTCTGAATCCGCAAGGGGTGAGGGTGGGGGTGGGGGTGGGCGCGGCAAGATAAGCGGAACGCGGGCAGTTGCTTCTTAAACTTCCTTTCCTCCGGCTCTGTCGAAGGCAGCTGTGCTGTTCACCATCAAGCCCGGGCTAGGCACGGCGGGCGGCTGGGTGGCTGCAGGATCCTAGGAATCGCTTCCACTCTGGGCGTGAGGGGCCAGTCTGAACTCCACCTCCTCTCCCTTGCCAGCCAGAGAGTCGCTGGCAGGAGCGGTCTGGCCGCACCGCGGGTGCCCAAAGGAGCGGGAGCCAGAGGTCCACCGCAGAGCTCGCTCCGGAAGTGGCCCGGACAGAGAGCCGCCTCGGTTGTTGTTTCGGTTTCCTGGGACTTGAAGGACCAGTTTGTGCGGTCCTTGAGATGGTCTTCACCAACCCTTTATGAGGCGGATGGGAAGTCGAGGACGCAAGGTTTGGACAGAGCCCCCCACCAGCGCGGTTGCCCGCCCGCGGGTCCTTGCAGCAGCAATGGCTCCCCAGAGTTCTCACATTTTCCGCAGGATACTCAGGGCGGCGGCGCCTGGGCTGCTGAGTTCCAGCTCCGGGCAGTGAGGGCACCTGGCTGACGGAGAGAGAGGACTCAGCTGACACCGGCCTAGGGAGGGTGGTCCCTTGCAGGGACACAGCTTGGTTGCATGTGCTCTCAGGTGCCCCCTTCTCATGGAGGTCTCAGTTGCCTTCCCGCAGTCCAGGCTGGGCTCAGGGCTGCCTGTGGGTTCCTGTCCTTGTGCTTCCTGAAGCTGGGGGTGGGGAGGATGACCAGAGGTGGGGATGGAGCGATGGCCACTTTACTGGTTAAAGCTCAGGAAGACTATGAAACTTGGCCATTCAGAGTTCCTGAAGCCAGGTCCTTCCAGACTCAAACAGGAAAAGAGATTTAAGTACAACAACAGCAACCAAAAAGAGATTCAGGAACAAACAAACAAAAAACTCAGCTGCAGGCTTTGTGTTTCAGAATGTGAAAGTGACTTCTGGCCCCCCACCTATTGTGGCAACACCTTTCCTTTCAGATCTTGGCTTGATAGGCTCTTCCCAGAACCTGAGCTTGCACTTCCCCTGCCTGAACCTCAAGGCCGGAAGGAATGAGGGGTGGGGCGGTGGGGGGGGCGGTGGGAGGGCGGCGTGGGGAGAGGAGAGGGAGACAGCAAGCACTTTCCGAAGGCTGCAGCCACTTTCCTCACCCCAGTCCTGCCAGGTGTGGGAAACCAGCTCTTGCTCACTCTGAGTTCTTAATTCAGCCTTGCAAACAGCTCCCAGACTACTCGCCTGCTTTTCCTGAGGAGCCAGAAAACCTACCCAACCTTGACCGCCTGGAATGAATGAATCATCAGTGTGTGACTGCGGCCCTTAATCCCTTCCAGCCTTGGGGTTACTCCTACGTCTTTCAACCTAGTGACCCTACAGTAACTTTCCTGCGCTGGTCCCAGCAGCCAAGTGACTTACGTGACTGCATTTAATCCTCTCCATTTGAAAGGACAGGAAGTGAAGGTCTGACTTCTGTGGAAAGGGAGGCCTGAGGGACCTGGTTTCCAGCTATGTCTCTACCATACAGAGTTGTGAAAGAAGGTAGAATGCACCTACACCAGTCAAAAGGGGCAAGGAGGGGGATCTGACCAGCATCAGTCACAGTTAGTTCAGGGCTCTCCGGTTTTACTAAATCCGAGGAAGGCAACCTTCAGCAGATTAGCTGCCCTGCGAATCTTTGGCATTTTCCCAAGGTGCCTCGCTGTTCTGGACCTAGTGGTCTTTGTAGGACCAGGGCTCTGAGGGGTGCGGGAGGGGGTCTGGCCAATCCGGAGTCAGAGCACAAGGGCCCCAATATTTCAGCGAGAACCGCCCCCTCCCGGCACAGAGGGGAACTTGATGCGGGAACTCCGGTCCGGGGGTCACCTGTGGGTCAGTGGGGAAGTTGGGCCTCAAATGAGGGAGACCAGATTCCGGGCCCTGCAGTGCGGGAGGGGTGGAGTTGTTGTCACTGCCTTCACCTCTGTGCTCCTTGGCGGGACAGGGAACGCAGAGGCAGACCGAGTCCCCGAGACTGGGGAAGAGGAGAGGGCTGCACGCCATTGTGTTTGGGTAGCTCAGGGCTTCCTTGCTTGGTGGAACCCTTGAGACCCAACGGAAGCTCCAGGCCCGCTCCAGGGAGCTAAGGCGCAGAGGCAGACGATTGCCCGCCGGCCCGGAGACCCCGTGCTGACCTAGCCCACAAAGCTGCCACTCTAGGTAACGGGCCGCATCCTGTCTTCCAAGGTGACGCGGTCTGTCGGACTGCGCGTGCCCGACCGGAGCTACCTGGCGCCCACCCTGCGTGCCACTGCGCCCCCGCCACCGAGCGCCGAGGTTGTCTCTCTGCCTGCAGGCAGCAGTGGCATCCTTCATTTCAGGCCCGGGACTTGAAGAAAAGGTCCCTTGGATCCCGTTCCTCTTCCCCTCTATGCAGAAGTCTCTTCTCATCCCCAAAGTCCTGGGAAAAAAACCCAGATATGGCGTGGGCCCAGGCGGTGGCTGAGCTTCCCGGAGCCCGGGGGCCGCAGCCAGGGGAGGGAGAGGGCTCAGGAGTCTCGCGAGAGCTGTGGCCCTGCGGGAGTGGGGAGCGTCTGCGACCGCCTGGACCCTGAGGAGGCGAAGGGCTGGGGGCGCAGAGAGGGCTAGGATTAGCCTGGCCGCAGCGTTCCCCCAGAGGCGCGAAGTTTGCGCTCAGTGTGCTTTGTTCAAGGTGGCCTGGGGAATGAGGGAGTCCTTGGGGAGGATTGTCAGAAGGGCCCCGGCCCAGGATGGGGGAGGGGGTCGCTTCTCGACTGGTGTGATCCTGGCCGGAGCAAGACGTTCTCCTGGTCAGTAGAAGGGGAGCTGGAGAGTCCCGGGAGAGAGAAGATTTGGGCGGCGCCCAGCTGGGCCCGGCACGCAGGAGGCGTGTGGGGAACGGAAGGCCACTTGCAGCTGGCTTGGATATTCCAGCTTACCGCGGGCTCCACGCACGGCCCCCGCAGCGCGAGGACAGTCGCAGGCGTAGTCGCGAGCGGGGGCGCCCCATCCCTCCCCCTGGCTTTTCACCTAAAAAAAAAAAAAAGTTCCTCTGGCTTGCTCCCTTCCCTGTTCTGGATTCCCCTAGAGGGTCACTTGTGGGGACAAAGAAAGAAAAAAAAAAAAGAAGCGCGGGTCCCAGTCCAAGTCGACAACAGCAGAATCTGAAGTTTTTGTCCCCTGGAGCTGGAGGGCACTGTCTTACTGTGCCTACAGGGAAACCGAGCAGGGCCAGCTAGGAGTGGCCAAAATGTGGTCCTCTCAACCCCGAGTGAGCACCTTCACTCGGCCATCTCTCCCCATCTCCCTGGAGCTCCAGGGTCCTAGCAGAAACCCGGTACCGCCTCTGTTTTCAGTTGCTCCCCTGCCTGATTTCCTTTCTACAGGTCAGGGAGCCTCTGCCCTAGAAATGACAGTACCGGAGAAGGAACGCAAAGGACATCCCCTGAGCCCACTTTGGGTTCCTGTGTCCACGGAGGAGACTAGCTGATGCTGGGAACCTCTGCCCCCTCTGTTCAGGCTGGGTTCCCCAGCGGTCCCACCTACAGCCCCCACCCTCCCTCCCAGCTCAGCCCGGGGCCAGATCTCCAAGCTGAAGGAAAACTTCTGAAATGCCACCTTCCCAACCCCACTGTAGGGAGGTAAGGGAGCTGGGGCTCCTCGCTCCGCTGGGCGGGGCAGGAAGGTAACGGTAGCCGCGGGGCCAGCAGGTGCTGACTCTGGCTCAGCTCTCTACCTCTGTTCTGGTCCCCCGGGCCACTCATAACTTCCTGCCCCAGGACTGTCAGAGGCCCCTCCAGGGAAGGGCCTTTCCTCTTGGGATCTCTCTGACTTTGGAAGGGGGACCCTCACTGGTGTGACTTCAGAAGTTCAATTTGTCTTAGCTCTTACACAGTAGTGTCCCTAGGTCTTGACTTTAAGACAGCATCTTCCCATTTCTGAAATCTGGGTTCCATGACATTTGAGATGGGGATGAGGGTCCCAGAGGCTGTGGGTGTCATGGATGCTCCATGTGACCTCCTGCCCACTCCCATGGGTGTACTGCCAAGGTTATTTAGCCATTCCAGTGGACAGTGGTGGCCCCTGGCCTCTCAGGCACCAACACTGGAGGGGAAAACCACCGAGGGGAGTCCTTCAGCTAGGCCAAGGAATTCACAGGGGAGGAGCAGCTTGGGGCGGGGCCAGGGGGGTGGTTCTTCAGCAAGGCATAGAAATTCACAGGGGAGGAGCAGCTTAGAGGGTGTCCATTGAGAGAGGTGCCTCTGACCTCTCTCAAAGAAGGCTTCTCAAAGAAGTTTTAGGAATACCTCCACTGATGATTGATTGCGCTGATAGTTGCCGTTTTGATGTAAACTCAATAGTGATCTGTGGTTTTTTTTTTAAATCTATGTCCTAATAAGCCTAAAAGAGATATTTGAGTAAGTATAAAATAAAAATTCCAGGTGATATGAGAGCAATGGGTTATGGCTTCATTCGCAATATTTAAACAACGTTTCTTTCTCAATGCTTCAGGAAGTAATCGTGCATCTGACATCAGTGGCAGCATGTACTGGCTGATATGTATCAAGCTCTTATGTCAGCCCTTCATTCCTTTAACAAGCACTTATTGAGTACGGCAGACAATTCCTAGCGCTAGGGACAGAACCCCCCCCCCCCCAATTTCTTCTGAATTACTTTATCGATCCAGGGACACCCCAGTAAGCTAGGTGCTCCTGCTCCCATTTTCCAGAAGATAAAGCTCACAGATGTTAGGCAACTTGCCCAGGAACACAAAGTCATTAGCAACGAATTGGATCTGATTTCAGCTTGGTTAGTCTCCACTGCCCCTCACTCAGCAGCCTCAAGGTCCAGCTTGGAGTGCCCCACATGCCTTAGAGTCTCCAAAGCCCCTGCCTGCCTGGAATAAGTCTCACTCATTTGTTCACCAATTTGTTCAACATGCCCTCTGCGTGCCAGACACTGTGCTGGGGAGGGGTGGACAGACGGTGAAGAAGCCACAATTAAATCCACAAGATGATTTCAGAGAGTGATCGTTGTCATGTGGAAAATGCAGCAGGTGATAGAAGATGAGTGGGGTGGGGGCTTTAGTCAGGGTGGTCTGGGAAGATTGGTCTCAGGAAGTGACCCTTCAGTGGAGAGACCTGAGTGACCAGGAGGAAGGGGCTGTGTTGTGAAAAGCGCCTGGGGATGAGCGAAACCAAGTGCAAGGTCCGGAGGCGGTTATGAGCCTAGCGGAGGGAGGTGGTGCAGTGGGAGGCCAGGGTGTCCGGAACGAGCAAGGAGAGGTGGAAGAGTGGGAGAGAGCAGGCAAGGATGTGGGCCCAGGCGCCACTTGGAAGCGCTGGGAGGAGGCAGCGTCTTGCTCTTGCGCCTTGGCCCGGGAGAGCCCCTGACAGCCGCCCCAAGTCCGCCCTGCCGAACGCAACTCCGCCCGCACGCGCTGCCGCCCCAGCCCCCTTGGCAGCTCCGCCTCCACCAGGCAATTTGCTTTTTTTCTCCTTTTTCATAAGGATGCAATTTTCTGCGTGCTTTAAGGACATTAGAAGGGCGTTTGACTGACGCGCCATGCGAAACGCATTAGCGAGGCTCGTGCTGCGCACGGCAGGCGGCGCCGCCCGTGCAAGGGGCAGGTGGAGGCCGAGGTAGGGGAGGACACGCAGAGGGACTCGACCCCGAGGGAGTTGAGACCGAGACACGGGGTAAGAAATGCAGAAAGGAGAGACAGAGGTGGAAGACAGCGGCAGTGTCTAAGAGAGAGAAAAGGGGGAAAAGGGAAGTGTGCTTGAGAGAGTGGGGGTGGGGAGGCACAGAAACGGCGGAAAGGGAGGGGAAGAAATGGAGAGACAGGCTGGAGAAAGGAAAGGGAAAGGGCAGATAGGAGAAGAAGGTGGAAAAGTTGGGGTGAGGAAAGAGTTACTGAAGGAAGGCAGCCCAGCTGTCCCGCAGACCACCATGTGACCTTGAGCACAGAAACGAGCGAGTTCCCTGCCTGGTAGTGGAGAAAATGGAAAGTGACAGAAAACTTCCTCCTTGTGTTTCTGCTTTTCGAATGAGCCAACTCCCTCCTTCCCCAGGGCACTCGCACATGCTGTTCCTCAGTCTGCAATGCTCTTCCCTGTGCTCCCGGTTGCCAGGGACTGTCTCCTTCTTCCGTCCCGGGCTCCAAAGGGTCGTTTCGCAGAGGAGGGCTGCTCTGACCCTGACTCACACTGCAGTGCACTCTGGCACTCACCACCACTCACAATGCCTTGTGTATCTACCTGGGATCTATCTTTGGGGCAAGGTCTCTCACAGCTCCTGTCCACCTAGCATTCCCCTGCACTTTAAAGAACTTACTCTGCAAATGCTCCGACACCGCTCCCGCCCCCCAACCTCAGAGTCAGGATGATGCTGGCTGAGTGGTTCTTTTTTTTCCCCCAGGGGTATCTGTAGGAGTCCCTCCTCCTGTCTGAATGGTGGCTGGTGGCTGAGTGTGGGCGGGGGGAAGGTCTGGAGGGGTTTGGGCTGGTCCTGCAGTCAGGATTTGGGAATGGTCCAGGGGTCCATGTGGGGATGTGGTGCAGGAGCACCAAGTGGCATCATTTCCCAGCCCTGGAGCCTGAAGGGAGCCCAGGCCCTCTCCAAGCAGAGGCAGGGATAGAAGCCAGCTTGCACTGGGGACCAGCTATGTGTGCCAGGCCCAGGATAGGGCCTCTCCACCCCCACCTCCACCATTTTGGAAGCATTGATGTTGGGCATGGCTGTGGCTAATCCCAGTGTGGTTAATCCTAAAAACCTCTTGAGATACAGCGGGTGAAATCTGTTTCTCAGATGAGAAAACTGAGGCTTAGAAAAGGGTCTCACACCTAGTGAATGGCAAGCAGAGCTGGGGTGTAATTCAGCCCAAAGTAACTTGATGAGCTAGTCCTGTACCTTCAGCCCTGAGAAGATTCCCAGAGAAGGCTTAGCTGGCTGAACTGCATTGCAATTCATTCCAGAATACAGCTGTTCTGAGTTCAATCAGTGAAGGCCCCGAATACAAGCACAGCTGAGCCATGGGGCAGCCTAGCACTGTAGTTAAGACCCAGGGCTTCATCATTTGTCAGCTGTGTGATCTTCGGCAAGTTACTGAGGCACAGAGGTCTTCTCTGTGCCTCAGTAT
Source organism: Gorilla gorilla gorilla (assembly GCF_029281585.2). Lineage (NCBI taxonomy): Eukaryota > Metazoa > Chordata > Mammalia > Primates > Hominidae > Gorilla > Gorilla gorilla. The sequence continues at coordinate 90,413,620 of NC_073237.2, read as the reverse complement.
CCCCCTCTTTAAAATAGGAACCGATAACACGATCTCATGTCCTCATTAGGTGCCTGGACATGCAATGAGTGGGATTTCCTCCCAAAAGATTTTTGGAATAAATGTGAGGGTATAACTTGGTGTTCGCGTACTGTCCCTGGAGCTGATGGGAGCTGCTAGGATGGAGCAGCTCACAGAACTGCAGGGGGCACCCCTGTTCTGGGCAAGGGGACAGGGCTGGCTCTCTGCAGGCCTTTGCTGCTCCTTTCTCCTTGTGGGCTGATGATGAGCTATTGTCAAGGAGAGAGCCTGGGCTTTGGAGGCAAGTTTGTGCTGGGGTCCCTGAGGGTCTGGCATAATTCCCTTCCATTGTCTTCATGGCACTTACACGAGGGCAGTCCTCGGGAGCTGCCCATCTCTCCCACCAGCATGTCTGCTCCGGAAGGGCAGAGACCCTGCCTGTCGTGCACCCCAGTTCCTGGACAGTGCTGGGATATGGCAAGTGCACAGCAAAGATCTGTGGACCGCATGAATGAATGTCCTGCTGCCCTGACACTTACACACTGGGAGGTCCCGGCCAAACTCTCACTGGCTGGTTATAACCCATGTGTGAAGATCTCACATGACAATAGTTAGCTTAGCCTTCCCTGTCACAGCCAGTGGAATGCAACGCCCTCTCCTCCCCTGCCTGCTGGTGGTAAACTGAGGCAGGGGCAGGGGCAGGGTGATTGACAATCCCTTGGCAGCATGGGTGTCACCCTAGGGGTGCTCCACTCTTGGGGCTCCTCAGGGTCTCATAGGTCAGGCTATGTCATTCCTACACTGATGCTTCAGCAGCTCTCAGTCAAACCCATCAGGCCCTGCAGTGAATGAATGAACGAATGAATGAATGAGTGATGGCTCAGTTCTTTCAGCTATAAGCTCTGGCTTTGAGTTGGCTCAGGACTTCTGCTGCCACCAAAGCCTGCCCTTGCAGCAGCCTGAAAGTGCCAAGAAATTCACCCTTCCACCCTTGAAAGTGGTCCTCAACCAGGGGTGGGCGGGAGTTTGTGGATAGACACCTGCCTCACCCCCAGATAGATGATGCTGAGGGGTGCTGTCCACACTGGCTCCCAGAGTTCCCCTGCAAGGTCAAACTCCAGCTGCCCCTGGGTTGATTTGCTGGACCCCACACCCTTTGTCAGCTGTGTGGTGTTGGTCTTGTCCTGTGTAACATGAGTGGATGGGCAAACTCCATAGAGGGCCACTGTGGGGAGGGGAAACCATGAAAGCAGCTCCCCTCATGTCTCCGAACTGTTGTGGCTCTGGGTAGGCTTTTATCTGAACAACAGGATAGCTGCAAAACGAGGTTTAAGACCAGCTAAGAGTAGAGACTTTCAGAGGACCCTGCCCAGCTCAGAGCTTCTGGAATCCTCACGTTCCCCTTCAAGCAGCAACTGGCTTTGCGTCAATCATGCAGCAGCCTCCCTGGTGTGTAACAGGGAGGAGGAGGAGGAAGGAAGAGGGAAAGAAAGGAGGAGAAAACAAGGAGGATCACACACCGTCTGATGCCCGGTCTGTGTAATGCTGGCAGCGGCTATTCAGAGGCTGGGATGGCTGCCTGCATTTCCTGATCTTCAAGGAGACCTTGGACATCCTGTGAACATAAGAAAGCAGAATCCCTTCTAAAGAAGGGACAGCGTGCTTCATTGTGAAGGGGCCCCGCTGGGCAGCTCAGCGGGTTCTTGGAGGCCCAGTCCACATGGAGCTCCTGTGCTCTTGCTAATGGGGGATGCACAAGGCCGGAGAAAGAGGAGGAGGAGGAGGAGGAGGAGGAGGCGGCGGCAGCGGCAGCAGAAACCAGCATCATAGGCAGGGAGTGAGTGGGGCTGTGGGAGAAGCGCAAGTGTGGATGCCCTTTACATATCATTTGTTTGTTCATTCATTCATGTATTCATTTCCTCATTCACTTATTTGATCTTACAATAAGAAGTTATTCGTGCCTTATTTGTACACCCATGTTCGTAGCAGCATGATTCACAATAGCCAAAGGGTGGAAGCATCTTGAGTGTCTATCAACGGATGAATTGAGAAACAAAATGTGCTCTGTACACACAATGGAATGTTATTCAGACTTAAAAAGGAAGGAAGTTCTGACCCATGCTACAATGTGGACGAAACTTGAGGACATTATGCTAAGTGAAATAAGGCAGTCAGCAAAGGGCAAATACTGTGTGATTCCAGTTATATGAAGTCCCTACAGTCATCAAAGTCATAGAGGCAGAAAGTAGAACAGGGGTGCTAGGGTTTAGGTGGCTTTGGACAATCTCGCTTCTCCCCCTTTACTCACCTGTAGTCCTCAAGAATAACTGTAGAATGTGCTGTGGATATGACACCCATAGAGAGGGACGGCTGGGGCAGCCCTGGCTCTGTTCCAGTTCCCCCCATAGAAGCAGGATGTCCTTCAGTGGTTTAGCCAGCAAGCCTCTTTGCTCCATGGTCTAAAACCCAGCCCAAGACCTGCTTTCCAGGACCCTTCAGCTGGGGTGCAAGTGGGGCACACATGAATGAACAAGACGGGATCCCAGGCTTCCATTGTCCCTCGCTACCTACTGTAAGGAACAAACCCACTTCATGTAATCTGTTGGGTGCCTGGGTGTTCTCTCATTGGACTCTTGACAATTTGCTAGCCAGTGCACAGTGAGCCTACTCTGGGGCTGGAGGAGGGGCAATGGGGAATTCGTGTTGAAGGGGGACAGATTTTCAGTTTTACAAGATGGAAAGAGTTACGCAGATGGATGATGATGATGGTTGCACAACAATGTGACTGTACTTAAAACCACTGAACTCTTAAAAATAGTCACAATGGTAAATTTTATGTTATGCATATTTTACCACAACTGAAAATTTATTGTGCCTTCTTTGGACAAGATTCTGGGCTTGGCCCATTCCCTCAGAGAGCATGCATTCCCTCACCTTCTGCATCATTTACTCTGAGCTGATGACTGCTTTCTTCACTTGTTAGTACATTCAGTGAACACAGCTGGGCATCTGATGATTCTAGGACACAGCTGACAGCAGGACAGACAAGACCCCACCCTTGAAGCCACATCTAGTTGTGGGGACAGTGAACAAAATTAGTAAGTAAAGATGTAATAGGTCACAAAATGGAAGTGCTTTGGTGAAAATAAACCAAGGAAGAGGAATGGGTGCACAATCCGACAGGCCCCACGGAGGTGGTGGTGACAGGGGAGCAAGCGAGTAGTGAGAGGGGAGGAGCACAGCAGGTACAAGGGCCTGGCCAGTGCGGCAAGAGTTTGTGGGGCAGGCTTGGGCCTAGCTTTTCCTTGGAGAGGGGGTCTGATGGAGGTTTGAGGGTTCCTCTTGCTGTGTCTGGGGGTGGGATGAGGGTCTAGGCAGGGAGCCGTGGGAATTACTGCCACCATCCAGATGAGAAATGATGGAGCTGGATCAGATGTGGCAGAGGTGGACAGAGGTGGGATTCAGGTGCATCTTGAGGAGCGCTCAGTTGCTGCTGCTGAGCTGGAGGAGCACTAATGTGAGGCCTGAGATGTGGCAGGTGGGAAGGACCCTGGGGAGTAGAGGTGGGAAGTGGTGCCAGCCTCTGGCAGTTCCCTGCTGGCTGCCCTCCAGGCAGCTGGGACTTGATGTCTGTGATTAGGCATGGGCAAGGAACAGGGTTGGGGACTCACAGAGAAGAGGAGCAGCTCATTTGATCGAGGAGGAAAGTGTGCGTCCTGGTAGGAGGACCAAGGTGGGCTTCAGGAGAGGTCCCAGGTCCCATGAGAGGAGCAAGGGTAGGCTGGGGACAGTCCCCCCATGGAGTTCTGGGAAACAACCTCCGGGGCTGTTCTCCTAGGGAAGCTGGTGTCGGCAAAAAAAAGCTTTCTCCTAGCGTCAGCTGCCAGAGATGTCTGTCAGGGGGTAAGTTCCCCATCACACGAGGTGTGTGATTCAAGAGGGGCGGTCACAAGACAGCTGTAGCAAGTGGGCACCGCTAGCCCTTAGAGTTGTTTCCTAAATGAGACGGAAGCCAAGGGTGAGTGGGTGAGACCCAAAGCACCATTTCCGTGCCTATGCCCAAACCTCGGGGCCACCATCTCTGCCCGTGTGTCTGAGCTAGTGGACAGCATGGAAAATGGAAGGGAGGACTCAGGCGGGATGCTCATGGTGCTATATACCTTGCTCTTCTACGTAGTACCTGGGTATAAGCCAGGCTCAGTGTCCCACTCCTGGAAAGGCCAGCCTTCACGACTACATCGTAGGGGTCCCATTGTGTCTGGAGCTGGTTCCTTCCGGTAGGTTTGTGGTATGGCTGACTTCATGAATGAGGCCGCACACCTTCACGGTGAGTATTACAGCTCTTAAAGATGGCACGGATCCAAAGAGCAGCAGTAGCAAGGTTTATTGTGAAGAGCAAAAGAATAAAGCTTCCACAGCAAGGAGCAGGACCAGAGCAGGTTGCCGCTGCTGGCTGGGAGGTGGCCAGTTTTTATTCCCTTATTTGTCCCCGCCCATGTTCCGTTTCTGTCCTATCAGAATGCCCTTTTTTCAATCCTCCCTTTTAGGGAGGCTACTTTTAGGATCCTGCTGATTGGTGCATTTTACAGAATGCTGATTGGTGCATTTTACAGAGCTCTGATTGGTACATTTTACAATCCTCTTGCTAGCTACAGAGCGCTGATTGGTGCGTTTTTACAGAGTGCTGATTGGTGCATTTTGCTATCCTCTTGTAAGACAGAAAAGTTCTCCAAGTCCCCACTCGACCCAGGAAGTCCAGCTGGCTTCACCTCTCACCATCCATGGCCTGGCCCCTCTCTTCTGGGGTCCCTTGTCTGCAGGACAAGCCCCTGTTTCTGGATGTCTTCACCACAAAGTGCTGCTTGTGATTTTTTTTTTTAAACAGTCTCTGTGAGTTATTCATGCATTTAAAATTATTTTAATCTATTTTACACGCTATATAAATGGGGTTGTATGTGTTTCCTTTTTATTAAAGGTGTCTTATTTAGGCTGCTTGTAATATGACCAGGAGGCTGTCTGCTGAGGCCCGGGATTTTTGTGGGGCTGTGGAGTGGTCCACAGCATGGAGGGCAGCTCTGCCTATGGGATGCTGTTAGTACCTCGCCTGGTGGTACTAACCTTGGCACACCTCCTGTCTGTGGTGCTGCAGCCTCTGGGGCCTGGATGTGTGGGCTGCAGGTCTCCTGCACACGGTGGCATGAGATGCTTGCCTGCCCAGGTGGTCACTGCCAAGGCCCCAGGGAAGGAGCTGGTCAGATAAGAAATGTTGTCAGGACATGGTCTAGACACTTGATGGACACAGTGGAAGACCAGGCAGCCCAGGTCCTGTCCCCATGGGGCTGGCTTGATTTGCTGCATTTTTGAGAAGCTGTGAAGTGCCTGGTTTGTGCTGGGGACACACAGAGGGGTGAGAGCCAGCCCTGTCTCCATCAGCTCCTATCTGTGGGGAGGTAGACTCTGCCTTTCTTTCTTTTTCTTTTTCTTTCTTTTTTCTGAGTCTTGCTCTGTCGCCAGGCTGGAGTGCAGTGGCGCGATCTTGGCTCACTGCAACCTCTGCCTCCCGGGTTCAAGTGATTCTCCTGCCTCAGCCTCCTGAGTAGCAGGGACTATAGGCATGCACTGCCACACCCAGCTAATTTTTGTATTTTTAGTAGAGACGGGGTTTCACCATGTCAGCCCGGATGGTCTGATATCCTGACTTTGTGATCCACCTGCCTCGGCCTCCCAAAGTGCTGGGATTACAGGCGTGAGCCACCACGCCGAGCCAGACCCTGCCTTTCTTTTGGCTTTCCTGAAGGCCCCCTCCCCTCTCTACTGCTTCTACCTGCCCTTCTGCTCAAGACCCCCAGCCACACTGACCTCTTGGCTATTCCTCCAACATCTGCCCTAGGGCCTTAGCTCATGCTCTTCCATCTGCCTGGACTCTCCTCCTCCAGACTTGCCCACAGTCCACTCTCTCTGGCCTCTCACAAGCCGCTCAGGTACCCAGATACTGTCTCCTTAGTGAGCACCCCATTATAGCCCCAGCCCAGAACCCCTAGTCTGGCCCACCCCCTCTCCCCACTCACTGCTCCAGTGTGCTCCGCAGCTTGTATCCCTATTGGGCACACATCCGCTGTCCTTATTTTGTGTTTACGTCTCTCTTCCTCCAGAATGCAATCTCCCAGCACTTTAGTCTCTTTTATCATGTGTGTCCTGAGCTCTCAGGACAGTGATTGGCACATAGGAGGTTCTTGATAAGTACTTGTGGAATGAGTGATGGATGTGCTGACGGATTAAGTAACATCTTTAGGTCAATCTATCGTATGCATTTCAGTAGGGTCTGTGCCCAGGGGTGGAACTGCTGGGTCATAGCATATGCATAGGTTCAGCTTTCCTGGATCAAACAGTTCTCCAAAGTGACAACACCATCTTATCCTCCTCCTGGGAGAATCCTTAGTGCTCTACGTCCTCCTCAACACTGGGCATAGTCAGTCTCTTTCATTGTAACTTATCTGGTGGGTGTGTAGTGCTAGCTTGCTGGGATTTTAATTTGCATTAGCACCTTTTCATATATGTAGTGCCACGTGGATATCCTCTCTTGTGAAATGATTATTCAAGACTTTCCGCCGGGTGTGGTGGGTCACACCTGCACTCCCATCACTTTGGGGGGCCAAGGTGGGAGGACCACTTGAGGTTAGGAGTTTGAGACCAGCCTGGGCAACATAGTCTCTACTATGTTTTGTCTCTACAAAAAGTACAAAATTAGCCAGGTGTGGTGGCATGCACCTGTGGTCCCAGCTACTCAGGAGGCTGGGAGGGCAGGATTGTTTGAGACCAGGAGGTCAAAGCTGCAGTGAGCTGTGATTGTGTCACTGCACTCCAGCCTGGGCAGCAGAGTGAGACCCTGTCTCAAAATGAAAGACTTTTGTCCATTTTTCTACTGAGGTACCTATTTTCTTCTTATTAACTTGTAAAAGTCTTTATGTATTAGGCACAAAACCCTCTGTCACTGCATGGGTTGCAGTAAGAACATAGTCACGTGACACTAAGTCCACACCACCCTCCCTCCCTGCACACTTGTCTGGAGCTGGGTGTGCATGTGCAAGTCAGTTCTTCAGGCACCCTCAGTCCTGGGAAACCTTAACTGTGAGTACTCCACCTCAATTCAAGCTGTTCATTCAGCTGGTGCTCAACTGAGGGAACAAGTGGTCCATTTCCAAGTTGAAATAAAGACAGGCTGGGTCAGCCTGGGCTTGTCGTGGGCTGTACTGGCAGTCTTGGGCGCGACTCTTTCCTGAGGGTGATTTTGGCTCTGAGTGTCCATCTTAGAAGTAGACACTGTGTGGGAAGTGGCCACACCTCTGGGTCTCAAAGGAACATGCTTACTTCAGTCTCTGGTGCTTCACTCACAGCGTACCCCTATCCTCCCTTGGCCAACCACATCATTGACACATTGCTGAAATGCCTGCCTGGCCTCTAGGCCTGGTGAACTCCCGCTTCCCTTTCAAGATTCAGTGTAGAAACTGCCTCCTCCAGGAAGCCCTCCAAGCCCTTCTGAGGATGAAGTAGGAGCCTCCTCTGTCTGACTGACTGGCTATCTGGCTGGCTGACTGACTGACTATTTGAGTGACTGACTGACTGGCTGACTGACTGACTGACTGGCTGGCTGACTGGCTGACTAGCTGACTGACTGACTATTTGAGTGACTGACTGGCTGGCTGACTGGTTGACTGACTGACTGGCTGACTGACTATCTGACTGGCTGACTGGCTGACTATTTGAGTGACTGACTGACTGGCTGACTGACTGGCTGACTGACTGGCTGACTGACTGACTAACTGACTCACTGACTATCTGACCGACTAACTGACTATCTGACTGTCTATCTGTATGACTGACTGATTATCTGACTGACTGGCTGGCTGGCTGACTGACTGAGTGACTATCTATTACTTCATGTTTCTCCTTAAACCCATTCACTGTTTTTTAGGTTGGTAGATCTCTCCATTTATTTTAAAGTAATAACCATAATTTCTTCTTTTCATATTTCTGAATTTTCTAATTTTTAAAAACTAGACTTTATTGTTTAGAGTAGTTTCAGGTTCACAGCAGAACTGAAGGAAAGTGCAGCAAGTTCTCCTATACCCCTCCCCACGCATGCACGGCCTTCCCCATAATCAGCATCCCCCACCAGAGTGGGATATCGGCTGCGACTGATGAACCTACATTAATGCACAGCGATACCCAGGGTCCCCAGCGGATGTTAGGGTTCTCTCAGTGCTGTATACTCTGTGTGTTTGGACAAATGTCTGATGCCATGTATCCACCACTATAGAATCCCACAGAGTAGACTTACTGCCCTCAACACCACCTGTGCTTGATCTATTCATCCTCCCTTCCCCCAAACCCTGGCAACCACTGATCTTTCTACTGCTCCAGGGTTTTGCCTTTTCCAGAATGTCCTATAGTTGGAATCACACAGCATGTATCCTTTTCAGATTGGCTTCTTCACTTGGTAATATGCATGTAAACTTCCTTCCTGTCTTCTCAGTACTTGCAGCCCCTTTCTTTTTAGCAATGGATACTATTCCGTTGTCTGGATGTCCCACAGTTTGTTTATCCATGAGCCTATCCATAGGCATCTTGGTTGCTTCCCAGTTTTGGCAATTATTATGGATAAAGCTGCCATCAGCATCCGTGTGCAGGTTTTCATGTGGACATACATTTTTCAACTCCTTTGGGTAAATACCCAGGAGTGTAATTGCTGGATTATATAGTCAGAGTATGTTTAGTTTTATAAGATGTAAATAAGCTGTTTTTTAAAAAAGAAAGACTATATCACTGCAATAAGTGGAAAACCAGTATCGTCTTGCCGTACGTAGAAAGTAAGTTTAAGAAAAGAATACAATAAAAGAAAAAAGCTCATCAACTTCTGGCTAAACCATGATCTTGCAGAGTCAGAAGCCTTAGATCCTGAGGGCTGCTCTGTCTCTATTCAAAAAGGCACCAGCAGGTGTTGGAAGGTATGCCAGGTTTCTAATGCAGTGGCAGAGGACGAAACAAAGTGTATGGACGACCCCTAACCATTTGCTCTCCACCTAAGCGCCCCAGGGGCCTGCACGCCACTCTTGGGACTTGAGGCCAGGCCAAACATTTCAGGCCCGAGGATGGTGGTGGGCGATGTAGGGACACTCAGCTTCCCATGCCCTGGTGCTTTCTCCTCCTCCTGGTGGGCACAGGGCCCAGCATCTAGATCCCATCTGTGCCCTCCTCCCTATGCTGTGCCCTCCTCCCTATGCTGCATCTCCTGCCGTCCAGCAGCTCCCGCCCAATGGCACTCAACCAGAATGGCAAAATGGATCCTTTGCTTTATTTTTAATCAAAAAGTCAAGCATCTGTTGATTCAATAAAGACTAAAATAAAATTTACCTGAAATCCCAGCCCCCTCTGTGAGTCTCTCCAATTCCTCTCCTATCAAGACTGCTAGCCACAGGGATTTGGGGTGTGTCCTTCCATACAGGTTTGAAGCTCAGAGACTCTCACCTTTCTGCTGTACTTTTAAAATCGATCATCTCTCTACTTCCCTTTGTCTCCCTATCCTACTACCTTGTGTGTTACCACTGGGTGTACTAACTGCTGAGCTGCATGCAGGACAGCCATGCATAGTTCTGTGGGTCCAGCACTGCCCAAGGCTGACAACTGTGCGGTGAGTGGGGCTGAAATCTGGCCTGCGTTTCACTGGCTGAACTGCAAGTACTGGGTCTAGACTGCATTCTCCTCCCACAAGAGGAATCTTCTATTTTTCGTAAAAACTGCCTGCAGATAGGCAGAGGCACTCATGGATGTGTTGTTTTGCCTTCGGTCTGTGGGCTCCAATCAGCTGAAGCAAAGTACTGGCCATCCGGCCCTGGGCCCTGTATCTCTCCTTTATCCGCGTTCCCCCTCCTACACATGACTGTTCTGACGTATTTAGGGGGTTTGCTTTTATGTTCTTATGAAGTGTGTATCATTGTTTGGATGTTCAAGACAGTGCCTGGCTAATAGAGGCACTCTGTAAATGTTTGTTCAAGCAAATGAATGAATAAGATGAGTTTTTAACGTAGACCATTGAAATTGTGCTGTTACCGTGCCTCCTTCTGCATCTTGCTTTTTGCACACTGCGCTGTGGTTTTTCACAGTCTGTCTGTGTTGCTGGGAGGGATCCCGCCCATTGCTCCAGATGGCTGCTGGGTTGTGCCCAGGAGGTCCCCGAACTGCTTCCCCAGTGGTAGACCCCGGGCTGACCCCAATTGTCACCTCCATCCCCTACCACACCAGGGCTCCTCTCAGGCTGAAAGAGCGTTTGGCAGATACCCAGGAGCAGAGTGGTTAGTGTGAATTTACGGGGTAAAACACCATGCACCCTTTGTGATCGCCTCAGCGCTGGCTTGTGCAGTGCCAGGCTATGCTGGGTGGCCCCTCAGTGTCAAACCTGGAGTTCAGGCTTCCTAGGGCTTGAAGTGCAGGGGTGTCACTTCCTGGAGGCCTTGGCTGGTGGAATACAGGAGGGACAGGGCCAGGCAGATACATTCCCTACCCTTTCCTGGGGCTCCCCCTGGAGAAGTCTCAAGTGTTGACCAATCAGGCCTGCCTGGGAGCCTCCCTCTGCAGCTGGACCCATGCTAGAGGGTCAGGAAGCTGGCTACGAGGTGGCTCCTGAGGCCCAGCGACAAAATGGTCAAGTGGAAATCGTACAAGAGGGACCTTCCCCCGGCAGCATTTGCTGCTGGATCTCCCTGGTATTGGTTCTCTCCTCTTCCTCCCCACTTTTTTCTTTCCTTCACTCTCACCCCCTACTCCCACTCTCTCTGCCCCTCCACCTGGGGCTCAAACACTACTTTTAGAGTCCCAGGGAAGGTATGAGGAATGCAGAGCTGCCTAGGCCATGCGAGCACCCGCTCACCCTGCAGGACACATGGCCAGGCTCCCTCTGGGTGTGAGCCTCCTCCTGACTCTGCTTAAGGGTGCGGGCCAGCTGGGCTCCCTGAGGTGCTGAAAGGACCAAAAGATGGAGTCACTACTCTGGCGCCGAGCCCACGTGGGGCTCAGCTCTGCCACAGGGCAGGGCCCTGTCCCTATGTCCTGACTGAGCCACAGAGAATGGCTCCCGTAGCTGGTTGGCGCTGGCTCCTGCCTTCACCAAGCTGGAAGCCAAGTGGGGTGTTAGCCGTCAGCTGTTCCTGTGTCCCCATTTTACAGGTGAAAACTGCAGACCCGGGTCAGGGAAGGGACACAACTGAGGGTGGACAAGAGTCTGCCCTTGATTCCCTGTGCCGAGCTGCCATTGTAGTTGGAAAGAGCTTTCTGTTTTGGGGAATGTGAATGTCTGTGCTCTTTTAATTTTAAGACAGCAGAGTTGCTGTGGTCAGAACTATGTATGGCATGAATCCTTGTGATGGGCCAAATTGTGCCTTCTCCCAACCCCGTGTTGAAGTTCTAACCCCCAGAATCTCAGAAGGTGAATGTATTTGGAGACAGGGTCTTTACATAGGCAAAATGAGGTCATATGGGTGAGCCCTAACCCGACATGACTGAGTCCTATGAGAAGAGGAGATGAGGACACAGCCACACACAGACGGATGATCCTGTGAGGATACAGGGAGAAGACGCTGTCTATAAACCAAGGAGAGAGGGCTCAGGAGAAACCAACCCTGCCGACACCTTGATCTCAGAGTTCCAGCCTCCAGGACTGTGAGATAACAAATATCTGTTGTTTAAGGCTCCCATTGTGTGACATTTTGTTATGGCAGCCACAGCTGACAAGTACAGCCCCACAGACTTTTATTTTTCCTGTTTATGTAGTACTGAGCCTAAGAAATTTTGAAATTCTCTTAGTGCTTTTAGAAGCAAATGCAAATCAGCCTAGAACTGATTCGATTCAACAGTGCAGAGCTCCATTCATCCATTGGCTAACTCAGTCTCCAGACATTTGCCCTGTGCAGCTCTGAGCCCTGCACGCAAGCCATGGGATTCATGAACCTCAATTTGGCCTCGAGGAGCTCATGCTGTGGTGCAAAGATGAGGTCCCTGTTCATCCCATATCTATTAGTGCTTGCTTCAGGTTGGCTTCTATAGCAGGTGTCATGGGTACAGAGGGGAACAATGCACAGCCCCTGCCCTTAAAGAGAGTGCGGAGCAGTCATGGAGCTAAGACATTCATTCACTCATTCATTCACTGGACAAATGTCGGCCCTTGCCAGGCATTGTACCTCTTGAGATATTAAGAAGCACGCCAGGGAGGGGTATACTAGCTGGATTCTTCCCCCCATGGGTCCCTTCAACTGTGACAGCGGGAAACTCACCACGCATCAGGCACTGGGCTGGGCACATTATGAGGTCAGTTCATCCACGTTTCCAGCAGTTCCTGTCCCAACTGCCTAGTACGAAACCTTGGTGCTGGATGGTTCAGGCTTTAAGTGTTTCAGATGTTGGAAGGCACGTGCACTGTGCATTATGTATGTGTCTCATGTTATCAAACATGATGAACGGATTGTGGAGATGATGATCCCAAGAGGGTAAGTAGTCCACAGATGGCCTCATGCAAGGTTGGGGCATGGCACCAACCCAGGTTTCCACAAACTTACCAAAACACCTCCCATTTTTAAGGGTCTTCTAGATTTTAAGTGGGGACTGTGTTCTTCTTTTTTCCATTTCACAGATGAGGAAACAGAGACACCAAGAAGGGAAGTAACTTGCTTGGCAAGTGGGTGGTGAAGGCAAGGCTTAAACAAGGCTGAGGGGCTCCCGTGACTTTTCTGCCTGTGTGCCTTGTCCCAAACACCACACAGATCAGGACCTCCAGCGCCTGCCTCTCCCTGAAGCCAGAGGTGCTGACTCAAGTGCACACCTGCTCAGTTCAAGTGTTTGTCAAATTCAGGGTCTCCCACCTCTGCAGAGGAGTGGGCATTGTTGGGAAATCCTTCTGAGTTTCCTGGTCAGTCCTGCCCCCTTTCCTCTGTGGTGGTGATTTCAAGCCTTCAAGTCTCCACCACCTGTGATAGATTGTGAAAATATCCCCTCCAGGCATCCCTGTGTCCATGCCCTTGCCCCCGGCCCCCTTGAGTCTGTCTCAGCCAATAAAATGTGGTGGAATTGAAGACATGCCAGCTCTGAGCTCAGCCCCAGGAGTCCTTGCAACCTCGGCTCTACTGGCCCTTGCCTATGGGGACAAGGCTGGGCTAAGCTGCCAGCTCCTGAGAGACCGCATGGAACAGAGATAGATGGGACCAGCCAGTCCAGGTCCGAGTCACCAGACAATGCCGCGAACAGGCCTGGTGCATTCATAGACTTGTGAAAGATAAGAAACTGGAGGTTTTAAGCCACTTTTGTGTATGTGTGAGCCAGGGTCTTGCTCTGTCACCCAGGCTGGATTGCAGTGGCGTTCTTCCTACTTCAGCCTCCTGAATAGCTGAGACTGCAGGTGTGCACCACCATGTCTGGCTAATTTTTGTATTATTTCTGGAGACGAGGTTCAGCTATGTTGCCCAGACTGGCTTCAAACTCCTGGGTTCAAGTGATCAGACCACCTTGGCTTCCCAAAGTGCTGGGATTACAGGCATGAGTCACTGGGATGGTTTCTTTTCTTTTCTTTTCTTTTTTCTTTTCTTTTCTTTTCTTTCTTTCTTTTCTTTTCTTTCCATTTTTTCTTTGCTTCCTTTTCTTTTCGAGACAGAGTCTTGCTCTGTCAGCCAGCCTGGAGTGCAGTGGCACGATCTCGGCTCACTGCAACCTCCGTCTCCCAGGCTCAAGCAATTCTCCTGCCTCAGCCTCCGGAGTAGCTGGGATTACAGGCACCTGCCACCATGCCCCGATAATTTTTGTATTTTTATTACAGATGGGGTTTCACCACTTTGGCCAGGCTGGTCTGAAACTCCTGACCTCAGGTGATCCACCTGCCTTGGCCTCCCAAAGTGTTGGGATTACAGGCATGAGCCACCACGCCCCGCCACTGGGATGGTTTACACTGCAATCGCTAATTTCTTCCCCTTAGGGAGGAAGATGGAGCCTCCTCCTGCCTGAAGCCGTTTCCTCCCCGGAGCTCTAGGGTCCACTCTCTCCAGCCTCCCTGGCCTCTTCCTCCAGTGCTTTAGCTTCCTGGGCTGCTGTAACAAAGTCCCACAGAGCGAGCAGCTTAAACTGCAGGAGTGCATTGTCTCACAGCTCTGGAGGTCAGAAATCTGAGATCAAGGTGTCGGCAGGGTTGGTTCCTTCTGAGGCTGTGAGGGAGAACCTGTCCAGGCCACCCCCAAGTTTCTGGTGGTTTGCAGCCATCACTGGTGTTCCTTGGCTTGTAGAAGCATCACCCCCAACCTCTGCCTTTATCTTTAGGAAGGATTCTCTAGTGTGCATGTCTCTGTGTCTAAATTCCCCCCTTTTCTTTTTTCTTTTTTTTTCTAGATGGAGTTTTCACTCTTACTGCCCAGGCTGGAGTGCAGTGACACGATCTCAGCTCCCTGCAACCTTCGCCTCCTGGGTTCGAGTGATTCTCCTGCCTCAGCCTCCTGAGTAGCTGGGATTACAGGTGCCTGCTACCATGCCCAGCTAATTTTTTGTATTTTTAGTAGAGACTGGGTTTAATCATGTTGGCCAGGCTGGTTCAAACTCCTGACCTCAGGTGATCTGCCTGCCTCGGCCTCCCGAAGTGCTGGGATTAGAAGCATGAGCCATCCTGCCTGGCAATTTCCCTTTTTTCTAAGTACTCTAGTCATATTGGATTAGTGCCCACCCTACATCAGTGTGACATCATCTTAACTAATTACTTCTATAGGATAGCTCTATTTCCAAATAAGGTCATACTCTCAGATCTTGGGGGTTAGGACTTCAATACACAAATTTGGGGGGACACAAACCAGCCCATCACACCCAGTGAGCATTACTTCACTCCTCCATGGCAGTGAAGTGTGTGGTTAGGGACGAGGACTTTGAGGTTAGGCTTAATAGGAGACCTCTTGACTCCCTCTGTGCACACAGCTCAGTCCTAGAGCACTGAGCCCTATCTGTGAAATGAGGGTGCAGTTAGGAACTGCATTGCTGGGCTGCTGCCAGCTCTTAGATTTGAGCATGGCATGCAGTAAATGCTCAGAAAAGCATAGCTCTGCATGTTTTAAATCATCACTCTGCTGCCCTTATCTTCAGCCTCTCCCTTCTCTATTGACCACTTTCTGGTCAGCTCTTAAACATGAGCAAGTCACAACCATTTGTAAAATACATCCTGCTGCAACCTTAGAGTGCCCTCCCGCTAGTCAGCTGTGTCTTGGCCCTGTGGCATACTGACTTAGGTGGCTCTCAATGAGCCATGCTTCCCGTGCTGACTCTGGGCTTGGCCATGTGAGTAGCCTGGTCCATGGGCAAACATGATGCAAACAGAAGCTTAATACACACTTGCACCCTGGACTTGTCCTTTGGAAGTGCTGGGTCTTGACACTTAGCAACCATGCCGTAAGGAAGCCCAAGCAGCCACATGGAGAGAACCTGGGGCTGAGAACCAAGATACTCCTAGCCAATGGCCCAGACCAACTGCCAGCTGTACGCACAAGGCCATCTTAGCACTCTCAGCCACCCCAGAGCCCCAGCAAAGCCCAAGTAGGAGTCACCAGAAAAATAAATTGTTATTTTAATTGTTATTTTGGCATGCTTTGTTACCCAGCCGTAGAGAACCAGCACACATCATTCACAGCTAAGCTTCTTAAGGAGTTGCCCTCCCCAGCTGTCTCAGGTCCTCTTCCTCTCGCACCCTCTGCATCCTAAATCTGGCTTTGTCCACTGACATTGCGCTCACTAAGTCACTGTGATGGGCTGAATTATGTCCCCAAGATTCATATGTACTGGGAGTTCAAGCTCGAACCCCCAGTACCTCAGAATGTGACTACATTTGGAGGTGGGGCCTTTAAAGAGGTGATTTAGGTAAAATGAAGCCCTTAGGGTGGGCCCTGATTCAGTACTGCTGTGCACGTAAGAAGAGGAGATGAGGACACAGGCCCACACAAAGGGATGACCATGTGAAGGCACAGGGAGAAGATTCCACCTGCAAGCCAAGGAGAGGCCCCAGGGGAAACCAACCCTGCTGACACCTGGACCTCAGACTTCCAGCCTCCAGAATGGTGAGGAAACGAATGTGGTCGTTTAAGCCCCCAGTCCGTGGTGCTTCATGATGGCAGCCGGAGCTGGCTGATCCAGCCACCAGTGATCTTCACGTCAGCAAACCCAGAACTTGCAGTACCCATGGGCAGTGTGCAGCAGTGGTCAGCGCAGGCTCTGGCTCTAGACCACCTGGTTTAGATCCTGCTGCTGCTGCTTCTGAGCTCTCAAACATAAGGCAGGATTCTTTCACCTCTATGTGCCTTAGTTTCCCTCCCTGTAAGATGAGGCCAGTGATACAACTACCTCCCAGGGTTGTAGTGAGGAGTTAACAAGTGAACACACCTGATACCTTACCTAGATGGTGGCTGTCACCTCTTGACTATCCACAGCAGGTGGCCTCCCTCTCCTCCTGAAATACAACTCCCTGATTCCCAACCCCTGCTTGTCCAGTGTCCTCTGTTTTCTTTTTAGGACCTTGAGGCTTCAGGCCAGGGCTCCCTAGGGGTCAGCCTTCTGCCCTGCTGCTCTCACTCTAAACCACCCCCATGCCAGTAACTCCCAAATGTGGACTCCTGACCCAGGCCTCGCCGTGATTTTAGCCCCTAGAGCCAGTTTCTTCCTTGAGGCCCCCTAGATGTCTGACGAGTCCCTCAAACTCACCATGTCTGAAGCCAGACTCCACACCTTCCCCTGAACTCCTGCTCCCCAGCTCCCTACTGTAGCAAATGGCATCACCACCCTGAGTCTCAATGGATCATCATCTGTCCCTCTGCCTTCTCTGAGTCCTGTCCTGTCTATGGAGCTTGCCGCCTCCCCGTGGGTTTCCCCGTGGTTCTGCTTTTCTCCTTCAGTTGCTGTTGGCAGAATCTCCCTGAAGCTCAGATCTGATCTTGTGCACTGATCAGTCTTAAAAACATTCAAGGGTATTCTATTTGACCCAGCAATCCCATTACTGGGTATATACCCAAAGGATTATAAATCATTCTACTATAAAGACACTTGCACACACATGTTTATTCTAGCACTATTTACAATAGCAAAGACTTGGAACCAACGCAAATGCCCATCAATGATAGACTGGATAAGGAAAATGTGGCACATATACACCATGGAATACTATGCAGCCATAAAAAAGAATGAGTTCATGTCCTTTGCAGGGACATGGATGAAGCTGGCAACCATCATTCTCAGCAAAGTAACACAGGAACAGAAAAGCAGACATTGCATCTTCTCACTCATAAGTGGGAGTTGAACAGTGAGAACACATGGACACAGGGAGGGGAACATCACACACTGGGAACTGTTGGGGTTAGGGGGCAAGGGGAGGGAGAGCATTAGGACAAATACCTAACGCATGCAGGGCTTAAAACCTAGATGACAAGTTGATAGGTGCAGCAAACCACCATGGCACATGTATACCTATGTAACAAATCTGCACATTCTGCACCATGTATCCCAGAACTTAAAGTAATATAAAAAGCAAAACAAAACAAAACAAAAAATCTTTCAAGGGTTCCTAGGGGCTTTAAGCCTCAGCCACATTCTCCACACAACAGACTCTCTGTACTCAGCCCCAAGTAGACACACTCTCCTGCCCCAGGGCCTTTGCACAGGCCACTCCATTTGCCTGGAAGTCTCTCCCCACTTCCCTTCCTTGGTTAATTACTCTTTTTTTTTTTTTTTTCAGACAGGGTCTTACTCTGTTGCCCAGGCTGCAGTGCAGTGGTGCGATCACGGCTTACTGTAGCTTCAACCTCCTGGGCTCAAGTGATCCTCCCACCTCAGCCCCTTGAGTAGCTAGGACTACAGTTGTACACCATAACACCTGGCTAATTTTTGTATTTTTAGTAGAGATGGGGTTTCACCACATTGCCCAGGCTGGTCTTGAACTCCTGGACTCAAGTGATTCACCTGCCTTGGCCTCCCAAAGTGCTGGGATTACAGGTGTGAACCACTGTGCCTAGCAGTTAATTCCTGTTTATCCTTCCACACTGTACTTGAAGATCATCCTCTGCAGAGCCTTCCTCAACAGACCCATCAGGGCCTGTCATTCATGGACATGGCTGTCCCCGTGTCTCTGCTGGGGCACCTGCGTGTCATCACTGTCATGAACAGAGTCATGATCTGAGTGGGCTGGTGGCTCTTCCTTCACACACAGTGTGGTGGCCGTGTGAGCAGTCACGCTTTTATCTTGTCTATGGCTGTATCCTGAGTCTAGCACAGTGCCTGACAAAGAGCAGGTGGTCAGGAAGGACCTGTGGGAGGCAGTTGAAGGAGTAAGACTTCAGGTGACAAGGACTGAGCAGAAAGGGCAGGGCTGGGGCAGGAAGAGAGGGACACTTGCCCAGCGCTGGGGTGTCGTGGAGGAGGGCGATGGTCGGAGGGACTGTCCCTGTTGCTTTCTCCTGAATCTCTCCCTCTTACTCCCTGTCCCCTCTCCCCTGCCCCCCTCTTCCAGAGCCCTGGTAGGAGACCGAGAGCTTTCCACTGCGGACTTGCAGCATCCGAACCCTCCCCCTACACCAATGGCTTTGGTAATTGTTCTCACAACCGTGTCAGTATCGAACAAACAGATGTTTATAGTTAATCCCTAATTTTGCCATCAAAAAATATACAATCTTGGGTAGAAACTGAAGAGGAAAGAATTTTTTAATTTACAGTGTCTCCCCACTGCCCCACTCCTGAAATTTGAAATTGCTGAACGGCCTCCAAATTCAATATTCCAAGTCAAACAAATGTATGTGTTCTCCAAAAGGAAGTATTGGGTATCTGACCAAGATGGAGCGGGATAGGAAAATCAGAAGAGGGAAAAGCTGCCCGCCCAGCTGGGTCCAGCATGCAAGCTACTTCCAAGAACGCCTCTTTTCCGGTGTTTGTTCGTTCTTTCTTCTGTTCATTTTTTTAATGAAAGAAATGCGTCTGTGTGTTGGCCTTCCTCAGAGGAGCTCTCAGGCAGCGGTCAGAGAAAGCAGACCCTGCCTTTTTGCCCTCTTAATGCCCACCTTCTGCTGGTGGAGGTGAGGCCTGGGAGCTGGCTTTGGTGTGGTGCAGCCTGTGCCCTTCCTGGGGAAAGGACCCATGGGACATTCATGACAAGTGCTGTGGTGAGGAGCCTGATTTCAGTGGGAGGTCAAGGAAGGCTTTGTGGAGGAGGAGACACTAGATCTGGGCCTTGAAGGTGAAGCAGGAGGTCACCTGGTAGGGAGGCCCAGAGAGCTAGGATTGTAGAAGCCATGCCCGCAGGAGTAAGGGGCAGCCATGGGGAAAGGCCTGAAGTGCCTGGGGCTTGGCTGTGACTGTGTGAGCCCTAGGAGGCTTTCAGGCAAATGGTGGGGCACGGAGGGCAGGCACAAAGGGTGGACCGCATCTGGGAGTGTGCTGAATGAGTGCGCTAGACCACCAGTTCAGGTGTTGGCCCTCATGGAGCCTGTCCCATGTCCTCAGCTTCAACTTGCCCCGCCCTCCCCCTACTCCACCATGAGGTAAGCGGCCCCGTGTGACCCTTCTCCAGTCTCCTAGAAGGCCTGGGCCAGACTCCATATCAGTAACTGAAAGTGGAAGGCCACGATCTAGATTCCTTCCATGCCACTCTTCCTCCCTCTGCTTCAGTGGCTCTCCACCACCTGCTCCTGCTCAGCCATCCTGCCCGGCATCTGGCCAGGCTTTTGCTGGGCTGCCTGGTTCCCTAGCCATAGCCTCTGACCCTGGACTTCTGGGGTCTACTTTCTTGTCAGAGATCCGGGATGGCAGGGTTTGTCCTCACAGTCAGTCTTGGAGAAGCTGGGGTGGCCTCTGATTTACAGATGGGGAAGTTGAAATTAAATGACCTGCCATGTTAACAAAGACCCTGTTGGTTACCAGTGACAGAAGCCAACCCCAACTGGTTTAAACATAGAAGGGGACTTCTTGGCTTGCATAACTGAAGAGCCCAGGAGCTCAGGCAGCTCCAGGGAAGGGAACAGGTTTTCAGCTGGGCACTGCCCCTTCCCCTGTGGTGGCCCAGGCCTGGTAGGAGCCCTCCCAGCCTATCAGCAGCCTTAAGTGAAAGCCTCTTTTTCCAAGAGCCCGAGAAAAGGCCTAGGAGGAGCTCTGACTGGAGCTTGCGGTCACTGCTGTAACAGTCACAGTGGCGGGCAGGTCGGTGCTGGGCCCGCTGGGACAGACCTGGGCATCCCAGGGCCTGGATAGTCCCTTGTAAACCACATAGGCTGAGGCTGGGGGCGTTCTCAACGACAATTGGTGGCTGCACCTGAAGGAGAGGTGCCAGCAGGTGTCCATAACAGTTACTCACAGCAGTAGGGCCAGGATTTGAACCCGAGCTCCAGGGGGAGTGTAACTGTGTTTATATGAATATAAATTTGTTTAACACATCTTTTTGTTGTTTGTTTTTTTTGAGACAGAGTCTCACTCTGCTGCCCAGGCGGAATACAGTGGTGCAATCTTGGCTCCCTGCAACCTCCACCTCCCAGTTCAAGTGATTCTTGTGCCTCAGGCTCCTGAGTAGCTGGGATTACAGGTGTGTGCCACCATATCCTGCTAATTTTTGTATTTTTAGTAGAGATGGGTTTGCACCATGGTGGCCAGGCTCGTCTTGAACTCCTGACCTCGTGATCTGCCCGCCTTGGCCTCTCAAAGTGCTGGGATTACAGGCATGAGCCACTGCGCCCTGTCTGTTTAACACATCTTTTTTGAGCATTGTGACAAGGGCTAAACAGTTATACCTGGATGCTGCAGCGCTTGCCATTCAGGGACATTCTTACGCAGCGGAAGCACCTGGTTTGTAAGCCTGCCCTGTGCTGAGTGCCGTTTCCCATGATGGGGTCTCATACCAGTTCTTACTGCCACCACCCTCTTGGCCCTCCAGGGCCCTCCCCTATTAATGTTCCATGTTCAGACATACAAGCTTCTCTGTCAAGGTGTGGCCCAGTTTAGAAAAGGACAGAACATTTAAACAAGGCCTTAAGAAAGGCTGGAGCAGCACTAGCCAGTGGAAGTTTCTCCAATGATGAAATGTGGCTGGTGCCACAGAGCTGCCTCCTGTGACTCTGACCTGCATCCAGCGCTGCCCGTATCAGCGGAGGAGTCTGCGCCGGCTGGCTGTGGCACTGCAGGGATGTGTGAGCCAGGCATTAACACAGTCGTTATGAAAAGTCAATTATATAAATGTACAATTAAATGAATTATATGCTGTTTTAGAACCAAGGGTGGCTGTGCTGCTGTTATCCGTGCTCTGCAAGTCCTGCTGTGTGTGCACCTGCATGGGAGGTACGGTGTGACGGCTGCTCCTGGCCTCTCTTCCCAAAACCGTGCTCAGTGACCGCATGTTAGTAGTTTAAAACCGGCCACAAATGTCGTGGAGAGCTGTAAATGCTACAAATCAAGGCTCAATTTATTGTTTGATAGGTTGTCTAAATGAAGGGTCTGCAAACTTTGCCACAAGAGGTCATATTCTAGGCTTTGCCGGCTACTTATGGTGGCTGCTGCACCTGCTGTCACCCTCTCCCCTCCCTCTTCCTTCTTCTCTCTCTACTTTCTTCTTCTGCTAAGGCTCTTTGCAAATGTTAATACTATTCTTAACTCGCAGGCCATAGGCTAGATTCGGCCTGAGAGCCTTTGTTGACAAACCTATGGTCTGAGTGGAAGAAAATGATGGGGAAGATGTTGGTAATGCAGATTCAGGTTAAAAGTGCCCTGGATCTGAAGCCATTGCATTGTGACTAGCACAGGAACAGAGGCAATGTCCTTCCAGCATTTGATTCGGCAAAGAAGCCATCCGGGTCGTCAATGGCGAGTGAAATTTTAACACTGACCTTTGTAGTTCTTTCTTACTGCTCATTTATAGATCTCTGATGCAACCCTGGTGCACAGGTGGTGCACTGTTGGCTGGCCTCCTCCTGTCACCCCTGCCACTTGCTGTGCATGGGGGCCCTCTGTCACTTGCTCATCAGGAGCAGAGGGGGAACCTGAGGCTCAGATTGCTCTGGGTCACAGGGGTTGCTGTGTGGGTAGGGGCCTGACACTGTCAATATGCCCAAGCCCATCGCTGCCAACCACAGCTTCCCATCTCAGCTACCACAGGCCGGACATCAGGTACAGGCTCTTGGTTTGCCGCGTTTCTAAGGTTGCAGCAATAGCAGTCGGAGTGTGGGACCTGAGATTGACCATCAACCTCGATGCCGGGCTTGGGTGCTCAGGGGGCTCCATGTTGCCCTTCAGTGGGGACGTGGTCAGAGTCCTATCCAGGAGGACCACTGCTGCAGAGAGATGCTGGAGGTGGTGAGGGCAGAGGAAGGTGATGTGAGAGCTTGTACTGAAGTCCGGGAGAGAGGCCGAGGCCTCAGCGGGGCACAGCGATGGTGAAGAAAAGGTGGCTTAGAGCGAGAAGAGGAAGGGCCGGTGGGGGTGCTATGTGTCCCTGAGCTGACAGGAGTAGTCAGGTCGGGCCCCTCCATCCTCCCACCTGGGCTCTGCCCTTGTTGGGCTCCCTGAGAGGCTGCTGGGGCTGGGTGGGCACATCTGGGTGGCACGTGGGGGAAATCCCTGCACTGGGGGGGAATTAGAAGCTCCTAAAGTCCTCTCGTTGGCACCCTCCCACTGTACGGCACATGGCTCGGGGCTCAGGGATGGGGACCTGGAGGCATAAGTCACCGTCCATCTCTACCCCAGGCTCCCACACAGGCCGGGGCAATACGTAGGGGCCAGCATGGTTGTCCCAGTCTAGTCCAAGTCTCTCAAACACAGAGATTAATCAAGTGCCATCCTAAGGCCTGTGGAGAAACTGCTAGCTCTCTATTGAAGTCTCTTCTCCTCTCAGGGGACAGACGCAGGGTCCATGCACTGGGTGTGGTTATGTGTTAAGACAAAATGATGGGGTCATGGCTTGGCCTGGCCAAGTCTCTCGGGTCCACCCCCTTCCTGCTGGCGGAGTCCTAGTGGTGCTGATGCAACTTGGAAACGCAGAGGACTATGAGCCCAGGATAGGCGAGCCCCTTGGCCAAAACAGTGCAGGCCCCTGGGTGTGGAGCAGAGTAGCAGGAGTGTGGGGACAGATGCCCCCAGCTCTCCAGTTCCCCAGCAGGAAACTGAGGTGCAGAGAGGGGAGAGTCAGGCACAGCCAGAACCCAGACCTGAAGTTGCTCCAGCATTGCCCGC
The DNA here is from genome assembly GCF_029281585.2 of Gorilla gorilla gorilla. NCBI lineage: Eukaryota > Metazoa > Chordata > Mammalia > Primates > Hominidae > Gorilla > Gorilla gorilla. The sequence continues at coordinate 90,390,367 of NC_073237.2, read as the reverse complement.
TGCTCCCCAGAATCCTTGCACATGGACAGCTCCTGTCCACCCATGTTCCTCCAGGCCATGGAGGTGTCCGCCAGACCCTCAGACTCCAGTACCTGGGAAGGAGGGGTGGGGAAAGGAGTGGTTCTGGGAAAAGTGGGGGCTGAAGGAGTCTGAGGTGGGTACACAGGTCCAGAGAAGCAGAGCTAGGGGATCAGAAAGAGGGCGAGACCTGGATATGTGGAGACAGAGAGGCAGAGACTGAGAAAATGGAGAGAGACAGGGAAGGAGAGATGGAGGCAGAGAGAGAAAAAGGGGCCTAGAGGGAGAGAGGCTGAAAGAAAGAGAAAGAGAAAAGGACAAAAAGAGACAGAAAGGCAAGGCTCCTGACGATGAGGGGCCTGCATGCAGGGGGAGTGTCTGGCCTGGAGGGGGCTTGGAAGAGGACAGCTGGGGGTGCGGGAGCAGCAGCCATCAGCCCAGCCGGGCCTCCGCTCTCCTGAGCCACCCTCCTCCTCCTCGTGGGCCTGGGGGCCGTGACTGGCCCAGGCAATCTGATATCCACCAAGACCCTCCCCAGTCAAGGATGTGGGAGGCGCTGCCCTGTCTCCAGTACTGCTGTCACCTCGTCAGCCCCAGACCTCCATCCCGACACCCTCAACATCCCATCACCTGCCACCTTCTTCACTCCTGACCCCCAGAATCTGTTCCCCCAGCATCCCCTCACCCCATCACCCATCACCGTGTCCCCATCATGTCTTGGGGCAGGGGGCTGGCAAGAGGCGGCATGGCCAGACCTTGCTGCACATGTACCGGATGAGCTTAATTACCGCGAAACCTAATTCTTCAAGGCTGCGTGCACCGGTCAGTGGGGACTTGTGCGTGTTTTCCTTGGCTGTCTTCTGACAACAGGATTAGGGGAAGAGAAAAGTAACTGGGGCGGGAGTGCTGCAGCCCAGGAGGGGTCCTGTCTGCTGCTCCATTCAGCAAACCCCACCAGCACTTCTGGGTGCCAGCCTTGGCTGGACACTGGGCCCGGACTGGGTCTTGGCCTCGAAAAGACTGATGTCGGAGCTGGATCGTTCTCCCGGGTGGGGGTGGTCCTGTGCACTGCAGGGTGCTGAGTGGCATCCCTGGCCTCCACTCTCCAGATGCCAATAGCACCCCCTAAGTCATAACAACCAAAAATGTCTCCAGATGTTGTAAAGGGGACCCAAACTTGCCCCCGTTTGAGAAATGCTGGTAAGAGACACCTCAACTCTGCTTGGAGGGGGTTGGGGGACACAGACACTGCACAGACTCAAGGGAGATTGGTGAGTGCCAAGGGACGGAGGGGGTGCCCAAAGTAGAAAGGGTGTATTTCCACTTGGGTTGGGGAGGTGCTATTTGAAGGCTGAGTTGAAATTAGCCAGCTTGGCAGGGCGCAGTGGCTCATGCCTGTAATCCCAGCACTTTGGGAGGCTAAGGCAGGCAGATCACCTGAGGTTGGGAGTTCGAGACCAGCCTGACCTACGTGGAGAAACCCTGTCTCTACTAAAAATACAAAATTAGCCAGGTGTGGTGGCACCCGCCTGTAATCTCAGCTACTTGGGAGGCTGAGGCAGGAGAATCGCTTGAACCCGGGAGGCGGAGGTTGCGGTGAGCCAAGATTGTGCCATTGCACTCCAGCCTGGGTGACAAGAGCAAAACTCCATCTAAAAAAAAAAAAAAAAAAAAGGCAACTGGCCAGGTGGGAGAGGGCGGCAGAGGCATTGCAAAGGCCGCCTGGCCAAGTTGGGAGGTGGAGGCAGCCCTTGCTGGGCAGAGAGCTGGGGAGGGGACAGAAGGGGCACATGAGGCAGAGGTGGGAAGGCCACGCCCAAATCTGGGAGGGCAGGTGATGTCTGTGGACCAGGGTCTCCATGGTGGGGTGTGTACAGCCCAGGGGTCAGGTTAGGGGTGGTGGCAACAACAAATATTGCATTTTAAAATCTAGAGGCATGGGAAAGAAACTGGGCATGACTACTGTTAAACTCTGAAATGCGGCTGCGCCCTGTCTCTGGCACCTTCTCGCAGGTCCTCATAGGGAACTTTGTGGGTAACATTATCCAGTTTTAACAGAACCAACGTGACCCAAGATGGGCAGTTGCCTTAAGTCAGGCCAGGGCCTATTGAGACAGCATCAATGACACAAGCCCTGGAGACAGTAACGTTTCGGTGGGAGCCAGACTCCCTTGGAGGTCCATGCAAGTTAGCTCAGTGTCCACAGAGCAGCCCTGGGTGGTAAGAATGATTGTTAGCATCCCTTTTCCAGGTGGTGAAACTGAGGCACAGAGTGGTGAAGCAACTCTCCCAAGATCTCACAGATCCTAGAGGCCACCCAGGCTGTGAGGACATCTGCATCAGAGCCCCGAGCTCACCGAGTCCTCCATTCAGATAGGGCTTCACGCCGAGCGCCAGGCTGCCTAAACTTTTGCTGCACATCCAGATATTATCGAGTGGGAGCAGGATGGGCAGATCTTTTCCAGATAAGTAAACCTACCCATTGGGTGGGGGTCCTGAAATTCCTTTCCTGGGGTGGTTTCGGCAAAAAGAATTTGGAGTTGAGCGCCCTAGGTGATGAGGGAGGGTGTCCATCATCAGAGCACAGGTCTCATTTGGGCGTGAGAAAGGTGGTGGGGGTGAGTTGAGAGGAGAGGACTTGATCTCAGTGAGGAGGGCCTAGGGTACAGACTGCATGCGGATGGGGGATGGAGTCCACACAGAGGCTTCTGGAAGTGAAGGAGAGGTGGTGGCAGGAAGCCCAGGCCCTGGAGCACAAGATGTCACCTGTCTCAGCACCAACTGTCATTGAGGGGAGGAGGTGGGTGGCTGAGGAGTCATGGTCGGCTCTCAGCCATGGAACTCCCCCTGTGAAAGACCCAGGCGCAGGCTTCCCAGGGCTCAGGTTGCTGCTAGTTGAAGCCTCTTCCTGGGAATCCAACCCTCCCAGGTCTTGATTTTCATGCCTGGTAAAAGCTGTTGGCTCCTTTGGCAAGTCAGGGGCGGGAGTGGGGGTGGTGGGACAGAAGGTTAGGGAGTAGATGGTGTCCTGACTCCAGGCCAATGCCTCCCTCCACTGTCCTTTCCACGGAGCTGGGCAATGCACCAGGATGTGACTGGGCCTTGGGTGGATGGTCCAGGGAGCAGGGGCTTCTGGTGCTTGGTAGCACATCCCAGAACTTCTCCCAGAACTGCCACTAGATGCAACATGTCCCTAGCTCCTGGGGCACTCAGTAGGAAGCCTCGCAGGTGTGCCAGCCCTCTGGCTTCTACCCTCTGCCTTCAGTGAGCTTTTGTCTGTTTGCTGGGGGCTCAGGGAAATCACAGCACATACACACACACTCACACTCACACACACACTCACATGCATGCACTCACACTACATTCTCATATGTACACACACTCACATGCACACACTCATACCACATTCTCACATGTACACACACACTCACATGCACACACTTGCTCACACACACATGCACACCCCCACACTACATCCTCACATGTACACACACAAACACACAGGTCCACACACACACGTTCTCACATGCACAAGCACTCACACACCTGCACACACAAATTCACGTCCTTCAGCACTTTTGGAGTGCGGAGGCCATCACATGGTGGAGGACAGCATTTGGAGTCATGTGACCTGAGGCCAGTGTCTGCTCACCTTTGTCCCAGTTTAGATCCCAGGCCCTTTGAGACTCGATTTTCTCATCTCATTGCAGGCATCGGAAATCCAAGTCCAAGGCTGAAGTGTGTAGCTGACAAATCCAGGATAGGTCTGCCTTCAGGCACAGCTGGATCCAGTGGCTCCAGTGTGCCCCTCTCTGCCAGCTTTATTCTCAGATGGTCTCTCCCCTTGCAAAGTCAGAGCTGGCATGGGCACCCAGGGAAGACTTGTGTCCTCTCAGTGGTCAGAGGAAGGGGCATGACCTCTTTCCCACCGATGCCAGCCGAGGCTCTGAGTGAGCTCTGATTGGGTGAACTTCGTCTTGTGCATTCGTGGCCTATCATGGTGCTAGGAGGGCTAATGCATCAGGACCCCTGCACTAGGACAGCGTCTGATCCATTGGAACCATACAGATGCAGAAGGGGGGCAGGTGCCTGTGTGAAATTGGGGAGCTAGTCCTGGAACAGGAGGAAAAACACCATAAAGCCATGCCATGGGGACACTGAGTGGGGAGTCAGTAGGAAAATCCCCTACAAAATGCAAAGAGCTGGCCTCTGGGATTGTGTTGTAGGGTGGTGGCCAGGAATAGTCCCCTGGGTGCACCCCTGTATCTCTGGTTTGTGGTCCCACCCCGCGTGGCAGGCACTCCACAAAGCAGCTGGGAAGGCTGATCTCCAAGTGCAGGCAGGCACCCCATCCTGTAGAGGAGGTAACTGAGGCCTCGTCCAGGTTCACTCAGCTGGGAAGTGAGAGTGATGGGGGTCATGGTGGGACCTTGGGCATAGGAATGCCAGGACACCAGTTGGAGATGGAGGAGGTCATAGCAGGAGATACAAAGCTGAGTGTTGAGTGCTGAGTGAGGCAGGATGGCCTGGGGTGGAGCTTCTGATGGGGTGGGGCCCTGGAGAGGCCTGGAATGAGGTGGGGCCCATGGCAGGGCTGGGGTAGGGTGTGGGAGGGCATCTTGTAGCGTGGTAGGGCCTGTGGTGAAGCACAGTGAGGTTGGGGAGGTCTTGTTGTGGGGAATTGGATCCGGGCCTGGGTGCAGGGACTTAAAAGTGCTGGAGTACACAGTCACAGTGCTGTGTCCTGTGCCGTGCCACCTGTATTCGAAGACCATTGTTTCCTTCTTTCCTTCCTTCCTTCCTTCCTTCCTTCCTTCCTTCCTTCCTTCCTTCCTTCCATCCATCCATCCTTCCTTCCTTCCTTCTTTCATGCAAACATCCTCCATGGGCCAGGACCAGAGGCAGAACTGGTCCAGGAGAGGCAGACCCAGCTGCAGCTTCCCCAGGAGCTCTGGCACCTCTTTCCTGCAAGTCTCTTCCTGGAATGAGACCCGCCTGCTGGTGGACTCTCTGACCTGGAGCTGGCAGCCTGTGCCCTGGCTGTACCTCTCACATTGTGAGCTGTGGGCAGGGCTTTCTGCTGCCACGTCCCTTGCTGCCTCTCCACTTAATTGAGCGAATGTGCTTCTCTTTATTTTTGGTTTGCATTTGGTTTCTGTCACTTGTCACTAAGATATCATCACTGTGCACCCAGTTCTATGGCTCCCACGCCCTCTTGGCCTCAGTATCCTCTCTGGAACCTGGGCTCCTGATACCTTAAAGTAGAGCTCGACGACACTATGGGCCTGGGTCCATCCTTGGAGTCTTTAGGCTGAAGGAGCACGGATCTGGATTACAGACCAGAGGGGCCCTGTAGCAGTTCGTCCGCAGGTGGGTGACCCCGGTTCTTCCCTCTGGTCTTGAGATGACTGTTTCCTGCTGGTTTTGGTCTCATCTCTGAACCACCTCCCTCCATCCCTGGGACAGGAGCTGTTTACTGAATACTGCCAATGCCCAATGATGGTTTGTTAATGTCCTTTACAAAATGTAGAGCAAGAAACAGAGGACATTTCTAGAGATGGAGGAGGATAGCAGTTCTCTCCAGCTAGAGTGTAAGTGCCACCCCTCTCAGCTTCTGAGAAAACCTAGTTTTCTTTGTGCAGCCTGAGACCGTATCTCTGTTTAGCTGTGAAGTCTTCATTTCAGCTTGTGGTCAACTAAGACCCTTAGGTGATTTCACAGCAGCTCTTGCCATACCATGGATGTGAACCTCATTATGCTGGGAGCTGGGGCTCTGGGGTTGTTTTTCCTTGAATCTTGACAATAGCCAAGGCTTGTCCTTATCTGTGTGTTCCAAAGCTACTTTTGTCTCTAGTGATTTGAGGTGCCTCTCCCACCTCACCTCATTTCATATAAGGCCTGAAATATCACCATCTGTCATGCCTTTGGTTTCTTCCTGGGAGGTCCCTATTAAAAATACAAATGTTCTCTGGGCAGGAGATGGCCTGGATTAGGTAAGTTTTTCCAAATTCCAGCCCTGTGGGCACCACCTTCAGGCTTGGCCAGAGCTGTGGGCCTCGGGATCTTATGTATTTAACATTATTCTTGCAGTGGGCCTTGTTCTGACCGATTGTACTTTGCGGTGCTCAAAGAAGCCATAGCTACAAAATGATGGACAAGTTACACTTTTCTAAAGTGTGCCCTGGTGACTATTACAATCGGCGTGCTACCTCCCTCCTCTGGCTCATGGTGCTCTGCATGGGTCCATGGAAGGAGGGCTGAAGCCAAGTCCTTTGATGGCCTCAACTCCTCATTCCCTAGTATCTGTGTCCTTTGCAATTGCTCCTGGAAAGAGGTTGGATTCCCTACCCTTCACTGCTTGGACAAGTGGGATGCAGCTGTGGTCTAGGGCCTTGATGCTCAGAGCGTGTGTTTGCGCTACTGCTTCCCTCTTATACATCTGATATTGCCCCAGGATGAATGTGCCTCCTTGGGGCACTCACATGGCTGTTGTTCCAGGACCTGAGGCAGTCAGGTTGCTCCATCGAGTTCAGTCTCCATCATCCCATCCTCAGTCAAACCTCAGCTGAATCACAGGCGTGGAGCCAAATCCATGCTTCTGTCGTATTGCTGAATGTGTGCTCGGTGTGCTAAATGTGAGCTGTTGTAGTTGTTTGCTATATAGCATCTTTGCAGCCACAGCTAACCCATGCAATGGCCTGGCAAGATGAGTGCCAGGCTTCCCAAGGGCCTCATCTGGCCACAGGAGCCCTGCAGTGGGAAGACCCAGCATTGCCTGTCTTCCTGTGGGAAGATGGGTAGGGAATGGTAGCATGGGCTGTGGCCACTGATGCTAAATGAGGAAGCCTGCCTAGGACATAGACTCGCTGGAGGTCTTGAGCCTCTCCCTGTCTGGGGTGACCTTCTCACCTGTAGAACAAGGAGGTTGGACTCAGGCTCTGAGTCATTCTGATCTGCTCTTGCTTCATCCCAGCAGCTTCTGGTTCACTGGACTGTGTGTGATGAGCCACCCCGAGGTGGGGCTCACTGTGGTGCCCCCGCAAGACCACACGGCAGCAAGTTGCTCCTGGCGATGGGTTCAGTTATTGCCCCATACTTGAGCTGTCCCTGAATAGTAGCATCTATTGACTTCCATTGAGGGTTCCTGTGTGTCACGCACAGCGCTACAGCCCTTTAGGGAGATTCTATCAATCAACAGCTGAAGCAGCCGAGGCAGGTCTGTTACTCGTCCCGTTGAGCGGATGAACAGACTGAGCCCAGAGAGGTGAGGTGACTGCTGAGCACCAGGGAAGGGGGCCCATATTCAACCCCAGGCCCACCCAATCTCTCACTGGGGAGTTTCTGGTGATGAAGATCAGGGTGCTCCAGACCCTCAATGGCCCGTATCAGCTTCCTAGGGCTGCATAACCAAGCACCAGACACGTGGTGGCTCAAATTGCAGAAGTTTATCGTCCCGCAGTTCTGGAGGCCAGAGGTCCAGGATCAACGTGGCAGCAGGGTTGGTTTCTTCTGAGGTTGTGAAGGAGAATCTGCTGGCTGTTCTAGCTCTGGTGTTTGGCAGCAATCTTTAGCGTTCTGCAGCTTGCAGGGGAATCACCCAATGTCTGCCTCCATCTTTACATGGTGCAGTCCGTGTGTGTGTCTCCAAATTTCCCCCCTGCTTTTTTTTTTTTTTTTTTTTTTTTTGAGACAGAATCTTGCTCTGTTGCCCAGGCTGGAGTGCAGGGGCACGATCTCGGCTCACTGCAAGCTCCGCCTCCTGGGTTCATGCCATTCTCCTGCCTCAGCCTCCCGAGTAGCTGGGACTACAGGCACCCACCACCACACCTGGCTACTGTTTTTTGTTTGTTTGTTTGTTTTGTTTTGTTTTGTATTTTTAGTAGAGACAGGGTTTCACCATGTTAGCTAGGATGGTCTCGATCTCCCGTCCTCGTGATTTGCCCACCTCGGCCTCCCAAAGTGCTGGGATTACAGGCGTGAGTCACCGCACCCGGCCAATTTCCCCCTTTTTATAAGGACACGGTCATGCTGGATTAGGGCCCCTCTACTCCGTTATGACCTCATCTTAACTAATTACCTCTGTAACAACCTGTTTCCAAATAAAGTCACATGGAGAGGTATTTGAGTTAGGGCTTCAACAAGTACATTTATGGGGGTATAATTCAACCCACATTAGCCCCACAGCATGGCTATCAGAGCCCTGGTTGGTTGTTGGTGTGTAGGAGCAGTGACTTGGGAGGGTGTGTCCCCTCCTCGAGGAAGCTGGGGCAACCTCTGTGTCTGTGGAGGCCTGAGCTGAGGTGTGGCCCTCAGGGAGAAAGGCAGGGGCGGGGCTGTGTGGGTAAGTCACAGCTTTGCCAGAACAGTGGCAGGACGCTGTTATGCAAATGCTCTCCCACAATGACCCCCACCCCAAACTGCAGAAAACCCTGCCTCTGGGACAGGACAGTGGTGGGGGCTGAGGGAGGAGGAGACCCGTCCGTGAGTGCTTGCCACTTGTACATTTTGAATTGTGAACCATGTAAAAGGATTGCAAAAACAGTTTTTGAAAGTTCTTATTAAAAATAGCTCTAAACTCTGAAAAACAGGACCTACCTGGTAGGCAGGATGAGGAGCCAGTGAGCTGATGGATGGAAATGCCCGCCCCTGCCTGGCCCCAGCAAACGGTGCTGCTATTATTAGCTCCCGGACCGTGCTGGCCTCTGAGGTGGCTCCAGGCTTGGCGGGCTTGGCAGCGCTGGGACACACGAGGTCCTTTTAACCCCCACACCTGGAGGAGCCCAGGGAGCCTGCCCTGGGCCTGGCTTCATGAGGATCAGCTCAGGAGAGAAGCTAGATCCGGGGGCCAGGAGGTGGTCAGGCCATCTCAATGCAACAGCCTCAGCCCCATCCTGGCCTGGGCCTCCTGGCTGCCTTCAAACAGGTGGGAAAACCCCCACAGCCTCTCCCTTCTTGCACGAAGCCTTTTCCGCCCCCACCAGCCCTGCTGCCAGGCCAGGCGGCCCATGGGCCCTGGCAACCTGGTTGGAGCCTCCAGCTGGGCGGATGATGGATGGGGCCACGTCAGCACCCGCCTCAGAGTGGATTTTGTGTGTGTTTGACATTTATTTACTGTCCGTATAAACACTAACACCTATGAAGCATGCTCGCCGTGTGATAGCTTGGCTGAAGGCAGCTCTTAAGTACATAAATTATGTGCACCTCGCTAATGAACGGTTTGACAGGCGGGAAGTTTTATTTACCGCTGGCCCGAGTTTTCGTATAAAACCAGGGCACCGGCAAGCCAGGATTTGTGCACCGTCATAGTCTTGCCTATTCAGAATCCAACTCATTTCTTTCTTCTTTCTAAAAAATTTCTCCTCCTTCTTTTTTTATTTCCCTCTTTAAAAGACTTGACATAAAGCTGAGTTCTGTGTATAACTGTGCTGCCTGGAGCAAGTGTCGGAGGGAGAGCCAGCCCATCTGGCGGCAGGCTCTTCTGACGGGCGAATGCTTGAACAATATGTGGTTTGACAAATTTCAAGGCAGGCTTATGAAAAAATAACAGTGGTGCAGCCGTCTCGGTGAGTGCCCGTCCACCTGTGGGCGCGGGCAGGGGTGCCAGGCCGTGTGAGTCAGGGTACCCGGCGGGGGATTAGGAGGCCCATGTAAATCACTGTCATCCGGCACGTGTGGGACACATCAGCGTCCCAGCTCCTGAGACTTGTTTCCCATCACGGGGTCTGCCCAGGGCCAGGTGCTGTTGGCAATAACTGGCAGCCTGTCCCCCGTGACCATATTGGGGTACACTGCTCTCAGTGGGACGTCTGCTCCTTGGAGTGGAGGGTATGCCCCGAGGCCTGGGCAGGCATCTCCAGGCATCTGTCTTGTCAGCCCTCAGGAGGCCTTGAGACACTCCGGGCAGGGTGGTCCACTGGCCAGACATTCCTTGAGGACTTAGGCTGTTTATCTGAGAGGGGGTGTAGTGGACCCCTTCACCCTGGCCAAGGTACAATGGTAGAGCCCTCTGTCTGTCCAGCCCTATGGAGCCAGGTGGGGCTGAGGTGCATGGGGGGCTGGCCTCCAGGCAGCCCCTCTCTGCAGGCCCTAGCCGGCCACTTTGGGCCACAGGCCAGGGTTAGCACATGCTGTATGAGGCCTCAAGCCATTTCTATCCCTCTCTTTGCCTTGGTTTCCCCACCCAAAAAGTGGAGGTAGCACTAGCCCCTGCCTCTCAGGGCTGCACTGAGGAGATTCAAGGGCACAGTGTGTGCTGGGGGCAGAGTGAGCCCCTGCCACCCTGTGGCCAGCCTGCGCAGTGTTTCATTTCACCCCCGCAATACCCTGTGTGCAGGGAGGAAAGGGGCTTGCCCAAAGCCTGGAGTTGGCCTTTGTGGGGCCCAATGCCCCTGCCCCTCCCCAGCAACCCTGCCTCTTGGGTCTCCACCGGCCCAGTCAGACCCAGAGTCACTGTGATATCGGCCAGAGGCTTTCTGTGGTGCGGGGGCTCTGTCAGGAGGCAGACAGCAGCCTGCAGTGTGACCTGTGTCTATGGGGCCTTCCGATGGCTTCTGAAGCATGTCACAGGGGACAGCCCTGGGACTCTGTCTTTATGGGCGGCATCAGCCATTCTGTTCTGAGCATCCTGAGTAGGTTCCCACTTCGAAGATGAGGAGATCCAGATGCCTGCCCAGCCCACCGGCTGCCTCTTGGGTTGGGGTGTGAGGGGCCCCCAGAGATGCTGACACTGCTCACATGGTCACGCTACAGCCAGCTCCCCACCTGCATCACAGGAAGCACCCACATGCGGCAGGGCTATAGCCACATACTGGGAGTCAGGGCTGTAAGGAGTTGCCTCTCTCCCATCACCGACCATTCTCCATGGCCTCTGCCCTGGAACTTCCCCGGCTACCCCAGGCAAACCAGCCGCCCCACTCCTCCTGGCCTGATCGCAGCCTGGGCACACATCTCTCCCTGCAGGTTACCACACCCAGATCTGAGCCCCCACCAGGGCAGGGACTGTTTCCCTTTTGTCTGTGTCTCTGGGTCTCAGTATACAGAAGGTGCTCATAAGTGTCACAGGAAGGGTAGGAAGCAGGAGGTGCAGACACCTCCATCCAGCCAGTGCTGGGCCCTCAGGGACTTTGAGGAGCTGGGCAGTTGTCATCCCCGGGCCCTGCTTTTCCCAAGACCACTGCAGCCACCAGGCCCTGTTCCTCTTGGTTCTTTTATGAACCTGGGTGACTGTTCCCCGCTCCTGGAGTTCCAGTCTCATTCTCTACCCAGCAGCAGTGATGAAACCCACCGGAGGCCTGCTGTGCCCAAAATAGTTTTGGGAGGCTGTGGGTCCACAGCAAAGGGCAACTGGTGGGTGTGGACATAGGCACTCAGGAATGCCACAAAGCCAGGGAGGCCTTCCTGGAGAAGGTGGCATGTTGGTCATAGAAGATCATAGGATATGGCTAGGAGGGGAAACTGCAGCACAAGCAAAGCCTCAGTCCCCAGAATGGCTGTGCCGTGTGGCGGCTTGGGAGCTACATGGTGGCTGAGAACCTGTTGGGGCAGGGGTGGTGCTATCTCCACAGTCCCACCTGGAGACTGTGTGGACCACTCTGAGGCTCAGGAGGGAACAAAAGTTGCCAAGCTCACAGAGCAAGTAAGTGTGAAGCCTGCACCGGCCACCAGGCTGCCCAGCTTTGCATTCCCAGCTACTGGGACACATTCAGAGGCCCACGGAGCAGGGCCACGTGCCGCCAGCTTTATTAAATTCATATTTCCACCTCCATCCCGCACAAATATCTGTATTTACCATCAAGCTCGGCAGTATTTATTTTCTAAAGTAGTTCTGTTTAAACAAGGAGTTTCTCTCTTAAATTCATCGACTCCAATTTCCTGTGGCCCCAGCCCTCCACGGAGCTGACATTAATCATTTGCATGACTGCAGGTTCTGCGGCCGCCGAGGGCCTCCGGCTTCCCCTGACTCTTTCAATTAAAGCTAAGGGAATGGGACACAGTCCCCCCAGAGTGACCAGAGGTGGAGTGTGGCTGGAAGAGGCAGGAGGCAGGACCAGCTCAGCAGCTCCCGGCTCCCACCCTGGCTCAGTCTGTTAGAGCCAGATGACCTCTGCCAGCCTCTTTGCTCAGGCTGCCCATCAGGGGCTGCACTCCAGCTGCTGCCTGCATCCAGTGCTGGCCCCACCATGGGCACTCACTGTGCTTCACTTTGCTCACCCATGACATGGGGACACTATGTGTCCCTGCTGCACCTGACGCACTGAGGTGGCAGGTGCACACAGAGCACCAGCTGCCACTTCAGCAGTTGTCATTGATATTTGGTGCCACTGGTAGGGAGAGCACCCGGTGCAGGGCTAGCCCATAGCAGGTGCTCCGTGGGGTTCCTTCCTGTCTTGTGCACAGTCTCATTCCCTTAGCAAGATGACCGGGCATCCTGGCGCTTTGGGAGGCTGAGTGGGAGGATTGCTTGAGGCAGGAGTTCAAGACCAGTCTGGGCAACATAGTGAGATCCTGTCTCTATTTCTTTATTTCAACAAAAGTCTTTCCCACAGCATAATATACTCTAGCCTCATCCTTGGCCTCTGCATATGTGGGGAGGTGCATACAACTTGGGAACCCACTACCGTCTTCTGGGGGCTGACCCTGCCCCCCACTTCAGGGCCCTCTGGATTCCTGAAGTGTGAGAAGGCCACCGAGAGAACGCCCTGGGCCACGCCACCCACCCACCTACCCCCCCGCCTGCCTTGCTCCAGCCACACACCTCTGCTGCTCCTGTCAGTTTCCTATTGGGCATCTCTGTGCGGTGCTGTGAGCTGTGACAGCCAGGACAGCCTGGTTGACAGCAACAGCAAGAAGGGAATGAACTGGAAGGTTATGGGGAGGCTAGAGTTTTGGATTTTGAGAGACCATAGGGTCAGCCTCATAAGACCTTGAAGACAGAGGTGATGGTAATAATGTTAGCAACTGCAACAACATCAGCTAAGGTTCACTGAGCGCTCACTGTGTGCTGGACACCATGCTAAGCACATGCACATACAGTTTCATTGAATCCTCTCTGCAGCCCTGCCAGCGGGTACCATAGCCCATTGTACAGATATGAAAACTGAGGCACAAAGAGGGTGAACAGCTGGCTGGAGGTTGCACAGCTGGTGAGTGGTAGAGTGGGAATTTGGGCCCTTGACCTTGGACCCCAGTCATGATGCTGGGTTTGTTTCTGTAGGCTGCACAGAACCCTCCGTTGGGGACGTTTTAGGAAGGAGTCAGCTCCTGCTGGGACCAGTCCTCACACCTTTGCACTGTGGAGGGATTTCAGGAGAGGGTGGAGACTTTGGCTGCATGCCTACCTCTAGACAAGCGGAGGGCAGGCCTCAGAGCAGCAGTCCCAGCTGATTGTCTCCAAGGGAACAGGGAACCTTGGAAAGAAAGCTGGACACATTGGGAGGTTGAGGTGGGAGGATCACTTGAGCCCAGGAGTTTGAGACCAGCCTGGGCAACATAGCAAGACCCCGTCTTTATTTTTTGTTTTTTTTAAAGAAAGAAAGCTGGGTGCTGTTTCCAGAACAAGGTGTTATGGATTCTGGCCAGCCCAAGATTCCTCTTGTTCACTACGAGGACTGAAAATGTGCAGACATGGCTATTGAGACACGTGGCTCTCAAGCCAGCATTGAAACCCACGGTGTCAGCCTTTTCCTTTCTCCTACATTTTTTTTGTTTGGGGCATGTCTCAGTCCATTGATGCTGCTATAGCAAAATACCTGAGATTGGGTAGTTTATACACAACAGAAATTTATTTCTTATAGTTCTGGAGGCTGGGAAGTCCAAAATCAATGTGCCAGCATTGGTGTCTGGTAAGGGCCTTCTTGCTGTATCCTCACATAGTGGAAGAGTCAGAGGGAGCAAACCCACTCCCCCCAGTCTTTTTAGAAGAGCCCTGGTCCCATCCATGAGGGGTCTTCCCTTGTGATTTAGTCACTCTTAAAAGTCCCCACCTCTTTACACCGTCACATTGGCCATTAAGTTTCAGCACGTGAATTTTGTGGCACATATTCACACCACAGCAGGGCAGGGGGCAGCCTTCAAGTGTGTAAGTAAAACCTGCAGGCAATAGCTCTTGAAAAAATTAAAACTTTACAAGTTAAGATTAATGTCCCTGTGGATGCCACCCCCTCCCAAGTCCCTGCCTTACCTCCAGAATTGAACACTTTATCTGTTTGGAACACATCCCTTCAGACATTAAAAAAAAAAAATGCGTTTATTTACATGCATGTGTGTGTGTGTAGAAAATATGTACTATTGCATTATGTTGCTTAACTCATTTTGTCAAAATTTTCCATAGACAAAATAGTCAAAGAACCCCACGTCCTCACAGCCCAGCCCCACCTGTCACCCGCTCACAGCCAATCATGGCTCCTCTGAGCCCCTCCCCCAAACCCAGGCATCCCCAACTCCCTGGCAAGTGTCTCAGGGTGTGTCTACCTCCACGGGCTGGGCTCCCCTTTTCTTAAATAACACCATTCCATCAGCACTCTCACCAAAGTCGGCAAGTGTTCCTTAAGATTATCTAATGCCCATTCAGCCTCCAAATTTCCCTAGTTGTCTCAAAAATGTCTTCTCAGGCTTGGTTTGTTTGTCTCAGGATTTGCCGGGCTGTCAAAGGCCTTCGTGGAAGCCTGCTCTGGGCCCCACCGTGCCTGCATCTCCGAGGCCCATCCTGCCCAAACACGCAGAGGGCCTCCCGCCTCCTCACGGCCCTGCAGCTTCCTCCTTCACTCAGTCACACCTCTATTGATGGAGACACAGTTAGGTGGGTCCAGGGTTTTGCTACAAAAACAAGGCTGCAATTAACATTCTTCATTCTTTCTGAGCCTCCTGGGTGTTTTTCTAGGGACAATGGCTTGCTGTTGGGCAGCTACTTCCCCTCTCTGAGCCGTGGCTTCCCCCTTGGAGAGGTGCAGAAGGCTGAGATTCTAACAGTATCTGATATTCTAAGAGGAAGACTCCATCATATACCCTGAGGCCACGTTGTTCTGAGCAGAAGGAGGCAATGGTGTTTTGCTGTGGGAGAGACTTCCCGCTGTGCTCACTGGTCCTCAAACTCCACAGAGGGGACACTGGTGTTGGGGAGGACCATCCTGGGGCCATCTCAGAATCTGCCCGCCACGCTGCCCAGGAGAAGGGCTGATGGGACTCTAGCAGTGAGACCTGAGTCTGGGGACAGTCAGAGGAGTGGGGTCTGGGGAGTGGGGTCTGGGAAGTGGGATGCAGGTTGCAAAGCAGGAACGGATCCCTTTCCTGCCTTCATTAGGGTGGGAGTGCCAGGGAGAACAAAGCTGACAGGCACAGGTTCTTGTCCAGGCCTTGCCTCTCACTCTGCCCTTGACCTCTCCAGCTCAGCATCCTGATCTGTGAAATGGCCACAGGGACAACATGCTCTTCCTGGGCTTGCTGTCAATGCAGCAGTGCACACACATTACTCCAGCACATGGAGCACATAGAAGGTGCCCAAGAAATGTCATTTCCTTTCCCCACACCCAGGCTGGGCCCCAATTCAGTGCACTAGCAGGTGCTACTGGCTGCCTCGCCAGGCCCATAACAGGAAGTTGGGTCTTTGGGGTGACTTCCTGGGCAGTGCCAGTGACTCTGTTTCCCTCTGAGTCTTACAGAGGAAAGACCCCAGCTTGTGGCCAGGGGCACTGGGCTAGGTGCAGAAGAAGGTGTTGCAGGAAAGGAGGGCCCTTCCCAGTGCTAGCGACAAACCCCTCTGACCTCAGGACCTCAGGTATGTTTTGGGAACTCCCACTTTCCAAGCCCTTTCCGTAGATGTTTTTGACATTCATAGATGGGGAAACTGAGGCCTGAAGAAGGGAGGCAGGCCGAGTGACTTGTCAATGAGCTCAGAGTGAGTTGGGGCAGGGCCAGGACAGACCCAGAGACGGGCCTCTGCCCACCAGGTCCCTAGGGCAAAGGCTGTATATCTGCTGGGGTCTTCTCTTTCATAAAGGGCCTCCTAAGATGTGTGGCAGGTTAGGAGCCAACAAGGAGGTGGTGTGGGTTGTGGGCCAAGCCCCAGCCTAAAGGACAGAGGGAGAAGCCTGTGATGCTGTAGCCTTGAGCAGGGAGCCACTGCCACATCCCCCCAAAGCCAGGGGGGCATCGGGAGAAACACCAACCTGTCTCCCTGCCCATCCTCCCAGCAGGTGGGGGCTCAGGGTCCTCTGTGGGGTAGGCTCCAGGACCCAGGCCTGTGAGCCAAGCAGGACTGGGTGGACCCTCACCTCAAGCACCCCCAGGGTGTTGTCAGAACCCTGCTGTCCTCCTGCATCCCCGCCACCCAGCACTTGTACTGTGCACAGTCATGTGCTTAGCTCGGTACATGGGCCGTGGTGCATCGAAAGGATCTTTTTGCTCATGTTTCTACTGAGACTTCAAGGGGCAAGGGCAGGACAAGTGGGGCCAACTGCTCCACATTCCATATGGAGGACTTGCAAAGAGGGTGGTGAGGCCAATTTCACCGGCCCCTCACCTCCCAGTGATGAGCACTTGAGTAGAGAAGGGAGTAGGGAACTGAGACAGCAACGGGGGTCACTGCTGTGGTTGCTGGGGCTTAGCCCTGCTGCAGGGTTGGGGAGACCTGGAGACCCCAGATCTGTCACCCCAGCCAGAATGAGGGTGCCTGGAGCCATCAGCACCTTCCATGGGGCATGAGTTGGAGGTAACTCCCTGGGGCCGTAACTCCCAGGTATGAGGTGTGCCTCATACCTGCCAGGCACACTCCTGGCGGGAGAATGTTCTGACCCATGGGCTGCTGAACGCCTTGTAAGGAAAGAGCCGTTGGTGGGTAAAAGGGAGGCCAGTGACCAGGGTGCAGGCATTGATGTCTGCTGCAGGAAGACCCATGATGCCCCCAGGAGCCTACAGGAGAGGGGCTGGGTGTGGAGTCTCTGTTGTGCTGCCAGAACATCTTGTTTACCCTCTGTTGGTGAGGGACAGCTCCATGTGCCCAGTGGGTACAAGCTGCCATGCTAGAAAGGGTGCTGCCTGGGGCCTCGTCACAGAGCAGACACGGGAGGGTGTCCCAGGAAGCCACTGGAGGTGAGGCCTTTCAGGGAGAGGGGACAGAAGGAGAGATGTCCCCAGAGAACCACAGGTGTCCCAAGAAACAGCATCAGCTTCAAATGTCACCAGGCCCAGGGCACGCAGCCACCCTGGAGCCGGTTACTGCTTCTGTCCCTCCCTCCGCAAAGGCCAGTCCTGTCCGTTTCCTGCTAAGCACAGGCCAGAGAGGGTGGGGTACTACAGAAATGAGAGATTTTAGGTTAAAGGACTTCTAATGACCAAGAATGGTCAGAGGAGATTTAGGAAGCTGCTGGGGACTTCCTGCAGGGTGAGGGGCATCTTGTCCCTGGGCAGGTTGGAAGGACAGTTGGGGAGGATCAAAGTTGCTTCCGAGATGGGGAAACAGGCTCAAGAGAAGCTCATGGCAGCCTGAGGAGGGGCCCAGCTCCTGCTGTGGGCTCCACACTCCCATCTTGGCCTCATTTTGCCATGCAGCCTTAAGAATTGCATGAGCCAGGGCTGTTCCCCAGAAGCCCAGGTTCTGCAGCCCATTTTGGGGCATTGATACCCCTGCTGTATGTTTCATGCACCTGATGTGTAACCAGCCCTGCCATGAGCCAGGCAGCCCAAGTCACTAAAACAAAGCTCTGGAAGTCTGAGACTTGCAAATCCCTGACCTCAGGAGCCCCTGTCACCCGAAGATGGGGTTATGGCAACAGCCCAGGGAGAGTCCCCAGGCAGCTGCCCATTGTCTTCCCAAAGCCCTCTGCCTGCCTGGGTGGGGACAGAGCCCCTCCAGGATGGCCCCCACCTACCCCCACCTGCCACATTCTTCTGTGACAACACCCTGTGCGGGGCAGGTGGCAGCCAAAAGCCCCACTGGCAGGCGGACAATGAGCCGGGATTAGGCCTGAATGACAGGCCTGACAGAGCCTTGGGTGGATCCTCACTAGGGCTACTGCTACCCTGAGCCAGTGGGAAGGGCTTGGCTCTGAGCTGCAGTGATAGGTGGGCGTCTGTCTTTGCAGGGCCACCCAGCCGCTGGGCTCTGTCCCAGGATGGTCCCTGGACCCCGAGCACTCTCAGACTGCTCTCTTCCCTGCAGCTCTGCAGCCCCCGCTATCCTGTTCCTTGTGCTAAAGTCACCCAGCAAGAAGCTGGCAGGGTGGGGATCTGAACCCAGGGCCCCAACCCTGGGGAAGTGTAAACCCACCTGCACCAACCCGCCACCCCTCATTTCTTCTGGAAGTCTCCCAGGCAGGCAGCACTACCTTCATTTTGCAGATGAGCAAACTGAGGCAGCCCAGCCACTAGATGCCCACAGATGCTTGTGAAATGGAGGCTGGTGGAGGTTCCCCAGTGGGAGGCGATGCAGGGACTCTATGGAGGGGCACCAGGAGGAACAGCTTGAGAGCTCACCTTCCCTCCCACCTTGGGCTCTGGGGTCAGCCTGCATCAGCACCCAGTGGGCTTCTTGGGACAGAGACGAGGAGGCCCCATGGACCTGCAGGCGCTGAGATGTTAGAATCAAAACTGTCCAAGAAAGAGTGGGGCCTTCGAGGGGCTCCTTGAGGGGCTGAGGGACCGGGCAAAGTGGGCTAGGGCTGTCCTGGTTGGGAGGGGCTTTGAGGCATGTCATTGGCTGGTGCCCTGAATGTCTGTCCAACCAGCCCGGAGGATGTGTCCTCCCCATGGGATTGGGACAGAGCCTGGGTCAACCTTTAACAGATGAATTTTAGCCCACAATGGGGAGAGATTCCTCTTCAGCATCAAGAGCCTAGAGACTAAGTGGGCTGCGGCAGGAGGCACCTTGGGATGAGCCACCACCTGTGGGAGGCCTGAACAGCTCACGATGACAGCAAGAATGCTTGCTCGTCCCTGGCCTGGGCCCAGAAGCTCTCTTGTCTCAGGGTCCTCTGTCAAGTGGCGATGGTTGTCCTTCTTCTCTGGACCATGGTGGGAGGACAGAGGATTGTGCCCAGGAGGTGTCTGAGACCAGTGGATGCTTGACAGGTTAACACCCACCCAGCCCCTGCCTCTTCGATCCCCCGGCCCTTCATCCTCTTCAGCACCTCCTCTTTCTCCTCTTCCCTGCTTCCTTATCTCCTCTGTGGCCAGTCTCCTGAAATGATCTCAGCATTGGCCTCAGCATCCCTCGCCGCTGAAGAATATCACCCCCATGCCCAGGGCACACTGGGGGGCAGGTGCCCCCCTCTCTCATGGTGCCTCCTGGATCTCCAGGGAGCCTGTGACCAGCCTCACCTGATTCCAAGCTGGGCTGAGCCATGGGCGTAGGTGCGTCCTTTGGGGGCCTGTCACGGTTTGCGACACAGACCATTGAGGCCAGTCTCCATCCCCATCGAGTCTCTGCCCTCCCTCAGGTCCCCATCATCTGGCACGCGAACACTGAGGCAGGCTTGGGGCTGTGCCCTTCACTTCCACATCCTGATGGCCAGACACAGGTGTGTGGCTGCCTTTCTCCTGCTGGGCAACTGGGAAGAGGAGATGGCAGGACAAGTGACCCCAGCATGCTCCTGGGTGGAGACTGCTGTTCTGGGGGTGGTCACAGGATCCACTGACCAGGTTGCAAGGAAGGCAAGACACACCCAGCCCCATCTCCCTGAGCCTTCATTAGCTGCCCCTGGGCCTGGAGTGGAGGACACACACAGGCAAGCTCTGCAGTCCAGGGAGGTGACTCCCAGGGCCATGCCCTCTGCTGGATGACCAGGCCCCCTGACGCTGCTAATTTGCTTTTCTCTTGGAACAGCCTCTGCCATCAGACATCTGCCAGGTGGAGAAAGATGGGGCCCATCTCTTCCCTTGCTCTAGCAAATGGCCAGCTGACGCCAGCACAGAACAAGGTTGGTGGGGCAGGGTTCTACGAATCCCTCGATTCCAAGCCTCCAGCAGACACATGCCTTGCCCTAGTCCTTCAAACACTCCTCAGTTGCTGCTGTGAAGGGAGTTTGCAGATGCCATCAAGGTCCCAATCAGGTGACCTTAACTGACAGGGAGCTGACCCAGGTGGGCCTAACCTACTCAAGAGAGCCCTGTCAATCCAGTCTAGACATCAGAGACAGGCAGCCAGGGACCAAAAGCATGAGAAGAATTTCATCTGAGGAAGTCTCCATTGCTGGTTTTGAAGACGGAGGGAGCCACACAGCCAGGGCTGGGGGAGGCCACAAGGAGCTGAGGGCAAGGAGGAAATGAGGACCTCGGTCCTCTCACCTCAAGGAACTTAATTCTGCCAATAAGGATGAGCTGAGAAGTGGATTTTTCCCCAGAGCCTCCAGATGAGGACTCAGCCTGGCTGGCACCTCAATTCAGCCTTGTGAGACCCTAAGAAGTGAACCCAGACATGCCAGGCCAGGCTTCTGAGCTGCGGACCTGTGCGCTGACTGACGGTGGTGTTTAAAGTGGCTAAATATGTGGTAGTTTTATGCAGCAATGGAAAATGAATACAGAGGCCAGCTCCAGGCCAAATGCCATCTGACCCACAGATGGGTCCAGCAAGGTCAGTGGAGACTAGAAGAACTGGCTGACCAGTAGACTCATGAGCAAAAGTAGACTTGTGGATTTCAGCCACAAAGTGCTGGGGTAACTTGTTACACAGCAGGAGCTAACTGCTACGGCTTGCCAACAACCACAAACTGTGAGGGAAAGAAAGCCCAGGAGGTGCCACACAGGCAGCTCTGGGAGGTTGGGGGTGGCAGGTTGGAGGTCAGGAGGCTCCACAGGGATGCCTGGGGCTGAGGCAGGAAGGAAGGTGGAAAGGAGGGCATGGGCCTTCGGGGACGTGGTGACATGTTGGGAGGGCAGTGGAGGGAGAGGAGTCTGCAAGGCTGAGCTGGGGCAGGACCTCGGAGGGCCCTGGGTGACTTTGTCCTGGGGGTACTAGGGAGCTGTGGAGGACTTGAGCAGGACGAGGGCGTGGTCATGCTGGGGTTTGGGAATTCTCCTCTGGTGTCTGGGCTGATGGAGGGGAAGGGAAGGGAGTAGGGCAGTGAGACCAGTCAGAAGCATTTGGGTGCTCATCCTGGGAGCCTCCCCTTCAGGGTAAATGGAGGCTGAGTGATGTGGGGCTGGTAGGGGTAGAGGAGTGAAGGGAGACCATGGCTCAGGGCCCTGAGAAAGGAGGCTCAGGCAGCAAAGGGTACACACCGGCCCCCTAGACTGGGCCAGCAGGTCTCCTGCCTTGAGTGGGCTGGGCTATATGGGAGGGAAAGGCTGCCTCCGAGGTCCCACCAAGAGGAAGCCAGCCCCAGCCAGGGCTCCCCAGGTAAGAGGCCTGACTCCCTGGGCTGCTGTGAGACTCACGGCCCCTAGATGGTCTTGGGCATAGAAGCCCTTGTGAAAGGTGCTACCAGACTGTTTTGCAAACTGGGAGACTGAGATGTGGAGAGGCTGGGTAACCTGGCAAGGTAACACGGGGAGTGAGTGGCCCAGGAGGGGTTTGCACAAAGGGCATCTCTTCCCTGAGGGCTGAACAAGTGGGGAGACTGCTGCTGCTCTGCCTGGAGGTGGCTCTGTATGAGGAGGGGAGCTGGAGCCCCCACCGCCTCTGCCTCTTCCCTTCAGGAGGAGCTGGGAGTGATGTTATGACTTGGAAAGCTTAAGATCACACGAGAAACCAATTTTTGCCTCCACTTATGTAAAATAAAATAAAATAACCCCAAAGCATTTGAAGTTCTGCCTGCCTTGGCTGCCTTCCCCAGGGGTTGTGTTGGAACCGCCCCTACTTTTCCTGGTGGAGGCTGTTCCAGGGACTGCCCATTCCCAGTGATTCTGGGGCCAGAGCCGGACATGGGCCCAAGGCCTCCTCCCCCAGCCTGGCTCTGCTCAGCCCCTCTCATTGCTGTACTGGCTATTGACCAGCACACCTCCAAGTCCTAGAAAGGTAGGACCTCAGGACATAGACTCTTCACTCTCAGGACCCTGGAACAATGGAAACCTAGAGCCGCAGGTTCTTAGGAAATGCACAGTCCTTCAGAAGTTCAGACCACCCATTCCTTCCCATAGGAGACTGTGGTGGTCCAGGGAAGGGCTGTCAGCCCCAAGCAAGAGAGCACCTCTGCAGACAGGAGCCCCTCAACCTGTTGTGTGACAGTGGTGCCACCAAGTTCTTCCCCATGGGGGAAGCCGCCTCCTACACCCTGCGCTGCCAGGGCCCCCGCTCTGGGTGGGAAACGAGCCATGAGCAGCTGCTCCTGCTCTCTGGGCACGGCTCTCTGGTCCACGGTTTGCTCTGGCCCCTCCTTCTTCCCCTAGAAGAGTCTCCTCCTATCACCATCACCTCACTGGCCATTCATATCGTGGGCGGTGGGGACTGGGCTGTCTCTGGGTGCCACGTAGCCCTGTCAGCCACTTCCAGCCTGGAGACAGACAGGAGCCCAGGGCTTGTTTTACGCCTTGACCATGCTCAGGTTGTCTTCGGCAGGAAGTCAGAGCTCCCAGCAGACCGCTGTGATGGCCGCAGTGCTTTCTGAGGCCTAATTTGAGTCTCTGCTGTATGTCTCTGCTTTCGCCCCCAGATGTGTGCCTTTCCCTCTCCCCTTCCCTCTGCCTCTAGTCTCTCTTCCCCCTTATTCTCCCTCTGTGATAGGCTCCATTGTGTCCTCCCAGATTCTCCCATGGTACCTCAGAATGCAATCTGATTTGGAGACAGGGTCTTTAAAGAGGTGACTACACTTACAGGAAGTCACTAGGGCGGGGCCTAACCCAGCACAACAAGGCCTGAGGTGGTTTGTGCTGGCAGCTCTAGGAAATGAATCTCCACCCTCCCTCACTCCCTCCCCACCCCTCTGTCTTAGAGAAGGCCACCCTGAGGCCATCAGCCTCAAAGACCCTGAATCAGATGCACCTTCAGTCCCATCGTGCCCAAGGCAATGTGATGGGTTGCAAGATTTTAGGAGGCATTTGTCCCTCAAAGGCCTTTTCAGTTCATCATCTATATTTGGAGTTGAGAAGCAGCACTTTGGTTCTCTAACCTCTGGCAAGTTTCTGGACCCTCTCCTCCTTTCCTGTTCAGCTTGCAATCTGATGAGTTTCTCTCCTCAGCACCTGTCTGTCCTGTCATCTTTGGGTAGTTACAGCCCATGGCAGCCGGCACCCCAACTCCTGATGTCTGCTCCTCACATCTCTTCTCTCAAAGCCACACGGTCACTAGGTAAGTTCTAGTGGCCATGTGGTTCTTCATCCTTCCAGCCTCTGACATGGGATGCAACCCACTTTGTGTGCAAACACTATACCAGTGCCACACACTCTTGCTGGCTTTTGTGGCCACCCCATTTCTGGTGCCAAACCAGTACTTGGACACAGAAACAACCAACCTCATTTTCAGGCTTGACACCACAAAGGATTATTTCTCATGCAGTGGTCAGTTGGGGAATTGCTCCTCACGCAGCCCCTTGGGGGCCCGGGCTAAGGCAGCTCCACATTCTGTAGCTGTATCACATGGCCCCTTGGGCACCAGCTCAGAGGAAGAAATAGCTGAAGATGTAGTCTGGCCCCTGCCTGCCCCAGCCTGGAAGTGACACCCATCACTTCTGCCCATGGCCATTGTTCCATGGCCCACCTGAGGCCAACAAGGCTGGGAGATGTGGGGGCTTGGTGGCACTCAAGCCATTTTGTGTAGAAAACCAGAGATGTTCCCAGGGAACAGAGAACTTGGAGACACTGGGTTAGCCTCCATCCCCTTCAGCACCTATCTGGTGTGGACTAGGGCCGGGGCTGCCCTTCACCTCCACTCCTGCACAGCTCACCTCGAGGGCCCTGGGCATTGCACTCTGCTGTCTGGGGCCTCAGCTCTGAATCCTGTTCAGAACAAAAGGGAAAGTAAAGGCCCCCAAAGGCTTTGCTTTCTGAGGCTGCAACTGCCTACCAGCCACTGAATTCACCAGGCTCCTGCCTTGAGACCCAGAGGCAAGTGCCTCCTGAGGGGTGGAAAAGGCCAGCTGGGACGGGGAGGTGGCTCTGCAGGGCCTCAAGCCCCTGAGCCTCCTCTTCCTAGGCCTTGGTCCTCTCCTGGGGTGGGGCCATGCATTCCTCCCACCAGTTCCCACCTGTGGGACTATGATCCCATTCTGCAGAGCAGAGCCCATTGCTGATATTGGCTCACCTGCCCTCACAGTGCAGGTGCCTGGCCTGCTGAGGCTGGTGCCAGGGGCATCCCTAGGACACTATGATAGATGAGGCCTGGGGAGAGGTTGAGGGGCTGACCCGTCTCCCAGTTCACTCTGCAGGCCCTGCCGGACAGCTGAGCCCCTCTGCTGGGAGGAGCCATGGCCCGGAGTTGGGGCGGGAGGCACCTGGGCCCACCTTCCAGGGCCTCTCTCTAGCCGCCTCCACCTGCACCCCGTGTTGTTCCAGGCCTCGTGCTGGTTCTGTACTCCCAGAGCCCTCAGACTGTGGGGGGACAGGTCCACTAACAGTCGTGGGTGCCATGAGAGCTGTGGGGCTTCTGACCAGAGAATGAGCAGGAGGGGTCCTGCAACGTGTTGTGGGGGGAGAATCCAGGGGAAGGAACAGAATGGGCAGGGTGATTCCTGGCAGAGGGACCCCGGCACCTCTGCTGAGGGCTCCTCCCAACCCAGGCCCTGATGCTGCCTCCACCAATCCCTCAAGGGCCACTAGGGGCACCTGGTGCCCTTGGTGCAGGACCACTGGGTGGCACATGCTGTGGCCCAGCACTCCCTCTCAGGAGGCAGGACCAGCCTCATCCTCTCAGGAACCTGTGGGATCTGGGGTTCCTTTGCCTCTTGCTTCCAGCAGGACTGCTGCCACCCACTCCGGCCTCCACCACCGAAGGAATCACATTGAGCCTCACCCTCCAACCCCTCTGGGCACCTAGCTCTCATGGCCTAACTTGACCAGGGTAGGGCCTTCAGCCCGGTCTTCTCCCACCTGCAGAGGAGAGGTGCACCCATCCCCTCGGTCTCCTCCAGGCTGAGGAAACAGCCCATTACTCCCAGTGCCGATAATGGCCTCTCAATTGAATTAAGAGAGTTCATGGGAAGCCCAGGCATGAAATCCGTTTCCGTAAAAGTCCAAATTTGGGACAGTGGCGGGGAGCAGCGTAGGGAGGGGACTTCGGGTCCACCAAAGAAAACACCCCCGTGCATTTGTTTCCAATTCCCCTTCCAGCACCATCGCTCCCTCCCTACTCGCCCAGGGACCTTGGGCGGTGGGCCAGATGCTGCGTTTGTAGTTCTCTCTCATTAATGGGTAATTTCCCCTCCTGTGAATGGAGGAGAGAGGCAGACCCTGGGGAGGCAGGCAGCACATGGCCCTCAGGCCTGAGGCCTCAAAGGGCAAATGGGCGCAGCCTGGGCACCCAGGCATCTGCAGCCACCAGCACCTCTCAGGGCCCTTCTCAGGTGGCTCAAGGCCCCCACCAGGCTGGCATTCAGATTCCCATGGACAGATGGGGAAACCGAGGCCCTAGCAAGCTGTGGCTTATCCAGCACACCCAGCAAATGAGTGCTCCATGTGCTCCATGAGCACACAGAGAGGGGACAGGAGCCCAGGAAAGACACAAAATGACCAGATTTCCAAATTACGGGCCACAAAGCTGAAAATCATTCTGTGGATGTGGGGTAGAGGATGGAGGGTGTGGTGCCTTGAGCTCAGATGGGCCTGGGTGGGAATCCTGAGCCATCTCTTGGGGCTTTGGCAGCGGACCTTCCCAAGCTGAGCCTCAGTTTCTCCATCTGCACATGGAGTTGTTTCACAGGGGGATCTGTGCCTTGCCTGGGAAAACCACTCCATCTCAGAGGTCCCTGTCAACTCTGGAAGGCAAGATTTTAGATTCTGAAACCTCTTTTCCTACCCACTGTTTTATCATTCTTGAACCCTGTTCCCTGCTTTGCGAACTATTACCCTCAAAAACATCTAGGAAATGATCATGAATAGCCCAGATGCAGCCCCCTGGTGGGTGTTGATGTGGCATTAAAAAGCTATGGTCTGAGACTGAAGCAACTGTCCCCAAGGTGGAAGCAGGCGGAGAAGTGAGGGGAGCCCTGCAGGGAGAGGCAGGGAGATGCAGGAAGGGGGCGGGGTTCTCAGCCTGTTCATTCCTGCTGAGACCACTCTGGGACCAGGCTGAGGCTGGGCCCTTCCTCCTGTCTCAGTGGGAGCAGTCAGCCCACCCGACAGGTGAGAGCACCTGCCAGGGTGCACACCTTGGCAACTGACTCAGCTGCCAAGTGCCGGCCCTGGCCCCATGTGGATACACAGAGCAGACCCAGGTCAGACCCCAGACACAGGGCAGACCCAATTTAGAAACCAAGTGGGTGCTGTGGACCTCCTGAGCAGAAACTAGTGCTCCCTTGCAGTTTTATCAGCCCCCGGGCCCCAGGTCTCTCTGCACATGGAGGTGTTTCATAGGGGGATCTGTGCCTCGCTTGGGTGAAACAGTCCATCCCAGAGGCTCCTGCCCACTTTGGAAGGCAAGGTCCCAGGCCTGGCCTTCCCAGCCTGACTGCATGGAGACCTACCCAGGAAGCTGTTCAAACCCAGGCCCAGCCCAACTCAACACAGCTGCCAAGGTGGCCCAGGAGGCACCTGGGCTCAGAGCCTAAACGGGGTATCCCCTGGCAGAGCAGCTCGAGGCAGCACTGGGTGGGTGGGATAGGCCAGGGCCAGGGTACCCGGAGACACTTTGAGACCAGCTGGGATGCCCCACAGTAAAGGGGAAAATGTGAGCCAGCACCGATGTGGCCCAGGGTGTGCTGAGAGCGGGCTCCTCCCTTTCCAGTGCTGATGGACGTGGTATGACTAAAGGGCACAATCTGAGGCTAATGGAAAGCAAACAGCTCGCTGCACAGGGAAGAGCCTGGACACACACGATATTTTCTCAGGAGCTCACAGTGCAGGCAGGAGAGGCTTGGCTGAGGCTGGGGCTGTGTCAATCACTCCCTGGCTGTTTGTCTAACCTCGCAAAGTGTGTTTTCTCCTTATTAGCAGAAAACAGATAGGGAAGCAGATCTGCCCGCAGATGCGCAGCTGCAGGAATGCGTCCTCCCAGCAGAGCGGAAGGGAGGTGGGAGGGGACCCCTGTCTGCCAGCCAGGGCTGCTCTGGAGACCCTGATGGGGCTTTGGGAAGCCAGGCTCCTCTCTGCTGAGCCCTCACCTGTGCCAGGCTCTGGGAAGGGTGTTTATGGATGCTCTGTCTGAATCCTCAAAAACCCCCAGGTGGCTGTAATTCTGACCATTTTCCAAGCCTGAAGCTGAGGCTGGGTGGTGAAGTGGCCCACTCAGAACCACACGGTGAGGAAGGATGGGGGTGCTGGGGTTTGAACTCCACTGCTTCTGCTTCTTAACCCATTTCAGTGCCTGTCCCAGTGCCTCTGGGCTGAGCCTGGTCTGGGTCATCCCTGGTGAGTCTGGCTGCCTCCCAAAATATCTCTGGGCCTTCAATTTTCCTCATGTGCTAGATCAGGGCCAGCAAACTTTTTCTGTAAATGGCCAAATAAAAAATATTTAGGCTTTGCAGCTCACAGAGGCTCTGTCAGTCACTCAGTTCTGCTTTGGTAGTGTAAAGGCAGCCATAGGTGATATGTAATAAAATGGGTATGGCTATGTCCCAATAAAACTTTATTTACAAAAACAGGAAGCAGGCCAGATTTGTCAACCCCTGTGCTAGATTGATTGCAGAGAATGGTCCCAACTTTTTAGACCTCTGTTTCAACTGGATCTGCTATAACAAATTATCATAGGCTGGATGGTTTAAACAACAGGCATTCACTTCTCAATGTTCTGGAGGCTGAAAGTTCAAGATCAAGGTGCTGGCAGATCCAGTGTCTGGTGAGGGCTCTTTTCCTGGTGTGCCGACAACCTTCCTCTCATTGTATCTTCACATGGCTGAGTGCAGAGAAGAAGCAAGTTTTTGTTGTCTCTTCTAATAAGGACACTAATCCCATTACAAGGGCTCTGTTATGGAAACACCAGGGGTTCAGTCTACGTCCTGCTTCTCTCAGAAAGCCAATCACTGAGACAGCAAGTATTGCCAAGGAAGAAGGCTTTAATCGGGTGCTGCAGCTGGGCAGATGGGAGCTCCATCTCAAATCCATCTCCCTGGCCAGCTAAAATTAGAGGTTTATATAGCAGGGAAGAAATGTAATAACACATAAAAAAACCAGGAACTAGGGAGGGGTAAGGAAGCAATTATGATGAATGAAGGGCCTGGCATCTCATTGTCTGGATGAGTTTCAGTTCTTTGATACTTTTTTTTTTGAAAGGCCTGAGAGTTCTTCACTGAGGAAGGAACTCAGATAAAACAAATGTAAGTTTCAAGCTTTAAGACCAGAAAGGTCAATTTCTGTACATGTATATATATATATATATCGCTGTCTATATGATTATACAACTATTGGTTCAGTTTCAGTTCCACCCCCCATGACTTAAGTATCTCCCAAAAGCCCCACATCCTAATACCATCCCATTGGGGATTAGGATTTCAACATTTGAATCTGGGGGGACACAAACATTCAGTTCCTAGCAGCCTTCCTGTGTCCAATCCTCTGCAATCTGACTTTCAGTTCCTCCCAAGAAGAGGTCAAGTTGATCTCCTGCTCCATGAATCCCAGCCAGCCTCTTGACTTTTGTTGTGACAGAACACAGTTGAGCTAGAAGTCACTGGTTCCAAGCCTGAGCCTCAGAGGACAGGCACACATCCCTCCTCTCTTTGGGTACCTTGACACAAGGTGCAGACAAGCCTGGACAAGCCGGCTGAAGGATGAGAGTCACATGGAACACAGGGGAGCCACACTAGCTAAGGCCATCATGGACCAGCCTCCTGCCAGCCAGCTATGGGATATGTGAAAGGCCAGCCAAAATGAGCTGGGTGGCCAACAATTTCCTCCAATGCCTGAGTCAGCCCAGCCTAGCCCAGCCCAAACCAACTACCCAGCTGTGGGCATAGCTAAGAGCAATGATGAATGCTTCCTGGATTTTGAGGTGGTTTGTTATGCTGCAGTAGCTCACTGTTACTTGTGCCAATTCATATCCTTCACCATGGCCAGATTCATTACCCTGATTCAGAGACCCGATCAAGTTCTTCCTCAGCTCAGGGATCTTCCAGGGCTCCCTCTTCATCACTTCCAGCATAAAGTTCAAACTCCTTTTACTTGACACTCAAGACCCCTCCCAGTCTGGCACCTGTCAGCCACAGTGACCCACAGGGAGGTCTGCAGGACTCAGAAGCCTCCTCTGGCTCCACCCCACAGAAGCTCAGAGTCAGGTCAGGAAGCTAGGAAGAAGCTGGTACCTGCCAAGTATAAAGTCCAAAGTTAGCTTTGCAGCTGGGATGGGCCCTTGTGTGCTCTTAACCAGGCCTTTCTTTTCTGTGTTCTGATGCTTTGACATCTGACCCTTGCTGATGCTGGAGGACTGCACTGCCCCTACCAGGGCTAGTAAATTTCTGTGATCACACCCTTCCAATGCAGACCAATCCACCCAGAGCCCACACCCACCACCTCCTCTCTGGGGCCCTTGCACTCTGGGCCACCATCCACCTACCCTCACCCCAGGGCAGGTACCAGACAGCCAGGGACAGCCCCTGTACCCCAGAGCCCACTGAAATGATTCAAACCAGCCAATCCTCAGCCTGCTGACCCGGACTTACCCATTTCTTCCAGCAGAAACCCCCGTGAAGACTCGAGTCCATGTTTCCCCTGTGCTCCCTCTGCCTCCTGACCAACCTGGTACTTCTCCGTGTGGCCCTGCACAGCCTGCCCTGCCTCCTGTTTCCAGGGATCTGTATGAAAACTTCTTCCTCATGACAGTCATCTTCATGTCTGTGTGTCTCATCACACCTGATGTTTCACTGGGCAAGTTCACTTTCACAGAGCTGCAGTCACTCCTAAGCCTGAGCCCACGTGACCACGATTCTGCTTCGTCTCTGATCACAGCTGCAGTTCCTGGCCATGTGACTCTGGACAAATCCCTTCTCCTCTCAGAGCCTCCATTTCCTCATCAGTAAGATGGACATAGAAACAGCATAAGCAATTGTATTATTTAAGGGAATGCCAAAACAGAGAAACCTTGAGCTCTCAATGACTTAACACAATAGAAGTTGGTTTCTCAATCATGGATGGTCTGGAATGAACACTGATGATTGTTGGCTGTGGGGGAAAGTGAGTGAGGGGCCTCTGCTCTCTCAGTCATCTCGAGGTCAAGGTCGATAGGCCTCCTCCATCTCTAACCCACAGCTTCCCAGGTCCCCCCAGGGGGCCAGCATTAAAAATCTTGTGGAAGGATCTGGAAGCAGCATGAGTCTTCTCTCTGTACATCCTGCTGGCCAGACACAGTCATACAACACAACCTAGTGACAGGGAAGATTGGGAGATGCCATTTGGCAGTATGCCAGGAAGAGTAGTAAGCAGGTTTGATGCTGAGCTTGCAGACTCTGCCACAAAAGTCATTGTATTAACAGTAGGAAAGGCCATGAGGTCAGACCTCTTAAAATGGGAACAACATTTTCTAGTATGTGTGAAAAAAATGACTCTGCCTTAAAAAATGAAATGGAAAATTCTGAGCACAAGTTTATTCTGTCCTTTATTGAATACATTTAGGTTAAATTTAAAATGTTGTATTAGAACTCTTTCCCTTTTTAACGCGAAATAATCCATTGTAAGGAGATGTTGCATTTTGTGTATCCATTCATCTGTTGAGGGACACTGGCTTGTTTCCACTGTTGGCTACTGTGAGTAATGCTGCTATGAACATTCTATACAAGTCTCTGACTCCCTGTTTGCAGTTTCTTTGGGTATATACCTAGAAGTAGAATTGGTGGATCATATGGTAACTTTAGGCTTAGCTTTTTGAGGAACTGCCAACTGTTTTCTATAACGGCTGCACTATTTTACGTTTCTACCAGGAATGTTTGAGGATTCCAATTTCTCCACACCCTTGACAATGTTTATTTTCTGTTTTTTGTTTTTTTTTTTAAATAGCCATCCTAGCAAGTGTAAGTAATGTTATTTATTTATTTATTTTGAGACGGAGTCTTGCTCTGTTGCCAGGCTGGAGTGCAGTGGCGGATCTCGGCTCACTGCAACCTCCGCCTCCCAGGTTCAAGCGATTCTCCTGCCTCAGCCTCCCGAGTATCGGGGACTACAGGTGCCCACCACCACACCCAGCTAATTTTTGTATTTTTAGTAGAAACGGGGTTTCACCATGTTGGCCAGGATGGTCTTGATCTCCTGACCTCATGATCCACCCGCCTCGGCCCCCTAAAGTGCTAGGTTTACAGGCGTGAGCCACCACGCCCGGCCAAGTAATGTTATTTTTAAAAATTGAAGTCTATAGTTTCTGTAGATTTCCTTAGTTTGTCCCTAACGTTTCTGTTCCAGAACCCCATCCAGTATCCCACGTTTAATCATCATCTCTTCTGTATTAGTCAGCTCTCGCACTGCTATAAAGAAATACCAAGACTGGATACTTTATCAAGGGAAGAAGTTTAATTGGCTTACAGTTCTGCAGGCTGTACAGGAAGCATGGCTAGAGAGGCCTCAGGACATTTACAGTCACAGTGGAGGGAGCGCTGATATGTCTTCATATGGCCAGAGCAGGAGGAAGAGAGAGAGGGGAAAGGTACTACCAATTTAAACAACGAGATCTCATGGCAACTCTATCACAAGAGAACAGCACTAGGGGGATGGTGCTAAACCATTAGAAACCATCCCCAAGACCCAGTCACCTCCCACCAGGCCCTGACTCCAACATTGGAGGTTACAATTTGACACGAGATTTGGGTGGGGACACAGACCCAAACCATATCATCTCCTTAGGCTCCTTTTTGCTGTGACTCTTCCTTAGATTTTCCTTATTTTTGATGACCATGATTATTTTGGGGAAATATCTGGTCAGGTATCTTGTAGGATACCCCGCTATTGGGATTTGTCTGATTTTTTTCATGATAAGGTTGAGATTATGGGTTTTGGGGATGAAACCCCTAGAGGTAAAATACAATTCTTATTACATCATATCAAAGGTACGCACTATCCACACGACTTCCGACTGTTACTGTTGTCCTTAATCACCTGCCTGAGATAGTGTTTGTAAGATTTGTACATTTGTGAAGTTACTCTTTTTCCTCCCTTTCCAACTGCACACTTTAGAAGGAAGTCACTACGTGCAGCCCACCCCTAAGGTGCAGTACTTATGCTCCCCTTCCTTGAGGGTGCAGTATCTACATAATTTATTTGGAATTCTGCACAAGAGAGTTATATCTTCTCCCCGTTTATTAGTCGTTCATTTATTTATATCAGCATGGCCCCATGGATAGTTATTTTATCCTTTGGGTTATAACCCAATGCTACTTTATTTTGTTGCTCAAATTGTTCCAGCTTTGGCCATTGGAAGCTGTTTCTTTGGCTCCTGTGCATCCTTGACATGTCCCCATCAATTTGTGTGTGTGTGTGTGTGTGTGTGTGTGTGTGTGTGTGTGTTTGGAGTACTTCCCTATTTTCTGCCACTACAAGATGCTACAGGTCCATCTTGTACAGTTCCTGCCCCAGTCCTAGAATCAGCCATTTCTCCAGGAAGCCCTAAGTTCTGTTTATTGGAAAATAGTATTAGAAATAAAGATCTGGGTGCTAGGTGTGCTCATTAGTATTGGAGTGTTATTTCTCTTAGGTACTCTCAGCTGACAGTGCAAAAAAAAATACATGTGTTTAGACTAACCTATGTATATACACGTATCTCTAAATATTTCTATATGGAATTATATATCTGTATCTATATTAAGTTGACATGGGTTCATATTAATGATTCCAACTCTAATCCACCACCACATGGATCATGCTAGCCTTCTTCCCTTGCTTGTCTGTAATGGCCCCTCCAACAGTGAGAAATAGGCTCCCACTATCCACCATCCATTTACTTAATACATTCCAGTATGCATGGACAGCAGATTTGTTAACTTATACCCCTGTGGGAAACAATTTTATCAACAAGAGTACATTGCTTATGTGCAGTTCCTTTTGCTGTTTGTCTTTTTTTTTTTTTTTTCTTTGAGATGGAGTCTTACTCTGTCACCAGGCTGGAGTGCAGTGGCACAATCTTGGCTCACTGCAACCTCCACCTCCTGGGTTCAAGCAGTTCTCCTGCCTCAGCTTCCTGAGTAGCTGGGATTACAAGCGCATGCCACCATGCCTGGCTAATTTTTGTATTTTTAGTAGAGACGGGGTTTCACCATGTTAGCCAGAATGGTCTTGATCTCTTGACCTTGTGATCTGCCTGCCTTGGCTTCCCAAAGTGCTGGGATTAAAGGTGTGAGCCACCGCGCCTGACCCTGATTTTAGTCTTACAGACTCCACTCATTTTCAAAGTTCCTCAGATCAGCACAGTTCCTCCCACATGCTCAGTGAGTTTGTTTTATGCATTTGTAATGCGGTTCAATTTTCTTATCACATCCGCATTCCACCCCGGGACCCCCAACATCCTAAGAGATTTTTAAAAACTTTTTACATGTTAAGGGTCACTGTTCATTCTGTAAAGTTCTATGGGTTGTGACCAATGCGTGATGTCTTGTATCCACCATTATAGAATCATACGGGATAATTTTCCTGCTCTAAAAATGTTCTATGCTCCACCTACTCATCTCTTCTCTCTCCCCCTGACTGGCAAACACTGACCTTTTTACCATGTCTATACTTTTGCCTTTAGCAGAATGTCTTAGAATTTGAATCATATATACAGTAGGGAAGTCACATTCTTTTCACACCTACTGTCACCCTAGAGTCTGTGCTCCCATTGCCTCTTGCTAGTGCAGTGGCCTCCACACAGGCCTCCCTCCTCTGCCCTGGCTTCCTGTGTCTCCTTTCCACACAGCAACCAGTGTCAGATCCTGTCTCTCCTTACGCAGAGCCCTCCCACAGCTGTCTCTCCCTAAAGAGGCCTTGCACGATCCAGCCCCTGCCCAGGCTCTGATCACATCTCTCAGCCCCTCCCACTTGCTCCTGTGCGCTAGGTGTTCTCAGACGGGCTGGGATCCTTCTGCCTTCAGGATTTTACACTGGCTATTCCTTTGGCCTGTTCCCAAAACCCCTTAGGGCTCACTGCCTCACCTCCTTCGGATCTTCCTCAAAGGTTATCTCTTCGGAAAGACTTTTGCTCCACTTCC
Source organism: Gorilla gorilla gorilla (assembly GCF_029281585.2). Lineage (NCBI taxonomy): Eukaryota > Metazoa > Chordata > Mammalia > Primates > Hominidae > Gorilla > Gorilla gorilla. Next base: position 90,356,174 of record NC_073237.2, on the reverse strand, counting down.
CTACTTTGCCTTTCTTTCTAATACTTATTACCGTAGAACAAACCATATGTATACACACACCGTTGACCCTTGAACATCATGGGCTTGAACTGTGTGGGTCCACTTATATGGAGGATTTTTTCAATAGAGTATTTGAAAAGTTTTGGAGATTTGCAACAATTTGAAAAAACTCCCAGATGAGACAGGTAGCCTAGAAATACCAAAAAGATGAAGAAAAGTTAGGTATGTTATGACTACATAAAATATGTGTAGATACTAGTCTACTTTTATAAATTACTCCCATAAGATAGACACAAATCTATTGTTTAAAAAGTTAAAATGTATCAAAACTTACATACACAAACACAGACTGTACATAGAATCATTTGCAGTTGGGAGAAAGCTAAGCAAACATGAAGATACAGTATTAAATTGTAACCCCATAAAATTAATTGTAGCACATGCTGTACTATTATAATAATTTCACAGCCACCTCCTGTTACTATTGTGGTGAGCTGAAGTGTTGCAGGTATCCACTTAAAACACCATGTGATCCTAATTATCTCAACAAGAGCAGTTCACTTGTCTAGTAAATCGAGTATCACAGTAGAAAGTGATCTCATGGTTCTCACATATTTTTCATTGCGCTTAGTGCAATACCAGAAATCTTGAGTGACACCATGGGACCCATACAAAGTGCCACTAGTGATACTTGGAAGTGCTCCCAAGAAGCAGAGAAAAGCCATGATGTTGCAAGAGAAAGCTGAATTGCTTGATATGTACCATAGATTGAGGTCTGCAGCTGCAGGTGATGTCGTTTCAGACAGACAATTCATCTAGTAAACAGATGATGTAAACTTACAGTATCAATAAATATAGTACAGTACTGTAAATGTATTTTCCTTATGGTTTTCTTAATAACATTTTCTTTTCTCTAGCTTACTTTAAGAATATAGCATGTAACACATCTAACATACAAAATATGTATGTTTACGCTATCAATAAGGCTTCCAGTCAACAGGAGGCTATTAGTAGTAAATTTTGGGGGAGTCAAAAGTTATACTCAGATTTTCAACTGTGCAGGGGGCCAGTGGCCTTAACCCTTGCATTGTTCAATGATCAACTAGATATATAATTATATATGCATATAATTATAGAATATATACAGTTTAACAACTTTATTGATATAGAATTCACATAACATACAATTCATTCATTTAAAGTGTATATTTCCATGGTACATTACCAACTTCAAAAATTGTGGCATATATATACATATACATGTATCTATATGTATATATTCTTACGTTGTATTATTCTTATGTATTATGTATTACTATGTATTACATATTATTATGTTGTTCATGTATATGTATACATATATATATAACAAAATTTGCCATTTTAAGCATTTTTAGCATTCAATTATGAGGCATTAATTAAATTCATTGTTGTAAAACCATCATCATTATCTATTTCCAAAACTTTTCCATACCCTAAATTAAGTCTGTAACTACTAAACACTAGCTTCCCACTCACCCCTCACCCCAGCCCGTGGAAACTGCTAATCTATTTTCTGTTTCTATGAATTTCCTTGTGATAGATATTTTACATAAATGGAATCATGCAATACTTTTCCTTTTGTGCCTGGCTTATTTCACTTAGAATAACATTTTCAAGGTTTATCAGTGTGGTAGCATGTGTCAGAATTTCATTCCTTTTAAAGGCTCAATAATTTCCCATTGTATGTATATATCACAGCTTGCTTATCCATTCATCTGTTCATAAACACTTCAGTTGTTTCCACCCTTTGGCTATTGTGAATAATTTTAAAATAAACATTGGCATACAAGTATCTTGTTGAGTCCTGTTTTCAATTCTTTGGGGTGTGTACTTAAGAGTGGAATTTCTGGGTCACGTGGTAATTCTATGTTTACTTTTGAGGAACTACCAAACTACTTTTCACAATGGCTGCACCATTTTGCATTATCACTAGCAATGTATGAGGGTTCTAATTTCTCCACATCCTTGCTGACACTTGTTATTTTCTGTTTTAATTCATTGATTTTAGCCATTCTAGTGAACTTGAAGAGGTATCTCCTGGTGGTTTTGATGAACAATTCCCTAATGACTAATGATACTGAGCATCTTTTTGTGTACTCATGGGCCATTTGTATATCTTCTTTGAAGAAATGTCTATTCAAGCCCTCTGCCCATTTTGAAACGGATTGTTTTATATTGTTATTGAATTGTAGGAATTCTTTATATGTTCTAGATGTTAAACCATTATCAGATATGTAATTTGCAAATATTTTATCTCATTCTGTAGGCTGTCTTTTCACCCTCTTCATAGTGTTTTTTGATGCACAAAAGTTTTTGATTTTGTTGAAGTTTAACTTATCCCTTTATTCTTTGTTGTTCATACATTTGGTGTCATATCTAAGAACCTATTGTTCAATTCAAAGTCACAGTGATTTACACCCTATGTTTTCTTCTAAGAGTGTTATAGTTTTAGCTCTCATATTTAAGTCATTGATCCATTTAGAGTTATTTTTTGTATATGGTGTCAGGTGGGGTCTAATTTTATTTTTTTTGCTTGTAAATATCCAGTTGTCCCAATACCATTTGTTGAAGAGATTATTCTTTTCCCAAAAATGGACTTGGCACTCTTGTCAAAAGTCAATTGGCCATAGATATATGGGTATATTTTTGTACTTTTTTTTTTTTTGAGACAGAGTCTTGCTCTGTCACCCTGGCTGGAGTGCAGTGGCGCAATCTCAGCTCACTGCAAGCTCCGCCTCCTGGGTTCACCCCATTCTTCTGCCTCAGCCTCCCAAGTAGCTGGGACTACAGGTGCCTGCCACCACGCCCAGCTAATTTTTTGAATTTTTAGTAGAGACGGGGTTTCACCATGTTAGCCAGGATGGTCTCGATCTCTTGACCTCGTGATCCGCCCGCCTCGGCCTCCCAAAGTGCTGGGATTACAGGCATAAGCCACCGTGCCTGGCCAATTTTTCTACTCTTAATTCTATTGCATTGGTACGTACATCTATCCCTATGCCAGTACCACACTTTTTCTGATTGTGTAGATTTGTAGTAAGTTTTGAAATCAGAAAGTATGATTCATTCAAACTGTTCTTCATTTTCAAGATTGTTTTGGCTCCTTGAGATCCCTTGCAATTATATATGAAATAGAAGATTAACTTTTCCATTTCTGCAAAAGACATTTAGAATTTTATTAGGGACTGTGTTGAATGTGTAGATCACTTTGGGTAGTATTGACACCTTAATGATATCATGTATTCCTATCCATAAACATGGGAGGTCTTTCTACTTATTTAGATATTCTTTGTTTCAGCAATGTTTTGCAGTTTTCAGTGTCCAAATAAGTCTTTTACCTCTTTGGTTAAATTTATTCCTAGGGTTTCACTATTGTAGATGCTATTGTAAATGAAATTTCTCCTTTAATTTACTTTTTGAATTGTTCATCCCTGCTATATAGAAATACAACTAATTTTTCCACGTCAATCTTGTCTTCTGCAACATTGGTGAATTTTTAAGTTAGTTCTAATAGCTTTCTTGTGGATGCTTTGGGGTTTTCTATATGTAAGACCATGTCATCTGATAATAGAGATAGTTTTACTTCTTTTATTCATATATATGAAAACCATCTTTTACTTTTAACTAAAAGTGTCTTAACTAACTTTCGACTTTCTCTATCTATATATCTATATATAGATATAATGATATATCTCTATATATTTATATATAATTATATGTATGATATGTTTATATATTATATGTCTATATAGATACAGATCTATCTATCTATATAGAGAGAGACAGAAAGACAGGGTGTCACTCTGTCATTCAGGCTGGAGGGCGGTGGCATGAACACAGCACTGTAGCCTTGACCTCCTGGGGTTCAAGAGATCCTCCTACCTCAGGCTCCTTAGTAGCTGGGTACACAGGCATGCGCCACAATGCCTGGCTAATTTTTCTTTTCTTTTTTTTTTTTTTTTTTTTTAGAGACAGGGTTTCACCATGTTGTCCAGTCTGGTCTTGAACTCCTGAGCTCAAGCAACTCTCCCACCTGGCCTCCCAAAGTGTTCGGGTTACAGGTGTGAGTCACCACACCCAACCTTACTTCCTTATTTCTATTTGGGTGCCTTTTATTAATTCTTGTCTCTAATTGCTCTGGCTAGAACTTCCGGTACAATGTTGAATATTGGTGGCAAAAACAGGCATTCTTGTCTTGTTTTTGATGTGATGGGGAACACTTTTAATATTTCACCATTGAATATGATGTTGACGCAGGACAGGTAGTCAAGAAAATAGGCCGGGCGCGGTGGCTCACGCCTGTAATCCCAGCACTTTGGGAGGCCGAGGCGGGTGGATCACGAGGTCTGGAGATCAAGACCACCCTGGCTAACACGGTGGAACCCCGTCTCTACTAAAAATACAAAAAATTAGCCTGGCGTAGTGGCAGGCGCCTGTAGTCCCAGCTACTCCGGAGGCTGAGGCAGGAGAATGGAGTGAACCCGGGAGGCGGAGCTTGCAGTGAGCTGAGATTGCGCCACTGCACTCCAGCCTGGGCGACAGAGCCAGACTCCGTCTCAAAAAAAAAAAAAAAAAAGAAAATGACCATGTTCTGGGGATGGAGCGACCATGGTGATTGTCTAATCAACACCATAAACCTCAGCATTTGCATTATAATTGAGCTAATTCAAGCAAAGCTATTTTCGGTAAGGACTTTCCCCTCTAGAAACCATATGCACTTTGATTTTTACTGTCCTCAAACTAACTGCTCATTATAATAGTAAAAAAATCACATGCCTGGGTGGAAATTTAAGATGCTAATGAGACATGTGATGTAGGAACGAGCATGTAGTTACTGTGCATGTGTACCCAGAGGACCACCTAGAACACTCTTACTAGCAACACCTCTTTCCCCCTCCTTATGAATATTCATGTTGTGTCCAGAATTGGTGGGTTCTTGGTCTCACTGACTTCAAGAATGAAGCCGCGGACCCTCGCGGTGAGTGTTACAGGTCTCAAAGGCAGCGTGTCCAGAGTTTGTTCCTTCTGACGTTAGGATGTGTTCGGAGTTTCTTCCTTCTGATGGGCTCGTGGTCTGGCTGCATCAGGAGTGAAGCTGCAGACCTTTGCTGCGAGTGTTGCAGCTCTTAAGGTGGCGCGTCTGGAGTTCTTCCTTACTCCTGGTGAGTTCATGGTCTCGCTGGCTTCAGGAGTGAAGCTGCAGATCTTCGCAGTGAGTGTTACAGCTCATAAAGGCAGTGTGGACCCAAAGAGTGAGCAGCAGCAAGATTCATTGCAAAGAGTGAAAGAACAAAGCTTCCACACTACGTAAGGGGGACCCCAGCGGGTTACCACTGCCAGCTAGGGCAGCCTGCTTTTATTCTCTTATCTGGCCCCACCCACATCCTGCTGATTAGTCCATTTTACAGAGAGCCGATTGGTCTGTTTTACAGAGAGCTGATTGGTCCGTTTTGACAGGGTGCTGATTGGTGCGTTTACAATCCCTGAGCTAGACACAAACGTTCTCCACCTCCTCGCTAGATTAGCTAGATACAGAGTGTCCATTGGTGTATTTGCAAACCTTGATCTAGATACAGAGTGCTGATTGGTGCATTCACAATCCCTTAGCTAGACATAAGGGTTCTCCAAGTCCCCACCAGATCAGCTAGACACAGAGTGCTGATTGGTGCATTTACAAACCTTGAGCTAGATACAGAGTGCCGATTGGTGTGTTCACAGTCCCTTAGCTAGACATAAAGATTCTCCACGTCCCCACTAGATTAGCTAGATACAGATTTTCCACGTCCCCACCAGATTAGCTAGTTCTTGGCAACAGACAGCCAGCCTGCAAAGAGCCACTCTGGCTAAGGATGAGATATAGTAAGTTGTTTGATGAACACCCTTAGCTACAGATTGGATGGAGAATGGGTGAGATTCAGAGCTGTTTGCCAGGCTAAAAGTGCCAAATTGGAGGATGTATCTGAGTGGGGGAGTTGGAAGTGCAAGTACTCCTCTCTACCCTGGTTACAGACTATATCCCAATTTTTACCAGCTGGCATTCAGTAGCATATTATAGTAACTTAAGCAAGTACCATATGCATAAAATAATCACTCCACTAAAACAGTGAGAATTCAGAAGTCGCAGGAAGAGCTGTAGTCTGAACAAGCAAAGGAAAGAGGCTGTTAACCAGATTTCAGAAGATGGTCCTGACATGATTTGGCTGTGTCCCTACCCAAATCTCACCTTGAATTGTAATAATTCCCACATGTCAAGAATGGAGCCAGGTGGAGATAATAGAATTATGGGGGTGGTTTCCCCATAGTATTCTCCTGGAAGTGAATACGTCTCATGAGATCTGATGGTTTTATAAATGGGAGTTCCCCTGCACAAGCTCTCTTGCCTGTCACCATGTAAGAGGTACCTTTGCTCCCCCTTTGGTCTCCACTATGATTCTGAGGCCTCCCCAGCCACGTAGAACTGTGAGTCCATTGAACCTCTTTCTTTTATAAATTACACAGCCTTGGGTATGTCTTTATTAGCAGCATGAGAATTGAGGACAGGAGTTTGAGACCAGCCTGGACAACATGGTGAAACCCTGTCTCTACTAAAAATACAAAAAATTAGCCGGGTGTGGTGGCGGGCATCTGTAATCCCAGCTACTCGGGAGGCTGAGGCAGGAGAATTGCTTGAATCTGGGAGGTGGAGTGCCGATTGGTGCATCCACAAACCTGAGCTAGACACAGGGTGCTGACTGGTGTAGTTACAATCCCCTAGCTAGACATAAAGATGCTCCAAGTCCCCACCAGACTCAGGAGCCCAGCTGGCTTCACCCAGTGGATCCTGCACTGGGGCCACAGGTGGAGCTGCCTGCCAGTCCCGCACCATGCGCCTGCACTCCTCAGCCCTTGGGTGGTAGATGGGACTGGGCGCCGTGGAGCGGGGGGGGGGGGGCACTGGTCGGGGAGGCTCAGGCTGCGCAGAAGCCCACTGTGCAGGGGGTGGGGGGGCGGTCAGGCATGGTGGGCTGCAGGTCCCAAGCCCTGCCCCACGGGGAGGCAGCTAAGGCCTGGGAGAAATCAAGCACAGCAGCTGCTGGCCCAGGTGCTAAGCCCCTCACTGCCCTGGGCTTGTGGGCCGGAGGGCCACTCCGAGTGCAGCGCCAGCCGAGCCCATGCCCACCTGGAACTCGCGCTGGCCCGCAAATGCCATGCGCAGCCCCGGTTCCCACCCATGCCTCTCCCTCCACACCTCCCCGCAAACTGAGGGAGCCGGCTCCAGCCTTGGCCAGCCCAGAAAGGGGCTCCCACAGTGCAGCGGCGGGCTGAAGGGCTCCTCAAGGGTGGCCAGAGTGGGCACGGAGGTCAAGGAGGCGCCAAGAGCCAGCGAGGGCTGTGAGGGCTGCCAGCACGCTGTCACCTCTCAATGTAAGACTCCCATAAAGGAGGCCTCCCTAGTGCCCGCCTTTGTTGTCTCATCCTTAGGAGCAGCCTGCCCTTGAATTCTTTCTTACTTGGGATGTATTGTCCATTCTGCATCTAACTTTCAAAATATTCTTTTCTTTTGCAATAAATTACTCTATGCTGCACCTCCTTTGCTGTGTGTTTCTTGTTTAAATTATTTTAAATCAAGAAAACAAGAACCGAGGTATCACCACAGCCATCAACAATGTTAGCTATGAGTTTTTCATAAATGCCCTTTATCATGTTGAGGACATTTCCTTTTATTTCTGGTTTTCTGAGGGTTTTTTTTTTTTCATGATAGGTCATTGGATTTTATCAAATGCCTTTTCTGTGTCACTTGAGATGATCATGTGATTTTCTCCTTTGTTCTATTATTTTATTAATTTTAATTTCATTAATTAACTTATTTTTAATTAAGTAAAAAATATATATTCATAGCATACAACATGATGTTTTGACATCTGTATACACTGTGGAATGGCTAAGTCAAGCTATTTAACATATGCTTTCTCTCCCATACTTATCTTTTTTGTGGTGAGAGCACTTAAAATCTCATTTAAATTTGTAAGGATAAAATATATTGTTATTAACTCTAGTTACCATGATGTGCAATAGATCTTTTGAATTTATTCCTCCTATTTAGCCTTCATTATATTAATGTGATGTATTACATTGATTGATTTTCTTATGCCGGACTAATATGCATTCCTAAGGTAAGAGTCACTTGGTCATGGTGTATACTCTTTTTACCATGCTGTTAGATTCAGTTTGCTATTACTTTGTTCAAGATTTCCACATCTATATTCATAAAGTCTGTAAATTGATTTTCTTGTGATGTCTTTACCTGGCATTGATTTCAGATAATTGGCCTTATAGAAAGAGTTTGGGAGTTTTCTCTCTTTTTCCCATTTTTGGAAGTGTTTTAGAAAGATTGGTATTAAGTCTTCTTTAAATGTTTGTTAGGATTCACTAGTGAAGTCATCTGGTTGTGAACTTTTCTTTGTTGGAAGATCTTTAATTACTAACTCAATCTCCTTAATAAAGATCTGTTCAGATATTCCATTTCTTCTTGAATCAATTTTGGTAATTTCTGTGTTTCTAGGAATTTGTCCATTTCATCTTGGTTGTCTATTTTTTTGGTGCAAAATTTTTCATAGTATTTTCATATAATTCTTTTTATTTCTGTAGAGTCAATAATAATGTCCCCACTTTTATTTTTTATTTTAGTTATATGCATTGACTCTTTTTTTCTTTGTCAGTCTAACTAGAGGTTTGTCAATTTTGTTGAACTTTTCAAAGAACCGATGTATTAGTCTGTGCTGCCATAACAAAATATTTCAGACTGGGTGGCTTAAACAACAGATATTTGTTTTCTCACAGTTCTGGAGGCTAGAAGTTCATGAATTTGTAGGTACTTACAAATTAAGTTTCTGCTGGGCTTTCTTCGTGGCCGTATACAGCTGTCTTCTTGCTGTGTGTCTTTAGGTGAACTTTCTCCTGAGTACTAGGAACAAGAGAGATAGAGCATGAGAGAGAGAGAGAGAGAGAGAGAAAGAGAGAGAGAGAGAAAGAATCTTAACATTTCTTCCTCTTGTAAGGACACCACACCTATCAGATTAGGACCCTACCTTTATGACCTCATTTAACCTTAATTACCTTCCTAAAGGCCTTATCTTCAAACACAGCCACATTGGAGGTTAGAGCTTCAACATATATATATATTTATATTATATATAATGATATAATATGATATATAATATCATATATAATATCATATATAATTATATATTATATATCATATATAAAATATTTATATATAAATACATGTATATAAATATGTATATATATAAATACATATATATAAATTTTGGAGGACACACTTGCATTCATAGCAACCAACTTTTTCTTCTCTATTGTTTTTCTATTCTCTAGTTCAATTATCCCCACTAGAATCTTTCCTTCTTTCTGCTAGCTTTGGATTTGGTTTGTGCTTTTTTTCCTAGGTCCTTAATGTGTAAAGTTAGGGTATTGATTAAAGAGCTGTCTTATTTTTTAATATAAGCATTTACAGTGACACATTTCCTTTATAGCACTGTGTTCATTGTATCCCCTAAGTATTGGTATGTTGCATTTTCTCTTTTGTTAAACTCTAAGTGTTTTCTAATTTCTCTTATTATTTCTCCTTGACACATTGATTATCTAAGACTGTGTTATTTAATTTTCACATATTTGTAAATTTTCCTGATTTCCTTGTTATTGATTTTTAGCTTCATTCCATTGTAGTCAGAGAAGATTCTTTATACATTTTTCTTTTTAAATCTATTGAGAGTTATTTGTGTCCTAACATATGATCTATTCTAGAAAATGTTCCATGTGTACTTGAGAAAAGTGTGTACTCTGCTGTTGTTGAGTTTATAAATGTTTCTTAGGTCTAGTTGGTTTATAATATCTTTTCATTTTCTATTTTGATTGATCTTCTGTTTATGTGTTATCTGAATTACTGAAAATATGGTGTTGGAATACCCAACTATTAATATTGAATTGTCTGTTTCTCCAGTCAAATGTGACAATGCTTTTGTCATATATTTTTGGGCTCTGTTGTTTTGTGTGCATACGTTTCTAGGTGTTACATCTTTTTGATTATTTGACCTCTTTATCAATGTATAATGCCCTTCTCTGTCTCTTTTAACAATTTTCTACTTAAATGATACTAGTATAAGCACTGCCACTATCTGTTGGTTCCTGTATGTTCATGGAATCTATTTTCCATTCTTTTATTTTCAACCTATTTGTGTCTTTGAATTTAAAGTGAGTTTCTTGTAGACAGCATATAGTTAGATTTTTGTTTTGTTTTGTTAAAGATAGGGTCTCGCTATGTTGCTCAGGGTGGTTTCGAACTCCTAGCCTTAAGCAATCCTCCCATCTCAGCCTCCCAAAGTGCTGAGATTACAGGCATGAATCATTGTGCCTGGCTTATTTTGTTTTTGTTTTAATCCATTTGGCCAATCTCTGCCTTTTGATTGGGGAGTTTATTTTATTTACGTTTAAAATAATTACTGTCAAGGAAAGACTAATTTCTGCCATTTTGGTATGGCAGAAATTTCTCTATGCCTTAGCATTTTCTCTACGTCTTAGCTTTTTTTTCCCCCTCATGTCCTCCATTACTGCCTTCTTTTCTTCTTAATCTTTTTGTTGTGAAACATTTTGATTCCCTTCTTACTTTATTTTGTCTATATTCTTTAAGTTTTTTCTTTGTGGTTACCATGGGAATAACATTTGAAATCCTAAATTTATAACAATCTAATTTGAATTTTTATCAATTTAATGTCAATAGCATCCAAAAACTCTGTCCCTATACAGTTCTGCCCTCCTCTTTATGTTATTTTTGTCACAAATTATTTCTTTCTATGTTATGTGCCAAATAATATAGATTTATAATTATTTCCATGCATTTACATTTTAAAACATGCAGTAAATCAAAAGTGGAATTAGAAACAAAAATTAAATACACTGGATTTTATATCTGCCCATGTATCTAACATTAATAAAGATATTTATTTCTCTAAACGTTTTCAAATTACTGTCTAGTGTGCTTTCATTTCCATCTGAAGGACTCCTTTTTGTACTTTTGCAGGGCAGTTCTAGCAGCAATGCACTCCCTCAGCTTTTGTTTATCTGGAATGTCTCTCTCTCTCTCTCTCTCTCTCTCTCTCTCTCTCTCTCTATATATATATATATATATATATATATATATATATATCTTGCCACCACACCCATCCCCTTTCTCTTATTTTTGAAGGACAGTGTTGCTGTTCATAAAATTCTTGGCTGACAGTTTTTTTATTCTTTTAGCACCTTAAATATGTCAGCTCATTGCCTCTTGGTGATCAAGGTTTCTGATGAGAAATCAGCTGTTAATCTTATCAAAGAATTCCTTGTACATGATGAATCACTTCTCTCTTGCTGCTTTCAAGATTCTCTTTTGTCTTTCAACAATTTGTGTCTTGGTATAGTTTTTCTTGTTTAGTTTATCCTACTTAAAATTTTTTCGAGGTTCTTGGATTTGTAGATTCATGTCTTTCATCAAACTTGTGAAATTTTTGGACGTTATTTCTTCAAATAAATTTTCTACCTCTTTTTCTCCTCTCCTTTTTGGACTCCCATTATGCATATGCTGGCCCACTTGGTGGCACCTTACAGGTCAAAATTAGTACTGAGGAGTGGGGCATTGCTATAAAGATACCTGAAATTGTGGAAGCAACTGTGGAACTGGGTAACAGGAGAGTTTGGAAGAGTTTGGAGGGCTCAGAAGATAGGAAGGTGAGGGAAAGTTTGAAACTTCTTTGAGACTGGTTAAATGGTTGTGACGAAAATGCTGATAGTGATATGGAAAATGAAATCCAGGCTGATGAGGTCTCAGATGAAAATGAGGAACTATTAGAAACTGGAGCAAAGATCACATGTGTTATGCCTTAGCAAAGAGCTTGGCTGCATTCTGTTTATGCCCTGTGGGGCTGTGGAAGTTTGAACTTTATAGTGTTGATATAGGGTACCTGGTAGAAGAAATTCCCAAGCAGCAAAGCATTCAAGATGTGGCCTGGCTACTTCTAACAACCTATGCTCAGATATGGGAGCAAAGGAATGACTTAAAGTTGGAACTTATATTTAAAAGGGAAGCAGAACATAAAAGTTTGGAAAATTTGCAGCCTGGTCATGTGGAAGAAAAAGAAAAAGCTTTTTAAGGAGAGAAATTCAAGCAGGCTATGGAGCAACCATTTATTAGCAATATTTGCATAACTAAGGAGCCAAGTACTGATAGGCAAGACAATGGAAAAAAGGCCTTGAAGGCATTTCAGAGACCTACATGGCAGCACCTCCCATCACAGGCCCAGAGGCCGAGGAGGAAAGAATAGTTTCATGGGCTAGACCCAAGGTCTCACTGCCCTGTGCAGCCTCAAGGAACTGCTCCTCACATCCCAGCTGCTCCAGCTCCAGCCTCAGTTCAAAGGGCCCCAGGTAAAGCTTGAACCACTGCTTCAGAGGGTGCAAGCCATAAGCTTTGGTGGCTCCCATGTGGTCTTAAGCCTGCAAGTCCATAGAGTGCAACAGTTGAGGCTTGGGAGCCTCTGCCTAGATTTCAGAGCATGTAGGAAAAGCCCAGATGTCCAGGCAGAAGCCTGCTGTGGGGTGGAGCCCTCACAGAGAATGTCTACTAGGGCAGTGTCAAGGGGAAATGTGGTGTTGGAGCCCACACACAGAGTTTCCAATGGGGCACTGCCTAGTGGAGCTGTGAGAAGGGGGCCACTGTTCTCCAAACCCAAGAATGGTAGATCTACCAGCAGTTTGCACCCTGCACCTGAAAAAGCCACAGGCACTCAACACCAGCCTATGAGAGCAGCCCTGGGGGCTAAACCCTGCAAGAAAGTGAAAAGTAAAACTAAAATGAAAAATTCATTAGAGGGATTCAGTAGCATATTTGAGCAGGCAAAAGAAAGAATCTGTGAACTTGAAGATAGGACAACTGAATAATTAACAATTCAACCTCAACAATTGAAATTGTTGACACTGAGGAGCAGAGAGAAAAAATAATAAAGTGAATATAGCCTGATAGATTTTGTATTAGTTTGTTCTTACATTGCTGTAAAGAAATACCTGAGACTGGGTAATTTATAAGCAGATAATTTTAATTGGTTCATGGTTCTGCAGGCTGGAGAGGTCTCAGAAAGCTTCCAATCATGACAGAAGGCAAAGGAGGAGTAGGCACATCACATAGTGAGAACAAGAGTGCGTGTGCATGTGTGTGTGTGTGAGAGAGAGAGGAGCAGGGGTGGTGGAGGTGCCACACACTTTTAAATTATGAGATCTCATGTGAACTTAGAGTAAGAGCTCACTTATCACCAAGGGGATGGCCCAAGCCAATCATGCAGTATCTGCCCCCATGATCCAGACACCTCCCACTAGACCTCATCTCCAACACTGGGGATTATAATTCAGCATAAGATTTGGGCAGGGACAAATATACAAACTATATCATTCTACCCTGGCCCCTCCTAAATCTCATATCCTTTTTACATTTCAAAATATAATCTTGCCTTCCTAATAGTCTCCCAATGTCTTAACTCATTCTAGCATTAACTCAAAAGTCCAAAGTGCAAAGGCTCATCTGAGATAAGGCAGCTCCCTTCCATCTATGAGCCTGTAAAATAAAAAACTAGTTAGCTACTTCCAATATACAATGGGGGTATAGGGATTGGGTAAACATTCCTATTTCAAAAGGGAGAAATCAGCCAAAAGAAAGGGGCTACAGGCCCCATGCAAGTTTGAAACCCAGCCAGGCATCCATTAAATCTTAAAGCTCCAAAATAATCTCCTTTGACTCTATGTCTCATATCCAGGGCACACTGGTGCAAGTGGTGGACTCCCAACCGTCTTATAAATTACCCAGTTTCAGGTATTTCTTTACAGCAATGCAAGAATGAACTAATACAAAGTCCATCGGGCTATATTCACTTAATTATGCCTGTGGTCTGCAGAATAACGCCCCCCTAAGATGCCCCCCCAACTCCTGGATCCTGTGAATACACTGCCTTACATGCCAAGATGGATTTTGCAGTTGTGCTGGGGGATACAGACCAGAAATAGGGAAATTATGCTAGATTGTCCAGTAGGGCCCAATCTAATCACTTGAGTTCCTAAAAGCAAAGTACTCTGCCAGTTGGTGTCAGGGATATCTCAGACGAGGAAATCAGAGAGATTTGAAATCTGAGAGGAACTTGACCCTCTGCTACAGGGGGAGCCATGTGGAACCCTTGGAAGAGATGTGGCACTTTCTTCCAGGAGCAAAGACCCCTCAACCCTGGCTGAGAGCCAACAAGAAAGGGGACTTCAGTTCTGCAACCACAGGAAGCACTATTGAACCAACAACCTGAATGAGTTTAGCAGCAGATTCATCCTGAGCACTTCCAGAAAGGAGCACAGCCTGACTGGCACCTAGGTTACAGCCTTGTGAGACCCTAAGCAGGGGACCCTGGTGAGCCTGGAGGTACAGAACTTCTGGTTGTCTGGCCCACAGCACTGTAAGAGCATGAATGTGTTGCTCAAAGCTTGTAGCTCAAAGCTTGCTCAGTTGGTAGTGATTTGTTATAGCAGGGACAGGAAACCCAAGCACCAGGTCACAGGGTCCGTTCTGTCCTTGGTAGTCCGGTGGCAGCTCTGAATTCAGGTTTCTCTGTGGTTCTGCTACTCTCAGCTCTTTTCACAGCCCATGGCCCAGTTGCAGGGCACCAGGAGCTCTTTAAACATGGCTGTGAGGCCACTGGTATTGCCTGTGATTTCCTGACCTGAGCTTATTTCCATTCTACATCTCATCCACCTACAGCAAATTGCAGCCCTTCTCATTACAATCTACCCCCATCTCTTAAGTGCTAGATGCATTGCCCGGCCCGCGCACTCCGCCCCGCCCCCAACTTGGAGGAAGGGGGATTGTAGCAGGTGCATTTCTGCAGCAGCCAGTGGTTTCTGCCACTCCACTCAGCACCAACAGTGGGGTCCCTATGGCCCTGTACCCAGTTGGGGCCCCAACTCCAGAGCCTCACCAAAAATATGCTTGCTAGGACAATTTTTTTTCTTTTTTTTTCTTTCTTTCTTTCTTTTTTTTTTTTTAAGAGACAGAGCCTTGCTCTGGGCAACCTTTCTCTGTCACCCAGCCTGGAGTGCAGTGGCACAGTCATGGCTCACTGCAGCCTCAACCTCCTGTGTTCAAGTGATCCTCTTGCCTTAGCCTCGCTAGTAGCTGGGGCTACAGGCATGCAGTACCACACCCGGCTAATTTGTGTTTTGTGTGTGTGTGTGTGTGTGTGTGTGTGTGTGTGTGTGTGTGTTTTATATATAGAGACAGTGTCTTGTTATGTTACCCAGGCTGGTCTTGAATTCTGGCCTCAAGCGATCCTCCTACCTTGGCCTCCCAAAGTGCTGGGGTTACAGTTATAAGCCATTATGCCCAGACTTGATAGGACAATTTTCAGTAACCAATCCCAGAAGCAGAGCCTGAGTTGAGGGCTGGTGTGAAGGTGACTTATGAGGAAAGAGCAGAAAAGGCAGAGGAGCCAAGAAAGGGTGTGAGGCCAGGCAAAGTCCATGACCCCTTCCTGCTGGGCGCTTTTCAAGCCCATTCCAATGTGGAGCGAGGACTGCCACATTCCCTGCCTGATGGTCATCGGCCAAGGACTGGTAATACCTGAGGTCTGAATTCTGAGGTGCTCCCCATCCTTCAGGTGTAGATGCAAAGTGGGTTCCAGCGGCTTCAGGGCACCTCTCCCTGCAAAGGAGCCTCAGGGGCTGATAGGGGAGTGGATTTCACCTTGAGACTGTGGGAACAGAGGGTGCAGGAGGCCAGGGCTGGGTGGGACCTGACAGGTCCACTACATCCCAGACTGTGGGAGGTCAGGTGTCTTTGTGTGTTTGCTTAATAAATAGAGAACATTGGGGCAATCCCCCATTTGGTAGCTTACTCATAAGAGTGCAGCTGCCCTGTCAGCTCCTGATACTTGGCTGGGTACTGGGCACGGACAGGACCCACCAGATAAGGTCTCTGTCTCAGAGAACCTGGCGGGAGGAAGGGAGTAGCGCTGTGTGTCCAAGTTGGAACAGGTACTCCATGCATCACAGGGGTACCAGTTCATCCCGGGGTGAGCCAGGGGAGAGGGAGCCGGGGAGAACCTCCTGGAGGAGCAGATGTCTAAGGGGAGACAGATTTACAGTAAAAATAGCAAACGACTTGTCCTGCCAGAAGAAAGTGTAGAATCCTCTAGTTCCAGGGGCCAGGGAAGGCCTGAGGGTTTGGCTGGGTAGGAAGCCCCATCCTGTTACCTGCCAGCTGTGTCACAGCTACTCTCTGGATCTCAGTGTCCCCACCTGTGAGAGGAGAGGGTGGCCAAGTAGGCATCCAAGCCCCAACAGAGCAGGGGGTCAGAGGCACCTGGACTCAGTAATGGGGTGGCTGTGTGAGTGGTCATAGGGTGGCTGTGTGAGGGGTCATGGGATGGTTGTGTGAGTGGCTGTGGGCAGGTGTCCTAGTCCCACAGGCTCAGCTCCCAGCCCACGGAACCCAGGGCTGCAGTGCGGCTGGGGCAGCCAGTCAGTCTTTGGAAAGTGTGAAAGCTCAGTATTGTGTGTATGTGTGTGGTGCACGTGTGTGCATGTGGTGTGTGACGCTTGTGTGGTGCATGCGTTGTGTGTGCGTGTGATACATGTGAAATTTCTGTCCTTCCATCCCCTAAGATGAACCCCACCAGCCACAGATCCTTGCTCAGGAGCCAACATGGCCATAAGACCCTCACCCTGTCCCCAAGGCTGTGTCTTCCCTCCAGCCTTGGCCTCCTGGTCAGGGAGAAAGCAGGTGGTAGTACGAGAGATATCTGAGGCTCGGCTGCTGCTCTGCGCTGGGGTTCTGGGATGGTGGGAGGTGGGATGCAGGGTCAGGACTAGCCGAGAACTCCAGTCTGGTGGCCCACAGCTGACATTTCACCCGCTGCCCAGGCCATGCCACCTGGGGGTGGGCTCCCCAGCAGCTGGCTCTCAGGCTTCTCTCAGGCCAGAGACAGGGGTGGGGACCTGCTGGGCAGGAAATGACCTTGTCCTCTCACTGGCTCTCCAGGGACCTCTGCCCACAGCGCGAGAGTGAACAGAAGGCCCTAGGCAAGGCTTGGATTTGGGGGGCTCTCTCTGCATATCCATGTCCACTCCACCTACCCCCACGAGTTCTCACTGGTTGCTCATGGGCATGAACTCCCCAGAGCCCTGGGTTCCTGATGAAAATGTGTGGAGTGGCCTCAGGCCAGGAGTGGTGCCTGTTGCATAGATCAGAAAACCCCTGGCCCAGTGAGAAGCTCCTGGAAGCCCCAGGAGACTGTGGCCATCGTGACATCCTTGTACTCCACTCTGACAGTATTTCACAGGGTCTGTGCCTTTTGTGTGTAAAATGGCAGTTGTTATTTTCATCTGGGCCTGTTACCCAGTGCCCTCAGTTGGCGGGGAGTCACCCCTACCGGCTGGCCAGGCAGCCCTCTAATTTAAATTTCGGACATGTTCCCTTGTTTCCAAATCCCTCCCCAGGAGGCCCCCATTCCTATGTGTTTGGTGTTTCTTTTTGTCTGGAATTTGTTTCTTGAACACATGTTGTTTTGTGCCTGTGAGTTTTTCATGTCGGTATTTTGCTTTTTCTGTTCAGCCCTGTGTCTGCAAAGTTCATCATTGCCCGTTACTGCCATCTGGCCCTCTGAACATTGCATCAGTTGAATGTCACCGTCCACTGTGCTGGTCACTCAGCTCCTGCTGATCCCTGCAGGGCTGGACTCACAACTTTCTCCTTGTCCCCTCTGTGCGAAGTGAGTGCATTCTTTAACATAACAAGGCCATTGTTGCTCTGCCCAGAACAAAGGCCCGCACACAGCATCTGATGTGATTTGTTTTGAGCAATTGGCAACCAGGCTTCCAGTGAAAAGTTTGAGAGCAAATTTGGGTCTGAAAATGAAAACTCATAGGGCCAGTGTGATCAAGTGAGTGATACACACATACATATGCACACACACGAATACATGCCTTGTATGGACACATAATACACACAAGTGCACACACACCATATATGCGTGTACACACATGTACACGCACATACATGTGCACACAGAAAACAGATACAATAATATACTCATAAAAACATACAGATAGACATACCCACACATACACATGTGTAAATGTGCACATATACACATACCCACATAAATACACACACACGTTCACACATGTACAACCTAGATAAATATATAATATACATATACATGCACAAATGCATACAAACTTTTGCATAGCCATACATTTATACATGCATACACATTACAGACATGCATGCACACACATGCATACATAGGAAGAACATGTACACACACATATATACACATATGTATGCACACACGTATACATACATACCGCTCTTGCCATCTTCATCATCTTTTTTTCCATCCCCTCTCTTTGTGTCTCACCAGTGCTGGGCTATCAGCTCATCTCCCTGAGGCTCCCTGGTAAGCCTGGGGCAAATTTATTACCACCTTACAGATGAGAAAACTGAGGCCCCATATGAACAAATGCTCAGGGTCACACGGCCATAAAGGTTGGTGTCAGGGTTTGGTGTGGTATGAGTCTAGTGATCATCCAGTGCTCAAACCCCCATGGCTCCATTCAGAACTGAGGGACAGTGAGTTCTGCAGACGTTCCATACACAGATGCCCTTAGGGGCATCCTTGAGCTCCACTGTGTGTCAGGCTCTGGGGACAGATGGCTCCTCCCTCAGAAGGGTTGGAGTCTGAGGGACATGGGCTCTGGGGACAGACACTGCACAGGACAGACATGGGCAGCAGGCACTGATGACAGATTTGTTGCAGATGTGAGTGGTGGTCTCAGGCTTGTTTGAGTGGTTGGGGAGACATACATCAAAACACAATGTGCACCTGTAATCCCAGCACTCTAGGAGGCCGAGGCGGGTGGATCACCTGAGGTCAGGAGTTCACGACCAGCCCGGCCAACATGGTGAAACCCTCTCTTTACTAAAAATACAAAAATTAGCTGGGCATGGTGGCGCACACCTGTAATCCCAGCTACTCAGGAGGCTGAGGCAGGAGAATCACTTCAACCGGGGAGGTGGAGGCTGCGGTGAGCCAAGATCGTGCCACTGCACTCCAGCCTCGGCAACAGAGAGAGACTCCATCTCAAAACAAAAAACAAAAGCAAACAAACAAAAACCACAATGTGCAATATCATTAGTCATCAGGGAAATGCAAATCAAAATCACCATGAGGTATCTCACTCCAGTTAGAATGGCCATTACCAAAAAGACAAAAGGCAACAAGTGCTGGTGAGGACGTGGAGAAAAGGGAACTCTTATACACTGTTGGTGGGAATGTAAACTAGTACAGCCATTATGGAAAACAGCCTGCATTCCTCAAAAAAATTAAAAATAGAACCACCATATGATCCAGCAATGAAACCAGTATGTTGAAGAGATCTCTGCACTCCCACATTTATTGCAGCATTATTCACAACAACAACCAAGATATGGAGTCAATCTAAGAGTCATCAGCGGTTGAATGGATACAGAAAATGTGGTACATATATGCAATGGAATACTATTCAGCCATAAAGAGAAGGACGTCCTGTCATCTTGGCAACGTGGATGAACATGGAGGACATTATGTTAACCGAAATACTCCAGACACAGAAAGACAGATACCACATGATCTTGCCCATATGTGGAATCTAAAAAGGAAAAAAAAGTTGATAATCATAGAAGCAGAGAGTAGAACAGTGGTTACCAGAGACTGGGGAGGGAAGAGAGTGGGGAGGATGGGGAGAGGTTAGTCAACAGGTACAAAGTTACATTTAGAGAGAAGAAATGAGTTCTGGTGTTCTATTGCGTAATAGGGTGCCTATGGTAAAGAGTATTGCATTTTCCAAAATAGCTAGAAGGGGGTCTTTTGAATGTTCTCAGCACAAAGAAATGATAAATGCATAAGGTGATGGATACATTAACTACCCTAATTGGATCATTATACAACATAGATATACATCAAAACATCAAAATGCACCCTATAAATACGTACAATTACAATGTGTCAATTAAAAAATAAAGTTTGTCATTTAAACAAAAAAGAGCATATAGTTCGAATTATTAAAATTCAATCTGATGACATTTGTCTTTTATGGAAGCATTTGGCCCATGTACATAGAATGTAATTACTGGTATAGCTGGGCTTTAATTTTCCATCTTATTTTCTGCTTTTTATTTGTGGTCTGTTCCATATTTCTTTTCTGTTATTCCTTTGAATTGATTATTTTTAGCATTTCATTTTTTCCACTACTAGTTTGAAAATTATATACCATTTTTCTTTTGAGATTACTCTAGAAATTACAATATGTATTATTTCCCAAAGTCTAACATTAATGACTATTTTTATTCCTTGTAAATAATGTTAAGATCTTACAACACTTTAATTATCTTAACCTGATAGTTAACCTTAATGAATAACGTTATTCATGTGCCCTTTTTATTTAAAAAACTATTTTATAATTGTGAAATATATCAAACGTGGGTAAGCATATGTAATGCATGAGGATGTTTTAAAGAAGAAAAATTAAAGGAAAACTCAAACATCCCTAAGCCCACAAAATAAAGCTTTTAAAACCTGACAAACCCGCCCTCACCATGACGTGGGGGATATAGATTCAGGATTGGGGGTTTAGGAGGTCGGAGGGCGCAGAGGAGATGCTTCCTGGAAGTGACCTTAGAAGGCAGGAGTGAGGCTGCAGGACCTGCCCCCAACTCCCCCTCCCTAGCCCCCACTGGGCAAGGGGGTTGAAGGCTCAAGGGAGCTGCCAGAGAGGAGCACGGAGGTTCTGCTGACACTCCACTGTAGGGCTGGTTCTGGACTGGGGCCGTCAGGAAATCTCTTTCAGGCTCACTAAAATGAGTGCTGAAGGAAACTGGTCTTTTACGTTACACTGCTGCAACGTTCAATGTTCTTGTTATTTGAGTAGCACGAGGGCCTGCAGAGGCCTCTGGCTCCATTCCTGGAGCAGCCCCAGGGCCTGCTGCTAACAGGTGAGGCCAGGGGCCCCGTGAGGGTCCCGCTGTCTGAATCGCAGAGCCCAGCAAGTGGAGAGTGCCTCCCTGGAGGGCCTGGGCACCGGGGGGACAGGAGCGTCCCTTGGAAGGGCCTGGGGCCCCCATGCCTGCACCATGTCCCTGCACCCTGCAGCTCCCCTGCCTGCAGCCCCTCCTGTGCCCACCCCAGTGTCAGGTTCTCAGCTCAGGGACACTGTCCCACCAGGGCAGGGCAGGCAAAACCCAGCTCTAGGAGCCCAGTCAAGTGGGGGTGGAGAGTGACCCAAGAAAATAAGTAAATTCTGTGTGTATTGGGGGGCACAGTGAAGCAAAATTGCAGGGCCTTGGGCCCACAAGAGGCCCCTCTGAAAAGGTAACATTCGGTGGTGACAGAGGGGTCAGAGGTATGGTCTCTGGGACGTTGTGGGGCCGGCTTCTCTCTGAGATGGACATGGAGGGTCTAATCTGAGGAGGGATGGTCAGGCTTGGGTGGCCACAGTGGGGACAGGCTGTGGGGGTGCGGGGAGCCAGGGCCTGAGAGGTGGCAGCTGCCACTGTCCAGGATGGGGATGAGGGCTTGACTGGTAGAATTGCAGAGTCTGAGGCCAAGTGGGCAATGGTGAGTGGGGAAGGGAGCAGACACGCTGAGGCCTGTGGCCTGGAAAGGTGGGGCTGACATGCCTGAGATGGACCAGGCAGGTTTCTGGGGAAGAAGATGGACTTTTAACACAGTCCTGCAACATTTCCCCTCCCTATAAAGCCTTCCATTTTCTGGAAGCCTTCTGTTTGTCCACCTGTGGTCCCTGCAGAGATCCCTGGGGATGGGAAGCCAACAAGAGCTGCCTCAGTGAGGAAGGCCCAGGTCTGGTCAGGTGAGATGGCTGGGTCCTGCCGTCACCCACTCATGGCCTGCCTCTAGCAGCGTTGCCCTCTCTGCGCCTTGCCCTCCTCTTAGCCTAGCAGATCAGGGCAGTCACTCCTCTGTGCAGTGAGGGCCATGCAGACAGCAAGAGGGTTTCATCCCTGTGCCTGTGCGTCCATGGTTCCTCTGCGTGAAACGCTGTTCTTGCCACCTCCATGTGGCCAGTTCCTATTGCTCCTCCCAGACTTCACTCAAATGTCACCACCTCCACGCAGCCCGCCCTGACTTCTCCCACCCCCACCTAAAGACCATAAGCCTTCTTGTGAGCCTCCCAAATGCTTTGTTCATCCTCCACTGCTGCAATCCCCCACCCCTAGGTGAATACTCCTCTGAATCCCCTGGGTAGAAAAGGAAGGAGGAGGTGGAGCCAGGCTCTTTGCAGGGCATGTGTAAGGGAGCAGTTGGAGAGACAGAGATGAGAGAGAGAGAGATGAAGAGACAAAGAGGGAGAATCAGTCAGACAAGGAGAGACAGAGAATTGTACAAGGAGAGAAATACAGAGAAAAATCAGAGAGCAGAACACCGACACACAGAAACTGAGGCCAAGATGACAAAGTAAAAGAACCACAAGCAGGTCCAGAGAGTGAAAGACAAAAAGAAAAAAGAAGAGATGCAGGGTGAGACAAAGGGAGACAGAGTAGAAGAAAGGGCTAGAGAGAAAGGGGAGAGAGAGAAGCTGGTGAGAAGGTGGAGGAGTGGGGAGAAGGGAGGGGAGGAGGAGGAGTGGGGGAAGGGGCCCGGCCGGTTGGGCTGGGTGTCTCCTGGGGACGCTGACCCCACCGCAGGCGGACCAGCCCACTCACCTCCCAGCTGAGCTCAGATTTCAGGGCTTGGAGCTCACGCAGATTCAGTAACAAATGCATGTGTAACGCATTATGAAGAAAGCCTTAAAAAGCCCTCGTTTATCGCTGTTTACGTTATGTGATTGAGGGGAGAATTTGCCAAGACCAAAGGTTACTGCTGGTGTTTCTGTGACGAATATTACCTCAAACTAAAGCAATTAGCTTCAAGGAACGGTGCATTGTCTTTGGGAGGGTTTTCAAGAGCGAACCCCATAATGTGCCCTGATGGATTTCAACGCTACCAATGTCTCCACGTGGCGCACAACCCACACAATGCACAATCTGCCGTTTTGCTCACAGACTTTCCATGGGAGCTGGGTCGGGCCACGTGGCCTCCATGCGCCTCAGCTTCCCTTTCTATAGAATGGGGAGGGGCCTAGACTGGACCCAGACGTTCCGGGTCTCCCCGTGGCCTGTGTGGTCTGTTTCCATTGGTTTCTGCTCCCCGTGCTGTTACTTTGGCTTTCCCTCCGCCGAGGCTGTTTCTGCTCACAGTTTGGCTGATCAAATCTTTTCTTGAGACAATTATGGAAATTGCCTGAATGGTAATTAGCGAATGGTAATTAGTAAATGTTCTCCGTTCTTCCAAAGAGGACAGGCCTAAGAAATCTGCCCATGGGCCCCTCTTTTCCCTAGCTTCCCAGGCTGGGAGGCAGGGCCTTATGCACCCTCAAACCTGACTGGGCGCCCCTGCTTCCCCATCTGTAAGTACAGTGATGATGGCACCTACATTGCAGGGAGCTGCGACAGAGGGTACCAAGAGTTTCTAACAGTTCCCAGGACACAGGTGGCACTAGTTGAGTGTTGTACCTGCTGCTGCCACGTTGCTACCTCAGCCAATCAGACTTCCCAGGATTAGGGTATTGGAGAGAGGCAAGAGAACCCGCTGTGCTCCCTGGGTCCAGCACCTGCTGCCTGCTCCTCACTTCCTATCCCAGGCACTTTGCAAACCAACTAGCTGAAGTCACGAAGTTGTTGTATCACACCACACCCCCCTTCGCCCCCCACTGAAGGTGAGAGGTGAAGCCAGCTGGACTTCTGGGTCAGGTGGGGACTCAGAGAACTTTGCTGTCTTACAAGAGGATTGTAAAATGCACCAATCAGCACTCTGTAGCTAGGATTGTAAAACGCACCAATCAGTGCTCTGTGGCTAGCTAGAGGTTTGTAAAATGGACCAATCAGCACTGTAAAATGGACCAGTCAGCACTCTGTAAAATGGGCCAATCAGCAGGATGTGGGTGGGGACAAATAAGGGAATAAAAGCTGGCCACCACCACCACCTTCCCCTTCCCCCCCCCCACCCCCCCAGCTATCAGCCGGCAACCCTCTGGGGTCAATTTTCATGCTGTGGAAGCTTTGTTCTTTTGCTGTTGCTCACTGTTTTGGTCCGTGCCACCTTTAAAAGCTGTAACACCGCGAAGATCCGTGGCTTCATTCTTGAAGTCAGCGAGACCAAGGACCCACCGGAAAGAACCAACTCTGGACACAAAGGCACATCTTTTGCGTTGCAGTAAGCTGAGACTCTGGCCTGAGGTGGTTTGGAGATACCTGGCCCCCAGGCATGCCAAGAGCTAGACTAGCTTCAGAGGGTAGCCAGGCAGCAGGAGTCCACCCCTGCTCCTCGTCTCACTTTCTGTTGGCACTGGGAAGGTCTCTTTGCTCTCTGGGTTCCTCACTGGAAAACAGGACCAATGGTATCCCTCTCTCATAAGGTTATGGAAAGGGGGCAGTGGATTCTACAGCACGGCACCCAGTAACAGGCACAGAGCAGGCTGTGCACAGTGAGGCCCGTGAGTCCTTGCTAAGCCCCAGAGCCTGGGGGATCAGGATGGGCCCAGAGGACGCTACAGGAAGGACAAGGCCACCAGGGGATGCATGCTGGTGGGGAAAACCCACTCAAAGGAATGGCACTATCACTGCAGGATCTGGAAACAGCTTTAGATACCAGGGGCCAGGCCTCCAAATTTGGGGAGAGGTCTGGCTGCCTGCCCTCCTACCTCCAGGAGGAGCTGGTGGGCTCCTTCCTGCAGAGGCCCCAGGACAGCCTCACAGCAACATTCCTTCTTGAAACCGCTTCTGAGCCAACTGCAGAGCCTGGAGCTTCAGTTTGTCCCCAACGGAACAGGCAAGACAGTTTTCAGGTGGCATAATGGGCCCAAGTCACAGCTGGGAGTAGGGGACAGAGGCGACTCCGGGATGGGGGCCCTGACAAGGTTCTGTCCCCAAAGGGCCACTATTCCGGTCACTGTGACTTCAGCTGTTGGAGACTCACCTCTGCATCCTTCATAGCAAACAGTCTGCCCCAGAGGGTTGTAGAGGGAGGATCAAAACATGCCAGGATGGCCAAGCTCCACAGCCAGTAGTGGGCAGATGCCACAGGTCCTGGGCAAGAAAGGGGACCTTAGGGATCCCCAAACCCACAGCCTGTAGTTTCTTCCTCCCCTGCGATTACCCCATTTTATAGCCGTGGAAACTGAGGCTCAGGGTGGATGTAACCATGCATTCAAGGCTCCAATAGACTTTTGCCAAGTTGCTAAGCGTTTGTCTTACTCGTTTGGGTTTGGAGCCCCCAGCACCAAGTGCACAGCCGGGCAGGTCCTGGAAGTCCAACGGACGCCTTCTTGGCATCTCCACATACGGGTATCAAAGGCACCTCAAGTTCCTTCAGTCCCAAGCCAGTGCACGGCTCACTCTGTGTTGGCACACCCCAACCTCTCCTCTGGGACATTTTCTGATCCCGGATGGCAGCCCCCAGAGCCAGGCCCCCAGGTCGCACGCGGTCTCTTGAGAGCCCCGCAGAGCCCCAGGCACTTTCCGCGGGACCACCCAGCACTCAGGAGCCTGTCCATGCTCTCAGTCCCCTCAGCCACCGCCCCCTGGCAGCCCCTGCCCCGCCTCCACACCTCTGATTCCAAGCTCTCCCGAGCCTCCCTCCACGCAGCAGCCAAAGGGGGCTTTTTGCAGCAAACCGCGGACGTGTCCTCCCGGATGGAGTCTCCCTTGCTCTCATTGCCCGAGGGTCCCGACCGCTGCCCTCTCAGGCCTCAGGCCTGGATGCCCGGGCCCTTTCCCACCTCCCCAGCAACTTAGCTCCAGGCTCGCTGCGCTGCCCCCGCCCTCCGCACCGCCCCGGCTCCTGCCTTAGGGCCTGGGGACAGACGCCCCTGCTGGATCCTGCCCCCCAGTGGCCCCGCCCCGCCCTCCGCTAGGCTCCAGGCTCGACCCACGTGGGTTGATCACCCCCTCCGTGTCACGCCCCCTCCCCCTGTTTGCATACTGGCAGCACTGCATGGCCCGATTTGTGCAATCCTTTGCTTCCCCGTAGCGCCGCCGCTCCCCAGGCTGTGTGCTCAGTATACCAGGGTGCCCACCCAAGAGGGACAGCCTGGGCTTCACGGCTAATGGCCAGGAGGGTGCCGGGCTCCAGGAGTGTCCACACTGGTCCTCAGGCCCCAGCCCAGGGTTGGCCTCAGCATTGCCAGCCCCTCCTGGGTCAGTGACCACAAACCCTGTAACCCGAGGACACCCGGAGGGACCCGGCAACCAGTCACAACTTCACTTCCCCCTCCAGATGAAGGCAGCTAATTCCTCAAGGTCGCCTGTTCACCTCGGCATAAAGCACCCATTCTTCCTCAGCGTGGGGATCGGGTGGGAAAATATTTTCCAAAGGTCAGTTTTCCAATTATACTTAAAATTTGAAAGTTCATTTTTTTTTTTTTTTTTGCCTCCCCTCGGTGCAGCCGCGTTCTGCTAATTTCATAAAGATACCATTTAGCTGAGGTAGGTGGGATTCTGGGCATCAGAACAGCTTCCCAACGTCAACAGCCAGCCGTAACCGTAACTACCGACTTCCCATCATTTGTGGGGAAAAAAACGTTTTTCTCCCCAAAAATTATGGCCTGTAGGAACCAGACAACATCCCCATTGCCCGGCGGGAAATTACAGAGATTTTCTTATGTACTTAACATTAAGCCCAAGTTTATAAAGTCTACTCGGTTTTAATGACCTGCTCACGGGCCGCCCTGGCCGCTGGGGATGAGGGGCTGTTTGAGGCCATCGCTTTGGTGTGGGGTGATGTGTCTGAATCCCCAAGTCACAGGATGGTAGCCTGGGGTGTCTGGGGGCTGGATCCATAAACAGGGCCATGCAGCTCTGAGGGCAGGTGCAGGGGCTGGGACCCCCAGGCTGGGATGGCCCTACATGCAGCAACCTCACTCAGTGGCTGAGGTACCAGTCCCAGAGGGGACACAGACGACAGACAGAACTGTCTCTCGAAGGGCTTCTGCCTTTCCCCTCTAAGATGAGGACACCAAAGCACTGCTTCCTGGGTTGCCATGAGAATGAAAAGAGGGAATGCAATGGAGATAGCATCAGAGGCTGGGGTGTCAGTCAGGTGGTGGGGCGGGGGGAGTCCAGGAAGGCTGGCTCCAACCAGGAAGGGTGGCCAAACTTTTCTGGGATGGGAGGGCAGGATGGACCCCCTACCTCCAGGGCTCTCTCATTACCTTTGCCCAGGCTGTGCCAAGGCCCCTCTAAGAGTGAATTGGGCTTGAGGTGGCTCCCTCTAGGGCCCAAGGAGGCACCCAGCACAGCTAAGCTGAGCAGAGGACCAGGAGAGGCAGCTGGCAAGAAGTCTGAAATGAGGGCCCTGTTAGGGGCCAGGCTGGAGTCTGTACCTGGAGGATGGGGTGCAGGGGAAGTGATAGGTCTCTCTCCTGTGGGGGCCAGGGAGGGCTTGACGCAGGTGTGTGTGAGGTGCAGGGTTCAAACGAAACCCACGGAGGGTCCGGCAGGGGTATGGGTACAAATACCAGGCCTGGTGCATAGGTCTTACCCCAGCTACAGGGCTGAGGCACCTGCCTATCCCAGCAGGGGCGGGAGCAAGACTCATGACCAGTTTACAGGCTCAGAGATGCCAGCAATACCAGTGTTTAGAAGAAGCTGGGCATCTGGCTTTTGATGTGAAATGCCCTCGTTTCTCAAGTCTAGCACCCATTTACTATACTTTTTGGGCACATCAGACCACAGAGGACTTCGGGCCTCTTCTGTTCTCTCATTTCCTGTCCTTCCCCCACTCCCACACCCCAGCCACCACTTTGAGTTCCCTGTTCCTGCCTCAGGGCCTTTGCACTTGCTGTTTCCTCTGCCTGGGACACCCTTAACTCATCACTGCAGGGCCAGCTCCTTCTCCCCTCAGAGGGCCCTGGCCATTGTCACAATGCCACTGCACATTTGTTTTCTTCCCAGCCCTGACCTCAGTTTGACATAATATTATGCACAGTGCTGACTGGCTTGAGTGTTTACTGTGTTTCCCCCACAGCACAGAAAGCTCCTGAAGGCAGGGACTTAGCTGATTTGTTCACCGCATTGCTCTCAGTGCCTGAACAGTAGGTGCATGATACATAGCAGGTGCTTAATAAAATCCTAGCAAATAAACAAACAAATAAGCACATGACCTTTCCACCACCTCCCCCCATGGCTGGCAGCACCCTCTGCCCCTCTTCATTCCACACTCCTCCCCTGACCTTGGGCACCTCTATCACTGGGTCCTGAGCTGAGTCCTGCAGGAAGGGTTTCCTGCTCTAGAGGGAGAAAGGGGCCAGCCTGGGGTGACTTTGCTGGAAGTCCTTCCTGCCCTACCCTGTCTTACTTTGCTTTCAGAGCTATTCACCACCTGAAATGTTTGGGTTTACCAAACATGTCTGTTCAGAAGTCCAGAAGCAGAACCGGCCTTAGCACATCTGGGGCATGGTCAGGAGGTCAGTCTGTATGTCTGGGCACTGGTGTGAGGGCTCTGATGGAAGTGGCAAGGTCACTGGGGCTGTGGGCACAGTGAAGAGTTGAGATTTTATTCTAGGGAGCCATTGATGGGTCTATATCAAACATGGCGAAATATAGAGAGGAGTACAGAGAGAAATCTGATGGACCAGATCTGTGTCCTCAAGCAGCATCCAGGTGGTGAAGGTGTGCAAGTAGAACAGATACATTTCTTGGCAATGTCTGTGGTTGTCCAAATACAAACACACAAGGTATGGACCTGTCTTCAAAGACCTAAGATTCTAAGGAGGAAGACAGATAGGCAAATAGAATAAACATTAATTAACTCCCACATTGACATATCCACCCACCCATCCATCATCCACCTATCCATCCACCCACTCATCTATCCATCCACCCATCATCCACTTACCCATCTACCTACCCACTATCCATTATGCACTGATCAGCTCTCCTACCCTTCCAGGTCAGGGTTCCCAGCTGAACATTTGAAAATGGAAAAGATATTGGGCCCTGTTCTCAATGTGCTCACAGTAGAGGGAAAGATTGATAAATAACCTCATAGTTCCCTTTCAGCAGGATTGCTGTGATGACCATAAGAAGGAAGGGCCAAGGGTGGCAAAGAAGAGGAATGACTCACTTTGCCTGGCTTATCAGAGGGCAGAATGGAGCATGGTATATCAGAACAGGGTTTTGAAGGATGAATAGGAGCTTGTCAGATGGACATTGGAGGGAATTTTTTTCTGTGTGGTAAAACATATTGTGCAAGCCTGAGAAGGCGGGAAAGAACCAGAAGTGTTCACACAAAATGTTTAGCTTTGGAAGGGTGGGGGCAGAGGCACATGAGATCGGTGGAGGGAGAAGTCACTGGAGATGGAGTGAGACCAACTTATGGAGAATGTTGTGCTCTGGGTGAGGAGCTTGGACCTTGTCCTGTCAGTAGTGGGGAGCTGGGTGGGGGCATGGCCAGGGAATGGGCAGGCTTACATTTTACAAAGGTCATGATGGGGGCTAACAGGCAGAGACCAGAAAGGACAAAACAACATAAAATCATCTTTCCCAAGCATGTTAATAAATGACCTCTCATTTTTATCCTCAAGGAACACATTTCCCCATTCTGTGATAAGAAGACAGTTTTAACAGGAATGAGATACCTAAGGTAGCAAAGGAGTAGAAGCAGCACTGAGATTGGAAGGCAGATTCTGTGAGTCCAAATGCACCCATCATGGCAACTCCTAAAAGCTTCCTGGAGGCTCCCAGACTGTACTGAAGGACTTGGCTTCGCTGGCCTCCTGGCTGTCTGGACAATCCCCTGTGCTTACTCTTCCAAGATGGGAATTCCAGTGGGCAAAAGGCAACATCCCAGGCTCTGGACCAAAGGTTCCGTTACTGTAGCACTGAGTGGGGAGGACAAAAATAAAAAAACATTTTTGAGCACTTACATGATAGTATGGACTTGTAGAAGGCACTCTAGAGGAGCAATTTCATTCAATTCTCAAAGCTGTCTTATGAGGGAAGGATTATCCTCTTTATTTTGCCTGTAAGAAACTGAAGATCACAGAGATTAAGTCAGCTTACCCAAAGTCACAGAACTAGTAAGTGGCTGAGCCAGTATGCACACCAAGGGTTAGTTCATTTCAAACTCTCAGACCCCTGGTGAGAGGGAGAGGGAAAGGGAGAGTGGTTGGCAGGCTGTGAGGCGGTAGTGCATAAGCTGAACAGGCAAGTCAGGCACTGCCTGCACTGGGGATGTTTACACCAACATTTGAAGAAGTTAATATAAAAATAATATATACACAAGGTCAAAAATTTAAATATAAAATTTGAACAATAAAGAGGGAGTTTGTACCTCCAGCTATGGTCACGATGGAGTACAGAGTATCAGATTTACCCTACCCATAAGCAGCATAAGCAGCTGTAAAACTAGACCAAATATATATGAAGCAACTACCTTCAAGCATTGGGCAGCAGAGAAAGCAGAGCTGTGATTCTCGGGAGAAGGAAACACACAGGCGAGCCCTGCATTTGCTCTGGCTTTTTGCCTGGGAGTATTTTTCAAACTGTGGCACAGGGATATAAACCTACAAAGCGAGCTCCATGGGCAGAGGAAAGACTGGAGGTTGGGACTTCTGAGGCAGACGGAGTTTGAAGGGCAGAGTACTGGGAAGGAGGAAGCTATGCAGAGAAGTAGTAGAATTCTGTACAGAAGAACTGAGTCTCTAGCAGAATGCTAAGCTGCAAATGCATTAAGGTGAGATTCTGCGAGATTTAGCAGAGAACCACTGCTAGATGGTTGAGAGGTAAATGGAGATTCTAGAGGCTGGACAATTCTTGGAGACATTGGAATTCTGCCCAGCCAGTGTGAAGGGCTACTCTAGGCCCACCATAAAAAGCCTAACAAGTACCAATCATTTTCCAGTAAACTAAGTGCCTGTCACAAAACTAGTCAACACTCTTTAAACAACACCCAGGCTCTCAATATCATAGCATCCGCAATGTTTAAAATGCAACAAAAAATTACCAGATATGCAAAAACAAAACCAAAAAACAGGGAAAGGGGAACTCAAAACCAGGAGGAAAAAAAGCCAACATAAAGAGATAGAAATAAATCATTTGTTGGATTGACAGAAAAAAACTTTAAGTAATCAGTTATACTATGCTCAAGAATTTAAAGAGGGGAATGGACACAATGAGTGAACAAATGAGAAATCTCAGTAGAGAAACTGAAACTACAGAAATGGATCAAGTGGAAATTCAAGAACTGATAAATAACATATTTGCAAAGTGAAATTTGGACACGTCAGAAGAAAGGACCAGGCTTGAGCTTGAAGACAAGGCAATAGAAGCTATTCAAATTGAAGCATACAGGGGGAAAAGACCAGAAAAAAGCAATCTAGAGCCTCAGAGATATGTGGGACAATGTCAGTCAGTCTAACATGCATGCAGCTGAGGTCCCAAAAGAAGCAGCAAGAGATTGGGACAGGAAAAAATATTTCAAGAAATATTGGAGAAAATGTTTGAAATTGGATAAAAACTATAAACCACACAGATGCAAGAAGCTCAATTAAATTCCAGCAGAATAAATAGAAAGAAAACCATACCAGGACTCATCATATTCAGATGGCTAAAAAGCAAAGTTAAAGAGAAACATTTCAGCCAGGGAAAAGACACAATTATAATATGGGGTAGCCAAAGACTTAAAAAAACAAAAACAAAAACAAAAAAAACACCAAAACACTGCTGAGTATCAGAAACAAGGCAAGTCAATAGAATGATATCTCTGAAATTCTAAAAGAAAAAAACTTGTCACTTTAGAATTCTACAGACTGCAAAAACACCCCTTAAAAATAAAGGAAAAATAAAGATATTTTCTTATGAACAAAAGCTGAGAAAATTCATAACCAGTAGATTTGACCTACTAGAAATGTTAAAAGAAGTTTCTTTGAATTGAAAAGGAATGACATCAGGTGGAAACAGACTTGTATGAAGAAATGAGGAATGTCAGGAATGGTAACTATGGGAAAATGTAAAAGACATGAAAACCAGAGAAAGAGAATCAATTTATAATGCTAAGAGTTAATTCTATAAAAAGACGTATTGACGCTAAACACAAACACAACTAATAACAGACACTCAAAATGCAGAGAAGCATTTTGACAGAACTAAATGACAAAACTAATGACAAATAGAA
Source organism: Gorilla gorilla gorilla (assembly GCF_029281585.2). Lineage (NCBI taxonomy): Eukaryota > Metazoa > Chordata > Mammalia > Primates > Hominidae > Gorilla > Gorilla gorilla. The sequence goes on along the minus strand of NC_073237.2, from coordinate 90,323,811 downwards.
TTAACAAACATAGTTGGAGAGTTAACCTTCCTTTCTAAGTAACTGATTAAAAAATAATTCTGTAAAGATATAGAACAATTGAACAACATTAAGAACCAGTTAACCAAATTGACATTTACAGAAAACTATATTGGAAATATGCATTTTTTCCAAGTGTACTTGGAACATTCACCAAAACAAGTCTTAATAAAGTAAAATAATTTAAAGCATATAGGATATGTTTTCTAGCCTTAACAGAGTTAAATTAGAAATCTATAACAATAAGATACTAAGGAAACCCTCAAATATTTAAAAGTGGCACATTTCTATAGCCTACAGATCAAAGAGGAAATCACAAGGGAAATTATAAAATGTTCTGAACTAATGAAATTAAAACAGAACATATCAAAATTTGTGGAATGCAGGTAAAGTTGTGCTTAAAGGGAAATTTATAGCTTTACATGCTTATATTAGCAAAGAAGAAAGGCCTAAAATCAATTATCTAAGTAACCAACTTAAGAATCCAGAAAAAGAAGAGATCAAATTCAAAATAGAAAGAAGGAAATAAAGATAAGAACAGAAATCAATGAAATACTGCAAAGCAAAAAATAAATAAATAAATAAAATAAAATAAAGAGTAAACAGATGACCTATAAAATGGAAGAAAGTATTTGCAGATTATGCCTCCAACAAAGTACTAATATACAGAATCTACAGGGACTTAAACAACTCAACAAGAAAAGAAAAGCCTCATTAAAAACTAGGCAAAGGACATGAATAGACATTTCTCAAAAGAAGAAATACAAGTGGCCAACCAACACATGAAAAAATACTCATCACTAATTACCAGAGAAATGCAAATTAAAATCGCAATGAAATATCATCTTACACCAGTCAGAATGGCTATTAATTAAAAAGTCAAAAAAAAAAAAAAAAACCCACAAACAGATGCTGGTGTAAATGCAGAGAAAAAGGAAAGTTTATACACCACTGGTAGAAATGTAAATTAGTTCAGCCTGTATGGAAAACAGTATGGAGATTTCTCAAAGAACTAAAAATAGAACTGCCATTTGACCCAGCAATCCCACTACTGGGTAACTACCCAAAGCAAATCATTATGTAAAAAAAAGACACTTGCACTTATATGTTCATTGATTGCAGCGCTATTCACAACAGCAAAGTCATAGAACCAACTTTTAAGTGTTCACTAATGGCTGACTGGATAAAGAAAGTGTTACACACACACACACACACACACACACCACAGAATACTATGCAGCCATGAAGAAGAATGGACTCATGCCTTTTGTAGCAACATGGATGGAGCTGGAGGCCATTATCCTAAGTGAACTAACTCAAAAACAGAAAATCAAATGCCACATGGTATCACTTTGAACTGGGAGCTAAACAATGGGTACACATGGACATAAAGATGGAAATAATAGACACTGAGGGTTCCAAAAGTGGGGAGGATGAGAGGGGGAACAAGGGTTGAAAAATTACCTATCACGTTCAAGTTTCGCTGTTTGGATAATGGGTGCAGTAGAAGCCCAATCCCCACCAGTATGTAATATACCCATGTAATAAACATGCACATGTACCCCCTGAATCTAAAATAATAAAATAAAAAGTGAACAAAAATAGAGCAAATCAATGAAATGGAAAGTTGGTTATTTGAAAAGATCTATAAAATTGATCTCTTTCTCTATCTCAACTGTTAATATATCCAATATAATGAACCATTACAACTCAATAAAAATAACCCAATAAAAATGGGTAAAAGGTAAAAAAAGAAAATATACTGATGGTCAGCAAAAATGTGAAAGTGCTCCTCACTTTAAAAACAACATGAGATACCACTACTACACACCCACCAGAATAGCTAAAACTAACCAGACAATACAAAGTGTAGGCAAGGGTGTAGAGCAACTGCATACCTCATATATTGCTGATAGGAATGTAAAACAGTAAAATCATGCTGGGAAAGGTTTGGCAGTTTCTCATAAAGTTAAAAGTATATTTACCACATGATTCAGCAATCAGCTCCCAAGCATTGGCCCAGAAGAAATGAAATCACCTATCCATCCAAAGACTTGTGTAAAAGTTCATAGAAACTTTGTTAAGAATTCTCCCTTGTTGGAAACGACTTAGATTCCCATCAACAGGAGACTGGATAAAGTGCAGTGCACCCACACAGTGCACCCAGCAACAAAGAGGCGTCAACTGCTGACACATGCAGCAACAGGGATGAATCTCAGAAAAATCATGTTGAGGGAAAGAAGCCAGATACAGCGGATTCCATAATGTATGACTCCATTTACATGAAAGTGAAAAACAGGGATTTGCATGGCTTGATGTAATGCCCCATGTGTTGAACTCTGTCTGCACCTAGTCTTTTCCACCTCACAATACATCCTGGTCACTGGTCCCTATCAGGATGTTTGGATCTGCCTCTGCCTCTTCATCAGCAGCATGGTGTTCCATTGGGTAAAAGGAGCATAAATTATTTACTGCTGCTATTGGAGGACACAGATCGTTTTCAATCTTTTGTTCTCATGCCACCATAGTGAAACTCATTGTAGGTTTTCTTGTGATTGTTGACAAGTCTAGCTAGCTGGGGACTAACTCCTAGAATGGATGTCTGAGGTCAAAGAATGCACTGACTTTTTCCTTGGGAAGCCAGAACACAGTCCCAGGCAATCTGGGAAGCAAGGGCTCCCCTGGGCCATCTCAAGGTTACAGCCAAGGGCCCTGCATCCAGAACTGCTAGTATGAATAGGCATTATGAGTCACTGACAGCCACCAAGATCATGCTGGCAGCCTCCGGTGACTGCTGAGGTGTACTGGTAATACCCAACTATGGCTATATCATGTACCAGACCTCAGGTGCTCCTGCCCACCTGCAGGTGAGCAGGTAGGAAGTGGGCACAGACACATGGGACAGGATATGCCTAGGACAGAGCCTTGTCTGGACACCAAAGGGGTCTGAGAGGAGTCACAGGTGCCCTACCCCAGAGAGGAGGCAGCCAGAGCCCTATGCAGAGCCCTTCCTGCCAGGTCGCCAACCACCCTGGGCCACAGGGCTGGAGCAGTGACCATGAAAGCCTCCACGCTTGTCTCTAGGTCTGGTCCTGCTCCCTCAAACTCTAGCCTTCCAGTCCACACCCACATACCTCCCCAAGGCAATCATTCTTTATACAAATAAACTTATGAAATTAAATTATAAAAAGCCTTCATCTTCTGGGCAAGATGGAATGATAGTACGGATCTACCTTTCTCCCTGAAACAACTTAAGAATAAACAGGATGTATGAAACAGTGGTTTTTCAAGACATTGGACATCAGGCATTGAAGGACAGTGATCTATAAGAGCCAGGAAATAAAGGAGACAAACTCTACAATTACTCCAGATCATTGTCTTTGAGAGTTTCCAGGCCATGGTATAGAGAGAGGGAACTGCATGGAGTCTCAAGGTCTCACTGACTTGAGAGACAGAGCTAAGAGTCTGGAGAGACTAGGTGGCTAGAATTTGTAAGACACAGTACTAGAGAGTAGAGAGGTGCACAGATAGAGAACTCCAAAGAACTGTGGAGAGTCTTTCCGAAGTATTCAACAGAGTCTGGATCAGCACATGCATGTGAAGAAACTACTCAAGGATGGAAAAAGAATCACCTGAAAGGATTAGCAGTAACAATACCCAGTACTCACACAGGACCAAGAATAGTGCCTGTACCCACCACACAGATTGGAAAACGTCATGATTAACAGGGCATTACGTAGACTATGCACAAAAGTCTTGCCTCATTAGTAGGGAATAATTTGCTCTAGACTGAACACTGCCCTGTCTCCACCTAAGAAAGCTTAAAAGCTTTCTTAAATCATCACACTGTTTCCAAGTAACTTTACTGTGTTTCAGAACAAAGCTTAATCTTTGCAGGAATAAAAAAATCACTCAGCACCCAACAAGGTAAAATTCACAATGACTACCATCCAATAAAAAATTACCAGGCATGAAAAGAAACAGGAATATACAACCCATAATGAGGAGAAAAGTTGATCAATCAAAACTGACCTAGAAGTGACACAAATGCTAGAATTAGCAAAGAAGAATATTAAAACAGTTATTGTAATTGTATTCTGTACGTTCAAAAGGTTAAGACATGGAAAATATAAGAAAGACACCAAATCAAACTTTTTTCTGAAAAAGAAAAACAAAATTGGGGGACAAACACTATCTGATTGCAAAACTTATCATAAAGTCACAGTAATCAAAAACTCTGTCACTGGCAAGATGGAAAATACATCAGTGGAACAGAAAATGTCCAGAAACAAATTCTCACAAATATATTTAGCTGAATTTTGACTACAGATAAAGGCAATTCAGTGGAGAAAGGACAATCTTTCAACAAATGGTGCTGGAAAAATTGGATCAAGTAGGCAAAATACTGAAATTCAACCCAAAATTTATACCCCAAATTTAGTCCTCATATAAAACATACTGAAATGTAAACCTCCAAACTATAAAATGTCTAGAAGCAAACATGGCAGAAAACTTTGTGACCTTGGGCTAGGCAAAGATTTACTAGCTACAACAGCAAGAGCACCATACATAAAATAACACATTGATAACTTCAGCTTCATCAAAATTAAAAACTTTTGCTTTGCAATAGACACTGTTAATAGAATGAAAAGACAAGCTACAGATTGGGAAAAAAGAACTTTGCAAAGGATCTCTCAAAACTAAATAAATAAGAAAAATTCTAATTTAAAAATAGGCAAGAGCTTTGAACAGGCAGTTCACCAATGAATATATGTGGATAGCAAATAGGCACATGAAAAGGTGCCCAACATCGAACTCATCAGGAGATGCAAATCAAAAACACAGTGAAGGTCAGGCAAGGCGGCTCATGCCTGTAATCCCAGCACTTTGGGAGCCCAAGGCGGGCAGATCATGAGGTCAAGAGATCGAGACCATCCTGGCCAACATGGTGAAACCCCCTCTCTACTAAAAATACAAAAATTAGCTGGGTGTGGTGGTATGTGCCTGTATTCCCAGCTACTCAGGGGGCTGAGGCAGGAGAATCACTTGAACCCGGGAGGCAGAGATTGCAGTGAGCTGAGATTGCGCCACTGCCCTCCAGCCCGGCGACAGAGTGAGATTCCATCTCAAAAAACAAACAAACAAACAAAACAAAACAAAAAAACAAAGAAACACACACACAATGAGATACTACTATACATCTATCAGCTGAATAGACTCCATTGGGTATATGTACCACATTTTCTTTATCCATTCATCTGTTGATGGACACATAGCTTGCTTTCAAATCTTGGCTATTGCGAACATTGCTACAATAAACATGGGAGTACAGATATCTCTTTGATATAATGATTTCCTTTCTTTTGGGTCTATACTTAGCAGTGGGATTGCTGGATCATATGGTAGCTCTTTTTTTAGTTTTTTGAGGAATCTTCAAACTGTTCTCCATAGTGGTTGTATTAATTTACATTCCCATCAACAGCATATGGGGGTTCCCTTTTCTCCACATTCTTACCAGCATTTGCTATTGTACATTTTTTGGATAAAAGCCATTTTAACTGGGGTGAGATGATACCTCATTGCATTTGATTTGCATTTCTCTGATGATCAACAATGTTGAGCACCTTTTCATATACCTGTTTTCCATTTGTGTCTTCTTTTGAGAAATGTCTCTTCAGATCTTTTGCCCATTTTTAATCAGATTATTCTATGTTTTCCTCTTGAGTTGTTTGAGTTGTTTAATTCTGGTTATTAATTCCTTGTCAGATTACATATCTATTAGAATGGCTAAAATGAAAGAGGCTGACGATATGAATTGTTGGTAAGAATGAGGAGAAACTAGAACTGGTGGGAATGTAACAGGGTACAAACACTTACAAAAACAATTTGTCAGCTTACTGAGAAGCTATAGAGGGATGTTAGAATATGAATCTTTGCAGACTCACTTCCAGTGAAAAAAGCAAAACTAGACCAGGTATGGTGGCACATGCCTGAATTCCCAGCTACCTGGGAGGCTGAGGCAGGAGGATCATTTGAGCCCAGGAATTCAGGCCTGTAGTGCACTATGATTGCACCTGTGAATAGCCACTTTACTCCAGCCTGGCAACATTGCAAAACCCCATCACAAAAAAAAAAGGAAGACTGTCAACAGCTATTTTTTTAAAAAACATTTCTTTAAGAAGTCATTAAAAGTCTCTGGAAATTGTCCTGCAGCATACAGCAAATAAAGAAATATTTATTCAAGAAAACATATTAAAACTCAGTAAGAATAGCAAGAATCTGTGGCATTGAGCCATGGCCCATTCCCTCCCCATGTCCCCCCGACCCCAGCTTCCTCTCTATTCAGCTTCACAGAAGCTCCACTCTGAGTGAGTGTGATCAAAATACGGTGCTCCCTCTCCCTCTTCCTCCCAACCAAGTCATTCCATGCCTTACTGAGAAGGGCAGACCACTAGCATTTCTAATTCCTTTCAATTCCAAGTTTAAGAGTTCCTGGTGAATGTGACTGAGAGATACGGAGCTTCCTTCCTCTACCGATAGGACAGAAGCTCTACCCTAGCACATCAGGCCAAGGATACTGGCACCCTAACCACCATTGCCTCAGCTGAAGGCAGAGTGTTTACACCAAAACAGGCAAGCAATGAAGACAGAGGCCATGGCCCATGCAGGGCTCAGAGACTGTGCCAGGGGAGAGGCGGCACATAGAAAAAGCTCTCCACAAAGGACCTGACATTATTTGAAAGAGACTGGAGAAGTTTAAGCCTAAGGATGCTCTCAAAATCAATAGTTGCTCTTAATTAGGAGGAACAAGCTAAACCATAGGCCATCTAGGTCACCAGGGAGAATCTGGGAAAGAGATAGCTAAGAAGACTTCCACTGGGTACAGAATAAACCTTAAAGACTGAGCTCACAATCTAGCCCTCTCCAAATTTAATTGGATTGGGCTGCTCAGAAATTAATGTTTCAGGGCATTGTCAAAAAAGACATAAAGCAATCAGTTGGTAATTTGTGGAGTCTAAAGGATGGAGAGTAATACCAAATGAAACAGGCAGCTTAACAGAGAGATCAGAAAAGAGACAAAGAGAGTGTGCTAAAACCACCCTCATCCCAAGGTAACTGTATGCATGCCCCAGGCTGTGCCTTTTGACGAGCAACACCAAAGACTTCATTCTGTGTGAAATGGACTTCACTAAGATAGTCTAGCCAAGTCATAAAATACATAAGCAAACAAAATTAAGCTTCAGAGAGGGAGAAGGGCAATCAGTCTCCAAAGTTGCTATATTACCAGAAATGTTCTCATTTCCAACAAAATATTATAAGACATGCAAAAAAACAGGAACATGGACCCATACACAGGAAAAATGTAGGCAACAGAAACTGCCTGTGAGAAACTCCAGATGTTATACTTAATAGACAAAGTCTTCAAAGTATGCGTTATGAATATGTTTGGAAAACTAAAGGAAGCCATGCTTAAAGAAATTATAAAAGGAAGATCATGTTTCATCAAATGGAGAATATTAATAGAGATAGGAACCATAAAAAAACAAAAGTTCTGTGGTTTAAAAGTGTAATAAATAAAATGAAAAATTCATTAGAGGGGCTCAACAGTAGATTTTAACTAGCAAAAGAAATACACAGTGAACTTAAAAATAGATCAATAGAGACCATGCAATCTGAAGAACAGAGTAAAAATAGACTGAAAAAAATGAGCAGAGCCTCAGAGTAATGTGGGACACCTTTAGACACACAAACACACATGTAACAGAAATACTGGGAGGAGAGAAGAAACGAACAGAAATAATATTAGATGAAATAATGGCTGAGGCCAAGCACGGTGGCTCATGTCTGTAATCCCAGCACTTTGGGAGGCCAAGGCAGACAGATCACCTGAGGTCAGGAGTTCGAGACCAGCCTGGCCAAAATGGTGAAACCCCATCTCTACTAAAAAAACAAAAACAAAAACAAAAATTAGCCAGGCATGATGGTGGGCACCTGTAATCCCAGCTGCTCAGGAGGCTGAGGCAGGAGACTCGCTTGACCCCAGGAGGCGGAGGTTGCAGTGAGATGAGATCACACCACTGCACGCCAGCCTGGATGACAGAGTGAGACTGTCTCAAAAAAAAAAAAAAATTGTAGCTGAAAACTTCCAATTGCTGAAAAACATTAATCTGCATATCCATGAAGCTCAGCAAAGTCTGATTAGGATGAATACAAAGACAGCCACACCCAAACACATAATAAAAATGCTGAAAGCCAAAACCAAAGATAAAATCTTGACAGCAACAATAAAAAATTACATGCAAGGTAACCCCAATAAGATGAACAGCTGACTGCTTAGTAGTATGACACACTTAAAGTGCTCAAAGAAAAATATTAACCATGAGTCTTATATTCAGTAAATGTATCTTTCAAAAATGAAGGTAAAATACAACCATTCCCAGATAAACAAAACTCGAGATAATTTACTGCTGTCAGGTTCACCTTATAAGAAATATTAAAGGAAATCAGTCAGGCTCAAAGCAAGTAAACCCAGATGAAAATTTGAACCCACATTAAAAAAAGAGCCCTGTTAAAGGTAGTTATGCAATTATTAATAAATAAACAAATGCATATTTTCTTCTTTCTTCTCTTACCTGATTTTAAAAGCAATTGTATGAAACAGAATGTATATATGTATACATATGTATATACATGTATACATATGTATGACACTAACATATAGGTATTGTTAGGCCTATACATGTGACATGTTTGACAATAACAGCACAAAGGAGTGGGTAGGTACTGGAGTAAGGAAATGATCCCAGATGGTAACTCAAAACCACAGGAACCAATAAAGAGAACAAGAAATGATAAATAAGAAGGCAAATATAATAAGCTAAAAAAATTTACTTGCTCTCTATACAGAAGTGTCCATATATAAAGTAACAATTATAACAGTGTATTGGTAGGTTTATGACATATTCTGATGTAATATGTCTAACAATAATAGCACAGAAAGGAAAAGAGGACATAGAGTTTTCTAGAAGTAACACTTCCATAGTTCACTGAAATTAAATTAGAAGGACTCTAAGTAGATTCTAATAAATTTAGACTCTATGGAAGCCCTAGACCAATGACCAAAGAAATAACTCAGAAAATTTAGAGATTTGGAGTACTTCTGGTTCCAAAATCATGGTGTAGAAGTAAGCTGGCTTCACCTCCTCCCACAGAAAACTAAAAACAAATAGACAGCATGGACATTATCACCAGCAATATCCCAGAACTCAAATATCAGGAGAATATATGTGGTTCCCTGGGCCACAGAGAAGTGAACAAACTCTGAGCAGATAGTAAGAAAATTGGATTTTCATATCCACAATGTCCCTCCCCACAATCCATCCAGCACCTAGCGCATAGAAAATTTTCCCCAACTCACAGTTGGAAAAATACTGGAAAAAATAAGATCAAGGTGGTAAACCAACTTCCTCATCCTCTTGGGTTCACTGGCAGGAGACCCATTCCTGTTTCAACCATGGGAAGTATCAGGAGTGCCTGAAAGAAGAAAGATCACTGAGGATAGCCAGAGACAAAAGAGGGAGGCTAGACTACTAGCCCCAGCCTTGGAAACTTAACCCTGTAACTTGATCAAAGGAGACACCAAATCACAGTGGCTGTTCACCAGCACCATGCTGTAGGAGGTTCATCCCACAGGTCCCCTGGGCATGAGCCTATAGCCAGCAGTCCCACACTACTGAGTCATCCCCTTTGAGACCTCCCCTATTTGAGACCAGTGACACTAATTGTTTATTAGAACTGAGGCAAACCTGGGCTTAAGGCACCATCTAGTACAAAGAAGGAGGCAGAAACCTAGCAGAAAAAAAAAGAAAGAAAATCAATGGGTAAACTACAAAGAAACTCTGAGGAAACATATCCAATAAACAACAAAATGAGCCTGATTAGACTGGGACAAATAACTAAGCCTTCAATGCAAAGATATAGGCATACATCAACAAGAAACAACAGCAAACAGGGACCCATGATTTCTCTAGATTTACAAAGCAAGAAATCAGAAACTGACCCTAATGAGATGGCAATATGTGAACTCTCTGATCAAAAATTCAAAATAGGCCAGGTACAGTGGCTCACCCCTATAATCTCAGCACTTTGGGAGACCAAAGTGGGAAGATCACTTGAACCCAGGAATTTGAGACCAGCCTAGGCAACATAGTGAGACTTGTCTCTACAAAAAAATTTTAACAATTAGCTGAGTGGGGTGACACATACCTGTGATTCCAGCTGCTCAGAAGGCTAAGGTAGAAGGATTGCTTAAGCCTGCAAAGTCAAGGATAGAGTGAGCCATGATCATGCCACTGCACTGCAACCTGGGTGACAGAGCAAGACCCAAATAAAACTACTCCAATGCATAATCAAACCCTCAAAGGTCAAGGACAAAGAGAGGATCCAAAAAGTAACAAGATAAAAGAAGCAAATAACATACAAAGAAAACCCAATTTGTCTGGCAACAGATTTCTCAATAGGAACCATATAGGCCAGGAGGGAGTGGTATAACATTTTCAAACTGCTGAAAGAAAAAAAATAACTGTCAGCTAATAATACTATATCTAGCAAAGCTGTCCTTCAAGTATGAAGGAAAGATAAAGTCATCCTCAGACAAACAAAAACAGAATTCACCACCATCAGATCCATCTTCCAAGAAATGCCAATGAGAGTTCTTCAATTTGAAAGAAGAAAAACACTAATGAACAGAATGAAAACATTTCGATGTATAAAACTCACTTGTAAAACTAGGTATACAGACAAACCCAGAATACTCTAATACTCTAATTGTGGTGTGCAATCCACTCTTAACTCTAGTATAAAGCCCAAAAGACAAATCTATCAAAAACAACAATAGCTATAGAAACCTGTTAAGAGATAGGCGTTATATGTAAATTGAGATAACATAAAGTCAAAATGTTGAGAGAATGGAGTTAATTTGTAGAGTTTTAAAAAATGTTTTATTTGTTTCTATTCTTCTCTGTGTTCTCTCTCCCTCTCTCTCTCTCTCTCTCTCTCTCTCTCTCTCTCTCTCTCTCTCTCTCTCTCTCTCTCTCGACAGGGTCTTATTCTGGCCCCCAGGCTGCAGTGCAGTGGTATGATCATGACTCACTGCAGCTTTAAATTCCAGGGCTCAAGTGATCCTCCTACTTCAACCTCCCAAGTAGCTGGATTACAGGCACACATCACCATGCCTGGCTAATTTTTTTAAAAACATTTTTTATAGAGACAAGGTCTCACTGTGTTGCCCAGACTGGTCTCAAACTCCTGGACTTAAGCAATCCTCCCACCTCAGACTTCCAAAGTACTGAGATTACAGGCATGAACCACTGTGCACAGCAGTTGTCATCTCTTCAAAATAATTTGTTATATATCTATGATTTTTTGTAAGCCTCATGGTAACCATAATGCAAAAACCTATAATAGATTCACTAAAAATAAAAAAAGAATTAAAACATAATGCCAAAGAATATCACTTAACCACAAAGGAAGACTGTAGGAAAGGAAGAAAGGATGCGGAATTACAAAACAACCAGAAAACAAGCAACAAAATGGCAACAATAAGTCCACATTTAATCAATAATAACATTGAATGTCAACGGACTCAATTCTCCAATTAAAAGGCATAGTGTGGCTGAATGGATAAAGAAATAATACCTAACTATATGCTACCTACAAGAAACTCACCTCATATATGAAAACACACATAGACTGAAAGTGAAGGAGTGGGAAAAGATACTTTATACTAACCAAAAATGCTACACATGCTAACCAAAAAAGAGCAGGAGTATCTACAGTTATATTAGATTGAATAGAGTACAAATCAGAGACTGTAGAAAGGGACTAAGAAGGTCACCATATGATGATAAAGGGGTCAATTAAGTAAGATAATATAACAATTATAAATATATATGCACCCCATTAACTGTAGCTTCCAAGTATATAAAGCAAACATTAGTAGATCTAAAGGAAGAGAAGGATTGCAATACAATAATGGTAGAGGATTTTAACACCCTACTCGTAGTAATGGGCCAATTATCCAGACAGATAATTTGCAAAGAAACATCTAAGTTAAAAGAATACAGGATATCAATGAAATGAAAAGTTGATTTTTTGAAAAGATAAACAAAATCAACAAACTTTTAGCTAGACTAAAAGAGAGAGAAAGAAGTCTAAATAAATAAAATCAGAAACAAAAAAGAACTCATAACAACTGAGACCACAGAATTACAAAGAATCTTTAGAGGCTACTATAAACAACTATATGCCAACAAATTGGAAAACCTAGAAGAAATGGATAATTTCCTGGACACATACAATCTACTAAGATTGAACCATGAAGAAATAGAAAACCTCAACAAACCGAGAATAAGAAACAACATTGAAGATGTGATAAAAAGTCTCGCATTAGAGAAAAGCCCAGGACCTGATGGCTTTACTGCTGAATTCTACCAAACATTTAAAGAAGAACTAATACCCTCTTTTTCTACTGATTGGAATAGTTTCAGAAGGAATGGTACCAGCTCCTCCTTATACCTCTGGTAGAATTCGGCTGTGAATCCATCTGGTCCTGGACTTTTTTTGGTTGGTAAGCTATTAATTATTGCCTCAATTTCAGAGCCTGTTATTGGTCTATTCAGAGATTCAACTTCTTCCTGGTTTAGTCTTGGGAGGGTGTATGGGTTGAGGAATTTATCCATTTCTTCTAGATTTTCTAGTTTATTTGCGTAGGTGTTTATAGTATTCTCCGACGGCAGTTTGTATTTCTGTGGGATCGGCTTCTGAAACTATTCTAATGAATAGAAAAAGACGGAATCCTCCCTAACTCATTTTATGAGGCCAGCATCATCCTGATACCAAAGCCTGGCAGAGACACAACAAAAAAAGAGAATTTTAGACCAATATACTTGATGAACATTGATGCAAAAATCCTCAATAAAATACTGGCAAACTGAATCCAGCAGCACATCAAAAAGCTTATCCACCATGATCAAGTGGGCTTCATCCCTGGGATGCAAGGCTGGTTCAACATATGAAAATCAATAAACGTACTCCAGCATATAAACAGAACCAAAGACAAAAACCACATGATTATCTCAATAGATGCAGAAAAGGCCTTGAAAAAATTCAACAATGCTTCATGCTAAAAACTCTCAATAAATTAGGTATTGATGGGACGTACCTCAAAATAATAAGAGCTATCTATGACAAACCCACAGCCAATATCATACTGAATGGACAAAAACTGGAAGCATTCCCTTTGAAAACTGGCACAAGACAGGGATGCCCTCTCTCACCACTCCTGTTCAACATAGTGTTGGAAGTTCTGGCCGGGGCAATCAGGCAGGAGAAGGAAATAAAGGGTATTCAATTAGGAAAAGAGGAAGTCAAATTGTCCCTGTTTGCAGATGACATGATTGTATATCTAGAAAACCCCATTGTCTCAGCCCAAAATCTCCTTAAGCTGATAAGCAACTTCGGCAAAGTCTCAGGATACAAAATCAATATGCAAAAATCACAAGCATTCTTATACACCAATAACAGACAAACAGAGAGCCAAATCATGAGTGAACTCCCATTCACAATTGCTTCAAAGAGAATAAAATACCTAGGAATCCAACTTACAAGAGATGTGAAGGACCTCTTCAAGGAGAACTACAAACCACTGCTCAATGAAATAAAAGAGGATACAAACAAACGGAAGAGCATTCCATGCTCATCGGTAGGAAGAATCAATATTGTGAAAATGGCCATACCGCCCAAGGTAATTTATAGATTCAATGCCATCCCCATCAAGGTACCAATGACTTTCTTCACAGAATTGGAAAAAACTACTTTAAAGTTCATATGGAACCAAAAAAAGAGCCCGCATTGCCAAGTCAATCCTAAGCCAAAAGAACAAAGCTGGAGGCATCATGCTACCTGACTTCAAACTATACTACAAGGCTACAGTAACCAAAACAGCCTAGTACTGGTACCAAAACAGAGATATAGACCAATGGAACAGAACAGAGCCCTCAGAAATAATGCCGCATATCTACAACTATCTGATCTTTGACAAACCTGATAAAAACAAGAAATGGGGAAAGGATTCCCTATTTAATAAATGATGCTGGGAAAACTGGCTAGCCATATGTAGAAATCTGAAACTGGATCCCTTCCTTATACCTTATACAAAAATTAATTCAAGATGGATTAAATACTTAAACGTTAGACCTCAAGCCATAAAAACCCTAGAAGAAAACCTAGGCATTACCATTCAGGACACAGGCATGGGCAAGGACTTCATGTCTAAAACACCAAAAGCAATGGCAACAAAAGCCAAAATTGACAAATGGGATCTAATTAAACTAAAGAGCTTCTGCACAGCAAAAGAAACTACCATCAGAGTGAACAGGCAACCTATAGAATGGGAGAAAATTTTTGCAAGCTACTCATCTGACAAAGGGCTAATATCCAGAATCTACAATGAACTCAAACAAATTTTAAGAAAAAAACAAACAACCCCATCAAAAAGTGGGCGAAGGATATGAACAGACACGTCTCAAAAGAAGACATTTATGCAGCCAAAAAACACATGAAAAAATGCTCATCATCCCTGGCCATCAGAGAAATGCAAATCAAAACCACAATGAGATACCAGCTCACACCAGTTAGAATGGTGATCATTAAAAAGTCAGGAAACAACAAGTGCTGGAGAGGATGTGGAGAAATAGGAACACTTTTACACTGTTGGTGGGACTGTAAGCTAGTTCAACCATTGTGGAAGTCAGTGTGGTGATTCCTCAGGGATCTAGAACTAGAAATGCCATTTGACCCAGACATCCCATTACTGGGTATATACCCAAACGATTAGAAATCATGCTGCTATAAAGACACATGAACACATATGTTTATTGCGGCACTATTGACAATAGCAAAGACTTGGAACCAACCCAGATGTCCAACAATGATAGACTGGATTAAGAAAATGTGGCACATATACACCATGAAATACTATGCAGCCATAAAAAATGATGAGTTCATGTCCTTTGTAGGGACATGGATGAAGCTGGAAACCATCATTCTCAGCAAACTATCGCAAGGACAAAAAACCAAACACCGCATGTTCTCACTCATAGGTGGGAATTGAACAATGAGAACACATGGACACAGGCAAGGGAACATCACACACCGAGAACTGTTGTGGCCTGAGGGGAGGGGGGAGGGATGGCATTAGGAGATATACCTAATGCTAAATGATGAGTTAATGGGTGCAGCACACCAACATGGCACATGTATACATATGTAACAAACCTGCACATTGTACACATGTACCCTGAAACTTAAAGTATAATAATAAAATTTAAATAAAAAA
The DNA here is from genome assembly GCF_029281585.2 of Gorilla gorilla gorilla. NCBI lineage: Eukaryota > Metazoa > Chordata > Mammalia > Primates > Hominidae > Gorilla > Gorilla gorilla. The sequence continues at coordinate 90,308,396 of NC_073237.2, read as the reverse complement.
ATCAAAAAATCAAAAAAAAAAGAAGCCCAAATTTCAGCATCATGCAATATACCCATGAAACAAATCTGCACATGTGCCCTATGAGTCTAAAAATAAATTAAATTTTTAAATTAAAAAAAAAAAGAACTAACACCAATTCTACTCAAACTCATCAAAAGATTAAACAGGAGGGAATACTTCCAAACTAATTCTATGAGGCCAGAGTAAGACAATACAACATAAAAGAACATAACAGGTCAATATCACTGATGGATATAGATGCAAAAATTCTCAACAAAATACTAGCAAACCAAATTCAACAACACATTAAAAAGATTGTTCACCATGATCAAGTGGGATTTATCCTAGGTATGCAAGGATGGTTTAACATATTCAAATCAGTAAACATGTTACATCACATTAACAAAACCAAGAATAAAAACTATATGATCATTTCAATGATGCTGAAAAAGCATTCAATAAAATTCAGCATCCCTTTATGTTAAATTTTTATGCTAAAAAGTTAAGAATTTTTATGTTAAAAACTCTCAACAAACTGGGTATTAAAGGCACATATTTCAAAATAATAAAGGCCATATATGACAAACCCACAACTAACCTCATACTGAATAGGGAAAAATTGAAAGCCTTTCCTCTAAGATTTTGAACAAGGCAGAGTCCCAATTTCACCACTTTTATCCAACATAATACTTGAAGTCCCAGAGCAATTAGCTAAAAGAAATATAGAAAAGAGACCAAATTAGAAAGTAAGAAGTCAAGTTAGCCTTGTTCACAGATGACATGATCTTATACTTAGAAAAACCTAAAGACTCCACCAAAAAACTTCTAGGATTGATAAACAAATTCAGTAAAGCTGTAGGATATAAAATCAATATACAAAAATTTGTAGAACTTATATATGCTAACAGTGAACAATCTGAAAAGGAAATTAAGAAAGCAACTCTACTTACAATAGCTACAAAAATATAAAATACATAGGAATCAATTTAACCAAAGAAGTGAAAGATCTATATAAGGAAATCTATAAAACACTGATGAAGGAAATTGGAGAGGACACAGACACAGACACACACACACACACACACACACACACACACAAATTGAAAGATATTCCATACTCATGGACTGGAAGTATTAATATTGCAAAAATGACAATACACTCAAAGCAACCTACAGATTCAATGCAATCCCTATAAAATAACATTCACATACTTCACTGAAATTTTTTAAATACTAAAATGTACATGGAGCCACATCTATTTGATGAAGAAATTTTGAGCAAAAAGAACAAAGCTGAAGGCATCATATGGCTTTTGAAACATATTACAATCAGCATGGTAGTATATATAGCAAAATATACCACCAAATCAGCATGGTACTGGCATTTAAAAAAGACACATAGACCAATGGAACAGCATAGAGAACCCACATATATGTCTATTATTTTTAACAAAGGCACAAAGAACATACACTGCGGAAGGGGCAGCCTCGTCCATAAATGGTTCTGGAAAACGGGATAATCATGCAGAAGAATGAAACTAGACCTCTATCTCTCACCATATACAAAAATCAAATCAAAATGGATTAAAGGCTTACACCTAAGACCTGAAACTAGGAAACTACTAGAAGAAAACACTGGGGAACTGCTCCAGGACATTGGTCTGGGCAAAGATTTTTGTGTGTGTAAGATTTCAAAAGCACAATCAAAGCAAAAATAGGCAAATGGGATTACATCAAGCTAAAAAGCTCTGCACAGGAAAGGAAACAATCAACAAAGTGTAAAGACAACCTACAAAATGGAAGAAAATATTTGCAAACTACCCATCAGACAAGAAATTAATAACTGGAATATATAAGGAGCTCAAACAACTCAGTAGCAAAAAACTCCAAATAATCCAATTTTAAAATGGGCCAAATATCTGAAGAGATATTTCTCAAAAGGAGTCATACAAATGACCAAAAGGTATATGAAGAAAATGCTCAACTTCGCTGTCAGAGAAATTCAAATAAAAATCACAGTGAGAGATCATTTCACCCCAGCTAAAATGGCTTTTATAAAGAAGACAGGGAATAACAGATGCTGGTGAGAATGTAGAGAAAGGAGAGCCCTTCTACACTGTTGGCGGGAATGTAAATTAGTACAGCCATTATGGAAAACTGTATGAAGGTTTCTCAAAAAACTAAAAATGGAACTATCACATGATCCAGCAATTTCACTACTGGGTATATATCCAAAAGAAATGAAATTAATATATCACAGATACATATGAACTCCCACATTTATTGTAGCACTGTTCACAGTAGCCAAAATATGGAATTGACCTAAGTGCCCATCGGTGGATGAATGGATAAAGAAAATGTGGTGTATATATACGCAATGGAATATATTCAGCCATTAAAAAAAAATTCAGTCATTTGCAGCAACATGGATGGAACTGGAGGTCACTATGTTAAGTGAAATAAGCCAAGTACAGAAAGACAAATGTCACATGTTCTCACTCATACATGGGAGTTTAAAAAAGTGGGTCTCATAAAGATAAAAAGTACATCGGTGACTATCAGAGACCAGGAAGGTGGAGGTGGGAAAAAAGGGTTTAATTAATGAGTCTAAATATACAATTTGACAGAAGAAAGAAGATCTAATGTTTGACAGGTTGGTAGGGTGACTGAAGTTTCTAATAATCTATTGCATATTTCAAAATAACTAGAAGAGAATAATTCAAATGTTTCTAGCATAATGAAAGAACAAATATTCAAGGTGGTGAATATCCCAATTCTACTAAATTCATCTTTATAAATTATATAAATGTATTAATTTATCACATATATCCTGAAAATATGTATATCTATTATGTGTCAACAAATTTTTTTAATATAAAGGAAAAATCATTAAAGGAATTAAAATGTTATACTATAAAATATTAACTCCACACAAAAGAAAGAAATCAAGGAGGAATAGAGGAACAAAATAAAGGAGACATATAGTAAACAAAAATGAAATGTCAGATGTAAGTCCAACAATATCAATAACAACATTAACTTAGAATGGATTAAACAATCCAATCAAAAAGCAGAATTGTCATACTGAATAAAGCACATAATCCAATTACATGTTGGCTTTAGGAGATATGTTTGATTCAAAGATACAAATAGGTTGAAAGTGAAAGGATGGAAAAGATATATCATGCATATAACAACCATAAGAAAGCTGGAGTGGCTATATTAATACCATATAAAATAGCTTTAATTTTTTTCCCTGAAGATAAATAGGGATATTTTATAATGATAAAAGTGTCAGTCAATCAGGAAGTTGTAACAATTATAAACATATGTGCACCTAACAACAGAGCCCTGTGATATATGAAGCAAACCCTAACAGAATTGAAGGTGGAAATAGACAATTCAACAATAACAATTAGAAACTTCAGTACTCTATATAATGGATAGAACAACTTGGCAAAAGGTCAACAAGGAAATAGAAGACTTGAACAGCAATATACACAAATTAGACTTAACAGATATGTATAGAACACTGTGCCTAACAAGAATCACATTATTCTCAAGCACAAATGAAACATTCTACAGGACAGACAACAGGGCAGATCACCAAGCAAGCCTAAATAAATTTAAAATAATTGAAATTTACAGGACCTCCAATTACAATGGAGTGAAATTGAAAACTAATAACAAAAAGAAATTTGGGAAATTCATAAATATGTGAGAATTAAACATACTATGAAATACCAATGGGTCAAAAAATCACAAAGGAAATTAGAAAAATACTTTGAGATAGGTAAAAATGAAAACACAAAACATGAAAATTTCTGGAATGCAGCTAACATACTGCTTAGAGGGAGATTTACAGATGTGAATTACATGAAATAAAAATAAAGATCTCAAATCAATATCCTTCCACCTTAAGAACCTGGAATAAGAAGTGCAAACTGAGCCCAAAGTAAGCAGCAGAAAGGAAATAATGATTACAGTGAAAATTAATGAATCAGAGAGTACAAAAATAATAGAGAAAATCAACTAAATCAAGCATTGGTTCTCAAAAAAAATTAACAAAATTAACAGACAACAAAATTTACACTTAGTCGTCGTACAGAATCCTTTTTACACTAAGGAGTAGTGTAAATTCTTTTTTACACTAAGGACTAGTATAAATCATTTTTACACTAAGGACTACATCTAGACTGACTAAGAAAAAAAGAGATGACTCAAAATTCCAAAATCAGAAGTGAAATAGGAGACATAACTACTGACTTTACAGAAATAAACACAACTACAAAGGAATACTATGAAAAACTGTGTGCCAAAAATTATATAACTTAGATGAAATGGACAAATTCCTAGAAAAAAGAGCAACTGAAGCTGATATGAGAAGAAATAGAAAATCTGAATATACTTATACAAGTAAACAGTTTGGCTTAGTAATCAAAAAAAAAAAAAAACTTCTGCCAAAAAAGCCCAAGACCAAATGGCTTCACTGGTTAATTCTACCAAGCACTTAAAGAAGAATTAATATTATTTTTTCACAAACTCTTGCAAAAATAAAAGAAGTTGGAGCACTTTCCACCCCGTTCTATGAGACCAGTATTGCCCTTATTTCAAAACTAGACAGATACTCCACAGGAAAACCATATTTCATTCATTCTCACTTCTTATGAATATAGACACCAAAAAGTTCAACAAAACACTATCAAATAGAATCCAGCAATGAACAAAAAGAATTATATACTATGATCAAATGAGATCTATCTCAGGAATGCAAGGTTGCCTTATCATCTGAAAATCAGTTAAAGTGATACACTACATCAACAGAATGAAGGGAAAACCCATACTTTCATCTCAATTGATGAAAAAAAGACAGTTGACAAAATCTAACACCTTTTTATGATAAAAACACTGAACAAACCGAGAATAGAAGGAAACCAATGAAAAACCCATGAAGTTAACTTCATATATAATAATGAAAAGCTGACTTATTTTCTCTTAAGATCAAGAAAAAAACAAGGATGTCTGTTCTCACCACTTCCGTTCAACTTTTACTGGAGGTTCTAACCAGCGAAATTAAGTAAGAAAAAAAATAAAATGTATCTAGATTGAAAAGTAAGAAATAAAATGATCTCTATTTGAAGAAGAAATGAACTTTTATACATAAACTCCTGAGGAATTCGCTAAAAAAACTATTATTAGAACTAATAAACAAGTTCAACACAGTTGCAGAATATAGGATCGATATATAAAAATCAAATATATTTCTAAACAACTATATTTACAATAACATGAACAAGAATAAAATACTTAAGAATAAGTTTAACAAAAGAAGTGCAAAACTTTTACTTTCAAAACTACAAAATATTGTTGAAAGAAATTAAAGAAGACCTAAATAAACGGAAAAACATCCCATATTCATCCCATATTCATGGACCAAAGACTTACTATTGTCATGAAGGCAATGTTATCCAAAACGATGTGCAGATTCAATGCAATCCCTATCAAAATTTCAGCTGATTTATTTTTGGAAATTGATAAGCTGACCCTAAAATTTATAAAGAAATTCAAAGGACCTGAAATTGTCAAAATAATCTTGGAAAAAGAACAAAGTTGGAACAGTCATTCTTTTCCTATTTCAAAACTTACTACAAAGCAATAGTGATCAAGACATTTTGGCAGTGGCATAGGAAAGACCTTTATTTAAATGGAATAGAACTATGAGTCCAGAAATGAGCTCTCACTTTTATCGTCAATTGATTTATGATGAGGGTAGCCAGATGATTCAATGGAGGAAGAAAAATCTTCTTAGCAAATGGTACTAGGACAACTGAATATCCACATGCAAAAGAATGAAGGAGTATCCCTACCTCACACCGTATACCTAAATTACCTCAAAATGGATCAAAGACCTAAATGTAAAAGCTAAAACTATATGTCTTAGAAGAAAACACAGGTGTAGATCTTCAGAATCTTAAATGGGAAATAGTTTCTTAGATTGACATCAAAAGCACAAGCAGCAGAAAAAAAAATAGACTGAACATCATCAAAATTAAAACTTTTTACACTTCAAAAGACACCATCAAGAAAGTAAAAAACAACACAAAGTGAGATAAAATATTTGCAAATCATATATCTTATAAGAGATTTGCATCTAGAATATAAAAAAAAATTACTACAAAATAACAAAAAGACAAGTAACCCAATCTATAGATGGGCAAAGGGTCTAAATTGACATTTCTTTAAGGAAGATATACAATAGACATTAAGAATATAAAAAGATGTTTGCTGTCATTAGTCATCAGGCAAATGCCAGTCAAAATCATGAGCTATACCACTTCACATACACTAAAATGACCAGAATAAAAAAGACAATAGCAAGTATGTAGAGAAATTATAACCCTTATGCACAGTTGGTGGGAATGCAAAATTGTGCAATTGCCTTGGAAAACTGTTTAGCAGTTCCTCAAGATATTAGAGTTTCCATATTACCCAGCAATTATATACCTAGATATACACCCAAGAGAAATGAAGACTTGCATATGAATGTTCAGAGAAACTATTTAATAACAAGAATTAATAGCCCCAAACTGGAACCAACTCAAGTATCCTTTAGGATACTTGAGGATAGGTGAATGATCAAACTACTGTGTGTGGTGTATTCACACCACGGAATCCTACTCAGCAGTAAAAAAGAATAAAGTATTTATACATGTGACAGCATGGATAAATTTCCATGCAATTAGGCTGAGTGAAAAAAAGCTACACATGAAAAATTTTGGGGGGTGATTTATATGTTCAGTATTTTCATTGTGGTGAGGGTTCCATAGATAGATAGATAGATAGATAGATAGATAGATAGATAGATAGATAGATAGATAGATAGATAGATAGATGATAGATAGACAGATAGACAGACACATACACATATGTACAGAAGCATATCAATTTTTATTAAGAAAAAGACAAATTACAGAATGGAAGAGAGTTATTTGTAAACCACATATCTGATAAGGGTTTAATATCCAGAATATATAAAATCCCTTACAACTCAACAGCAAAAAGACAATCCAATTAAATAATGGGCAAATAGCCAACAAGACATGAAAAGATGCTTGACATCATTAGCCATTAGAAAAATACAAATCAAAACCAGAATGAGATACCACTTTACACTTACTAGGATGGCTATAACTAAAAAAAACAGAAAGTAGCAAGTGTTGACAAAGAGGTGGTGAAATGGAACCCTCATACATGCCTGGTGAGAATGTTCAATGGTACCAACACCATGGAAAAGTTTTGAAGTTCCTCAAACAACTAAACATAGAGTTATCATATAACCCAGCAATTTCAGTCCTAGCTATATACCTAAAAGAATTGACAACAGGAACTTGAACAGATACTTGTTTGCCAGTGGTTATTGTAGCATTATTCACAATTAGCCAAAGGGTGGAAACAACCCACCCTTAGAGGAATATGGTTTATCCATACGATGAAATATTATTCCACAATAAAAAGGAAGGAAATTCTGATACATACTACAGCATAGATGAACTTTGAAAACATGCTAAGTGGAATAAGCCAGACACAAAAGGACACGTACTCTGATTCCACTTACATTAAATATCTATAATAGGCAAAATCATAGAGACAAAAATTAGAGTTTACTAGGGGCTAGAGGGGAGGGGAAATGGAGAGTTACTGTTTCATGGGTACAGTTTCTGTTTGGGGTGATGGTTGCACAAAAATGTGTATTACTTAATGTCACTGAATTATACACTTAAAACAGTTAAGATGGCAAATTTTGTGTTATATATACTCTATCACAATTTAAAAAATAATTAATAATGTAATATACCAAAAATAACTGAATTTTACACTTTAAATGGGTGAATTGTATGGTATGTGAATTATATCTCAAAAAAGCTGTTCTAAGAACTTATCAACTTTCATACTTTACTTGTTTGCATTTTACTATGTATCAGTTATACTTCAATAAAGCAGTTAACAAAATGCTGCAATGCATGACTTTGATAAAAATAAAAATTAAATCGTAAGGAAAAAATTAAATTCCAAATGCAGTCTCTTAATCATTCCAATAATACGGATTGATACAGTGCAGAAACATGCAGTCCCTCTTCATTTCCCTGCTTCCCTGAAATCCATTCATTTAAATAAGAATAGTGTGTGCCCCACTCAGCACGTGCCAGCGGGCTGTGACCTCCAGCACACCATGCCTGAGTTTATTTACACCGGTCTTAGGAGGTGAGTGCTGAGGCACTGAGATTCAAGGGACATAGATGGGACAATGGTGACTTAAGCTCAACAAGCCTTGGTTTCTTTATCCATGAAATGGCAATAATAATATCTGCTTCTAAGGATTAATGAAGGCATCTTTCCAAAAGGGTGGTGTGTGGCACATGGAAGAGGCTGCCTACACACAGCTTTGAGTAAGTGGGGGTCTGATATCCTCCCGTGAAGAACACATGGTCCTTGCCTGGACTTCCACATCGAGGGAGGGAGGAAAGAACTCAGAAGGGAAGGGCGAGGGGAGCAGAGTGGCCTGGGATTGGTGTGGAGTCCATGTGCTTCTCAGCCCCTAAGAAGTTGTGGAGTGATGGGTGAGTGTGACTCGAGAGGGGTGGGCAGCACCTGGAGGAGAGTTGGGAGCTGAATATCAGAAAACAGAGGGGCCCGAAGCGGAGACAGAGTCCCCTGGACAGTAGGCTTCTCAAAGTCCCTTCGGGCAAACACTGGCCTCTGTCCCCAGGCCCACTGTTAGTATTTTATTCCATCCCATCCCTGCAGCGTGCCTCCTATCCTCACCTGCAAGAGGCAGTGAAGCTACCTGGCAAGGGGGTGCAGAGGAGGAAGGGGCTCAAGTTGCACCCCCACCCACCCTCTTCCCAGCCCACAGGCTCTGCTACTATAGCACCCCCTTCCCGCACATTGTCCCCTCAAGCAGGGAGGCTGTGCACTGCCAGACATCCCTGGCTGGGCAGTTGGTGGCAAGGGGCTCTCTCTCTCTGTCCCTTGGTCTCCCCACCCCTGGGCTGTGATCTCCCCACACCTCTCCTGGCTGGGACCTAGCCATGCCCCCTGCCACCCTCCCAGATTTGTCCATCCCTCCAGGCCTTCAGCCCCCCAGGACCTAGCTCTGGACAGCCAGGCTGGGCTATGAATAGCACACAGCCCTTTTCCTTTCCAAATATAAAATGTTTGCTTTCAATCAGGGGCGTCTGGGGAAATGGAAATTATAGGATTGGAGAGTGTCCTTGGGTAAAGAAATACCTCGAATGCCGAAACCTCGCAGGGCCTCTGATTAGGGCTGGAATAATTCCTGCTGTAATATAAACAAGCCTCACTAGGCTAATAGGGGGCAGGGAGCGGGGCCGGGAAATAGGGGCACATGCCTCGTCTTTGTTCTCTTTCCTCCCAGCATGCCAGTGCAGCAGGGCCCCGGGGGCCCGGGGCGTGGAGCAGCTCTGGGGGCCCCTCAGGACATCAGAAACCTTAGCTTTGTGGCGTGCTAAGTGACCACAGGCAGGTGGCTGTCCTGAGGCCTGGTGATCCCACAGGGGTGGGTTGGGATAGATGGGGCATCCATCTTAAAGGCTGTCTGGTCTAGTCCCGGCTCCTTGAACCCCTCCATGCTTCTGGGCCTTAGGCTGGCTCTGGGATTTGGGGGAGTGACCAGGGCTGAAGCCAGCAAGGCAGATGGGCTGGGGCCAGAGAGAAAAGAGGGGAGCCTGGGGAAGCGGTGCCAAGCAGAAATTTCCCAAATGGTCAGTCAGTCAACAAACATTGGTTGGCATCTTCTCTAGGCACCAGGATGTAATGGGGGTGAAAACGCTGTCCCCATCCTCAAGGGGCACAGAGTTGAGTGAAAAAATAAACACACCAACCGTAAGTGTTAGCAGCGTGGCACAGGGTGGAGGCCTGCAGAGGGAGGGCCTTGTTCCCAGGGTGGGGACAGGAGGGAGCAGCTCCCCGTGCCTTGGAGGGCTTGGCCCTCTCCTCAGCACTGTGCTGCCACCTCCTCATGGCATTCCCTGTCAAGAGCCCCCGTTAGACCAACACCTCAACTTCCCAGAGCAGGGAAAGTCCTCGGAATTACCAAAGATGTTTGATAACACCCAGCGTCAAAGCGCAGACTCACTATTTGTTTTCTTTTTTGCAGAGTGAACTCTCAGGCTAACTGCTCTTGCTTGGCATCCAGTGCTAAGGTGTGCAGCCACCTCCACGCAAAGCATTCAGAGAAAGGAGGCAGGCCCAGGTGAACACAGCTAATGAAACATAGAGATTGGGAAACTCTGGAGAGCGTTCATAAAAACTCAAAGGTCTCAAAATATGTGGTCATGTAGTTTAGGAACCTCAGAGGCCTGCAGAGGAACAGGACACGGTGGGTGTTGGGTCGCAGGGGTCGGGTGGGGGTGCCTCGTTTCAGTTCTGGCTCCCGGTCTCTGTCGCCTCAGGCAGCTCCTTCTCCATTCTAAACCTCAGTCTCTCATCTGTAAAATGGGTACAGTTGGTAAAGAAAAAGCCATCTGAGGTGATACTGAGGAAGAAGGATCATCAGGACATTGGGGGTGAGCAGGCTGAAAGTCCTGGAGCCCCCCAGTCCACGGCACAGGCTGGCTGCGGTGTCTTGGTCAGCACCAGCTCTCCGAGAGGCCACCCGGCTTGGCTCAATGTACACTGGAGGCCCAGACAGGTCAGGGAGGAGGCAGAGGGCTCAGCTGGTATCTTTGGAGAGAAGTGGAGGTGCCAGCAGTGTGCGCAAATCACCTTGTTTTGTCCTTGGGATAGTCTGGGGGGAAAGTTGAGAGCCCCTAGGTCTTGGGGTTGGGGGAAGCCTTGGGAACTGGGACCCACAGGTGAGGGAGGGGCTGGGAAAGTGCCCCAGCTCCTCCTCCCCTGCCTCCAGGGGCTGAGCTCTGTCAGGATGAGGATGAGATCCACTGTCCAGAGCAGGAAGTAGGAGGGGAAGAGGCAGCCAGGCCCAGCGTGGGACACCTGCCCAGTCTCCCCCTGGGTGGAAAAGAGCCCTGCCAAGGCCTGCCAGGGGCTGCTGCGGACCCCTGCTGAGTGACTGAGGCGGGACTCACCCTTCACGCCCCTGTTCAGCATCTTGGGTGAAAAACTTGAGAACGTGGCAGGCTGCAGCCACAGGCCTCAGAACCAGCAGGGCCCAGCCGGAGGAAGCCGGCACCTGGAGGAGCAGGCTTGGCCGGGGATGAGGGCAAGGGGTGGGACCCCTCCCCAGGAGGGTGGGAGCGGGAACACGCCCCAGGAATGTGATGGCAGCCTCGGCAGATGGCCCCCTGCCCGCCCGCCCGCCCAGGGCCGCCAGCGGTTCCGTATTTACACTACATTAATAATGGTTTAAACGTTCTCATAAATAGATGCTGATTAATTGGCAATCCATTTGCTGAAGCCCGGCCTGCCAGACGGTTTCCTGGAGGCCCGTTCCACATCCCTATAAACACCATCAGCCAGCAAAGCAGGCGCTAATGTACCGGGCGCCCAGCCCGCCCCCCGGCCCCCGGAGCAATTCCTCAGGCCTGAAAGGGCCACCGACCCGCAGCTGCACCGGCTGCCTGGAATTCCCGGCCTCGGCCGTGGGAGGACGACTCCAAGGGCCCCTTCGGGGCAAAAGGGTTCCACTGGGTGGCAGAGAGGGCAGAGGCACGGTGGCCCGGCAGCCGGTGCAGTGGGGCGCAGCTGGCCCCCACAGGCTGTGCTGGCAGAAGTTTGCTGGCTGAGCTTGTCCCGCCTGAGCCGGGGGCGGCTCCTCTCTGCTGCCCCCAGTGGCCTGCAGACCGCCATTGCAGTGGTCACTCTATACCACCGGGTCCAGGCCCTTGGGTCTCTAGGGATCTGGAGACCATTCTGGGACAGTGGGCTGAGTCCCTCCATGGCCGGGTGAACCAAGCCCGGGCTCATGGCTGCTTTAGGGAGCAGTCACTGCCCTTCACTGCCCGTGGGCAGTCCGGCACCTCCCTGCTCTCTCTCGGTCTCCTTGGCCTGCGTGTGCCCTCTCTTTTGTTCACCTGGCAGAGGCCTCTCTTCTGTACATTGCGAACCAGGTCGCGCCTTGTGCACAGGGTGTCGGGAGGAAGGGTACGCATTCATGCAAAAAGCAGAGCCGCTGCAACCTACCTGACCTCTTGGCCCTCCTCTACAAAGCTCCTGTCCCTTAGGGGGAGGGCTGAAGGAGGGCTCGCCCCCTGCCCCTGCGGCCCCGCCTCCTTCAGCACCTCACCAACGTCAACTCTTCTCTGCGTGCCTCCTGCATCCATTTCGCAGATGGAACACTGACGCTTGACAGTCACCTGCCCAAGGTCGCCGGCTGGCAAGTGACAGTGTCAGAACTCAAATCCGGCATCTGCCCCAGGGGCCCTGACCAGGGAGTCCTGCTGCCCTAGGATGGGTTGTTGAAAGAATGAATGGGAGTGAATGAGTGAATTTTACAAACCCAGGTCCAGGGAGGGAAAAGGATGGGGGAGGGGAGAGCCGAGGAGAGGGAGCCCCTCCCACCCCTTCCCTGATGATTGGTTTTTAAAGCTCGGGCAGACCCAGCCCGAGTGGGGAGGTCAAAGGTGGCCACTGATGGCTGTCACTCAAGCAAAATAGCCCCGTTTTCATTTTTCACTTGGGCCCAGACCCCTCCAAACAGACAGTGATTAGGCCCTGATTGAGCCTTTCCTCTGCCTGATGACTCCCACATGTGACCCGCTCCCAAATTACATGCAAATGTTCCGCGGACGAGCTGCTGAAAGCCCCCGCCCGCCCCTGCCTCCGCCCGCACCCCCGGGAGGGGCGGCAACCCGCCCCGCGCATACCCCCTCCCCCGCAGGTGCGCGTCCAGGTTCGGGTCGGCCTGGCTTTACCTTACCTGCGTCCTCTCCGCCACTTCCCGTGCAGGTGCGAGGCCTCGCGCACCGCAGCGCCGCCTGCCGGTGACGTCTGGCCTCCGTTTGCTCATCTGTGAAGAGGGCGCGATGATGGAGGCCGAAGGGTGCCTGTGGGCTTTGGCACAGCCTGTGCGCGGTGCATTGTGTTCTCCAACCCGAACGGGAATGGTGGCGGCGGCGAAGGCCATGACTGTAATTGCTGTTAGAGTCATACAGCTGAAATGCTATGAGCACCGACTGTGAGGCCAGAGTGCTAGGCTCAGAGGAGGCGCAGCACGCAGTGCCAGCCCAGCCTGCGGCAAGTTAGTGGATCTGGCTGCCCCCGATTCTCGCCGATGGAATAGGGGTCACAAGAATGCCCACCTCACAGAGGTGTGGAGAAACAGAATAAACACACTCATCTACAGTGCTTACAACGGCACCGGCCACACAGTATTATGTTTATAACTGACGCTGCGCAATTCTGGGGGCGCAGCGCATACAGAGGGGACTTTGTGGGCAACAACCTGGGACGGGGCAATCATGCAGCGGGGCAATCATGGAGCCCCGATGTCTCACTGCCCCACGCAGTGATCCCAGCAGCTGTTGTCCTGGAGTCTTCTGGGCACCAGTCAGTCCTGGAAGCGCCTCTGTGGCCAGCTCCTTCATCCTCAGGTCGGTCCCGTGAGGTTGGTAACACCATGATTTTCATTTTCAGAGGAGGACATTGCGGCCCAGAGAGGTTCGGCAGCTGGTCAGTGGTGGAGGTATCCTGAGGCTGACCTCACCTGCAACTTGAGAGCTGAGGCCCTGGCCTGCAGACGGCAGAGAGGACAGCTAGAGGAGGCTGCCATGGGGTCAGCCTAGAGGCCTCAGCTTATCCTAGGCCAACACCTCCTTAGATTATCCCACCTAGGCCCTCAAAGGACAGGACTCCTCTCTGCAGCATCCTAGGGGTGCAGCCGTACAGGCCCTGGTTACATGGCCCCTGTGAGGGGGAGCTCAGTCTCATGCCTGGGAGAGCACTGCAGCCCTGAGCCAGGGAAGGGAAAGGCCTTCCTATTGCACAAAGCCTCCTTAGCTTCAGGAGGCATGCTTGTCTCACTGCCTTGGGTCAATCACTATGAAAGACACACTGAACACACATACACACACATGGAGAGGAGGAGGGAGAGGGAGAAAAAGTAAGACAGAGAGGAGAGAGACACACTCATGGACCCAGGGAGAGGTGCAGATCTGGGAGGGAGATGATCAGGGTGTGCAGTAAGTCCCCAGGGCAAAGGGCTTTCAGAGAGAGATTGGGTTGGGGATGGGAGAATTTGTGCTTTGGACTGGGGAAGAGGGGAGTGAGGCTGAGGCAGAGAGGAAGGCAGGTCTTGGAGGCAGCAGAGCTCAAGAAAGAAGGAGCAGGCAGGTTGGGGGCAGAGAGGTGGGGCCTTTGACTTCACCCATTTGAAGGGACCAAGAGCTCTTTCTGGGGACAGGCTGAGTGGGCAGAGTGAGGAGGAAGGAGATGAAGACATGAGCACAGCCGTGCTGCAGAGGGCTGTTGGGCAGGTTGTGCACTGCACACAGGAGCTCCAAGGAGTCCAGCCAGCTCCTGCTGGACACACTCAAGGTTGTAGCCTGTGGCCAAGAGGGGCATCTTCCACTGAATCCCACAAAGGTACCCTAAGGCTAGCAGGTCCTTGGGCAGGCTCTGGGGGAAGGGAGGGCACTTGGGAAGACCGAACTGCTGGCTGGTGGGTTTGTCTGTGAATTTTGAGGTGAAAAGGACCAGGGCCTGTGCAAATACTGGTTGGGGAGCAAGTCAGGACAGAGAAGGGACCCTGTGGTGACTTGCCCTGGGTCACAGGGCCAGCAGTGACACAGGTGGGAATTGCCCCCACCCTCTAACCATGCTGGCCACCCCTGCCCCTTGCACAGTGGCCCTCCATTCCTGGGCAGGAAGCCGGCCGAGCCTCTCCCTCACCGGCAGGTGGGTGGCCCCTCATCAGCCTGATGTGGAAAGTGAAATAACTTCTCCCAATTACCCTCGAATCTGGAAACTTTTTGTGCCTCCGACATTTCCTCCAGCCTGGGAGTTAATCAGCCCCTTGGCTGTCCCCTTGCTGGGGCCGGGTGTGGGGGCACCAGGGGCAGTTGTGCCCTACAAAATTATTTCTCATCACCAATTATTGCCCATTAGAGCTAATGGTTGCGCTTAATCACCGTACACTTATCTGGGGTTTTTTAAGCCACTGGAACAGCCTCCCCTCCACCTCCTCCCCCCAACCCAGTTCTCTCTTGAGCAAAGCTGAAGCCATTGCCAGAAATATATTTTTTTTTAACCAAATCACACATCTGATACCGTTTTGTTTGAAAAATGAGCTGCCCTCCCCTTTCTCGTGTCTGCTGGTCACACAGCCGTGAAGTTGTGGGACAGCAATGGGACCTCCGTGGGGTGCATTCCCAAGGCCTCTGGGGGAGGTGAGACTCTTCCTCCCCAACAACTCTGCAAGGGGGAGGGGACTTAGCCCCAGTGACAGATTAGGAAACTGAGGCTCGGAGGGATGTGATGAAGGTCACCAAGGAGTGATGTGAGGAGGCATGAGTCAGCCCCGAGCTCTTTCTGCTTCGGTCTAGGTGCCAGAGATGGAGCAGGAAGGCAGCCCTGGGGAATTCTCACACTGTTGGAATTGGGACCAGGTGAGTCAGGTGGAATGTGGCTCACCCACAGCAGCCCTGCTAGGCCAGGACATCAAATCAAAAATTCTTTTGAAAACATTATTCACATGTCCAACCAAGAAATGGACAGGCTCAGATGTTCCACTCTGCACACACAAAACCTTTGGCTCATGAGGGCAATTCATGATTTTCTTGGGCAGAAATCTGCTCCACAGTCTCTTTCCAAAGAGGCCAGAGCCTCTTTGAGCCTTGGTTTCCTAATCTGCAAAATGGGGCTCGGATTCCTGAAAGAGCAGGACTGCTGTGAGGACTCCAGGTGCTGCCTTGAACCTGTAGCTAGTGTAGAGAGTCAAGGAATGGGCACAGAGGGGCCTGGGAGCAGCTCTGTCCCTAGAGGGCTGGCTTGAGGAGGGCTGGAGACAGGTACCAGGGACATAGGGCTGTTGCCTACTGCCACAAGCCAGGGCCTGAGATCACACTGTCCAACAAGCTAACTTGTTCCATAGACCCTTGCTGGGAATCTGAGAGCCTCAGGCAAAGCCTTGTGGGGCCTACGGAAGTGGGTTCACTCATTCGAAAGTTCTTAAAGATCTCCAAGCTGGGCACACAGCAAGAGAAAAGACAGGAGGCCAATCCCCACTTCCAGGGCACTTAGGAATGGATCAGGGAGAGGGAGGATAAATAGATGTCAGATTAGTCACCCGGATCATTCCAGCTCAACCTACAGAAAAGGATGATGGAATGACAAGCTATTATAGAATACGATGTGGTGTATGTATGTAAGGTCTTGAATGCATGCACACATCTTGTGTATCTGGCTCTGTCTGCTGAGAGAGCTCTGAAGCAGACACCTCAGTGGCAGTGAGCACATCCTGTACCCAGATGTTGGTCTCTAATACCATCCTTGGGAATGGGATCCGGGGCTCCTTGGAGAAATGGCTGATTCCAAACTTGGGACAAGATCAATACATTATAAGCCTGGAACATGTTGTTATGCACTAAAAAAGGAAGATTATATAATACCTGACCTCGGATCAGATGTGGTGGTGAAGGGGAAGGACATGCTATAAAGGGCAGCATTGCATCAGGGCAGCATTGCATCAGTTGACAAAACTGTGGCAGGCTTGTGGCTCGAAAAAAAGGCCTCTCTCCTCCCCCATTTCCCAGTTGAGAGCCAGCTGGGAAATGTTGGGGGAGGATTTGGGTGGAAAAATCAACGTTTTGCAAGCATTGTGGCAAAGATTGGCTCAGGCAAGAGTCATCAATGGCTGATAAAGCCGGTGGAAAGCTTTGACAAGGAGTAGGGTGTTTGCATGCTCTGCAGGTGTCTCCTCATAGACCGGGTATTCAATGCAAGGAGGGGGGAAAAGTTATACAGTGGAGAAATCAGGACCCACCCTGGCAGGGTGACAAAATCGACCACTGACCACCGTGGAGGTGCATGCGGGCACCGGGGGCCACCAGTTGTGATGCCCTACAAGTGCACATCCCTAACACCACTGACACCAGGTAGGAAGGCACAACCCACACCCAAACAGGAGGAAATGCAGACAAACTCCAAGTGAGAAACATTTCACTAAAAACACTGTGTTCTTCAAAAATGTCAATGCAATATAAGACAACGAAAGATTATGGACACCATTTCAGGCTGAAGGAGACCAAAGAGACAAAACAACTGAATACAATACCTGACCCTGGATCAGATGGGGTGATGGAGGGGAAAGACATGCTATAAAGGGCGGCATTGCGTCAGGGCAGCATTGTGTCAGTTGACAAAATTGGCACATGGATGGCAGATTAAAGTGTTTTGTCAATGTTAATGTTAATTTCAATATTACCAAAGTCAAGAACAGAGCTGTAGTTACATAAGAGCATAATTCTATTTTTGGGAAACCCACACCAAAGTATTTTGGGGTCAAGGGCTATGACATTTGCAATTTACCCTCAAAATATGTGTGTTTGTGAGAGAGGCAGACACAGAGGAGAGACACAGTGATAGAGACAGAGAGAAAGAACAAGAGCAAATAACACAGTAAATAATAAAAAGTTAACAGTAGGTGAGGAGTAGGCAGGTGTTTTTGGTCCCATTCTCATCCCTGCAAATTTTCCATAAATTGTATATTGTTTTCAAATAAAATGTTTTTTTAAAAGTGATGTGGGTAGGGGATGCCTTGAGATGCAAGTGGTCAGGGATGAATGCTCTGAGGAAAAACATTTGGGCAGAGGCCTGCAACATGAGAAGAAATCATTCCATGCTGCAGAGAAAGGGAATGGCATGTGCAAAGGCCCTGGGGTGGGAAGATAGGCTGGGCATGCTTGTGCTCGAGACAGGGTGGTGTGGGGAGGAGCAGGGAGACAATGAGGCTGAGGATGTTGGTGGGGACCAGGCAGGTCCTGGTAGGGAGTTGGGGATTTAGTCTTAGTGCAATAGATGCAATAGGTGGCTGCCCATAACCCCAAGGATGCCACTGGGTGAGAGAGAGTTCCTCCTTCATTCGCTTATACAAATATGTATTGAGCTCCTCTCATATCCTGGACTACTTGGGAAAGATGATGGTGCAGAGAGAGCTTCCAGTGCTTTGGGAACAGCCACTAGGTAGTTGGAGAACATTCTGCTATGAAGAGGGGCAGGGATTTGCCCTGATTATAGTTTCAGGGTCTAACATTCAGGGTGGGCTGGGTTCTATTGCAGCAACAAACAAGCCCACCATCTCATGTCTGCACACAGAAAAATGCATTTTTCAGTCAGTTACATGATGTGCCTTCATGGGCCAGCCCATCAGTCACCCAGGGAAAGGGGACGGGTCTTCTACCCTGAAGCTGCACGTGTTCCTTCTGCTCACATTTCATTTGCCAAGCAAGTCACACAGCCACACCTAACTTCAAAGGGACTAGGGACATGCCCAGAATGAAAGGGAGAAGGAGGTGTTTAGGAATAGCTGCAAAGACAGCCACAGGGACAGAAGGAAGCTTGCAGTCTATACAGCTGTCCCCCCAGTGTTTGGCTGGGAATGCGCCATAGGGACTAGCAGTAATGCTTCAGTCTGGCACCGAACAGATTCCAGACCAGCAAGGCTTTCTGCCCCCAAGTGGTCAAAGTGGGCAGTTAGGTGAGCTAAATGAGCATTAGTGGGAAGGAGAATAGCCTGGGACTGAGACCCTGGGGAGGGACACCAGCATGTCCACAGCAGGCAGCTAAAGTGACGAGGGGCCTGGAGACCCCAACCCCTGGGGAGCTGGGGCTGCTAGACTCAACTAACAGCCTAAGTAGAAAGTAGTGAAATCTACTCACTGTCCCCCACCTCTGAGGGCCAGTCCTGGGGCAGGAAGAGCTGATGGAGTCCTAGGGCCAGGAGAGCAGAGCTGGGTCCCCAGGAGGGGTGGGGGCATGGCAGAGATCAGCAGTAAGGACACAAAAATGGGGATGGCTGCTTGACGGGTGATGAGCTCCCCGTCATGCAGGGCATGCAAGTAGAGCAGCAGATGCCCAACATCTAGGGAAGCTGTAGAGGAACTTCCTGGGATCCAAGGGCCCTTCCTTTCTCCCAGAGTCTACATTTCTAGCGAGAATGGTGGGGGACAGCCAGGTCAGAGAGGGAGCGTGTGTTTAGAGAAAGCAGGTAGTGGGAAGGGCAGTAAAACTAGGGCCATTGGGGGGAAATGAGGAATCATCTTAGCCATCTCCACCAGTTCTCTACCTCTCCCCACCAGCTTGGGGGCCACCCCTCCAACTCAGTGACTGTGGGTCACCTCTGTCTGTGGCCAGGCCGTCCGAGCTTCCCGTCATGAACAATGCCGCTGAGAGACCCTAAGGCGTGTTGCAGGAATGAGCAGAAGACAGGCTGCTCACATCGTCCCTTCTAACACCATGGGGCATGGCCTCAGCATGTTTCAGTCTTGCCCTGAGTGCCTTAGGGATGTCAGCGGCTCTACATAAAGTCAGGCCATGGTGCTATCCAAGGGCTGTGATGTGCGGCCAGCAGCAGGCAGTCAGTAGAGCTTGGTGAGTTCATTATTTCTCTCTCCAGCCCTCAGTTCAGAACACAGGGGTACAACCCTGAATGCCAGGAGGAGGAATCAGCCAGTTATCCGTGGTCAGACCTGGAGGTTGCAGAGAGATAACTTTGTTTGGTTTGTACAGGGGTCCCTGGAGAAATCAGAAAAAACAGCCGTTCTGAATTCAGACCCCTGAGTGGCATGGCTGGCCATAGTATTGCCACTTTCTACTGCCCCAAGGGAAGCCCTGTGCTTGGCTGGGCTGGTGTTCTATCTGTGACCAGGAGAGACACAAAAAGGCTACAGCCATAGGGGAGGGAGCAGGTTTCTGTGGAACTAAGGAAACTCCGGAGAGTCTATTGTACAGTGTGTCTGGGTCACCTCCATCTGTAGACCCTGGAAGCACTTGGCTTCATTACCTCACTCTCAGCTCTGAATCCCACAGTTCAGGGCTGCAGCCACAGCAGAACAGCTCTGCTTCCACCCAGCTGTTCCTGCTGAAGCCCCCGGCGTCACCCTCAGGGCATCCTGAGCTGTGGCACCTCCACAGTGGAGACCCATCCATCACAGAGCCCATCAACGGCCCAGCGCCACCCGGAAGGGGCCAACGCCGATGTCAACTAGGGCCACTCTGAAAGCCGCCAGGGCGCGGCCCCAAGGGCAAGATGGATGGGCGGAACCAGCCACTTTAAGGCTGTGTTTATGGGACACCCAAACAGCTGGTCAATCCCCCGGGACCATCACTCACCCAGCTACCAGGGGTCCCTGACAGGCTTGGAGATTGCGTTGCCGTCTTAACTCCAGCAGCACTTAGAGTCTTAGCCTATCAGGCTGAGGGGTCCTGTCCCAGCCACCGGCGCTTGACAGATGAGGCACCTGAGCCCCAGCAAGGAGGGCACGTGGCTGCCAGGATCACCCAGGCTGTGAGCAGAAGATGGGCTTGAACCTGGTCCCCCCTCCAGGGCCCTCTAGTCTCCTGTGCACACACGCAGGCCTCGGCTTGTCTCTGGCACTTTTAGTAATGGAGGGCTGGTCCACCTGGATGTACGAGCTCTCTCTAGAGACATACCTGATTTTTGGTTTAGTAATGTTCTCATGTTCTACTCAGGGGAGACCAGAGAGGAGCTGCACTTTTACTTCCTCTAGGAAATGACCTCCCCTCCCTCCCTCCCTCCATCCCTTCCTTCCCTCTTTCCCTTTCTTCCCTCTTTCCCTCCTTTCCCTTTTCCTTCCTTCTTTCCTTCCCTCTTTCCCTTCCTTCCTTCCTTTTCTCTTCCTTCCCTCTTTTCATTTCCTTCCTTCCTTCTTTCTCTTCCTTCCTTTCCTTCCTTCCTTCTCTTCCTTTCCTTCCTTCCTTCTTTCCCTCCCCTTCCTTCCTTCCTCCCTCCCTCTTTCCCTTCCTTCTTTCCTTTTTTCTTCCTTCCTTCTTCCCTTCCTTCCTTCCCTCTTTCCCTTCCTTCCTTCCCTCCCTCCCTTCCTTCCTTTCATCCCTTTTTCCCTTCCTTCCCTCCTTCATTCCTTCCTTCTTTCCACCCCTTTCCTTCCCTCCTTCCTTTCTTCCCTCTTTCCCTTCCTTCCTTTTTTTCCTTCACTTTCCTTCCTTCCCCTTCACTTTCCTTCCTTCCTTCCTTCCCTCTTTCTCTTCCTTCCCTCCCTCCCTTCCCTCTTTTCCTCCCTCCCTTCCTTCCTCCCTTCCTTTCTTGCTTCCTTCCTTCCCTCTTTCCCTCCCTCCCTCCCTTCCTTCCTTCCCTCTTTCCCTCCTTCCCTTCACTCCTTCCCCCTCCCTCCCTCCTTCCTTTTGACAGATGAGTCTGTTGATGTAGGAAAAAGAGAACATAGAATATCCAGCCCAGAGTCACTACCTACACCTCAAACAGCCCAAAGAAGTCAGTAGATTGGGGTTTCTGAGGAAGAAAGAATCTGGTGAGTAAGGAGGTCACCCCACTTCATAGCAAAGCTCATTTTTCCTGGGGAGGAGGGCAGGAGGGTTAAGGGAAGAACACAGGCTCACCTCACTCTGTCCCTTTGATTTTACCTCCTCCTCACAAGTGTCCATGTCCCCACTTGTGAAGTGGGGTCACTAACATGTATAGGGCTGGGTGAGCGGGGAATGAAATGATGGGCATGCCATTGATTTCCTTATGATGAGACACCTTCCAAAACCAACAAGTATGTTACTAATAAAAACAACATGAGCCAGACACCACAACTGTTTCTCATAAAGTACCATTTTAAGGTAGTCAGCTTTAGAAAGAAATTTGTTACAAAGAACAATATACAAACCCACCATATGCAAAAATTATCTCAAAGTGGATCAAAGACCTAAATGTAGGAGATAAAACTACAAAGCTCTTAGAAGAAAACTAGAAGTAAATCTTTGTATACTTGCATTCTTAGATATGACACCAGAAACATAAGCAACAAAAGAAAAAACAGATACATTGGAATTCATCAAAATTAAAAACTTTTGTGCCTCAAAGAACACCATCAGGAAGGTAAAAAGAGAACTCAGAGTGGGAAAAAATATTTGCAAGCTATATATCTGATAAAGGTCTTTTGTCCAGAATATAAGAAGAACTCAACAGTAAAGGCAAATTTTCTTCAGTGGGCAAAGGATCTGAATAAATATTTATTCAAATATTTTTCCAAATATTGGCAATACAAATGCCAATAAGCACATGAAAAAATGCTCAATACCACTGTGCAAATGAAGTCCACACCGAGATACCACTTCATACCCACGAGGGTGGCTAACATCAAAAGGACAGATAATAACAAGCATTGGTGAGGATGCAGATAAGGTGAAACCCTCATATATTGCTAATGGGAACACAAAATGGTGCCGCTACTATGGAAAACAGTTTAGCAATTCCTCAAAATGTTAAAAAGAGTTACTGTATGACCTCAATCCACTTCTAGGTGCATGCCCAGGAGAAATGAAAACATCCACATAAAAATGCATACATATGTTTATTGCAGCATTCTTCACAATAGCCAACAGCTGAAAACAATCCAAGAGTTAACCAACAGATGACTGGATAAGGAAAATGTGGCAGATGCATACAATGGAATATTATTTGCCCACAAAAAGGAATGAAGTGCTGATTCATGCTGCAATGTCAATGGACCTTAAAACATCATACTAAGTGAAGGAAGCCAGGCACGAAAGGACAAATAGCATATGATTCATGTATACAAAATGTCCAGAATAGGCAAATCCATAGAGGCAGAAAGGAGATTGGGGGTTGTCAGGGGCTTTGGGGATACAGGGTATGAATTAGGAGTGACTGCTAATGGGCATGGTGTTTCCTTTTAGGGGGATAAAATGCTCTGGAATTAGTGATGATGATTGCACAACTCTGAATACTAAAGCCATTGAATCGTACACTTTAAAAGAGTGAATTTTATGTTACAGGAATTATATCTCAATAAAGCTATTATAGCTATTAAAATGTAGTTATCTGAGCTGGCACTAGGCAGTGCCTCAAAGCCATTTTTGAGAATTCCTGCTTTTTTCATTCTGGCTGCAAGTTGCTGTCAGGTGGGTGAGGGCTGCAGGATTTTATAGGCGAGTAGGGATTCCTCCACCATTTGGTTCCAAACCTCCTTTAAAACCCTGCAATCATTGGGAATAATTAATGACTACTTGGAATTTTTTAACAGAGAGACCAGCCCACATGTGGTTAATGAATAAAGGGAAAAATTGTCCATCAGAACCTACAATGATAAGTGAGTTTTGCAATGGAGACATTAAAAACATTGGAAGCAGCCCTCCCAAATGCTCGTAGTCCTTGGCAAAGTAATCCCCCTCTTGAGAATATTTGTCTTATCATAATTACTTAAAAAGCAAAAAGCTGTATGCATATGGTGACCTATCTTAGGGCTGGAGGAACAACAGACCCTTCCCATGTCACAAATCAGAGCACCGAGGTGTAGAGAGGTCGTGGCCGGCTTGGGAACATCCAGTGGGTGAGTGGCATGGCTGGGGATGGCCATGGTGTCATAACCCTTTCTGAGCTATGTCCACCTCTTCATGTCAAACAAGCTTCACAGAAATTAGAGGAAGCCTAAATCCCAGGGGGTGTGGCAAAGTCAAGGGTGGCCTACAGATTAGGCAGAAGAGCATGAAAACTTTGAAAAGGCAGGACGGGAAAGCTTTACAGCAGAGGAAAATGCCCATGGAGGACTTGAGAGGGACAGACGTTATGCGTGTGTTGGCTTCTCACAGCATACCTGAGGCCAGCAGGGGCTGGAGAATGGGGCTCAGCCCACAGAGGGAGTCATGGAAAGCCCTCATGTGTTTAGAATACAAGGCATTTAACGCAGAGAACTGGTTGCACATCCTAGAGGAAGGTGGGCTGCACTTAGTGCCAGCAGGAAGCTGCTGCCACCAAAGCTGGAGGACAGAGAGCAGTGGCACCACTGGTTCAAATTATTCAGGGCACCTGCAGGGTGCTTGGGCCATGCACATCTCTGGGCACAGATAAGAAGGAGGGACACCCGCCGGCTTTTCTCATCCACCTCCGTCTCCCACAGGGAAGGGAGGTGAGGAAGGGCTCGAAGGACAATGGGCCAGTGGAAAGGGGAAGTGGCAGGGCCTAGAGGAGAGGAGCGTGCCCCTTCTACTGGGCCACTGTGCAAATCAGGGTCCCACACTGGGTTTGGATGCAGATTGATGGAGCTAGGGAGGTCAGGGTGACTGATCACTGTCTATGTCTCATGTCACAAGCCCCTGCAGGCTCTGCCACACCCTCCACTATGATTCACCCCTTTTCTCTTCCATGGATTTCTTTATTTTCCTTAAATGAATTTACTTCAAAGGAGCCTTTTTACCACTACTATAAAACCCAACAGAACTTGCCATAAACTGAAGCATAGCCAGGAAAGTGAAGACAACAGGAAGCAAAGGATGAGATTAAATTCTAGCATTGCAGAGCTTGGAGCCTGAGAGATTGGTTGCTGTGGACTTGCTCTCAGAGGTGCCCAGAGGGTTGGCAGGGGTGCTGCCCCATCTGCAGGGCCCACACTGTTAGGACGCCCTGTGTCTGTGCACTCTGAGCTGATGGGCAATGCCACAGGCATGAGTTCTCCACTCTACAAAGCACCGAGGTCAGGGAAACCAGAGAGAGAGGGAAGGGGACCCAGTCAGGGCTGCAAGCCAGGTGCTGCCAGTGCTAGGACACAACTGGGCCCTCCATGTCCCCTCATGAGGTTGAAGCATTTCTTTTGTGGGTGTGGCTGCTTGCTCTGCTCCTCTGCTCCCCTTCCTGAGAACATCCACGTCCCACTGGAGGATGAAGCATCCCCCAGTGCTGCGGAGCAGAGCTCTTCCTGCCTCCATGCAGGGCATTTTGTTCAGAGCCATCCTTTGTGTGACTCTGCAGGTGGGGGTGGGGGCTTGAAGTAAGAGATTGTAGCCTAGTGTCACTGGGAGTCAAAAGCCTTTCCTGAAAGCATCCTGCAGCTGTCAGAGGGCCGGCCTCGGCAGGCGGCTGGTCCATTAGTGGAGGCAGGTGATTTGTATTGCTGGCTGCTGCTTGTGTAAACAGAGGGCTTAGGGAGCTCAAGGGGGGCGAGGAAGGTGGGGGTTGCACCCTGTGCACCTGAGCCGGGAGGGCTTGGCCTGGCAGCTGCCCCAGTCGCTGGGTGTCTTCCCTCAACACATACCAGGGTCTGTCTGTGCTCTGCCCACATCAGCACTTGGGCACAGCGACGAGGCCAGGTGCCACACCAGGGTGTGTGGCTGTACACTGAGAGAGAGCCAGGTAGAAATATATGACCAGTTCAACCACACCTATGTTCCTGTTAGCACCTGGGATGGAGACTCCAAGCCTGTGGGGATACCCTGCAGGGTCCTGATGCCCCAAATCCTCTCCCACCTCCTGGCCTGGACACCCTGCAGAGATCTCTGCACGAAATTGGTGTCCAGTTCATTTCAGCTCAGCTGGGCTTCACGTGGCAGCTTCTCTGTCCTCCCCCAATCCAAGGGGGGGGGCTCAGATGCCTCCTCCAGGGTCTCTCATCAGCCTGTGCCCCCACTCCCAGCACTTACAGCGGGGCTTCATGATGGTCTGTTTACAAGTCTGTCTTCCGCACCAGACTGAGCGGTTCTTGAGGGATTTTAATGACCTCCACCTCCCACCGTCAGCACTAATCAGTGTTTCTTGAATGAATGGATAAAGGAATGAATGAAATCTTGAACATGTACCATTTGCCAGGCTCTGTGTGGAGACTGCAAACAAGACAGAGAACCGTATGTTGGATGGTAAGGTGGTGGTTGATGGGGTGCAAGATTCTGGGAGACATGTTGAGATGGGGTGGGGGCTTCCTGAGCAAGGAGCTTAGAACAAAGACCTGAGGAGGTGAGGAAAGGAGCTTTGTGAATGGACATCTGGGGAAGAGTGCTCCAGGGAATAGCACGTGCAAAAGCCCTGGGGCAAGATCAGCCTGGGGGATTCAAGGATCAGTCAGAAGGCGAGCTAACATGACCAGAGTCCAGTGAGGGAGGGAGGAAAGCAAGGTTCAATTCCCACCCTGGAGAAGCTCCTGGCTTAGTGGGCTGATCCCATTCCATCCATTCCATCTCATAGGAAATGTGGTTTTAGTTGGTTTCACCTGTAATTTGCTAGCCCTGGATAGGAGCCATAGGAATGATATTGAACTTCATTAATCCTAGTCCATCAGATCTGTGACTGCTTTCCTCAGAGCTGTGAAGTGTTTTGTTTCTTCTCCAACCACAATTACATGTGTGAAAAACGTCTGGAGAATCTGCTGGGGCCACCTCTTTCTCGGAACCTGCTCTCCCTGGGCTCCTGGGTTCCTCCCTGGGCTCCTGGGTTCCTCCCTGGGCTCCTGGGCTCCAGGCCATCAGCACTCAAGAGAACTCTTCTCAAACGTGGGCCCCAATGGGCTGGGCCCTTGAGAAGAACCAGCAGGAGGCTCCTACCACTTTCAGCAATGTTTCCCCAGGGGAGTGGTCCCAAGAACATGGTCCTATGAGATGCTCTTGGAGAAAAAAAGAGTCAGATACCTTTAGGAAATGCCTGGCGGTAAGCCTCACAGATTCTGACGGGTCCTGCCCAGAAGCCTGTCCAGCCCACCCCCACAGCCAGCCCCACGTCCACTCCCCACTCACACTGGAAGGGCAAGAGAGCCAGACCCTCACTTTAATTTCCAGTCAAGGAGGGTGGGAAAGGGGCAGGCAGTTCTGGCCAGTGAGACAATGTAGAAAAAACTCCCTCTGAAGGAGGTGTCTGAAAGAGATTCATCCTCCCTAAGGAGATGAAAGAGGCTGTTCCAGGTGCCACCTCCAGCCTCAGATACACACACTTCATGTCCTTGCCTTTGGCTGCGGTCCTGTGTACATGTGATGTCTAGAGCTGTGGCAGCCACCTCATGCCCATGAGTGAAAGGCCAGGAGTACTTCAGAATTCCTGGCCTGGCAGCCTCATGGGGAGAACAGCTGCATCCCCCAATGCTGTATGAGTCCCGGCTCTAGCTTGTGTCACAGGATTCCAACCCATGTCACCTCCCCAGGAAGCCCTCCTGGGCCACCTGAGCCAGAGTTCTTGACCTCCTGGTCCATGACTTGTGTGACTTTCTTCAACTTGCTCTCTCTTTAAAAGGATTGTTTTCTGTCTAGATGTCTCCTTTTGGCTTTCCTCCTCAGAACATCAGTTCAGGGGCTCAGAGCTTGCGCTTGTTTTGCTCACATATACCTCTGCTACTTGGAGCAGGGCCTGGCACAGAGCAGGTGCCCAAATATTAGTTTAGTAAATGAGTGAGTACTCTGCCTGCAAGAGTGCGCACTGGGTGGGACCATCACTAGGTGGCTCTCCCACTTCCTCTGTTCCTGTTGGAGTTGGGAAGGGAGATCTGTGAGCTGAGCACAGTGACTCCCTGGAGGCTGCAAGCCCATAAGTGGTGGGAGGGAAAGGGGAGAAGTTTGTGGACCCCCCAGCCTGCCCAGTCAGAACCAGCACCCACCTCCTGATGAATTTTCTGACATCCTGTTACCACATAATACCTCAACTGCAATTGAGGAAGGCAAAGGAAATTAACACTTAACCTTTTAAAAGTTGCATTTCAAGGCTGGGCGCGGTGACTCATGCCTGTAATCCCCGCACTTTGGGAGGCCGAGGCGGGCAGATCACAAAGTCAGGAGTTCCAGACCAGTCTGGCCAATATAGTGAAACCCCGTCTCTACTAAAAATACAAAAATTAGCCGAGCTAAAAATACAAAAATTAGCCGGGTATGGTGGCAGGCGCCTGTAGCCCCAGCTCCTCGGGAGGTTGAGGCAGATGAATCGCTTGAACCCAGGAGGCAGAGGTTGCAGGTTGCAATGAGCGCAGATCGAGCCACTGCACTCCAGCATGGGCGACAGAGCGAGACTCCGTCTCAAAAAAAAAAAAAAAGATGCATTTCAATAGACAAGTGTCAAGGCGTGGAGACACTAGACGACGTCAGGTGGCCCTCAGACGCCTACACAATGACGCAAGTAGAAGTCGGAATTAAAGGAAGTCAGAGGCGCAACCGCGCCCCGCCAACACCTTCTCTAGGCATGTGCAACCTGGGAACTGCGTCTGGTGACAACAACGGCGCAGCTGTGCGGGCCTTGCGTAGTGCCAGGCACGCTGCTGTTTCCCAGGAGACCCAGCAGCGCTTTACAAAGCAGGGAGTGACTGTACCACGTCTCCCATAGGTATTGCCTTCTTGGAAAAGTCAGAATACATGGGAACCATGGAAAAAACACTCATGTTTTTGTATAAAACAGTGTATAAACAGTAATGCAGGCATGGATACTGACTCCACTGTACTCTCCCCAAGCGGGTGTATGTGGGACCCTGTCTAGGGGAGGACGCTGAGCTGGCCCCGGCACTGGGAGCCCTGCACCTTCAATGTTGCAGCCCCTCTCAAACGGCCGCCGCTGGTCTCCAGCCTGCCCCTGCTCTGGACTCCCCAGACCTGTCTCCCCTCGGCCCTTTCTTGCAGCAGTCCCTCCCCTACTGGGGTGCTGGATCCTAGTCCCCCAGCTCCCAGGAGACAGGCCGGGCCTACCCTGGCCCAAGGCCAGGAGCCCCTGGTGTCAGGCTGCTCGAACCCCCCTGCTGGGGCTGGGCACTGGCGGAGCAGGCCTCCGGCGCCCCCCAAGCTAGGCCTCCCAGAGGCGCACCCTGGCCTGCCCGGCACAGTCAGGGGCTCGGCAGGCGGTGATGGATGGGTGGAGGAGGCTCCGTTCCGCCGGCCTCGCAGACATTCCTCCCCGCAGATAAATGCGGAGGCGGCGGACGCCCCTGCAGGTCCAGGGGAGGGGCGCTCCTGAGAGGCAGGAGATGAGGGGCCTCTGTATATAATAAAGGTGAACGATTGTCATCCAGACATTTTTATGCTCTTTTCGAGGCCCCAACTGCCGTGAGGCCGGAAGGAAGGACCCAGGGCTCTTAGCGAGTGGCTGGAAAAGTGGCTGCTTTGAGGAAGCCGGAGAAGAGCTCGGGAATGGAGGCACAGTCTGGGGCCCCCGCTGCAACCCGAGTCAGCTCCAACCCCTCCTCTGCAGGAATTCTGGAGATGCCTGCAGGTGCCGTTGGCGGCTTGCTGGGGCACTCTGAGCTGGTGTCTGTGCACACTTAGCCAGCGGGACCAGGTCTGTGGCAGTTCCAGCCCAGCTCCCCACGTGGGCGCCTCAGGCTGCCCCTGGCAGGGCTGTGGGCCAATTGCCTGAGCCAGGTTTGAGGATCGCCCAGCTTGTCACAGCGTCACGGTGCCGAGCATCGTCCCGTAACACAGATGCTCAGAGGTCTGGGCCTAATCTGCCTGTGACTCGAGGCCCATTCTGGTACGGTGTGGGGTCGGTGAGACCCCCTTACAATGGGGCTGGCACTTAGTGGGTGCTCACTAACATTTTAGCTCGCTCCCCTTCATTGCCCCCTCCCTCCCTCTCTCCCAGGTCTGCAGTGGATGGGGAATGGAGTCTCGCACATGAGAACCCGAGGCTCAGGCCACCTGAGGCCACAAGTAGGGAGAGGACCGCAGAGCTGGGGCTGAGGACTCTCACCAGCAAAGGCCCCAGCCGTCTGAGTGTCCAGGGCAAGGGACTCGTTCATCCTCACAGGCCTGGTGCCCTCTCTTCAGCCAGCACCCAGGTCTGTTCAGCCCACCCACCACCTTGATGTCGGGATCCTCTCAGTCCATCAGCCTGTTACCCTACAGCTCTGGGGCAGCCCCCAAATGTAAGGGTAAGATAATGTGCAAGGAACCCCAGGGGCAGGGGTTGAATGGACCCGTGGAGAGCAGGGGCCTCAAGCCTGGAGCTGCTGTAGGCAAGGGTCCTACAGGAAGATCCCGAGGCCCCATGCAAGGCTGGGGGACCCAACATGCCCTCAAGGCAACCCCGCAACACCGGCATTATTATTCTCCTTTTAAAGAGGAGTAAACTGAGGGACAAGAAGTGAACAGCTCTGCTCAAGATGTCAAAAGGGCAGGGTTTTGGATTCAAACCTGTGTGCATCTGCCTCGAAATCTAGGATTCTTTGCACCACCCCACACAGCATGATCCCTCAGCCAGCAGACATTAAGTGCTTGCTAAATGAATGAAAAAGAAGCTCCTCTTGGAAAAGGAAATTGGAAATGGTCTAGCATTTGATCAATAGCACAGAGCTGACCCAATGCCAGGCAAGGGCCTATATAGAGCTCAGAGTTTTCCAGAAAAGCAGCTGAAGAGATATTTGTTATGAGCCACTCAGGAGTGGAAGAAACAGCATATTCTTCAGCTTTTTAGTACCGTCCTAATCCTGATGGCGAGCCTCATCCCACTGGGCCAGATCAGTATTGGGATCCCGATCTTCAGGGGTCCCCAGCAATGGGCCCTGATCCTCTAGGGACCCCTGAGAAGCCAATGGTTTCAGCTCCTTGACGTCCCAAAGCAACCCGACTATGTAAGTGGGAGCAGGTGGGGCTCCTGGCTCCTTCAGAGGAGGACTGAGAGGGCCCCAATCCTCTATAAACTCTGCTGCCTTATCCTCTCCTTGTCCCCAACAGCCTAAGCTTGTAGAAGACCTGTGGGATGTGGCTGTGAGGTGGAGAGTGAGCCTTTCCCAAAGATATTGTAGCTGGAAACTGCTGCACCTGCAGCAAACCCCACCCCACCGATCCCGACTTCTCAGCCCAAACCCCACCCCCAACCCTGACTTCTCAGCCCAAACCCCATCCCCCTACCCCGACTTCTCAGCCCACAGCCAATCGCTCCCTCTGTCCTTTAACAGTGGAGCTGGGTTCATACCAGGCAGGTCACAAAGCCATCGCCATGGTCCTTTCTTAGAAAGTCCTTGATGCTGAGAGCTCTGCTGCTTGGAGATAACAAATGGCAGTGGGTTCGTATTAGGGCCATTGGGTCTGTCCTTGATGACACAGAGTGAGCAGACCTAACTTTTAAAAAGTGATAGGTCCATGAAATCCCATGACTAGGAGCTCCTGGGCCCGCTGGCCCTAAGAGCCTTCAGAGGGGAGGGTCAACAGATTGAGGCTGTGTTCATGCCCTGTGTCCTCACAGTGAGGTCCTGGCCAAGTGGCCTTAGCAACAGCAGAGCCCCATGCTGTCCACTAGATGCTTTTACATCAAAGCAGGTGTCTCTGACTGTCAGGAGCCATCCAAGCCTCAGCTGAAGAGGCAATGTCTTGTTTATTTTAAATTTTGGATCGATAATGCAGTAGTACCTGGTTCAAAATGTGAAAAATACCAAATGGCAAACAGTGAACAATCTCCATCCCATCCCCTGGTCCAGCCACCTTCTGTGGCTGTGGGGCAGTTGCTGTCCCTCTGGGCTTTAGTTTCTGAGTCTCTGAGATGAATTAGGCCCGTCCCTCACACTCAGTCTAGAGGAACCCATGGACACCACACTGAAGCCCCCAGCCCTGGAGCCTCCAGCACAGGCCAGCAGGGCCTCTGCCAGCTTTGGGGACTGGACGCTCGGCTCCAAGCAGCCATCACCACCCGCCCGCCCGCGGCCACGGGTCAGGTTTCCATCCGCCGTCATTAGGCAGATGTCAAACTGGAAGGGGCAGCAGTAATTTGGACAATTACAGCCGTTATTATTGCTTCCTCTTCTTAAACGGGGGCCAAATTACTCACTTAAACACAACCACCAGTCACTCCCCACAGGCGGAGGGGACAATGGATGGGGGAGGGGACACATGGGAGGGGAAGGGACAGCTGTCAGGGGAGGATTCAGAAACTCCAGCAGCCCATCTGTCTGTGACTGTCCTGTTTGAGCACCTACTGTGTGACATCAGCATGTCTGTCCGCACTGCCTGGGACTTGGTGGTATCATTGGCAGGGGAGGTGAAGACTGGTGCCCTGTGGGAGGGGGCGGTCACGCTGCCCTGCTGGTCACTGCAGGACCAGGCTGGAAGCAGGTTAGGGTTCCAAGTCTAGAGTGGCATTGCCTCCTCTGAAACCTCTACATGGTGTGAGCTGAGCATCCACCCAGGGCAGGCTTAAGAGGGGTCAGGAAGCCTCAGGCTGGCCCAGGATGCCCACTGCCTAGGAGGAGATAAACCTGCAGCCGAGGCTCATTTCTCAGGGACCAAGCAGGCCAAGGTGGCTCTTCTGTGGATGTAGGCAGGCAGACCTGGGCACCTGGCTCCCTGGCTGAGTGACAAATGGGGACAAGGACCCTAATGGGCACCATGCAGGGAGGGAAGGTAAGTCCAGGCCTATTCCACTTCTTAGAGCTAATCACATCCACACCCGAAAGTACAGACAAAAGTCACTCTAATGACAGGAAGCACTTATGTAGCACCTGCTATGTGTCCAGCACTCTGTTTATATATAGTAGCTAATTGAATCTTCAGAACAAAGCTTTAGGTAGGCATTCTTATCACCCTCATTTTACAGAGGAGGCTGAGGTACAGAGAGCCTAATTAACTTACCAGGGGTCACACAGCACCTCAGCAGAGAGCTGACCCCCTTCCTAGAGCCATAGGACTGAGCACCTTAACCTGCTGAGTTGCAGGCTGCTATGAAGCAGAAGGAAACCTTGCAAGGTATTTCCTTTTTAAAATTTTTTAATATATTTATTTATTTATTCTAAAAAAAAAATGGGATACATGTGCAGAATGTGCAGGTTTGTTACCCAGGTATACATGTGCTATGGTGGTTTGCTGCACCTATTGGTCCATCCTCTAAGTTTCCTCTCCTCACTCCCTACTCCCCCAACAGGCCCTGATGTGTGTTGTTCTCCTGTGTCCATGTGTTCTTTTTTTTTTTTTTTTTTTTGAGGCAGAGTCTTGCTCTGTCACCCAGGCTGGAGTGCAGTGGCGCGATCTCGGCTCACTGTAGGCTCCACCTCCTGGGTTCACGCCATTCTCCTGCCTCAGCCTCCCGAGTATTCAACACCCACTTATGAGTGAGAAAAGGCAGTGTTTGGTTTTCTGTTCCTGTGTTAGTTTTCTGAGGATGACAGCTTCTAGCAAAGGACATGATCTCGTTCCCTTTTATGGCTGCATAGTATTCCATGGTATGTATGTGCCACATTTTCTTTATCCGGTCTATCATTGATGGGGATTTGGGTTGGTTCCATGTCTTTGCTATTGTAAATAGTGCTGCAGCAAACATACATGTGCATGTGTCTTTATAGTACAAGGATTTATATTCCTTTGGGTATATACCCAGTCACGGAATTTCCGGGCCAAATGGTATTTCTGGTTCTAGATCCTTGAGGAATTGCCATACTGTTTTCCACAATGGTTGAACCAATTTACATTCCCACCAACAGTGTAAAAGCATTCCTATTTCTCCCTAGCCCAGCCAGCATCTATTGTTTCCT
Organism: Gorilla gorilla gorilla; assembly: GCF_029281585.2. Lineage (NCBI taxonomy): Eukaryota > Metazoa > Chordata > Mammalia > Primates > Hominidae > Gorilla > Gorilla gorilla. The sequence goes on along the minus strand of NC_073237.2, from coordinate 90,275,016 downwards.
AACTTTTTAATAATCACCATTCTGACTGACGTGAGATGGTATCTCATTGTGGTCTTGATTTGCGTTTCTCTGATGACCAGTGATGTTGAGCTCTTTTTAATGTTTGTTGGAGGCAATGTTTAATGAAGGCAAAGTGGAGGTCCCTGAGCTTCCAGGCCTGCATAAATGTCTTCCTTTGAGAAGTGTCTGTTCATATCCTTTGCCTACTTTTTGATGGGGTTGGTTTTTTTTTCTTGTAAATATGTTTAAGTTCTTGTAAATTCTGAATATTAGGCCTTTGTCAGATGGGTATGTTGCAAAACCCTTCTCCCATTCTGTAGGTTGCCTGCTCACTCTGATGATACTTTCTTTCTTTAGTTTAGTTAGATCCCATTTGTCAATTTTGGCTATTGTTGCAATTGCTTTTGGTGTTTTTGTCATGAAGTCTTTGCACATGCCTATGTCCTGAAAGATATTGCCTAGGTTTATAGGTTTTCTTCTAGGGTGCTTTATGGTTTGGGGTTTTACATTTAAATCTTTAATCCATCTTGAGTTAATTTTTGTATAAGGTGTAAGGAAGGGGTCCAGTTTCAGTTTTCTGCAAATGGCTAGCCAGTTTTCCCAGCACAATTTACTGAATAGGAGATCCTTTCTCCATTGCTTGTTTTTATCAGGTTTGTCAAAGATCAGATGGTGTAGATGTGTGGTGTTATTTCCGAGGCCTCCATTCTGTTCCGTTGGTCTACATAATCTGTTTTGGTACCAATACCATGCTGTTTTGGTTACTGTAGCCTTGTAGCATAGTTTGAAGTTAGGTAGTGTGATGCCTCCAGCTTTGTTGTTTTTGCTTAGGATTATCTTGGCTATATGGGGTCTTCTTTGATTCCATATGAAATTCAAAACGGTTTTTTCTAATTCTGTGAAGAATGTCAATGGTAGCTTGATGGGCAGTATGGCCATTTTCTTTCTTTATTAAAAAATTATTTTTATTATATTTTAAGTTCTGGGATACATGTGCAGAACGTGCAGGTTTTTTACATAGATGTACATGTGCCATGGTGGTTTGCTACACCCATCAACCCATCATCTACATTAGGTATTTCTCCTAATGCTATCCCTCCCCTACCCCCCCACCCCCTGACAGGTCCCAGGGTGTGATGTTCCTCTCCCTGTGTCCATGTGTTCTCATTGTTCAACTCCCACTTAGGAGGGAGAACATGTGGTGTTTGGTTTTCTGTTCTTGTGTTAGTTTGCTGAGAATGATGGTTTCCAGCTTCATCCATGTCCCTGCAAAGGACATGAACTCATTCATTTTTATGGCTGCATAGTATTCCATGGCGTATATGTGCCACATTTTCTTTATCCAGTCTATCATTCATGGGCATTTGTGTTGGTTCCAAGTCTTTGCTATTGTGAACAGTGCCACAGAAAACATATGTTTGCATGTGTCTTTATAGTAGAAGGATTTATAATCCTTTGGGTACATACAGAGTAATGGGATTGCTGGGTCAAATGATATTTCTGGTTCTAGATCCTTGAGGAATCGCCACACTGTCTTCCACTATGGTTGAACTAATTCACACTCACACCAGCAGTGTAAAAGCATTCTTATTTCTCCACAGCCTTTCCAGCATCTGTCGTTTTCTGACTTTTTAATGATCGCCATTCTAACTGGCATGAGATGGTATCTCATTGTGGTTTTGATTTGCATTTCTCTAATGACCAGTGATGATGAGCTTTTTTTCATATGTTTGTTGGCTGTCTAAATGTCTTCTTTTGAGAAGTGTCTGTTCATATCCTTTGCCTACTTTTTGATGGGGCTGTTTGTTTCTTTCTTGTAAATCTGTTTAAGTTCTTTGTAGATTCTGGATATTAGCCCTTTGTCAGATGGATAGATTGCAAAAATTTTCTCCCATTCCGTAGGTTGCCTGTTCACTCTGATGATAGTTTCTTTTGCTGTGCAGAGTCTCTTTAGTTTAATTAGATCCCACTTGTCAATTTTGGCTTTTGTTGCTATTGCTTTTGGTGTTTTAGTCATGAAGTCTTTGCCCATGCCTATGTCCTGAGTGGTATTGCCCAGGTTTTCTTCTAGGGTTTTTATTGTTTTAGGTCTTGCATTTAAGTCTTCAATCCATCTTGATTTAATTTTTGTATAAGGTGTAAGGAAGGGGTCCAGTTTCAGTTTTCTGCAAATGGCTAGCCAGTTTTCGCAGCACCATTTATTAAATAGGGAATCCTTTCCCCATTGCTTGTTTTTGTCAGGTTTGTCAAAGATCAGATGATTGTAGGTGTGTGGTGTTATTTCTGAGGCCTCTGTTCTGTTCCATTGGTCTATATATCTGTTTTGGTGCAGTACCATGCTGTTTTGGTTACTGTAACCTTGTAGTATGGTTTGAAGTCAGGTAGCGTGATGCCTCCAGCTTTGTTGTTTTTGCTTAGGATTATCTTGGCTATATGGGGTCTTCTTTGATTCCATATGAAATTTAAAATAGTTTTTTCTAATTCTGTAAATAATGTCAATGGTAGTTTGATGGGCAGTATGGCCATTTTCATGATATTGATTGTTCCTATCCATGAGGATGGAATGTTTTTCCATTTATTTGTGTCCTCTCTTATTTCCTTGAGCAGTGGTTTGTAGTTCTTCTTGAAGAAGTCCTTCACATCCCTTGTTAGCTGTATTCCTAGGTATTTTATTCTCTTTGTAGTGATTGTGAATGGGAGTTCATTCATGATTTGGCTCTCTGCTTGCCTGTTGTTGGTGTAAAGGAATGCTTGTGATTTTCGCACATTGATTTTGTATCCTGAGACTTTGGCAAGTTCTTTTCAATGTCATCACAGGCATACAGGTGGGACCTGAAGGCTCAGGGATGGTGGTGCTTCCCAGCATCACATGGGGCAGGGCATGATGGGCAGAGGCTGCTGGCCCTGCCAGCCCCAGGCATGGGAAGGGGTGAACCAGTGGCTTGGTGAGGGGTTCAGAGGAGATGAGGAGCTGGATGGTATTGACAGGTCAGGGAGGGGCCGAGGGTGGGGACAGTCAAATTGCAGGCCAAGGAAGGGCCAGGTGAGCAGGTGGAGGGTGGGGCCTGCCTGGATTGCATTAGGGGCATCCCAGGGACCCAGGACTCTAGGAGGGTGGGACCAAGGCAAACTTCAGTTTCTGGAAGTCACCAGTCATGGATGGTGCAGTCATCCCAGACTTTTCCAGGAAGCAGGGTCACACCATGAACCCAGAGCTGGCCCCATCACAGGGAGATAGTGCAGGACCTCTTCCCTAGAGGATGTGTGAGCTCCAAGAGAGGCTAGAGAGAAACCTAAGAGGCTCCAGGACAGCGGCTGGGCCACCACCCAGCAGGTGTGGGCAGGGCTGTCCCTGTGACAATGACTGCTGCTGCTGTGGGGCTGATTACATGACACGCACAGCAGCCTGGGCAGCCTGGACACAGGGACCACTCTTCCTGGAGTCCACAGAATGAATGGGCTTTAGGCTCCGATCTTGGCCCAGGCTCTTCTGACTGCTGTCTGCCTGGGGAGAGGTCATTCAGCCTTTTCAAGCCTTGCTTTCTTTGTCTGAATCTTCAAGCCCATTCCTGAGTTGACTAGGTGGTGGAGACCAGCACACCTCCCAGGCTTAAAGGTGGCAGCTGTGGGACCCCAGGGAGGGACTTCATCTTCCTGAGCTCTTCTGAAAATGCAAAAAATTTTAGGCTTGTGCTTCATGGGATTTTGTGTTGATTCAATAATATATTGAAGGGTTTCAAAGCAGGGCTGGGGACTTAGCATTTACTATGTGAGGCTGGTGGGCCATCACTACCACTATGATTACCATGTGCAGAATGGAGGCAAAGTGGAGGTCCCTGAGCTTCCAGGCCTGCCCCATCCCACCACACAGCAAACCCCCATGTGAGGACTGTGAGGCTGTCACATGTGCAGCTGGGGACCTCGAGGCTCGGGCTGATCACAGCCAAGGTGGCAGAGCCAACGTTAGAGCTGGGACTGTCCCCCTCCACACACCCCTGGGCAGGTGCCATTGTCTCAGGGAGTCCCCTGGAGCCTGACACCTGGACTTCCAGTAGCCAGAGAGAGAAGAGCTGTCTTCATCCTGCCGTGGAACTGGTGTCACTCGTTGTACTTTCCCCCAATATGTCGCCCTTATGCCATCCAGACTGGGTATGAAGCTGGGCCACCCAGCCCTGCCACAGTGTTAAAGTGTCTGACAAAGTGCAGGCCTCAGGACACTTGTTCTGAGCATGTAAACACTTGCTGCTTTGAGAGCCTGCAAGGCACAGCTTTGGAAGCGGAGCCCACATAGCCCTGCCATTTATCAGCTCCTCATTAACTATGAGTCTGGAGGGTAGGCCTGGGGCCATTGCCCCTGCACCCTCCAAGGGCCAACAGGAGAGGCCAGGCACCTCTCTGCCTGGGAGGGGGATGATGACAACTGCAATGATGGCTGATGGTGATTAAACCCTTCTTGTGCACTGAACACTTCCACTGCATGCTCTCGTGTCATTATGACCCCATTCTGTGGGTGGGGAGACTAAGGTCAGAGTGGGGGTGTCACATGATCAGGAGAGGGCAGATCAGGGTTTGGCTGGTGCGTCTCCCTGACTCAGAAGAGATGTCAGCTGGAAGAGGCAGCTGCTGATTGCTGGCTGTCCAGCCCCTGAGCAGCCTGCATCGTGGCTTGGCTGGCCTGGTTCCACGGGAGGCAGGATAGCTTCCAGCCATCTCAGCCTCTTGCATCATGGGAGAAAGAGCCCCCCACCACCCCCAGCCGCTGGCTGAGGCATGGCTTTCATGGAGCTCCCAGTCTCGTCCAGAGGAGAGTTAGACCTGCAAACAGACAGACCCAAACACTGGGGTGTGCAAAAGACTTTCAGGATCAGAGAAGACAGTCAGTAAAGGCTTCCTCAGGAGGTGACCTCAAAGCCAGAGACAGAGGGTCCTCAGATGTGCCCACCCAGAACAAAATGACATTTGTCCCCTGGAATGCCTGCGCAAGTGGGAAGAAGATTGGGGCTCATATAAGTGGATTACATGCCCAAGTGTACACAGTAGGACTCCTACCCCACCACCTCAGACCAGTGCCTTCAAGCACTGAAAACCCATAGTCCCAATTTTTCTACACATCCCTGCTGAACTACCCTTCCCTTATAGTATATAAGCCCTGGGTCAAGGGGGTAATGGTGTGGGGATCCACCATCTTGTCTCCCTGCTGCCAAAGACTCAGACATGGTTTCTGTTAGTAAGACCTTATTAAACATTTCTTTCCAAGAAACTGGGTTTCCAAGAAACGGGCCTCTTTCTTTGGCCTATCAGCTTCCTCTGACTTTGGGGAAGGTGTGCATAGGCCTTCCCACCGTGAAACACACCCCAAAGCACAGATGATAAGCCAAGTTATATCATCATCCTTAAGCACAGATGTGGTATCCAGTGATACTATTGCCAAATATACAGATGAGGAAATGAATGATCCTGCTGCTACCTCACTGTACAGATGCTGATCCCAGTGATATCACTTAACCTGATTTATGCCACTCAACCCAAAGTACAGATGAGACACTAGTGGTTCTACTACAGGTTGAGCATCCCAAATTTGAAAATCTAAACTCCAAAATGATCCAAAACTTTTTGAGCGCCAGCATGATGCTCAAAAGAAATGCTCATTGGAGCATTTCAGATTTGGGATTTTTCTATTTGAGTTGCACAACTAGTAAGTATACAATGCAAATATTCCCAAATCTGATGTACAGATGAGACATAGAGTGATCCTATTACCATGCCAAGGTATAGATGAGAAATCAAGTAATCTTACTATTATCCCAAGGCATAGATTACCAATCAAATGTTGTACCATCAACCCAATGTACAGATGAGGAACACAGCGATATTATAATCACTCCAAAGAACTAATGAACTTAATGACTCTACTATTACCCCAAGGAGCAGATGATGAATTGAGTAATACTGTGATCACATCAACGTACAGATGAAGATGTGACTGATGCTGTTGTTAACCTAGTATATGAATAAAATCCTGAGTGATACTGCATTCACCTCAATGTACAGAGAATGAATGAAGTGGTACTATTGTCAACTCAACATAGAGAAAAGAAAGCAAATCATGCTACCACCCCAATGCAACATGAGGAACTGAGGGATACAATGATCACCCCTACACACAGATGAGGAACTGAACTTTCATCGAGAGAACTCTTGGGAAACTTATTAATACTATCATCACTTCTGTGGACAGGCAACTAACCTCAAAAATAGAATAGCCAAATTAACTTGTTAACTGTACTTAATGGATAAGTAGGGATGACAGAAGAATGAATCAGAGAACTTGAAGACAACAGTAGTATTTACACAATCTGAATAATAAAGAGATACTAGACTGAACAAAATAAATAAAGCTTCAAGTATTTGTGAAAGAATAACACAAGTTTCAACATTCATCATTGATGTCCCAAACGGGAAGAAGAAAGAGTGTGTGACAGCAAACATATTTAAAGAAATAATGGGCCAGGCACGGTGGCTCACACCTGTAATCCCAGCACTTTGAGAGGCTGAGGCAAGCAGATCGCTTGAGATCAGGAGTTCAAGACTCACCTGGCCAACATGGTGAAATCCAGTCTCTACTAAAAATACAAAAAATTTAGCCAGGCACGGTGGCATACACCTGTAATACCAGCTACTTGGGAGGCTGAGGCAGGAGAATCACTTGAACATAGGAGGCAGAGGTTGCAGCCTGGGTAACAGAGTGAGACTCTGTCTAAAAAAAAAAAAAAAAAAGAAAGAAAGAATGGCTGAAACTTCTCAAATTTGGTTAAACACCTAACCCTACAGATTTAAAAAGCTGAGCGAATCACAAATAAAATAAGCCCAAAGAAATCTCCACTTAGTGTATTAGTCAGCTCCAGCTCCAGTAACAAAATACCACATACTGGGTGGCTTAAACAATGGATGTGCATTTATCATCTTATGGAAGCTGGGAAGTACAAGATCAAGGTGCCTGCAGATTTTATTTCCAGTGAGGGCCCTCTTCCTGGCTTGCAGGCACTGCCTTCTCTCTGTGTCCTCACATGAAGAAAGAGAAAGAGGAAAGGAAGGAGAAAGAGAAAGAGGGAGGGAGGGAGACAGACAGGGAGAGAAACAGAGAGAGAGAGAGTGTGTGTGTGCGTGTGGTCTGGTCTCTCTTTCTCTTCTTATAAGGACACTAATCTTACCATGGGGGCCCCACCCTCTTGACCTTATTTAAGCCTAATTACCTCCCAAAGTCCCTACCTCCAAATATTATCACATTGGTGGTTAGGGCTTCAATATATTAATTTGGGGGAGGGACAAAAACATTCCATCTATAATACTAAGACTCATCATAATTAAAATTCTGAAAACTAAAGATAGAGGGAAAAAGATCTTTAAAAGCACCAGAGAGAAGTTATGTATTACCTATAAAGAAAAATCAACTCAAATGAAACGACAGCAGATTTTTCATCTGAAACCATGAAGGCCAGATGAAGTGGCACAACATGTTCAAATACTGGAAGAAAAGACCTGGAAACCCCAAATCCTATATCCAGTGAAGCTATCTTCAAGACTGAAGGGGAAATACGCACATTTTTAAAAATGGAAAAACAGCAAGAGGATCTGTTCCTAGAAGACCCACCTATCCTGAAAGAATAGGTAAAGGAACATATCTCTAACAGAAAAATAATATTAACAAAAGGCTGGGTACCTTCAGAAAGGAAATAACAACAGGATAATGGGCAAAAGTAGAAGTAAACATAACAGACAATCCCTCACTTCTTGAGTATCTTAATCATACTTTATTGGTATATTTGTTTGTTTGTTGTTTTCTTGAGATGAGATCTTGCTATGTTGCCCAGGCTGGACTCAGACTCCTGGGCTTAAGCAATCCTCCTGCTTCAGTGTCCTGAGTAGCTGAGACTACAGGCATTCACCACCATTCCTATCTATTGTACTTTATTGTTGAAGCAAAAGTTGTAACACCATCTGATCTAGTGCTGAATTTGTGTAGAGGACATACTTAAAACCATCATATTTAAAAAGTGGAGAGTGTAAAGGAAGCTAAGTGGAAATAAAAATAGAAGAAGAGGGCTGACTTCACAATTCATTATATAAGCCCAGTATTACCTGGATGCCAAATCGGCAAAAAAAAAAACAAAAACAAAAAAAACAAAAGAAAAATACACCAATATCTCTGATTAACTTAGACCTAGAAAATCTTCAAGAAAATATTAGCAAATTGAATTCAGTAAGGTATAAAAAGACTAACATGTTATGACCATGGGGGATTTATTGTAGGGACATCAGCCTGATTCAATATTAGAAAAATCATTTGGTGTAATCCAACATAGCAACACGTTAAAGAAGAAAAATCATTTTACACCAATTGATGCAGAAAAAGTATTGGACAAAATTCATTGCCAATTAATGATAAAATTCTCAGTACAGTGGGGATAGAATGGAACTTTTTCAACCCCATACAAAGCATTTATTTAAAAAAACCTACAGCTAGGTGTGATGTCAAGAACGATGGCCGAGTAGGAAGGTTGGGAATCTGTCTCTCCACCTACACAACAAATATACAGGCAGAAACTATCTGGAGTAGCTATTTTGGAACTTGGGAGTCCATCTGAACACTTACAGCTTCCAGGAAAATGCTTGGCTAGTTAATTTCAGTCAACTTTAGCCCTTAACGTGGTAGCAGCCATTCATCCCCCACCAACCAGGCATATGCCCTAGTTCCTGGTTGCAGCTTGCTAGAGCTAGGGTACAAAACAAGAATCTCATCCTTCAAATATTGGGATTTTGTGTTCTGATTGCTGATTGTTGCTTTTAGTCACTGGGATAGATGCACAGAGGCTGGCTGCCATTGTTTCAACTCCACCAGTTGAAGTACCATCCAAGAGGTTTAAAGATGCAGTATCTGAGGGTTTTTTTTTTTTCCTTTTTACTCTTTTGAGACTTACACATTTAAGGAATAGGACATTCAAAAGCAATTGCATATATAGGGAACTACAGAAAGCCAACATACATGCCTAGGTAAAGATGCAGGCTTTGCTAGGCACAGTGGCCCATGCCTGTATCGCAGCACTTTGGGAGGCTGAGGTGGGTAGATCACTTGAGGCCAGAAGTTCGAGACCAGCCTGGCCAACATGGTGAAACCATATTTTAGTACAGACTATGTTTAGTCTCTACTAAAAATACAAAAATTAGCCAGGTATGCTAGCACACACCGGTAATCTCAGCTACTCAGGTGGCTGAGGCACAAGACTTGCTTGAACCCAAGAGGCAGAGGTTGCAGTGAGCTGAGATTATGCCACTGCACTCCAGCCTGGGCAACAGAGTCAAAAAAAAAAAAAAAAGATGCAGGCTTACAAAAGACCTAAGAAAACCTTAAGCTTTCACTTCAGGATGATCCCTGGTACAGAGGCACTGTACAAAAATAAAACAAAACAGGAAATCCTGAGGAAGGGAGAGAATATAATTTTCAGAGTTGCCACATTATAAGATTTAGTTGTCCAGTTTTCAACAAAAATATCACAAAGGAAACATAAAAGTAAGAATGTATGGCCCATTCAAAGAAACAAAATAAATTGACAGACACTATTGCTGAGGAAGCTCAGATGGTGGACTTACTACAAAAAGACTTTAAAACAACTGTTTTAAAGGTTCTCAAGGAGCTAAAGAAAGACATGAAAAAAAACAGGAAAACAAATACATAAACAAATGAAAATATCAGTAAAGAGATAGAAAATATACAAATAAACCAAAATGAAATTCTGGAGTTGAAATAAAAATTTACTTGAGGTATTCAAAAGCAGATTTGAGAAGGCAAAAGAAAGAATCAGTGAACTTGAAGATAGGACGATGATTGGAATTATTGATAATGAAGAGGAAGAACAACAGAAAGACTGAAGAAAAGAAAACAGAGCTTAGGGGACCCATTGAGACACCATCGAGCTAGTCCAGAAGGATAAGAGAGAAAAGGGGACAAGCAAAAATATTGAAGAAAGAATACCTGACAACTTCCCAAATTTGATGAATGACATTAATCTACAAATCCAAGATCAACAAACTTTAAGGAGGATAAACTCAAAGAGACCCACATTGTAATCAAACTGAGAAAGATTGTAGTTAAACTGTAAAAAGACAAAGACTCTAGAAAGCAGCAAGAAACAAGAAATTCATCACATAAAAGGGGTTCTTCAATAAGATTATGAGCTAGTTTCTCATTAGAAATCTTAGAAACCAGAGGCAGTGGGTTGATAGTCAATCAACTGATAGAGAAAATTTTTCAACTGAGATTCCATATCTGGCAAACTGTTGTTCCATAATGGAGTAATTAAGGTATTCTCAGATAAATAAAAGCCAAAAGAGTTTGTTACCATTATATCTGCACTTCAAAAAATGCTAAAAGAAGTCCTGCAAGGTAAAATAAAAGGAAACTTGACAGTAACTCAAAGCTGTATGAAGAAAGAAAGAGTTTTGGTAAAGGCAAATACATGGGTGATTATAAAAGTTACGATTATTTTTACTTTGTAAATCCATTTGTTGTGTATCTGGATCATAATCCTGAAAGACACAATCCCAAATGCCAAAATTCCAAATTTTTTAAAATCCCAAAAGATAAAAATCTCTGAAGTCTAAATGCCTAAAATCTAAAGTTTCTAATGTCTAAAATTCTGAAAATTACAATCTCAAAAGATTAAAATCCCAAATGCTGAAATCCAAAAAGCTGAGTTATGGGGATGGTATTAGTACATTTGGAGTTGTACACAGGAGGCTGAGGCAACCCCATGTTGCATCATGTTAATTGCATTTGTATGTTAGGTAGAACTATTACATTGCTATTGTCGTTATTTAAAAATTAAATATAGTCTAAGGAAACATGTATGGGTGTCAAGTTGACAAGGGATGGACTTTTGGACTTAATTTTCAGTATCAACTTGACTGAATTAAGAAATACCTATGAACCTGGTAAAGTATTCTATTGGGTGTATCTGTGAGGATGTCACCATAGGAGATTAAAGTGTGAGTCTGAGCAGACTGGGTGGGAAAGATCTATACTTAATTTTGGCAGACACCATCCCATCAGTCAGGTATCTGATGACAACAAATATAAAAGGCAAGTTGGTCTGTCTCTGAGAGCTGGGCAGCTTTTTCTTCTGTGGCTTGAATATCAGAAATTTGACTCCACAAAAGCGCATTGTCACAATGTTGACTGTGTGTAAGCATTATGCATGCACATAAAAACATTGAACCTTCCTCAATAAATGAAGAGATGTCCTTTTGTACATCTGCATGTGTGAAAGATAAAATTCTTCGAGATCTCAGCTCTTTGAGTGGCAGCATATGTTGTGGCAAACCATAATGATGTTTTACTGATCTCCTCGAAAGATTTAGGTTGTCCATCACAGCATTTCAGATGACCACAGTTGTAAAGCTGAGTGCACACAATTACCAATCATAGTTATATGCGCTTATATCTTATATATTTCCCTTTCTGATCTATTTCTTTATGCGTATAATTTATCTGCTCATAAATGATTTACCTATGTGGCTGTTATTAGTATACCTGAGTGTTTATGCTTGCAAAAATGTGTATGTTAATATTGCCTATTTTATTGTGTAAAGTGGCCTATAAATTGTTCTGTCATGTTTTCCTATGTTTCCGAAATAAATTCCCTTTTGTACAACTTGAGGCTCAAAAAGTAAATAAATACCTTTTAATAAATTTTTAAATTATTTTTTTCCAGAATTATATTTTTAAGATTTTGAACTTTTGGGGTTGGGATTTTGGGGATTTTAGACTTGAGGGATTTTGATCTTTCAAGATTTCAACATTTGGGTTTATGGTGTTTGGGATTGTCTTTCAGTATTATGATCAGTTCCCTTTTTTTCCTAAAAATTTAAAAGACAAATGTTTTTAAAAAATGATTACTAATCTATATATTGGGCACACAATGTTTAAAGATGTAATTTGTGACATCATCCTAGAAAGGGAGAGACAGAAGTAGTGTGTAGGAGGAGATTGTTTGCATGCTATCAAAATTGGTAGTATTAATTGAAATTAGATTGTTGTAACTTTAGGATGTTAAGAGCAATTAAGTTTCTTTGATAACAAAAAAGAAAATGTCTAAGGAATAGATACAAAAGGAAATGAAAAAGGACTCATTACAAAAACATCAAATAAGCATAAAGGAAGTCAGTAATGCCGGAAGTGAGGAAGAAAAAAGTCATAAGGTGCTTAGAAAACAAATAGCAAAATGGCAAAATTAAGTTCCACTTTATAGATAATCACTTTAAATCTAATAGATTAAACTATACAATCAAAAGAAAGAGATTGGCAGAACACATAAAAAAAAGATCCAACTATATACTGTTACAAGATATTTACTTTAGATCCAAAGACAAAAACAATTTGAAAGTAAAACAACTTTTAAATCTCAAAAGTTTACAGGAGACAAAGAAGCAGATTTTATATCAATAAAATGTTCAATAAAGCAAGATGATGTCATAATTATAAATATTTACAAAGCTAATAACAAATCCTTAAAATTTATGAAGCAAAAATGAACAGAATCAAAGGGAGAAATAGATATTTCTACAATAATAGTTGGAGACTTCAATAATTCACTTTTAATAATAGGTAGAACAACTACATAGAAGACAAGTAAAGAAAAATAGGACTTAAAGAACACAGTAAACCAACTAGACCTAATAGACATATACAGAATAATCCACCCAACAACAGCAGAATATATATTTTTCTCAAGTACACAAGAAACATTCTCCAGGATAGACTGCAGAATAAGTCTCAAGATTTGGAAAGATAGATATCATACAAGGTGTATTCTCTGACTACATGGCGATGAAGTTAGAAATGAATAACAGAAGAAAAACTGGAAAATTCATAACTATGTGAAAATTAAACAACACACTCTGAAACAATGAATGGGTCAAAGAAGATATCACAAGGAAAATTTAGAACATGCTTATAGACTACTAAAAATGAAAATGTTACATGCCAAATCTTATGGGAAAGAATGAAAGCATTACTCAAAAGGAAATTTGTAGCTATAATGCCTACATAAGAGAAAAATCTCAATCAATAACCTAACATTACATCTTAAGGAAATAAAATAAAATAGGAACAAACTAAATCCAAGGTTACCAGGAGGAAGAAAATATTACTAATTACAGTGAAGATAAAATAGAGAATAGAACAGAAAAACAATATTTAAAATCAATAAAACCGGCCAGGAGCATTGACTCATATCTGTAATCCCAGCACTTTGAGAGGTCAAGGTAGGAGGATCACTTGAACTCAGGAGTTTTGAGACTAGCCTGGGCAACATAGGAAGACCCTGTTTCTAAAAAGTATTCAAAATATTTAAAACAAAAAAAAATCAATGAAACCAAAGTTGGTTTCTTGAAAAGATCAGCAAAATTGACAAACCTTAAGCTAGACTGACAAAAAAAGAGCAAAGATGGAAATAACTGAAATCAACATTACTACTGACCTTGCAGAGACAAAAGAATTATAAAAGAATACCGCAAACACTTGTGTGCCAACAAATCAGATAACCTGGAAGAAACGCCAAATTATTAGGCAGACTCAAGAAGAAATAGAAAATCTCAACAGACCTATTACAAGTAAATAGATTTAATCAACAATCAAAAATCTCCCAACAATGAAAAGTTCTGGGCCAAGTGGATTTACCAGTGAATTCTACCAAACATTTAAAGAAAAATTAATATAAGCCTTCGCAAAGTCTTCCAAAGAGTAGTAGAAGAGGGAACACCAAATCATTCTATGAGGCCAGCATTACTCTGATACCAAAGCCACATAAAGATTTCAACAGAAATTACAGACAAAAATCTTTATGAATATAGATGCTAAAATCCTTAACCAAATATTAGCATGTATCTAAGAGCATATTGGAAGAATTAGTTACCATGGCTGTCTTAGTCTATTTTGTGCTGCCGTAAGAGAGTACCACAGATTGGGTAATTTATTTTAAAAAACATACATTTATTTTCTCACAGTTCTGGGTGCCACTATCTGGAGTCTTCTTGTTGTGTCATAACATGATGGAAACAACACATGGCAGAAGGCCAAAGAGTGGGCAACAAAGAAAAGGGGGGTGGAACGCTTTCTTTTAATAAGGGAACCCCGTCTCTCAATAACAAACCCATTCTTATGATAATGGTGTTAATCCATCCATAAGGGCAGAGCCCTCATTGTCCAATTACCTCTTAAAGGTCCCATCTCCTAGTGTTGTTACAATAGCAATTAAATTTTAATATGAGTTTGAGAGGAGAAAAACATTCAAATTATAGCAATGACCAAAAGAGATTTATCTCAGAAATACAAGGGTTGTTCAGTATAAGAAAATCAACCAGTGTGATACATCACAGTAATAGAATGAAGGAATAAAACCACATGATAATCTCAATTGATGTAGTAAAGACATTTGACAAAATTCAATAGACTTTCATGATTTAAAAAAAAAAATCTTAGAAGATTAGGAATAGAGAGGAAATTGTTCAACATGATAAGGAGTATTAAGGAATAACCCACAGCTAACATCATACTCAATGGTGAAAGATTGAAAGCTTTTCCCCTAAGATCAAGAACAAGACAAGGATGCCTATTTTCACTGGTACTATCTAACATTGTGGTAAAAGTCCTAGCCAGAGCTATTAGATAAGAAAAAGAACTAAAAGATTTCAAAATTGGAAAAAAAAAAAAAGAAATAAAGCTACCTGTATTCACAAGTGGCATCATTCTATATATAGAAAATCCCAAAGAATTAAGAAGAAAGCTACTAGAGCTAATAAATTAAGAAAAGTTGCAGGGTACAAGATCAAAACACAAACATCAGCAGTGAATAATTCAAAATAGAAATTAAGAAAGTAATTTTATTTATAATAGTATCTGATATGGTTTGGCTCTGTGTCCCCACCCAAATCTCATGTTGCATTGTAATTCCCAGTGTTGGAGGTGGGGCCTAGTGGGAGGTGATTGGGTCATGGGGATGGTTTATAATGGTTTAGCACCAACTCCCTAGCACTGTCTCGTGATATAGTTTTCACAAGATCTGGTTGTTAAAATGTGTGTAGCACCTCCCCTCTTCACTTTTTCCTGCTCCACCATGGGAAAACGTGCCTACTTCTTTGCTTTCTGTCATGACTGAAAGTTTCCCAACCATACTTCCTGTACAACCTGTGGAACTGTGAGTCAATTAAACCTCTTATTTTATAAATTACCCAGTCTCAGGTAGTTCTTTATAGCAATGTGAGAATGGACTAATACGATATGTAAAAGAATTAAATGATTAGGAGTAAATCTAAGCAAGGAAGTGAGACACTTGCACATGAATACTACAAAACATTGCTAAAAGAGACTCAATAATATCTAAACAAATGAAAATATATTTCATGTTCATAGATACAGAGGCTCAATTATGGTAAGATGTCAATACCACCCAGAGATCTCTAGAATCAACACAATCTTATCAAAATTCCAACAGCATTTTTTGCATAAATGTAAAAGCTTATCCTCAAATTCATATGAAATTGGAAAGAGTTCTAAATAGCCAAAGTAATCTTGAAAAAGAACAATAAAGTTGGAGGATTCAAACTTCTAAACATTAAAACATACTAATTAAAACAAAATGGTACAGCCATAAAGACAGATACACAGCCCAGTGGAATAGGATAGAGAACTTAGAAATAAACTCTCATAAGTGTGGTCATTTGATTTTTGGCAAGGGTACCAATACCATGCAATGGGGAAATGATGCTTGTCTTTGGGGAAAAGACATTTGTCTTTTCAACAAGTGATGTGGAAAGCTAGATATCCACAAGCCAAAGAATGAAGTTGGATTCTTACCTTATATTATCTAGAAAAACTAATCCAAAATGTATCAAAGACCTAAGCTTAAGAGCTAAAACTATAAAACTCTTAAAAGACAACATTAGGGAAAAATCTTCCCAACATTGGCTTTAGCAATGATTCATAGATGACATAAAAAGTTCAGGCAACAAAATCAAAAAATAGATAAATTGGATTTCATCAAAATCAAGTATGTTTGGGAGAGGGTGGAGCAAGATGGCTGAATAGAAGCCTTCACCAATTGTCTCTCCTGCAGGAAGACCAAAGTTAACAACTATATACACAGAAGAAACACCTTCTTAAGAATCAAAAATCAGGCAAATAACAAAAATCAGTCAAAAACAGCATCTGATTTTGACTTCATATTGCTAAAAGAGACAATGAAGAAGCTTGGAAAGACAATCTTGAATCACCAAAACGCCACACCTCTCCCATCCCCTGACAGTGGTCATGTGGCATGGAGAATCTGTGCACTTAGGGGAGAGAGAGCTCAGTGATTATGGGACCCTGCACTGAACTCAGTGTTTCTCTGTCACAGCAGAAAGCAAAACGGGGCTAAACTCAGACAACACTTGCTCACAGAGGGGGAGTTTGGACCAGCCCTAGCTGGAGGGGAATTGCCCATCCCAGTGGTCAGAACCTGAATTTTGGCAAGTCTAACCACTGCAGGCTAAAGGGCTCTGGGATCCTAAATACACTTGAAAGGCAGTCTAGGCTGCAAGGACTACAATTCCTAGGCAAGTCCTAGTGCTGTGGTAGGCTCAGAGCCAGTGGACATTTTGGGGCACATGACCTAGAGAGACACCAGCTAGAGTGGCTAAGGGAGTGATTGCACCAGCCTAAACCTCCTTCCCCAGGGAGCACAGCTCACAACAACAAAAGTGGCTCCTTTCCCCTAGAGAAGAAGAGAGGAGGGAGTAAAGAAGACTTTGTCTTGCACCTTAGAGACCAGCTCAACCACTATAGGATAGGGTACCAGGCAGAATCATGGGACACCCATTCCAGGCCCTAGCTCCCAGATGACATTTCTAGGCACACCCTGTGCCAGGGGAACCTGCTTCTTGGAAGGCAAGGACACAGTCCTGGCAGGATTCAACATATGCTGACTAAAGAGCCCTTGGGCCCTGAAGAACCAGTAGCAATACCCAGGTAATATGCCATGGGCCTTGGGTGAGACTCTGAGACATGCTGCCTTCAAGTGAGATGCAGCACATTTCCAGCTGTGGTAGCTGCAGTTAAAGATTCTTTCTGCTTGAGAAAAGAAAAGGGAAAAGTAAAGGAGATTTAGTCTCGCATTTTAGGTACCAGCTTGGCCACAGCTGGCCTGGTAGAGCACCAGGTGGGCTCTTATAATCCTCGATTCCAGCCCTTGGCTCTTGGATGGCATTTCTGGACTTGCCCTGGGCCAGAGGGGAGCTCATTGCCCTGAAAGGTAAGTTTCAGACCCGGCAGCATTCACCACAAGCTGACTGAAGAGCCCATGAGCCTTAAGTGAACATCAGTGGGAACCTGGCAGTACTCCCCATGTGTTGGTGGTGATGATGACCATAAGTAGAGGTTCCTCTGCCTGTGGAAAGGGGAGGAAGAGCAGGAAGGACTTAGTCTTGTGGCATAAGTACCAGCTTAGCCACATTAGAATAGAGTAGCAGGTAGATTTCTAAGGTTTTTAACTCCAGTCCCTGGCTCCCAGATGGCATCTCTGGACCTGCCCAAGGCCTTGGGTAACTCGCTATTGTAAAGGGAAGGACACAAGCCTGGTTGGCTTTACTACCTGCTGATTGTAAAACCCTAAGGCCATGAGAGAACATAGCAGTAGCTAAGTAGTAGTTACAGCAGGCCTTGGGTGAGACCCAGTGCTGTGCTGGATTGAGGTCTGACGCAGAGCAGTTCCATCAGTGGTGGCCAGAGTGGTGCTTTTGTCACCCCACTCCTAGTTCCAGGTGGCTCAGCAGAGAGAGAGATAATTCATTTGTTTGGGAGAAAGTAAGGGAACAGAACAAGAGTCTCTTCTAGATGTTATTCAAGACCACCAAGGCAGTAGCCCTATGAGTCTGCAAGAGCCACAGAATTACTGGGTTTGGGGTACTCCCTAATGCAGATATGGCTTAGATCACAACACTCAAGTCCCTTCGAATATCCGGAAAGCCTTCCTAAGAAGGACAGGTACAAACAAGCCTAGACTGTGAAGACTACAATAAATACCTAACTCTTCAATGCCCAGAAACTGACGAACATCCACGGGCATCAAGACCATCCAGGAAAACATGACCTCCCCAAACAACTAAAGAAGGCACCAGGGACCAACCCCAGAGAAACAGAGATATGTGACCTTTCAGACAGAGAATTCAAAATAGCTGTTTTGAGAAAACTCAAAGAAATTCAAGATAACACAGAGAAGGAATTTAGAGGTCTAACAGATAAATTTAACAAAAGATTGAAATAATTTAAAAGAAGCAAAGATTCTTGAGTTGAAAAATGCAATTCACATACTGAAGAATGCATCAGAGTTTCTTAATAGCAGAATTAAGCAAAAGAAAGAATTAGTGAATTTGAAGACAGTCTATTGGAAAATACACAATCAGAGGAGACAAAAGAAAAAAAAGAATACAAAAGAATGAAGCATGCCTGCCTACAAGATCTAGAAGATAGCCTCAAACGGGTAAATCTGAGAGTTATTGGCCTTAAGGAGGAGGTTGAGAAAGAGACAGTGTGGAGAAGTTTGTTCAGAGATAATAACCAAGAACTTTCCAAAAGTGGAGAAAGATGTCAACATTCATGTACAAGAAGGTTACAAAGCACCAAGCAGTTTTAACTCAAAGAAGACTAACTCAAGATATTTAATAATCAGATTCCCAAAGGTCAAGGATAAAGAAAGAACCCTAAAAGCAGCAAGAGAAAAGAAACAAATAACATGTAACAGAGCTCCAATATGTCTGGCAACAGACTTTTCAGTGGAAACCTTACAGGCCAGGAAAGAACAGCATAGCATATTTAAAGTGCTGAAGGAAGAAAACTTTTACCCTAGAATAGTATATCTGGTGAAAATATCCTTCAAACGTAAAGGAGAAATAAAGACTTTCCCAGACAAACAAAAGTAAAGGGATTTCAACAGCAGGCCTGTCCTACAAGAAATGCTAAAGGGAGTTCTTCAATCAGAAGGAAAAGGATATTATTGAGCCATAAGGGATCATCTGAAGGTACAAAACTCACTGGTAATAGTAAGTAAACAGAAAAACACAGAATATTATAACACTGTAATTGTGGTGTGTAAACTACTCTTATCTTAAGTTGAAAGACTAAAAGATGAACTAATCAAAATAAGAGCTATAACAACTTTGCAAGACATAGACATATGATAAGATATAAATAGAACAACAAAAAGTTTAAAAGTGGAGGGACAAAATTAAAGTGCAGAGTTTTTATTCATTTTCCTTTTGCTTGTTTGCTTGTTTTTTATGCAATCAGTGTTAAGTTGTCATCAGTTTAAAATAATGGATTATAAGACAATGTTTGCAAGCCTCAAGGTAACCCCAAATCAAAAAACATACAACAGATACATAAAAAATAAAAAGCAAGACATTAAATCATATCACCAGAGAAAATCACCTTCACTAAAAGGAAGTCGGGTAACAAAGAAGAAGAAGAACATAAAACAACCAGAAAATAAGTAACAAAATGGCAGGAGTAAATCCTTATCTATCGATCATAACATTAAATGTAAATGGACTAACTCCTCAATCAGGAGACATAGACTGGCTGAATGGATGAAAAAACAAGACCTAATGATCCATTGCCTACAACAAACACACTTTACCTATAAAGACACAGATAGACTGAAAATAAAGAAATGGAAAAAGATATTCTATGACAATGGAAACTGAAAAAGAGGAGTAGTAGCTATACTTATATCAGACAAAATAGATTTCAAGATAAAAACTATAAAAAGAGACAAAGAATTTCATTATATAATGATTAAGGGGTCAATTCAGCAAGAAGATATAATAACTGTAAATATAAATGCACCCAATTTGGAGCACCCAGATATATAAAGCAAATATTATTAGAGCTAAAGAGAGAAATAGACTCCAATACAATAAAAGCTGGGGATTTCAACACCCCACTCTCAGCATTGCCAGACAGAAAATCAACAAAGAAACATTGGACTTAATCTCCACTATAGACCAAATGTACCTAATAGTTGTTTACAGAACATTTCATCCAATAGCTGCAAAATACACATTCTTCTCCTCAGCATATCATTCTCAAGGATAGACCATATGTTAGGTCACGAAACAATTATTAAAACATTCAAAGAATTGAAATAATATCTACCATCTTCTCTGACCACAATGGAATAAAACTAGAAATCAATAACAAGAGGAATTTTTGAAACTATACAAATACATGGATCAATGGATAACAACTGGGTCAGTAAAGAAATTAAGAAGAAAGTTGAAAAATTTATTGAAACAAATGACAGTGGAAACACAACATACCAAAACCTATGTGATAAAGTGGAAGTAGTATTAAGAGGGAAGTTTATAGCTATAAGTGCCTACATAGAAAAAGAAAAGAAAAAACTTCAAATCAATGATGTAACAAAGCATCTTAAAGAACTAGAAAAGCAAGAGAAACTAAACTCAAGATTAGCAGAAGAAATAATAAAGATAGGAGCAGAAATAAATGCAACTGAAGTGAAGAAAATAATAAAAAAGATCAACAAAACAAAAAGTTGGATTTTTGAAAAGATAAATAAAATTGACAAGCCTTCAGCCAGACTAAGAAAAATGAGAAAAGACCCAAATAAACAAAATCAAAGACAGAAAAGGAGACATTAAAACCAATACACCAGAAATCCAAAGGATCATTAGTGGCTACTAGGAGCAACTATATGCTAATAAATTGGAAAATCTAGAAGAAATGATAAATTCCTAGACATATACACCCTACCAAGATTGAACCATGAAGAAATCCAAAACCTGAAGAGACCAGTAACAAGTAATGAGATAGAAACCGTAATAAAATTTCTCCCGGTAAAGAAAACCCCGGGACCTGAGTCTCCATTGCTGAATTCTACAAAGCACTTAAGAATTAATACCAATTCTACTCAAACTACTTAAAAAATAGAGGAGGAGGGAATACTTCCAAACTCATTCTATGAGGTCAGTATTGCCCTCATACCAAAACCAAAGACACACTAAAAAACAAACAAACAAACTACAGATCAATATCCCTGTTGAATATTGATGCAAAAATTATCAACTAAATTCTACAATACATTAAAAATATCATTCATAAAGACCAAGTGGGATTCCCAGAGATGCAAACATGGTTCAATATATGCAAATCAATCAATGTGATACATTATATCAACAGAATAAAGGATTAAGAACACTATGATCATTTCAATTGCTGAAAAAAATTGACAAAGTTCAACATCCCTTCATGATAAAAACCCTCTAAAAACTAGATATAGAATGAACACACCCAACAAAATAAAAGCCATATATGAGAGACCCACAACTAGTATCACACTGAACAAGGAAAAACTAAAAGCCTTTCCTCTAAGATCTGGAACAAGACAAGGATGCCCACTTTCACCTCTGTTATTCCACATAATACTGGAAGTCCTAGCTAGAGAAATCAGACAAGAGAAAGAAATAAAGGGCATCCAAACTGGAAAGAAAGAAGTCAAACTATCCTTATTTGCAGGCGATATGATCTCACATTTGGAAAAACCTAATGACTCCACCAAAAAACTGTTAGAACTGATAAATTCAGTACAGTTGCAAGATACAAAATCAACATCCAAAAATCAGTAGCATTTCTTTATACCAATGGTGAAGAATCAGAAAAAGAAATAAAGTAATCACATTTACAATAGCCACAAATGAAATAAAGTATCTAAGAATTAACCACAGATGTGAAAGATTTCTATGATAAAAACTATAAAATATTCATGGAAGAAATTGAAAAGGACACCAAGAAATGGGAAGAATATTTCATTTTTGGAATGGAAGAGTCAATATTTTTGATGGATTGGAAGAATCAATATTGTTAAAATGTCTATACTACCCAAAGAAATCTACATATTCAATGCAATCCATATCAAAATACCAATAATACTCCTCACAGAAATAGAAAAAGAAATCCTAAAATTTATATGGAACCACAAAAGACCCAGAATAGCCAAAGTTATCCTAAGCAAAAAGAACAAAACTGGAGGAATCACATTATCTGACTTCAAATTATACTACAAAACTATAGCAACCAAAACAGCATAGTACTGACATAAAAACAGACACATAGACTAATGGCACAGAACAGACAACCCAGAAACAAATTCTCACACCTACAATGAACTCCTTTTCAACAAAGGTCAAGAACATGCGTTTGGGAGAAGAAAGTCTCTTCAATAAATGGTGTTGGGAAAACTGGATATCAATATGCAGAAGAATGAAACTAGACCGCTATCTCTCATCATACACAAAAATCAAATCAAAATGAATTAAATACTTATATCTAAGACCTCAAACTACAAAACTACTAAAAGAAAGAATTGAGGAAACTCTCTAGGACACTGAACTGGACAAAGATTTCCTGAGTAATGCCCCAGAAGCACAGGCAACCAAAGCAAAAATGGACATATGGGATCACATTAACTTAAAAAACTTCTGCACAGCAAAGGAAACAATTGACAAAGTGAAGAGACAACCCACAGATTGGGAGAAAATATTTGCAAACTACCCATCTTACAAGGAATTAATAACCAGAATATAAAAGCTCAAACAGTTCTATAGGAAAAAAATCTAATAATCTGATTTTAAAATGGGCAAAAGATCTCAATAGACATTTCTCAAAAGAAGACATGCAAATGTAAAATAGGTAAATGAAAAGGTGCTCAACATCATTGATCATCAGATAAATGTAAATCAAAACTACAAGCAGATATCATCTCACCCCAGTCAAAATAGCTTTTATTCAAAAGGCAATGACAAATGCTGGTGAGGATGTGGAAAAGAGGGAACCCTTGTACACTGTTGGGAATGTAAAGTAGTACAACCACTATCGAGAAGAGTTTGGAGGTTCCTCAAAAAACTAAAAACAGAGCTACTATATGATCCAGCAATCCCACTGCTAGGTATAGACCCAAAAGAAGGAAAATCAGTGTATTGAAGAGATTTCTGTACTCCCACATTTATTGCAGCACTATTCTCACAGCACTATCCTCAATAGCCAAGATTTGGAAGCAACCTAAGTGTCCATCAACAGATGAATGGATAAAGAAAATGTGGTACATATACACAATGGAGTATTCTTCAGCTGTAAAAAAGAACAAGATCCTGTGATTTGCAACAACATGTATGGAACTAGAGATCATTATGTTAAGTGAAATAAGCCAGGCACCAAAAAACAAACTTTACGTGTTCTTACTTATTTGTGGGATCTAAAAATCAAAACAATTGAAGTCACGGAGATATAGAGCAGAAGCAAGGTTACCAGAGACTGGGAAGATAGTAGGGAGGTTGGAGGTGGGGCGGGGGAGTGGGGGAGGAAGTGGGGATAGTTAACGGGCACAAAAATAGTTTAAAAGACTTAATAAGACCTAATATTTGATAGCACAACAGGGTGACTATAGTCAATGACAGTTTAATTGTATATTTTAAAATAACTCAAAGAGTATAATCGGATTGTTTCTAACACAAAGGATAAATGCTTGAGGTGATGGATACTTTATTTATCCTAATGTGATTATTACACCTTGCATGCCTGTATCACAGTTTCTCACATACCCCATCAATATACATAGCTGCTATGCACCCACAAAAATTAAAAATTTAAAAAAAAATAAGCACTTTTGTGTAGCAGACACTATCAGAAAGTGAAAAGACAACCTATTAAATGAAAGAAAATTTTCAAATTATATATTTAATGAGATGAATATTCACAATATATAAAGAACTCCTACAACTCGACAACCCTCAAACCAAACAATCTAATTTTTAAAATGGGCAATAATCTTGAATAGACATTTCTCCAAAGAAGACATACAAATGGCCAACAAATACACAAAAAGATGCTCAATGTATTAGTCATTAGGGAAATGCCAATCTAAACTACAAGAAGATATCACATCACACTCATTAGAATGGCTATAATAATAATAATAATTTTTAAAAGAAAAATAAGTGTTGGCTAAGTTGTGAAGTAATTAGAACCCTCATATGTTACTACTGATAATGTAAAATGGTGCAGACTCTATGGAAAACAGTTTGGCAATTCTTCTAAAAATTAAGCATGTGACTTTGCAATTCCACTCCTAGATACACATCCAAATATCCAATATATCCAAAACAACTGAAAACAGGGGCTTGAGCAGATATTTGTACATTGATGTTCATAGCAGCATTACTCACAATAGTCAAAAGGTGGAAACACCAAGTTTCTATCAACAGATAAATGAATGAATATACAACAAAACGTAGTACATGCATACAATGGAATATTATTTAGCCATAAAAAGGTCTGAATTTCAATATAAGCTAAAGATGGATGGACTTTAAAAACATTATGTAAAGTGGAATAAGCCAGGCATAAAGCACAAATATTGTGTGATTCCCCTTATATGAGGTACCCAGAATTGGCAAATTCAAAGCCAGAAAGTAGAATAAAGGTTATCAAGGATTTGTTGAAAGCGAGCATGAGAAGACATTGCTTAATGCATACAGTGTTTATTTTGGGGATAAGGAAAATATTTTGCATATTGATAGTAGTGTTGGTTACACAACATTGTCAATGTATTTAATGAAGCAAATTGTATGGTTACAAATGGCTAGAATGATAAGTACTACATTATGTGTATTTTAACATAAAAATATCTGGTAAGAGGTGCAGAAGGCTGCACACTTAGAAATGGCATCTGAGAGTTGAGCCGTAAATGATCCTGAATCTGAGAAATGGTGAGAAGGCTGATCTGTTTCCTTGATGCTAATCGTAAGATACCCATCTCTGGTGTCGTGTCACATCTACCTTTAGTGCACCTTCTATGCCAGACGGTGGCTTCAGAACCTAAAATGACAGAGAGCTGAGGCTTCATTTGCCTGCAGGATAGATTGTATGAGTTGTTTTGTCCGTATTTGCTAATAAATACTGGTTTACTTTTTAAAAAATCCCTACAGCTAACATATCCTTAATGGTGAAAGGCTTAATTCTTTTCCTCTAAAATTGGGAACAAAAAAAGGATGGTGGCTCTCATCACTTTTATTCCACATATTACTGGATGTTCCAGCCACTCCAGTAAGGCAAGAAAAATAAATAAAAGGCACACAGATTGGAAAAGAATAAATAAAATTATCTCTATTTGTAGATGGCATAATGTCTTTGTAGAAGAATTCAAAGAATCTTTTTTAAAAACCTTCTAGAAATAATATATGAATTCATTAATGTCATTGGATACAAGATCAACATGCAAAAATCAATTACATGCTGATAATAGAAATCAAAACCAAAAATGCAATAGCATTTAAAACCACTACAGAGATAATACAATTATTAAGTATAAAACTAACAAAACATGTACAGAATCTGTGTAATAGAAATGACAAATTGTTGATGAAATAAATGAAAGAAAACCTAAATTAATGGAGATACATATGGTGTTCATTGACTGAAAGACTCAGTATAGTAAACATGTCATTTCTCCACAAAGGTATAGACTTAACACAATTACTTTCAGAATCTCAGGGCTTTTTTTTTTTTCAGACTTAAACAAATTTAGTCCAAAATTTATATGGAAACACAGTTCCTAGAGTAGCCGATTTTTAACTAAAACTAATTAAATAAGAAGAATCACTCCTCCCAATGTCAAGGCATACTGTGGCTACAAGAATCATGGTACTGGCTGAGGGGTAGACACATAAATCAATGGAACAGAATAAAGAATCCAAAAATAAACCCTTAAAAAAATGCTCAATTGGCCAGGCGGGGTGGCTTAGGCCTGTAATCCCAGTACTTTGGGAGGTTGAGGCAGGTGGATCACTTGAAGTCAGGAGTTTGAGACCAGCGTGGCCAAACTGACCACAGTGAAACCCCATTTGTACTAAAAATACAAAAATTAGCCAGGCTTGGTGGCACGCGCCTGTAGTCCCAGCTACTTGGGAGGCTGAGGCACAAGATTTGCTTGAACTGGGGAGGCAGAAGTTGAAGTGAGCCAAGATCTCGCCACTGCACTCCAGCCTGGGCGACAGAGCAAGCCTCTCTCAAAAAAAAAAAAAAATTATATATATATATATATATACATATATATATATATATATATACACACATACACACACACATACACACACACATATATATAACCACATTTAGTATGTTTAAAAATGTGTAATTATATATAATTACATATATTTTATATGTATTTTTATGTATGCTCAATTAATTTTTAAGTTAACCTTTAATTTTAGACCAGAATTACTGTGATGATAACGCAGAGTGTTCTCATATATCTCACACTCAGTTTTTCCTATGACTAACATCTTACATTAGTATGCTGTATTTGTCATAATTAGTGTATCAAAACTCTTATTGATAATAACATATTAAAATACGAAAGCCTGTATTTAATACAGATTCCTCATTTTGCTCTTAATGCTCTTTTCCATTTCCTTCAGTCTTACAGTTTCTATTCATTTCCAAAGTTATTTACTTATGCCATTCTTTCAGTGAGGTTGCTTTATATATTTTTAATATGTTTAGCTTCTTTTGTCACATTCTGCACTCATCCAGGGATTACCCAACCTATTACATTATTTTTCTTAATTTACATGCATTGAGGCTTTGTGGTGTTAAAGTTCTATGGGTTTGGACAAAGCTTAATATCTTATATTCACCAGTATGGTATCCCATACATAAGTTTTACTCCCCTAAAATATCTCCTGTGCTTCACCCAATAATCCCCACATCTCTCAACCTCCTGGAAACCCACTGATCTGTTTCTAAGGTTTGCATTTTCCGAAATTTCTTTCTTTTCTTTGCACAAAATGTGCTAATTTTACTAAGTACTTTGTCATACACTGGCAACCTCTTTAACATCTAGAGACTAGATGTTGCAAAATTACGACTCATTTGTCCATTATATACATATACACACAGCAAAACAAAACACACAAAACATACACAATGGTGTCTAAAAATGTCCAAATATGAACACACTGACATATTACCTTTTGCAATTTCCTCCCTCCCACTTCTGCTAAGCCGTTGAACAAGCATAAGCAGTATTATACTGCTCACAGACGCGGTTTAAAAATTCCATTTCCGGCCGGGCACAGTGGCTCACGCCTGTAATCCCAGCACTTTGGGAAGCCTAGGTGGGTGGATCACAGGGTCAGGAGTTCAAGACCAACATGTTGAAACCCCATCTCTACTAAAAATACAAAAATTAGCTGGGCGTGGTGGCGCGCACCTGTAATCCCAGCTACTCGGAAGGTTGAGGCAAGAGAATCGCTTGAACTCGGGAGGCAGACGTTGCAGTGAGCCGAGACCAGGTCACTGTACTCCAGCCTGGGTTACAGAGTGAGACTCCATCTCAAAAAAAACACAAAAATCCATTTCCAAAAGACAATATTCCCTATGAATTTTAGGAAAAAGACATTTACAAAGTGATATTTTACTACCTCTACATTTAACATAGGTCTGGCACTTCTAAATATCTAGATAGACAAGCTGTTTCAGATAAGGAGTGAATTTGTCCACTATGTACACAGCAGTCTGCAATAAACTGCACTCATGTAATCATAGTTATAATTCGAAAGAGTCTTTGAAATATGGACATTCTGACCTAGGACCCTGCCTATCTCCATCAAGCATCCATTGTTGATGCTCCATGAACATCAACAATGATGCTCAGATTTTCAGAAGACAATCTTTCCTAGGAATTTTAAAACAAAATGTACAAAATATATTAGTTTATGAATTCTACTTTTGTTATACACTGGCAACCTCTTTAAGGTCTAGAAAGATGAGATGTAAGTTAGGACTCATTTGGCCTTTATACACACCATATACACACAGATAAGTAAAACAAAACACACAGACATGAGCACCGATGGCCCATCTCACCTCACTGTGAGCACATGGGCACAGAGCTCTCCACACTTCCTCCTCTTCCCTCCTCCCCTGAACCAGGGCACAAACACAATGTGTGTTGCTCAACAGGTGGTTTGGCCATCCCATCCCCCCCCCAAAACAGTATTTCATATGAATTTTAACATAAACAAGTTTTACAAACTGTTATTTTACCACTTTTAATTTTAACATCTATCGGGCACTTCAGAACATCTAGAAACACTAAATATTTCAAAAAACAATACTTAGCACCGTCAACTATATATACAGTAGTGAGGAACAAAATATTCACATAAAACAATGGTTCAAATATGAACATGGCCTCTCAATAGACCCAGTCTGGCCTAGAGCCTTCTTTTCCTCCTCAGGTCTTCCAGCCATCCCCTCTAACCCACAGAACAGAGGTGGACAGGTTGCTCCTGGTGTGGTTTCCAGAGGTGCTCCAGCAACCATTTCAAAGTCATCTCCAGAAGGCATTTATTTTCTATGATTTTTTTTAAACAAATGAGCATTTACAAGACGTGTGATTTTCTAACTCTTCTTTATCATATGTGGGCAACCTCCAGATGTAGCAAACGTTTTCTTTTAAACACTTGGGGGAAAGTTGAGAGCAGCTTTTTCATGTTATACACACAGGCCTTCTAGAAATGGCCAGCAAAACTTCCCAAAGGGTAGTGGCATTTCCAGTGTGCCAACTGAGGCGTGTCCTTCTACCATCTCTCTCTGCAATATCAAGATCAGGTAGAAGGAAGGCTGATGGCCGGGTGGCCGCTACTGGTTCCCTGCCATGGTCTGGAGCTTAAGGACTTTGCCTGTCCAGGACTAAGCAGACTTCACTGAGTTAGGACAGAGGTCACCCCGGGACCTGGTGCTGGTGGTTCCAGGCCTAGAGAGACAGCTGAGTGTGCGTCCTACACCTGCCTTCCCGCCCCGCCACACCCGCTGCCACCCAAAGGCGCTGAGTCCTGGCGGCTTGTCGGGGTTTCTTCTAGGCTGGCGGGGTCCAGGCTGGGAGGGGCCGCTGCCACCCTCAGGGCACCAAGGCTAGGTGGGGAGAAAGATTCGCCCCTTCTTCAAGGGCTGGGCCTGGCTGCTTTTTACCATGCTCTCTCTAAGTTTTCGTATAATTGAAATAACACAGTTTATAATGTTTTTCAGACTAGCCTCTTCCACTTTGCAGTGTGCATTCAAGAGTCATCCTTGTCTTTTCACAGCTTGACAGCTCACTTCTTTCTTCCTTTTTTTCATATTCCAGTGTGTGCATGTGCCAGTTGTTTATCCACTCATTTGTTAAAGGACATCTTGTTTGCTTTCAGCTTTGGGTTATTACAAATAAAGCTGCTATAACCATTCACATACAAGTTTTTGTGTAGATAGAAATTTTTCTTTCATTTGGTTAAAACCTGGGAGTGTGATTGCTGGATCATATGGCAAGAGTATGTTTAGTTGTATAAGAAACTGCCAAATATCTGAAACAACTGTGCCATTTTGCACTTCCACCAGCAATGAAGGAGGGTCCCTGTGGCTCTGCATCCTCACCGGCAGTTGGTATTGGCAGGTTTTGTTTTTGCTTAGCCATTCTAGTACGTATGCAGTAGCATCTCATTGTTGCTTAAATTTGCAATTTCCTAATGACATATGTTGAGCATCTTGTCATATACTTATTTACCATCTGTATATCTCGTCTGGTGGGGTATCTGCTTAGATCTTTTGCCCATTTTTAAATTGGGTTGTTTTTTTATTATTGAGTTTTAAGAATTTTTTGTATGTTTTGGATACAAGTCTTTGATCAGATACGTGTTTTGCATGTATTTCTCCCAGTCTATGCCCTGTTTTTTCTTTTCAGTCTGTTAACAGGTGTCTTTCACAGAGTAGTGGTGGTTAATTTTAATAAAGTTCAATTTATCTGTTATTATGGAATGTGTTATTGGTATTCTACCTAAAAAGTATCACCAAACTAAAGATTATGTAGATTTTCTCCTTTGTTTTCTTCAAGAAGTTATGTAGTTTTGCATTTTACTTGTAAGTCTATGATCTATTTTGAGTTAATATTTGTGTCAAGTCTGAGTGTCTAAATTCTTTTTATTCTTCCGTATGGATGACCAGCTGTTCAGCAACATATATTGAAAGACTATGCTTTCTCCCTTGAATTGCCTTGTTCATTTGCCAGTGATCAGTTAACTATATTTGTGTGGGCCTATTGCTGGACTTTCTATTCTGTTTGTGTGTGTGTGTGTGTGTGACGGAATCTCACTCTTTCACCCAGGCCGGAGTGCAGGGGTGCTATCTCGGCTCACTGCAAGCTCCGCCTCCCGGTTCACGCCATTCTCCTGCCTCACCCTCCCGAGTAGCTGGGACTACAGGCGCCCGCCACTGCGCCTGGCTAATTTTTTGTATTTTTAGTAGAGACGGGGTTTCACCGTGTTAGCCAGGATGGTCTCCATCTCCTGACCTCGTGATCCACCTGCCTCGGCCTCCCAAAGTGCTGGGATTACAGGCGTGAACCACCGCGCCCTGCGACTTTCTATTCTGTTCCACTAATCCGTGTGTCCATTCTTTTACCAATGCTATATGGTATTAGTTTGCTAGGGCTTCCATAACAAAATAACACAGCGTAAGTGGTTTAAACAACAAAAACATATTTTTTTGACAGTTCTGAAGTAAAAGATCAAGGTGCTGTTAGAGTTACATTTTTCTGAAAGCCTCTCTTCCTTGCTTGTAGATGGCCACCTTTCACTGTGTCCTCACGTGGCCTCTTCTCTGTGCATGTAGAAAGAGAGAAAGCGAGACCTCTGGTCGTTCTTCCTCTTCTTATAAGGACACAGGCCTGATCAGACTAGGGCTCCACCCTTATGAACTCATCTCCTATTTGGAGATGGGGCCTTTACTTACCACTGTAAAGGCCCTATCTCCAGATATAGTCCACACTGGGGGTTAGGGCTTCAATATATTAATTTGGAGCGGGGAAATACAATGCAGTCCATAACATTCTGCCTTTTGGCTCCAAAATTCATGTCCTTCTCACATGCGAAATACAGTCACCTAATTCCAACAGCTCCCAAATTCTCAACACATTCTGACGTCATTCCAAATTCAAAGTCTCACCTAAAAATCTGCTCAATCAAGTGTGGGTGACACTTGAGGTACTCATCCTGGGGCAAAATTCCTCTCTGGCTTTGAGCCTGTGAAAACAGACAAGTGGTGTGCTTCCAAAATACAATAGCGGGCCATCCATAGGATATATATATTCCAAAAGGGAGAATTAGGAGAAAGAAAGAGGTGAGGGGTCCCAAGAAAGTCCAAAACCTAGCAAGGGTAATTCCATTAGCTCTTAAGCCTCCAGAATAATCCCCTTTGGCTGGGTGCTCTGCCTCTGGGCTCACTGGCACAGCAGCATCACCTGAAAGGATGTCAGCCATGGCCCTGCCCTCTTGGCTCTGTGTGCCGGCTCTGCCCCCATGGCTCTTTGCCAATCCTGCCACCGAGGCACTGGTGGGACAGCCTGGCCTGCTGCAGCTGAGGAAAGGACCCTCACCCTCTGAAACCAAGTAGGAAGCAGTCTTGCTCCCTGGGCCTGTGGTAAGAGTGGCAGTCCAGACGGCCTATGAATCACCTTCAGGGCCATTCTTCCTTTGTCTTAAGGGATAAAGCATGTTCACAGCCAAACAGCTTTGTCATCCCATCCTGTTCGGTCCCAGAATTCTGAAGGCTTTCCTTCATTTCATCCTGTCTCTGTTCCCCTTGGTCCAAGATGGCAGTGTCTGTGCTGGAATAATCTCATCTCTACTCCTGGCTTCTGCTGAGATGGTTGGTTAACTCCATGGGCAATCTCCTTATGAAAGGATTATCCAGCCACACCTCTAGTGTTGTCTTCAGAAAAAGGTTTTCATTTTTTGCAATATGGATAGGCTGAGAAGTTTTAAAAAAAATTTTAAGTTCTACTTCCATTTTGCTTAATGTTTCTCTCACTTTATCTCTGTACTCTCACATTTTACTATAAGAAGTAAGGAGACGCCAGGCTGTACCATCAACTTCACTTAGAAATCTCCTCAGCTAAATATCCAGTTTCATCATTTGCATGTTTTACCTTCCACAAAGCACTAAAACTGTCCCTATGAACATTATAAAATTAATCAGGAAAGAAAGGAGGGGGAGAAATAAGAACAAACTAAGCTTGTGGCACATCCAACATTAGTCATTAGGTCACCCTGCTCTCTGGGCCACTTCTGCATAGTTGTTTGGTGCCTGTTGCCTCAGAATCACATAGATCCTGTCACAGAATAATAGATCCCCGTAAGTGCTCCATAGCTAATAACTTGAACATTGTGAAACGTTACATTTACCATGTGAAGTACTCTTTCTGGTCCTGCATGCTAGTGAAACTACAGATGTCAGCTGGTCTGAACAACCCTGCAGGAGCTGACTCACTAAAGAATGCTGTTTCCTGTAACCCATCAAAAAACCCAATTTCTAGCCCCTTGCGCTCCATGATCTCCTTTAAAATCCCAGCCCAGAACTCCTCACAGAAATGGATTTGAGGATGTCTTCCCATCTCCTTGTCCTGCAAGCATTCAACTTCTTCTCTACCGTGAACCCTGCTGTCTTCATTTATTGGTCTGTTACTGCACAGCGGGCATATGAACCTGGTGGTCCTGTAATAACACTAGAACATGATTCAGTTAAGTTCCTTGTCATTTGATAACAAGGGTTGGCTTTCTTCCAGTTTCAATAGTATGTTCCTCATTCCATCTGTAATATCACCAGAAGCACATTTAAGGTCCATATTTCTACCAGTAGACCCTTAAAGACAATCTAGGCTTTTTTTCTGGCATGGACTTCAAAACTCTTTCATCCTCTACCAAGTTCCAAAGCCACTTTACATTTTTTAGTATTTGTTATAGCAACACTCCACTTCTTGATGCCAAAATCTGTATTAGTCTCCTTGGGCTGCCATCACAAAATGTCACAGACTGAGCAGCTTAAACAACAGATGCTTATTTCCTCACAATTCTGGAGGCTAGGAAGTTCATGATCAAGGTGCCAAGAAATTTAGTTTCTGGGAGGGTTCTTTCTGCTATTACAAATAGAGTCACTAGCATTTTAAATGTATTCAGATTAGAAAGCCTATTCTAGAAACCCCAGAACAAATTCAGGAAAACTCATCCTTAAAATTCTGCTCCACTTAGAACCACTTTCAGCACCAAAATCTGTATTAGTCAGGGTTCTTCAGAAAAACAGAACCAATAGGAGATAGGCATATAAAAAGAGCTTTCTAATAAGGAGTTGGTTCATGAGATTATGAGGGCAGGTAAATCCTAAAATCTGAAGTCCCAAGATCTGGGTCACACTGCAAGCTGGAGACCCAACAGAGCCTATGGCTTTGTTTCTGTCTGAGTCCCAAACCCTGAGCTCAAATGTCTGAGAACTAAGAGAGCTGATGGTGTAGTTCCTGTCCAGAGGCTCTCAGGCTTGAGACTCGGAAAGAGCCAATGTTTCAGAATGAGTACAAAGGCAGGAAAAAAGCTGATGTCTCAGTCAAAGGCAGGCAGGCAGAAAGAATTCTGTTTTACTTGGGGGAGGCTCAGCCTTTTTGTTCTATTCAGGCCTTCAACTGATTGGATGAGGCCCAGCCACACTAGGGAAGGCAATCTGCTTTACTCTGTCTACTGATTTAAATGTTAATCTCATCCAAAACACCCTCACAGAAACACTCAGAATATTTGACCAAATATCTGAACACTCCATTATCCAGTCAAGTTGACACATAATTTAAACC
Source organism: Gorilla gorilla gorilla (assembly GCF_029281585.2). NCBI lineage: Eukaryota > Metazoa > Chordata > Mammalia > Primates > Hominidae > Gorilla > Gorilla gorilla. The sequence goes on along the minus strand of NC_073237.2, from coordinate 90,241,201 downwards.
ATTACGCATGATTTTTTATTACTATAGCCTCATAGTAAGTCCTGAAATAAAGTAATGTGAATCCCAGTCTTAGGTACAAAGCATCCAGTTTCTCACCATTAAGCATGATGTTGGCTGTCAGTTTTTTGCATATATTCTTTATCTAATCGAGAGAGTTCCCCTCTATTCCTAGTTGGCTGAGAAGTTTTTCTTTTTAATATCATCAATGGGTATTGGTTTTGTCAAATGCTTTTTCTGCATCAATAATATAAACATGATTTTTCTTTTTTAGTTTGTTGATATAGTGGGTCGTATTGATTGATTGATTGATTTTAATCTCAATGTTTATTTTAGATTCACAGGATACATGTGACAGTTTGAGGTATGAATGATTCCATCACCCAAGTAGTGAGCTTAGTACCCAACAGTTAGGTTTTCAACCCTTGACTTCTTCTCTTCCTCCCCACTCTAACAGTCTCCAGTGTCTATTGTTGCCATCTTTATGTCCATGAGTACCCAATGTTTAGCTCTCACTTATAAGTGAGAACACATGGTATTTGGTTTTCTGTTCTTGTGTGTGTGTGTGTTTTTTTTAAGTTGAACCAGGCTTGCATTTCTGGAACAAATCCCACTTGGTCACTTTTTATACATTGTTAGATTTGATTTGCTAATATGTTGTTAAGAATGTTTGCATCTAAATTTATGAAAGATATTGGTCTGTCGTTTTTCTTTCTTGTAATGTCTTTGTCTTGTTTTAGTATTAGGGTAAATGCTGACCTTGTAGAATTAGTTAGGAAGTATTTTGTCCTCATATATTTTTTTGAAGAATTATATAGAATTGGTATAATTTCTTCATTAATTGTTTGGTAGAATTCACCAGTGAACCCATCTGCACCTGATGCTTTCTGTTTTGGAAGGTTATCAATTCTTCACTCAATTCAGATTGTCTATTTCTTCTTGCATGAGTTTTGGCAGATTGTGTCTTTTAAGACATTGGCCCATTTCACCTAGGTTATCAAATTTGTGGGCAAAGAATTGTTCTTCGTATTTCTTTATTATGCTCTTAAAATTTGTGGGATCAGTAGTGATGGCCCCTCTTTTATTTCTAATATTGCTAATTTGAGTCTTCTCTGTTTTTTTCTTGATTAGCTTGGTTAAAGATTTATCAATATTATTGATATTTTCAAAGAGCCAGTGAAGCTTTCAGTTTCATTGATTTCTCTATTGTTTTCCTATTTTCAGTTTTATTTATTTCTCCTCTAATTTTTATCATTTCTTTTCTTCATTTGTTCTAGGTTTCGGTTATTTTTATTTCTTTATTTTACTAAGGTAGAAGTTTAGGTTACTTATTTTAGAGCCTCCTTTTGTAATAACTGATTTAATACTGTAAATTTCCCTTTTGCTGCATCTCAGACATTTTTATTTTTATTAGTTCAAAATATTTTAAAATCTTCTTGAGACTTTTTTTGGACCCATATGTAATTTGGAAATTTGTCATTTAATTTCCAAATATTGGGGATTTTTTTATCAATCTCTCCATTATTGACATATGTTTTACTTCTACTGAGGTCCCAGAACATACTTCATGTGATTTCTATCTTTTAAACTTTTTAAGCTATATTTAGTGGCTCAGAGTGTGGTTTAATTTGATTAGTGTTATATGTAAGATTGAGAAGGATATGCATTATGCCATTGTTGGATAGAGCATTCTATAAATACCAGTTATATCCACTTGTTTAATAATACTGTTCAGATCAAGTACATGCTTATTGTTTCTGCCTTTTTGATCTAGTGTTGAAGACTCCACTATGTAGTGGATTTGTCTATTTCTCCTTGCAGTTCTATACATTTTTGCCTCATGTATTTTAATTATCTGATGTTATATGCATACATGTTTAGGATAGTTATGTTTTCTTGGATAATTAACTTCATCATTATTTAGTATTTCTTTATCCCTGATAATTTTTCTTGCTGTGAGGTCTTCTATACCTGAAATAAACATAGCTATTTCATGCTTTAAAAATTAATGTTGGCATGGTATATCTTTCTCCATCACTTTACTTTTAATTTATGAGAATCATTATTATTAAAGTGTGTTCCCTGTATACCATATATAATTGGGTCTTGCATTTTATCCACTCTGACAATCTGTTTTTCATTGGTGTACCTAGGCCCTTCACATTTAAAGTGATTATGGATATATTTGGATTAATATCAACCATGTTTATAACTGTTTTCATTCTTACTAGAGGCTCCTTTTCAGCCTTTTCTTGTTCTAATTGAGTATTTTATGATTCCACTCTACTTTCTCTCTTGGTGTACCCATTGTACTACCTTTTAAAGTTTTTAGTGCTTGTCCTAGAGATTGTAATATACATTTTTAACTAATTTAAGTCTACCTTCAAACAACACTCTTCTGTTTCACATTTAATGCAGGTACCTTATAACAGAGTATTCTTAATTACTACCTCCCATCTCTTGTGACACTGCTGCCATTGATTTCACTTATCCATAAGTTATAATCACTCAGTACATTTTTACTAAAATAATGATGCTTTAAACAAAATAATAATACTTTTTTAAAAGACAGTTGCATTTTGGATTAATGAAGAATAGAAAAAGATTTTTATTTTACCTTTATTCCTTCTCTGACTGTCTCTCTCATTATTTATGTAGATCCAAGTTTCTACATCTACACACACACACACACACACACACACGAAAAGATTTCTACAAAAATGAAAATACTTTAGTAAAGTCAAGATAGTCACGTAGTTAGTATCAGCTAAGTGCTCATCACCTCCGCTTGCCAAATATAACTCTATTACTTTTAGAAAGCAAACCCAACTCCTGACCCAAACATTTCACTGGTTGTCTGATTTCTGCATTACTTTTTAAAAATCGACTTTATTTTTTAGAGAAGTTTTATGTTTACAGAAAAATTGAACATACAGTACAGAGAGTTCTCCTTTGCCCCGCTTGCCCCAACACACACAGGTCCCTCTATTGCAGGCATATCTTGTTTCATTGTGCTTAACTTTATTGTATTTGCAGTTATTGTGTTTTTTACAAATTGAAGGTTTGTGGCAATCCTGTGCTGAGGAAGTCTATCAGCTCCATTTTTCCACCAGCATCTTTTCACTTAGTGTCTCTGTGTTGCATTTTGGAAATTCTCACAATATTTTAACATTTTCATTATTATATCTGTTGTGGTGATGAGCGATCTTTGATGGTACTATTATAATTGTTTTGGGGCACCATGAACCACATCCATGTGAGCTTATTCTATAAATATGTGTGCGTACTGACTCCTCCACTAACTGGCCATTTCCCCATCTCTCTTCCTTTCCCCAGACCTGTCTAGTCCCTGAAACACAACAATGTTGAAGTTAGGCCAATTAATAATCCTACAATGGCCTCTATGTGAGTGAAAGGTGGAGTTGCACATCTCTCACCTTAAATTAAAAGCTAGAAATCATTAAGCTTAGTGAGGAAGGCATGTTGAAAGCCAAGGCAGGCTGAAAGCTAGGCCTCTTGTACCAAACAGCCAAGTTGTGAATGCAAAGGAAAAATTCTTGAAGGAAATTAAAAGTGCTACTCCAGTGAATGCATAATAAGAAAGTGAACTATCTTTATTGCTGATATAGAGAAAGGTGTAGCAGTCTGGATAGAAGATCAAACCACCTACATTCCCTAAAGCCAAAGCCTAATCCAGAGAAAGGCCCTAACTCTCTTCAAGTCTCTGAAGGCTGAGAGAGGTGAGGAAGCTGCAGAAGGAAAGTTTGAGGCCAGCAGTGGTTGGTTCATGAGGCTTAAGAGGCCATATTCATAAGTTAAAAGTGCAAGGTGGGTCGAGCGCGATGGCTTACGCCTGTAATCCCAGCACTTTGGGAGGCTGAGGCAGGCAGATCACAAGGTCAGGAGTTCAAGACCAGCCTGGCCAACATGGTGAAACCTCATCTCTACTAAAAATACAAAAATTAGCTGGGTGTGGTGGTCCGTGCCTGTAATCCCAGCTACTCGGGAGGCTGAGGCAGGAGAATCACTTGAACCTGGGAGGCGGAGGTTGCAGTGAGCCAAGATGGTGCAATTGCACTCTAGCCTGGACAATAGAGTGAGACTCCATCTCAGAAAAAAAAAAAAACAAAAAACAAAAAATAAAAGCGCAAGGTGAAGGAGCAAGTGATAATGTAGACGCTGTAGCAAGTTATCCAGAAATCTAGCTAGTTAATGAAGGTGGTGACACTAAATGATAGATTTTCAATGTAGATGAAATAGCCTTATCTTGGAAGAAGAAGCCATCTAGGACTTTTACCACTAGAGAAGAAAAGTCAATGGCTGGCTTCAAAGCTTCAAAGGACAGGCTGACTCTCTTGTTAGGGGCTAATGCAGCTGGTGACTTTAAATTGAAGCCAATGCTCTTTTGCCATTCTGAAAACCCTAGAGCTTTTAAGAATTATGCAAAATCAACTCTACCTGTGCCCTACACATGGAACAACAAAACCTGAATGACAGCATATCTAGTTACATCATGGTTTACTAAATATTTTAAGCCTACTGTTCAGAAAAAAAAAGATTCATTTCAAAACATTACTGCTCATTGACAATGCAGCTGGTCACCCAAGAGTTCTGATGGAGATATACAAGGAGATGAACATGCTTTTATGCCTATGGATCAAGGAGTCATTTCAACTTTCAAGTCTTATTATTTACAAAATGCATTTTAAAAGGCTATAGCTGTCTAAGATAATATTTCATCTACTGGCTCTAGGCAAAGTAAATTGAAAATCTTCTGGAAAGGATTTACAAATTTAGTTGCCATTAAGAACATTTGTAATTCATGGGAGGAGGTAAAAATATCAACATTACCAGGAGTTTGGAAAAAGTTGATTCCGACCCTCAAGGATGACTTGAAGAGATTCAAGACTTCCATGGAGGAAATCACTGCAGATGTGGTGGAAACAGCAAGAGAACCAGAATTAGAAGTGGAACCTAAAGATGTGACCAAATTGCTGCAATCTCTTGATAAAATTTGAATGGATGACAAGATGCATCTTATGGATGAGCAAAGAAAGTGGTTTCTTGAAATGGGGTCTACTTCTGATAAAGATGCTATGAACATTGTTAAAATGACAACAAGGTATTTAGAATATTACATAAGCTTAATTTATAAAGCAGTGCCAGAATTTGAAAGGATTAATTACAATTTTGAAAGAAGTTCTACTTTGGCCAAATGCTATCAAACAGCATATTATACTATAGAGAAATCTCATGAAAAGAAGAGTCAGTTGATGTGGCAAACTTCATTGTTGTCCTATTTTTATAAACTGCTATAGCCACCCCAACCTTTAGCAACCACCACCCTGAGCAGTCAGCAGCCATCAACACTGAAGCAAGAACCTCCACCAGCAAAAGGATTGTAACTCACTGCAGGCTCAAATGAGGGTATTTTTTAGTAATAAAATATTTTTAAATCAAGGTATGTATATTTTTGACATAATGCTATTGCATACTTAATAGACTACAATATAAAATAAACATAACTTTTATGTGCACTTAGAGACCAAAAAATTCACGTGACTCACTTTATTGTGATAGTCACACTGTTGCACTGGTCTGAAGCAGAACTGGCAATATCTCCAAGTTATGCTTGTTATTAACATCTTGCATTGGCCAGTACATTTGTTACAAGTAATGAACCAATCTTGATTCATTATTATTAATCCTCTGTGCTCTGCATATTCATTCTTCTTCTGCTGAACCCCTGCCAATCACTGTTCTTTCTACTATCTTCATGATTTTGCCTTTGCCAGAATGTCCTACAGTTGCACTCATATAATATGTAGACTTATTAGACTGGCTTCTTTCACTTAGCAATATGCATTTAAGGATCCTCCATGTCTTTTTGTGACTTGATAGCTCATTTCTTTTTAGCACTGAATAATATTCCATTGTCCGGATGTACCACAATTTATTTATCCATTCACCCATGGAAGCACTTTTTGTTTGCTGCTTCTCTTTCAGTTTTGAAGAATGATTTTGGTGGATACAGAATTCTAGGTTGGTGAAGTTTTTTTTTCTTTCAAAACTATAAATATTATTTCCCTTCTTATTTGTATGGTTTCTAATGAGAAGTCTGATGTAATTCTTATCTTTGTTCTCGTCTATAGAAAGGGTAATTTTCTCACCTCTAGCTTCTTTCAGAATTTTCTCTTTGTCTTTGATTTTTTGCAATTTGAATACATAAATATGCCTAGGTGTCGTTTCTTTGGTATTTATGCTGCTCATTGTTCTCTTAGCCCTCTGAATGTGTCATTTGTTGTCTGTCTTTAACTTACAAAGTTCTTGGCCATTATTACTTCAAATATATTTTTATGCCCTGTTTTCCTTTCTCCTGGTGTTCCAATTATACATATGTTATACCTTCTGAAATTATCCCAAAGATTTTTTTTTTCATTTCAGTTGGGGTAGTGTCTATTCACTTATCGTGAAACCCATTAATTCTTTCCTTGGTTGTGTCCAGTGTAATGGCCAGGCCATTAAGGGCATTCTTCATTTCTGTTACAGTGTTTTTATTAATAGTATTTCATTTTGGTTCTTTCTTGTACCTCTCTGCTTATCCAACTATTCCTGCATGTTTTTCACTTCTTCCACAGGAGTGCCTGTGACCTGGTAGTAGATTGGGATCTGCCTCAGTAGCAGCAGGCAGGTGTGAGGTTGTGGTGCTGATACTTCCTCTTGCTCGAAGCGGAGCCTTTGGCCTGGTTTGCCATGTGAATCTGGACAAAATGCTGCCTGTCCTGTGCCTCAGCATTTTCCAGAGATAACCATGGGGCAGTAAGGGGATAGGGAACCAACATTTCTAATGGCCTCTCTAACTCTAACTTGCTGAGAGTTAGTTCTCTTAGTCCAAAGCAGTATGACCTGGTGCTATGGTCTCAATGTTTGTTTTCTCCTCAAAACTCATCTGTTGAAATCCTAACCCCCAATGCAATACTGTAAGAGGTAAGATCTTCAAGAGGTGATTAGGTCATGAGGGTGAAGCCATTATGAATAGTATTAGTGCTGGCATAAAAGAGGTCCCAGGACCTCCCTCTTCCCCACCACCAGGTAAGCACAAAGAAAGAAGATGCCATCTATGAACCAGTAAATGAGCCCTCACCAGATATTAAACCTGCCAGCATATTAGTCTTGGACTTTCCAGCCTCTAGAATTGTGAACAATAAATTTCTATTGCTTATAAACCACCCAGTTTATGATATTTTGCTATAGCAGCCCAAACACACTAAGACACCTGGGATATCTTTGAGCTTCAGTTTCTTCTTCTTCAAATCAGTTATGATTGTCCCCCACCCATGTTATTCCTTCCATCCTTCATTCATTTAGCAAATATTTATTCAACACCCAAAGCCAGCCCTGCGCTGCACGCTGTGGATATGGTGGAACTAAAGCAGACCAAGCCCTTGTTGAGTTGATGCCTCAGCACAGAAGACCACAGTTAGCACAGTGTAAAGTAAACTTTATATCTGTCAGAGGTCTAGGAGCTCAGGAGAGGAAGACAGGAGTAGTGAGGGCTGGCGTGGAGCCTGGCAGTTTCAGTCAGGTGACCTCAGGTAGGCCTCAGTGAGAGGAAGCATTTGAACCGTCTTGTGGCCAGTGAGGGAGAAATCCACAAGGATGAATAGAGGGGACAGCAAGGGCAAAGGGCAGAAGCGGGGCAGGCATGAGACTGAGAAGTGAAGAAGGCCCATGGTGGAGGCGGTGGAGGAAGGAGATGAGTCAGGGCCATGGACGTTCAGGTGAGGTCCCTGGAAGCTGCCAGAAGGCTGCGAGCAGAGGAGGGGTGGGGCCTGACGGTGGAGGTACAAATGGGAAAGGGAGGCCTCAAGGGGGAAGCATGACAATCCAAGAGGGACTGTGGGGGCTCAGCCCCATGGCCAAGAAGTGCATGCAAGAAGGGGGCAGACTGTAGGTGTATCTGAAGGCAGAGGCTTCAGAGTTAGCTGGTGGATTGCAAAAGGGTGAATCAAGGAGACTTCTGAGCTCTGGGGGACAGAAATGTTTTGAGGATGAAATGCAAGACGGCATCTAACTGCAACCAAGTTACAATTGATGGGCCAAAACTGATCCGTTTTTGTTAATTAATGTCCACAGTATATATTAGTGTTCACCCTTAGTGTTGTGCATTCTATAGGCTTTGTGTAATGTGTAAAGGCTTGGTCTGCTTTAGTTCCACCATATCCACAGCGTCCAGCACAGGGCTGGCTTTGGGTGTTGAGTAAATATTTGCTAAATGAATGAAGGATGGAAGGAGTAACATGGGTGGGGGACAATCATACCTGATTCGAAGAAGAAGAAACTGAAGCTCAAAGATATCCCAGGTGTCTTAGTGTGTTTGGGCTCCTATAGCAGCCCAATGTGTAATGACTTATGTTCACCATTGTAGTATCATACAGAATAGTTTCACAGCCATAAAATCCCCTGTGCTCCACCTATTCACTGCTTGCTCCCCCTTAATGCCCTGGCAATCACTGACCTTTTTACTGTCTTCATGGTTTTGCCTTCTCCAGAGTGTCCTACAGTGGGCATCATACAGTATGTAGGCTTTTCAGAGCAGCTTCTTTCACTTAATAATATGCATTTAAGCTTCCTCCATGTCTTTTCATAGCTAGATGACTCATTTCTTTTTTGTGCAGAGTAATATCATTTTCTCCCATTCCATGGCTTGTCTTTGGATATCATAGTGGATAAACATGTTTATCCATTCACCTACTGAAGGGCATCTAGGTTGCTTCCAAGTTTTGGCATTCATGAATAAAGCTGCTGTAAATAACCATGTGCAGGTTTTTCTGTGTAGACACGTTTTCAGCTCTTTTGGGTAGATACCAAGGAACAAAATTGCTGGATTGTATGGTAAGAGTATGTTTAGTTTTGTAAGAAACTGCCAAACTGTCTTCCAAAGTGGTAGTACCATTTTGCATTTCCACCAGCAATAAACGAGAGTTTCTATTGCTCCACCTCCTCACCAGCATTTGCTGTCCCTGTTCTGGATTTTGGCCATTCTAATAGATATATACTGGTATCTCATTATTGTTTTAATTTGTAATTCCCTAATGACAATGATATGGAGCATCTTTTCATAAGCTTATCTGCCATCTGTAAATTCTGTTTGTTGAAGTGTCTTTTAAAGTCTTTGGCTCAGTTTTTTAAATTGGGTTCTTGTTTTTTTTTAATTGGGTTTTAAAAGGTGGTTTTTTTTGCATGTTTTGGTTAACAGTTCTTTATTAGATATGTCTTTTGCAAGTATTTGCTGCCAGTCTGTGGCTTGTCTTCTCATTTTCTTCACATTGTCCTTCATAAAGCAGAAATTTTTAATTTTAATAAAGTCCAGCTTATCAATTATTTATTTCATGAACCATGCCTTTGATTTTGTATCTAAAATGTCACTACCATACCCAAGGTTATTTCAGTTTTTTCATATGTTGTTTTCTAGAAATTCTATTTTTTTTTTTTTTTTTTGAGACCAAGTCTCTGTCTGTCACCCAGGCTGGAGTCCAGTGGCATGATCTCGGTTCACTGCAACCTCTGCCTTGCAGGTTCAAGGGATTCTCCTGCCTCAGCCTCCCAAGTAGCTGGAACTACAGGTACGTGCCACCACGCCCAGCTATTTTTTGTATTTTTAGTAAAGACGGGATTTCAGCACGTTGGCCAGGCTGGTTTTGAACTCCTGACATCAGGTGATCCACTGGCCTTCGCCTCCAAAAGTGCTGGGATTACAGGCATGGGCCAGCGCACCCAGCCTCTAGCACTTCTATACTTTTGCATTTTATCTTTAGGTCTACGATCTATTTTGAATTAATTTTATGAAGGGTGTAAGGTCTACGTCTAGATTCATTATTTTGCCCATTTATCTTTTTATGAGTGCAATCTATTTTCCTTTAGATAAATGAGAGCTATATAGGTAGATACATACATTTACACATAGAGAGAAATATGTCTAGATGATAGACAATAGATAAATAAATAGATGATGGAGAGATGAGAGATAGAGATATATACATATATATGTATGCACATATACGTGAATATATGTTTATATATAGGTATGTATGTATGATTCCGTTTATATCATGTTTAAGAACACACAACTGTTATCAATGATAATAGAAGGCAGAATATTGGTCACCTCTCTGCGGAAGGATATTGACTCAGAAGAGGCACAAGGGAGCTTTCCAGGGTGCTGGAACTATTCGATGCCCTAGTTCATGGGTGTACAAGAAGTACAAATTAATCAAGTTGTGCACTTTTATATATACATATGTCTCTCAATTTTTTAAATGTTAAGCTATGTTCACACCAAAAAAGCAATATACAAGACTTTGCCTTCATACCAATTAAGCTATTATCTCACAGAGTTCATTTCAAATCATTTGACAAATGTTTCAAACTATTAAGAAAATTTTGAATCTGATTTTATCTTCACTGGTAGTTATATATGATTTAAAAGAAATAGGGATAGAACCAAGAACAAGTTTTTAGTGCTAGCTCTTTGAGTTGCTTTAGTCACTGAAATCTTCCTAACTTTGGACTCATACTACTTACACTTATTCATTTTATCAGGTTATTCACAAAAGCTTTGTCAAATGACTCACCAAAGTAAAGAAAGAGTAGGACTCATTGATCTCACAAGTAAAACTATTTTACGCATTTTTTAAAATCCTGTATATCCTTACAGATACTTCATACTTGCTCCATCAGTTACCAAGGGAGATGTGTCAAAATCTTCTGCGATGACTGTGGATTTATCTATTTTCTTTTTGTCAATTTTGGCTTTATGTATTTTGAGGCTCTATTCTAAGGTGTTTGCAAATTTAAAACAGTTAAATGGCTCATATCATTATAAGATGTTCCCCTTCGTTACTGATTTACTTTTACTTAAATGTGGAGGGGGAGGCCAGGCACAGTGGCTCATGCCTATAATCCCAGCACTTTGGGAGACTGAGGTGGGTGGATCACTTGAGGTCAGGAGTTCAAGACCAGCCTGGCCAACATGGTGAAACCCCGTCTCCACTAAACAAACAAAAATTAGCAGGGTGGTAGTGGTGCACACCTGTAATCCCAGCTACTCAGGAGGCTGAGGCAGGAGAGTCGTTTGAGCCTGGGAGGCGGAGGTTGCAGTGAGCCGAGATTACACCACGGCATTCCAGCCTGGGCGACAGAGTGAGACCCCGTCTCAAAAAAAAAAAAATGTAGAGGGGGTTTTTGCCTGCTGTTAGCTTACTTTTGGATAGTTTGCAAAATGTATTTTTTTATCTTTTCACTTTTAACTGCCCCTATATTCTAACTGTTTCTTGAAGTGTACTTATTTAAATAAAAGTGGAGTAAGGGTAAATAAAATTTCACAAAATGATAGTGCAGACAGTATGCTGATATGGTAAAAATCAAGAAGAAATTTCACAGATAAGTGAAGCTTAGGAAATTTCACAAACAAGTGAAGCTTAGGAAATGTCACCTTAAGAGTCTGGAAAGTGGCATTAGCTAGGCTGAGCTATGAGGTGAGGGACAGAGGCCAGGGTGAAATGTGTGGCTAGAAGATGGCATGTCAAGGGTCTGAAGCCAGAGTAAGCTTGGCCAGTTTAGCTGGAGGGCAGGGAGAGAGCAGGAAAGTGGAGGGAGGTAAGGCTGGAGGTCAGCAGAGACTCTGGTGGCCACAGAAGAGTGTGGGTTTTCTCCTAAGTGAAACAGGAATCTGCTGTGGGGAAGTTATGAGATATGATTTCTGTTTATGAGGATCTATTTGGCTACTCTGGAGTGTGGAAGGACCCTCTGGCTGCTGAGTAGAGAATGGACAATAGGAGGCTCCAGGGAGGAGGTAAATGCTATTGTCTGGGCAGATTCCAGGGTGGCAGCAGTGGGACGGCCCTAATGGAACTGACTCTGGGTGTGGATTTCAAATGTAGCTTTATTGAGCTATAACTTACATCAATAAATTATAGCCATTTATGTTTGCAATGATGGATATCCTAATTATCCTTATCTGATCACTACATATTGTATGTATCAAAACATTGCTATGTACCCTGTGATATGTAAAATAATTAAATGTCAATTTTTTTAAGTAGCCATTTTAAACATATGGTTTGATGAATTTAGACAAATGGATTCATCTATGTAACCATCACCACAATCATTATATAGAATACTTCCATCACCCCAAAATTTTTTTTATCACCATTTGCACTTAATTCACTCCCATTTCCTGGCAACCACTGATTTGGTTTGATCACTATAGATTTGCCTTTTTCAGAATCACATATAAGTAGAATATTACAATATGTAGCCCATTGTGTCTGGCTTCTTTCACTCAGTGTAATACTTCTGGGATTTATTTATGTTGTTATATGTCTTCATTGTTCATTCCTTCTGGTTGCTGAGTAGTATTCCATTTATGGATGTTATCACAACTTGTTTATCAATTCAACATTTGATAAGTTTAGGTTGTTTCCAATTTTGTACCTAGTACAAATAAAGGTGATATGAACATTAAAGTACAACTCTTTGTGTGGACGTATGTTCACATTTCTCTTGAGTAAATACCCAGAAGTGGAATAGTTGGGTCATATAGTTTTAAATTTATAAGAAATTGAAACTTTATTTCCTAAGTAGTTGTATAGGTTTGCATTCCACCGGCAATCTATGACTGTTCTAGTTGATTGACATCCTTAGCAGCACTTGGAATTTTGTTTGTTTGCTTGTTTGTTTTAGTCATTCTAAAAAGTATATAGTGGTGTCTCTTTGTGATTTTAATTTGCATTTCCCTGGCGACTAATGAGGTGGGGCATCTTTTCATATGTTTACCAGCCATTTGTATGTCTTCTTTGAGGAAATATCTATTCAAATCTTCTGCCCATTAAAAAGATTTTGTCATTTAGTTATTGAGTTGTAAGAGTTTTTTATACACTCTGAATGCTAAAAGTTTAGTATTCAAATATATGATTTGCAAATATTTTCTCCCATTCTGTAGGTTGTCTTCACACTTTCTTGATTATATCTTTTGATGCACAAAAGTTTTTAATTTTAATGAAGTCAAATTTATCAATTTTTTCTTTTGTTGTTTATGATTTGGTATCATGCCTAAGAATCTGTTGCCAAATCCAACATCATGAAAATGTACCAGTATGTTTTCTTCTAAAAGTGTTATGCTTTTAGCTCTTAAGTTTTGTCATTGACCCATTTTGAGTTAATATTTGTGATATAGAGTTAGACGGGGCACAATTTCATTCTTTCGCTTGTGGAAATACAGTTGTTCCAGCACCATTTGTTGAAGAGACTGTTCTTTTGCCCTTCAAATAGTCCTGGCACCCTCATTGAAAATTAACTGACCATAGATGTGTGGATTTATTTCTGAACTCCCAATTCTATTTCATTGGTCTATGTCTACTTGATGCTAATACTACACTGTTTTCATTACTGTAGCTTTGTAATAAGTTTCAAAATGGGTAAGTGTAAGTTTTAAACTGGTTTTCTTTTCCAATATTATTGTGGCTCTTTGAGGCTTCTTGCATTTCTCATGAATTTCAAAGTTGGTTTTTCCACTTCTGCAAAAACAATGTGAATATTTATAGAAATTGCATTAAATCTGTAAAACACTTTGAGTAGCTGTAACATTGTGACATACACACTGTATTTGGTCTTCTTGCCTTTTCTTAGCATACAACTCCTAAGATCCTTAGAATCTCCAAAGCGATGACTCTTCATATTCTAAGGAGTTGGCTGATGGCTCTCAGCCCCTAGGCAGCATCAGGATGGGGGCTGGTCATAGGAAAGAACAAGGCAAGATTAGAGGGTTGGGACATTCAGCCCCACACTCCAATCTCCAGGGAAGGGAGAGGGACTAAGGGTTAAGTTGGTCACCAGTGGCCAATTATGCCTATGTAATGAAACCTTCATAAAAACCCAAAAGGACAGGGCTGGGGAGCTTCTAGATAGCTGAACATGTGGAGGTTCCTGGAGGGTTGTGCACCTGGGGAAGGCATGGAAGCTCCATGCCACTTTCTGAATGCTTTTCTCCATGCATCTCTTTATCTGTGTCATTTTTAATTATCTTTTATAAAAAAAAATCAATGTAAGTAAGTGTTTCCTTGAATCCTGCAAGCCACTTTAGCAAGTTAATCAAACCCAGAAAGGGGGCTGTGAGAATCCTGATGTATAGCCAATTGGTCAGAAGCGCAGGCAAAATAACCTGGGGCTTGCAATTGGCATCAGAAGTGAAGCTCAGGTCTGGTGCAGTGGCTCACACCTGTAATCCCAGCACTTTGGGAGACCGAGGCGAGTGGATCATGAGGTCAGGAGTTCGAGACCAGCCTGGCCAATATGGTGAAACCCCGTCTCTACTAAAAAATACAAAAAATTAGGCAGACATAGTGGTGTGCACCTGTAGTCCCAGCTACTCAGGAGGCTGAGGCAAGAGAATCGCTTGAACCTGGAAGGCGGAAGTTGCAGTGAGCCAAGATTGTGCCACTGCACGCCAGCCTGGGTGACAGAGTGAGACTCCATCTCAAAAAAATAATAATAATAATAATAAAAGAAGTGAAGCTCAGTTTCGTGGGACTGCATCTCCAACCTGTGTCATCTGAAGCTATCTCCAGGTCTCCAGGTAGATTGTGCAGAATTGAATTGAATTGGAGGACACCTATGTGATGTCCCTGCAGAACTGATTGCTTGCTTTTTGTGCAGAGAAACTCTCACACATTTGGTCACAGAAGTCTTCTGTGTTGATTTTTGTGGTGTGAGAGCCGAGAAAAAACAGTTTGTTTTTTTTCCATTCAATGGTGTCAGATAAATGGAATTTGCTAGAACAATCCTGGCTCATAGACACTAACTCTGGACTGGGCTTTGCGTATCCAGTAGAATTAAAACCAGAACAGGAGACATTGCACAAATTTGGAAGTCAGTCATCACTTCTTCTGGCCAAGGAACACACAGTACAGTCCTTATGTCCAGCAATGGGCAGAGAGATATCCGCCTTAGAGTAACAGTTTGATAGAGAAGTGGAACAAGCAATTAAACATTGGTTGTCTAGGCATCCCTGGTGCTCCTGAAGGGTCTTGGAGAAGGGGACTATTTTTCCCCCTTGTCAACCACTCCAGAAACAACTGAGGCTTCTCCCCCACAGAAGACTGGCATGGATGCACCTACAGACAGCTTTTCTGGAAAAATTCAGGGTGACTGCATCCCCATAAGTGAAGCACCCTCCAGATTCAGGCTTGCATGAGAGATAGAGTCACAATTCCTCTTTACTTAGAACATCAACATTTCTGCAGATGAAAAGAGGTTCCTGTCTGTTCTGAATAGCCAGAACACTATGACAGGATTGTGTCTGGGAGGTGGATCATTTTACTGCTGGTCTGGCAGGGGAGTTGAAGTGGCTCCCACCTTTCCCCCTGATAAAACCTCAGTGTCTTTCACTGAGAGCTTCCCCAGCAACCTCTGTCAACGGTGGGACTTTTGCCCACTTTTGGGTATTGAATTTACCCACCTGCTTTAGCCACAACCAGTTTCTACCCAAGCACACCTCCTCTACTGACCTGAAGCCTGAACTATTCAACCCAGTAAATAAAATACTGGGGAAATAAATAAATAAATAAATGCACGGCATGAGGGAACAAGGTAATCTTCAAGAGACCTCTGTCATTCCAACCCCGTAGGAGACAACGAACTTGCTCAAACACTGAGCACATTGCTACTACAACCAGTATCTGAGAAAGCCATCATATGAAGAATCTCTATAACCAAAGAACTCATACAGAGTCTTCACCTCTGAAAGCACCAAGAGCTGAATTAGGCTACAATAAACTATAAACATTAAAGTCACATCCTTAGGGGGGAAAAAGAAATTTTTAAAATGCACAGTCAAATAAAAAATAAATTCAAGAAGAATTAGAAGAATTAACCTACCCAAATGTGAAGAAACTGGAAAAACAATTCTGGTAGTATGACAAAACAGGGTAATATTACACCCTCAAAATATCACACTAGCTCTCTAGCAATGGATCCAAACCAAGATAAAATCTTTCAAATACCAGATAAGGTATTTAACAGGTTGAGTATTAAGCTATTCAGGGAATTACAAAAGGTCTTAGAAAGTCTTAACAATAGAACAAGCAGAAGAAAGAATTTCAGAGCTTGAAGGCAAGGTTTTTGAATTAACCCAATCAGACAAAAATAAAGAAAAAAAGAATCAAAATAAATGAACAAAGTGTTCGAGAAATATAGGATCATGTAAAACACCCAGACCTAAGAATATCTGAAGTTCCTGGGGAAGAAGAGAAAGCAAAAAGTTTGCAAAACTTATTTGAGGGAATAATTGAAAACTTCCCTGGCCTTGTTAGGTGATGGGAACAAGCCCCCCAAAATCTGGCCATAAACTGACCCCAAAACTGGCCATAAACAAAATCTCTACAGCACTGTGACATGTTCATGATGGCCATAACGCCCATGCTGGAAGGTTGTGGGTTTACCGGGATGAGGGCAAGGAACACCTGGCCTGCCCAGGGTGGAAAACCACTTAAAGGCATTCTTAAGCCACAAACAATAGCATGAGCAATCTGTGCCCTAAGGACATGCTCCTGCTGCAGTTAACTAGCCCAACCTATTCCTTTAATTTGGCCCATCCCTTCATTTCCCATAAGGGATACTTTTAGTTAACTTAATAGCTATAGAAACAATGCTAATGACTGGCTTGTTGTTAATAAATACGTGGGTAAATCTCCATTTGAGGATCTCAGTTCTGAAGGCTGTGAGACTTCTGATTTCCCACTTCACACCTCTATATTTCTGTGCCTATGTCTTTAATTCCTCTAGCGCCACTGGGTTAGGGTCTCCCCGACCGAGCTGGTCTCAGCAAGTGGCATCAATCATGGGGGCTTGAATCCAGGTTGAAGCATTGCCAGAGTGACAGTTGGAGAACTTGGAACTAGCTGGAAGACACCTGAGTACTCTTAAAGCAATCCCCATGGTGAGTAAGAAGGGGAGCTTGGAACATCAGGGTAACAATGGGACAAGTGTGGAGTCTGGTATGTTCCACGTTGGAACTTTCTCACACTGATGATGAGGAGGAAGGAGAGTATAGCGAAGTAACAGAAGAGGTTACAGAGCATGTTTATTTGCCAGCTAAAGCAGCAAAGGAGGGAGATGTTAATCCCTACCCTTCTGCACCCCCTCATTATTATTTTGAAGAAAAAGACCCTGCAGTTCTTTCTTTTCTGGAGGATACTGGGCGAAAAGTAGTTGCCTCAGTGACTGTTCGAGCAGTGCCTCGAGCGACCACTCTTGGTTCTATTCAGGCAGGAATTCAGCAAGCTAAACGAGAGGGTGATTTAGAGGCTTGGCAGTTCCCTGTTAGAATACATCCCCCACATCAACAGGGAAATACTAGAGCTACATTTGAGCTTTTTCCTTTTAAATTTGGGAAAGCATATTTAGTTGATTATATCAAGACCTGTGATGGTATTGGAAGTAATCTGCATAAAGCTACTTTGTTGGCACAGGCAGTGGCAGGACTGAGAGTGGATAAAGGAAATACTCCATTTCCTGGAGCTTGTTTTAACTGTGGGAAGCATGGTCATACTAAAAAAGAAAGTAGAAAAAAATCAATGAGTCAGGCCACCAGATAGGGTAAAAAAGAAAACTGCTGAGCCTGAAATATGTCCAAAATGTAAAAAGAAAACATTGGGTTAATCAGTGTCACTCTAAATTTGATAAAGAAGGGAACCCAATTTTGGGAAACGCCATGAGGGGCCTGTCCCAGGCCCCATTCTAAACTGGGGCATTCCCAGCTCAGGCCATTCCCTAACCCCTGTACAATGTCTGTCCCCTGCCACAGCCAGTAGTGCCACAGTAGATTTATGCTGCACAAAAGCTGTGAGTCTTCTGCCTGGGGAACACCTGCAAAAGTCCCAACAAGAGTCTGTGGACTTTTGCCAGCAGGGACAATAGGATTACTTTTAGGAAAGTATAGTTTAAGTTTAAAATGGGTACAAATACATACAGAAGTCATTGATTCAGATTACAATGGGGAAATTCAAATTGTTATATCTACTTCTGTTCCCTGGAAAACAGAGCCAGGAGAGCACATAGCACAGCTCCTGATTGTGCCATATGTGGGAATGGGAAAAAGTGAAATTAAATGAACAGGAGGATTGGAAGCACAAATAAACAAGGCAAAGTAGCTTATTGGGCAAATCAAATCACTGATAAATGTCCTCCCTGTGAAATAACTGTTCAGGGAAAGAAATTTAAAGGTTTGGTAGATACAGGAGCGGACATTTCAATCATTTCTCTACAGCACTGGCCATCTGTGTGGCCAATTCAACCCACTCAATTTAACATAGATGGAGTTGGTAAAGCCCCTGAAGTATATCAAAGTAGTTATATTTTGCATTGTGAAGGGCACGGTGGACAACCTGGGACTATTCAACCAATTATAACTTCTGTCCCTATAAATATATGGGGAAGAGATTTATTACAACAATAGGGAGCACAAGTTCTAATTCCAGAACAATTATACAGCCCTCAAAGTCAACATACAATGCATGAAATGGGGTATGTCCCTGGTATGGGACTAGAAAAAATTTGCAACTTTTGAAAGAACCGCTTCAAATGGAAAGAAAAAATTCCCGCCAAAGATTAGGATATCATTTCTGATAGTGGCCATTGTTAAGCCTCCAGAACCTTTACCTTTAAAATGGTTAACAGATAAGCCAATTTGGATGGAACAATGGCCACTAAGTAAAGAGAAACTGGATGCTTTAGAGAAATTAGTTACTGAACAATGAGAAAATGGGCACATAGCTCCAACATTTTCCCCTTGGAATTCTCCAGTTTTCTTAATTAAGAAAAAATCAGGTAAATGGGGAATGTTAACTGACTTAAGAGCCATCAATTCAGTTATACAACCTATGGGAGCATTACAGCCAGGATTGCCTTCTCCTGCTATAATTCCAAAAAATTGGCCTTTAATAGTCATAGATTTAAAAGATTGTTTCTTTACTATCCCCTTAGCTGAGCAAGACTGTGAATGGTTTGCATTTACAATTCCTGTGGTAAACAACCTGCAGCCTGCTAAGCATTTTCATTGTTTACAGATGGGTCTAGTAATGGTAAAGTTTCTTATTCTGGATCAAAAGGTAAAGGTTTCCAGATGCCCTATACTTCAGCTCAAAAAGTGGGGCTTGTAGATGTGATTGAGGTCATTATTAACTTTAAATTTTTTGAGCCTGCCCAAAGGCCAGATGTTATCAGCAGCTGAATAGCATCTACAGAAACCAGCTGCAAAGACAGAAGCAGAACAACTGATTTGTTGGAGAGATCTGATAACAAAAAGTTGGGAAATAGGTAAAATAATAACTTGGGGTAGAGGTTATGCTTGTGTTCCTCCAGGCCAAAATCAACAGCCGATTTGGATACTATCAAGACACCTGAAATCTTATCACGAGCCAGATGCCGAGGAAGAGATGCCGGGAGGATCCCAAGGACCCCCTGGTTGCAGCCACATCAAGACTGATGCTAAGGAGGACCCCAACCGTCACAAGCAACACCTGTCGAACACAGCCACCCACCTGGGGACAGATCAAGAAGCTGTCACAGATGGTGGAAGAAAACCTGAGGAAAGCAGGACAACCAGTCACAATGAGTAATTTAATGGTAGCTATCATAGCAGTTATCACCACTGCCATGAGTATTCCTTAAACAAGGGCTGACACAGAGAACAATTATACTTATTGGGCATATTTATCAATCCTGGCTGGTAATAATGCCTGGATATAATCACTCTATGACACAGTTACATATGCTTTCTGATCTCAGTGTTTACCATAATAAATCTGCTCCTATAATTGAGGCATACCACCTTCAAAAACCTATTTGTAAACAAAATAGAACCTGGCCAGAAATAATGAATGTACTTGTTTGGGAAGATTGCACTGCAGAACAGGCAGAGATGCTGCACAACAATTCCTATGGAATCATTATTAATTGGTCCCCTAAGGTGATGTTTAGCTTAAATTGCTCTTCTCAGTCTGTGTGCCATGGCCACACTATGTTCAGATGGTCTGAACAAAATGGTCAGATGGTAGAAATGATAAAAAGTATGACAAAAATTCCTATTATCTGGAACCATGGCGGTATAGTGGCACCTCAACCTCAAATGATATGGCTCGTTGTAGGAGCTTAACATAAGGATTTGTGGAAACTATTAATAGTTCTTAATAAGATCAAAATTTGGAAAAAAATAAACAAGCATCTGGAAAGACACTCTACAGACTTTTTTGGATACAGGAAAATTAAAAGAACAAATATTTAAAGCATCCCAGGCACACCTGACCTTAATGCCAAGAACTGGAGTGCTTAAAGGAGCTGCAGACAGATTAACAGCTAGTAACCCATTAAAATGGATAAAAAACCCTTGGAAGCTCTATGATTTCAGTGATAATTGTATTTTTAATCTGTGTTGCTTGTCTTTGTATAGTCTGCAGATGTGGATCCTGACTCCTACGAGCTCACAATGACAAAGCTGCCCTTGCTTTTATCACTTTCCAAATCAAACAAGGGGGATAAGTTGGGAACAAGCCCCCCAAAATCTGGCCATAAACTGGCCCCAAAACTGGCCATAAACAAAATATCTGCAGCACTGTGACATGTTCACGATGGCCATAATGCCCACACTGGAAGGTTGTGGGTTTACCGGGATGAGGGCAAGGAACACCTGGCCTGCCCAGGGTGGAAAACCACTTAAAGGCATTCTTAAGCCACAAACAATAGCATGAGTGATCTGTGCCTTAAGGACATGCCCCTACTGCAGTTAACTAGCCTAACCTATTCCTTTAATTCGGCCCATCCCTTCATTTCCCATAAGGGATACTTTTAGTTAATTTAATATCTATAGAAACAATGCTAATGACTGGCTTACTGTTAATAAATACTTCGGTAAATCTCTGTTCGAGGCTGTCAGCTCTGAAGGCTGTGAGACCCCTGATTTCCTACTTCACAACTCTATATTTCTGTGTGTGTGTCTTTAATTCCTCTAGTGCCACTGGGTTAGGGTCTCCCCAACCAAGCTGTTCTCAGCAGTTAGGGATTTAGATATCCAAATACAAAAAGCTCAAAGAACTTCTGGGAGATTCATCACAAAAGGATTTCACCAAAACATATAGCCATCAGTCTATCTAAAGTCAATATGAAGAAAAGAATTCTGAGAACAGTGAGAAAAAAGCACCAGGTAAACTATAAAGGAAAACCTATCAGACTAACAGCAATCTTCTCACCAGAAACCTTACAAGCCAGAAGGGAATAGGGTCCTATCGTTAGCCTCCTTAAACAGAATAACTGTCAGCTAAGAATTTTGTGTCCAGCAAAACTAAGCTTCATAAATGAGGGAGAAACAAAGTCATTTTCAGACAAACAAGTGCCAAGGGAATTTGTCACTACCAGCCCAGCCCTACAAGAAATGCTAAAAGGAGGTCTAAATCCTGAAACAAAAGTCAATATACATCAGAATAGAACCTCTTGAAAGCATAAAAATCACAGGCCCTATAAAACAATAACATAATGAAGAAAACAAAGTGTCCAGGTAACAATTAACATAATGACTGGAACAGCCCCTCACATATCAATATTGATCTGAATGTAAGTGGCCTAAATGCTCCACTTAAAAGATACAGATTGGCAAAATGGATAAAAATTCAGAAACCGAATATCTGCTGTCTTCAAGAGACTCACCTAACATGTAAGGATTCATATAAACTCAAAGTAAAGGGGTGGAAAAAAATATTCCATGCTGATATGGTCTGGCTCTGTGTCCTCACTCAAGTTTCATCTTGAATTGTAATTCCCACGTGTTGGGGGAGGGACCCCAGGGGAGGTGATTAGATCATGAGGGTGGTCCCCCCATGCTGTTCTCATGATAGTGAGTGAGTTCTCACAAAATGGAATGGTTTCATAAAGAGTTTTTCCCCCTTTGCTTGGCACTTCTCTCTCCTGCTGCCTTGTGAAGAAGGATGTGTTTTCTTCCTCTTTTGCCATGATTGTAAGTTTCCTGAGGCCTCCCACACCATGCAGAACTGTAGGTCAATTAAACCTCTTTTCTTTATAAATTACCCAGTCTCAGGTATTTCTTCATAGTAGCATGAGAACAGACTAATACAGTAAAGCAGTAGTTGAATAGTGGGTTGCTGCTATAAACATACCTGAAAATGTGGAAGAAAACTGGAACTGGGTAACAGGCAGGGGTTGGAACAGTTTGGAGGACTCAGAAGCAGTCAGAAAAATGTGGGAAAGTTTGGAACTTCCTAGAGATTTGGAGAGCTCAGAAGACAGAAATATGTGGGAAAGTTTGGAACTTCCTAGAGACTTGTTGAATGGCTTTGTCCAAAATGCTGATAGTGATATGGGCAATGAAGTTCAGGCTGAGGTGGCCTCAGCTGGAGATGAGAAACTTGTTGGGAACTGGAATAAAGGTGATTCTTGCTATGCTTTAGCAAAGAGACTAGCAGCATTTTGCTCCTGCCCTAGAGATCTGTGGAACTTTGAACTTGAGAGAGATGATTTAGGATACCTGGCAGAAGAAATTTCTAAGTGGCAAAGCATTCCAGAGGAACCAGGGAATAGAAGTTTGGAAAATGTGCAGCCTCATGAGGCAATAGAAAAAAACCCTCATTTTCTGGGGAGAAATTCAAGCTGGCTGAAGAAATTTGCATAAGTAATGAGAAGCCAAATGTTAATCACCAAGACAATGAGGAAAATGTCTCCATGACGTGTCAGAGACCTTCATGGCAGCTCCTCTCATCACAGGCCCAGATGCCTAGGGGAGATAAATGGTTTTGGGGGCCAGGCCTAGGGCCCCCCTGCTGTGTGCAGCCTTGGGACTTTGTTCCCTGCATCCCAGCTGCTTCAGCTTTAGCCATGGCTAAAAGGGGCCAAGGTATAGCTTGGGCCATGGCTTCAGAGGGTTCAAGCCCCAAGCCTGGGCAGCTTCCACATGGTGTTGAGCCTGTGGGTGCACAGAAGTTAAGAATTGAGTTTTGGGAACCTCTGCCCAGATTTCAGAGGATGTATGGAAATACCTGGATGTCCAGGCAGAAGTTTGCTGCAGGGGCAGAGCCCTCAGGCAGAACCTCTGCTAGGGCAGTGAGGAAGGGAAATGTGGGGTTGGATCCCCCACACAGAGTCTCCACTGGGGCACTGCCTAGTGGAGCTGTGTGAAGACAGCCATCATCTTCCAGAACCCAGAATGGTAGGTCCACCAACAGCTTGCACCATGCGCCTGGAAAAGCTGCAGGCACTCAACACCAGCTGGTGAAAGCAGCCAGCAGTGGGGGCTGTAGCCTGCAAATCCACAGGGGAAGAGCTGCTCAAGACTGTGGGCACCTCTTTTGTCATTGTGACCTGGATGTGAGGCATGGAGTAAAGTAAGATTATTTCAGAGCTGTCAGATTTAATTACTGCCTTATCGGATTTTGGACTTGCATGGGGCCTGTGACCTCTTCATTTTGGAAAATTTCTCCCATTTGGAATGGGTGTATTTACCCAATGCCTGTACCTCCATCGTACCTAGGAGGTAACTAACATGCTTTTGATTTTACAGGCTCATAGGTGGAAGGGACTTGCCTTGTCTCAGATGAGACTATAAACTTGGACTTTTAGGTTAATGCTGAAATGAGTTAAGACTTTGGGGAACTGTTGGGAAGGCAAAATTGTGTTTTGAAATGTGAGAAAGATGAGATTTGGGAGGGGCTGGGGTTAAATAATATGGCCTGACTCTGTGCCCCACCCAAATCTCATCTTGAATTGTAATCCCCATGTGTTGGAAAAGGGACCTCGAGGGAGTTGATTAGATCATGGGGGCAGTCCTCCCATGCTGTTCTCATGATAGTGAATGAGTTCTCATGAAATATCATGGTTTTATAAGGGGCTTTTCTCCTCGACACATCTCTCCTTTTGCCTTGTGAAGAAGGACATGTTTGCTTCCCCTTCTGCCATGATTGTAAATTTCCTGAGACCTCTCTAACCATGGAGAACTGTCAGTTAAAACTCTTTTCTTTATAAATTACCCAGTCTCAGGTATTTCTTCATAGCAGCATAAGAATGGACTAATACACATGCAAATGGAAACCAAAAGCAAGCAGGAGTAGCTATTCTTATATCAGATAAAACAGACTATAAAGAAAAGCAGTAAAAAAAAAAAAGACAAAGAAGGTCACTACATAATGATAAAAGGATCAATTTCCAACACAAAGATATTGCGATCCTAACTTCATATGAACATAACACTGGAGCTCCCAGATTCATAAAACATTTACCACCAGATCTAAAACATGAGATAAACAGCAATAGTGGGGAATTTCAACACTCCACTGACAGCACTACACAGACCATCAAGACAGCAAGTCAACAAAGAAACAATGGACTTAAACTACACTGTAGAACAAATGGACAAATACATCACATAAACAACTATTTACAAAATATTCTCTCCAATAACTGCAGAATATACATTCTTCTTATACATGAAGAAGATAGACTATATTATAGGCTGCAAAATAAGTCTCAATAAATTTACAAATATCAAAATCATATCAAATATTTTCTCGGACCACAGTGGAATAAAACTAGAAATCAACTACAAACAGAATCATCAAAACTACAGAAATATGTAGAAATTAAACAATCTACTCCTGAATGATTTTTGGGTTAATAATAAAATCAGATGGAAATTTAAAAATTCCTTGAGACAAATGATAATAGTGACACAAGCTATCAAAACTTCCGGCAAGAAAAATCAGTGCTAAGAGCAAAGTTTATAGTACTAAATACCTACATCAAAAAGTCTAAAAGATTACAAACTGACAACCTAGTGTCATGCCTCAAGGAATTAGGGAAACAAGAAAAAACTAAACCCAAAGCTAGTAGAAGAAAAGAAATAACAAATATCAGAGCAGAACTGAATTAAATTGAAACACAAAAATACAAAAGATCAACAAAGTGAAAAAAAAAGATCCTTGAAAAGATAAACAAAATTGATAGGTTGTCAGCTAGACTAACCAAGAAAAGAAGTGTCAAGATTCAAATAAACTCAATTAGAAATAAAACTGGAGACATTACAACCAACACCACAAATATGCAAAAGATCACTCAAGACTACTATGAACACCTCTATGCACATAAACTAGAAAATCGAGAGGAAACAGATAAATTCCTGGAAACACCCAACCCTCCTAGATTAAATCAGGAAGAAGTAGAAACCTTGAACAGACCAATAGCAAGCAGTGAGATTGAATCAGTAATTTAAAAAATTCCTACAAAAAAAGTCCAGGGCCAGATGGATTCACAGCTGAATTCTACCAGACATTCAAGAATTGCTGCCAATCCTACTGAAACTACTCCAAAAGACTGAGAAATAGGGATCCTCCCTAACTCATCCTATGAAGCCAGTATCACCCTGACACCAAAACAAGGAAAAGACATAACAAAAAATGAAAACTACAGACCAATATCCCTGATGAACATAGATGCAAAAATCCTAAACAAAATATTAGCTAACTGACTCCAACAGCCCTTAAAAAGATAATACACCATGATCAAGTGGGCTTCATTCCAGGAATGCAGGGATGGCTTAACATATGCAAGTCAGTAAATGTGATACATCACATAACAGGATTAAAAACAAATATCATATTATATTTCAATATATGCAGAAAAAGCATTTGCTAAAATCCAGCATCCGTTTATGATAAAAACACCCAACAAACTAGGCATACAAGGGACTTTCCTCAAAATAATAAAAGCCATCTATGACAAACACACAGCCAACATCACACTGAATAGGAAAAGTTGAAAGCATTCCCCCTGAAAACTGGAGCAAGACAAGGATGCCCACTTTTACCACTTCTAATTAACATAGTACTGGAAGTCCTACCCAGAATAATCAATCAGGCAAGAGAAAGAAATAAAGGGCATCCAAATTGGAAAAGAGGAAGTCAAACTATCACTGTTCACTGATGATATGATCATATACATAGAAGGCCCTAAATATGCCTCCAAAAGACTCCTGGATTTGATAAACAAATTCAGTAAAGTCCCAGGTTTCAAAAATCAATGTATATATATATCAGTAGGACTGCTATACACAAATGACCAAGTTGAGAATCAAATTAAGAGCTCAATCTGTTTTACAAGAGCTGTAAAAAAAAAAACCTAGGAATATACTTGATCAAGGAGGTGAAAGATCTATACAAGGAAAACTACAAAACGCTGCTGAAAGAAATCATAGATGACACAAACAAATGGCAACACATCTCATGCTTATTGGTTGGAAGAATCAATATTGTTAAAATGATCATACTGCCCAAAGCAGTCAATAGATTCAAAGCAGTTTCTATCAAAATACCAACATCGCT
The DNA here is from genome assembly GCF_029281585.2 of Gorilla gorilla gorilla. Classification (NCBI taxonomy): domain Eukaryota; kingdom Metazoa; phylum Chordata; class Mammalia; order Primates; family Hominidae; genus Gorilla; species Gorilla gorilla. Next base: position 90,214,769 of record NC_073237.2, on the reverse strand, counting down.
TTTCACATAATTTTAAGAAATCCTAAAATTCATATGGAACCAACAAAGAGCCCAAATAGCCAAAGCAATCCTAAGCAAAAAGAACAAATCTGCAGGCATCATATTATTGAACTTCAAATTATACTACAAAGCTATAGTTACCAAAACAGCATGGTACTGGTATAAAAGTAGAATACAGACCAATGGAACATAATAGAGAACCCAGAAATAAAGCCAAAACCTAAAACCAACTGATCTTTGACAAAACATACAAAAACATGAACTTGGAAAAGGACACCCTACTTAATAAATGGTGCTTGGAAAACTGGCTAGCAACATGTATAAGAATGAAACTGGATCCTTGTCTCTCACCTTACATAAAAATCAACTCAAGATGGATCAGAGACTTAAATCTAAGACCTGAAATCATAAAAATTCCAGAAATTAATCTAGGAAAAAACTCTTCTGGATGTTGGCATAGGCAAAGAATTCATAACTAAGACCCCAAAAACAAATGCAACTACAACAAACATAAATAAATGGGACCTAATTAAACTAAAAAGCTTCTGTACAGCAAAATAAATAATCATCAGACTAAACAGACAACCCAGAGAATAAGAGAAAATATTTGCAAACTATGCATCTGACAAAGGACTAATATCCAGAAGCTACAAGGAACCTAAACAAATCAGTAAGAAAAAAACAAATAATCCCATCAAAAATCAGGCAAATAACATGAATGGACATTTCTCAAAAGAAGAAATGACCAACAAACATATGAGAAAATGTGCACTATCACTAATCATCAGAGAAATGAGAATTAAAACCATAATGGGATACCACCTTACTCCTGCAAGAATGGCCATTATTAAAAAGTCAAAAAACAATATATGTCGGCAAGGATATGGTGTAAAGGGAACACTTATATACTGTTGATGGGAATGTAAATTAATACAATCTCTATGGAAAACAGTATGGAGATTTTTTTTAAGAACTAAAAGTAGATCTACCATTTGATCCAGCAATCCCACTACTAGTTATCTACCCAAAGGAAAAGAAGTCATTATATCAAAAAGACATCTTCATGCATATATTTATTGCAGCACAACTTACAATTGCAAAGATATGTAACCAACCTAAGTGCCCATTGCCCAGTGAATAGCTAAAGAAAATGTGGTATATATACATCATGGAATACTACTCAACCATAAAAAAGAACAAGATAATGTCTTTTACAGCAACTTGGATGGAGCTGGAGGCCATTATTCTAACTGAAGTAACTCAGGAACGGAAAATCAAACACCATATGCTTTCACTTATAACTGGTAGCTAAGCTAGGGATATGTAAAGGCACACAGAGTGGTGTAATGGACTATGGAGACTCAAAAAGGGGAGGTGGGGCGAGAAATAAACTATGTATTGGGTACAATGTACACTACTAGGGTGATAGGTGCACTAAAATCTCAGACTTCACCACTATACAATTCATCCATGTAACCAAAAACCACTTGTACTCCACAAGCTACTGAAATTTTAAAAATATTTATAAATAATCCCAGCACTTTGGAAGGCTGAGGTGGGCAGATCATGAGGTCAGGAGATCGAGACCATCCTGGCTAACACAGTGAAACCCTGTCTCTACTAAAAATACAAAAAATTTAGCCAGGCGTGGTGGTGGGCGCCCGTAGTCCCAGCAACTCGGGAGGCTGAGGCAGGAGAATGGCGTGAACCCCGGAGGCGGAGCTTGCAGTGAGCCCAGAGAGTGCCACTGCACCCCGCCTGGGCAAAAGAGTGGACTCTGTCTAAAAAAAAAAAAAAAATTATTCAAAACAAAACAAAACATTGGTTATCTAAAATTAGGGGGGGGGGAGATAAAAACATGAAGGGCTGGCCTACACATTCATGAGTGTGTGCTCATGTTCAACAGAAAAGGTACTAAGAGTGTCCCCAGTGGAAATTTCTCTTTCTGTGGATCTGGGGAAGGGGCCAGGGAAGGATGCTGGTATGACTATGCAATACTTGCCAAGAAAGGGGGAGTTTGGTATAACAACTATAATTATCTTCTTTTTTTCCCCACGTAGCCTCAGTTTATTACCCACTATGTGGTGCAGTGGTCCTAGGACCAGGGCTGCAACTACAAGTGCTGGAAGCAGGGATGATTCCCAAACAAGAAATTGTAACTGTTTTTAAAACTTATGTCAGAATTCCCAAGTGCCTGATGGGGATGGATTGTGCCTGTTCCCCATCTGACAAAATTGGAGCTAAAAGTGAATGCAGCTACATTTATTGGTGGTAAAAAATAGCCCACTAATCCTTCACCTGTGCAACTTTACCCTGTCTGAAGGGGAGTGAACTGATGGGAGGCACTTGGTAGACTAATGTTGTTGCCTGCAATCTAGACCAGCACAGTGGCTGAACTTAACATCCTTCCAAAGGTGAAAAGGCAACTAAGATCCTTGGCATCTCCAAAGTGCTATTTTTTGTATGCTAATGAGATTACTGATGGCTAGCAACCCATAGGTCGCTTAAAAATGGGGGCTAATCACTTTAAAGACCAAGACAGGATTAGACAGTTTGGATTTTCAGCCCCACTCCACAACCTCCAAGAAGGAGGGAGGGGCTGAAGTTTAAGTGGATCACCAGTGGCCAATGATTTAATCAATCATGCCTACATAAAGAAGCCATCAAACCCCAAAAGGACAAGGTTCTGGAGCTTCTGGATAACTAAGCACGCGGAGGGTCCTGGAGGTTGGGGTACCTGGAGAGGGCATTGAGCTCTATGCCCCTTCCTGTATGCCTTGATCCATGCATCTCTTCATCTGTATCCTTTGTAGTATTTTTATAATAAACCAGTAAACATAAGTGTTTCCCTGAGTTCTGTGAGCCACTCTAGCAAATTAATAGAATCTGAGGAGGGAACCCCTATTGCCAGTCAGTCAGAAGCACAGGTAAAACAACCTGGGGCTTGTGATTGGCATCAGAAATAGGTGGCTGTGTGTGTGTGTGTGTGTGTGTGTGTGTGTGTGTGTGTGTGTGTGTGTGAGACAGAGTCTCGCCTGTCACCCAGACTGCAGTGGTGCAATCTCAGCTCACTGCACGCTCCACCTCCCAGGTTCAAGCGATTCTCCAGTCTCAGCCTCCAAAGTGGCTGGTACTACAGGTGCATGCTACCACACATGGCTTATTTTTGTATTTTTAGTAGAGACAGGGTTTCACCATGTTGGGCAGGCTGGTCTCGAACTCCTGACCTTGGGTGATCCATCTACCTCGGCCTCTGAAAGTGCCAGGATTACAGGCATGAGCCACCGCACCTGGCCAGAAGTAGGAGGCAGTTTTGTGGGAATGAGCCCTCAACCTGTGGGATCTGGTGCTATCTCCAGGCAGATATGCCACAACTTAATTGGAGGTGGTGTCCCTGCAGAATTGATGTCATGCTTGCTGTTGTGGAGAAATCCCCAGGCATCTGGTGTCAGAGCCTGTTGTGAGCATGTAGTGGAAGAAACTGAGCTTGGCTTTTTGTCTATAGCCTCATTAGTATTGATATTTTAGCACTATTAAGTCACCCAGTTCATGAACAAAGGATGTCCTTCCATTTATTTAGGTCTTCTTTAATTTCTTCCAGTAATAATTTATAACTTTTAGTGTGCAAGTCTTTCCTATCCTTGATTATGTTTATTCCTAGATATCTTATTATTTTGATGCAATCGTAAATGAAATTATTTTCTTAATTTCATTTCCAGATTATTTGTTTCTGGTGCATACAAACAACATTTATTTTTGCAAGATTTTGTTCCCTGAGGCTTTGCTGTATTTATTAGCTCTAGTAAATTTTGTGTGGCTTCTTTAGTGTTATCTATAGATGCGATCATGTCAGCTGCAAATAGAGGAAATTTTACTTTTTCCTTTCTAATTTGCATGCCTTTTATTTCTTTTTCCTGCTTAGTTGCTATGGCTAGAAATTCCAGTGCTATATTCAATAGCACTGGTGAAAGCAGGCATTCTTATCTTATTCCTGATCTTAGAGCAAAGCTTTCTGTCTTTCATCTTGACTATGATGGTAGCTATTGGATTTTTATAAATCCCTTATTATGTTAGTGAAGTTCCCTTCTATTCCTAGTTTTCTGAATATTTTCACCATGAAAGAATGCTGAGCTTTTTTCCCAAACGCTTTTTCTGCATCAACTGAGATAATCATTTGACTTTTTTCCTTCACTTTATTAATGTAGTATATTGCACTAATTGGTTTTCTTTTTTCTTTTTTTTTTTTCGATATGGAGTCTCGCTCTGTCACCCAGGCTGGAGTGCTGTGGCGCAGTCTCTGCTCACTGCAATCTCTGCCTCCTGGGTTCAAGCGATTCTCCTGCCTCAGCCTCCTGAGTAGCTGGGATTACAGGTGCCTGCCCGCCTCGGTCTTCCAAAGTGCTAGGATTACAGGCATAAGCCACCGTGCCCACCAGTTTTCTTATTTTGAACCACTATCGCATTCATGGGAATATGGGCATTTTAATAATATTGAGCCTTCTGACTTATGAACATGCTATATCTATTTATTTAAGTCTTCAATTTCTTTCAGCAATATTTTATAATTTACAGTGTACATATTTTGCATAAACTTTGTTAAATGTCTAAGTATTTCATATTTTTGATGCTTTTGAAAATGTTAATTTCATTTTCAATTTCCAAATATTCATTGCAAATGTATAGAAAGACAAGAAATTTTTGTACATTAACTTTATATCCTTTCTAAACTCACATTATAGTAGTTTTTGAAAATTTACTTAGAATTTTCTACACTGAGGACAATGCTGTTTGTGAATAAGGCCAATTTTGCTTCTTCCCTTCCAAATTCCAAATATATATAATAATGTATATTATTATAATATAATATAGTATATTATATATTGATATATATCAATATATAATATAGTATATTAAATATTGATATATATTAATATATAATATACTATATTATATGTAGTATAAAATATAATATAGTATATTATATATTAATATATATCAATATATAATAGTATATATAGTATAATATATAATATATAATATATAATTTATTATAATATATAATTATATAATATATAATTATATAATATATAATATATAATATATTATTATATATATTTATATATATATATTTATATATATAAATATATATAAATAAATATATATATAAGTATATATAGTATAATATATAATATATAATATATAAAATATATAAAATATTATATATATAAATATATATAAAATATAATATATTATATATAATATATAATATAATATATAATATATAATAGTATTATATATTATACTATATATAATATAGTATATTATATATTAATATATCAATATCAATATTTAATATACTATATTATACATAATAATATATATTATATATAATATATTATATATTATATATTATGTATTATATATATTATATAATATATAATATATTATATATAATATATTATATATTATATATTATAATATATTATATATAATATAATATATTATATATAATATATTATATATAATATAATATATTATATATAATATATTATATATAATATATTATATTATATATATTATAATATATATAATATATATTATATAATATATATAATATAATATATATATTATATTATATATTATATAATATATATTATTATGTATATTATATATTATATAATATATATTATTATGTATATTATATATATATATATTTTTTTTTTGAGACAGAGTCTTGCTCTTGTGTCCCAAGCTGGAGAGCAGTGGACCAGTCTCGACTCACTGCAGCCTCTGCCTCCCAGGTTCAAGCAATTCTCCTGCCTCGGCCTCCAGAGCGGCTGGGATTACAGGCGCCTGCCACCACGCCAAGCTAATTTTTGTATTTTCAGTAGAGGCGGGGTTTCACCATGTTGACCAGGCTGGTCTCAAACTCCTGACCTTGTGATCCACCTGCCTCAGCCTCCCAAAGTGCTGGGGTTACAGGCATGAGCCATTGCACCCAGCCAGCCATAGGCTTTTTATAGATGCTTTCATCAGATTAAAGAAGTTATTTCTATCCCTAGTTTGTTGAGAATTTTATCATGAATGTGTGTCGACTTTCATCAAATCCTTTCTTAAAAAATTCTGTTAATCAGACACATGAAAAAATGCTCATCATCACTGGCCATCAGAGAAATGCAAATCCAAACCACAGTGAGATACCATCTCACACCAGTTAGAATGGTGATCATTAAAAAGTCAGGAAACAACAGGTGCTGGAGAGGATGCGGAGAAATAGGAACACTTTTACACTGTTGGTGGGACTGTAAACTAGTTCAACCAACCATTGTGGAAGACAGTGTGGCAATTCCTCAGGGATCTAGAACTAGAAATACCATGAGACCCAGACATCCCATTACTGGGTATATACCCAAAGGATTATAAATCATGCTGCTATAAAGACACATGCACACGTATGTTTATTGCGGCACTATTCACAATAGCAAAGACTTGGAAGCAACCCAAATGTCCATCAATGATAGACTGGATTAAGAAAATGTGGCACATATACACCATGGAATACTATGCACCCATAAAAAAGGATGAGTTCATGTCCTTTGTAGGGACATGGATGAAGCTGGAAACCATCATTCTCAGCAAACTATCGCAAGGACAAAAAACCAAACACCGCATATTCTCACTCATAGGTGGGAGTTGAACAGTGAGAACACTTGGACACAGGAAGGTGAACATCACACACTGGCACCTGTTGTGGGGTGGGGGGAGCAGGGAGGGATAGCATTAGGAGATATACCTAATGTAAAAGACGAGTCAATGGGTGCAGCACACCAACATGGCACATGTATACATATGTAACAAAACTGCATGTTGTGCACATGTACCCCAGAACTTAAAGTACAATAAAAAATATATATATATAAAAATTCTGTTAATCACAAGGTTTACTTCTTTATTCTGTTAATACGAACTACATTGATTGAATTTCAGATATTCAATCAACCTTGCATTCATGGTACAAAATCCCTTGATCATGATACACAATGTGGTTTTGGTTTTTTAATAATTTATTTATATTTATTTCTAGATTTAAGTTTCAAATGTTTTGTTAGGCATTTTTTGGGTCTGTGTTCATGAGGAATATTGCTGCGTTTTTCTTCTAGTAACTTGGTTTTAGTAGCAGGGCAATGCTATCCCAATAAAATGAGTTCAGAAGTGTTGTCTTTTCTTGTATTTTCTGAAAGAGTTGATGTAGAATCACTGTTATTTATTCCTTAAATATGTGGTATAATTAGTCAGAGAACTCACATATGTTGATGTTACTAATGAAATGGTTTTTAGCTATGAATGCAATCTAGTTACCAGACACAGGACTATGTAATCTAGGTAACAGACAGGAATATTCAGGCTATCTAATTTTTCTTGAGTGAGCTTTGGGATTCAATGTTTGTTCAACAGATGCAAATCAATAATTTTGATTCATCACATAAACAGAATTGAAAACAAAAGCCATGTGGTCATCTCAATGAAAAGAAATAAAGACTTTGTCAGAAAAGCAAAAATGGAGGTAATCTGTCACAAGTAGAATTTTTAAATAAGAAATATTAAAAGATATTCCTCAGACAGAAAAAAAACTGATTATAGGCCAGAAACTTGGATGTACATAAAGAAAGAAATAGTGTTAGAGAAGGAATAAATGAAGGTAAAATAAAATATTTTATTTTTCTTAGACTTAATTAACCTAACGGAAAACAGTTTGTTCAAACTAATTATGACAATGATGTATTTGCTGATTAGAGCTTATGAATAAGCGAAATGAATGACAGCAATATTAAAGGGAGTGAGGAATTGGGAATACTCTGTCATAAGGCACCTGCACTACCTGTAAAGCTGTACAGTGTTATTTGAAAGTAGACCTGATTTAGTTGTAAATGTATATTGCAAACTCTAGACCAACGACAAAAAAGAATTTTTTGAAGGAGTGCAATTAATATACTATGAAAGAAGAGAAAATGGAATAATATAAAGTGCCCAGTTTAGAGAAGTCAATTAAAAACAGAAGACAAAAACAAAAACAAAACCCAAAGAACAATGGCAATGAATAGAAAACTGCTACAAATAAGGCAGATATTAATCTGGCTATATAAATAATCATTTTAAATAGGAATAATCTGTCAGAGTAGGTTAAAAAAGACCTAAGAATATGTGGTCCACGAGAAAGCCCCTTGAAATATAAAGACACAGATTAAAAGTGAAGGGAAGGAAATAGATATACCATGCTAATGCACTAATTAAATAAAGCTTGAGTTGCCATATTAGTTTAAGACAACACAGATTTCAGAGCAAAAAAATATATATATATACCAGGGATAAAGAAGGCCACTAACTAACAATGAAGGTGTCAATTCTCCAAAAAGACACAGCAGTTCTTTTTTTTTTTCTTTAAGTTCTGGGATACATGTGCAGAACGTGTAAGTTTGTTGGATAGGTATACGTGTGCCATGGTGGTTTGCTTCGCATATCAACGGGTTATCTAGGTTTTAAGCCCCGCATGCATTAGGTATTTGTCCTAATTCTCTCCCTCCCCTTCCCCCAAATCCCCTGACAGGCCCCAGTGTGTGATGTTCCCCTCCCTGTGTCCATGTGTTCTAGTTGTTCAACTCCTACTTAGGAGTGAGAACATGTGGTGTTTGGTTTTCTGTTCTTGTGTTAGTTTGCTGAGAATGATGGTTTCCAGCTTCATCCATGTCCCTGCAAAGGACATGAACTCATTCTTTTTTATGGCTGCATAGTATTCCATGGTGTATATGTGCCACATTTTCTTTATCCAGTTTATCATTGATGGGCATTTGGGTTGCTTCCAAGTCTTTGCTATTGTAAATAGTGCTGCAATAAACATACATGTGCGTGTGTCTTTATAATAGAATGATTTATAATCCTTTGGGCATATACCCAGTAATGGGATTGCTGGGTCAAATGGTATTTCTGGTTCTAGATCCTTGGAATCGCCACATTGTCTTCCACCATGGTTGAACTAATTTACACTCCCACCAACAGTGTAAAAAACGTTCCTATTTCTCCACGTCCTCTCCAGCATCTGTTGTTTCCTGACTTTTTAATAATCACCATTCTGACTGGCGTGAGATGGTATCTCATTGTGGTTTTGATTAGACATAGCGATTCTCAATGTGTTTGTACCTTATAATAGAGCATCAAAGTACGTGAGGCAAAAATTGATAGAACTGCAAGAAGAAATAGACAACACTATGATAGTTGGTGAATTCAACACACCAACACCCCTCTGTCATTAATTAACAGCTACAGCAGACAGAAAATTGGTAAGAATACCGTTGAAGTGAATAGCACCATCAATCAACTGGATCAAATTGATGTTGTTATAATACTACATGCAACAACAGCAAAATGCACATTCTTCTTAAGCTCACATGGTATATTCATTAGGATACGACACATTCTGGGCGATAAAACACACCTCAACACATTTAAAAGAAAAGAAATGATACAAAGTATGCTTTCAGGCCACAATGGAATTAAACTATAAAGAAATAATAGAAACAAAGCTGAAAAATCCATAAATATTTGGAGATTAAGCCACATGCTTTTAAATAACCCATGGGTTAAAGAAGTCTCAAAAGCATTTTCAAAGTATTTTGAATGAAATAAAATGAAAATAAAACATCAAGGTTTGTGGAGTGCAGAGAGAGCAATCCCTAGAGGAAAATGTGTAGCATTGAATGCGTATATTACAAAGAAGAAATACCTAGAATCAATAATCTAAACTTGCAAGTTAGGAAACCAGTAAAAAGAGCATATTAAGTCCAACGTAAGCAGAAGAAAACTAACAATAATATTACAGCAGAAATCAATGAACTAAAAACAGGAAACAGTTAAAGAAAATCAACAAAACCAAAAGCTAGTTATTGAAAAGATCAACAAAATTGATAAACCTCTAGACAGGCTAATGAAGAAAAGAAGAGAGAAGATACAAATTACTAATATCAGAAATGAAAGAAGGGTCATTACTACTGATCTCAAAGATAATAAATGGATAATAAAAGAATTCTATGAACAACTCTATGTACACAAATTTGACAACTTAGATCAAAGGGGCCAATTTCTTGAAAGACACAAACTACCAAAACTCACATGAGGAGAAATAGGTAACCTGAATAGTCCTATGTCTATTAAAGGACTTAATAATTAATAACTTTCTGAATAGACAGCGCCAAGCTCATATGAGTTCACTCCTGAATAGTGCCAAATGTTTAAGGAAGAAATGGTTCCAATTCTCAAAAACAACAAAACATGAGCTATGAAGACAATTACTCCAAGTGTTTCTACAGTCACTGACTTTAGCAGTAGCTTCAGCTTATGGTAAGCTGTAATTCTAACCTAACTCTTCTGTACCTTCCTAACTCTCCAGTTTTTAAAATGTTTTTTACATTTTTTAAATTTAACTTTTATTTTGACTTTCAGGGTATATGTGCAAGTTTGTTATATAGGGAAACTTGTGTCATGGGGGTTTATTGTACAGATTATTTCATAACCCATGTATTAAGCCTAGTACCCATTAGTTATTTCTCCTGATCCTCTCCCTCCTTCCACCCTCCACTCTCTGACAGAAGCCAGTGTCTGTTATTCTCCATGTGTCCATGTGTTCTCATCATTTAGCTCCAACTTATAAGTGGTATTTGATTTTTACATGTGGTATTTGATTTTTTCTTCCTGTGTTAGTTTGCTGAGGATAATGGCCTCCAGCTCCATCCATGTCCCTGCAAAGGACATAATCTCATTCTTTTTTATGGCTGCATAGTATTCCAGGGTGTATATGTACCACATTTTCTTTATCCAGTCTACCATTGATGGGTATTTAGGTTGATTCCATGTCTTTGCTATTGTGAGTAGCACTGCAATGAACATACACGTGCATGTGTCTTTATAATAGAATGATTTATATTCCTTTGGGTATATATCCAGTAATAGGATTCCTGGGTCTAAAGGTAGTTCTGTTTTTAGGTCTTTGAGGAATCATCACACTGTCTTCCACAATGGTTGAATTAATTTACACTCCCACCAACAGTGTATAAGCATTCCTTTTTCTCCACAATCTCCCTAGCATCTGTTATTTTCTGACTTTCTAATAACAGCCATTCTGACTGGTATGAGATGGTATCTTATTTGGTTTTGATGTGCATTTCTCTAATGATCAATGATGTTGAGCTTTTTTTCATAAGGTTGTTGACCACATGTATATCTTCTTTTCAAAATTGTCTATTCATGTCCTTTTCCCATTTTTTAATGGGGTTGTTTGGTTTTTGTCGTAAATTTGCTCAAGTTTCTTATAGATGCTGGTTATGAGATCTTTGTCAGGTGCATAGTTTGCAAATTTTTTCTCCCATCCTGTAGGTTGCCTGTTTACTCTGTTGATAGTTTCTTTTGCTGTGCAGAAGCTCTTTAGTTTAATTAGATCCCATTTGTCTATTTTTGGTTTTGTTGCAATTGCTTTTGGCATCTTCGTCATGAAATCTTTGCCCGTTTTATGTCCAAAATGCTATTGCCTAGGTTGTCTTCCAGAGGGTTTGTAGGTTTGTATTTTACACTTAAGTCTTTAATCCATCTTGAGTTAATTTTTGTATATGGTGTAAGGAAGGGGTCAGTATCAATCTTCTGGATATGGCTAGCCAGTTTTCCCAGCACCATTTATTAAACAGGCAGTCCTTTCCCCATTACTTGTTTTTGTCAGGTTTTTGTCAGGTTTATCAAAGATCAGATAGTTGTAGGTATGTGGCCTTATTTGTGCATTCTCTATTCTGTTCCATGGTCTATGCATGTTTTTGTACCAGTGCTATGCTGTTTTGGTTACTATAGGCTTGTAGTTTTAAGTTCCGTTTTTAGGTCTTTGAGGAATTACCTTTGAGGAATAGTTTTAAGTTGAGAAGCATAATGCTTCCAGTTTTGTTCTTTTTGCTTAGGATTGCCTTGCCTCTTTGGGCTCTTTTTTTGTTCCATATGAATTTTAAAATAGTTCTTCTTAGTCCTGTGAAGAACTAAGTTTTCTTTTTATTGTTGTGTCTCTGTCAGGTTTTGGTATAAGGATGATGATGGCCTCATAGAATGAGTTGGGGAGGTGTCCCTCCTCCTCAGTTTTTCAGAATAGTTTCAGCGGGAATGGTACCAGCTCTTCTTTGTATATCTGGTAGAACTCAGCTGTGAATTTGTCTGATTCTAGGGTTTTGTTTGTTTGTTTGTTTGTTTGTTTTTTGGTTGGTAGGCTATTTATTACTGACTCAATTTCAGAGCTTGTTATGGGTCTGTTCAGGGATTCAATTTCTTCCTGGTTCAGTCTTGGGAGCGTGTATTTGTCCAGGAATTTATCCATTTCTTCTAGATATTATGTGCATAGAGGTGTTCATAATATTCTCTGATGGTTGTTTGTATTTCTATGGGGTCAGTGGTGACATCCCCCTTGTCGTTTCCAATTGTGTTTTGTTTGGATTTTCTCTTTTTTTCTTTGTTAGTTTAGCTAGTGATCTATTATATTATTTTTTTCAAAAAAACCAGCTCCTGGATTAGTTGATCTTTTGAATGCTTTTTCATGTCTCAATCTCCTTCAGTTCAGCTCTGATTTTGGTTATTTCTTGTCTCCTACTAGCTTTGGGATTGATTTGCTCTTGGTTTTCAAGTTATTTTAGTCGTGTTGTTAGGTGTTACCTTGAGATCTTTCTAACCTTTCTATGGGAGCATTCAGTGCTATAAATTTCCCTCTTAACACTGCCTTGGCTGTGTCCCAGAGATTCTGGTATGTTGTATCTTTGTTCTCATTAGTTTCAAAGAACTTCTGATTTCTACCCTAATTTCATTATCTACCCAAAGGTCCTTTAAGAGCAGGTTATTGAATTTTCATGTAATTGTATGGTTTTGAGTGAATTTCTTAGTCTTGATTTCTAATTTGATTGTGCTATATTTGAGAGGCTGTTTGTTATCATTTCAGCTCTTTTGTATTTACTGAAGGGTGCTTTACTTCCAATTATGTGATCAATTTTAGAGTATGTGCCATGTGGCAAAGAGATGAGTGTATATTCTGTTGTTTTGGGTGTAGTCCAACTCTCCAGTTTTAAGTGTGGCCATTTCCTCTATGAATTCAATTCTCAGATGGATTTAAGAGTTCTTGATTTTCCATTTGTTCACCTTTCTTCATGGTGGGGACAGGAGTGATGACTTCCAAGTTTCTTACTTGTTAGAACAGAAATTGCAAATCTTTGATGTCATCTTTTCTTAATTGATTGGCTCTATTTTTTAGAAGTTTTAGGTTTACAGAAAAATTGAGCAGAAAATACAGAGAGTTCTCCTACACCTCATCCTCCCCCAAACATACACAGTTTCCCCCATTACTAACATCTTGCACTGGTGTTGTAAATGTATTATAATTGATGAGCCAATGATACATTATTATTAACTAAAGTTCATAGTTTATATTAGGGTTCACTCTTCAGTTGTACATTCTGTGGGTTTTGAAAATTGTATAATGACATGTATCCACCATTACAGTATAATATAGAATAGTTTCACTGTTTTAAACATTCTCTGTGCTTCATGTATTTATCCCTCCCTCTCTCCCTCCTCCCTGGTTACTACTAATCTTTTTACTGCCTCCATAGTTTTGTTTTTTCCAAGATGTCATATAGTTGAAATCACACAGTATGCAACATTTTCAGATTGGCTTCTTTCACTTAGCAACATACGTAAATGTTTCCTCCATGTATTTTTGCAGCTTAATCACTTATTTCTTTTTAGTGCTGAGTAATATTGTATTGTATGTACATACCACAGTTTGTTCATTCATGTATTGAAAAATATCAATTTATTTCAGTTTAGGGCACTTATGGATAAACCACTATAAACATTTGTGTGCAGGATTTTGCGTGGACATAAGTTTTCAGTTCATTTGAGTAAATACCAAGGGAATTACCTGAGGATTGTATTGCAGGAGGATGTTTAGCTTTGTAAGAAACTGCCAGATTTTCTTCCAAAGTGGCTGTACCATTTTGCACTCCCACCAGCAACGAATGAGAGTTCCTGTTGATCTGCTCACCTGCATTTGGTGTTGTCTTTACCTTCATTTTGCCTCCACTCTTTTCTGACTTGCATAGATTCTGAGAAGAAGTCAGCTGTTTTTCTTGTCTTTGTACTTCTGTATACAATGCTTCTTTTTTCTCTTAGATTTTTCCTGTTACAATTGCTTTTCAACAATATGAATATGATATGCAGAGACTCTGAATATGTTTTGAAGTTAGAGGCAAGAGAATATTGGTGATGGATGAGATGCGAAGTCAATGAAGAAAGTGATCAAAGACATTTCCAGAGTTTGGGTTTGAGTGATTGGAAGAATGGGGTACAATTTGCTGAGAACAGGGAGACAGTTCTTGCAGGCCATGGGAAATGAAGTTTGGTTGATTCAGAGATGAAGAAGACACATCCTTTTGGGCTTTTCTAGAAGCCAACCTGTGGACAAGCATTACAAGTGCAAGTAGCTTATTTGAGGCATAATTCCAGGAAATACCAAAAGGGGAGTAGGGTCATGAAAGAGGGAAGGGCAGGCAGAGAAGTAGAAGGTACATTTTTAAGAAACATAGCACTGTAGGCAACTGCAGCTTAATCCCACTAGAGATCCCCATGACCCAATGTAGAATATGCTCCTCAGAGATATTCGACCCAAGGGACAAGGAAAATGCAGTATTTGTCCAGTTGGATGTAGGCTGAGGATACAGGCAGAGACTGGATGGTGGGCCAGAGGACAGTCACAAATCATCAGCTCTCTAACTGGGAGTTGCCAAATTGAAGAGTAAAGAGAGTATTGGTGACACCTCCTATTGGTTTGCTGTTTGCCTAGAATCTGCTCCACCATCTGATTTAACCCTCAGCAAGCCAGGGTGGCTCTCTCCTGAGGCCTTTATAGCCATTCATTAAGCCCCCTGCCCCACTCCCCGCTGGCATGTGGACAGAGGTTTACATTCATCCATTCATCATTACATTCCATCCTCTCCATAAATCTGGGAGTTGACATCCTTTTCATCTACATTTTATAGAAGGAAATGAGGCTCAGAAAGCTGCAATGACCTATCTAAGGTCACACAACAAGGAAGTTGGAGCCAAGATTGAAACCCACTCCTGCAGGACACCAAAGTCTTTTCCCCCTGCAGTTCCCAGCTCACTCCCCACCCAGGAACCCATTCCCTGAGTGTTGGAGTGAGGATTAGAGAGGCTGCGGCTCCTATTCACTATTCATCACCATGTCTTATGAATTAGAAACAACGTTCATGAGGTCATTTCCATGGGGCTCCGGGGTTGGCTGTGTAAATATTTGGCCTTCGGGGCTCTTCTCGGCCAAGCTCCTCAGGGTGCTGACGTTAAACACACTCCTTCAGGAAAAATGCAATTGGTTTCAGGAAGCCCCTAGAGTCGGGCGCTCAGAGGGCGTCTGCTCAGGCTAATGTTTGACAACACAAAGCCCATTTTTCCTATGACTTTTTCTCATTTAAGACAAGAAAGATTGCTTTCCACTCGTCAACACACATACTCACCAGTCATTAATACACAGGCATTTAAAAACATTGGTGATCAGAAAGGTCTGTGTTTTCTCATTTCTTTACAGAGTCAGGGAAGTTTGAGAGAGAGAGAGAGCAGGAGTGTGTAGGGAAAGAGAGAGAGAGAGAGAAGATATAAGAGAGGGAGAGAGGGAGAGGGAGGGAGCGAAGAAATAACCTTAGTATACACCAACAGCAGCTTTGTTAAAGGCTGTTCTTTCCATGCATGCAATGCTGCACTCATTTGAATCCATGCTGTAGATCCATGTGTAAATATCTACCGTATATCTGCAAGCAGGTTTCAGAGCAGCCCGAGAAGCACGCCTCGGTGCTATAAATCAGTGCAGTGGCTATGCACAGGAACTACTTGGGAGGCGAGGCTGTCAGAAGCTGAAATTTCCTCTGGGTGATGGAATTTCAGGTGGTTTTAGCTTTATTTGGTGATGAGATAGCCAGCGTGTTCGTTTCCTGAGCTGCCATCACAAACCACCACAAACTTGGTGGCTTAAAATAATAGAAATTTATTCTCACAGTTCTGGAGCCTGCAAATCTGGAATTAAGGTGTCAGCAGGGCCGCACTCACTCTGAAGGCTCCAGGGGAAGATCCTTCATGCCTCTTCCAGCTTCTGGTGGTGACCTGCAATCTTGGAGTTCCTTGGCTTATGACTGCAGCACTTCATCTCTGCCTCTGTGGTCACATGGCCTTTTCCCCCTGGGGGTCTGTGTCTATGTCTCTCCTCTTGTAAGAATATGTCATTGTTGGATTAGGACCCACTCTGCTTTAGTACGGCTTCTTAACAAATTACCTGTGCAACAGTCTTATTTCCAAATAAGGTCACATCCTGAGGTCCTGGGGGTCAGCACTTCAGTATAAATTTGGTGGGGGGTTCATTCAACTCATAACTGAGTGCTATTCAACTCATAACACCCAGTGATGAAAAAAATGGGGTGCCCATTACTTGGGGGACTGAGCCCCTGTGTTTCTGGCCAATCACAGCCACAGACCCAGTGCCGTGGGACGTCCCCATGGGCCTGTGTCCTGACTGCAGAGCAGCTCCACAGCCTGTTCTGATGGTGATGAGCCTTAGGAAGAAGGGTCTTGGCCCCAGGGAAGGAGAAGCTGATCACACCCAGGGACAGGCTGGATGCTTGGCAAGACCGGGCCAAGGACACCAAGTGAAGCATCTGCATTCTGGTCAGGACATCCCCACTGTTAACTGGGAGCTTCCGGGAGCATTTTCCCAGTGTATTGGGAGGGGTAGAGAGAGGACAGGACACCCAGAATGAACTGATGGGACAGGGAGGACACGCTGAGAATATTAAATCAGAATGTTTTATCATGAATCCGTTGTTCATTCTGAGAGCAGATGTGGGGGACGAGATCGGGGAGTCTTCCCTATGGCTACAGTAGAGAGGCCTCTGGCTAGACCCTAGAGGAAAAGCAAAGCCATCCTGTCTGGCCAGGATCTGCAGGAAAAAGAGAGAGTGAGGCCAGCAGGCAGGGAGGAAGGTGAGCCGGGCTGTGTATCTCAGGGTGGGCCCCTGGGCTGTTAGCACAGGAAGGGAAATAAAATAATAAACTCCTCAATTATTTTCAATAATAGTGAAGTCTTAGGAATGATGATGTATAACACACATATAAGGGGTAAAGAATACTAAGAAATGCCCATCTATGCCCCATCACTTGGCTTAAGAAATAGAAATGCCCATGGGTATCCCTTCAATCTAGAGGTAACCACCAGCCTAATTCTGTGTTAACAATTCCCTTGTTTATTCAGATTTCATCTCATCGTGTGTGTCTGCATCCCTAAATGCTGTAGTGTGTAATTTTGCATACTTTCAGACTTGATAAAAATGGAACCATGTGATATATATTTTTTGTGACTGGCCTCTTCACTCAACATCATGTTCTTAAGATTCACACATGGCTAAGTATGTAACTGTAATTAATTTGTCCTCAATGTGTTGTCTTTGTTGTATGAATTCACACAATTTGTCCACTCTACTGCCAAAGGCTGCCTCACTCCTTTGCTACTCTGAACAAAGTTCCTGGGAGCATTTTTGTGCCTGTCTCTGGGTACATATGTGTGGGGACTCACCCAGGAGTGGAATTGCTGGGTTTAGGGCAGGCATCTGTTAGCTCTGCTAGCTGATGTCACACTGGTTTCCAAGTGCCAGGGCCAAGTCACATACCCAGTCATGGGGCAGGAGCCTGTGTTGCTCACACCCTTGCCCACCCTGGCACCCTCGGACTGTTAGTTCTGTTCTTGGATTTTCCAGAATTGTCAAAATATTAGTTACAAACACCACAGAGTAACAAGAGAAAAGGGCAATTAAGCAATTTATAATTCAAAACAAAGAAAAACCGGAAAAGGAGGTTTAAAAAATAGAAGAAGTATTTAAAAGGAATAGGGTAAGACCCCTGCCCCCTTGAAATAGTCAGTGCACTCCATGGAATGGCCCTATTGGCTGATCCCATCAAGGATTCTTTCGTGAGGAAACAAGATTAACATTTGCGTTTTTTCTTTTCATAAAATCCCATGGTACAGTCTTTCTCTGGAGCCACAACTTTATTCTTTATGACTCCCACAGCTCCAACCAGATGCAGCCTAGGCCCAGGAAAGCCCTGAGCCCCAAGCCCCGAGCCCCGAGCCCCGAGCCCCAGTTTCCCCACTGTCTGCTTGTAGCGATTCTTCTAGCTACCCCATATTGCTGAGGGAAGCTGAGTCTAAGGAAATGACAGCAACTCATGGTGGGACAGAGTTGGAACCTGAGCAACAACCCCAGAGGCTGGGAGTGTCTCTTTGTCTCAAGCTGCCACACACACACATGCATCCACACACACACATGCATGCACACACACACGCACGCACACACACACAGGACAGAGTGGGTGACGGGGTTTGGGAATGCCAGGGCCAGAGTGGAGGCTCTGCTGTCCTTGTCCCCTGGCAGCATCCTTGAGCTCCCAGACCTTGGAGAAGTTCCCCCACCTAGGATGCCTAGGACAGTGGCTGAACAGAGCAATACTGATGACTCAAAAGGTCAGATCCTCTGTGCTCCTTGCCTGGCACCAACGAGCCACAGCTGTCACCATCTGGTCACATGCCCCTCAAAACCCATCCGTGCAGTGGATAATCCCTTGCTTCTAAGGGACATGCTGAACCGGGAGTGAGGCTGTGGGAATCGTGGCTGGGCTGGGCAATGGGTAAGCCCTGGGACTGGCTGCAGGATGTGGCCCCATGACCCCCACAGGGACCCGGGCTCCTCCCATGGCACACTGTGCTGGCTCCACAAATAGCGGTAAAATAAGAAACCACACATGCTGTGCAGGGTGAGGAGGCACAGGCAGAGGAGGGCCCAGAAAGAGGAGTTAGTGGGGGATGTGGACATGAGGACCAGGGGTCTGCAGGGATTCTCACACCTGTGAGAGCTCAGTGGGAGGGTGTAGGAGGGGCCGGGCACCTCAGAGTATCACATGGGTCTGGCAAGGTGAGCACGGGAGGTGGTCAGCAGCTGCTGTGTTGGAAGAGCTCCTGGCACCCCCGTGGTCAGAGCCAGCACCGTACCCTGGGACAGCCCAGCAATCCTTGGGCTCTCACGTAGGTCCAGGACTCTGGCTCTGTGAAGCAGTTGTTGCCCGGGCTGGCCAGAGCCGGGCACCGTGCCGCCCACTTCCGCCTGCTAGAGCTCACCCCAGCCTCTGGGTGGTCAGAGGGCAGACCCAGCACAGCAGAGGTGGCCTGGGTGGTGTCACAGCTGGTCTCAATCCCCAGCTCGGCCCTTCCCTGGGACCTTGGAGAAACCATGTCCCTTTGGTGCCCCAGTATTGCCATCTGCAGAGTGTGGTCACACCACCCTCTCTTCTGAGCCTGCTGAGTGCAGATGGGACCTTGCTGGGCAGGCAGCAGTCAGAAGGGTTGGCTAGG
The DNA here is from genome assembly GCF_029281585.2 of Gorilla gorilla gorilla. Classification (NCBI taxonomy): domain Eukaryota; kingdom Metazoa; phylum Chordata; class Mammalia; order Primates; family Hominidae; genus Gorilla; species Gorilla gorilla. The sequence continues at coordinate 90,195,238 of NC_073237.2, read as the reverse complement.
CTGCCCTCCTTATGCCAGGGTCTTCTCCGGTCTCACAGGACCCCATAGCCCAGTCCCGAGGACTTGTATGATTCACAGAGGGCCTGAGGCAGGGTGTATCCTCAGTCTGAGTCAGGAGGCTCGCTGGCCGTGGGTTGCTGAGAATGGAGGTCTCAGGCCAACTACTGCCCCCAGGACCTGACCTGCCAAGTGCAGCCACCCCAACCTGCCCAGCCCTGCTGCAGATACTTCTTTCTCATCTGTTAACACTACTTTGGCATTGTCCAGGATTCTGAGCTGAAAGAGTTCATGCAACTTGCCCAAAATTCCCAGCTTGCAAACTGGATCCTCTCCGTGCAGTGTCGACCTACATGGGTCTTGACCCATTGATGCACAAGTTCTCAAAGAAGGAGGCACACAGGGAACGTCATGGGAGATGGTGTGTCTTCCCACTCTCAGATCAAGCCACGCATACTGATCATGTGCCTGGAGTGCCAGCTGCCCCAGGAACTGGCCTTTCCCACCCAGTGGGGCCAGGCCCTGCCCAAGCTGCCCTCCCCTCCACCTTCCAGACCAGCTCCCTGGAGGAACCTCCTGAACACCCCTACCTGGGGCCCATTAATTAGCCCTGCTTACCCCTTCAGTAGGACTCTTGGTTCCTGGAAGGGGGTGGCCTTCCTAGTGTCAATGAGCAAGAGAAAGGCAGAGCCTTCAGGGAAGAAGAGAGGTTCCCAGGAAAGGCTAACACCTCAGGCTGGGAGAGAAGGAGGGGACCTCCCCTTTGTCCAGGAGTCTAGCTGAACCTTCTAGATACTAAATACTCTAAAGCAAGGGCTTCTCTTCTCATAATGAGACACTGAGCTCTTCAGAGCTGCTCCTCCTCCAAGATACCAACAAGCTGTTGAAATCAGACCTGTGTGTGTCCTGGGAATGTATGTGCCCTGCTAGGTACATAAATGAGAGGGGTGAGGAGGAAGCAGAGGAGAGAAGGCATCTGGCCATTCCGAGTGCTGGGGGCCATCAGGTGAAGGGGTCACCTGCAGAAGGGGTGATGGCCCTGACTGCTGACTCCCTGGGGACTCTCTGTGGCAGGCACCTTCTAGAGACCTCACATACCTGCTCAGTTAAATCTCACCAGGAGCTCGGTGCAGAAACAGGCTCAGAAAGTACACATGGCAAAACTGGAGCTGGCTGCAGCCTTCTGACCTCGGTCTGGCACCTTCCTCCTTGTGACCTTTCCCACATCACCCCCTGCCTCTCCCCTGGCCGATGAAGATGAAAAGCGGAAGTGTGCTTTTCAAAAAGCCCCACCCCAGCACTGTTTTCTGGGTGACTTTCATGGGTTCCCTGGGCCTCCCATTCCTAACACGTTCCTAACCCCAACCTCCTAACTGCTTATCCTCACCCGCGTGAAGTCATAAACTGTGGAGTCTGCTTAGGTATTTATTTTAGTTAGTAAAAATGTCTTGGACTTTGCCAAGAGCCATTTGACTTTAATTGGAAACTTTTGAGGCATTAAAAATGCACTGAAGTTTAAGACGTGTCTGAAGGCTCTGGAATCATCGATCATGTGAGCGATGCTTGGACCAGGTGGAGCGAAGGCAACCTTTTAGCAAATCCACCTCCCTTAATGGACTCATTTATAACTCTCTGCAACATTGGGCAGCGTCTCTTCGTTAGAACTCTACTAGTGCCAGCCAACAGGGTTAAAAGCAGCCAACATCTGGTGACTGTAAACGGGGAACCCAGAAATAACAAAACATGACATAAACAAAAGGCAGCACAGGGAGGGGCAATATGGACACCCCCATGCTGTCGTCAAGGAAGATATTTCCTCTAAAATGTGCAGGAGGCTACAGGAGAGGCACCATCTGCAGCCCATCCTAGAAATGTCAGCCATCAGCTTTGTTTATGGAGGATGTGCTGGATGCCAGGCCTGGTCAGGAAGCCTCCAGGCCAGGGCCAACTGCTCTGGCCCCACCTCCAAGCATATTCCCACTAGCCTCTCAGACTCCACTGTGTGCAAGGCCTTGCTCATGCTCTTCCCTGTGCCTGGAGCATTCTCCTTCCCTCCCCTCATCTGTGCTGTCTCACTATGGCTGCATAACACATTACCCTAAAACCTAGCAACTGAGAACAACAAACACTTATAACTGCACAGTTCCTGTGAATCTGGAAGGCAGGAGCAACTTTGCTGGGTGGCTCTGGCTTAGTTCTATTGTGAGGATGCAGGTAAGCTGTTAGCCAGGGCTGTGGTCTCATCTGAAGGCCTGACTGAGACTGGAGGATCTGCTTCTGATCCTTGTGACTTGGATCAGAGCTTGGACTCACTCCCATGGCTGTTGGCTGGAGGCCTCAGCTTCTCACCATGTGGACCTCTCCACAGGCTTCTGAGAGGGCTTACAACATGGAGACTAACCTCCCCTAGAGTGAGTGATCTGAGAAAGAGAGTCAAGATGGAAGGCACGCAGTCTTTTATAACCTAATTTTGAAAGGGATATGCCATCACCTCTGCCATATGCTGTTGTATATTGGTTTGAAAACATCCATCAAAGCTGAGTGCAGTGGCTCATGCCTGTAATCCCAGAACTTTGGGAGGCCATGGTGGGTGGGATGCTTGAGTCCAGGGGTTCAAGACCAGAGTGGGCAACATGGCAAAACCCTGTCTTTACAAAAAAATTAGAAATCAGCTGAGTATGATGGTACATGCCTGTAGTCCTAGCTACTAGGGAGACTGAGGTGGGAGGATCACTTGAACCCAGGAGGTTGAGGCTGCAGTGAGCTGTAATCACACCACTGCACTCTAGCCTGGGTGACAGAGTGAGACCTTGTCTCAAAAATTAAAAAAAAGAAAATATCCATCAAAATGCAGGTGTACCCAGAAACTCAGAATATGAATTTATTTGAAAATAGTGTATTTGGAGATGTAATTAGTTAAGATGAGGTCATACTGGATTAGGCTGGGTCCTAAATTCAATGAGTGGCATTCTAACAGAAAGGCTGCATGAGGACACAGATACCCAGAGGAAACAGTGAGAGGGCTGTGTGAGGATGGAGGCAGAGACTGGAGTGATGCCTCTAGGAGCAAAGGAATGCCAAGGATTACTGACAGCTGGGAGAGAAACATGGAAAGGATTCTCTGTCAGAGCACCTAGAAGGAAACAACCTGACCAACACACTGATCCTGGCCTGGCCCCAGAACTGTGAGAAAATAACTTCTTGTGGTTTTAAGCCACCCAGTTTGTGGTACTTTGTCATGGCAGCCCTAAGAGACTCAAATACATTGTTCACACACAACCCTGGTCCATGTAGAAGGGACTGCAAGGCTGTGAGTAATAGGAGGTGGGACACCTGGCTGCCTACTGCAATGCCTAAGGGACTCGATTCAGACTTCAGGCCTCAGTGACTGCAGCTTCCTCCAGGAGGCATGCCCTGACCCCAGGCTTCCTGGTGCCCTAGGCAGGCTTCTGGGACATCCGGGACTCCTTGGTAACACACTTCCACTTGGGGTTGTTTCCACTGCCTTTCCACCCTCTTAGGCCAAAGTCAAGGGAGTTCTGTCTGGCTGGCCACCTCCTTGCTCCTATCCCTGGAGACAAAGCACATGCTGGCATACAAGAGGTGCTCCATAAATGCATGAGGAGTAGGTGGATGTGCTGTCCAGCTGCTACTCCTAGCACCCCTCCATCGTCAACAATCCTTTCCCCACTTTACAGATGAAGAAACGGAGGCTGCCAAGCTGGTAGGACCACCCTCACCCCCTCATAAGGTCACACAGCAAGTAGGCGGCAGAGCTAGGATTCAAACCCACATCTTTCTAGCTCCAAGTCTTGGGCTTTTCCCACTGCACCAACACGACCTCACAGACAGTTGTCAGTGCAGAGTGGGGGCTTCAGAAATGAGTGTGGTCCCTGAGGAAAGGCATCTGTCTCACAGGGCAGCTCTGGAGAGAGACCCAGTTCTCATGGAGCAGGAGCAGCTGAGAGGTGAACCCTTCTCCCTAAGAATCCACCACTAATTACCACAGCCATCCCCTGCTGACCTGAGCCCTGCTGCACTGTCTGGGCCATCTGGGGCTCAGGACACCTTCTTTTGCTCCCCTGAGGATGGTGGAGACCCAGCCAGAAAAAAATAGATTTGATCATGGCTCAGGAGTGATGACAAGGAAATACACACAGAGGCTAAAAGGGGTCAGTGCTCACCCGGGCTGCAAGAGCAGCAGAGAATGGTTATATCCCTATGGCCCACTCTTCCATGCATGCTTACTCATAATCATATGGGTGGATGCATGAGCAGTCTCTATTTCCCAGCCTCCTGTGCAGGTTGGTATGGCCAATGGCATCACAGCAGAAATTCCACATGGGACTTCATGGAATTGATGTAAATAGAAGATGGTGAGCCCTTCTTTGCCACTTGTACTACTTCCTGCTTGCTGGAATGGCAGCTGTGATGCCTGGTGCTCAAGCAGCCATCTTTGACCACCGGATGGAAGCAGTGGATTGAGGAAGGCTGAGCAGAAAGACAGAAGGACCAGGGTCCTTCATTCCTACCTCTGCATCTTTTATATGAAAGAGAAATAAATTTTGATCTCTCTTAAGCTACTATAACTTTGGATTTTCTGTTCATGATAGTCAAACCTAATACCAATGTGTGGAGGAGATTGTGTCTTCTCTGCCTTTAGTTGAGGTTCTGCCATGATAACTTTCAGATAAAGAACACTTGAGGGCCACTGAAATGAAGCCGGGGATTAGTGGTTCTGACGCTTCTCATTCAGCCCGTTGGGGCTGGGAGCAGGGTGGGCTGTTGAATGTCGGCTGTGTCTGGAGGCTCCTGCACACACCAGCGGCCTCCCTCCACCTCTTCATTCCCAGGACTCAGTCTCTTTTTCTGCGCCCAGGGACAGGGAGCTTGCATGTATTGAGCACCAAGTGTGTGACAGGCAAGGTGGTAGGTCTTATGTCAGTTGTCTCGCGTAGCTCTCACCATTATGCCCCGAGACAGTGGTGGAGTCTACAGAATAAGAAGCCAAGGGTCAGAGATGTCACTCGCAGCGTGTGTTCTCGATGAGCATGTGCTGCGGTGGCCAGAACCTTGTCTGGCCCCAGTGGGCATGTGCAAAGGCCCTGGGGGAAAAGGCAGAGACGCTGGCTCCGGACTCGGACAGGAAGTGATGGTCACCCTCCCTCTTGGTCCTGGAGCCGCATTCCCCGTGTGGGTGCCTCTGCAGGGTCACGGGATAGCAGTCTCCCACCCCACCCGGCAGCCTCCCACACACCAGGCTCTCTCTGACTGGACGGCTGAGGTCACGTGCTCAAAGCCAACTATAACTGTGGATTTGGCTGTTTGTCCTTTCAGCTCTCCTAGTTTTCCCTTGTGCAGTTTGAGGCTCTGTTGTTTAGTTAGGACCATTATGTCTTCCTGGTGGATTGAGCTTTTTCTCATAATATAATGCCTCCCTTTGTCACTAGTAATTTTCTTAGCTCTGAAGTCTACTTTATCTGATATTTATATAAACATTTCTACTGTAAAACAATTAGCATTTGCATCCTATTATCTTTTCTAATCTTCTACTTTTAACCTGCCTATGTCATTAAAGTGAGGTCCTTGTAAACTACACACAATCTGTGGTGTATTTCTACCCACTTTGCCAAACTCTGATCGGGCTCTATGTCAGATAGCTCTGAGGCCATCGTGACCACCAGGGCAATGCCATATGTGCTGACCAAGGACTAGGCCCCAGGGTCAGCCCCACCTAAACCACCTGGACCCTGAGAGAAGGAGACCTGTGAGCCTCCAAAGAAAAACAGAAGATGGCAGGATGGAGGGCAAGCAGCAGAAACAGCTGCCATTGCCCTGTCCCTTCATCCACCAGGCACATTGTGGTCTCAGACGAAGGGGCAGACAGTCTTTCATCCTGTTCCACCTCTATGCTTCTGCTCTGAGGTCAGGGGTGGGTTATAGAAGGCTCCTCAGAGGGGCTGTTTCCCAGCCTTCTGCCTTCCCACACGTCCAGGTTCCAGCATGCCTTGGGACCTGGCAGCTGCGATTGTGTCTGACAACATCCCAGCTCTGTGCTCACAGAGCCAAGAGCCAGGTAGAGTCAGAGGAGGCAGACCCACTTGGCACCTGGGATTGTGCACCTGTGCCAAATTATCAGATAGGTGCAGCAGGAGAGCCAGAATTCTGGGAAGGGGCAAGTCAGGGAGCTCTGTGCCCTTTAGAAAGGCCTGTGGGGCAGGGGCGTCTCTGTCAGGAGGGAGGAGGGCTTCATTCCAGTAATGAGGGAGCCAGAGCACTCAGCACCCGGTCGACAGGATCTCCTCCTCACAAAGCTGGGTGCTACCCAGACCGCTTCACATCCTGAACCCGCACAGTCTTCCCGCTGCCAGGAACTTCCCAGGTGCAGATACGGAGCTGAAGGAGGGTGCCCAGGGGCGCATCACTGCTCACGGCAGGCAAGGACTCAAGGGAGGGCTGTCTGGCCCCAGAGCTTGGGCTCTGCCGGGAAACTGGGTGTGTGTTCTCCCAAGAGGAACAAAAACATTCAGCCATTTTTACAGGGGCTGTGGGCAGGGGTTGAACCCCCTCACAGTCACGAGCCAGCTTGAAAGCATGGCCAGGTCCTGTTCTCCCTTGCACCCATCTCCTCACCTGCTGGGTGCAGGAGTATTTCCTCCCTCCTGGGGCTGTGGAAGGTGGCGTGCCCAGGTGGCATGCCCTGGGGCTGTGGGAGGTGGCAGGCCTGGGAACCCTATGGTGGACTCACAGCCAGGAATGAGGCCTGCATGGGCAGGAGGAAGCTATTTTGCCTCTGCTGGGTCCGAATGGACATTGCCTCCTCTAACTCTCTCCTTTCTGTCTCCCTGCTGGGTCCAGCTCCATCCTAGAAGGCACAGGAGGGCCCCCTGTGTTTCAGGAGCTCTCCTGGCTTCTGCAGAGGTTTCTGAGGGGCATCAGCAAGACAGCTGTACTCTGGGGACTGGGAAAGATTTGGACTCAGAACTCAGAACAATGCTGCTGGGGCCTCTGCCCTCAGCTCCGACTGCCAAAGATCCAGTGGGAAAGGAAGGGGGAGAGAGGATGAGGCCAAGTCATCAGAAGGAACAAGGAAGCTCTGTACATCCTTATGAGGACTAATCTCCAAGACAGAGCAGCAAGTTAAAAAATCCCAAGGCACAACATCTGTGCACCTAGACAGTATTTGTTTAAAATGGAAGCATATATGGATCAAATGTTTATGCATAGAGAAAACCTGGAAGGACATGCAGGAACTAGGCAGGATGGGGTGGCTGGGACTGAATAGGGAGGGAAGGGATTTTCCCATGCACCCTTTTCTACCTATTGAATTTTGAATCATGGAAAAGAGATACCTGTTTTTAAAAAGAAAATAAATCATATTTGAAACATAAAGTTTCCATGTTTTGTTTTGTTTTTTGTTGTAAGCCAGCTTTGATTAACATCTCGGTGGTTTAATTTTCCAACCTGTTTGGAATTTGATTCAGATGAAATTAGATGGTTTAGCCACACTGCAAGTCTAACTCTGAGAAAGTCTTCCTGCATCACTTGCCTTTTGGTGTCTTCAATTTTAGTGGGCGGGTAACCTCTGTGAAATTCTAGGCTTAGACTTTTTTTTTTTTTTTTTTTTTTGAGACGGAGTCTCGCTCTCTCACCCAGGCTGGAGTGCAGTGGCACAATCTCGGCTCACTGCAAGCTCTGCCTCCTGGGTTCACGCCATTCTCCTGCCTCAGCCTCTCGAGTAGCTGGAACTATGGTCGCCCGCCACCACGCCCGGCTAATTTTTTGTATTTTTAGTAGAGATGGGGTTTCACCATGTTAGCCAGGATGGTCTCGATCTCCTGACCTCGTGATCCGCCCGCCTTGGCCTCCCAAAGTGCTGGGATTACAGGCGTGAGCCACCGCGCCTGGCCTAGGCTTAGACTTTTATATGGCATGGTAGTTATTGCATGGCTATGAATTCTCTAGGTTTTCTGATAGCACTAATTGGTTTCTTAAAAGTGAGGTAGTTGGTTTTTACACAAAGAATGTCACTGTGCAATATCCCATCATTTCATGGCATTGGAGACCAGCAGTGAAGCCTTCAGTACTTACCTGTCTGAAAGACAGCAGAGCTCCGCAGCCAGGCTGCCTGGCCTCCGACCTGGCTCCACCACCTACAGGCGAATCACTCGGACTCCCTGGCCATCAGTTGTTACCTATGTAATGAGAATACTCACGATATCACCCTCAGAGGGCCACCAACAGTCAAAAAAGAGAAAGGCCTATTCCACACAAGAAACAAAAGAAACAATAGGTAAACTGGATTTCATTAAAATTAAATACCTTTATGCACCAAATTACTCTATCAAGAAAGTGAAAAGACAGTCCCCAGAATGGAAGAAAATACTTGCAAGTCAATGTCTGATAAGAGTCTAGGGTCCATAATAAATAAAGAACTCTTGCTAGGCAGGGTGACACATGCCTGTAATCCCAGCTACTCAGAAGACTGAGGTGGGAGAATTACTTGAGTGCAGGAGTTTGAGACCAGCCTGAGCAATGTAGCAAGATCCCATCTTAAATTTTTTTTAAGTTTTAAATTTAAAAAGGAACTCTTACCATTTAACAGCAAAAAGACAAACAACTCAATTATAGAATGGAGGAAAAGGCTTGAATAGACATGTCTGAAGAAGATATTCAAATGGCCAACAAGCACATGAAGATGGCTGACACCATTAGTCATAAGGAAAATGCAAATCCAAACTATGAAGAAATACTACTTCACACCCACTAGTATGGCTAAAATTAAGAAAAAGAAACAGAAAATAATAAGTGTTGGTGAGGATGTGGAGAAACTGGAACTCTCATACATTGCTGCTAGAATGTAAAATGAATGGTACAGCTGATGTGAAAAAGCAGTATGGCAGTTCCTCAAAATTTAAAAGTAGAATTACTCTTCGACCCAGCAATTTTACTTCTGGATATATTCCCAAAAGAATTAAAAATGGTGTTCAACAAAAACTTGTAGATGGATGTTCGTAGCACAGCATTCAGAGTGATGTGGAATGCTTCCCAAGTAGTGGGAATATCCCAAATGTCCATCAACGGATGAATGGATAAATAAAATGTGGTAATGCAGGCAATGGAGTGTTATCCAGCCATAAAAATGAACAAAGTATTGATATATACCACAACACTGATGAACCTCAAAAATATCATGCTAAGTGAAAGACATAAGACACAAAAAGCCACAGTAGAGCCTATTCTGGACATTTCACGTAAACGGAATCATGCAATAGAGACAGGGCGGCAACTAGCTGTTGCTAGGGATAGGGGAGGAGAGAACAGGGAGTGACTGCTTAAAGGGGACAGGGTTTCCTTTTAAAGGTGACGAAAATGTTATAGAAATCAGTATTGGTAGGCCAGGTGTAGTGGCTCACACCTGTAATCCCAGCACTTTGGGAGGCCAAGGCAGGCAGATCACCTGAGATCAGGAGTTTGAGACCAGCCTGGCCAACACAGTGAAACCCCGTCTCTACTAAAAACACAAAAATTAGCTGGGTGTGGTAACAGGTACCTGTAATCCCAGCAACTGAGGAGGCTGAGGTAGGAGAACTGCTCAAACCCGGGAGGCAGAGGTTGCAGTGAGCTGAGATCGCGGCTTTGCACTCCAGCCTGGGCAACAGAGCAAAACTCTGTCTCAAAAAAAAAAAAAAAAAAAAAAATGTATATTGATGACAGTTGTACAACATTGGGAATACGCTAAATGTAACTAATGGTAAATTTTATGTTATGTGTATTTTGCCACAATAAAAGAATATAAAAATCCTTAAAGTCTATTCCTCCTAGCCAAAAAATGAAAAAGGGTAGCCTAATAGCAGAAAACTAGCAATACCCACCCTACTCCAGCCAAAGATGAAGGGAAACCTGTACCCACCTTGCCCTTGTGGTTTCAGCAGGTCTGAACAGGAAGTCAACCTTCCATTCTCTGCTTAGTATTACTCTGGGTGGTATTGAGTGCTGTTCATCTTCCGTCCTCTGCCCAGCAGAAGCAGGCAGCACCCCAGTTCTCCTGCCAGTGGTGTTAGTGTGATCCATGGCAAGCTAAGCCTCCATCACCTCCAGCATCAATAAGACTGAACAAAGTGATATAAGTCAGGGCTCCTGGTGTCAGTGAGGCCCAGAGGGGAATTGAGTTTGCATCCCTCCCTGCAGCAACAAAACAGTGTGAGCCAGCCCTCCTCTTCCCCTCCCTGGTATCAGTGGGGCCCAGCAGGAGGGTGATCTTACATCTCCATTAAGAGACAGTGCAGTGACACTTCAGCCAAGAAGGTATCAGCAGGGTCAAAGGGAAAGCTAAACACTCACACCCACTTGCCCGTTGTATTATATAGATACAAGGGACTTCCAGATTAAAAGAAGAAAAAAAGGAAGATTAAATAGAATCAAGAGTTTCATAATATAATCACCATTCATCAACAATGAGACGTGTTAGATGTGGAATGATCTGAAGAGATGAATGCTGAAGCCAGTATTATGCTGATACCAAGACCAAACAACAAATACAGTACTAAAAAAGACAACCACAGACCAATATCTCTCATGAAATCAGAGGCAAAAATCCTCAACAAAATATAAGCAAATCAAACCTGGCAATGTGAAACAAAAAATTATACACCATAACCAAGTGGGATCTATTCCACGAATGCAAGGTTGGTTCAATATTTTAAAATCAATCAATATAATTCACCATATCAGCAGGTTAAAGGAGAAAAATCATTGTACAAAATGATTGTATCAATTGACGCAAAAAAAGCATTTGACAAAATTCAACACCCATGCATGAAACAGACTTCAGCAAATTAGGAATAGAGGGGGAACTCTCACAACTTCATAAAGAGTACGTACAAAAAAAATCTACATTTAACATCTTACTTAAATGGTGAAAGACTGAATGCCTGCCCTCTGAGTTTGGGAAAAGGGAAACACTGTCCACTCCCACTACTCTTATTCCACATACAGTGAAGTTCTAGTCATGGCAATAAGACCAGGGGAAAAAGCACTTGTGCTGTAAAGGAAGACACAAAACTATCCTTATATGTAGGTGACATGGTTATTTGTGTAGAAAATCTAAAGGAATCTACAAAAAGATTTCTAGAACTAATAAATGAGTTCAGCAAGGTTGCAGGATACCAGAGCAACATACAAAAATCTATTGCATTTCTAGCAATGAACATGTGAAAATCGAAATTAAAAACAATACCATTTACACTCACTCCAGAGAAAACAGAATACTTAGGTGAAATGTAGCATGTACAGAATCTGAAATGTTTATAGTTACAAAATATTGACAAAAAAATTAAAGACCTAAATAAATGGAGAGCCATACTGTGTTCACAAATTGGAAGACTCAGCCTCGTAAACATGTCAGTTCTCCCAAACTGATCTATAAGTTTGATGCAATCCTTATGAAAATCCCGACATGGTTTTTGGTAGACATAGACAAAGTTTTTCTAAAATGTATATGGAAAAGCACAGAGCCATGGGTAGCTAAAGCACTGTAGACAAAGAGGAGGAATAAAGTATGGGGAATCGCCACACTCAGCCTTAAGGCTTACTCCACAGCTACAGTGACAGAGACCATGTGTTGCTGGTGGAGGGATGGACACACAGATCCATGGAACAGAACAGAGATCCCACAAAGAGGCCCACATGAGCATGCTCAATCGGTTTTTTTATAAAGGTGCAAAAACAATTCAATGGAGGACGAATAACTTTTTCAACAAACGGTGCTGGAACAATTCCACATCCATAGACAAAACAATGAACCTGGACCTAAACCTCATACCTTTTACAAACATTGGCTCCAATGGATTACTGAACTAAATGTAAAACATAAAACTGAAAGAAAAACTTTTTTTGAATAGGTGGAAATATTTATTATCTAGGCAAGGCAAAGGGCGACACCAAAAAATGATTCATAAGAGCCTAATTGATAAATTGGACCCCATCAAGTCAAAATCTTTTGCTCTATCAAAGACTCTGTTAAGAGGATGAAAAGGCAAGCCAATAACTGGAAGAAAATATTTATAAACCACATATAAAAAAAGACCAGTACCTCAAAGATAGAAAGAACTGTCAATACTCAACCAAAAAAAATCCCAACAAACCAATTAGAAAATGGAAAAAAAATGCAAGAACAGCCATGTCACTGAGGATACTCCATTAGCAAACAAGTACATGAAAAGATGTTCAATGTCTTTAGCCATCAGGGAAATGCAAATTAAAACCACAATGGAGTGTTATCTACACACCCATCAGAATGGCTAAAATAAAAAACAGTGGCAACGCCAAATGCTGGCAAGGATATGAAGAAACAGGGGCACTCATACCTTCCTGGTGAGAATTTAAAATAGTACAGCCACTCTGGAAAATACTTTGGCAATTCCTTGTAAACTTAAAAATAGAGTTACTAAAAGACCTAGCAGTTGTACTCTTGTCCATTTATCCTAGAAATGGAGACTCACACAGAAACCTGGACGTGAATGCTCATATCAGCTTTTTGAAACATTTTAATTTTTTTTTTTTTTTTTTTTTTTTTAGACAGAGTCTCCCTCTGTTGCCAGGCTGGAGTGCAGTGGCATGATCTCAGCTCACTGCAATCTCTGCCTCCCGGGTTCAAATGATTCCCCTGCCTCAGCCTCCCAAGTAGCTATGACTACAGGCACGCACCACCACGCCCAGCTAATTTGTGTGTGTGTGTGTGTGTGTTTTAGTAGAGATGGGGTTTTACCACATTGGCCAAGATGGTCTCGATCTCCTGACCTTGTGATCCGCCCGCCTTGGCCTCCCAAAGTGCTGGGATTACAGGCATATTAGCTTTATTTGTAATAGCTGAAAGCTGGAAACAGCTCAGATAGTCTTCAGTGGGCGGAGCTAACCTGTGGTATGTTCATACCATGGGGCACCCCTCAGCAACCAAAAAGAAGGAAGTTATGATGTACACAAAATTGTGGATGAGTCTTTAAACAATTATGCTGAGTCAGGGAAAAAAAGCCAACCAGGAAAGGTTATATGCTATATAAATCCATGTCTATGATAGTCTAGAAATGACAAAATTATTGAAATGGAGAACAAATTAGTTGTTGCCAGGGTCAGGGACAGGGTAAGAAGGAAGGAAGTGGATGTGACTATGAAAGTTTAACATGAGGGATCCTTGGGATGATGAAAGTGTTCCGTGTCTGGGCTGTGTCAATGTCAGTATCCTGGCTGTGACACTGTACTGCAGTTGTTTTTCAAGATGTTACCATCGGAAGAAGCAGGGTAAAAAGGTACGAGGATCTCTCTTATCATTTATTACAACTGCATGTGAATTTACACTTAACTCTAGATAGAAAATGTAATTTAAGATAATCAGCAATGTAACAAAATGATGCTTCCCACTCACCACGGCAGAGCCCACACTGTTGGAGAAGGGGACCACACCCAACTCTGGAAACCTTTCTCTTTGTCTCAACCTCCTGGGACTCCCCTCCATAGTACCAATCCCTGACCCCAGAACCAATGAAGTCCAACTAGAAAATTGTGACATTATCTCAAAAAACTGCCTGTTACCAAGTCAGCCCCAGGAACGCAGCTGAACCTCCTTTGAAAACCCATGCCTTTGAAAAAGCAGTGCCCATAAACCCGGGACAAATGGACTTTGAGGGGATGTGTGCTGAAAAGGAGGCTTTGCCCGCCACGGCTCCATTCCTCATGGGGAAGGCATTTGGACCTAAAGGCACTTCGACCATTCACAAGTTCTTGGCTCCGCCTGGGTCTGCTCATAGATCTCCTCTCATGGAGGAAGTTGCCAGGAACACCCGCAAGGGGAAAGAAGTTGCTGTGATGGAATGGAGACAGACGGTCTGGGGCCCACGTTGCACCCCACCTGGGCAGCCCCTGCGCTACCCACTTCCCTGCAGCCACAAACCGAGGTTTGTCCCAGTCACCAGCCAGGATTATTCTGCAAAAAGCCCTGATCCCTCAGAATATTGTCTGTTGAGGTGCTGGCATTCTGGAATGTCACCTTGGGAAGAGAATAGCCAGGGAAGCTGGGAAGTTGCCACCAAGAAAAATGTCAGGGAGTTGGGTAAAAGATCTCTTCCCGGAAACTGCAAGAAATTGACCTCTGGCCTTGCTCACCCTGGGGACAGACAGCTCACGCACCTCCATCATGCACTTCAGGCCACAGCGCTGGTTATGGCTTGTTTCCATTTGTGTATTTTTCATTCAACAAGTATGGGGTGAGCTTTGGGGCAGTGAAAACCCCTTAGTGTTGAGTCACAAAGAACTGGGTTCCTGTGCTCTCTGGGTAACTTCAGAGCTGCCTCCTTGGGTAAGATGTGCTCCCTACAAGTCACATTCACCGTCTGTGAAAAGCAGGTAATAGGTCCCCTGTTTTCTTGCCTATTACTTGTTTTCACGTGATGACTAGAAGTAATCTGTGAGAGGCACTGGTGTGTTGGGGTTCTTCAGAGAAACAGAACCAAGAGAATATTCCTCTGTCCACACCATATATATAGTGTGGTAGTGTGGGGTGTTTTTTTGTTTTGTTTTGTTTTTGCTTTGGGGGGTTTTTTTTGAGACAAGGCCTCAGTCTGTCACCCAGGCTGGAGTTCAGTGGTACTATTTTGGCTCACTGCAGCCTCAACCTCCCAGTTTCAGGTGATCCTCCCACCTCAGCCTCCCAAGTAGCTGGGATTACAGGCACATGCCACCATGCCAAGCTAATTTTTTGTATTTTTTGTAGAGATGGGGTCTCACTATGCTGCCCAGGCTGGTCTTGAATTCCTGAGCTCAAGAGATCTGCCTGCTTCGGCCTCCCAAAGTACTGGGATTACACCTCAAAACCACTCCTGGCCAGCGGTATTGTGGTTTTAGTTTGCATTTCCCTGATGGCTAATTATACACACACACACATAACACACACACACACACACACACACACACACACACACACACACAGAGATATATAAACATATATCGAATCTCTATGTCCTCTCTCTTTCTCAGATATATATATATGAGAAGGCATTTGCAATGCGTTATGAAGCATTGGCTTGTGTGTTTACGGAGGGGTTGAAGTCCCGCAGTGTGGTGTCTGCAGGCTGGAGACCCAGGAAAGCGGTGCTGTAATTCCAGTTTGAGTGCAGACACCTGAGAAGCAGGGGAGCTAAGAGTGTAGGTCCCAGTTTAAGGTCAGAATACTAAAGTCACAGCACGAACAGGCAGGCAGGAAGAAAAGGGGCAGATCCCCACTTCCTCTGCCTTTTTGCTCTATTTGGGCCCTAGAGGGATTGGGTGAGACCCACCACACTAGGGAGGGCCACCTGTTTTGCTCAGTCCAGCAATTCAAGTGCCAATTTCATCCAGAAAGGCCCTCACAGACACACCCAGAACTCATGTGTAACCAGCTAGGTGGACACCCCGTGGCTCAGACAAGTTGACACATAAAATTAACCATCATAACTGGATACTGTGCATTCATCAACACATCCTTCATCAACTGTGGTGGTTGGTTGTTGGGAACATTTGGTCTTGGCCTCTCCACATTCACTCCTGCCTCTTGCATCCATGTCTTTGGCACTTGGGGAGTGTTCCTCCTCCCTCCTCCGCACTTGGTCTGTGGAGCAGGGATTAGGCTCTACCACCGATGGGAAACATGTGACCAGCCCTAGCCAATCAACATGGTGTGGTCCCCACCCTTACCCCCACAGGGATCAGAAGTGGCCCTGCCTCACTGGGGAGGTTGGCATAGAGTCTTGCAGCTCTGTGCAGGGCTGGAGTCAGGAAAGGGTGATGCCAGAACTGCTCATGGCTGCCTGTGACCACCAGGGCAGGCCTGTCTGATATTAGAATCAAAAATCATTAAGTGAAGCCCAGAAATTGAACAGGACTCAGGATCCTGGTAAGATCACTGGGACTCCTGTATCCAGTCACACCTGAGGCCAGTTGACCCGGAACTGTTTCACAAACGACCCACTGGAGTCCAGCACCTGCTTAAACAGCGAGGCTGAGGCTCTGTCACTTGGGTCCACCAAGGAGACAATGATGGGTAAGAACTTATCACTTGCCCTGAGTCGCTAACATCCCAGAGCCATTAAAGAAAACAAATTGAGAACAGTGTTGTGACCACTGTAGGGGTCAAATCTAGCCACATTGTGAGTCCTGAGAAGGAGGGATCAAGGAATGAATCTCTGAGCCCTGATAGGGATAGAATCTATGATAGGGATGGAATCTAACGTTCTGGGGGTCCTAGACCCCTGTGAGAATATGATGGAGTTCTGTGCCCATGACGCAGAACAATGCACATTTGTGAGCACACACACCCATGCACATGCACACACACGCACCCTACACGTGCATGCACACGTGTGCACACACACACATATACACACTTGCATGCATGCACACACTGTCATCTACAGCATCGGTCATCCATAAACCCAGTCTATGAACCCTCCCCCACTTGCTGCACACTGGGAACCAGGAACAGCTTCACAGATGTGGCAGTGATCAGCAGAGAGAATGGCCCCAGGGAGGCATCCCCAGGTTGGAGGGATGGAGGGGCAAATGTACAGTAACACAAAGGCCACAGTGTCAGGGAACATGTAAACAGCACCTGTAACCAACTGCAGGGTAGAACAGGCAGTGGAGTGTTCCTGCTTAGGGATGGAACCCCAGATCTGGAAGCCCAGGCCTGAGCATTCTTGTGTCCTGACCCTCCAGCCAAAGCCATGTGGTCAGGAAACAAGAAAACAGAGACAACCACAAGAGGAATCTAGGCTCATCCAGGCCAGCTGCTTGGCATCTCCAAACCACACACTGTGGACAGGAGCTCTTCCTGTGAATGAGGTCTGTGCCTCTCTCTTTTTTTAAGAGAGAAATCTTGGCTTAACCAGAGGCAGAAACCACTAAGAACTGCATTGTTTTTCTCCACTTGGCCTGGACAGCAAGTCACCTGAGAGGTTTAGGGAACAAACAAACAGCAGATCCAGACTCCATCCTTGACCTGGTGACTTAGAGTATTGGTGTGAGTAATAATCAGACAGATGATAGATAGATAGATAGATAGATAGATAGATAGATAGATAGATAGATATAGATAGATAGATACATAGATAGGGATAATAGAGAGATAGATGGGTGATACATAGATGATAGGTGGATAGATAGCTAGATAGAGACAGATAATAGAGAGATAGATGACAGGTGGATGGATACATAGATAGATATAGATAATAGAGAGCTAGATAGGTGATATATGATAGGTGGACAGATAGAGACAGATGATAGATTATAAGTGGATAGATAGGTGACAGATTTTGATTGATAAGTGGGTGACAGATAATAGATGATAAATAATATATAAATTTTGATAGATTTTGATAGATAAAAGATGATATGAAGACAGATTTAGATAGATGACAAAAATTAATAAATTTTAACAGAGTTAAGATAAATGATAGCTAGCTAGCTAGATGACAGATCAATGATAGGTAGATGATACACAGATCACAGATAAGATAGATGATTGATAGATCATAGATAAGATAGACAGGTGATTGATAGATAGATAGATAGATAGATAGATAGATAGATAGATAGATAGATGAGGCACTCAAGGACGGGGCTCAGGGTCTCCCCTCCACTGAACCTGAACCAGGATATAGACAGAGCACCATGAGGCGTGATGCCACTAACTGAAACCAGAGAGGGATGGCAAGTTGCTGAGGCTCACACAGTGAGCCCGCAGCTGAGCCAGCTCCCCATTCCAGGGTAGGGTTTCTGCCACTCTAGGCAGCCTCTTCCACAGTCCCCATTTGACTCCAGAGCTCAGAGGCCACAGCAGGCACAGACAATTCTCGTCTTGTCCTGGCTGCAGCCCAAACCATCACCCTACATGCCCTGATTTTCAATCAGATGGAGCAGGAGGACTGGGCTGAGGGCAGTGGGGCAGGAGTGAGGATGAAGAGCACGGCCATATTCTGGCCTCTGTCCCATTCTGGTCCATAGAGGGTCGGCATGCAGGCCTACCAGTTCTCATATGTGACTGTATCAGGTTCCAGCTGGCCGCCACTACAGCCTGGCTGGATTCTATTCTTAGATTTCCCAGCAAACCTCACTCGGAAAGACAGAGACAGAAAACCTCAAAAATGACCACCGAGCACTGTTCCTGAGGCCTTGGGTTGGGGGACATGGCAGCATCTGGTTTCTGACTGGAAGGAACATGGAAACCCCCAAATTTCCTCAATGCTCAGAAGAGGCAACTGAGGCCCAGAGAAGTGAGTGGCATGCCCAGTTTCACCTGCAGAGAGGTAGGGTTGGCACCCCTCCCAGCAGCACCCTGTGGAGCCACCCTGGTCATAGGCAGCCAGAGTTGGCAGGGCCCTCTGTTGGCCAGCAGGCAGGGAAACTGAGGCCCAGAGAGGAGCTAGAGAAAGCTGGAGCCACTTGGCAAAGCAACTGACTACAAGATGTGGCGCCTGACCTTAACACGCAGTGGGGTGTCGGGAACACAGTGCTCCCCATACTGACTGGACCACGGCCTCTGTTTTCTCTCTTCAGAACTCATTGAGGGGGGCAGTGACCCACGAAGGCCTCTCTGGGAGGCATGAAGTGATAACACCAATAATAAGCCCTATACCCTATATCCCAGGCTCTGTTCTGTTCTCATTACCCGGCTGGCCACCCTCTTCAGCACCTACTGTATGCGGAACACCCAACACCTGTAACCAGGGCTGGATATAGGTGTTTGGCACACAGTAGGTGCTTAATAAGTTCCATCTCCTTCCTCCCCCTGCAGTCATGGTTTGCTCAGAAGTGCTTCCTAACCACCAGCTCAAGGCCACCAGTTCCATGACATCATTCAGAAGGGTGTTGTCCAAATATGGCAGAGCAGCTCCTATCCCTGCCCACACCCTCCTGGTGCCCCCCAAAGCTCAGAAGTGGAGGTCACTGCATGCTTTCTTCTCTGGCAGCTGGATAGGCCCTGCAGGAAGCCAGTGTCAGTGCAGAGAATAGAGCTTCAAAGACAGATGCGGTAGTTTTTAAATGTGGCTGCGAGCTATTTAACACTGCTCCACCAAGAAATGGGTCTGCTTGCCCATTTTGAATCTGGTAGGCTATGGCTGCTTTGACCAAAGAAAGAGTCAAGGAACAGAATTGTGTGACTTCCAAGGCCAAGGCACAAAAGGCCATGCAGCTTTTACCTTGCTCACTGGAACACCCACCTTTGGAGCCCCAAGAAGTCCCACTGCTCTGTGCTGCCATGCTGTGAGGAAGCCCAAGCCACACAGAAAGCCACATGGAGTCACTCCAGTCGACATTCCCAGCTGGCCTGTCCCTCAGCTGTCCCAGTCCCTTTGAAAGAGCAAGAATGCTATCTTTAAATGGATCATCATGCTCAGCAATCCTAGCTCCCAACTGTTGAAGTCACACAAGACCCTTTGGTTGTCCCAGCAGAAGTACCAGATATTGTAGAACAGAGATAAGTTGTTCCCACTGTGCTCTGTTCCAGTTTCTGACCCACAAAATCTTTGAGAATAATAAGATTATTGTTGTTTGGAACCACAAAGCTTTGGAGTGGTTTACTGTGCAGCAATAGTTATTCAGAATACAGGCATACCATGGAGATATTACAGGTTTGGTTCCAGATCACAATAAAGCAAATATCAAAATAAAGCAAGTCACACACATTTTTTGGTTTCCCAGTGCATGTAAAAGTTATGTTTGCACTACACTGTAGTATACTAAGAGTGCAACAGTATACGGTCTAAAAAAATTTACATAACTTAATTTTAAAATACTTTATTGCTAAAAACTTCTGACACTGAGACATAAAATGAGCACATGCTCTTGGAAAAATTGTGCCGGTAGACTTGTTCAATGCAGGGTTGCCATAAATCATCAATTTGTTAAAAATGCAATATCTGTGCAATGCAATAAAACAAAGTGCAATAATATGAGGTATGACTGTATAGGATTATTGGGTACTGGGTTCTGGGTCCAAGGCCCAGCCCCGCAGTGGACCAGTTGTGTGGATCTCTCCGAGTTTCAATTTCCCCACATGTAAAAGGATCAAAGTTGATCATAGAACACAGACGACAAATATACAATACGTGTGCTCCTCATCCCATTCCTGGGCAGATATTACTAAATGCACACAGTATTGCTTCCCATGCTCATCCTTATATCCTCAAGAGAGCCCTCCTAGCAAGCACAGGCATCAGTTAAACTTGCCCTCAATGAGGGGCCACAACACCCACCCCCTAGAGTTCCCATGGTGACCAAGTACACTTGCTATACACAAGGCTTGCCTGACTCTGGTACCCAGGTGTGGCTCAGAGAGTCCCTTTCTGGGCACCATATCATCTCTCAGTCAGGGGGGTTTCATGAAAGAATGCACAGGAGTGTGATCAGGAAAATGGTGAACTGGGAAGAACCAAGCTCCTTTTCCTCCACAGTAACATTCTTCCCCCACCTCAAAAAACATCAAGCAGCAACTATCAGAACCAACTTTGTCCAAAGTCTGGAAAGCAGTCAAGTGTTTAGAGCAATCAAGCTAATGCCCAATAAGAAAATAATCTTCAAAATATTAATAGTAAGAAAGTTTTGTTTTAACCTGTTCTTGTCCCACCCCCTCCCTCGTGCAGCACGTCTTGGTGTTGAGGTGGTGGCAGGCAGCCTGTGGACTCCATTTGAGATCATCAAACAAATAACAGGAAACCCTAGAGAAGAGAAAGAAACTGACTTAAAAGTTACTATATTATAGCAGTCAAATTCAACTTATTAGACCAAGATTTTTAAATGACTCTTAAAAATGCTCAAAGAGCTAAAGCAAAACAGGTACAAAGGGCTGAAGGAAATCAGGGAACAGATGCAGGAACAAAATGAGAATACAAATAAAGAGAAATTATAAAAAGGAGCCAAACAAAAATTCTAGATAGTATAATAACTGAAATTTGAAAAGCTTACTTGAGAGTTTAATAGCAGATTTGGGCAGGCAGAACAAAAAAATAGTTAACTTGAAGAAAGAGCAATTAAAACTATTGAATCTAAGGAACAGAAAGAAAAAGCAATGAAAAAAGGGAATGTAGCCTAAGGGACCTGTGAGACACTATCGAGCATAACAACATATGCATTGTGGGGATTCCAAGTAGGAAAACTCAAAGACATCCATACGAAGACACATTATAATTAAAGTAGTAAAAACTAAAGACAAAGGGAAAATGTTCAGAGCAGCAAGAGAGGAGCAACATGTCACATGTGACAAGAAATTCACTATAAGATTATCAACTGATTTCTCATCAGAAACCTCAGAGGCCAGAAGGCAGTGGGAATGACACATTTAAAGTGCTGAGTGAAAACAAAAACAAAAACAAAAAAACCTTTCAACTAAGAATTCTATATCAGCAAAATTATCCTTATAAATGGGGGCAAAAAAAGACATTTGCAAGTAAACACAAGCTGAGAGAGTTTCTTCCTACTAGACTTGCCCTGAAAGAAATGCTAAAGGGAATCATTAGGCTGAAAAGAAAGGATCTCAAATATAACCTGAACCTGCACAAAGAAATAAAGATTTCCAATAAAGATAAATACATGAGAAAATGTAAAAGCCAATAATATTTGAAATTTGGCTTATAACTTCGCTTTTTATTTTCTATGTGATTTGAAAGCCAAATCTATATTACTGAGCACACAATGTACAAAGATGTAATTTGTGACAACAATAACCTAAAAGGGCAGACAATGCTGTATAGAAGCACTGATTTGTATACTGTGGAAGTTAAGTTGATACCAATTTGAATTGATAACTTTAGAATATTAAATGGAAGGCTCATATTAACCACAAAGAAAATATCTATACACAAAAGGAAATGAAAGGGGAATCAAAACACTTCACTACGTTTTTTAAAAGTCAACAAAACACAAAATAACGTAGTAATGAAAGCAATGCAATAAAACAAAGTGCAATAATATGAGGTATGTCTGTATAGGATTATACAGAGAATAAAAAGCTATATTCTTTCGAGAAACAAAAAGCTATAAGATGTACAGAAAACAACGAAATGACAACAGTAAGTCTTTCCACATTAGTAATTACTTAGATTAAACTCTCCAATCAAAAGGCAGATTGACAGAATGAATAAAAAATGATTCAACTATATACTGTCTGTAAGAATCTCACTTTAGATCTAAAGACAAAATAGAGGCCAGGCATGGTGGATCACACCTGTAATCCCAGCACTTTGGGAGGCCAAGATGGGTGGATCACTTGAGGTCAGGAGTTCAAGACCAGCCTGGCCAACAAGGTGAAACTCTGTCTCTACTAAAAATACAAAAATTAGACAGGTGTTGTGGTGCACACCTGTGATCCCAGCTACTTGGGAGACAGAGCCACAAGAATCACTTGAACCCAGGAGGCAGAGGTTGCAGTGAGCTGAGGTCATGCCACTGCACTCCAGCCTGGGCAACAGAGCAAGACACTGTCTCAAAAGACAAAATAGATAAAAGCTAATAAGATGAAAAAATATTTCATGCAAATAGTAACCAAAAGAGAGATGGAATAGCTCTACTAATATCACACAAATAGACTTTAAGTCAAAACAGTTAGAAGAAATAAAGAGAGTCATTATATATTGATAAAAGGGTCATTCATCAAGAATGCATAACAATTATGAACATATATGCACCAAACAACCAAGCACCCAATATACAAAGAAACATTAACAGAATTAAAGGGAGAAAGAGACAACTTTACAATAATACTTGAAGATTTCAATACCTGACTTTCAATAATGGATAGGACAACCAGACAGAAAGCCAATTAAAAAAAACGGAGGACCTGAACAACACAAAAACCAATTAGACCTAAAGGACATATTTAGTCCACCCAACAACAGCAGAATACAGGTTCTTTTCAAGTACACATGAAACATTCTCCAGGATAGAACATGTTAGGCCACAAAACAAATCTTAATACTTTTTTAAAAAATTGAAGTCATCAGAGTATCTTTTCTGATCACAAGGAACGAAACTATAAATTATTAACAAAAAGAAAACTAAGGCCATGAGTGGTGGCTCACATCTATAATCCCAGCACTTTGGGAGGCCAAGGCAGGCGGATCACCTGAGGTCAGGAGTTCAAGACAAGCCTGGCCAATATAGCAAAACCCCATCTCTACTAAAAAATACAAAAATTAGCTGGGCATGGTGGTGCATGCCCGTAGTCCCAGCTACTTAGGAGGCTGAGGCAGGAGAATCACTTGAACCCTGGAGGCAGAGTTTGCAGTGAGCTGAGATCACACCACTGCACTCCAGCCTGGGCAACAGAGTGAGATTGTGTCTCAATCTCAAAAAGAAAAAACTGAAAAATCCACAAATATGTGAAAATTGAACAACACACTTCTAAACAAATCAATGGATTAAACAAGAAATAACAAGGAAAATGAGAAAATACTTTGAGATGAATGGAAATGAAAACACAACATACCAAAACTTAGAGGACACAGAGAAAGCAATGCTAGGAGAAAATAGTATGCAGTAAACACATACAGTTCTTTAAAAAGATGTCAAATAAATCGCCTAACTGTACACCTTAAGAAACTAGAAAAGAAGAGCAAATTAAAATTCAAGCTAGCAGATGGAAAAAAAACTGCACAGAGATAAATGAAATAGACCGTCGAAAAACAATATTGAAAATCAATGAAGCCAAAAAGTTGGTTCCCTGAAAAAATCAATAAAACTGACAAACTTCTAACTAGACTGACAAAGAAAATAAGAGTTAAGACACAAATTACTAAATTCAAAGATGAAAATGAAGACAATGCTACAGATTTTACACAAAAAGATTATAAGAAAATACTATGAGCAATTGTACACCAACACATTGGGTAACCTAGAAATAATGAACAAGTTTCTAGAAACACAATGTACCCAAACTGAATCATGAAGAAATGAAGGATCTGAATAGACCTCTAAGGAGTAATAGTAATATTTATATATATATCACTTTATTACAAATATATTACTTTATTATTTTATACTTCTATACTTTATTACTTTATTACAAATATATACATTCCTTATATAATGGAATATTCCTTATTTAATATAATATATTAAATATATTCCTTTAATAGCTTTAAAAAGCTATTAAAATAGTTTTAATAGCTTTTTAGTAATTCATACTCATTATAGAAAAGTGGAAAAAATATAGTCAAGAAAAAAAGAAAACCAAAAGAGACTGTTTTTTCCAGCTTCCCAGAAGAAAACCACTATTAACATGTGTGGAGTTTCCTCCCGAGGTATCCACTCCTTCCCTGCATCTCTCTGGGTCTGGCTTCCAGCCACCCAGCGCTTGGCTGAAGCCCAGGCAGTACCCGCCTGGGTGGACCTTGGAAGGACGCCCCCTGGCTGCAGGGTGCCACACCTGGGCCTTCCCCAGATGTCACTGGGGTCTCCAGTGCCCCTGCCTGCCCCAGGCATTCCTCACAGGTGCCTGGGCCCAGCTTGCCTGCCTTGCAGCAAGTGGCTCCAGAGTCAACCAGAAAATATATTCGAGCTGTCGTGTGGAGTTGAGTTTCTTTGGGCAAACGCTGGAGACTGACAAAAATATTCATGTCAAAACATTTCTAGTGCAAAATTTATGAAGCATTTGAATTTGGCCTGGGCATTTTCTCTTTTCCTTCTCCCCACCCCCTCCCAGTCCTGACTGGGGGTGGGAAGAAGAGATAGAGTCCAGATGTTGTGGGAACTGCTCTCCTCAGCTCCCTCCCCCACCCCCTGGCCAGAGGGACGGAATCAATGACCGCTGTGTGCCACATGAGCACAAAAGGCCCCATCCAGCGGGGCCCTGGCCACTCCGGGCTGGGTGAGCTCTGAGGAAGTATCCCCCCGCCTGGAGTTTGCCCCCTAACCCTGGGGTCTGGGGTAATTGTCTGCAGAGGCGGCCTGGGGCTGGGCGGGCCATAATGATTTAGGCAGGATCGATTTCACTTCAAGCCTTTTCTACTCCAAAGAGGCCTAATCGAAAGTAATCTGAAAATTAGGGAAAATAAAAACCATGCCCACCGTTACATAAATACCCATTTCCTTGCATCAGCTGCTTGAAATCACCTCATTCCAGAGCAGTGTGATGTTTCCCTGATGGGCAAGGCCAGGCCCTGGGGGGCCGTTTGATCTGCCGCCTGTTGACTGAGACCAAGGAGAGGATGGGGGTGGGGGGACAGAGGGTTGGCCTTGGCAGTGACATCCAGGTCTTCATGGAGGGGCCAGGTCCTCCTTATAGATCCAAGCATGTGGCCTGGGAGTGGAGAGGGAGGGACAGAACAGGGTTTGGGGTGGCCTTGGTGAGTCCTTCCTTTACTCATCCCTCCCGTTTCCTCCCCTCCACCTGCAAGGCCCTAAGGATGGCTCCAGGTGACCTCTCCACTCACACCCCCTCCCCAACCTCCCAAGTCTCTGCTGTCTCTCAGCACCCACCTGGTTCAGTTGCACCCAGGTCCTTAGCATGTACTGTATCCAGTGCCTGGAGGGCCCTTCCCCTGGGTCTGTGCATACCTCAGGCCTTCTTTCTACTGAGATCTCAGATCACTAGTCCTTGTCCTGCTCCTCACTGCACCCCTCACCCCAACCCTCCTGGGGCTGGCATGTCCTTGTTGGTTTCTTGCCTCTCAAGCCCCATCCATGAGCTCCAAGAACAAGGGCCTCATCCAGGTTGGCGGTCATGATTGACACTCAAGAAACATTTGGGCCAGTGTGGTGGCTCACGCCTGTAATCCCAGTACTTTTGGAGGCTGAGGCAGGTGGATCACACAGTCAGGAGATCAAGACCATCCTGGCCAACATGGTGAAACCCCATCTCTACTAAAATACAAAAAATTAGCCAGGCATGGTGACACACGCTGGGACTACGCTCCCGATAGTAGTCCCAGCTATTCGGGAGGCTGAAGCAGGGGAGTTGCTTGAACCTGGGAGGCGGAGCTTGCAGTGAGCCAAGATTGCGCCATTACACTCCAGCCTGGCAACAGAGCGAGACTCCGTCTCGAAAGAAAAAAAAAAAAGAAACATTTGATGACAGAATGAAGAAGGCTTTCATGCCACAGTGGTGTGCAGTGGTTTACAAATGGGAGAGGGAGGCTGGGTGGAGTGGCTCACGCCTATCATCCAAGCACTTTGGGAGGTCAAGGCAGGAGGACTGCTTGAGGCCAGGAGTTTGAGACCAGCCTGGGCAACATAGCAAGACCCCTGTCTCTGTAAAAATAAAATAAAACAAAACAAAAGGGAAGCAGGCTGGGAGGAAAACCCTGGAGGCCAAATCTTGCCCACACTACTGGCCTGACTCCTCATGGGGTGCCCTGAGGGTGGTAACATCCACCTCACAGAGTGTCATGGGTGGGCAGGAGGGGATGGGCAAGGCCCAGCACCCAGCTCAGTGAACAGTCATTATCACTACTGCTATTTGTGCTGATGCTAAACTTGGGTGCAAATTCTCTGACATCTCTCCCATCAAGAAGTGGGTTCGATGTCCCTACTTTGGAATGTCCCGGGGCTTGTGACCTCATTGACTGACAGAGTAAGAGGAAATGGCTCTGTGATGTTTCCTCCTTTAGGGCCCAGCTTCCAATAGGTTCACAGCACCGCTGCCCACAAAGCCCTGCAGCCTCTCATAGAAGCAACCATGCTGTGAGGAAGCCCAAGCCGTGTGAGTCATCCCACTCCCCAGCCAGATAAATGAGCAAAGAAGCTTCCAGATGATTCCAGGAGTCTCCAGCTATTTGCATCTTCCAAGGCAGGTTCCACTTGGAATGCAGAGATGCCCTCTTTGGGCCAAGCCAAGTGCTGAGTGTGCAGATGTGACAAGGAGCAAGATTCCTATGTCCTCAAGACATGGGCTCACTCACCCGTGTCCTCACACAGACACCACAACTGCCCACCCACCCCTCAGCACTCACCACTTCCAGCTCTGGGTTGAGGTCCAACCTGGCACCTGGGACTCCTGGCTGGAAGACTTTGTCCTGTCACCAGAGAGCCCTCTGCCAATGCCGGGTACGGGGGAGGTGCCAGGATACAAGGGCCCCTTGGGAGCAGCCCTCAACCAGCAGCTGACAGGAGTGGTGGGGGAACTGAGGTTTCAGTTCTGCCCTGGCCCTGCTTCCTCACCCACTGCTGCTATTTCCTGGGCTTCCTTCGGAGATAAACTACTGTACTCAAAGGCTTGTCTCAGGGTCTGCTTCCAGTGGGTTCACCTCGCTAGGACCCCATGTCCTCATTTGTTTCAAGAGACAAGTGTTCCATTCTGCTGCGTTTGGGGCCCTCGGGACGCTCAGATGACATAAATGATGGATCCAGTGACCAAGGGGGAAACCAGGGATCACTGCACCCACATTTACTGAAAGGCCAAGACATCGGCTCATCTCCTTAGCATGCCATCCAGTTGGCTTGCATTTAGCTCTCAGCAGCATTTATAAGAACAGGATCAGGAAGTTTCCCCACGGTGGGGTCAAGGCTGCTGTCCAATGCCTGCCGTCTTTAGGCTAGCAGAAAATTCCAGAACACTGGAGTTCAGGTGGGGCAAAGTAGCAATTAGGGCAAGAGCTCACCAGGAACCAAGCTAGTCAGAGTCACTGAGTTCAGGGGCCAGGGGGCTGGGGAAGCTCAGACTGGTGTTGCTGGGGCGGGAACGTATTCCCCAGTAGTTTCCCATTCTGTGGCCTTTCCAGTGGTATAGAAGGCACCCACCACCAGGGCTGACCTGAAAGACTGGGCTCCAGCTGGGCAGAGGGCTGTTAGGTCAGAGGTCATCTGGTACCCATAACTCTGGCAATTACACCCGTCCATCCTGTATCCAGCCAGAACTATGAGTTTCACACATGTCACCATGCCTAAAGCCCACTGCCGTCTTGCAAGTTCAAGAAGTTGAAGTTCAGCCCCACATCTTTTTAACATGAGGGTACTGAGGCGTGAGGAGACCTCGTGACTGTCAGTGTTCACTCTCCCTCCCTCCCTCCCTCCTTCCCTCCCTCCACACCTGACCTGATGCTGAGCCAGGCTCCTCCTCAGCTGCACAGGAGGGAGGCTCAGACCTCTCCTGGAGGCCTCCTCCTCCCAGCCCGCTGCTCGGTTTTCCCTGCAGCTTAACAGGACCACACGGGGCTGCAAGGTCCAGCCAAGAGGCCTCAGCGGCTCTGTGTGCAGAATGTCCCCCTGGTGAGAGCTCAGCCAGGGCGGAGCAGATGCCTGGGAGGAGTGAGGGTCTGTGGCTGAGGTGTGGCAGGGAAGGCAGCCCTGGGCAGGAGAACAGAGGCTTCCGGGCTTGAGATGAAGCTGAACCCAGGGCCTGCAAGTGCTCCCACCCCTGGCTTCCACGGGCCTGTGTGGCTGCATGGAGGCGGGGCCATTCAGACCCCCCCCCCATCCCCAGCCGTGTGCAGCCCCCGACCCCAACCTCATGGAAGCAAGGGAAGGTCCTCCCCGAGGGAGACTTGAGATGTCTCAGGATTCTGAGCACCAAATAGGAACTCTCGTGTCAATTCCCAGGTAAAGGCCACCCGGGAGGGGGACAGAGTGGACCTGCACGTGGTGGGCATGAGAGTCCTTGGAGCTGAGGCCTCCAGATATGGCAGAGAGAAGCAGGCCCCCCAACAGGGTGGGCAAGAGGGGGTGGCCTGGAGACCATTCGGGAGCTCTTCTGTCCCTGGGGACTCAAGTTGGGACGCCAGAGCTGAAGGATGAATAAGGACATCCCTTACTCAGGGAACATGGGAGACAAGACACCAAGGCTGAGGCCCGAGGAAGCTGCACGCTCCCTTTCCCCAGGGAGAAAGCCCCTTCCACAAGCCCCAGTCTTTGTCTTGTGGGGTGGGCGCCCAACTGGCATGTTTTAGACCTTGAAGCCTTGGGGGTGGTTGCCACAGGGCTCCAAGGCCAAGGCGTGTTTACCCGCAGTAGTCAGGGAGGGGACGCCCTGCAGAGGCTCCCTAAGCGAGACAGTGTTCTGTTGCAATTACCCGTAAGCCTGGTGTTTACACGGCAGCGAAGGCGTATCAAGCGAGTGTTCAAGAGGGCGGAGCCACGTTTGCAAAAATAAAAACCAAATGGCAGGGTAATTTCCACCAGAGAAGAACTCACTCTCACAATTGCACGGTCTATTTAGCACGCTTTTATAAAACCTTTTAACCAATCAGCTCTGAACCCCTGAGAGCAAGGCCCACCCCACCTGTCAGGCTTGGATTTCCAAACACAGGTAGGGCCGTCCGCTCCGAGACTGGATGCGGGTTTCCTTCCCCAAACACAGCAGAAGCCCTGGCAGTTTTAGGACAGGCACTGAGCAGGGGGCCCTGAGGGCCCCGCGTCAGGGGCTCTGTGCCAGCCCTGTGGATGGAGGTCCCTGACCCGGAGGGATTCCTAGGGGAGAAGGGAGCCAGGGTTTCTGGAAGGACGAAACAGCAGGTCGGGACTGTGGCACCACAGGGACTCGAAGGACCCACAAAGGCCCGACTAAGCCTGGGGACCCTGGAAATCTTCCTGCAGAAGGAAATGCCTGAAACAGACTGAAAGGGAAAAGTAGGATTCAACAGACCAAGAACAAAGGGAAGGGCCTTCTGGATGGACAACAACCCGGCGCAAAGAGGGGCACAGGTCAGCCTCGGCAGGGTTATGTTTGTTTGTTCCCCCCGCCCCCACCCACCCGAGACGGAGTTTTGCTCTTGTCACCCAGGCTGGAGAACGATGGTGTGATCTCGGCTCACTGCAACCTCTGCCTCCCGGGTTCAGGTGATTCTCCTGCCTCAGCCTCCTGAGTAGCTGGGACTACAGGCATGCGCCACCATGCCCAGCTAATTTTTCCATTTTTAATAGAGATGGGGTTTCATGGGGTTTCACCATGTTGGTCAGGCTGGTCTTGAACTCCTAACCTCAGGCGATCCACCCATCCCGGCCTCCCAAAGTGCTAGGATTACAGGCGTGAGCCGCCGCACCTGGCCGGGATTATGCTTATTGCCTGAAGGAGGCAAGGTAGAGGAAGAGTGCTATCCCATGTAAGTCTCTGTCCGGGAAGAGAAAGGCACGGGCCATGCCAAGCTCCCAAGTTGGGATGTTGGAAGTGATTAACCAGACTGAACTTTAGCCTTAGAAAAGGGCATTTTAAAATCAACTTTATTGAAGTATGATTTAAATACCATGGAATCCACCCATTTCCAGTGTTCAGTTCGATGTGTTTTGATTCCCACCACAGTGAAGCTATAGTGCACACCCACCCCCGGAAGAGCTCCTTCATGTCCCTCAGTACTTAATCCCCATCCCATCCCCTGCCCTGGCCCCAGGCAGCCAGTAATTGCCTTTGTTACTATTAGGCAAACTTCACTTGTTGGAGAGTTTTATATAAATGGAATCATACCACAGGTACTATTTTAGGTTGGGCTTCTTTGGTTCAGCATAATGATTTTGAAATTTATCACTGTGGCTGTGCATATCAGCAGTTCATTCCTTTTCGTTGCTGAGTAGTATTCCATTGTATGAATGTATCTGAGTTTGTTTATCCATTTACCTGTTGCTAGATTTTCGGGCTGTTTCCAGTTAAAGGAGCATAAAGCTGCTATGGCCAGGTCCTATGTGGCCATAACCTTGGATGGTGCTTATGGTAAGTACATGTTTAACTTGATAAGCAAATACCAAAATGTTTTACCCAGTGGGGAGCATTTTATACTGCTACCTGCTGTGTGAGAGTTCCAGTGGCTCCACATTTTCTTTAACACATGGTCAATCACTTTAATTTTAGTCATTCTAGTGGAAATGTAGTGAGTGGCACCTCGTTACAGTTTTAATTTGCATTTCCACTGTAAATAATGCCAAGCATCTTATCATGTGATTATTGGCCATTTGAATATCCTCATTTTGAAGGGTCTTTCAAACATTTTCCCCCATTTTTATTGTGTTTTTTTGTCTTCTATTGAATTTTAAGAGTTCTTTATGTATTTCCAACAATATATTCCATTTAGATTTTTTCCTCCACAGTGTGGCGCCTTTTTAAACTTTTTATTTTGAAATAATTGTAGACTCAAAACAATTTGCAAAAAATAAAATGTATGGGGAGGTCCTACACACCCTTCACCCAACCTTGCCCAATGAAAACATATTGCATAACAGGAGTACAATATCAAAATCAGGAAATTGACATTGGTAAAATCCATGGAACCTATTCAGATTTCTCCCATTATGCATGCACTAATTTGTGTATGTGTGTGTGTGTCAGTATAGTTTTGTGCAGTTTTATCATGTGTAGCTTTATGTAACCATCATCAGAATCAGGATCCTTAACTACACCATCTCCAAAGACTCCCTCATCCCAGTCCTATTATCCACAGCCCTAACCCTGGGCAACCTCTCATTTGTTCTCCATCA
Source organism: Gorilla gorilla gorilla (assembly GCF_029281585.2). Taxonomy (NCBI): domain Eukaryota; kingdom Metazoa; phylum Chordata; class Mammalia; order Primates; family Hominidae; genus Gorilla; species Gorilla gorilla. The sequence continues at coordinate 90,163,819 of NC_073237.2, read as the reverse complement.
CTGTAATTGTTATTTAATGAATATTATATGAAAGGAATCACACAGTCTGTGTCCTTTTAAAACTAGCTTTTTTGTTGCTCAGCATAGTTCCCTGGATTAATTCACATTTCTGGCGCATCAATACTCATTCCTTTTTATCACCAAGTTGCACGCATGGTGTGGTTGTACCTCTGCATTTCGACATTCACTTGTTGAAGGTCAGTTGGGCCTTTTCAAGATTTTGGCTATTGCAATGAAAGCTGATATGAAAGTAACTGTTCGTTTCTCTGGGATTAATGCCTAAGGATTTATCTCTGGGATACATTTCTTCTCAGATAAATGCAATTTCTGGGTCCTCTAGTAAATCCATTTATAGGCTTAAAAGGAACTGCCAAAGTACTTTCCAGAATGGCTGCACCAGGAATGAATGAGTGATCCGCTTTATCTGCATCCTCACGGCATTTGGTGTGGTCACTATTTTCTATTTTAGCTGTTCTGATAGGTGTGTAATAATATCCCATTGTGGGTCTAATGTGCATTTTCCAAATGGCTAGTGATGAGCATTTTTTCGCTTGCTCATTTGCCATCTGCATATCACCTTCGGAAAAAGTCTGTTCAAGCATTTTGCCAATTTTCTGATGAGATTGTTTCTACTGTTAGGTTTTGAGGGGTTTTCGATCCTAGTCCTTTGTCAGATATCTGGCTTGCAGACATTTTCTCATGGACTGTGGCTTCTTTTTATCTTCTTAATGGGTCTTTCACAGAGGAGCAAAAGTATTTATTTTTTATTAATTTTTCTTTTTTGGATTGTTATTTTGGTATCAAGTCTAAGAACCTTTTTATTAGTCTAATCCTAAAGATTTTATTCTATATTTTCATCTAAAAGTCATTTAGTTTTACATTTTACACTTAAAACTATGAGCCATTTTGAGTAAATATTTTTGTAAGGTGTGAGGCTTCGGTCAAGGCTCATTGTTTTGTCTATGAAGGTGTAATTGCTCCAACACCATTTATTGGAAAAGCTGTTCTTTCTCCACCATATTGCTTTTGCACTGTTGTCAAAAACCAGTTGGCTGTACTTGTGTGGGTCTTTCTGGGATCTCTGTTGTGTTCCATTGATCTGTGTGCCCGTCCCTCCAACAGCACCATCCTGTCTTCATCACTGTAGCTGTGGAGTAAACCTTCGTATTAAGTACAGTGATTACTCTCACTTTATTCCTCTTCGACCAAACTGCTTTAGCTAATTATATTATGGATAGTGGGCTAGGACTGCCATAACAAAGTACCACCAACTCAGTGGCTTAAACAACAGAAATGTACTGTCTCATATTTCTAGAGGATGAATGTCTGAGATTAGGGTGCCGGCAGGGTTGGTTCCTTCAAAGGGCTGAGGGAGAATCTGTTCCAGGCCTCTCCCTTTGGCTTATAGATGGTGGTCTTCATCTTTCCTTGGTGTTCTTCCTGTGTGTGTGTCTGTCTCCAAGTTTCCCCTTGTTATAAGGACACCAGACACATTAAATTAGGGCCCACCCTAATAACCTTAATTTAATTTGATTACCTCTGTAAAGACCCTGTCTCCAAATAAGGTCATGTTCTGAGGTACTGGGGGTTAAGATGTCAACATATGAATTTGAGAGAACACAAACATTACTTTAAGTCTTGTGCTTTTCCATATACATTTTGCAATGAGTTTCTCTATGTCTACCAAATGCCTTCTTGGGATTTTGATATGAATTGCATTAAACCTATAGATCAGTTTGGAAAGAACTGACTTCTTTACCATGTTGAGTATTTCAATTCATGAACATGGTATGAGTCTCCACTTATTTAGGTCTTCTTTGATTTATTTTATCAACATTTTGTAATTGTCAGTGCTTCAGACCCTGTACATACTTTGTTATGCTTCTACCTAAGTATTTAATTTTCTTTGGAGTGAGTAAAAAATGGCATTGTAGTTTTAAGTTTCAGTTTCCAGATGTTCATTGTTAGTATATAGAAACACAATCGACTTTTGTATAGTGATCTTTTATCCTTCAACCTTGCTGAACTCACTATTTCTAAGAGTTTTTGTTTTGTTTTGTTTTATAGATTCCTCTGGATTTTCTACATAAACAATCATGTCATCTGCAATGGGAACAGTTTCATTTCTTCCTCTACAATCTATCTGCTTTTTTTCCTCCTTGCCTCATCACAGTAGCTAGAACATCCAGTACTGTGTGAAATAACAGTGGTGATGCAAATATCTTTTCCTTGTTCCCAAACTCAGAGGGAAAACATTCAGTCTTTCACCATTAAGTATAGTATTAGCTATAGGGTTTTTGCAGATTTTTTTTAGCGAATTGAGGGTGTTCCTCTCTGCTCCTAGTTTGCTTAGGTTTTGCTTCTTATGAATTGTTATTGGATTTTGTCAAAAGCTTTTTCTGCATCAATTGATATAATTATATTTTTCTTCTTTAACCTGTTGATATGGTAGATTGTATTGATTTATTTTTAAATATTGGACCAGCCTTATATACCTGGAATAAATCCTACTTGATCATAGCGTAATTTGTTTTATACTGCTGGATTTTATTTCCTTCTATTTTGTTGAGGACGTTTTAAATCTAAGTTCATGAGAAGTATTGGTCTGTCATTTTCTTTTCTTGTAATGTCTCTGTCTGGTTTTGGTATCGGGATAACGGTGTCCTCATAGAATGAGTTAGAAAGTGTTTCTTCCTCTTTCATTTTCTGAAATAAATTATGTAGAAATGGTGCTAATTAAGTGTTTGCTAGAATTTTCCAGTGAACCATCTTGGCCTGAAGATTTCTTTTTTTAGAGCTTTAAAATGATCGATTCAATTTATTTAATGGCAATAAGACTATTCAGTTTGCCTTATTCATCTGATTGAATTTTGGTTACTTGTGATATTTGAGAAATTGGTCCATTTCTTCTAAGTTATCAAATTTATGAGCATGGAGTTGTTTACAGTATTCTCTTATCACATGTTAAATGGTTGCTGAGTCTCTTAGGATATTCCCTCTTGGTATTGGTGATTTGAGTCTTCCTGGTGTTGGTGATTTGGGTCTTCTGTCTGTTTATCTTAGGTTTTTTTAAGAAGATTATCACTTTAATAATTTTTTGAAATTAATTTTATATATTATTTTTCTGTTTCCAGTTGCACCAATTTATGCTCTTATCCATATTATCTCGTTTCTTCAGATTGCTTTGGAGATATTTTGCTATTCTCTTTCTGATTTCTTGAGGTATGAATGTTGTCTTAGTCTGTTCAGGCTTCTGTAACAAAAATACCATAAACAGAGTAGCTGAAACAAGAAACATTTATTTCTCACAGCTCTGGAGGCTGGGAAGCCTAAGATCAATTTGCTGGCAGATTCAGTGTCTGGTGAGGTCCCACTTCCTGATTCACAGACTGCCAGTTACTCATTGTATCCTCACACGATGGAAAGCAGCAAGAGAATGCTCTGTTTCCTTTTATAAGGGCACTAGTCACATTCACAAGGGTCCTACACTCCTGAACTAATCACCTCACAATGATCACACCTACTAATATCATCACATTGAGAGTTAGGAGTTCAACATACGAATTTTGAAGAGACACAAGCATTTAGTCCATTACAAATACAGATTATGGTTTTGAGAACTTTCCCTATTTTAATATAAGCATTTAATGCTATAAATTTCCCTCTCAGCATGGCTTTTGCTGCATACCACAAATTTTGATATGCATTTTTTTTTTTTGAGACGGAGTCTCACCCTGTAGCCCAGGCTGGAATGCTGTGGTGCGATCTCAGCTCACTGCAACCTCTGCCTCCTGGGTTCAAGCAATTCTCTTGCCCCAGCCTCCCAAGTAGCTGGGATTACAGGCGCACGCCACTACACCCAGCTAATTTTTGTAGACATGGAGTTTCACTATGTTGGTCAGGATGGTCTCAAACTCTTGACCGTGTGATCCACCCGCCTCAGCCTCCCAAAGTGCTGGGATTACAGGCGTGAGCCACCGAACCCAGCTGATATGCATTTTAATTTTTACTCAGTTCTATTTATTATTGATTTTTCTTTGAGACCTCCTTTTTGCCCCCATGGATTATTTAGAAATGTGTTGTTTACTTTCCAAGTGTTTGGAGATGTTCCTTTTGTGTTTACCCTGTTGATTTCTAAGTGATCATTGATTAAATCACTGACTATTGATTAAATCGAAATTGTCAGAGAACATTCCTTGTATGATTTCAACTTTTTAAAATTTGTTAAGGTTTGTTTTATGGCCCAAGTCTATCTTGGTAAATGTCATGGCTATTTGAAAAGAATGTGCATTCTTCTGTTGCTCAGTGGATTGTTCTTTCAGTTGCTAAGAGTTGAGCGTTTAAGTCTTAACCATAATTGTGGATTTCTCTCTTTCTCCTTTCAGCTTTATCAGTTTTTGCTTCATGTACTTTGAAGCTCTGTTGTTTAGTGCATAAATATTAGGATTGCTCTATCTTCTGGATCAAATGATGCTTCTATCATTACGTCCCTCTTTGTTCCCAGATATTATCTTTTTTCTAAATTCTACTTTATGTGATATAATTGTAGCCACTTATTCTTTTCTCTTAATGCTTGCAATGCATATCTCTCCATTCTTCTACTTTCACTTAGCTATATAATTTTGTTTGAAGTGAGTCTTTTGATGACAGCCTATAGTTGAAGCATGTTTTATTCACACTGCCAGTCTCTGCCTTTTAATTGATGTATTTAGACCATTTACATTTATAGCAATTATTGACATGTTAGGGCTTAAGTCTGTTACTTTATTATTATTTTCTATTTGTTCCTTTTGGCTTTTTATTCCTCTTTTTTTTGTTTTTGTTTTTTTTTTTTTTGCCTTTGTGCGTGTTACGTGAACATTTTTGAGAGTTCCATTCTGATTTATTTTTAATGATTTTTAATAATATAGCTCTGTATAGTATACTTAGTGATTGTTCTAGATATTACCATGTACATACACTATTTATTTGCAATCTAGTGGTGCAGATGTTTTACCAATCTGAGTAATTTCTAGAAATCTTACTTCCACTTAGACTTCATTTATAGTCTCAACTTTCAAAATATAATGTTCCTAATTATTTCCTCTACATATATTGAACACCATATCTGAGGATACTATTACCATTTTTCAACCACAAAATATGATTAAAGAAACTCTTTTGAAGAATTTACTTCTATTTTTAACTATTTCATTTACTTCTATTTTTGTCTTTTTAATTTTTATCTATTTTGTTGTTGTTCTTTCCTTTCTAAAGGTCCCAGTATTCTTGTTATTATTTTCTTCTTTCTTATTTTTTTAAGAGTGGACGTATTAGCAAAAAGTTATCTTAGTGTTTGATCATCTGAAAGTGTCTTTATTTCCTCTTCATTCATGAAAGATAGTTTCACTAAGTACAGGATTTGGGGTTGACAGCTCTTTTCTTTCACTTGAAAACTGTTGCACCACTTCCTTCTGAACTCCATGGTTTCAGATGAAGAATCTGCTGTTATTTGAATTGGTGCTCCTTTGTAGGTGATGTACCATTTCTCAGACTTTTTTTAAAAAGACATTGTCTTTGTAACTTTCATAAGTTTAAATGTAATGTGTCTTGGTTGGTGTGGATTTCTTTAGGTTTATCCTATTTGAAATTCATTTAGCTTCTTCTATCTGTAGGTTTATAGCTTTCCCATGGCTTACCTTTTAATTTTTTTATTAGAAACTTACCAAAAAATGTATTTTGAAGTCCAGCTTGTCAATTTTTTTATTTTATGTTTTGTTCTTTTTGTGTTCAGTCTAAGAAGCCTTTGCCTATACAAGTTTATTAAGATTTCTCCTATGTTTTCTTCTAGAAAATGTATTGCTTTAACATTTAAGTTTAGGCCTTGAATCCCTTTGGCCTTAATTTTTGTGTATGGTATGAGTTAAAAGTTCACTTTTTTGCCCTTAGGCAGATGTCTAGTTTTCCAGCATCATTTGTTGAACAGACATTCCTTTTCCATATTGAGATGCCCTCGTACCTTTGTTAAAACTCAATTAACCATATGCATGTGAATTAATTTCTGAATATTCCATTCATTTGCATTTTTCTTTATCTACTACACTGTTTTATTTACCCAGCTAATAAGAAGTCTTTATAACTTTATATTCACTCTTGACATCAACCAGTGTAGTCCTTCAAGTTTGTTCTTTTGGAAAATTATTTGTTTTGGATGTTCTAGGTCCTTCGTATTTCTATGTCAACATCTTTCAATTTCTATCAAAAATATTGCCAAGATTGAAATGCAATAAGTGAATAGATTGGTTTGGGGGAAATAAAATCTTAAAAATAGTGACTCTTCCAATTTGTAAACACACTTTGTCTGTCCGTTTAAAGCCTTCTTCAGTTTCTCTCAACAGTTTTGGTAGTTTTTAGGGTATAGGCTTTGCAAATATTTTTGTTAAATTCATCCCGAAATATTTCATCTTTATTATGCTATTGTAAAAAGTATTGCTTTATAATTCCATTTTCCATTTGTTCATTGCTAGCCTATAGAAATACAATTGACTTTTTAGTATTGAACTTGTATTCTGTAACCTTGATAAACTGGCTTTTGCCAATCTTTCCAGTCTTAGTACTTTTTCTCTTTGCCTCCTCCTTTGGCCATTATACACAAAACTGATTCATGTTCCAGGTCTTTGCTCAAAACGGTTCCAGTAGCTCTTTACTAGATTCCTGAGGAATGTCTACAAATATAATAATGCCATCTGTGAGTGCCATCTAAAATGTATTTTATAATTTATTTTTCTTGCCTTATTACATTGGCTAAGTACAAAGCTGAATAGAAGTGCTAAGAGTGGATATTCTTACTTCAATTCTGTTCTTGGGGGAAAGTGTTCAGTCTCCTTACCATAAAGTATGCATCGATGCCCTTTATCAGGCTGAGGACATTCCCTTCTAGTTCTACATTTCTGGAAACTTTTGTCTTGAATGGGTATTCAGTTTTATTGAGTGATTTTTAGTCATATGGTTTCCTTCTTTATTCTCTTAGTGTGGTTACACTGATTGATTTGAGATAAACATCACTTCAACATGATGTATTATCCTTTGTATATATTGTTGGATTTAGTTTTCTAGTATTTGTGGAGAATCTGTGACTGCATACATAAGAAATATAAGTGTATAGTTTTCTTTGTAATTTATTTTTAATGTCTATAATTTTGATACCAGGGTAATGCTGGCCTTGTAAAATGAGAGGTTTTGCCACATCCTCTATTTTCTGAAAGAGTTTATACACCATATCTTTATAAAATGTTGGAAGACATTTAATTATGAATTCAATTTTAGTATGGCAAGAGCTAATCAGATTTTCTATTTTTGCATCAGTTTTGGTTACTTGTGCTTTTCAAGGAATTTTTCCATCTAATTAGTCAAACTTATTTGTATAAGCTTGATCCTAATACTCACTTGTTATTCTTTTAATGCCTGTGGGATCTGTAGTAATGGCCACTCCTCTGTTTGTAATAATAGTAATTTGTGCCTTCTACATTTTTTTCTTAATCTTTCTAGCTAGAGGTTTATCAATGTTATGGATCTTTTCAAAGAACCCATTTTTTGTTTCATTGATTTTCTCTTTTGCTTTTCTATTTTGTTTCTTGATTTTTCACGTGATTAATTTAAAATTAAATAAAATTAAAAATTTTGTTCCACAGATCCACTCAATTTTGAAAAAAGAGAAAAAAATTAAATTCATAACTCAGTCACACTAGTCACATTTCAAGTGCTCCATGGCACGATGTGAACATTTCTGTCACTGCAGAGTGCTCTACTGGATGGTCCCGCTCTGGGGAATGGGAGGTCTGTTGCTCAGTTGGTTTCATTTCTCTTAGCTAGGCATTTTCTCCAAGCTTCCCAGGATTTATAGGAGGACAGGTGGCTCTCAAATCTATGCTGTCCTCTTCATGACTTTGGCCTTGGCCCCAGCTCAAGACTTGTTAACCACCTCCCTTCTTCTTGGTCCCTCAACCCTTACCATCTGTTCCCACTTCTGCTTCTCGAAGGAGCTTCTAACTCAGTAATCCACCCTGAAGCATCCTGCTCAAATCTCAATGCTCTCATTACCTGAACTTCCACAGGGCTTCCTAGTGGGGGAGGATCTGTCTCTCCCACAAGCCTGAAGTATGCTTGCTTTTGGATGGGCCATGAGAACACCCACGTCACTTGGTGTCACTTGGCCTCAGTTGTCTACTGTGCTGCCAGGGGATGGGGGCCATAGACAATAGCTGACAGCCTCAGAGCTGTGTTCCTACTTCTCTTTGGTTTGGTCTATGGCCTCGGACCCAGAGCTAAGACTGAGGCCAGAGGGGAAATCTTTTCTCCAGGCCCCATCTCTAAGGCTGGCCCAGGAAGGCAGCTTCCAATTCGCAGTCTAGCCAAGTTTGGGCTGAGCACCCAGGAAGATATGGGCACCCTCAGAGGAGTATGGGATGGAGGGCCAGAGGCCACTTGTCTGGCACGGGCTGTGGTTGGGCAATCCCAAGCCTTGCCCTCTGCCATCTAGACTTCCAGGAGCCCCTGGCCTGCCTGGTTAGGCCAGCCAAGCCCACTGTGGTAGAGGTGGCCAGACCCAGCCCCCTGCTACCTGACCATGCCCCTGACTGCCTGCCTGTGCACCCTCAGGCCATGAATCACCGGGGTCTCGGAGGAGGCAACAGCGATAACCGCAGACCCCAGAAGGGCCACTTGGATACATTGTGTGTCCTAATCCACATCTGCAGGGCTAAGCTCAATGCAGCTCCTTCCTCCATCCACACCTGCCCCAGGACCCTGCGCAGCCTGGGGCCCAGCCCCTGCCCCATACACATCGCACTTCTCCAGCAGCCTGGCCAGTCGCCAGACCTGCCGCCTGTCCTTCCCTGCTCTCACTCTGGACCCTACTGTGCACTCATGGGTACCTCTGCCTGGAGCCCCTTCCTCTGACACTCTCTTTCCCCACCTGGAATCACAGTCTCTTCTCGTCAGACTCCATTCTGGCACTTCCTCTTCTAAAATTCCCTGTGTGCCCCTCCTTACCTTGGTCTCCAATCCTTTTCTCCTCCAGGGTCCCTGGCCATTCCGTTCACCTTGCTACCCACTGACCACTGAGGCCCTTACCTGCCCAGGAGCTGGGGCTCCCCAAGGGGAAGACCACAGCTGGCTCACCACTGTGGCCCCAACGCCAGCTAACATGAGGTCAAATGGAGACCATCCTCAGGGGTGAAATGGGCCTGGGGAGGCCTGATGACTGCCCAAAGGATGCCCTGCTGGGGCTGTGAGAGTTGTAGTACAAAACAATGGAGAACACAGAGTGTCAGGATCCTGTAACAGTGAAGAGCCACAGATGGTGGTTGAGCAGGAAAGTGACCAGAGGAAATGCTGTTTCAAAGCTGAATTTGGAGCAATAAAGAAGGGAATCAGGAGACCTAGACAGGGCAGGGCTGGTGTAGGGGGTCCTGGGAGATTGCACACCCCCCCACCCCCTGCCCCGCCCCAGAGTGAAGTGGAGAGCTAAGCCCAGAGAATGTCTGCATTGAGCTGGGGGAAAAGGGAGGGTTTGACCAGGAGATCGCACCCCCTCCTCCCTGAACAGGGAAAGTGGATGCAGCCTGAGGTCATCAACAGCCTTCAGGTTTGCTTCATGGGTTTGCAGCTCATCAATCCAAGGAGGACAATAAGGATCTGGTAGATTGGGAACATATTCCGGCATTGCACCTAGAAACCCTGGACAAGCAGAGTCCAGACACTGATTAAACTTTTACACCGGGAAAATCCCATCCGCAGGGAAAGTAATTTCTGTGTATTTATGTGCCACAAATACCTGGATACCAACGGGGAATATATCAGGGCGATCCCAGTGCTCTGCAGCAAATTACAATACATCCCAGTGGAGCAGAGCTGCGTGGTTTAAAAAGTAAATAATAAGGAAACAGGACTGTCTTTTTCCCCAGATTTAAAGGTGAAATAAATGGCTTTTTTGAGCAACGATAATAATCCCAGTAAACATCTGACACTGAGCTAAGGTGGCTTACCTCTGTAATCCTGATGGCACTGGAAGGTAAGATGATTGTCCCCACTGGGGGCCCTGCCAGCCCAGGGAGCAGAGCAGAGATGCCGATGGCCCCCTGGAGGCACAGACATGTAGTTTTCCTAAACTCTAACAGAAAGGAGCCCAAGACGGAAGGAAGGAAATACAAATGTACTCCTGGGCATGTCGCAGACCAAAGCTTCCTCTACCAAATATGTGGGTCACTGCACATTTATGTAAGATTTCCCTTTGACAAGTGGACAAAACCTCACATTGGTGTACACACATGGTACTCCTGATTCTAGACAACACATGGACAAAATCCTTCCTCTTCTGGATAAAAAGACATAGGTAACAACATGGAGGTGGCCTCACACACTTATTAAATCAGCCACAATGAGCAGAAATCACCCAGCACTGCAGTGGGCTGCTCCCAGCCAGGGTGTGCTGACAAGAGGGCTCTGTGGAGCTGCCGGCCCCTTTGGCAGCCCACCCTTCCCAACCAGGCAGCCTGAGAGACTTGTCCCCAAGAGCACACCAGGCAGGTGGAATCGTGGCACACCAGGCCCTCGATTCTCATTCTCACAAGACCCTCAGGAAACCAGGGGTATTGCTGTATTTTACAGGCAGGAAGTCAAGGCCCCAGGTCATACAGTGGGCAAAGGCAGCACCAGGACCTCCACCACCCACATCAGCACCAGAAGTGGGCTGCACGCTCTCTTTCTGCTCCTGCCTGCAAAGCTGGCGTGTCCATTGTTTGGTAAATGCAGTTTGCAGGGGACAAGGAGGATTCTGATTTTGGAATAGCACTGGCTGGACAGTGGGGCCCAGGGCCCAGCCGGGCCGGCGGGAGGACGATTAATGACAAGGATCCTACTTGGAGGCCGGGCGAGGGCCCAGCCAGCACCGGGTGTTTACAGCTCGCTCGTCTGTTTGGGGCCTGCAAATCCGTGTCAGATGTTAATGGAACAGCATCATTTTTCTACCGAGGTGGCATCGCTGGGGTTGTTTGGATGAGGCAACGGTGGGACTCGGCCTGGAAGAGGCTTCAAGGGCAATGGGTGGCTCAATGGGGCAGCTGGGGCTTGCCAGGGGGCATCCATCAGGCATCCACAGCCCAGCTGGGCCCCTGAGGGCACCCCACCTTGCACCCCAGTCACCACAGCCAGTCCCTCTGGCCACAGGGCTCTGCAGACAAAAACTTTAAGTTGCGGCCAAAAAAAAAAAAAATTTACTGCAAAATATGAGAAAGAACCGAAAACTGGAAATCAGTAAGTGTTTAAGCATCAGTACAGGCCTGAGGTCCAGGACGTGGTTTCCCCTGCACCTCCTACTGTGCTTCAGTGCCAGGTCCACCCACGGAAGCTCTCGGGCCAGGCCTGGTCGCCCAAGGCAGCACTGCAGGCCATCACCACTCTCGATAAGGCCTAGAGGGCAGAAGTCAAGGCCTGGGTGAGGACACCTCTCCCCTGCCTCAGCTCCAGTGGGAACCTCCCCTGCCCCTCCGGGTGGAGGCAGCCTTGCCGTCAGCAAGGCAGAGGGAAAAAAAGAGGCCCAGAGAAGGAAAGTGACCTGCCCAAGGTCACACAGTGAGCAAGACCCTCTGAGCAGGGCTTGCAGAAGGGTAGAAGAGTGCTCCACAAGGGGCTGTTGGGAAGTGGGGGGGCACACAGGGAAGCGTGGGCCCTGGAGCCACTCTATGTGGGGTCAGCGCCATCACCCCCACTCTGGAGATGAGGAGGCTGAGGCTGTCCTCCAAGGCCACACAGCCAGGCTGGGCAAGGACCTGCCAAGGGCTTGAGGGGATGAAGCCTCCCTCTAACCCTGGCCCTGCTGGCTCTCAGTGCCCTCTCCTCACCTAACTGCCCCTGGCTCTTCCTCAGCAAGCTGGCTCCTGCCGAGGGCCTTGGCACAGGCTGTCCCCTCTGCTCACACTCTTCTCTCAGGCTTTCAAGGCTCTGCTCAAAGGCCCCCCAGGCCAGACTGTCTAAGCCTGCCCAGCCCATGATCCAGCCCTGTTCCCTCCATGGGCCAGGGCTTAGGGAGCATGCTAAGTGGTCAGCCAGCCAGAGGAAAGCTTGTAGTGCCCTGCATAGCACACAGTAGGTGCTCAGGAACTGTGACCACACTGGCCACAGAGTCACTGGACAAGACCGGCGGTATTGGACCCGGATATCTGAGACCTTCCGTCTGAGTACTTATGTCACCGTCACCACTGGGAATTATTATTAAGGAGACTGTTTTCACGAAGACTGGAACACAGCATGGATTTTAAAATCAGCAATATCTCTCTCTCTTTTTTTTAACCCTGTACCGTAAGCCCTCTCAACTCTCCCTTCCACGCTGCCCTCCAGCCTCTTGATACTGCGAACAAGGAGGGCAGAGACCCTTGGCAGCCATATGTCTTTGACAAGACCTGCCTCAGTGTCACCATCCACAAATCAGGGTCCTTGCCCAGGGCTGTGCAGAGTCTGGGATGGGCACAGAGCTCAGGCTAGGCTGAGGCAGGCAGGGGAAAGAGACCTGCCTATCTAGGGGAAAGGGGTGGGCCACTTTGCAGCCCGTAAAGAGAGAGCCGCTGTGGAGACAGCGCTGGTGCCCCTTAGATGAGCTCCGAGCTACACCCTGCTCTTCCACTGGCTCAGGCCCTTGCTGCAGCCATACACCTCAGCGCATTTGCTCCTGCAACGCCCGTTGCCCCACACCCACAGCCCTCCTTCCGCAGGCCTTGCAAGCTGCCTCCTGGCTGCTGGCTGCAGAATGTCTCTCTGCAGGTCTCACTTATAAGCCCAAAGGCCCTGGAGCTGACCTGCTTGGACGTAAATTCCTGCTCTAGCAGCTGAGAGACTCTGTGCCTCAGTTTCTTCATCAGTAAAATAGAGACGCTCAGGGGATCTCCCTTGGGGGGGCGACTGTGAAGCATGAACAAGGTAACACAGCACATGTGCATCAACGACTAAGCTGAGCTGATTTTTACTGTCGCCTTCCTTCCCAGCATTCACAGCATGCTTGTTTTGTTGTTGTTGTTGTTGTTGTTGTTGTTTTGGCCCATAGTTACCATCACGCCTGCCATTAGCCCTTAAGTCCCAGCACCCGCCCCAGCCCCAGGCACTAAATAACCTCACACAATTGTCCTCTTTGTTCCTGGCCCTGCCCTGCCCCCCGGTGGTTATTCTGGGTATGGCCCCAAATGTTCGCAAATTGAACCCTGTTTTGCCAACCGCAGGTTCAGGGACCGGCTCTGGGTCCAGCCGGGGCCAAAGGATGTGGGCACATATATAGGCAGGGCCCTGCAGAATAGACTGACCTGGCCGAGTTTCTGAGCTCCCCACCAGGCATGGAGATGATGGGCACATGGCAGGGGCAGGGGAAGAGTCCCTTGCCTCTGGCCCACCAGCAGCAGGCTGTAGTCCTGGAGAGCTCACTCCACGTGCTCCCGAACTGCGGGGCTCCCCAAGGGCCTGACGCATCCCTCCACTGTGAGGGTGGCCCCAGGGCCCTGCTCTGAGCCGCTGCAGACTCTCCTTTCTGTTCAGCCCACAGGGCCCATGTCTGACAACCCCAGGGTCTTGCTGCCTGCCTCTACCTCTGCTCATGTTGCTGGAAACATCACTGTCTATGGTCAGCTCCAGGGGCTCCTGCAGACCTGCCCTTCCCACCTGGAGGCATGTCTCCCCCACACGCTGTCCTGTGGTCCTGTAATCCTGTGGTCCAGGCGGCAGGTGTGGGTCCCGCTCCACCGTGAGCAGCGGGTGCCTCTTCTGAACCTCGGTGGACTCCTGGGCAGAACTGGCTGATGATAACACCTGCCCCAGGTTGTCAGTCATGGTGATGTCTGGGGCAGGTTCTCCACACAGTCTCGGACACACAGTAGCCACTCAGTAAACAACTGTGGAATCCAGCGAGATTTGGAGGGCGGGACCGGGGGCAGTTTGCTTGTGTGTTCACTGCACTGCGCACTGACCTTGCTCAGGCCAAGCTGGGCAGGCTGCAGGGACAGACAGGCCTGAATCTCAGAGGCGTGACCCACAAAGTCCGCTGCTGGTCGGCAGCTCCCTCCCAGACCTCACCCTCCCAACTTCACTGTCATAGGGCAGTCAGCACCGACACCAAGGTTAGGGGAAGAGCCACAGCTAGGGGCATGCTTGGGGCCACATGGGCCCCTGGCCTCCCGGCTGCAGGCGCACACCCAGAGATGCATGTCCAGGTCTGTGTGCCGCACACCTGGGCAGGATCCTTGCATGACACTTGGCTCACAGGCTGCCTGGCACTCAGTGGGGGCTGGGCTCGAGACACCGGGCTGGCCCGAGTGCAGCACAGGGCGGAGCCTGGGCTCCAGGAGATGCTGGGCAGCCGCAGAAGCCCCTTCCAGGGCCCAGGGTGCTCAGCTCCCGTGAGTCCTAACAGCAGTGCTTGGTGGGGGTGGACCCAACTAGCACCCAGACAGCTCCACCAAGATCCAGATGCTGGGCCTAGGGGGCCGGCCAACCTGAGGGTGGTTGGAGCTCCAGAGCCCGGGCCTGAAGGGCGCTGCACACTTTATCTCAGTGGCTGCAGGGCTGAAGGTGCGGGGACTCCTGGGGGAACCACAGGACAGTCTCTAGCTGGACCTGGCAAGGACAGGCCAGCTTCCCAGGCAGCCTGGGGGTGTGCAGAGGATACCCAGCTCTTGTGGGGTCCAGCGGAGTGGCTCAGGCTGTGGGAGTGCCCACAGCCCAGGGGCATCCAAAATGCCTGGCAGCCTGGGCAGCCCCAGCATGGGTCCCAGGCATCACCTGGGGGCAGCACTGGGACCCCACCCTATCCTGGGGAGCCCCCAGGTCCTGGAGGGGTTCCTCCTGGGGGCTCGACCACCATGCGTGGTGGGAGCATCCCCCGGAGCACCCAGCAGGGACTGGAGGAAACAAAGCTCAGAGCGAGAAAGGATTTGCCCAAGGGCAGCCTTGGGTTAGTTTCCTGTGCCACATGACAAACTGCATGGAGTGAATGACCACAGGCCTGCGGGTTGACAAAACCCCTAGAATCTTGCAGTGGTGGGTCAGACACCCAGCACAGCAGAGCCCTCTGCTCAGGGTCTACTGGAGATCCTGCTTCCTAAGGGTGTTGGCAGGCAGGGCCGACCCTGCTCAGCAACCTGCAAGCTGAGCAACCTTGGGTGACCCAGGCCAAACTTGTCTCCAGCTTCTTATCCCACTCCCAGCTCCCATCCCAGGGCAAGACCCCATGTGTGGGGGCCTGGGCCAGTCCAGCTGTCATCACACCCCTTGATTCTCAGCATCTGCACTGCCCAAATGGCCCGAGGTTATTCGTGTTTCTTCAATAAACGCCAAATGGCCTGTTTATCCGTGGTCCTCAACATTGTCACCAGCACCCCCACGCATGCACCCTCACCAACAGACTGACCCAGGCCTCACCTGTGTCCCAGCAGCCCTGCCTGCCACACACCATGAGCAGCGACCCCACCCCTGCGCTCGGCACCCTCCCTGGGCTTGCACCATTTGAGTGCCTCTGTCAGGCAAGGGCTGTTCCTGGTAGTTAGCTGTAATCACATCAGACTTAGGCTAGAAGCGTGCAAGGGACTGAATGCTTCTGGGTGTGCATCCGTGCTGGGGTGCACGTGTGTGCCTACTGGACTCAGCCAAACCCCATACCCTTGAGTCCAAAAGAAGGTTCTAGAGGCTTCCCAAGGACATCCTCAGGGCTGGGACTGACAAACGCTGCTGCCACCCCTGCAGCCCCCGAGGGTCTCTTCTGTCCACTCCTGCCAGCCAGCTTGGGGTGCTGTGTGTGATTTGGCTGAGCAACCCGAAGCTTTTCATGAGGAACGCAGGTGGCTGGAGCCTCCCCACCACCCTCACTGCCAGGGTGAACAACTACAGTCGAGGCAGAAATGACACAGACATGGTTCTGTACAAAACCTGAAATATTTTTACTTTTTTAAAACTTTGATCTAAGTTGCCTTAGACCTCATGGACTCGATACAAGAGTAATATGAATTGGGAAATAAAACACTTTAATAGCCACGATAAACTTTGTTAGAAATGTACATGTTGCCAAAATAATAATAATAAAATTAAAAAAAAAGAGAGAGAGAGAACAGCTTGATGTCCAGGTTAGATTATATAAATGTTCAACAAGGGCAGGGTAAAGGAAACTTTAAAAACACCAGTTCTGAATAAGCCTGGGGCCCCGCGAGACTCCCCCTCTCCCACCCAGCCTCGGGCCCTAGGGACTGCGTCCCTCCAAACAGGACAAGTGGGAGTGGATAAGGCCTCCACCAAGCTGCCTCTCCCCGTGGACAAAACATCCAGGTAATGGGTATATAAACAAAGCTCATAAGAAATGTACAAATATAAAAAGCTACAAACATTAATAAATTACAGCATCACAAAACACGGAAACACTTCACAAGGTGCTAGTAAAATAACTGTATCCCCCAATCCCCTCATCATACAAGGAAAACAAAGAGCTGGTATTAAAGTTGAAGACTCATCTTCAAAATGTGTCTGAAATAGATCTTTTGTGTACTATTTGCTTCTGTAAAGACAGAGTGTAAGGCTGCACAGACATCACTTGTTTTTCAGGCAATACCTTAGTTCTTAAAAGAAAAAAATAATAATAATAAAAGGAAAGGAGAAGGAAAAAGCATCAGAACCCAACTGTCCATCTGACTCAGCAAAAAACTCGTATAAATGTTAATGAAGAACTCTATAGAAAGAAATTCCTAAAGATACTTTTACTCTTATAAAAAAGAAGTTATTTAAAAAGCTATTTACACGCTACATTCTATGAAAAATATGCTTCAGGAAATACATCTAAAATTAAAATACAGGATTGCCTGAGAAACAAATCCAGCCCCTCCGTGTCGATGGTGGACACACCATCCAGGTACGACCCATGCAGGCGACACCACACGCTGACACGGGAGAACAGAGAAGTGCCGACCGTAAATCCTCGGGCCACCTGGCCGCTGTCCCTGCCCCTGCCCCTGCCCTGCCAGTCCCAGGGCAGGGGTGCCTTGGCTGAGAAGTGCTTCTCCAGAGTGTGGCCAGCAGGGCAAGACGGTCCCTGCCACATGGCTTAGCCTGGGCCTCCCAGACCCCAAGATGTGGCTGAGCCCTTGCCCTTTCCTGGGGACCCCACAATGGCTCCCCTGCCCGCTAACACACCAACCCAGCTGCCAGTCTTAGCTGCCCCCAAGAAATGCTCCTGGGCATTCAGGCTGAACACCCACCATCCTGCTGCCACCTGCCAACCAGAAAGCTCGGGGCAGACCCTTCCTCGCCCGCTGAGCACTGTCTGGACTTGGCTGCGAATCACTCAGGAAGAGAAGGGGGGACATAAACATCCCACTTGCTCCTCCTTTTTCTGCGTTCTTTGCCTTTTTTTTAAGCCCCTGGAGGCTGCCAGCCTGTGGCCAGCTCTGACTCTGGGGCTGGTGAGCATTGGCTCACTCTGCCTTCCTTGAAGGACTCATGCTCTCAGCAGAGCTGCAGAGGCCCTGCAATCACACCCACGCTCAGGGGGCCTGAAGGCTGTCCTTAAAGTGGAATAAGCAGTCCTCAAACTTGCAGGGCCGCTTTTCTGGGACAGGTCACTCTTAGCAACTTGAGAAAAGACGTCCATTTTCAAATTGAGGGGCCATGCTGGGCTCGCTCTGCCGGCTGAAGGGACAGACGCTTGTTGGGGAGATGGCAGCCGGGAAGAGGCAAGGCCCTCCCTGGTGAGGCAGCTCGGCACCCTCCTGGGAGGCAGATGTTTTCGCGGGGCTCCGGGGGTCCTGAGCGGAGCAGAAGGATCCTGGCTTTCCAAATCTTAAAGGAGTAGTTTCCCGTTCCGATGAATTTTCAAAATTTTCCCAAGCCTCTGCTTGGCGGTCGCCATGCCCTTTTTCGTACGTTTTCCTAGGGGAGTTGGGGAGGGGACACAAAAAGGGAAGGTGAGCTAGATGGCAAGGGGCATGGCATGCCGGTGGCGGGGAGGGTCCCGCTGACACTAAGGGGCAGCCTGCAGTCCCCCATCTGTAAAATGGGCCTATGAAGCCCCAGCTCCGAGCTCAGTACCCTTCAGGAGTCCAGGATCACTGGCAAAGCCTCCGCCTCAGAGGCCGTGTCCTCAAGGGGCCCTGGCAGGTAGGATGGACATGGGCTTGGGGATGGCATTATGAGGAGGACATGAGGATGCCTGGGCACCACCCCCAGTAACAAGGCCAGGAGCCACTGCCAGCACCCCGTGCTGCATCACTCAGTCTCCACAGCTGGCCGGCCCCACGGCTGGGGTGCAGGGGTGCAGGCAGATCAGGGGCTGAGCACGCCCACTGAGCAGAAGGATGAAAGCACACATTTCCTGTACTGTGGGATACGCTCACACAAAGCTGCAACCAACTTGGACCACAGCACCCGGCCACCCAAGGCCCAAGAGCCCTCCCAATGTGCTGCCCTCTACCATGGGCCGAGTCTGCATGTCTGGGGCTGCCCATGGGGGCAGGCAGGGCAGGGGGGCTGCAGGCTCCCTCCAGCAGGCACAGTACCTTTGGCAGCAGTGTTGTTGTTTGGAGACGATGCGGAGGGCCGCCTCTGTGTGAGAAAGACCCCAGGGGCCATGGGCTGGGAGGCGCGGCCAGCCTGGGCCCCCGTGAAGGCGCCAGCGGCTGTGTACTCATGGTCCGCCAGGCTGCTGCTATGCGACTCAGGCGGGGGCTCTGGCGAGCTGCCCTCCTGCGAGGCCTGGCTGCTGGCCGTGCTGGTGGAGGCCGGGGTGGTGGAGGCCGGTGTGGTGGAGGCAGGGGTGGTAGAGGCTGGCGTGGTGGAGGTGGAGGTGGTGCCGGCAGAGATGGAGGTGGAGGTGGAAGGGGAGGTGGTGTTAGGAGTCAGCTTCCTCTTGGCACTCTTTTTTTTCTTGCTTTTCTGCTCCTCCTTTGAACAAAACACGCAGGGCAGCCTCAGACGCACAGCCCACTTGGGCCAACAGAGCAGGGAGCTCCCGGCATGCCCTTGCCAGGGGCCCTTGAGCACAGCAGGGCTGGGCAGCAGGGGCCTGAGGCCTGACTCTGGGCCGCCGGGGGCACAGGATGCACAGGGACAGGGCCCCAGCACCCACAGCAGCTGCCTGGCCTCCCTGTCAGTGTGAGTTAACCTAGCAGTTGAGCCTGTAGGATGGCACTCCTACCCCATCACCCCACTCAGTGGCCATATACATCTCCCAGTTCTGGAAGAATATTCACTTTGATCCTAATAACTTCCTTGTGCGCCCAGATGAGGTTGGGCCTGGTTGGGAGGGTATGTGAGGCTCTAGGACCCTCCATTTCTGAGTTGGGAGGAGCTAAAGGTGGGAGATGAGATTTTTAGGAGCATGTAGAGACAGAACACCTCATTTCCCAACTGAGGACAACTCAAAAACACCCGCGTGATGGGGGGAGGGGAAGGGGAGCTCCCTCCAAGCTGCTGTTGTACCAGAGAGTAGCCCAGCCTTGGCACAAATAGGGCTGTCCAGTGTCAGGGCCCCAGTCGTCAATTCCTAGCTCCCCCGGACCCCACACGGGGAATTTAGGGTCTGGAGGAATAGGGCACTCTCTAATCAAATGTCCCCAAGCCTGTGACCACCCCTGGCTCAGAGGGTCTGTGTATGGGGTGGAGAAACAGGTGCCTTGGGGAACCTGAGCCCACCAGGTGGGGGTAGCAGGGAGCTGGCTGCCGTGTGTCCTTCTCACCCCTCCTCACCTGCTGGGACAACTTAGCTGCAGCGGCCGCCAGCCCGGTCTCGATGGAAGCCACCCGTGTACCCTCACGCACAGGCCTGTCCTGTCTTGGCACCGATGGGCCGACCCTTGCTGTGGAAAAAAAGGGCCAGCCCCCTCAAGCTGTAGGCCACGGCCTGTCCACCCCTCCTGGTTTGGGGCTACCCTGCCCCCACCCCAGCCTGTCCCCCTGGCCAGGCAGGCCTAAGCACAGGGCTTCCTGGCTGTGAAGCCGCCTCACAATAGGGCAGGGTCAGCTGCCCCACCCAAGGGGGAAGATGCCACAGTGGGGTCTGCATGGGGCAGAGCCCAGGAGGCCCAGCAACATCAGAGAGTCTGGGCAGGCGGGTGAGGGTAATGTGGAAGGTGGACAAGGCCTCACCCCACTGGCTGCCCCAGCAGGTGTCCCTCAGCCACCATCAAGTGGGTGCCTCCGGTACAAAGGTGACCCTCACAGAGGGGCCCATTGAGGAAGAAACCAGAGAGGAGCCAGCCAGAGGAGTGAGGGCTTTTGAGTTGGGGCTGTGTAGAAGCACATCTGGGCTCCCAGGCCCCCAGAAGTAAAGCAGAAGTGAAGCCCACGGCACTCCTGCAAGCAGCTGACCAACCCCAGCGGGACGGGCTGCCCAGCCCTCAGGATAGGACAGGTGCAGAGCTGAGCCCACATTCTCAGGGGCTGGAGGGACCACAGACAAAGTCACAGCTTCCACACTGGGTGTCAGGTGGACCCCCTACCCCTGTCCCAGCACTACCTGTTGGGCTGTAGGGAGCGTCGTCTGAGCCTTTCCTTTTCTTCGACCGGGACTTGAAGATGGGGTTGTCTTCATCTGACTCCAGTGAGGGGTAAACTAGAGGGAGGCAGAGGGAAGGCGGGGCCCGCTGAGTGCAGGGCAGGTCCACGGAGGAGGGCGGGGGAGTACAGGTGGCTGCAGACCTTCCTCGCCAGCAACCCCAGGGCCTACACTAAGGCCTGCCACGCTGTGTCACTGTCAGCTGTGATGGAAGCTGCCCATGGTGAGGACACCCCAGGCATGGGCACAGGCCCCAGAGATTATCCAGAGGGGCAGGGACTCTCCAGACAAGAAGGCACCTGCATCTACCTGCCCAGCCTCATCTGTGCAGCCTAGCCCCGGTGCCTGCAAGCCCCTGGCCTCTAAGGGCTGCCCTCCGTACATCCGTTCACGGAGCTTGAGATCCCCAGAGGCCCCACCTGGAGGAAGCTACAGCAGAGAGTGGGGGACCAGGGAAGGATGGGACCCCACAATCAAACTAGGGCATCTCAGTTCCTGCAAGAGAAACACTTTGAGGCTCCAGGAAAGGTTCTGTTTGGTGAAAACTCACAACTCCTTCTGTTGCTATGAAAAGGGAAAACGTCTAACGTCCATGGAGGGTGGGCTCTGACAGCCTCCGCCCTGCCTGGCGGGTCTAGGTGGAGGGGACACTGTAGGGCACGACCTGTGGCTGGTGGGGAGCTGCCCCAACACGGTGAGGCGGTGACCCTGTGACCCTCAAAAGCCAAGTGCCACCCTGCACTCACTGCAGGTTGTGGTCCTTCAACCTCCGGGGCCTGTTGAGGAATGCCCAGGACCCAAGGTTCAGGAGGAAGCAAGATGGCACCCGGTGCCACACACCTCCAGAGCCCAGAAAACAGGAGTTCACTTTGCTGTCATTCTGTTTGTCAAACTAGAGTAGGCCCCACCACGAAGCCCAAGCCTGTCCACCAGATGTGGGCCCCGGCCAGTCTCGCTCACAGGAGGGTCTCCCGGGACAGCAGTCAGAGGCCGAGGGTTTTGCTGAGCTGAGGCCTGCTGTAACTTGGAGAGCTGCATGTTTATGCTACTGTCTCCGTTCTCAGCCAGGCCTTCTAGGGCTGAGCATGGGCCCTGCCCCACGCAGGAGTGACACTCACCGTAGTCTGAGTCCTTGAAGCAGGCATCCAGGTGGTCCTGCTCTTCCTCGTAGTCGTCCAGGTCGACACTGTTCTTGGCAGCCCTCTTCAGCAGTCGTTTGCCTGCACTCTTGCCACTGCCACCCCCATTCTTCCGGGCACCATGGGCAGCCAGTGAGCTCCCCTTGGCCTGGCCAGCGCCCCACGTGGTCTGCAGGCAGGAGTCGGAGGCCTGCAGGTTGGCCATGGACAGCATTCCCTGAATGGCTTCCTGTGTGCTGGGGGAGGCCGGGGGCTGGCTAGGGGCACAGAGAGACAGGCACTCAGCCCAGTGCTCTTGGCCTGCAGCCCAGGCACTTAAACAACAGCCTATGGCCTGCACGAACTCCTGCACAAACTCCTGGCCCAGGTGGCAGGCAGAGGGCGTGGAGCAGAGAGGGTGGCAGTGAGCTGATGACTTCTCCCTTGGAAGAGGCCAGCCACTCCCCTCATCCAGCTCTGCTCATCCACCCATACGCCACAGGGAGGGCTGGAGGCCTGGAGACAGAGATGGGCATGGAGAGGAGACGGAAGACAGCAGATGGGAAGGAGGGTCCAGACCCTCATATGGTCACGCACTGGTCTCTCACACCTTAAAGCCAGCAAGCTGACTCAGTGACCTTCCTCCTGCACCCCAGCCGCTCTGTGTACCCCCTCGGTCAACCCTGTGCCTCTCTCCCAACTACAGAACTAGCCCTGGGCATTCCTTACCCCACTTTGTAGGGAACCTTCCCATGTGTCACCCTGAGATGGGGCAGCGTAGCCAACTCCCTCCCATGGCACACGCTTTCCCCAGTGACCTGCAACTTCTCTCCACACCCACACCTGTACCCACACCTGCATCTGCACCTACACCCATACATGCATCTACACCTGCACCTACTCCTATACCCATACCTGCATCTACACCTGTACCTACCCTCACACCTGCACCTGCATCTACACCTGTACCTACCCTCACACCTGCACCTGCATCTACACCTGTACCTACCCTCACACCTGCACCTGCATCTACACCTGTACCTACCCTCACACCTGCACCTGCATCTACACCTGTACCTACCCTCACACCTGCATCTACACCTGTGCCTACACCTACACCCATACATGCATCTACACCTGTACCTACTCCTACACCCATACCTGCATCTACACCTGTACCTACTCCTATACCCATACCTGCATCTACACCTGTACCTCCAACCACACCTGCATCTACACCTGTACCTACCTCCACCCCTGCACCTGCATCTACACCTGTGCCTACCTCCACCCCCGCAACTGTATCTACACCTGTACCTACCCCCACCCCCGCACCTGCATCTACACCTGTGCCTACACCCATACCCGCACCTGCATCTACACCTGTGCCTACCTCCACCCCCGCAACTGTATCTACACCTGTACCTACCCCCACCCCCGCACCTGCATCTACACCTGTGCCTACACCCATACCCGCACCTGCATCTACACCTGTGCCTACTCCCACACCCGCACCTGCATCTACACCTGTGCCTACTCCCACACCCGCACCTGCACCTACACCTGTGCCTACTCCCACACCCACATCTGCATCTACACCTGAGCCTACTCCCACACCCACATCTGCATCTACACCTGTGCCTACCTCCACCCCCGCAACTGTATCTACACCTATACCTACCCCCACCCCCGCACCTGCATCTACACCTGTGCCTACACCCATACCCACACCTCCATCTACACTGGTACCTACACCTACACCCATACCTGCATCTACACCTATACCTACCCCCACACCTGCACCCACACCTGCATCTGCACCTGTACCTACACCCATACCTGCATGTACACCTGTGCCTACTCCCACACTCACACCTGTGCCTACTCCCACACCCACACCTGCATCTACACCTGTACCTACTCCCACACCCACACCTGCATCTGCACCTGTGCCTACTCCCACACCCACACCTGCATCTGCACCTGTGCCTACTGCCACACCCGCACCTGCATCTACACCTGTGCCTACTCCCACACTCACACCTGCATCTACACCTGACCCTACTCCCACACCCACATCTGCATCTACACCTGTGCCTACTCCCACACCCACATCTGCATCTACACCTGTGCCTACTCCCACACCCACACCTGCATCTACACCTGTGCCTACTCCCACACCCACATCTGCACCTACACCTGTGCCTACTCCCACAACCACACCTGCATCTACACCTGTGCCTACTCCCACACCCACATCTGCGCCTACACCTGTGCCTACTCCCACACCCACACCTGCATCTACACCTGTGCCTACTGCCACACCCACATCTGCACCTACACCTGTGCCTACTCCCACACCCACACCTGCATCTACACCTGAGCCTACTCCCACACCCACATCTGCATCTACACCTGTGCCTACTCTCACACTCACATCTGCATCTACACCTGTGCCTACTCTCACATGCACTCCTGCATCTGCACCTGTGCCTACTCCCACACTCACATCTGCATCTACACCTGTGCCTACTCCCACACACCTGCAACTACACCTGTGCCTACTCCCACACCCACATCTGCATCTACACCTGTGCCTACTCCCACACCCACAGCTGCATCTACACCTGTACCTACTCCCACACCTACATCCACACCTACACCTACCCCCACACATGTACCCCCACCTGCGTCTACACCTGCACCTACCCCCACCCTGCACCCCCACCTGCATCTACACCTGCACCTACCCCCACACCTGCACCCACCTGAACATAGACCTGCAGCTGCTTCTGCACCTGAACAGACACAGCTGAACCTCAGCTCAGTCCAAGTTCACCCACTTCTGGCAGGCTCCATACAGACTCCCAGGCTTTCTCTTTGCCCTGTCCGCACCCCCGCTGCCCTCAGTTTCAGGTGGCCCCTCCCATAGCGCCCAGCCTGTCTCTCATCCGCATCCTCCTCCTCTGCCCCATGCCTATGCACACACCTCCTCCTGTCTACACTGGCTCCCCTCCTTCCAGAAGAAGCTTCTGAGACACCCAGTGTGTGATCAGCCTGTCTAGGCTCACAGAGTGGTGAAATGGGGTGACCACTGTCATCCCACAGAACCAGGGGCTTGGTGCTGCTGGACAGCAAGGACCCCCAAGGCCAAGTCCTGGGCTCCTTGGGGACCTCCCTGCCAGGCCCTCCCATGGGATGCAGCCCTGGCCTCTTCACAGGGCCCTGCCCCACTGCCCACAACCCCCTGCAGCCAGGACCCTCACCTGTCTGTGCACCAGAACTACCTGGGAAGCTTTATAAATGTCAAGGCCCAGGCCCCACCCAGAAACTCTGAGTCGGGGGCCTGCCCTGGGCTCCAGATGCTGTATGTAGCCAGGACAGGTGCCCCAGGTTTCCCCACCACTCACGTGGTCCAGCCCAGCAGGTACACCCTGCAACGTCCCTTTCTAGTCCTCACCCCTGCCCACTTCCCTGTGGCCCAAACCTGGTCCCAGGACAAGGCAGCCCACCCCACCTTACAGGGGAGGCCCAGCCACACCTGTCACTGCATCTAGCCATTCCTGGGCCCATACTTGGGGCACACGGGGTGCCTGCCGTCCTCTCCCTCTGCTCCCTGGACCTGCCCCTTCAGGACTCTTGCATCAGCATCATTGTCTCTCGAGCTGCCCATCCCCTCTCCACCACTTCCCAGAAGCACTGGAGGCACTTTCAGTAAAACCATTCAAATGAGAGGGGCTGGGAAGCCTGTGGCTGTGAGCACATCCAGGCACTGTAATGGGGGCTTGTATACCCAGAACCCCTTGCCAGAGACAGCACACATGTGAGACAAGAAGGAAGAGGCCAATACAGTGGCAGGCGGGCCACCCAGCTCTGCATGCCTGTGCCCACCTCTGTTACCAGACACAGAGACTGAGGTACCCAGGGCAGTGGCCCCACCAGGACCAGTCCTGGTTCAGAAGCAAGAGGGCTCCCAAGACTGAGGCTCTGCTACAGCAGGACAGGGAGAGGAAGCTGCCACAGGGAGCCCAGACACAGAGGGAGTCCTAGGGCTGGTGAGGCAACTTGGACAAAAGTTACCCATGCTGGACAGTGCTGAGGCCCGAACCCACTGCTCTCTGAGGGTCCGGCAGACTCAGGAAGATGCCCAGTGCTGGGGCAGGCGCCCTCACTGCAGCCCTCACCAATGCCACCTCCCAGGCCCTGTCTGAGACACACTGGACTGCGCTGCATTTTGGGTTTCACAGGGACTGAACAGGATTGAGGTGTGAAAGCCACAACAATGGGAAAATCAAGCATGGTCAGCCTCAAGCACTCCTCAGAAGGCACTGCTGGGAGCTGCCCCCACAGTGCCAGGACCACACTGCCCCTGCCACACAAGCTGCAGCACTGAAGGCCTGCCTAAGTGAGTGCAGTCACTCCTGCCCTCACTGACATCTCCGCAGAAACAGGCTCTCCCAGCCCAAGCTCAGGAGCCAGCCAGAGCACGCAGCTTGCCCTGCATCCTCTGGCAGGCCCTGCCCCAACCCCTCAACTGGCCTGCAAGGCCCAGACAGACTGGAGGGCGGGGGCCTGCACCTAGCCACGGGGGGCTGGGGGGTGGCCAGGGACACCCACTACGCGGGTCCATGCCATGCCGTCTGGGCAACCCAAGAGGGTGAGGACTGCATGCCCAGGTCCTGCAGGGTTGCTGGTGAATCAATGAGCAACGTCTAACTAGTTGGCATGGAAAATAATACTTTTAATCCACCAATTATCATACTCAAATCCTCTCCTTTTCCCCCAGCAATAAACACTGAGCAAACTATCCACAATAAATTAACATATTTTCCTCCATTTTCTTCAGCAGTTTTTTCCAAGCAGCCGATACTTAAAACAGAGCAAATGGACCATCAAAAACTGACCTACGCTCCAAATGGGAGACTTTGGGAGAGGAACTGCCTGCAGCGGGCTGAGGGGGGCTGGCGGCCTCAGTGGCCCCTAGCAGGCACATGTGCACGTGCACACTGCTCCAAGGCACGGGCTAGTTGTGCGGGGCGGGGAAGCTCTGGGTCTTTTGTTATCAGTGTGTCCACGGATGGGCTGCCCCACTCCTGGGCTCAGATTCACAGCCGGGAGGCCAGGACACAGCGCCTCCTCACAGACCTGAGCACAAAACCCTCCCCACCTCTGTCCCCATCTCCACTCCCCCTGCAAGTCCCAGGTGCCCACAACAAAGCACCTGGTGGCCCCCGGGCTTTTGGCCCTGTCTGCCCTCATCTTGGGTGGCCTCAGACACCCCCCACCCCCAGGACCCCCAGGCCTCTCCATGGACCTCGGGAGGGGCCTAGGGTGTTTAGGGGCCTCTCCTGCCCCCAAGGCCAGTCACTGAGGTGTCAGCTAGTGCATACTTCTTCCCAGAAGACAGGCATCCCCCAAAGAGCTGTGTGAAGCACCACAGCCTCCGACAGGGAGGAGGAGCTCACAGCCCGGCTTCACCCCCAGCCACAAGCACATCTCTGCAGCAAGGGGCTTAACATGGACAGGAACCACCCAGTGCCAAGCAGGAAATCTGTCCCCTAAGGTGCTATGGAAACCTCCTGTCATGCTTCACTCCATTAAAATAAAAGCACCTTACAGCTGGCTTTCTGATCAATATTACATGAACATAATATTGCATGTAAAATAGTAATATATGAAATAAAATACGGCCAATTGATTTAGCAAAAGCTCTTTTCAATCAAGCCCTTAATCTACCTTGC
This sequence comes from Gorilla gorilla gorilla, assembly GCF_029281585.2. Classification (NCBI taxonomy): domain Eukaryota; kingdom Metazoa; phylum Chordata; class Mammalia; order Primates; family Hominidae; genus Gorilla; species Gorilla gorilla. The sequence continues at coordinate 90,136,412 of NC_073237.2, read as the reverse complement.
CCAAGCCCCCCATCTGTCTAAAAGCAGGCCTCCACCTGCCCACTGAACAAGCTTGGGGCTGTGTGGAGCAGCTAGCAGCATGGCCCTGGGTTGCCCATGGATTCTGGAAACCACAGTCTCTGAGGCACATCTTGGGAACTGAGCAGGACCCAAGCACAGGCTCCATCTTCCTCAATCCAAGTCACTGCTGGACAAGGGACCAGCCGCACACACCCAGATATCACTGCCCAGCATTAGTCAACCCCCCAGGACCCCCAAGCTCAGGTTCTGCGATCAGGCAGATGGAGATTCTGGGCCTGCCTCTGCTGCTTCCTAGCAGTGTGGCCACGTGCAAGTATAAGCCCTCAGAGCCTCGGTTTCCCCATCTGTGCAATGGGAATCTGCAGCTGTCAAGAAGACCAGGAGGGCTGTGCTCCCCATGGCAGCTGCAGCCCCCGACATGGGCCCAGGGGCACCATGGAGGGGGCTACACCTCTGCCCCCTGAGTTACCCGTCTGTAGTACATGTGGAAATTCCCAAAAGATTTCCACGTGAAAAAAACAACAGTCTCGGCACATAAAATTAAAAACCTGTGGTTCTGAATTTACCCAAAAAATTAAAAGAAAAAGAAGCCCTTGATTGAAAGCAAAGCCCCAGTGGGACGAACCAGTCCGGCATCTGTACCCTGAGGTGTGCCCTTCTGCCCAGGCCCAGGGGCGGCTCAGCACTGGCTCCAGCTGTGCGTCTACCTCACAGGCTCCCACCATCATGGCCGAGGGCCAGCCCTGGGCCTGCCTGGTCCCTGCTCTTGGGTGCTGCCGGGTGGTGGGGCCCACCTGCTGGGGTTGTACTCCAGCGCGCCGACCTCCTCACTGGCCTGCAGCAGGTCCAAGATGCCAGCTGCCGAGCTCCCACTCTCCTTCTTGACTCTGGCATTGCGGCTGGGCTTGGTGTCTGTGTCGATGTGCAGCGAACCCTCGTCCGAGGAGTCATCACTCTGCTGCGCGAGGGACAGGGCTTCGGTCAGGGGAGGGTCTGGCCACCAAAGTGGCCTGGGAGTTGGGAGGGGGATACTTTTTCCCTTCAGGGACTAAACTAGGTTTTTAAACATTTTTATTTATTTTATTTTTATTTTTATTTATTTAGTTAGTTTTGAGATGGAGTCTCGCTCTGTCGCCCAGGCTGGAGTGCAGTGGTGCGATCTTGGCTCACTGCAAGCTCTGCCTCCTGGGTTCACACCATTCTCCTGCCTCAGCCTCCCAAGTAGCTGGGACTACAGGCTCACTCGCTCGGCTAATTTTTTGTATTTTTAGTAGAGATGGGGTTTCACCATGTTAGCCAGGATGGTCTCAATCTCCTGACCTTGTGATCCACCCACCTCAGCCACCCAAAGTGCTGGGATTACAGGTGTGAGCCACTGCGCCCAGCCAGTTTTTTAACATTTTTAAAGAGCCGCTGCCCTTCTAATGAACATTGCTGGGGTCAGACAGAGGCCCCTGGAGCCGACGGGCTGGATGGCCAACACACGGACACACGGGGCAGACGTGGGTGCCAAAGCTCTCTCAGAACCACAAAGGACCAAACTGTCTTCACACTGTGCACCATGTTCACAGAGGAACTCTGGTTCAAAGGAACCCTTACACAAGACAGCCCCAGTGTGTAACACGTGTAAAGAGACACCACCATGGTTGGAAGGAGAGGCGGGGGCAGGGCCTGCAGCCCCAGAGGGACCTCAGGCTGGAGGAAAGCAGTTAATACACTAGATCCCAATAACCTCCCCCGGCAGGAAGCTCAGTGGGGACACACCCTTCGCATGCCCAGGCAGAGATGACCACTGTGTCTTAGAGTTGGATGTGACCTTAGAACACTCGTGAAAGGGTGGGGTGAGGGTAAGGGGCCCCTTCGCCATCTCATGCAGAAACACCCCCAGAGACCACCCTGGAGTCACTCAAACCATGGCCTTGGGGACTGCCCAGAGATGCCCCCCGAGACTGAGGGGGGCCTGTAAGGCAGCTCACCTTGTACGCTGCCGAGTCCAGCTTTGGCTTCGTGACAGGCGTGGGCAGCACAGCCTTCTTATCCAACAAGACTGAAAGCACAGCAGATGGGAGTCCAGCGGGAGCCCTTGCGGGGAGCCAGCCACCCTGGGAAGACCTCTCAGGGGGGGGACAGGCCTCTCCCACACCCCTCCCCCAACACCCCCTCCCAACTCACAGGACAAGTCCCTTTTCGGGGCGTTTTTCTTCCTCCTGATGGGAAACTCGTCGATCTTGAGCTCACCGTCGTCCGACACATACTCATACTCATCCCGCACGGGCTTGGGCTTGTCCTCCTTGAAGTTCTGCAAGGCCCCGAACACACCAGGGCTCGTCGGGGGCCTGAGAGCCTTGGAGCTAGGGCAGAAGCGAGTGGGTCAGCAGCATCCACATAGCCCCACGGCCAGCGGACAGGTGGGACCTCCCGAGGGGTCCTCTGCAGGGCCGCGGCAGGATGGCCTCCAGGAGGCAGGTGACGTTGCCACTATTTGAATTTCCATCCGAAGAAGCCTCAGGCCCAGTTGAGATGGGAGGAGGGTAGAGGGCCCAAGCCTCTGCAGACAGGAGGCCAGGCTGGGCCTTCAGTCCCCACTGTGGGAAGCTATCTGCCCACAGGAGGGGACACTCCCCAACCCCATGGCCTCCTACACAATGCTGTGCCTCCCCACACACCACATTCAGGCAGAGAGAGCCCTTCCCCAGGCAGTTTAGATGCTCAAGACAGTGACCCCCAACTGTCCCAGGGCCACTGGACAAGCTTAAGCCCTGCCTCGGGCCTGCCTAGGAATCCTGGCACATGCTGAATTGGTCTTTAACCGGAAAAGGATCCAAGTTTCCTGGTTTTTTTCTCCATAGCTATGTTGGAAAAATAAACTCAGGGCCAGGGCTACAGGATAGATATAACAGTCTAAGAAACAGTGTGTAATTTGTCTCCCTGCCTGGGTGAAGGAGGACTACTTCAGAGCTTGGCCTGCAAGCAGCTCCAGCCTTTGCCTTCCCAGGGGTTTGAGGACAGGTTTCTCTCTATATAGTAGCAGGGACAACAGGCTGAGGCAGAAAAGTCTGGAACTTCAAACAGACACAGCTCCAATTCAGAGCAAATGGAAGTGCAGACACCTGGATACAGTGCCTAGGTGAGGCGGCTTCCAATGCTCTAAGTGAAGGGGTGGCGAGCCCGCTGCCTTACGGGCTGGGCCACAGAACACACAAGTGTCCACAGGCTAGAGTCACACCGCGCTTTCTCATCTCTATCGTCAACTCCCTAGCACCGTCACAGAGTGAATGCCGTTTAATAGCTTCCCAGGAACCTAGAAGCAGAGCTTCAGATAAAGCAAGTGACATGCCCAGGGCCATGAAGCTGGGCAGCCACAGGACCCCGCAGACCTGCCCCTTGGCTGAACGGCCTCGCGTGTTGCCCTGAGCTCCCTGACACTCACAAGACTCTGCCTGGGCACTGCTCCCTTTCTCCACCACTCAGAAAGAGGCCTTCTCCTCTCATCTCTTCAATGAGGAAACTACAACCCGGCCAAGTTAATCAGTGGCTGCTGCAGAAAAGTGGCCACCCCTCCTGCTGGGACCTGTCTGACTCCGGCCAGGCCTGGGGCCTCAGCAGGTGACATGTCCCACACACTGGGAGCACACACAGGCCCAAGTGTTGCCGCTGGAACCATGAGGATCTCGAGGTTGCCACCGGGCTCACAGCCCTCCACACCCCTTGCCTCACCCCGAGGCTCATCCAGCATGCCCACACCACCCAAACACACCCCCTAATCTCTGCTCAGTGCCATCTCCAGGAGGCCCTCCTGACTCCCAGGTGGGTCACGTTCTCAGCATCCAGGGTCCCATGTTGGGTTCACACCAGTCCCTCCCCACTGGCCACTGGGCTCTGAGAGCCAGGACCCTGTCCCCCATGCACGTCCTCAGCACCAGCTCACAAGAGCCACACATCTAACACTCATGGAGTCCCACGGCCTCCCTCCCTGCCTGGGGGGCCATCCCTCACTGCAGGCTGGCTGCATCTTCCAGCCCAGCCCCACCCAGGCATGTCTGCTTCCTCACACCCACACTACAGGTGGAGCGTGGTGGGAGGCAGGGATGTGGCTCTGCTGGTGTCTGGGCCTGATGAAGACGTGCCAGGAACAGGGCTGCAATCAGTGAGGTCAGCAGCTCAGAGGGACAGGAGTCCCCAGAGGTGTGTCAGCCAAAGGCTGTGTGTGTATGGGGTACGTGATGTGCAGTGTGTGTGGTTGTGTGTGATGCAGTGTGTGGTGTGTGTGTGTGAGATGCAGAATGCATGCATGGTGTGTGTGTAATGTGTGTGTGGTATAAGGCAGTGGGTGTGATGCAGTATGTATGGTGTGTGTGATGTGGGTTACGCGCGAGGTCACCCCTCCCATCCAGGCACTCACATACCCAAGGAGTTTCTTGTTGGAGAAAGAAAAAGAGAACTTGTTGTCTTTGTTTCCAGCTAGAGGCGACTTCTCTAGCTTCTGCTCCTCTTCCATCTTCAGTAAGGAGTCGGGTTTGCTGTTCTGAAAAGCAAGACCAGGGCCGTCCCTGAGCCCCACACAGAAGTGGGGGGTCAGGACCCCAACTCGTGTCAGTGGGAAGAGGCAGCTGCTGGGAACACGACTAAGTAAAGTCACCCATAGCTCTGGTGGCCACCCGGGCCACTGCAGGGTGCTCAGGGGCCTGCACCCCACGGACTCAGTGCCTCAATGTTGCCTGGCCCCCATGGAGTGGGAATGAAAACCAGTGTGTGGACCGTGAAGGGAAACACTGTCAACATACAGGGTGTACATTCAACCTCTTGCATCCCAACCAACTCAGAGGAAGATGTAGTCCATGGGTGGTCACACACACCTCAGACCCACATAAGCACACTCAACAGCACTACCTACTCAGGACAAGCAGACACATGTCTGCACATTCCTTCACACACACAGGGCCTCACAGATTCACCTTTGCTCACACTCACCAAGCTGACACACACACATGTCTGCATGCATATGTGCACTTCTCACCTTGTACTTCCACTTGGCCTCTGACTTGCTCTTGGTTTGCTCTCGAATTTCCAGCCTCTCCACATCATTCTGCATGTGAACCACATCTTTGTTGGGCACACTCAGGACGCTCTTTGTGGCCTAGAAAAAAGGGCTGCTGTGACCCAGAGGCAGACACAGAGGGCTGGTGGGACTCCCTTGAGCCACAGATTCCCTGTCTTCTTCTGGCCCATGTGCTTGCAGCTCAAGCCTCTATCCATCTACCCATCCACGCATCCATTCACCCACCCATCGATGTACCCATTCACCCACCCATCCATCCATTTATTCATTCATTCGTTCATCCATCCATCCGTTCATTCATCTGCCCACCCATTCATCCATTCATTCATCCCGTTCATTCATCCACCAATCCATCCATCCACTCACCCATTCGTTCATTCATCCATCCATGCACCATGCATTTGTTCATCCATCCATCCATCCATCCGCCCACCCATCCATCCATTTGTTCATCCCATTCATCCACCCACCCATTCATCCATCCACTCATCCATTTATTTATCCATCTACCCATCCATTTATCCATCCATCCATTTTTTCATCTATCCTTCCATCCATCCATCCACTCATCCATTTATCCATCTCCCCATCCACTCATCCATTCATCCATCCATCCATTTGTTCATTCATTAATTCATCCACCCATCCACTCACTCAATCATCCACCCATTCATCCATCTACCCATCCATTCATTTATCCATCGATTGGTCCATTCACCCACCTATCCACCCATCCATTTGTTCATCTATCCATCCATGTCTCTGCTCACCCATTCATTCATCCATCCATCTATCCATCCATCTATTCATTCCTCTATCCATCCATCCATTCATTCATCCATTTATTCATCCACCCACCCATTTGTTCATCCATCCATTCATCCACCCAACCATCCACCCACTCATCCATCCACTCACCATTTGTTGATTCATTCATCATCCACCCATCCATCCATTCATTTATCCACCCATCCATTTGTTTGTTCATCCACCTTTCCATCCATTCATCTATCCATTTATTCATCCATCCATCCATCCATTTTTTCATTCATCTATCCATCTACCCATCCATTCCATCCATCCACCCATTTGCTCATCCATCCATCCATTTATTCATCAATCCATCCATCCACCCACCCAACCATCCAACCATTCTTTCATCTATCCACCCATGCATCCATTCATCTATCCATCTACCCATCCATCTTATGCACTCATCCATCCATCTACCCACTCATCCATCCATCCCTTCATTATTCCATCCATCCATCCATTCATCCATTCATTCATCTACCCATTCATTCATTATTCCATTCATCTACCCACCCATTCATTTATTCGTCCTTCCATCCATCCATCCACCCATTCACCCATCCATCCATTTATTCATCCATCCATCCATCCACCCATCCATCAATTGGTTCATGTAGCCATCTATTCATTCATCTATTCATCCATTCGTTAATCCATTCAACCATCCATCTATCCAGCCATTCACTGATTCATTCATTCATCCATCCATCTGTTCATCCATTCATCCATCCATTCATCCACCTATTCATTCATTCACCCATTCATCCAGCCATTTAGCCATCCATTCACTTGCTCATGCATTCATTCATGCTTGCCCTGAGAAAGAGAACACAAAAGTGTCCCACTACACCCCTGTGATGCCGGCCCTGAAGTTTCCTGGCCCCCAGGAAACAGATAACGACCTCCTCCTGGCAGAAACTCACATTCAATGGTGCTTCAGGGGTTCATGGTCCCTGAAGCCCAGACCTAAGATCCTCTAGTCAGAGTGGGTCTTCAGGGCTGGGCCCATCTCTTCACTGTCCACAGGGGCTCAGACTATCAGGGCAACCCTGCTCTTGTCCTCACCCCTGAACCCCCTCCCCTCCAATGGCATTCTCCCTGTTGTTTCTGCACAGACACCTCATCTACCTTCAGGTTTCAACCTCAATGTCTTGGCCCCAGGGAGGACCCAGGGCTTCTTTGTCCCCTGGCAACTGCTCATCTGGCTAGGAAACCTAAACTAGACATCCCCTCCTGGAAAACCACCATGCCTCCTCCACCAGGTGGCCCTCTTGGGTGCCACCTCTGCCACAGCACACACACATTGTGTTGCCTTCCACAGTGAGGGCCCCTCTTCAGGCCCACTGCTCTGTGGCTTGTCGGGCACAGCCTGTCCACTCTGGGGGGTCTGGGCCTGGATGCTGCAGGACTGGGTCAGGACCAGGCAAGGAAGTGCATCTTCTGGGCATACAAGCCCACAGCAAGAGCCCAGACCCCCACATCTTCTCAGGGGCCCCTGGGGAACAAGGACAATGGGCCCTAGCTATCTCCATGGGACTGGCCCACAAGAGATGCTGCAGCACCTCTGGTGATAAGGTGGGGAGTCAGGGTGAGGGGGTCCCACCTTGCCCTTCTTGGGCGGCTCCATCTTGGTCAGTGCCTCCTTGGTGTGGGCTTCGAGCAGGTCCAGGTTGGGGATGGTGGGTGAGGCTGACTCCCGGGACTTCTTCCCTTTCTTCTTGCCTCCATCGTTGAGCTTCAGCGTTTTTGGGGGCCTTGGGGGCTTAGGGGGCTTTGGGGGCTTGGGGATTTTGGACGGCTTGGGCATCTTCACAGTTTTGGGAGTCTTTTTTTTGGACACTTTCTCCAGGAGGGATTGAGGCGGCGTGGCCTCAATGGGAGACGGGGGCTCCTCCTTCTCCCGGTCCCCGTCACACACCTCATCTGACGAGGCGACAGTATTCACTTCCGGTCGGACGGCTTTGGAGGCATTCTGGGATACAGAAAGGAGAGGGTCACATGCTGCTTCTGCCAAACTGTGGCCCAGGACGGTCCACACACCAGGATGCTGGAGACACTCACTGCCAGGCTGGCGGGGAGCTATCAGCCCAGAAAGGCTCAGCTACCCCACACCATCATGTGACACACTCACACCCAACCCATGCTATTGTGTGACACACTCACACCTGCCACATGCCGTGAGTCACCTGCTCTCCCCAAGGCTCTTCTGTCCTACCCCAGCACAGTGGCTGAGGGCTCATCCAGGAACACACAAGCTGGGACTGCAGGGTCTGAGTCGGGCTCCTCCCACAGAGTGCCCTCCCCATGGGAGTTTCAGAGAGGCTGGTGCCATTTCTCAGTCCCTACACACTCACACCAGGACACAGACCCAGCCAGAGACCTAGGACCCTGAGCCCTCACAAAGGCAAGCTTGCCCAGGAAAGTGCAAGGAGGACCATCTGGGGCACTGGCCTTCCCAGACCTGGCAGCTCTGTGTTAGGCTGGCCCCTGGACCCGGAGAAAGACAGGTGGGCCCTCCCCAATCCCCAGGGGTCCAGCCCAGCACCTGGACACGGCCCCACCTCACTGAGCCGGATCTCTTTGGCCAGGTCTTTGATTAGCTGTGAAGGTTTGAAGTGCTCCGGGAGCTCGTCCTCATGCTCTGCCAAAGCCTGCAGGACAACCGGACCCAGGGTCAGCACCAGACACCTCCCGTGGCCCTGACTTACCCCTGCATTCTTGCAGGCTGTCGCCTGACTGCCAAGCCACTCAGATGAGCATGAGGCGAGGGGCTTCCGAGCCAAACTCTGCCCTGGCAAGAGGTCTCTGCTGTGAGCCCCCATCAATAGGCGGACAAACCAAGTACCAGAGAGGACAAGCTTGCCTGAGCCACCACCAGCAGGCTATGGAATGGACATGGGTCCCATCCCTTCTTCCTGGTCAGAGGCCACTCCACCCAGCCACACGGCTAAGGTGAGGTGGCAGGGGCGCCCTGGACTGCCCTGGGCCTTGAGGCCTGACGGAGGTGGTGGCTGCAGGATGGCCCTGGGAGCGCACTGGCTGCCTCTCCTGCCTGGCCCACCCATGAGAAAGGCAGGCTACACATGGTATTCCCTGCAGCCTGTATTCCCTGAAGGCTTCCTGTAAATCTCCACTGGCCTTCTCCGGCCTGGGAGAGGGTCCTCCTCCCTCAAGAGCGGGCATAGTACCTCTGCACAATGAGCCCCAGCAGGAAACACTGTCCCAGAGGGTGCTCGAGGCTGAGCCAGACCTTCCCCTCCCTTCTGTAGCAAAAACCAAGGGAAGATGCTAAGCAACACAGTAAGTGGCTTCTGTGGGGGCGCGCACAGGATGGTCATCGGGAAGAGTCACAGGGAAGGGCTGCCCGGGTCACAGAGCAAGGTGGCTGGGGTGCTGCACCCGCAATCAGGCAGCTTAGCTTCTGAGCTGATGCCAGGGCCAGCCAGGAGGAGCCGACAGGGTATCCCCAGCACTCCCTGTCCTGGGGCCAGCCACTCCCCCAGTCCTTCCCTGCCCCCACCAGGTTCCAGGCCTTTCTGTGCTCACACAGTGTCATCCCACCATAGGCCATCTGTCCCCCACCCACAGACCCACCTTCCTCCCAGGACACACCAGCACCTGCTCACCCTCCTCCCACCAACTTGTGACTAAGCTGTGAGCCCCTGATGGAGGGGGCTCTGCATCTACATCTGTCCTCCCCCAGCCCTCAGGTGGCCCAATCAGTGGACAGCAGGGGACGGACCCATGGGGTGTCTGGGGCAAAGGCACACCCCGGGCCAAGCCAGGCAGGGGAGCACCACCGTCCTTCCCAGGCTGGATCTCACTGAAGCAGGACAAGTCCTGGACATTGCTGCTGGGTCTCCGGGGAGGTCCTCCCGCCTGTCACTGCTCTCCTACCCTAGGGCATTTGTGACATGATTCCTACCTGCTTCTTCGTCCACGATCGGAAAGCACCATTGAGAATTTTAGCTCCTTGGACTAGATGAGGGGGCAGCTGCTTCCCAGATTTGTGAGAGCCTGGGAAGGAGACACTGGGTGAGGTGGGTGGGTGCCCGCTGCCCACAGGTGCCTTCATGCCCAGCCACATAGCCAGACCGGGGGATGCCAGGTCCAGCCTTCCAGAGGTCTCCCTCCGCCCATGGCCACCAGCTCAACTGCCAACAGTTCCTCTTGGAACCTGGGGGTGCCCATCCTCCTGGTGGCCTGCCCTGCTTGAGCAAAGATTGACCCTCCCACCATCCTCCCACTGTCTCACCCTCCAGGCCCCTAACACAGGCTGCCTGGCTCTCCTCACTCTGCCCAATACCCCAGCCCTGCCTGAGCAAGGGGACACAGTCATGCCAGGACCCAGGCCACAGGCTGTCCATGGGCCCACAACAGGCATCCCCAAGCATCTCTTCCCACCTCATGGCGCCCCTTAGCACAGTGTAGGGACCAACCACATTTCAGCTGGGAGGTGTGCTCCTGCTGTGGGCCTCCCCTCCCTCTTCCCATTGAAGAGGGCTCCAGGGCTCCAGGGCTCTGACGCACCAGGACCATGGCAGCTCCCTGGGTCCTCTCAGTCCTGGGGGCCAACTGAACTGTTGTCCACTCAGAGAGGGAGGGCCAGGCAGAGAGGATATGGCCACAGTGGCCTAGCTGGCCAGTAGTCAGGCTGGCCCTGTGGGGTGGCTTCCCAGGTGCTGCCCTGATCCCTGCCTCCCTGGCACCAGTCCCCTGAGGGCAGGGTTAGACTCCCATCTTGGGCACTTCCTTCTGCCAGAGTCAAGCTCAGGGCTCCACATTTGGGGAACAGTGGGAAAATCTTACCAAAACCTGGCCAGCCATGACTAAGGACCATTTTACCTTCTCAAACTAGGGCCAGAGTACAAAGGGTCTCATAAAAGAGCTCTTGGCTGTTATTAGAACCAAAAAAGAGCAACTAAGAGCAACCACACTGAGAAAGGAAATCACGCATAAATGCAAACTCTCCTGCAGGCTCCCTCACGCTGCTGGGCAGTCTGGAGGCCTGGACAGGGTGGTGGCTGGCAGGAGCCACCTGCTCTCATCTCTGAGGGTGTGGCCAGGCAGGACCTGGGACAGAAAAGGGTGGCCCGGGGATGCCAAAGTGCATCCACAGAGGGCCACCGAGCCACAAGCCTGCCTCACAGTCCAGTTGCCAGGCCCCTGAGGGAGCCTAAGGGGACCCAGAGCCCACTCGCACCCACTCCTCAGCTGGTGACAGAGCCAGGGCTCCACCTTCCCAATGGAGGCAAGTGTGGAGGGTGGAGCAGGTGTGACTGATACCTGCACTGAGGCCACGCACACTCGCCCCTCTCAACCCACAGCCCAGTGTTCGTTCTAAAACAAGGGACAGTCCAATCGGAAGGAGAGGCCCAGCCTGTTCAATCTAGTTCTGCGTTATACAGATGGGGAAACTGAGCCCCAGGGGTCTGAGTCCCAAGAGGACTTGCTCAGGCCACAGGAAGGCGGCACTCACACCCAGACAGTCAGCCCTGACCAGGTCTGGCTGCCCCCACAGCCAAGAGCCCCAGGCTTGGACGCCCACCCCGGAGTGACCAGTACCTTTGAATGCCTCCAGCAGGTGCTTCCCCATGTACCAGCATGCAGTTTCAAAGTTGGGAAACTGAGTCAGGCTGCCCAGTTTCAACCTCCTTTCCACTTCATATGCTCTAGAAGCCACCAAAGAGCAGTTCTCAGTGCACTGACCATCAAGCAGGCGACACTGGGCATCAATCCAGGCCCCAGACACACCAGCTCAGGCCTCCCCACTGGGCCCTGCATAGCTGAGGAGGACCAGGGGACAACTGCCCTGGTGGCTGCAGACCTCGGGGCCCATGAGAGTTCTGTCAGTGCCCAAGAAGAGAAGGCAGCAGCCTTTTAAGCAACCCCAACCCCACCAAGGGCAACTACAACCATCCAGCAGCCAGGTCCCTTGAGGAGCCGGCCTGCATGAACCCAGGGCCCACCTCCTCCCTCCCTCCACATCACAAAGAGGCCCACCGAGGCTGATGGTCATGTCCAGGCCACCCACAGGCGGGCTGTGCCAGGACTCAGCCCAAGGCATCCAGCACCGACCCAGCTAGAGGGAGGACGCTGCTCTGCGGAGCCCGAGGGCAGACAACGCGGCAGGCACTACCTCATCTGCATCTCCACGCTCAGGCTGTGGAGGAAATGTCCCGCGAAGGCCAGGCAGTCCACAGGGGTGAGTGTGGCGTAGATCCAGCCTGGGAGAGAGACAGGAGTGGCTGGTGCCCCACCTTGCTCCCGTGAACGGGCTTCTCATGGCTCCAGACCAGGGAGCGGCGGAGACCAGCACAGGCCTTTCCCGGCCCAGCCCAGGCTCCAGCTCCTGCCCGCCTACACCTTGGTGCCCTGTCCACCTCTGCGGCTTCACCAGCAGCCTGGGGCCTCCCTGGGAGAAGCTCTCTGGCTCTGGCCCAACCCCAGCCTCCATGGAAGGGGGTCGGGGGAGAGGCTGTGTCTGAGACAGCACAGACTAGTCAGTCCAGACCTGCACAGACAGGGAAACCAAGGCCCAGAGCTGAGGGGACTCACTCAGACCACTTGAGGGGGCAGTATTCAGACAGAGAGAGGAAGCCCCAGTCTGTGTCCAGCTACCTGGCCTCCCAACCACACTCAGGAGCAGGAGACAAGGCTGGGGCAGCTGCACCGCGGCTGGGACTGGTCCCCAGGTTATCCTCGGAGACAGAGCCTGGGCCAGACCCTGGGAAATCCACAACTCTTTCCTAAATAGCTGCGACTATGAGGAAGCCAACGGAGGGAGGAGGGACCCAGAGATTACAGAAGATTCTGAGGCTTATAAATCATTAAAATATGAGGGCCTCAGTTTGATACTTATTTAAAATGAAAAAAAAAAAACCCTATAAAACAATTTAAAAATCTGAACACCAATTGGCTATTTGATGATACCAGGGAATTGCTGTTAATTGTTCATTTTTCAAGGTGTGACAACAGTATTACAGCTATGTTACTTAGAAGGAAAGGAAGCCCTTCAGAAATAGTGGAATATTTAATGAAACAGAGGAATGTCTGGGATTTGTTCTAACGTCATCTAGGGGCACACAGTGGCTCATGACGGGCCTTCTCCTTCAGCACAGACTCAAAATGTCCCCTACTATTGCCTTAATTAGCAGCTAGCGCCCTCCTCCCTCGCTGGCTCTGATGTCGTGGCTGCTGTCTCCACACAAGGCTCTCTGAGCTGGGTCTCCAGCCGTGGGCTCGGTCATAGTGAGCCCAGCCAGGATGAGAAGGCGGGTGACTGGCTGCGCAGCTCCAAGGTGGCCTCGGTGGTGAGGAGTGCCCATGCTGACCAGACAACACAATCCCCATTGCTGGTCCCTCTGCAGGGACTGGGCTGGGGTGGCGGTAAGCTCCGGACAAGGGAGCTGCCCAGTTTCAACCTCCTTTCCACTTCATATGCTCAGGACAAGGGAGCAGGCATGCCAGGGATGCCGAAGAGACCCCATGGTGGGGACACGGTCCAAGGGACAGGGCAGTAAGCTTGATGAGGGCTGGCAAGCCCTAGGACATGGTCCCCAAAGCTGCCCGCACTCACCTGAGGGGATGAAGAGGGTCTGGCCCTGCTTGACGATGCACTTGTAGCATTTGTCGACCTGGTCGGCAAAGAACATCTCGCTGTGGTTAGAGGCAGACCGCCAGCGCTCATACAGGGAGATGTTGGCCGAGGCCGGCCTGATGAGATAGAAGGTCTTCTCCCCCTGCCAAGAGAGCCTGTTGGCAGAGCTGCCCATACTGGGATGCGGGGGTCGGGGGTGCAAGTGACAGGTCCTAACGTGAAAAGTATCCTGCCCAGGCCACGACTCCCGCCTGCAACACTGAGGGCACAGGTGCTTTGCAATTCAGAAATGTGTGTGTTAGGAAGGTTCTGGGTAGCTGGGCCCTCCGCACAGTTAAGAGCTAAAGCCCATAATCCCACGTTACATTATTTCAAGGCACTACAAATGGTGTGGGTGCCCAGGCTGCAAATAAAGCCGCAAATGACTGTCAAAAGCATTCCAGGTAGCTCCACTCTTGAGAGCCACTTGGATCTCAGGCTGGGTCAAATGATGCCACTGTGTCCCAGGCAGTCTTATGGCAGGCCCCAGGAGGGGTTCTGCACCAGGAGCAGTGAGACCCCTGTCTTACTGCAATGGGGCCAAGGCAGGTTCTGAGGATGCCCCAGTGACTTGCTCAAGGCCTCCCAGAGGTGGGATCAGCATGTGCACCTGCCCGCCCCCAGATCCAGCTCCAGCTGGTCTGAAGAAGCTCAGTTAGCAGCTGGGGGAGCCCACAGCTTAGGGTTTCCTTTGTTTCTGTTGCTATTTACATCTCATTTTTCTTCTGGCTTCCCTCTCTCAGCCTCGATGATGAGGCTCCTAGCCTTCCCTGCCCACTCAGATGCCCCTATCCTGCCCACTGGCTCCTGTGCAGGGCCCTGGCTATGGCTGGCCCGTCTTCCAGGATGTTTTTGCAACACCCCCCTTTCTCCTCTAAGTGCATGGTCACCCGGTGGCCTCACCCAATTGTTAACGAGCCTGAATCCCATCAGAACAAGGAGACACACATGTGGTTCTCTGGTCCCACATGCACCCCTGCCCCTCCACCCAGAGATGTCTCCAGAGGCCTCCTGTCCCAGGGATGGACAGTCCAGGGGCCCTCTGGGGAGTCGCATCCTGGCCAATCAGGGCTTGTGGGGACTGCAGACAATCCTGCAGATGGGTCATGGCCATGGCAAGGCAGAGGTGCCCCGAGGGGCGTGGCTCACCTTGAGCACGTGGTACCAGGCAGAGGCGCCCCCAGAGTCGATGTGGAAGTCAGTGTAACTGTCCTTCACGCAGATTAGGCAGTACTTGGTCACTTTGGGCTTGGCCAGCAATGCATCATCTGGCCAGTAGTTTTCTACCCATGACAGTTTCTTCACAATGTCAGGTGGCTCCACGAAGCTGGACATTCTGGGGGTGGGAGAGGAAGGTGGTGAGGGAACCTGGGACTCCCTTTTTTATTTCCCCTGCAGTGGGAAACATGTTCTGTGAGGCACGTCCCACGCTCTCTCACCACCTGTGGGCCACGGGTCACAGCTCCCATTTCACAGAGGAGCAAACAGGATCACAGAGGGCGGAATGAGCCCAGGCGCTGGCTGTGGCCCTGGCAGGAGACTGGGTCTGATGCTGGCCTCCACCCCCAGAAGATAATGAGAAGGCCCCAAAACCATCTACCCCTGAGAGGGAACCTCCTTTCCTGGGAACTGGAAAGCGAGTCTTTCCAGACTGGCCACGTGCCATGTGCTGTGGCACACTGGGCTGAAGAGTAGATATCATTTCTCACACTCAGCCCGGCACCTCTGGCGTCACCTGGATAACAGCCACTGCTCTCCAGAGCTGACAACAGGGTGCCCACGACCCCTGGCCACGTCAAGTCACTGTCAAATCCAGCCAACTCATATCCAGGGAAGATAGGGAGATGCAGAGGCAGCCTTCGATTCAATGACATGTCACTGTCCTGGATAAAACGTGTTAAATTTCATCAAAAATGTCAAACTAGGCTGGGCACGGTGGCTCACATCTGTAATCTCAGCACTTTGGGAGGCCGAGGTGGGCGGACCATGAACTCAGGTGTTCGAGACCAGCCTGGCCAACATGGTGAAACACTGTCTCTATTAAAAATATAAAAACTAGCTGGGCATGGTGGCATGCCTGTAATCTCAGCTACTTGGGAGACTGAGGCAGGAGAATCACTTGAACCCAGGAGGCAGAGGTTACAGTGAGCCAAAATCACCCCACTGCCCTCCAGCATGGGCAACAGAGTGAGACTCCGTCTCCAGAAAAAAAAAAAAAAAAAAAAGTCAAGCTCAACAGCACCTGTGCAGTGACATTTCAGCTGCCACTAAGAACCAGATCTGGGAGTTCTTGCTGCCTCCAGGAAGACAGGGTCTGTCATGTCTCTGTCATCCCAACTGCAAGTGCTGTTGTCTCTACTCGAAGGCCACACCAACCTGGACAAGTTGTCCCTGGACAAGACTGTCACAAATCACAAGCAGAGTCCTGCCGCCCCAATCCCACCAGCCTCAGTCACAGACCTCACCTTTACATCTCCAGCACGTTCCAAACTAGCACCCTTCTCCATCCTCCAGGAGTCCTCATTGCCCCCATTCATACCCACTGCCAACCTCTGAAACCTCAGCAGTCTGGGCACATCATGGCCCACAGGAGAGGGTTCTCTGCCACAAGGGCCCTCATGACCCATCTCCAGCCATGTCCTTCAAACACCACACACCACAGGGGGCCAGGCTGTCCCTGCCTCCCACCACACCCTCAAACGTCCTTCTTTCCCTTGCTTGGCCTGTTTAGGTGCAAGCCACACCTTTCCCTGAGTTGGCGGGGGGAGGTCCTCAAAGCCCCCATGGACACGCAAGGCCACCATGAGCAAGAGTCCAGATGTGACGTGTATCTGAATTACCAGCAGTGGGAACATCACCCTAGACCTGCCACAGAGCAGGCATCTCTCCAGTCTGGGGGTACATTGGTCACTGTGGGCCCCCCTGAGGCAGCAGGCCCCAAGAGCTACCCTAGACAGCCCATGGTGTCAGGCCTGACCTTACCTGCTTGGCCAACATCCTTGGGGACAGACTTAATGATGAAGCAGAGCCCACTCCATGGACCCGACCCAAGCCCATGTGAAGGCTCTGGTAGGTAAGCGCCCAACAAAAGTTGCAAACAACCCCCTAATGATCCATGGACTGGGCCAGTGGAAACAGGAGGCAAAGGGGTGGCCCTGAAAGGCCCAACAGAAAACCACAGGCCAAAGTACCATCTCTCCCTAGCTCCATAACCTAGACATCTCTCTGTAAGAACCCCTCAACCCAGGCAGGGCAGTAAATTAAGCTGATGGAGACATGACTCAGTTATGTTGTTTGGTACCAAAGCAATACATACCACTTTCTCTGGTACCATAACCCCCTCCATTTCCCTTTTTGTCTTTGCTGTTAGGAAGCTCAACCAAAATGAATGCCCATTACCTTTTTTTTTTTTTTTAATTTTTAAAATAAAGACAGGATCCTGCTTTGTTGCCCAGGCTGGTTGCAAACTCTTGGCCTCAAGTGGTCCTCCTGCCTCAGCCTCCCAAAGTCTTGGGATTACAGGCATGAGCCACCATGCACAACCATATTACCTTTTTGTGGCTCTTGGCATAGTTTTGTATTCTCTTTCTTGGTTTTAGATAATTCTTTTGTTTCTCCCTACCTGCCCCTTTGCACGTGTTATGTGCTTTCAGGAAGTAGGCATGACGGAAATGATGAAGACTAAAGCCATCCTTAGCCACCCGTGCCTTACGGTGAGTGAGTGTTCTGGATCTTTCCCAGGGGCCGGCTGGAGGGCAGAGGTGATGTGATGGAGAGGGGGTGAGGGGTGGATCCAGGGCAGGCACTGACCACACCCGAGCTGACAGCCTGGGGGGAGAACAAGGTCAGAGCCACAAAGTGCAGGGCCAGCATCTCTGCCACCAGGAAGCCAGGCTAGTGTAGGTCAGCCCTGACAGAGGATGCCCCACCCAGTGACCGCAGGGCTGACGACAACTAGTGCCAGGAACTCAGGGAGACCGGGCCAACCAAGGTGTATCTGTGTGGGGCCTGCCTTGCCTGGAAAGCAGGGAGGCAGGTCACAGCAGCCGCCCCTGCAGGATCTCATGTGTGTGAGTGTAGGCGTCTACACGGGTGTGTGCAGGTGTTAGTAACTGTGCCAGGGATGCGGGTGTTAGGAGTATGAGTGTGCCAGTGAGTTAGTATCTCAGTGTGTCAGGGATGTGTGTGTCATAAGCGTGTCATGAGTCTATTGTTGTGTTTGAGTGTGTCAGTGTCTGTGTATGAGTGTGCCCACAAGTGTGTCCATGAATGCCCATGGGTGTATCGCATGTCTATCTCATGTGAGTGTGTTGGTGTGTTGTGAACGTGTCACAGGTGTGTTGGCGAGTGTGTCCATGTGTGAGTGTACCCTGTGTTGGTGAGTGCTAAGTGTGTGTCCATGTGTCTGCTAGTGTGTCGTGTCTATGAATGTGTCATGAGTACGTCCATGGGCGAGTGTCGGTGTGTTGTGAATGTGTCATGTGTTGGCGAGTGTGTCCGTGAGTGTGAGTGTACCACGTGTTGGTGAGTACTGTGTGTCATGTGTATCCATGTGTCCACTAGTGTGTCATGTCTATGAATGTGTCATGAGTATGTCTATGAGTGTTGGTGTATTGTCACGAGTGTGTTGACAAATGTGTCCATGAGTGTGACTGCACCACACGTTGGTGTCTGTGAGTAGGTATGTGTGTGTCATGACTGCAGGTGTGTGACATATCTATGGGTGAGCATGTCATGGGTATGTCCATGAGCGAATGTGAGGGTCAGTGTCATGAATGTTTCATGCATTGGAGTGTCCATGAGTCAGTGTGAGTGTCATGAGTGTGTCCACGAGTGGGTGTCATTGAGTGTTGGTGTGTCCATGAGTAAGCGTGAATGTTGTGTGTCCAGAAGTGGGTGTGTCATAGATGTGTCTGAGTGTGTCATGAGTGTGTGCATTCTGGAAAAAACTACACATTGTTACCAATGGTTCTCTCTGAGGAGTGGGACGGGCAGGGCCAAGACCAGAGGAGGCTTTGCCTTTTTGCTCATTATTTTTGTTTGAATTGTTCTCAATACGTCACCTTCATACTTTAAAAGAGAAACAGTCAGCTGTGGGCCAGCCTTATAAAAAAAAAAAGGAAAAAAGGAAAAAATTTAAAAGACAGAAACAGCAAAAATCAGTGTGTGCCATGTGCAGTATTCCAGACTCTGATACCTTCGACCTGTGCTTCTCAGGCGACTACCAAGGACGGCACAGCGCCCCTGCCCCAACCCCAGCCCCCACACCCCCAGGGTGGTAGCACTCACCGGGTGTCAGAGAACTCGAGGTTGGTGACGTTGAGGACCCGCTTGCGGTTGGTGCTGTAGTAATAGTCCACAAACTCCTTCAGCTTCATCTTGCAGTCCTTCTGCTTGGTGACATCTGTCACATCCACACTCCGCTCTGGCCCTGGGGAGGTGGTGGGAGGAGCTTGAGCACCCTGGGAAGGTGGCACAGCCTCCCTGAGGCCAGGACGTGTGGAGTGGACACACACTCTTGGCTGCCCTCACACACAGCAGGAGCTGCCAGGGGCTGGATGCAGAGGCTCTAGGTGCCAACGTTGAGCTTCACCCGCCTGCTTTTCCCCTGGCTCAACTCTGAGCACTCCTCTGACCTGGTGATGCTGTGAGGTGGCCAGGTCACAGGCCTCAGCGACGGTGGCCAGATTAGCAAATAAAAACACTGGATGCCTGGCCTGCCTGAATTTCAGATGAACAGCAAATACATTTTAGTGTTATGTTCCAAGTAATTCATGAGACATACCTACATTTTAAAAATTAAGCTATCAAAACCCCTGCATTTCTACGGCACCAATTCATTACTCTGAGAATTGGCAAACTGATAAAGGGAAAAGCCTTTTCTGT
Organism: Gorilla gorilla gorilla; assembly: GCF_029281585.2. Classification (NCBI taxonomy): domain Eukaryota; kingdom Metazoa; phylum Chordata; class Mammalia; order Primates; family Hominidae; genus Gorilla; species Gorilla gorilla. The sequence goes on along the minus strand of NC_073237.2, from coordinate 90,116,994 downwards.
AGTTGACAAAGAAAAGTTCAGGATAACCAGATGAGCTGAGGAGGAAAATTTCTTTATAAAAGACTCATGACTGATAGAGGGAGGAGGACAGAATTGCCAGTCACCCTTTGCAATAGTTCTCCATGGCTGCTCTGAACACAAACTGCAAGGCCATGGGGTTTAGTGTGGACAGATGAGGTGGGTGCCGGGGCCACTGGCCTTGTCTGCATCACTGCAAGAGTGTGGCCAGGCACAACAGGCCTCCCCACAGATGAAAGCACTCACACCCAGAGGGAGTCCTACCAAAAACCTGAAGGCAAGTCAAGCAAGCCTCTAACCACGAGTTTATAGGAAACACCCGGGACAGAGAGACCTGCTCAGCAACACCACTGGGACGCTGGCAACCAAATCCTGGATGTGGGACATTCTGCAGGACCAACATGGCCTTCTCTCCAACAAACCAACAGGATAGAATGAAATGGGGCTGTCAGAAGAAAAGAGACTTCAGGGATATAAAAACCAAATGCAGTGTGGGGGTCTCATTTGGATTCCACAGCCAAATGTAAAAAGGCACTTTTGAGGCAACTGGGAAGAATTAAACTGGGTCTTACGCGCCACCAAGGAATTACTGTTAATATTATCGAGTGCGATGATGGAATTGTGATTTTATATTTTTTAAATTGTCTGCTAGAGCTATGTACTAGAATTGTTACGGGTAAAATGATGTATACAAAAAGAATTTTTTTTTTTTTTTTTTTGAGATGAAATCTCATTCTTTCGCCCAGGCTGGAGTGCAGTGGCACGATCTTGGCTCACTGCAACCTCCACCTCCTGGATTCAGGCGATTCTTCTCCCTCAGCCTCCCGAGGAGCTGGGACTACAGGTGACACCACCACACCTGGCTAATTTCTGTATTTTTAGTAGAGACGGGGTTTTGCCATGTTGGCCAGGCTGGTCTCGAACTCCTGGCCTCAAGAAATCCACCCACCTCAGCCTCCTAAAGTGCTGGGATTACAGGCGTGAGCTACCATGCCTGATCAGAATTCCTTTTAAAATACTACAAAGAGAACAAAAAAGTGGGGAAATGGAAAACTGGCTGAAAGCTGGTGGCTTTTGTTTCTGGTGCTGAGTGCATGAGGGCTTACTGTTTCTCTAATTTTGTGTGTATTTAAAAAGTTCCATCATAAAAAAAAATTAAGAGGAAAAAGAAAGACATAGAAGCAATACAAACGACGAACCATCTCCTCCCTGCTTCTGCAGGGACAGCTGTGGAGGGAACACGGCCAGGGGAAAAACCAGGCCCCACCCGCATGATTAGGTGAGCCCAGGGCCTTGGTGGCAGGGCAGGACCCAGCTCTCAGAGCTGTGGAAGGGAGGAAATTAGCTCCTACATGGGAAGAGCTTAGAAAAATGCCTGGCACTAGGCAGACCCTCACTATATATTAGCTATTATCCTGTGTGCACCATGCCAGGGTCTGGGAAGGTGAGAAAGAGCACTGGCCTGGCAAGCATGAACATTACAGTTGGGGTACACAAGGCTGCCTGACCAGCATTGTGCAGCAAGACAGAAACAGCCCACCTGATGGCCATGGCCCCCTCTCAGGCAAACCTGCGGTAAAGCCGAGCACAGGCGAGACCAGGGGCTGGATCCCGGCTCAGGGCAGGATCAGCCACAGAGCTAGTGCCACAGCTCCGACTATGTCCAGCCTGCCCTCCTCCTCAGTAAGAACCCCACAGAATCAGCCCCTTTGCATGGACACCCAATACCCTCACCCCAGGTCCCGGGACAAGCACTTTCTAGCCCCTCTTCCGAGATGTCTGACAGCTACCAGGGTGCTCGCTCTTCCTCTTCACAACGAGTTTGGGAGCCCAGTCTCGGTAGCCCCAGGGTGGCCATGTGGCTCCCGAGAAAAGCTGTGGCCCCAGCCCCCTGCTGTTGATGGCCTCCTGGTGGGTGCCCCTATGTGCCCAGAGGCTTGTACAGGTGACTTCATTTCACCTCCAGCACACACCCCACGAGGGGTGCACAGAGGAAGAGAGTGAGCCTCAGAGTGGTGGGGCCAGTTGTCTCAGAAGCCCCAGCACTGAGAGGCCAGTGTGCCTGCCTGCCCACCTTCTGTCCTGGGGGTTTGCCCGTTCAGGGTTTTTCCTCCTCGTGCCGGCCACCCAGGCATCCCCCATGAGCACCTTGAAGCCCTGCAACCATGTGGGCCTCCATGCTTGGCCATGTGGCCACTGGCCTGTCAGGGTCACTGCTAGGTGTGCTGGCCTCTCCCTGCCACTGCCTCTTGAACGGCACCCCCACAGGTGCTTCCTCTACCCACAAGTGCCCACCTAACCCCAGTAGCTCTGGAGCTGCAAGGGGACATGAAATGGGCGCTGCTGATGGCAATGGCACTGGCTAGAACCCAGACGGAATCCAGACGAGGAGATTCTGGTGCCGTGGGGGCAGGTCATGGTACAGATGAGGAAGGCCAGGCCCCTAATCAGGCAGCCAGGATGGGAACATGGGCCCGCACCACCAGGGCCTCCCAGGCATGGCAGTGTCATGTAGCACCCACAGTAATGCAATTCATAGCTGCCAGAATCAAAGGGTCTCCCAGACCAGCCCCTACTTTGCAGTCAGAGTATCTGGGAGGGCAAGGGACCTGCCAGGTCATATGTCATCTCAGTGGGACGCAGGGTCTGAACTAAGAGCACCGGGAACAGAGTACAGTGAGCCTTGAGGCTCCACTGCTCACGGCATACATGGACACAGCCAGGGCGTGGGGAAACAGCATGCACAGTGGTGGGTGTCCCAGCACTCCCAGCTCCAGCCCCAGAGCACTGTGAAGGGGATGGCGCTTACCCACGTAGTTCTCGACGTCACTGACATAGAACGTGGGGGCCGGGACAGCCAGACCCAGCCCGTCTTTCTTAGGGACGAGGATGGGTTCGGTGAAGCCGTGCTCCTCCATGTAGCCCAGCGTGAGCTGACTTCCTGGCACACGGGCCACCACGTCTTCAGCACTGCAGGGAAGCACAGGTCAGAGGCCACATTGGGCCCGAGGCCTCCTGCACCGGGACAGATGTGGACAGGGCCTCGGCGCTGGAGAGGCGAGCCTGGGTCTGGCCACCCACCTCCCACAGCCACAGGAGGAGGCCTGGCCGTGGTGCCACAAATGGGACCATAGAGCAGCCAGGGCAGATGCCGTGCTGACTCCAGAACCCCACTGTTTGGGGGAGCAGGGACATGGGGTCTCACGTGTCACATGGAAATGTCAAGAGGTGACAAGGGCCTGTCCTTCCCAACAAGACAGAGAGGCAGGAGGCACCTGGGCCTGAGCAAGGTCGCTCCCCAACCACCGGCACCCGGGCTGACCCATAGGTGAGGACAGGGGCAGCTCCTCTGCTGCACCTCCCATGCACCCCTTCTCGGCTAGGTGCCTCCCCACGGCAGGGCCACCGAATCACAGCTCAGGAACAAGAGCCACTAAGACGGCTCTGATATTGGGAAGGCCTTGGACAAAGCCATGTGGAGAGGACGGGGTGAAAACCAGGTCTCCTTCTGTCTCTCTCTCGCCCTGCCTAGCCTGTCCCCACATTCCTGCCCAGAGGAAGCAGCAGAGGGGCAGGGCCAGGAGGAGGCCCCTGGCTGGCAAGGATGAACGGCATATGCAGTGTCAATCCAAGGACCCAGACAAGAGCATCCTGTCCTGGCCTGCTCCCTACTAGACATGGCCACCACCACAGGGCCAGAGGCAGATGAGAGGGGCCCACAAGCAAAGGGGAAAAATGACCTTGGCAGAGCATTGACACACCCTAGGAATCCTCCGAGGGACATGAGGCCCAGGGGAAGTGTGGTCTGCCCAAGGCCATACAGCTGGACCCAGAGCCCTCAGCCCCAGCCCACACCCCAGGCTGCCTCCTGCTCCTTGAGAGGCCCCTGGGCAGCTGTGGTCCACAGGGCCCGCTAGAACAGCCTGTTTGGTGACCCTGGGGACATGCTTCTATGGGATGGGCACAGTTGTGAGCAGCGCTGGGGAGGAGGACAGCAGGGAACAGGGGAAAGAGCACCCTGCAAGACAGGGCTGAGGGGAGGAGTGCACCACCCAAGGCCTCTGACGCGGACAGACAGTGGCAGGTGTGGGAATGACAGGAGCCGCAGCTGGAGGGCTCCCGCTGCACACCAGAAGCACTGGGAGCCGCCAAAATTCTTTGCACACCAGCAGCACTGGGAGCTGCTGGAATTTTTTTTTTTTTTTTTTTTTTTTGAGACGGAGTTTCTCTCTTGTTGCCCAGCCTGGAGTGCAATGGCGTGATCTTGGCTCACCGCAACCTCTGCCTCCCAGGTTTTAAGCAATTCTCCTGCCTCAGCCTCCTGAGTAGCTGGGATTACAGGCATGTGCCACCATGCCTGGCTAATTTTGTACTTTTAGTAGAGACGGGATTTCACCATGTTGGTCAGGCTGGTCTCGAACTCCTGACCTCAGGTGATCCACCCACCCCGGCCTTCCAAAGTGCTGGGATTACAGGCGTGAGCCACCGCGCCCAGCCGAGCCTCTGGAATTCTAAGCAGGGCAGTGGTGTAGTCTGTGGGTTGTCCATTGCTGTGCAGACAGTGGCCTGCAGCAGGGCACAGTGGGGGCACAGAGAGCATCAGGAGGCTCAGGGCACCATGCCTGGACTAGCGGGCAGGGAAAGGGCCAAGGGGGTTCAGGAGATCAGTAAGTCTGGTGATAGCTGAGAAAGTGGGAGAGAACAGGAAGAGGCAAATATGGACGGCCAGGAGACTGTTGCGAGTGGTGGGGGCAGAGGCGGGGCCATTTACAGAGGGCCCACGGTGGAGGGGCAGGAGCTGGGGACAGGGACAGATCTGATCTGGGGACATATGTGGTCTAAGATACCTGTCAGATTCTCCAGGGATGTGCCAGTTGGATAGACAGGCCACAAGCTCAGAAGAGCTAAAGAGGTTGTGGAGCGAGTCCCCAGAAAATCCTCAAGGAGAGCAGTTAACAGGCCAGGAAGCAGGCAGGTGGGAGGAAATCCATCCCCAACAAAGGACAGGACTTCAAGGATCTAGAGGGCTGCAATGCCTAATTTTGCCAAGAGGGCAGTTAAGATTAGAACTGAAGAATGTCCACTGGCTTTGACCACATGGGAATAGCGTTAAGGATAAACCAGGGGGGACTAGACGGTGAGGAAGAAGAAAGAATGTGTACAGGCAACCGTGTGGGAAGCTCGAGGCATACAGACCATGCAAAGGAAGCTCTGAAAGCAACAGTGAAGGCCTCCCATCCACCTGGGCCACAGGCAGAAAATTGTCCTTGATGAATCCCAATGCCAACATCCCAGCAGTGAGAGTTCCAAACTTGCAATAAACCCATCGGTTGGGAACCCCAAACTGGATCTGGAACTAATCTTGTGAAAACCATAAGACCTTAGCAAAAGGGAAACACAAACCGTCTTGTAGGTGGACAGCAGCCAAGGACATACTAGTCCCAATGGAATGTGACCCCTCTGAAGCACCATGCCTCACAGAAGGAGGTGAACCACCAAGAGGGTCAGTCAATAGACACACCAGTCAAAAGAGATCACCAGAACTGAGGATAATAGAACAACCGAAAAGAGATTTGAAAATAAACATACTCAACACATTCAGAAGGAAATCAAGAGGATGCGGCAAGGCACAGGGATATATCAAAAAAGAAAAAAGACCAGGCAACATTGAAAAGGAAATTTATAGAAATTTTAGAAATAAAAAATACAATGATCAAAATTTTTTAAACTCAATGGATGCACTAAACAGTAGATGGCTGAAAAAATAGTAAATTTGAAGAAAAATTTTTAGAAATGCTACTAAAAGAGAAAACAGAGTATTTTTCAGAATTGACATGTGACTCTCCAAATTAAAGAGGCTTACTGGGTTCTAAGCAGAATAAACAAAAACAAATGTACATCTAGAGGCAATATCGTACACTCATGTACTGAGTACATCAAACAATATAAAGAAACAGCAACTAGACTAACAACAGATGTCTCATTAGCAAGAGATGTCAAAAGACAATAAAATACCTTTCAAAGAATTAAAGAAAAACAGCTTTCACTCTAGAACTTTAGATCCATTTTAGAATATTAGAATCATGTAAGAATAAAGACAGTCATTGTCAGACAAGACAGTATATATTTTCATAAGCCTTTGCTGAAATAACTAAAAGATATAATTCTATAAGAAGGAAATCAAACTTAGAAGAAAGGTGTGGGATTCAAGAAACAATGGAAAACTAATCTACAGATTCCATATAATCCCTATCAAAATCTCAGCTGACTTCTTTGCAGAAATTGACAAACTAAACTTGGAATGCTGAATAAAAATGCAAAGCACTCAGATGACCAAAACAGTCTTTTAAAAGAACAATGCTGGAAGACCCTTCCCAACCTCAAAATTCAATACGAAGCTCCTACAGTCAAGACGGTGGTACTGTCATAAGAAAAGATATACAGAGGAATGGAATACACTTAAGTGCCCAGAAATAAATCTTTACACCCACAATCAACTGCTTTTCAATGAGAGTGCCAAGACAGTTCAATGGGGAGAGGCCAGTCTTTTCCATAAATGTTGCTAGGAAAAGTTGATATCCATATGCAAAAGAATAAAGTTCTTCCTACCTCAGATAGTAGACAAAAATTCAATCAAAATGAGTCAAAGACCTAAATATAAAAGCTTAAACTATGAAACTCACAGAAGAAAACAAAGGCATAAATCTTCAAGATCTTGGATTAGGCAATGATTTATCAGCAGTGATACCAAAAGCACAAGCAATAAAAGGAAAAAAGAGGTAGGCTAGACTTCACTAAAATTAAAAACTTTTGTGCTTCAAATGACGCTGTCAAGAAACTACAAAGACAACACAGAACGGCAGAAAGTGTCTGGTAAGTGACAAGTATCTAGAATATGTAAAGAATTCTTACAACTCAACAATAAAACAACAGATAACCCAATGAATATAAGGTGGCTAAAATAATGTGGAATTGTTCTTCTGGTTTCAGCTCCAACATGTGAAGAGTTTGGATGTTGTCACTCCCCTCTTCCCCACAAGAAAAAGGCTGAACAAACAGAAAATCAACAGCTTTTCTTATATTCATCAGAGAATTGAGCTCATAGGGCAAACAACCAACCACCCAAAACCTGAGGAGACAGAAAATCATAGCTGAGATTGCCTTACCTGAAGCGGAAGCTGCTGGAGGCAGTGACCTGTAGGAACACTTAAGTGATAACTTTTGTCAAACTGCCAAAAGTTAAGTGTAGGTCAGTTTAAGAGTTAAAAACTCCTTAATCCAGCAGAAGGATGGAAATAGAATCTATTTTTAAATACATCCAGAGTGTTGTTCTCCATAACAAAAGTCTGCTCCCCTGTATCAGACTCTACTGGACATGGGGAAAGCATTTGGCGACCTCCAGCCCCCACTAACCTTCCTGTCTCAGATAAGGAGAGAAAAATTAAAAAGGCTGAGAAATGCTCCTAATGATCACAGCCCAGAGACTCTACAAAATTGAGATTTAATCCCGAAATTATAGAACACTTCCCCTCCCCAAAACCTACCACCATACATCAGTATAATAATAGCTGACTATAACTGAGAGAGCTGCAGACACAGACTCAGTTTAATATGAAATTCTTAGGAAAACCCAAAGAAACCAGGAGAAAAACAAACAAACAAACTAGAAGAAGCTGACATCTCTGGCACCTAGAGCTATAGCAAATTTAACACAGCCCAGGTCCTACTCAGATTAACATAAAACCTCACACTAAATCCTAATTACCTCAATTCCTATTACACAATACATCGTGTCCAGCTTTCACAAGAAATTATAAAGCCTGCTAAATGGCAAGAAAAACTGTAGTCTGAAGAGACAAAGCAAGCATCCGAACAAGACTCAGACATAGCACAGATTTCTGAATTATCAGACAGGAAATTTAAAATAACTAGGATTAGTATGTTAGCTACACTAATGGGAAAAGCTGACAACACGTAAGAACATATGGGTAATGTAAACAGAGAAATGGAAATTAAGACAGAGCCAAAAGGAAAGGCTACAAATTAAAAAATAATAATAAAAGTAGCAAAAATGAAGGATGCCTTTGATGGGCTCATCAGTAGACTAGACATGGCCAAGAAAAGAACCAGTAAGCTTGAAGTTATATCAATAAAAACTTCCAACCTGAAATCCAAGCAGAACAAAGAAGCATGTGGGTGGGGGTCAAGGGGAGGCGCAGAATATCCAAGAAATGTAGAAGAAGAACTACAAACAGCCTAATGTGCATATTGAGAATATAAAAAGGAAGAGAAAATGCAGTAGAATAAATATTTATTTGAATTAATAATGGCTGAGAATTTTCTAAAATTAATGGCAGACATGAAACCAAAGATCCAAAAAGCTTAGACCACATAAAGGAGGATAAATGCCAAAAATTCTGCACCTAGGCATATCATATTCGAACTGCAAAAAAAACCAAAGACCAAGCAAATATCTTGAAAGAAGTCAGATGAGCGAGGTCAACTTCCAGCATGACAATGAAATGCTGAAAATTATTTAAAAAACAATTATTCAGAGCCTCTGGAAATGGTCCCAAGACCAAACAGCAAATGAAGAAACATCTATTTAAGAAAATCTCCAAAAACTCAGTAAGAACAGTCTGTGATATTTGGACCAAGACTGCTCCCTCCATTCACATTCAGAGCTCAGAGGTGGACACTCCACTCCCAAGTGCTGCAGCCAAAAACACAGGCTTCATCCCCACCGGCTCCCAGCTAGAGAGCTTTCTTCTTGGGAGAGCAGGACTTCCACTTCTCATTCTGCCCCAGCTGCCTGTTGCTGAGTTTACGTCTGCAGCAAGTAATGCCAAGAGGTGGGGGCTGCCTTCTTGCATCCAGCTCTGACTAGTGAAACTGAAGCTCTCCCTTGGGTGTGGCATGCTGATAGTGCTGAGTGGGGCCCTGACCACCCTCACCTTGCCACTTCTATTCAAGGTGATATTGGAGGTTCTTGGGAGAGCAATTAGGTAAGAAAAATAAATACAGGTCACCTAGATGGGAAAGGAAGAAGTCATACTATCTCAATTTGCAAATGACATGGTCATATGTATATATAAAATACTAAGGAACCCTCTAAAAAAAAACTATTAGAACTAATAAACTAGTTCAGCAGGGTTGCAAGATACAAGATCAACATATAAAAATCAATTGTATTTCTACACACTATCAATGAACAATCTGAAAATTAAGAAAACGATTCTATTGACAAGAGCACCAAAAAGAATAAAATACTTCAGAATATATTTAACAGAGGAAATGTAAAACTTATACTCTGAAAACTATAAATAATTCTTGAAAGAAACTTAAAAGATCAAAATAAATGGAAAAGTAACCATGTTCACAGCTTAGAAGTTTTAACATTGTTAAGATGGAAATACCTGCAGAGTGATCTACAGATTGAAAGCAATTACTTTCAAAATCCCAGCTGACTTCCTTGTAAAAATTGACAAGCTGACCTTAAAATTCATATGACATACAAGGGACCTAGAATGACCAAAACAAACTTGAAAAAGAAAAACAAACTTGGCCGGGCATGGTGGCTCATGCTTGTAATCCCAGCACTTTGGGAGGCCGAGGTGGGCAGATCACAAGGTCAGGAGTTTGAGACCATCCTGGCCAACATGGTGAAACCCTGTCTCTACTAAAACTACAAAAAATTAGCCAGACGTGGTAGTGCACGCCTGTAGTCCCAGTTACTTAGGAGGCTGAAGCAGAAGAATCACTTGAACCCAGGAGGTGGAGGCTGCAGTGAGCCAAGATCGTGCTACTGTACTCCAGCCTGGGTGACAGAGTGAGACTCTGTCTCAAAAAAAAAAAAAAAAAGAACAAACTTGGAAGACTTATACTTCCTGATTTCAAAACTTACTATAAATTACTATACTAATTAAGACTGTGTGGTACTGGCATAAGCAGAGATATAGATTAGTGGAATAGAATTGAATATCAGAAACAAACACATCTATGGCCAATTGAGTTTGATAAGGGTGCCAAGACTGTTTACTAGCAAAAGAATAGTTTTTTCAACCAATGGTACTGGGACAAATGAAGAGCTGCATGCAAAAAAAATGAAGTTCTATCCTTACCTCACACCATATACAAAAATAAGCTCAAAATGTATCAAAGAACAAACTGTATGTGCTAAAACTACAAAACTCTTAGAAGAAAATATATCAATAAATCTTCATGACTTTGGATTTGGCAGTGGATTCTCAGATATGACAACAAAAGCACAACAACAAAAAAATAGATTAATTGGACTTTATCAAAATTAAAAACTTTTCTACTTCAAATGGCACTATCAAGAAAGTAAAAAGACAACCCACAGAATAGGAGAGAGTATTTTGAAATCATATATCAGGTAATGGGGCTTGTATCTAGAATGTACTATATATGAAACTTTTAAACTCAATAATAAAAAAAAAGCAAAAAAATTAAAAATGGGCAAAGGACCTGAATAGTCATTTTTCCAAGGAAGATATGCAAGGATCAACAAGCTCATGAAAAGATGCTCAACATCACTAATCACTAGAGAAATGAAAATCAAAAAATAAGATACCAGATCATACCCACTCACATGGCTAGAATCAAGTTAAGTCAGATAATAACAAGTTCTAGTGAGGACGTGAAGAAATGGAGACCCTCATACCCTGCTGGTGGGAAGGTAAAACGGGGAACCTGCTTTGGAAAACAGTCTGACAGTTCTTCAAACAGTTAAACAGAGAGTTACAATATGACCCAGCAATTCCACTCCTAAAACAATAAAAGCATATGTCCACATAAAAACTTGTACAAAAATGTTTATGGCACAATTATTCATAACAGCCAAAAAGTGGAAACAACGCAAATGACCATCACCTGATGAATGGATAGACAGAGTACCTATGTGGAATATCTATACGATGAAATATCATTCAGCCTCAAAAACGGAGTGAGGTGCTAACACATGCCACAGCACAGATGACCCTTGAACGCACTCTGCTAAATGAAAGAGGCCAGTCTTGTTGTAGAGCTCCATTTATATGAAGCAAATCTACAGAAACAAGAAAGTAGATTAGTAGTTGCTAAAGACAGCTGGGAGGGGGGATGAGAAGACAGGGATGATGTATAAAGGTTATGGGATTTATTTTGGGGGTGATGAAAATGTCCCAAAATCAGTGATGTGCACATATCTGTGAATACAGTAAAATCCACCGAACTGCACACTTTAAATGGGTGAACTGTATTATTTGTATTTTATCTCAATAAAGGTCAGAAAAGAAAAAATAAAGAAGCCAGGAAAAAAACACCTTACCCAGAGAGGGGTCAGAACAAGAGTTCCATTGGATTTTGCATTAGAAATCACACATGCAAGAAGGGAGTTGGAATTTAAAACGTCAAAAGAAAAAAACCCTGCCAACTTAGGATTCTGTGTCCAGCGGGATTATCCTTCAAAAGTGAGGGAGAAATAAAGGCTGTGTGACAAACAGAAACTGACTCCAGCTCATGAACGGCTGCAGGGCAGCTCAGAGGTGCCTCCCCTAAACAGCTCCTTTCTCACCAGGAGCCGCTCCCGGCTGCGTCCTTCCTGTGGCCAGAATTCTGTCCTCTGCCCTCATGCAGAAAAAGAGTGTGGGCACTGGGGGTCTCTGAGAAGGAGACATGAGGACAACGCCTGCCTGGGCCATGGGAGCATGCTTGTGGGCAGAGGAAGGACTGGGAGCCAAGTGCTCAGGAGAGTACCTGGCATGTGCTGGGCATATTCAGGTTGGGAGAGAGGTCCCTTCCACCCAGCGGGAGAAAGGTCACCAATGCTTGTCCCCCACCCCCAGGGAAGTGCTGACCAAGGGAAGGAGAGGTCGGCCCATTTGCAGGGAGCTGGTGCAGGCTATGCTGCCTCCAGGAGACAGGCTTCCTGCTTCCTGCTTTCCAGCAAGGATAGCAGAGGGAACCCCCAGCGATGGATAGCGGGACAAGGGACAGAGACAGTGTGCATCCCCTGGCTGCAGGTGGTGGAGCATACAGGAAGGCCAGCCTACCTGGGAAAGGTCCGGCTCCGCAGCTCCTTGATGAAGAGCTGGCTGCCATTCTGCACGGGCTTGACGTCAGGCGCTTGCCCCGGGCCGTGTTTGTGCCAGGTCCGCTTCTTCTTTACTGTGGAGGAGACCGGAAGCACGGTCGGGTCACACAGCGCAGCCCCAGCAGGGCTCCACAACTTCCCCTAAGAACCTTGGCCCACCCAGCCTACTAACAACTCCCAGCATTGCTGGGCTCATGCTCACCTCCCAAGACTGATGACACCCCCACCCTGCCACGCACATAGGGAGGAGTCAACCCCCCACCTCGACCTCGTGTCCTCTCCCATCCCACACCTCACCATGGATGGCACCAGCGTCCTCCATTCCCTGACCCAGAAGCTGGGGTCTCCCAGGACCCCTCCTCATTCAGGCCCTGAGTCTGCAGAGACCACCAGAGAGGCACCTCCTGAAAAGGTCCTCAGCCACGGTTTGGCCTCACCATCCCATGGCTTCCACAGCTGGACTCTGTCACCTCGCTACTGGGACCTCCATCGCCCCAATTGCCACAGCCACAGACAGGGGCAGGTCAGGTCCCACCATCTTGTTCCGTCTCCTCCCCACCTCCCCAGGTGGTGCACATCCCCGCTCCTCTGTGCTGGCCACACTCCAGCCCTCCCCTGACCACCGCCAACCCTGGGCCTGTCTACCCCACCTACTTCCTCACACTGCCCAGGTCACACCTTCTCCTGGGGCACGAGGTACACACACCTTGGACTTTTTACATGTGCATGTGAGCACATGTGCACACATTCCTAGTGGACTATGCGCCCATGCAACAATGCAGGCACACACATATGTACATATACATGCACACACCCCTACTGGACCACAAGCCCTATGCGCACACACACCTCTACTGGACTTCAAGTCCCTGAGGGGAGGGAAGCAATTTCCTCTCCACCCCGCTAAGTCCCTAGCTCCCAGCCTTGTATTCAACCAGGCAGAGAAGAGCAGCTGGGGTAAGGGAGGCCACTGGGGCATGGAGATGCCCTCCTCGGGGGCTGCTTGGCTGAGTCTGACACAGGCTGACCCTTGAGCAGTGAAGGGACTGAATTCAAGAGCAGAGCCAGGCAGGGCCCGTATTGTGCCCTTCCTTCACAGACAAAGGCAAGGTGGGGGGCACAGGCGATGGGGGCCTTAGAAGGCCATGTGTCATCCTCCTGAGTCTCGGTGGTTGTGGGGACAAAGGGAGCTAATGACCACCCAGTGACAATGCCTGTCTCTGAGCAGGATCTGCTACCAACACGAAGGAGAAGGGCTGGGTGGGGCTGGGACCTTTTATTTGCAAAGAACCTTCGCATTGTGTTCAATCTCCCTGCCCACAATTCAAGTGGACATTATGGAAACTTGGCAAAATCCGACAGAGTCAAGGCCAGAAGCCAGGACTTCTGAGGGAAGCATCGGGCACAGATGAGCAACAAACAGGGTTCAAATCTGTTTTGGCCAATCCTCTTCCAGCTGTGTGACCTTGGGCAAATTACTTGACAGCTCTGTGCCTCGTCTTTACTAGAGAAAGGCTCACACGGGCCTTGTGGGGTGGCTGTGGGATGTAGGTTGGCACATGCACAGTGTCTGCTCCAGACTCTGCTGGGCCTTTTCTCAGGGCAAAGCCACCTGGTGCGGTAGGTGCTTGTTCACGGGCAGAACACACTCACAGGCTGGCTTGGTGCTCCTAACAGACCCTGGGCTCATCCCTGTGTGTCCCCTATGCCCAGTACTGGGCCCAGCACACAGTAGGCACAGGGGGAGTGTCTGCGAGCAGATGAAGTCTCCCATCTTTGTCACACTGGCTGCTCAGCTTCAGAGCAACTTGGAAGGAGAGGTGGATGCATCTGCCTTCATAACTATCAACAGAGAAGGCTCAGTTCAGCCCATGCTCCTGCCCTCTTGGTGCCAGCCTGAGCCAGGCAATGCCAAGGCCACAGATAGCTCCAACCTGCCCTCCTGTTGCAGTTTGCAAGCACTCACTGAGTATCTTGGCTCCGTGCAAGGCTGGGGGTGCTGGAGCAGGTGTTACCCAAGCGATAGATGCTTGGGAGCCCCTGCTTCTTAAGAGCTGAGATGGGAAGGGGGCCAAGGCCGGCCCTAGAGGTGTGTGTGCTGAGATGTTCAGCCCAGAGGGTAAAGGAGTTGGAAAAAAGACACCCCCAATGACAGCCCAGACCCTCCTGACCCCCCAACAATCCTAAGCCTCAGTGACTGTGAATACCATCACCCTCCTGCTGGGCCTGCTGCTACCTGGGGAGGTGTGGATATCAAGGGAGCAAGGGGCTCCAGAGTTCACAAAGTGCCTTCCCTGCCTTGGAAGGCCTTGTGGAAATGGAGGCAGTTATATATACTCCATGGGGAGCCAAGTGGGACCTAGGGAGGAAACTTCCAGAGCTGAGCTTTCTGCACCAAGCAGAGCTCCCTGCCTGCCCTTAGGTCACCACCTGTGAGGAACACCAAGTGTGGGCAGGGCTCCAAGGAGAGGCTGCAATGAAGGTCCAGGACAGCGGCGGCTCAGGCAGGAGCGTGAGGCAGCCCTGTGGTTATGCAGCAGCAGTGACATTGCAGCTGGGAGAGGCCTCAGGGCTGGCTGAGGAGATCAAAGAAAAGGAGGCAGCCCACAGAGACAGGGTGCCACAGAGGGGAGCCAGCAGGGGCCCAGCACGGCTGGCAGGGTGGGGGCGTCCTCCCCGTCACCTGTCTGCATGGTCATTATTTCACCAATTGCACTCCTGTCCAAGGACGCTCACTAAGGCCAGGGGCCCCCGGCTACACCTGCGTACCTCCTCTCTCGTGGGGCGGGGCCCTCACTTCACAGATGAAGCAACTGAGGCCAGAGACGTGGGGCCGTGCCCAGGTCACCAGCAAAGGTACACAGAGGGGCAAGGAGGTCTACTGCCCCTCCTGCTGCACCAGCATAGGGCGCCCTGTCCCAGAGCCACATGCAGAGCATGATGACAGCGCCCCTGTGATGACACACCCACTGAGACAACTGCTGAGCAGAGTCACCCCAACCCCACAGGGCAGGGCGGGATGAGGAAAGTCAGTTCAATAAGAAAACTGACTGTGTATAAGTCAGGAGCTGCAATTCAGGGCCGCTTCTAACCACTATGTGGCTTCCTCATCAGATGGGGATGGCTTCCCGAGTTCCTGGCCAGGTACCTTGGGACACCCTGTACCAAATCTGTGTCAGTCAGGTAAACCTGTGGGCCTATGGCCCCTGCCCACAGGTCATGGCCAAAATCAGCTCAAGGGACATACTGGAACGGGGAGGGACCCTGCAATCCCCACCACTGTGGCTTTCAAAAAGAGGGGACAAACTGTGAGAACCAGGCCTCAGGCACAGCTTGCTCTAGGAACCCTGAGCAGCCCCCATCCCCACCCACAGGCTAGGGTGGCAGGAGCAGGACAGGTGGAGGCAGGCTCAAGGCCTCCAGAGGTTCCCAGCACTGGCTTAGAGCTTCTCCAGGGACACAGAGGGGCCCTCTTATCCCCAGTGTGCCTTGGTGTGCAAGGCGTGCCTGGAGTAAACGCAAAGACCAACTGGGGCATCATAGACAGGCTCTGGGCACAGCGTACACTCACTTCAAATCTGAGCATGCACACTGGTGGAAGGTGCTAGAACTGTGTACCTTTGTCCCTGATGGAGCACACATCCTTCAGTAACAACTGAAAATCTGCTTCACAGAATTTACATAGCACATTCAGCACATAGATGTGTGCATACACACACATACATACAGCTGTGGACTGAATATCCGTCCCACCAAAATTTATCTGTTGAAATCCTGACCCCTAAGGTGATGATTTTATGAGGTGGGGCCTTTGGGAGGTTATGAGGTCATGAGGGTAAAGTCCTCCTGAATGGGATTAGTGTCCTTATAAAAGAGACCCAGAGAGCTGCCTCCTTCCTTCCACCATATGAGGACATGGCAAGAGGGCACTGTCTATGAACCAGAAGCAGGCCCTCACCACACACTGAATCAGCCAGCACCTTGATCTTGGACTTCCAGCCTCCAGAACTGTAAGAAATAAATTTTCTATTACTTAAGCCCTCCAGTCTGTGGTATTTTGTTACGGCAGCCTTAACAGAGTATGACATACACACAAGCACATGCACACACACATACACATGCACAAATATGTAAGCATACATGTACATGCACACACACATGTGTACAGCCAGGCAGGGGCTGGGGGTCCCACCGTCTGCAACCTCAGCACTGTCTGCTAGTCTAGAATGTCTCTCCCTGGGCAGCTGGCCATAGGAGACAGGAAGGGGAGCCTGCACTGAGGTTTTAGCTGCAATCAAGGGCAGGTTGGGACACCAGGCCTCTGCCCAAACTCCCTGCAGGGACAGGGGCAGGGTCTGGGTGAAGCAGGCACACAGGGCTCCCATGGCAGGTGGGCTGTTTCTGGGGATGTCTGGGGACATTAGAGAAATCAAAACTGTGTGCTCACCAATATGTGAAACCTGCCCAGCCCCAGCACCACACCATTGCTCTATCCCAGCCCCAACTCATGCAAGAGCCCCCAAGCAAGGACCCCTTGAAATGTATGCTGACTATCAGGAGAAGAGGCCCCTGGCCCAGGGGTTTCTGACACTTTCTTTTCTACCAGTCTGAAAGCCTCTTCTCAAGTGATGCACACGTGTACGAACCACACAAGAGCAACACCACCCCAGCATCCTCCCAATCCCCCCCACTCAGGTAGGACCTGAGAGGGTCCTACCCCCCAGGAAAGCACCTCCTGGGGTATCCTGGCTCCAACCCTACTCTGCTCTGACACCTGCCCCCTAGGCCCCATGGGGCAGCCCCAGGTCCCCACTGGAAGCTCAGCCCTGTTGGTGTCATTCCTGTCGTAAAGACAGCTTGGCCCTGAGCTTTCCGGGTGGGCTCATTGAGGTGCCAGAAGCATGAGGATGCCCCGCTGGGCTGATCCTTCCTACCCTTTATCTGTTTTTGAGCAATAACCAGATGATAGGTTAATGAGCTTGCCATAGGCAGATGCATTCTGAGCATAAATGCAGCCAACTACTGGGGACCAGGAGTAAGAAGGCAATTTAGGAATCCCAGAACCTCCCCACAGGCAAACTATCAGCCTGAAAGTTCAGGAAGAGCTGCTAGCTGCTAACTTCTCCTCATCACCCGCTTGTATATTTGTTGAGGCTGTGCTGGGAATAGGGTCGAGACCTGAAACACATGCAGCCCCCACCGCTGTCCAGCAATAGACAGGAGAAAAGCATTCAGGCCTTGGGAGAGGCCAAGAAAGAGCAGCCAGGTCCTCAGAGTAGTGAGACCCAGCATCACCAGCTGCCAGGCCAGGCCTCCAAGTCTCCCTCGACCCAGCCTCAGCTCACAGAACAGGGGTGCTGGAGCCCCTTCCACCTATTGCCTGCATCCTCCCTCTGCCCCTACTGATTCCATAGGACTCATCCCACAGGGGTCCGGGGGCCTGGTGCTTCAGCTTGCAACTGGGCACTGGGAGGGGTCTCCCTTTGAAGGGGAGTGACTCAGACTGGCTGTGACCTGGAGCCAGATGCATTTCCTGCCCCACCTTGTCCAGGGCTCAGGTCAGCAGAGATGTGATCAGCTGACCCAGCCAGGGCCCATGTCCAGCCTGCAGATTCTGTGAGCACCCAAGACCCTCCAATGAAGTGGAAACCAGAGGCCACATTAACACACGCACACCCATATCCATACCATCTGTCCTGTCTACAGGCCACACCCCTCCCGAGTCCTTGCAGACCATCACACAGCTCCCCCTCTGCAACCAGGGCTGAGGCTTGGAGCTCAAGGCTCATATAACCTCCAGCTCACCTGGCTGAACCTGCACAGTGTGAGCCAAGCCTGTACCCCAGGACCCAGCACACCTGAAAGGGCCAAGAAGAAAACGAAGCCTCAGCCCTTAGGACACACAAACAGCAGGTTGTGTGGGAAAGGCAAGGGCCCTCCAAGATTCTCTGCAGAGGAGGAGGTGGGTGGCATGAGGCGGGGCTGAAAAAGGAGGGGAGGACAGAGCCCACCAACAGTGCACGTGCCCAGAAAAAAGACAGGCTGGGCCCCCCGTGTAGCAGTGGCTGGCTGGGCCGGGCTAGGCTGGGGGCCCCTCAAAAACCCCCGCATCACCATTTATCCAGGTCCCCAAGTCCGTGTCCCCCTAACTCAGGCTGGCCTGGCCTCTCGCTAGGCCTCAGAAGGCCCTTTGAGTCTTTGCACAGCTGCCTCTGCCAGCGGGAGCTGATCAGGAGGGGCTACAGTGGGCCTAGTGAGGCTACAGGGGACAGTAAGCTAGGCTGGCAGGGTCCCCAGGCCTAGACACTACTCAGGGCGTTTTGCCCCCAGCAACCCAGGGCCCAGGCCCAGCAGAGACCTCACCCTCCACGCAGCCCAGGCAGGGTGGATGCTGCTCTCTTCCGCAAGAGATGGCCGCTTGGGCTGCGATACTTACAGGTGGACTTCCCATGGGTTTTCTCACAGTTCGGGCAGTGGTATATGTCGATGTCGGGCGCCTCCTCCTCTTCCACCCCAACACAGCTGAAACGAGACGAAATAGACCATTACCTAGGCATTCAGCACCCCCTCAAGCACTTTCCATCTGCCAAGCTCTAGGGAGAATCCCTGCTCATTGTCTGGGAACCTGGGCCAGATGGAGCACAGCTGTGCAGGGACAGTGTTCTACTAGGAAAGCAGGGTGGAGGGAAAGAGCTGCAGAGATGTCCTCCTGGAAAGGCCTCTGCAGCCTGGACCTAGATACAGCATCTGGATACGCCCCACCATGAGGACCCAATGAATGGGCCATCTACCAAGCCTGCCTGGGTGAGGGTCACCAATGCCCCATCACCCAGGGGGCAGGGAAGGAAGAGGGGTTCTCAGAGCCAGGCTGTCCCCATCACTTCACCAGGGGTAACCTGAGGGGGCAGAAAACACCAGAGGCAGCTCAGAGCCCCTCCTGTGGGCCATACCATAGCCACCCATCCAGCTCATCCTCATGGGGGCCAAGAAGAGGCCTACCAGCCTGGCCTTAGGACATGTCCAGGACTCCAGACATCATGACCACTCTTTCCTCATTCCCTCCCTGGAGTTCCTCCAGACCCCTTGCAAACCTGCTTGGAGACTTAGAACAAGAGAGAGCCACCTCCTATGCAGATGGTCGGGCTACAGGCCTTAAGCCATTTGAGGAATGAACACAAAGAGTATCAAAGGACACAACCTAAGACATCAATAAACTTCTACAGAAGCTAACCCAGCAAAATGGAAATGCTTTGTTTTATTCTGATACTTTTTTTAGTTAAAAGTGACATGAGGCCAGGCACGGTGGCTCACGTCTGTAGTCCCAGCACTTTGAGAGGCCGAGGTGTGCGGATCACTTGAGGTCAGGAGTTCGAGATCAGCCTGGCCAACATGGTGAAACCCTGTCTCTAATAAAAATAAAAAAAAAATTAGCCGGAGCACAGTGGCACACACCTGTAATCCCAGCTATTCGGGAGGCTGAGGTGGGAGTATTGTTTGAGCCCAGAAGGCAGAGGTTGCAGTGAGCTGAGATTGCACCACTGCACTCCAGCCTGGGCAACAGAATGAGACTCCATCTCAAAAAAAAAAAAAAAAAAAGTGACGTGAGAATGGGCATCTGTAACATGTAAAGAAGCCCCCAAGACTAAATAAGAACACAGTGGATAATGGGCAGGGCACAGGTCCAGACAACTCCCACAAGAAGAATGCAGCAAACAAATTGGAAAATACTTCAACATCTTCCTCTAGTGAGCAAAGGCATGTAAATAAAACTGACCAGTAAATTTAAAAATGGACATTCCCCCCAGGCAGCCCCAGAATGTCGCCATAGCAGGGGGTCAGGGCAGCAAGCTACCTGGAATGGAAGCTATAGATGTGCATGAAGCAGACTGTTTTTACTCAGGGCAAACAAAAAAATGAACATAAAGACACTGTTGACCTTAAGGAAATAAAAAAGGATTACAACAGAATACTATGAAAAATTATAGGTCAATAAATTACATAACCTGGATGAAATGGAGAAATGCTCAGAAGCACACAAACTGCCAAAACTGACTCAAAAAGAAACAGAACATTTGAACAGACCTATAACGGTAAAAAGGTTAAATCAGTAATCAAAAAACCTCCCCCAAAAAGAAAATCCCAGGAACCACCACTAGTGAATTCTATCAAACATTTAAAGAAGAATAACACCAATCCTTCTTAAACTTTTTCAGAAAATAGAAGAGGGGGGAACATTTCCTAAGCATTACCCTGAGCCCAAAGCCAGACAGAGACACTATAAGGAAACTACAGACCAGTATCTCTAATGAATATTGATGTAAAAATCCTCAATAAAACACCAGCAAATAAAGTCTAGGAGGATATTAAGGGGACAGTGCACCATGACCAAGTGGGATTTATCACAGGAATGCAAGGACGGTTCAGTACATGAAAATAAATCAGTGCTTCAACACCTAAAGCATCAAGTCTGACTGCAAGAAGAAAAAGATGCAACCCTGGGGCTCTGTCCTGGAGGATGGGACAGCAGAAGCTGTGCTTCTCTTTCCTTCACCCTGGAGGACAGATCTCACCAAGTGGGTAAAATACAAGAAGCAGCAGGGCTCACCTGGCTCTTTCTCCTGAGCTGGCACAGCCCTCTACCTCATTCCTATGTTCCCATCTCTCCCAATCCTTCCCCAATTCCCCATCCTCCCCAAGACACATTATACCATATTAACACAATGATGAAAAATCCTACGTGACCATCTCAATTGATACAGAAAAAGCACTCAGCAAAATCCTTTCATGATAAAAATACTCTACAAACTAGGAATAGAGGGGAACTTCTTCAACATGATGAAAGCCATGGATGAAAAATCCACAGCAAACATTGTATACAATGGTGAAAGGCTGAAAGCTTTTCCCATAAGATGAGGAACAAAATAGGATGCCTATTGTTGCCACTTCTGTTTAACACAGTACTGGAAGTTCTAGCCAGAGCAATTAGGCAAAGAAAAAAAAAAAAAATCCTGAAATAAAAGGAGTCTGAATTGGAAAGGAAGATATAAAATTACCTTTATTTGCGTATGACATAATCCTATATATAGAAAACTCTAAAGGAATCCATACACAGAAAAACTTTCTATACCTAACAAATAAATTCAGAAGTTGTAGGTGCAAAAACAACACACAAAAACCAGTTGGATTTCTACACACTAGCAATGAATAATCTGAAAATAAAATCAAGAAAGCAATTACCATTATAATACCATCAAAAATAACAAAATATTAATATGTAGGAATAAATTTAACCTAGGAGATGCAAGACTTGTATACTGCTGAAAGAGGTCTTAAAGGATACAAAGAAATGGAAATATATTCCATGTGGATGAACTGCAAGACTTAATAGTGTTAAGACGGCAATACTACCTAAAGGAATCTACAGATTCAATGCAATCCCTATCAAAATCCCAGCAACTTTGTTTATAGAAATGGAAAAGCTAAGAAAACTTACACTTCCTGATTTAAAACTTACTACAAAGCTATGATAAAACAGTGTGGCACTGGCATAAGGATAGACATATAGATCAATGGAATAGAACTAAAACCTCAGAAATAAACCCATACATCAACAGCCAACTGATTTTTGACAAGGGTTCCTAGACCATGCAATGGAGAAGGAATAATCTCTTCAACAAATGGTGCTAAGGCAAGTGGACATCCACATGCAAAGGAATGAAGTTGGATGTCTACCTCACACCACATACAAAAATTAACTAGAAATGGATTGGCAACCTAAATATGAGCTAAAATTATAAACCTTTTAGAAGAAAACATAGGAGTAAATCTTCATGACACTGAATTTGACAATAGATTCCTAGATATGACACCAAAAGCATGAACAACAAAAGAAAAAATTGCTAATTTGGATTCCATCAAAATTAAAAACTTTTTTGCATTAAAGGACACTATCAACAGAGTAAGAAGGCAAGTGACAGAAAAGGAGAAAGTGCTTGCAAACCATAAATAAGACCAGGGTATGGCATCCACAACATATAAAGAACTATTACAGTTCAACAATAAAAAGACAAACAATTCGATTAATAAACAGGTAAAGGACTTTGAACAGACATTTCTTCAAAGAAATATGCAAATAGACAACAAGCACATGAAAAGAAGCTCAACATTCTCAGTCATTAAGGAAATTAAAATCAAAACTACAGTAAGATATCACTTCACACCCACTAGGATGGCTACAATTTTTTTTTTTTGTTTTTGAGATGGAGTCTTGCTCCCATCGCCCAGGTTGGAATGCAGTGGCATGATCTCAGCTCACTGCAACCTCTGCCTCCCAGGTTCAAGCAGTTCCCCTGTCTCAGCCTCCCGAGTAGCTGGGACTACAGGTGCCTGCCATCACGCCTGGCTAATTTTTGTATTTTCAGTAGAGATGGGGTTTCACCTTGTTGGTCAGGCTGGTCTCGAACTTCTTACCTCAGATGATCCACCCACCTTGGCCTCCCAAAGTTCTGGGATTACAGGCATGAGCCACCGCGCCTGGCCAATTTTTTTTTTAAAGTAAGTGTTGGAGAGGATGTGGAGAAATCATAACCCTCTTACATCAATGGTAGAAACGCAAGCACTGTGGAGAAAATTTTGATGTTTCCTCAGAAAATTAAACATAGAATTACAATGTGACCCAGCAATTCCACTGACAGATACATACCCAAAAGAATTAAGAATAGGTACTGTGTATTGTGGCTCATGCCTGTAATCCCAGCACTTTGGGAGGCCAAGGTGGGCAGACCACTTGAAGTCAGGAGTTTGAGACCAGCCTGACCAACATGGCAAAACCCTGGCTCCACCAAAAATACAAAAATTAGCTGGGCATGGTGACACACACCTGTGGCCCTAGCTACTCAGGAGGCTGAGGCATGAGAATTACTTGAACCCAGGAAGCAGAGGTTGCAGTGAGCCGAGACTGCGCCACTGCACTCAAGCCTGGCCAATAAAGCAAGACTCTGTCTCCAAAAAAAAAAAAAAAAGGTACTCAAACAAAGCCTTGTACATAAATGTT
Source organism: Gorilla gorilla gorilla (assembly GCF_029281585.2). Classification (NCBI taxonomy): domain Eukaryota; kingdom Metazoa; phylum Chordata; class Mammalia; order Primates; family Hominidae; genus Gorilla; species Gorilla gorilla. The sequence goes on along the minus strand of NC_073237.2, from coordinate 90,093,829 downwards.
CCTAACAGTATTATTCACAATAACCAAAAAGTGGAAATTGCCCAAATGTCCACTGACAGATGAATGGATAAACAAAATGTAGTCTGTACATACAATGGAATATTATTCAGCCTTAAAAAGGAATGAGGTCCTGATACATCCTACAATGTGGATGAATCTTGAAGGCATTATACTAAATGAAAGAAGCATGACACATGAGGACTAATGCTGTATGATTCCACTCACATGAAATGATAATATGTTTACAATAGGTATATCCATGGAGACAGAAAGCTGACTAGTGGTGCCAGAGGGTGGGAGGAGAGAGGAATGAGGAGTTACTGTTTAGTGGGTGTGGAGTTTCCTTTGGAAATTAAAATTTTTTGAAGCTAGATAGAGGCAATGGTTGCATAGCATTGTGAATTTACTAAGTACCACTGAATTGTTCACTTTAAAACAATTAATATTATGCTATGTGAATTTTAACTCAATAAAAGAGAAAAAAAGAACCTGGCCCTGTGAGAGTGACAACATCATCATCTCCATCACCACCATCACCATCACCAGCATTGCCACACCATCATTATCATCATCACCTCAACCACTATCATCACCACCACCATCATCATTATCATCACCATCATCATCACCATCACCATCACCAGCACTGCCACACCATCATTATCATCATCATCTTAACCACCATCATCATTATCATTACCATCACTATCACCAACACACCATCATCATCATCACCTCTACCACCATCGCCACCACCACCATCATCAACATCACCACCAACACCATCACCAACATTGCCACACCATCATTATCATCTCAACCACTATCATCATAACGACCGTCGTCATCACCAACATCGCCACACCATCATTATCATCATCATTTCAACCACTATCATCACCACCACCATCATCGTTGTCATCACCATCACCACCATCACCAACATCGCCACACCATCATCATCATCATCTCAACCACTATAATCATCACCACCACCATTACCAACATTGCCACACCATCATTATCATCATCACCTCCACCCTCATCACCATCATTTTCATCACCATCACCAACAATGCTACACCATCATTATCACCTCAATCACCATCATCATCCTCACCAAGATTATCATCACCATCACCTTCACCATCACCATCACAAACTCCATCATCACTAACTCTGGCTGAGCACTCACTCTGAGACACGCAGCATGCTAAGAACTCCAAGAGCATTATTTTCCAACAACCCTGCAATAATGGGAATTCTTATTATTAGCCTTATTTACCACAATAGGGAAATTGAGGTAGGTATGAGAGGTTAAGTGCCTGCCCAGACACAGAATAGTCTCCTTATTCATTCACTAAGGATAGTACTGCCCTTGCCCTTGGGGCATTTACACATGCAAATGAAGCCAGGCAAAGAGATGGGTGGGCCTGGCCCGGAGTGAACACTCATTAGACAGAGTGAGCTGTTACTGCTAGTGCCCAGTGTATCAGACTAACCCTGCAAGGCCACCAGGGTCTTGGGCCATAGACGAGTGTTCTTTTCCACAGCCACCACAGTCCTGAGTTCTGGGAACAGAGCATGAAGCCCAGAAAAAGATCTTGGCAAATTGTTTTTGAAAATATAAAGTTCACTCTATCTTAGAATACAAGCTAAAGTCAAGTCCACACACTCCAAAGAGTCAAGTGTAAAAGAAAAGCCATCAAAAGCACAACACGAGGGAATATTTTTCTGCTCTCAGGGTGCAAAGTGACTTTCTTTATAATGAAACAAAGAAAAATTGGAAAGGAAACTCAGAAAGAACATTGATGAATGAAAATTATGCTCCAAAATACCAAAACAAACTTTAAAATGCACAGTGTTAATATTCTTCCTTCATGAAGTTTATAAGGGTGTCTGCCCAATAGAAGCAAAGGCCCAAAGCCAGGAACAGGACCAGGGCATAGCACTATGGCATGTGAAGAAGAGCTCAGCACAGAGGAGGGCAGGACAGGGCTAGAAAACGTCACGTGCACTCACTACAGTGCCACATATACCTCAGGTTCTCATCAGTGACACCAAGTATCAGCCACATGCAAAGACTTTTGTGGGACCAGATGAGCTGGGAGCTGAAGACAGTCCCTTCAGCACCATCATTACTCACTTCAAGCATACATGTTATAATACATTGCCCTGGAGCTGGTTGAGCTCTTGCAGCCCAGAAATTAGACCCAGAATCCACATTGCACATCAGACCCTACATCCATGTGAGACCCCAAATCCACATCCACAGCCACAACCACACTCCATGTCCATGCCCACATACACAGTCACACCCATGCCCCATGTCCACACCCTCACCTGGCCCCTGGCTGCTCCAGGCTGTGCCCTCACTGCAGCATCTGGAGCAGATGAAGGCACAGGACGGGCTACACCAACCTGACCTGATTCTGCCACCATCCCAGCAGGGCCCTTGCACACACATGGCCCATCACACACACCTGCCTGTCAGGCCTTTATGGGTTGGTGCTGACCCTCAGGCAGAAGGTCAGAGGTCAGACCACCAAACTCAGAGTAGAACAGACAGACAGACTCGGGGCTCAGTTAGCAGGGCCAGCACTCCCTGAAACATGCCTGTTCTGGGGACAAGACTTGGGGTGAGGGGCTGGAGACACCAGGATCCTCACAGGGCCTTTGGACAGGAGCCCCCTGAAGGATTCACTCTCCAGGCTGGAGGTCAGAAGTCCAAATGGGTCTCACCGGGCTAAAATCAAGGCGTGGGCAAGGGCAGCTCCCTCTGGAAGCTCTAGGGAGAATCTGTTCCCACCTCCTCCAGTTCCTAGAGGCCATCTGCACTCCCTGGCTCCTGGCCCCTTCCATGTTCAAAGCCAGTGATGTACAGCCGAGCTCTCACAGACGTTGCTCTGACTCAACCCTCCTCACCTCCTAAGGACCACTGTGATGACGCTGCAGCTGCTGGGTCATCCAGGACAGTCTCCCCATCCACAGCTGGCTGAACAGCCCCAACTCCATCCACAGCTTCCCTTCCTCCCCTCTTGCAATGCTACTTAAAATTGCAGGATTAGGACATGGGTGACAGTGGGGGCTGTTATTCTGCTGACTGAGCTAAGAAACACACCTCAGGGTGACCTCAGGCTCGGTGTATGGACAGGCTGGCTGGGCCTTGACCAGACCCCAAGCCCAAACTGAAGCCCACATGAGGCCCCAGCAGTGCCTGTGAGCGTAAGGAAGTCCTAGTCTCCTCAAACTCCATCCCTCTGGCCACCCAGGCCTCACCCCTCCTTGTGATATAGCAGGGACAAGGTGACAACAGCCATGGTGAGCCAGTGACTCAGCACAGGAAGGACAAGCCATGGCTAGGAGCTGCACCCACAGCTTGGACCAACTTGGTGCATGGAAAGGCCCCCAAATGCCCCAGGTGGTTGGGCACGTCCCCAGTGAACCACATCCTTTTAATAGTCCAGGGGGCGGTGCACCACAGGAACTGAAGGGCTCTCCAGACCTCGGCTCTAAGGGTGCAGAGGGAACTGCCCTGTCCAAAGGCCACATGGGAGTTAGAGCTGCAGTCAGTCAACAAGGATGGAAATCAACATGTCCTTAAAATACACCTCCCCACCAAGAATCAGGCTCCTCAGCTCTGGATATTGGCACGGGGTCCTGGATCCTGGGGGCAGACGGCACAAGCCTACTTTACAGGGGGGAAGGCCGAGGCTCGGGGGTCACAAGAACGTGCACGGCCAGCACAAGGACTCAGAGGCACAAAGGTCAGGTGGGGATCCGGTCCTCACACCTGGCCCCGCCCTCCATAACGTGCCCACCTGTGTGGCTCCAGGCTCTGGGCCAGTGTCCACTTTAGGACGCTCTGCCCTGGCACAGCCAATCCACTTGCACAAGGAGGGGCCCCTTGTGGGCTTCCTCCTTCCAGCACCACCCACCCCTGGGCCATCTGCTGGGAGGATGAACTGGGTGGCACAGGTGAAAGGCCTCACCTTGGCCAGGACAGCTGCCTTGGTCATTTACTGCTTTGTGCAGGAGACCCCAAGAGACTGAGAGAAAAGAGAGGTGGTCATGGTGGGAGGGTCCTTCTGCTGCCCAAAAGAAGCTCAGAGAACCAAAGGCCTCAGCACCCCCTCACCACCTAGGTGCCTGGGCCAGAGGCAGGGGCTGCATCCAGGGCCCGCCCACCAGGGTTGTGGGGGGTGACCACTGGGCTGCCCCTCCTCCCCCTCCAAGGCTGAAGGAAGTAGACCCTCCACAGGGATCCAGGCCAGATCCCCTGCTAGCACCGACCCTACATCTGCATCGCTGCTCCAACCCCTACCGCCTGTGCCACCAACCCCGACAGTGGCCACTTGGCAGGTGAAACTAAGTCTCAGGGCATTCAGCCTGGCTCTGCCACTAGCTGTGGCTATATGCCAAGGAGACAGCACCTAACGAGGATCCAGGGCTTCGATTGTGCAAGCTCCAGCACAGTGAGCTCCATCAGGGGCCATCCTGTCCTCACAGAAGAGCCTGTTTGCCGACGCTGGGCATTTATTTTATTGTACCAGAATTAGGGCTTTCTAAATGCCCCCTAAGAAATTATTCAAAAAATTGGCAAAACGAAAAATAAGAGGAGAATAATAACTACAGAAAAATGGAAAATATTTTCCTCACACTAAAGCCAGGAGCATAAGATACTGAGAATCTGAAGGAGACTAGGTAACACCAAAACAGTTACAGCATCCCAAGGCCATGTTAGCAGATGACTTCATTATTTCAGAGACAAAAAAAAGCACACGCTTCTCATTAACAAAAAACCAACCTCAACCCCTCACTAATGCAGAGTGGGCAATTCCCAGATATCCACGTGCTTGTGGCCTGTGTCCACTCTGCCCTCTGCAGGAAGCCCATCGTGGGCCACCTGAGAGGCAAGCAGCCACATCTTGCTGACTTCAAAGGTTGTCGCCCATGGGGACAGTGCTGGCTCACAGGAGCTGAGCTCACAAAGGATCCCCCAGCCAGGCCCACTCGTCCACCTATGTCCTGCAGACAGGCCCTTGTGCCTCACCTGCTGCCCCTGCCCCAGCGTGGGGATGCATTCCAGGACACAGACAGAGGCTCCATGAGGACCCAGATGTGGGGAAGTGGGTGAGGATGGTCCTCACAGAACCAGGGCCCCAGACTCAGACCTTTCAGAAGACAGAAGGTGGGCCTCTCCCTCCTGGGAACAGGAGCTGGAGCCCTCTGCAGGCCGCTGGCCACCCAGCCTTGTATACTCCCAGGCTGGGCCCTGCAGGTCTGTCCCGGGAGCCCACCCACATCTGCAGAAAGAGCAGGTCACAGGCTGCTTGTGGTCACGTGAGCCAGGACTGCAGAATCCGAGGGAGAGCAGGGCATCTGGCTGAGCTGAAGCCCAGGGACGCCTTCTAAGGCTGTGCTAAGCAGGGCTTCTGCTTCTCCAAAAACTCAGGGCAGACCAGACCAGGAGAAAACCCAGGAGCTGAGAGAGGCGGTGCCTGGCCACACACAGACCTCAGAGGCCACCAGGGGCACAAATGTCACCCCAGGACCTTAGTATTAAACAGAACATCAACAAAAAGGCAAAGTTGGCCAGCCCCTTTCCCTTTTTAACCCTGGCTAAGAGCAGCACCTCCTGAGTTTCTTCCTGCGACAACAGAAGCTTGTTGGCCGAAGTGCAAACTTCAGGAGCCGCAACAGGCCCACCAGGGCTGGGTAGCAGGCATAGAGCACGGGCCACAGGGTGCCACCAGCAGGTATGGAGCACGGGCCAATGGAAGCCACCAGCAGGCATGGTACACAGGCCACCAGGAACCACCAGCAGGCGTGGAGCACAGGCCACCGGGGGCTACCAGCAGGCGTGGAGCACAGGCCACTGGGGGCCATCTGAGCACCAGCCTGGTGAAGACCCGCATCCACCACCCCACGAATCGCCTTCTTGGCCTCCACACTCCACCCTGAGGACACTTGGAATGCTCAGCCTCGTACAGGCAAGGTCAGCGGAGCAAAGTGCCAGCCCAGGACGCCAGCCCAGGACGCCGAATCAGGCCCTCTGAGCAAGTCCTCCTCGGCCAGTGAGGATCAAGTCGCCTGGTCCCTAAGAGATGGGCTCCAACGAGAGCAGTGTTTCCACCCACTCACAGGCCCAAGGGTCTGTGTCTCAGCTTGTGACCTCCCAGGAGCCAGGAGATGGCTGGGCAGGGGTCTCGTAAAAGCACATTGAGGGAAAGGGTAGGGCAAGGACCAAGGACAGACCCAGGCCTCAGAGCTACAAAGGAGAAGCGGAGAACATCCGCCTGAGCCAGTGAGGCCTGGGGGTGATCCACCTCTGCACAGGCAAGCGAGGTCTGCAGACCCCCAGTGTACCACATGGTGGGGAAGGACAGGCAGCTGCCTGTGAGCAGCTGGAAGAGGACTCAGACCCACAGGGAAGTGAACAAGCACTAGAGTGAGGCCTGGGACCTGGCTTAGCACACATACAAACTCACACACCACACATGCAGACACACATACACAAACACACCACACACATGCAGACACACCACACACACACACACCACACACACACAACACACATGCGGACACATGCCACACACAAACACACAATACACACACAGACACAACACACATGCAGAGATACATACACACACTACACACAGACACAAACATGCACACACACCACACATGCAGACACACATACATACCCCAAACACGCAAACACACCACACATATGCAGACACAAATACACACGCAGACACACACACCCCACAGACACACACACATCACACAGACACAAACACACCACACATGCACACAGAAATATACAACACACAAACACACCACACACATGCAGACACACACACACCACACATGCAAACACAACACACACACATGCAGACACACAAACACCACACACGCAGCCACACACATTACACACACAGACACACAGGTACACATACACACACCACACCTCCAGGCACACACACATACCACACATCCAGGCACACACACAAAACACACATGCAAACACAAAACAGACACATGCACACACACATCACACATACCACATATGCAAACACACACGGAAACACACACAAACATATGCAGACAAACACAGAGACACACGAACACCACACACAGGCACACACACACACCACACACATCACACATGCAGACACCACTCATACACAGAAATACACAGATACAAACACAAACACATGCAGACACACAAACACAGGCATACACACACACATACACACAGGTGTGCAAGCACAGAGTGCTGTGTGACCAGGATGCTATTAATATTACAATTTTTAAAAATAAAGTAGATCTTTACATACTGACATGGTAAGATACCAAAAATATATTGTTAAGTGAAGAACATCATATTTTAGAAGAATGTGTATGGTACAATTCCTTTTGGTGGAAAACCCAAAACAAAATATGTGTGCGTATGTGCATGTGTTTCTATGTCCATATCTATGCACATGCATGTGTGTGCACCCATGTGTATATGTGTGCACTGTGTGTGTGTGCTTGTATGCCCGTTTGTGTGTGCACGTGTATGCAGGCAGACGTACATTGCCATGTGTATGCGTGCGTATGTGTGTCCATGTCGGTGTGCATCTGTCTATGCGTCTGCCCACGAGTGTGTCATGTGTGCGTGGTTCAGTCCACCACACTCACCTTGCCCCTGGGGGGCCCCAGTGGTGAGAATGGGGTGGAGGGCTGTGTGTTCAAGTGGCACAGGTGCAACAGCTGCATTAGCTCACTTGCCAACCAGATGAGGCCATGCTGGCTATTGGATTCATCTGAGCCAACTGTGACCCCAGCTTCCCCAAACTGAGTCAACTCCAAAGAAGTTTAAAGCTAATTTAGTGCCCAAAGCCCAATAACTAGAAAGATAATAGAAATTTCAAACACAGAGGTGAGTGGGTGTGGCAGTGATGAGACACTGCAGTGACTGACTGTCAACTTGATTGGATTGAAGGATGCAAAGTATTGATCCTGGATGTGTCTGTGAGGATGTTGCCAAAGGAGATTAACATTTGAGTCAGTGGGCTGGGAAAGGCAGACCCACCCTTAATCTGTGTGGGCACCATCTAATCAGCTGCCAGTGTGTGGCTGGAATATAAAGCAGGGAGACAAACCTGAAAAGACTAGACTTGGCCTAGCCTCCCAGCCTACATCTTTCTCCCGTGCTGGATCCTTCCTGCCCTCGAACATTGTACTCCACATTCTTCAGTTTTAGGACTCGGATGGCTTTCCTTGCTCCTCAGCTTGCAGATGGCCTATTGTGGGACCTTGTGATCGTGTGAGTTAACACTTAATAAACATATACATATCTATTAGTTCTGTCCCTCTAGAGAACCCTAACTAATAAAGACACCACAGGAAACGGCCAAGAAAAAGAAAGCTGAAAGGGGTTGGGGGCGGGGAGTGCAGAATTCAGATGCTTCCGGAGGCCCCACAATTGCCTCTTGGGATCTCTAAAGAAGCCTGTCTACTCTCTAAGAAAGTAGCCTGCTCCCCGCAAAACCTGAGTTCTCTCCCAGGTGCTTCTCTGGCTGCCTAAGATCCTCAGGCAAGTGAAGCCCCAGAGGGGAAGTGACTCTTCTGAGCTCTTCCCATAGGAATCCTTGTTCTGCAGACAGGACACAGTGGCTTTCTCACGGGTGACATGGAATTCTGACCCCAAGCATGCCAGTGCTTGCTAGCCCTGCTCATGGAGCTGCGGCCCTGCTGCAGGCTACAGGGTGCAGCCTCCCATGAGGACTTGAATGGGCTAGGGGTTGCCTTCAGGGGAGCTGGAGGGTCCAGCACAGAAGCCCAGCCAGGAATGACCGACACCTGGCCCTGGCCCCTGGCTCAGACACCCTCCGACCATGCCACCCTCCAGACCATGCCAAGCCTGGAATGATCTCCCGAACAGCACAACCGGATTGCATTCCTGGTTTCTTCTGTTGTAGTTAAGAACATTCATTTAATGTAAACCATAATTTTTGAACCTAATTTTGACATTTAAAAAAAAATTGGCTGGGTGCAGTGGCTCATACCTGTAATCCCAGTACTTTGGGAGGCCGAGGTGGGTGGATCACCTGAGGTCAGGAGTTCAAGACTAGCCTGGCCAACATGGAGAAACCCCGTCTCTACTAAAAATGCAGAATCAGCCAGGTGTAGTGACACACGCCTATAATCCCAACTACTTGGGATGCCGCGGCAGGAGAAATCACTTGAACCCAGGAGGCGGAGGTTGTGGTGAGCCGAGACTGAGCCATTGCACTCCAGCTCCAGCATGGGCAACAGAGCGAAACTCTGTTTCAGAAAAAAAAAAAAATTATAGGAGAAACATCAAATAAAAAAAAAGAAGTGGCCTCTTTCACTCCCAGAGGTGAGGCAGACAGGCAGAGCCTTCACCTTACTTTGCGGCCCTCTGCAGCATCTGGCACAGGGTTCAAGGCACACTGTCGGAGCTCAGTTGGTGTCAGGCACACATTCAAGCTAGAAATGTCCCTCTGGCAAGGCTTATCTTTTGATAATACAAATCCACAATGCAGGTGGGGCTGCAGGGCAGGCACTCTTACCCTTCTAGTCAGGGGACTAACTTGGGAAGGAGTTTCCTGAGCCCCAGCTGTATGTATCAAAAGCTTTAAAAAGATTTGCACCCTTCAGGCCAGAATTCCACATCGACAAATCTATTTTAAGGCAAAATGTACATATGCACACAAAGATTCATGTTAATGTGGTTTCTCCCACGGTTATTTAAAATAGCAAAAATTAGGAACAACACACATCTCCAGCCAGTAAGGGTCAGGTAACCAGGGCATGATGTGCTCCTGTGATGGGAGTATTACACAGCCATTAAACAATGGGTTGTACAAGTCTTTTAGTTTAGAAGTTTAGAGTCTAGGCAGACACTAAAAACTACAGCCCTTTTCCCTGATGCTAGGCAATGGCCACGTTCTTTCTTCCCTTATACTTTCCTGCGGTTTCCTAAATCACAGAAAATGAGCACGTATTCCTTTTATAACAAGCAACAAAAGTCCCGCTTTATTTTTAAAACCAGAATGGCCCCCGACAGCTCCCTTCCCAGCTCATCTCTTCCTGGCTTTCCTGTGTCCTGGTGCCCTGCAGAGAAGGCCTCCTGAACCATCCACCCCGGAAGGAGGCTGAGGATCCCTGTCTCCAAACCAGTGGGCAGATGGATTACTGCTGTTTGGAGTCCTCCAGGTGTCTCACAAGGAACCTGTGGGGAGGAGGGAAGAGGTCAAGTGTCAAGGAGCTAACAGGATGACAAGGGGAGGGCTCCTAGCACAGCACATGAGGCATCACCTGCAGCCTGTGACACCCAGTGCACACAGAAACCCTGGGCAATGATTGCCACCAACAATTGTGGGACCACAAGAGGTACTCAACGTCAGTGAGTCTCAGACTCCTTCTCTGCAGAGTGGATCATCATATCTAGTAGAAGGTCAATGACAGAAATACTGGAGGGATTGTATGTACCATGCCTACCACAGTGCCTGGCACATAGCTGGTGCCTGTAAAGATAGTTTACTGCTTGTCATAGTTATCATCACCATCACCATCGTCATCACCATCACTGTCACCATCATTACTATCACCATCATCACCATCACCATCATTGCTATCATCACCATCACCATCATCACCATCACCATCGTCATCACCATCACTGTCACCATCATTACTATCACCACCATCACCATCACCATCATTGCTATCATCACCATCACCATCATCACTATCACTATCACACATCACCATCACCATCATTACTATCATCACCATCACCAATCATCACCATCACCATCATCACTATCACCATCACCATTACTATCACCATCACCATCACTATCACCATCATCATCACCATCGCCATCATCACCATCACCATTACTATCACCATCACCATCATCATCGCCATCACCATCTTTATTACCATCACCATCACTACCATCACCACCATCACTGTCACCATCATCGCCATCATCATCACTATTACATCATCACTATCACCATCATCACCATCACCATCATTACTATCATCACCATCATCATCATCACCATTACCGTCATCACTATCACCATCATCATCACCATTGCCATCACCACCACCATTACTATCACCATCATCACCACCATCACCATCATTACCATCACCATTACTACCATCACCATCACTGTCACCATCATCACCATAATCATTACTATCACCATCACCACCATCGTCATTACCACCACCATCACTATCATTACCATCATCATCCTCGCCACCACCATCATCACTTTTTTTTGCTGGGCTGATGGACCATGACCCTAGCTTTCATTTCTGGCAGGGAGTAGCTGAGAAAGTGCAACACTCCATGGACAGAAAAAACAGAATCTCCGTGAAAAGAATGTTGACATTTCATTTCTCTTCCCAAGTGTGCTATGTCCACTCCTCCAGGACTGTGAGCTGAAGAGACCCCAGCTCAGCCCCTTCCTGTCTTTAAAGAAAGGATGGAGGGGCTCGGCAGCCTCTGTCCAGCTGGGCTGTGCCCCCACTTCACCCAAAGTTTCTTCCTCCCAAGCCATGATGCCTTCATTTGCACTTCTCTGTGCTTCTCTTCAGCAGGAGGGGCAGCCAGAGGGAACAGAAGCTAGCTGGGAACAGAAGCCACAGGGGAAACAGAAGTCACTGGGGTATAGAAGCCAAGAGGGAAATGAAGCTGGGCCAGTAGGCAGGAGGGGAGCCTCACCACCCTCTACGTCTGCCCCGGGGACACTGCTCCAGGAATCTGGAAAATGCCCTGCTGCTGGGTGAGGAAGTGAGGTCCACCCTGTGCTGCTTAAAGAGCCTGTGCCGCTTTAACTTCTCAATTTGTCACAATCCACAAAACAAGTGGGTGACCACCCTGTAAGCCAAAGTCACTCACTCTAGAGGGAGGTGGCCATGGTCTGAGGTAGAAGGCAAGTCCTGACACCTTGTGCCTCTCCCGTTGGCAGCCTCGGAGCAGGTAACTCAGTGCCTTCCTTCATCCAGAGAGGGGACAATGCACCACCTACTCCACAGGCACTTGTGAGGATTAAACAGCAAGAAAGGGATGTGTAGAGGCAGCAGCACCAGGTCCACCCGGCAGCCAGGAGGAGAGGGGCCAGCCCAGGAGCTGACAACCCATAGAGACTTCTGGTCTGACAATGTGGGCCAGGTGTGGTGGCTCATGCCTGTAATCTCAGTGCTCTGGGATGCTGAGGTGGTATCCTTGATACTTGAGCCTAGGAGTTTGAAACCAGTCTTGGCAACACAATAAGACCCTCTCTACAAAAAATATAAAAATTAGCCAGCCATGGTAGCACATGCCTGTAAATTCCAGCTACTCAGGAGGCTGAGGCAGGAGGATCAAGGAGTTCCTTGCTTGAGCCCAGGAGTTTGAGGCTACAGTGAGTTATGATTGCTCTACTGCACTCCAGTCTGGGATACAGGGTGAGACTCTGTCTCAAAAAAAAAAAAGAAAGAAAGAAAAAGAAAATCAGAACCCCAATCCCCACCGGGACCTACTGAGTCAGAACCTGTTCCTAAAGACAAGCCAGGCCTGGGCACCACTGCAGCAGAGCCTGTTTTACGGCCCTTGGCCAACCCTAAGTGTCCCATCACTAATTACCCAGGGTTCCCCATGACCCATCGGGGCTATAACTTCTGTTACAGGGACCACAGAATCCCATCTAGAGGAGCAGCCCAAATGTGTGGCTCAAGTCCCAGAGCTGCCTTCCTGCAGGCATCTTTGCATGCAGCCACAGAGTCTATGCTGAGGTGCTGCCTTGGACCTGCTTCTCAGGGAATTCACTTCTCAACTACATTTCTAGAATATATTTGCTCAAAGAAAACCCCAAACACGACCGATGGTAATCACATACAGAGCAGAGCCACCTGAACTGTGGAGGTAAGTCACTTACCCTGGACAAGCCCTGGTTACTCAGCTCTCAGACAAAGTGCTTTGCCAGGCACATCTCAATAGCCCCAGACAGCTAAAGCTCTGTGACCAGGAAGCCTAGGGGCCTGGCACCAGCTGTGCTCGCTTATAGAGGAAGTGGGGAAGCCCTGGAGTTCCCATCAGCACCATCGCTCCACGTGAAGGGTGCAATTAGAGAGAAGTCCCCTATCTGTGAGCAAACAAGAGCATGTCAGGGCTGGCTATGGCATGGGCCTCAGAGGAGAACCGGCCCTTCTCACAACCCCACAGAGACACTGGTGGGTGGGGGACACCCCTCCCGCGGCCCTGCAAGACTCTGCTGCAGCCAACCTTGTGGATACAAAAATCAAAACAATTCAGGACAATACCATAGATTCCTATTATTCTGAAAAACATCAAGACTCAAAATAAATGCTTGCTTGCAAATGAGTCATATGTACCTAAGGGAAACCTCCATCTACTTCTGAAATGCATGTGAAGGATGTAGTACACAATACAAAAATTCATTTTCCAAATCACAAAATGAAAACATATCTGCCTGACTAGTGATTTTGTGACTTTAAGTAAACAGTTTATATAAAAGGCCACACAAACTGCTTTTTACCATATGAGAAGCTGTGCAATGTCACTTGTAGTAAGAAATGGAACTTGCAACTGCAATAAGATTTCTCACCTATCAGGCTGGCAAAGGTCAAAGGTGGGTGACCTTTAGGGTGTGCCTCACATGTTCCTGCTGCCACAGACCAACAAGCATTCTCCCATATTCTTGGCAAAAACACACATTAGTAAAAACTTCTTGGGTAGGAGCTGTTGGTATTTTAGACACAGACACCTGTTACACGTCCTCTCCCCATAGATACGTGGATCATGTGTATTCACTGCAGCAGCAAGATTAGAGCCAAGCTAAGTGTCCATTCTTGGGAGACTGAGAGGAATATTCTGAAGTGCCAAGAAGTACAAATCCTGTATTTGCTGATCTGGAACAATTTCCAGGATGTATATTGTTCAGCAAAGAGCACAAGTTGCAGAAGAGTATAGAGACACACCTTTTTTGTGTGTGGAAGATTGAAGGAAATCCATAAATATGCCCCTCTGTAATCAGAATGTTCAGGAAAGACACACAGGCCCTTGATTCAGTGGCCATCTCTGGAGAGGCCACACTTTGGTGGCTGTGCTCAGCAGGGAGAGAGGGCAAGCTTCTCACTGGAGACAAATTTTTTATTATTGAATATTTTCCTATGTATATATATTGCTACCTATCAAGGACTTTAAAGAATATTTTTAATCCTGGTGAGGCACAGTGGCTCATGCCTATAATCCCAGCACTTCGGGAAGCCGAGGCTGGAAGATGGCTTGAGTCCAGAAGTTCAGGACCAGCATGGGCAACATTGCAAGACCCCATCTCTACAAAAAATAAAAATAAAAAAGAGCCAGGCATAGTAGCATACACCTGTAGTCCTAGCTACTCTGGAGGCTGAGGTGGGAGGGTTGCTTGAGCCCAGGAGTTCAAAGCTACAGTGAGCTATGACCACACCACTGCACTCCATACTGGGTGACAGAGCAATAATTCCTGTATTAAAAAATAAAAGGAATATTTTTAATCCAAACAAACTGCTTTGATTCAAATCAGAGCTATTTTAATTTAAAATTTTATAACTGACTTTAAAAAGAATACTCTTTTTTTTTTTTTTGAGACAGAGTTTTGCTCTTGTTGCCCAGGCTGGAGTGCAATGGCATGATCTCGGCTCACTGCAATGTCCACCTCCTGGGTTCAAGCGATTCTTCTACCTCAGGCTCCTGAGTAGCTGGGATTACAGGCACACACCACCACGCCTGTCTAGTTTTGTATTTTTAGTAGAGATGGGGTTTCACCATGTCGGTCAGGCTGGTCGCAAACTCCTGACCTCAGGTGATCCACCCACCTCAGCCTCCCAAAGTGCTGGGATTACAGGCGTTGAGCCACCACACCCAGCCAAGAATACTCTTTTGACTCTCAAAAATAAATCTGTATAGAATGCAAGTCAAAAAAAGGGATGACATGTACAGAACTTCCAGAGAAAGTTGCTAGAAGCAGGCAAGAACTTGAGGCTATCACAGTATCCGAAAGAAGACTGAACAGAAGCCCATCCTGCCCAATCTTCTGATCTGTGAAACAAGGACACGAAAGCCAGGAGTGGAAACTGAGTTTGCCACAGCACTTTCAGTCCTTCAACAATCACTGCCTGGCACTGCTGCAGGAGGCCCAATGCACAGGGAGAAGTCTTCTCTAAGACCATCCTAGGGAAATGTACAGACCAAAACAAAAGAGGCCCCAGAAGTCACATTTCTCCAAATAGGAAGCAAGGGGGCAAGCATATACAGATACTCCAGGTGACCTCCTCTGGATGGTAGTGTATAAGGGAACAGTCTTTTTGTTTTCCAATTTTTTTTACTACAAAACATTATAAAGTACAACAAAAGCAAAACAAAACAAAACAAAAAACAACCTACACAGTCTGAAAAGACAAAGCAAACATGAGAACTAGACCCAGAGATGGCACTGATGTTGCAATGATCAGATCACAAATTTATTATTAATATGCTAAAGTCTGTAATAAAGCCTGCAAGGATAGGTGATGTAAGCTGAGAGATTGAGACACTAAGAAAGAATCAAAAGGAAATGCTAGAAATAAAAAACACTGTAATAGAACTGAAGAATGCCTCTGAAGGGCTCATCAATAGACTGGACCCAGCCAAGGAAAGAATCAGAGAGCCTGAAGATACGCCAATAGAAACTTCCCAAACTGAGGCATAAAGACAAAAAGGAACAACAATGACAAAACAATATTCAAGAACTATGGGTTAATTACAAAAGGTGTAACAACATGTAATAGGAATACCAGAAGGAGAAGAAAAAGAGAAAGGAATAGAGGATATATCTGAAATAATAACAGCTGAGGATTTTCCAAAATTAATAACAGCAAGCAAACCACAGATCCAGGAAGCTCAAAAGATACCAAGCAGGATATAAGCCTCCCCCACAAAAAAATCTACACCTAGGCATATCACATTCAAACCGCAAAAAAAAAAATCAAACACAAAAAGAATATCTTGAAAAAAGTCAGGGAGGTCAGGCGCGGTGGCTCACACCTGTAATTCTAGCACTTTGGGAGGCCGAGGCAGGCGGATCATGAGGTCAAGAGTTCAAGACCAACCTCGCCAACATGGTGAAACCCCATCTCTACTAAAAATGCAAAAAATAGTTGGCTGTGGTGGCACACGCCTGTAATCCCAGATACTTGGGAGGCTGAGGCAGGAGAATTGCCTCAACCCAGGAGGTTGCAGTGAGCTAAGATTGTACCACTGCACTCTAGACTGGGTGACAGAGCAAGACTCCATCTCGAAAAAAAATAAGAAAATAAAAAAGAAAAATGTCAGGGAATGGGCTAAAAACACCTTACCTACAGAGAAGCAAGGACAGAATTGTGCTTGGACTTCTCCTCTCCTCAGAAGTCATGCCAGCAAGAAGAGTGGGTAGTAAAACATTCAAAGTGTTGAAAGAAAAAAAAAAAACAACCTAGAATTCTGTATCCAGCAAAATTATCCTTCAAAAGTGAAGGAGAAATAAAGTCTATCAGACAAACAACAGTTCAGAAAATATGTCACCAGTAAATCTGCCTTGCAAGATATGTTAAAAGAACTTCAGAGAGAAGGAAAATGATATAGATCAGAAATTAGAATCTGTAGAAAGAAAGGGAGAGTATTAGGGAAGTAACAAGTGAGGATAAAATAAAAACTTTTTTCTTATTCTTGATCTAGCAGACAAGTTTGTTCACCAATAATAATAGCAACAATGTACTTCATGACTACTTCATGACTACAGTTTATGAGTAAGTGAATAACAATAATATTCGAAGGCATGGGAGGGAACAATTAGGAATACTATTTCTTGCTCTACCCATAGAGTGCTAAGTATTTGAAAGAGGACTTGGATTAGTCATAAACGTATATCACACATTTTAAAACAACCACTAAAAAAAAGTTTTTTAAAAGAGCGTTATTGATATGCTGAGAGGAGAAAAAAATGGGATCATATCGAATGCTCAATCAAAGCCAGAGAAGGCATAAAAAAGATTAGACAAAAAGAAAAAAACAAAACAAATAACAGGAGCAATAAACAGGAAACAGTAACAAATATGGTATATATTAATCCAACTACACAAATAACCACTTTAAATATCAATGGTCCTAAATATAACAACTAAAAAGCAGACACTGTTAGAGTGGATTAAAAAACAAATAAATAAAATTTAAAAAAACAAGGTCCAACTATGTTGTCTAACAGAAACCAACTTAAAATATAAAGACACAGATTAAAAGTAAAAGGATGAAACAACACTATGCCCACAAATTCAATAGCCTAGACAAAACAGACCAGTTCCTCAAAAGATATACTCTGTCAAAACTCACACAAGAAGAAACAGAAATCTGACTAGGTCTATAACTATTAAAGAAATTGAATAATTAATAAACTTCCAAAACATAAAGCACCAGGCTCAGATAGAACCCACTGGTGAATTCCACCAACATTAAAGGGATAAATTATATCAACTTTCTACAGTCTCTTTCAGATGATAGAAGCAGAGGGAATACTTCCTTACTCATTCTGTGAGGCCAGAATTACCCTAATACTAAAACCAAACACATCACAAGAAAAAACAAAAAACAAAAAACTACCAATCAATATTTCTCATGCAAAAATTCCCCCAAAAACCAACGATGTACAAAAATAATAATAATTATTATTATTATGAGACAGTGTCTCAATCTATTGCCCAGGCTAGAGTACAGTGGCGCAATCGCAGCCCACTGCAGACTCAAACTCCTAGGCTCAAGCAATCCTCTCACCTTAGCCTCCCGAGTAGCTAGGATTACAGGATTACTTGAAGCTTTCCCACTGATATCAGGAAAAAGGCAAGGATGTCCCTCTCACCAGTTTTCCAACACTGTCCTGGAAGTTCTAGCTAATACAATAAGGTAAGACAAGACCAAAAAAGAACTCCTGGATTAATAATCCATCTTTCTTCCTTCCTTTCCTTTCCTTTCTTTCCTTCCTCCTTTCCTTTTCTTTCTCTCTCTCTCTCATCTCCCTCTGTCTCTCTCTCTCATCTCTTTCCCTCTCTCTCTCTCTCATCTCTTTCCCTCTCTCTCTCTCATCTCTTTCCCTCTCTCTCTCTCCATTACATGCTGCTATGGTCTGATTAATAAGCAATTATATAGCAAGGATGCAGGAGTACAAGATTGATATACAAAAGTCAATTGCTTTCTTATTTACCAGAAATGAACACTTGGAATTTGAAATTAAAAACACGGTATCATTTACATTCAAAATAAAATAATTAGATATAAATATAACAAAATACGCAGATCAAAGAATTAAATAAATGGAGAGATATTCCATGTTCATGGATAGGCAGAGTAAGTATTGACAAGATGCCAGTTCTTCCCAATTTGATCTACACATTTAGCACAATCCTAATCAATATCCCAGGCCAGGCACAGTGGCTCACTGTGTAATCCCAGCATTTTGAGAGGCCAAGGTGGGCAGATCACTTGAGTCCAGGAGTTCGAGACCAGCCTGGGCAACATGGTGAAACCCTCTCCCTACCAAAAAAAAAAAAAAAAATTAGCCAGGCATGTTGGTGCATGGCCTGTAGTCCCAGCTACTCGGGAGGCTGAGGTGGGAGGATTGCTTGAACCCAGGAGGTAGAGGTTGCAGTGAGCCAAGATCACACCACTGCACTCCAGCCTGGGTGACAAAGTGAGACCCTGTCTCAAAACAAACAAACAAACAACAACAACAACAACAACAACAACAAACCCAGCAAGTTATTTTGTGGATACTGACAAATTGATTCTGAAGTTTACATGGAGAAGTAAAGGACCCATAATAGCCAACACAATAGTGATGGAGAAAAACAAAGTCAGAGGACTGATATTCCATGACTTTGAGGCCTCCTATGAAGCTACAGTAATCAAGACAGTGTGGTGTTCGTGAAAGAATGTACTTTAATGGGACAGATTAATGGGACAAAATACAGAGCCAGAAACAAGCCCACACAAATACAGTCAACCAATCTTAGAAAAAGGAACAAAAGCAATACAATGGAGACAAAACAGTCTGATCAACAAATGGTGCTCTAACAGACATCCAAATGCAAAAAAAGAAAAAGAAAATGAATCAACACAGATCTTACTCATTTCACAAAAAACAACTTTAAATCACAGACCTAAATGTAAAATGCAAAATCATGAATCTCCTAGAAGGTAACAGGAGAAAATCTAGATGGCCTTCAGTTTGGTAATAAACTTTTAGATGCAACACCAAACACACGATCCATGAAGAAAAAATTGTTAAGTTGGACTTCATTAAAATTAAAAACTTCTGCTGTGCAAAAGACACTGTTAAGAAAGTAAAAAAGACAAGCCACAGACTGGGAGAAAATATTTTCAAAATATGTTCTGTTAAAGGACTGTTATCCAAAGTATGCAAAGAACTCAACAATAAAAAAACAACCCAATTACAAATTGGGCCAAATAACTAAACAAACACTTCACTAAAGAAGATATACAGATAGCAAACAAGTACATGAAAAGATGTTCCACATTATATTTCATCAGGGAAATGCAAATTAAAACAACGAGCTGCTATTATGTAAGGCCAAAATCCAGAACACAGACAACACCAAATGCTGACAAGGATGTAGAGCAACAGGAACTCTCATTCATTGCTGGTGGGGATGCAAAATGGTACAGCCACTATGGAAGACGGTTTGGTGGTTTCTTATAAAACGACACAGGCTGGGCATGGTGGCGCCCAGCCTGTAATCCTAGCACTTTGGGAAGCTGAGGCAGGTGGATTGCTTGAGCTCAGGAGTTCAAGACCAGCCTGGGCAACGTGGCAAAACCCCATCTCTACAAAAAATACAAAAATTAGCTGAGCACGGTGGCAGAGTCTCAGCTACTTACTTAGGAGGCTGGGGTGGGACGTTGGCTTGAGCCCAGGAGGTGGAGGTTGCAGTGCGCTGAGATCACGCCACTGCACTCCAGCCCGGGCAACAGAGCCAGTCCCTGTTGAAAAAAAAAAAAAACAACCCAAAACTAAACATACTGTTACCAAATGATCCAGCAATCATTATACTCCTTGGTATCTACCCAAAGGAGCTGAAAACATGTCTACACAGAAAAACTTGCACATGGATGTTTATAGCAGCTTTATTCATAATTGCCAAAATTTGGAAGCAACCAAGATGCCCTTCAGTAGGTGAATGGATAAACTGTGGTACATCCAGACAATGAAATATTACTCAGTGCTAAAAAGAACTATCAGGTCATGAAAAAAACATGAAGAGTCTTAAATGTATATTACTAAGTGAAAGAAGCCCATCTGAAAAGCCTACATACTACGTGATTTCTACTATATGACATTCTGCAAAAGGCAAAGCTACGGAGACAGTAAAGTAGACAGAATGTCTACTACATGACATTCTGCAAAAGGCAAAGATATGGAGACAGTAAAAAGATCAGTGGTTATCAGAGGTTTGGGGGTACTGGGAGGGATGGATAGGCAGAGCACAGAGGACTTTAGATGAAACTCTTCTGTATTACATTGTAATGGTGGATACATTTTAATGGTGTATATTACATTGTAATGGTTTGACTTTACAGTCAAAACCCATAGAAGGCCAGTCACAGTGGCTCATGCCTGTAATCCCAGCACTTTGGGAGACTGAGGTGGGAGGACTGCTTCAGTCCAGCCATTAGAGGTTACAGTGAGCTCTAATCACACCACTGC
The DNA here is from genome assembly GCF_029281585.2 of Gorilla gorilla gorilla. Classification (NCBI taxonomy): domain Eukaryota; kingdom Metazoa; phylum Chordata; class Mammalia; order Primates; family Hominidae; genus Gorilla; species Gorilla gorilla. The sequence continues at coordinate 90,073,018 of NC_073237.2, read as the reverse complement.
ACTCCAGCCAGGGTAACAGAGCAAGACCCTGTTTCAAAAAAATGTATAAAATAAAAACGTACAACACAAAGAGTAAATACTAGTGTAAACTACAGACTTTGTTAATGAGTATGTATCAATACTGGCTCACCAATCATAATAAATATACTACATTAATGCAAGATGTTATGAATGGGGAAATCGGGGAGGAGTTATGTGGGAACTCTCGATCTTTTCACTCTGTCTTACTGTAAATCTAAAATTGTTCTAAAAAACTTAAGTCTATTAAAAATAAATCATGTAGAAGAAGTTCTGTGTGCATGTCTACATGCTTCCTAAAGGAAAGATTCTGGGGAAATGTGGGGTCATCAGTGGTCATGGGTGGGAATGCTAAGACATAAAGGGGAGAACTACCCAGATGGGAAAATCTCATGAAGGAAATGCTAAAAAAAGGCTCAGAATTCAAGGATTCTATCTCAGGTATTACTTAAAATAACAATGGGCATGCAAATGGATGAGCACTAGAATATAAGAAATTCTGGGCCAGGCACGGTGGCTCACACCTGTAATCCCAGCACTTTGGGAGGCCAAGGCAGGCGGATCACAAGGTCAGGAGATCGAGGCCATCCTGGCTAACACAGTGAAACCCTGTCTCTACTAAAAATACAAAAAATTAGCCGGGCGTGGTGGCGGGCACCTGTAGTCCCAGTTACTCGGGAGGCTGAGGCAGGAGAATGGCGTGAACCCGGGAGGCGGAGCTTGCAGTGAGCCGAGATCGTGCCACTGCACTCCAGCCTGGGCGACAGAGTGAGACTCCGTCTCAAAAAAAAAAAAAAAGAAAGAAAATAAAGAAATTCTGTTTCTTGAATTCAGGAGATCATGAACCATGCTGCTATGGAATCTTAGAATCCTCTAAATCCTCTACGAATATAAAGAAGTCTCGCTCTCCGTCTCAAAAAAAAAAAAAGAAGTCTCGCTAAATTTAACAGCAAGGCCTCCTGCCCCTGCCAGAGCCCATTCCTCCTCCAGGGCTCCTCCACACCCAGGAGTGGAGAGCCAACTCACTCACTCGGTCCCCGGCACCTGCACTATGCCACCCTTGCCCAGACCTCAGCCCTGCAGGCCTCTTCCCTACCACACATCAACCTGTTTTTCCCATCTCAGAGGGGTGTCCCCATCTCGGAATCCCCTCTGTGCCTCCCTGCGCTCCCCCATCTGTTTCCAGAGTTAGAAGCTGGGACTCTGCCCAACTCAGCAGAGATGCTCACTTTGACAGTCCAGGAGAGGCCAATGGGCACACACTGCCGTCTCCTGACTCCAGCAATAGGCTGCTGGGGCCAGAACCAGGCTTCAGGCTGGGGGATCTGGAGGTGGCCAAGCAGAGCCAGCCCCAAGGCCTCAGACTGAAGGTGAGCATTTAAGGAGAATGCACTGTACCAGGGCACACAGAACCCTATGGGGATGCCATGGGAGAGAGGAATGCCTCTGGGAGGAGGCGATGCTGGGGCTGGTCCTGACAGATGAATGAGGCTTCCCCAGGTAGGCAGGTGTGCAGATGAGGGGCGCTACCAGGCAAAGAAAGGTGAATATGCACCTTGAGGTGGCTCTGGCAGTGATGTAGGGTAGCACCCAGCATGTCCTGACAGCAGATTGAGGTCAGATCCCCCTTGAATCTGCAGATGACGGGTGTCCCACGCCCCATAAGGTCTGCATCGTGGGTGAATGTTCCACAACTGGACTTAAGCAGGGAGAGGCTAGAGACAGAGATCAGCAGCTGTAGGTCCCAAGGTGAGGGCTGGCCCAGAGGGGAACAGTGACCCCAGCAGTGTGTCCTACGGGAGTCCAGAGCCAGCATTACTTTGGGAAGACCATGAGCTTCTCAAAAATAACCACAACACCATAGACTGTGTCCACTGCTTGTCAATGCCCTAAACTCTGTCGCCGGAAATGCCAGCCTTCCCTGCCGTAGACACCCACAGCTAAGTCGGGGTCAGAGGGCAGCGTGCAGCCACTGGCCTCTCCTGGGCCATCCGAGTGCCTCTGACCCTGGGGTCTTTTCTCAGACCGGGATCACAGAAAGCAAGTGTCTAGGTTGGCCTTTGTTCCTCCTGTCCACATAGCCTACTAAGGCAGAGCCCAGCCCTCGGCACCAACACGGAATCCACAAGATTCATGGCATGAACGTGATCATCCAGCCCAGCAACCGCTGAAGCCCCAGGGCCCTGAGAGGAAAGGGCAGACCTGGGCACCCACTACATTTCTCGGCCCCCACCTCCGCGCCCCCCCTCCCAGTCCAAGCAACTCAGCGGTTCCCTTGCTTCACAGCATTCACCTCTGCCCTGCTGTATCCTGAGACCCCTGGGTAGGGCTCCCAGCCTCGGGCTCTGGGAGAGCTAGAAGGTTCCATTCTTCATGCAGGCCTCACCAGTCTGCCCTGAGGCTAGGCCACACCTAAGTGACACTTTGAGGGGCAACATCACAAGAAATGAGCTATAAAACTCGACTACAATCCTTTGACCAAATAACCTTACTCCTGGCAATCTGCCAAGAGTGAGTCCAGAGAATCTAAAAAGATGCTTCTGGCATTTCCCATGCACCCGAGGTCCCAGGTGGCAGAGATGTCCACACAGCTAGGACCCAGGCGTAACCATGAGCTTGCTGGGAAAAAAAAATTCAAAACAGGGAACTGCACATTCACACACACTAGAAAAAAATGATCAAAGTCAATAAACAAGAACCTCTAGGAGGCCAGGTGTGGTGGCTCACACCTGTAATCCCAGCACTTTGGGAGGCTGAGGTGGGTGGATTGCCGGAGCTCAGGAGTTCGAGACCAGCCTGGGCAACATGGGAAAACCCCATCTCTACTAAATTACAAAAATTTAGCCAGGCGTGGCGGTGTGTGCCTGTAATCCCAGCTACTCAGGAGGCTGAGACAGGAGAATCACTTGAACCCAGGAGGCAGAGGTTGCAGTGAGCCAAGATTGTGCCATTGCACTCCAGCCTGGGTGACAGAGCAAGATTCCATTTCAAAAAAAAAAAAAAAAAGAATCTCTAGGAATGCAAAATGACTTTAAAATGCAAAACTCAACGAACAATTTACATACTCAACAAACAATTTACATACTTTTGTTCCACAGTTCCACCACCTTCAGAGAACTGGTGAACTGGAAGAGAGATCTGAAGAAACAACCCAGGCTGGGACACAGAGAAGCAGGTAGAGGATGAGAAAGCCCAGTTAGGAGCCACTGGGATGGAAGAAGAAGGACAGGTGAAAAAGAGCTCCAGAGAGGAGGACAGATGGCCGTGTGATGGTGTGGAATTGACAAAAGGCTGGCCACCCCCACCCCACCCTACCACCCCCGCACTCCCATCCTTGGGCGTGAGATCCCCATGAGAAAACCTGCACACTCACAGGGCTCCCTTCCATTTCCACAAGCCACAAGCCTCCTCCCATTGCTTGTCACCCTCATCAGGGACCCTGGCTGCTCTGCCCGTGGAGCTCCAGGAAACTAATGAGCCACTGATTCCTCCAGGGACAGGGGTGCCTAAACACAGCCCTCAGCACCAGCAAGCAATCCACGAGATTCATAGGGGCTCTGCACACACCTTCCCAAGACCTTGCTGAGGCCCTCCCTGCACACTGAGCCATCCCCTGGTCTTCCCTGGGACCACGGAGACACCCTCGCAGCAGTGGGCCAGCCTGGGGGTGCCAACCATCCTGCCAACCACACACTGAGCCCCCCCAAAATGCCAATCTAAAACGTTTGCTTAAGTCCACCACTGGCTAATTCCTCCTCTTTTATTTATCAAATAAAGACACTGAAGGGAGAAAAAGACTAGGCCCTCTTAGGTGTGTTTTCCACCTGTCACAGCCTATTTGCAAACTTAGCACTACTGTAGTGTCTGACATTCCTTCCCTCTCAAGCCCGAACCAACCTTAACTATTTTATAAAGTTATGCTACTTACAATGTCCCTTTCTGACACAGTTGCCACTGGGGGCCCTCAAGAGGCTCCCACCCTGGGCTGGAGTCCCTGGCTGTATATGTGCAGACAGCCAAACCTGGATGGGCCCCGGCCAGTCTGCACGGTTTCAGTAGATGGGAATGCAAAGCTCTGTACACTCCTGAACACAAATAGCAGGGGAAGTAAGGATAATATGCCTTTTTTTCTCCTAGGGGATGTAAGTACTCACGGGACAAAGTCATTTGTGCTAATTAATAAAAACTACAGAAGGAAACCCTTACACCACCATAGCACAACGGAAGGCTATTCAGTTATTGCAAGAGAATTCTGTCATTCTCTGAAGTCACTCTTAACATTTATAAATCCACAAATACAAACTTAAAGTTAATTGTTCCTTGAATGTGGTGGACAAGCACCCGCATTAGGAGGCTCAGATCATCTATGGCAACCCCACACTGAAAACACCAGATCTGGTCCAGTCTCGGAAGCTAAGCAGGATCAGGCCTGGTTAGACTTTGAATGAGGCTGGCCTCCCCATAGTGCAGCAGAGTAGCAGTCCCCTTCAGGGCAGGGTCTGGGTGTGGCTGCTTGGGCCGAGCTCCCCTCCCCCAGTGCCAGCTGCTTCCTGCCACAGCATGGAGCTTGTGTTACCATTTACCCAGCCCTCCCACATGCCAGGGCCACCATCCCACAACCTGCGAGATGGCTGTGTCATCTGCATTTTACAGGTGAGCAGGAAGAGGCTGAGAGAGGTGAAGAGCTCACTCTGGTCACACCTGAGGTGGCTGAGCAGATCTGAATTGCAAAGCTGTCCCAAGCTACAAGAGCTTGCAAAGCTGTCCCACACTGCAATACCGTCCCATGTTGGGCCTTTCCCCCTCAAAGCAGTGTGGCTAAGGTAATGTGGGTCCCCACAGATAAGGACAGGCATCGGACTGGGAGATCACAAAGATGCAGCTCTGGACACTGAGTGCCCTGCCCTCCAGGAGCTGCCTCTTCCCCTTGGAAGAAATGTGAGGTGCCTACCACTTAGGACCAGGGCCTCCAGCAGACTGTCAGGGTGACACACACACACACAGACACACATCCACACACCCCCCATGCACCACCACACCACATACCACACACACATGCACATATGCTACAGACACACACTACACAAACTGCACACACCACACACATTCACACATACTACACACATACAGACCACACAGACACAAACATCATACACATGCCACACACCACCCACAAGCACAGCAGGGACCTCCTCTCACCTGGCCACACAGGCTGCATGGAGCTGGGAGCCAGGGGAATCCCTGGGGCTGTTCCTGGGCAGCATGAGGGCCGTGGACGTCCTATCTTTCTTGGCCTCAACGTCTTCATTGATAAAGACAAAGGGCTGGTCTCCACCTGGGTGGCCAGACTCAGCAAACAAAACCACAGGACACCCAGTCAGACGAGTTTCATATCAATGGAACTGGGAGCATGGCTGGGCATCATGTATACACCTGGCCCCACCAGCGCCTCTAAATCCCTTTCGTGCTCCGAATCCCCCTTGCTGCAAGCAGCTCACATGTGAAATGAGGCGCTGGACCACATCAGCCCTCGTGGTGGCATGTTATGGTTTAGTGAAGTCCAGGAAAGGTGAAACTCACAGGTAACCACCAAATATCTCGGCTGAGAGGCCAGTCCCCCATGAGCTGCTGCACCGGCATTTGTTCCTGGTTTTGAAACACTGGCATTCAGGCAGTGAGTGTGGCATGCTCTTTGGCTTGTTTCCTAAAATCACTGTTTCCAACATCCAAGCACTCCATCTCCTCGCACCACCTCTGCCACTGTCATTTGGAATTTGTCAGGAACCCCCTGCCTGGATCCCAGTGGGGTCCCACTTCTTGGGCTTGCTGGAGCAACAGGAGCTGGCCTGTGGTAATTGAGAGGGGAGAGCAGCCCACAACGTGGTGGCAGGGCAACCTCCCAGTGGGCACAGCCACTCTCCAGCCAGGCCAGTGCCACCTAATCCCTGCCTATCATTGCTCCTTGAAGATGAAGACGATGACGGTAAAAATAAACACAGCAGCAGCCCGAGGTCCAGCAGGCCTTCCTCGGAACCCACCCTGGAGAGCCCCTGCAGGTGCATGCAATAGGCCACCTGGTACTTCCCCATCTCCCTGCAGAGGGTCCCTGGGATACCATGAAAGCCACACCCATGGAGATGGACACGGGGCTAGCTTGCTGAGACCTGTGCTGGACACAAGAAACAGGCTGCTGAGCAACAGTGCAATAAATGACATCATGTCTGAGAGGCACGCACAGTACAAAACAATGCTGCTTCCAAGGGCGCACACGGACATACCAGCCACGTCAAAAGGTGGGGCTCAGTGGGAAGCCCATAACGGTGTGGAGGCCAACAGGAAGGGAGGGGCTTACGGGGAGGGGCTTACAGGATGTGGTGATGGGCTTCTTAAGGAAATGCATTCCTGTATGAGCTGGAGGTGATTAAAATGAAAATTTTAAAGAAACAAGGGCCTCCATGTGAGCCCTGCCCTGCCTGCCTTGTGTCAGCAGCCTGGGATGGGGACTGAGGAAAAATGGTCAAAGTACGGCCTCATCCCAGCCCCAGGCCCCGTGGATGCCCCTCCTCAGTGGGGCCTGCCAGGGTGAACCCCCGCCCTGATACTCACGAACAACCTCTTAGGAGGGTGGGGGGCTGACAGAATGCCTGCACCATGCCTGCTATTAGCAGGTGATGGGACAAGGGTGGCTCAGAGGCCAGGACTATTATCATGGACACAACCCACTTCTGACGGGGGTTGGCAGCTTTGTTTTCTCAAAACTGCCACTTATGGAAGGGTACATCCAGCCCCCCGGGGCCCCGTGGACTGACGGCCCGACAAACACTCAATGTCCCTCTGGACTGCCATCCTCTGGTAGGATGGGAGCCAAGGTCCTGATGATGAGCGCAGTGGCAGGGTTCCCGCAGCACGGCCCTCTTCACTGGCTGGGAGTGAATCGCGATTAAATGCTAAGCCTGATGCTCACTTGTCAAAATAACCCGTCCACAGTGTGCTGCATGCCTGGTGTGAGTTGGGCTTTTCCTGTCTCCCCTTAGAGGCATCTGGACTTCTCAAGCCCCATCCCTGGGGTGTCACCAGGCAGATGGCAGGCCTCCCCCCAAGGGGCCTGAGGAGCTGCAGGGGCAGGCCTGCCAGCCTCCACCCCAGCTGGGGACCATTCAGCCAGAACAAAACGCACTCGGCCGGCTCATAAAGCCCACTGATGGCCAGCTGAGCTGGCAGTGGTGCCCCCAATGTGCCATGTTGACCTGAGGACCCCTGCCCATCAGAGTGACCCCAGAGTGCCCAGAGGAGTAGAGGTGTCAGGCCAAGATGCTCTCCTGGGGAGGAGGAGGGATTTGGAAATTAAAGGAAGACCTGAGAGGCAGAGGGGAGAGTTCTTTAAAAATCCCCCAATCTTGGCTATAAGATACTTCCCAACACTGTTCTCATAAGGGAGGCTGGAAGAACCTACAAATGTAAGGGGCACATGAAAAGGTGCTCAGCAGCAAGGTGACTGCAGTGCCACATAGGCCTAAGGGTAGGTTCCAGCCTCATGGGGATGAGCCTCCCTCACCTCAGGACTACACCAGGCTCCTCCCTGGCAGTAAAACACTCAACCACACCTGTACCCTGAAACTCAAGCCGAGCAGCCAAGCCATAGCCATGCTGTGGACCAATGTCCCACTGCCTGCCCCCAATGCCACCCCCAACCCTGCTTCCTGACCCACAGCCTGCCTGATTCCAGGGCCCTACACTCTCAACCAGGTCAGCCCACCATGCTCTCCTTTCCTGACAGAGAGCAGGTGGGAGGCTACCTGCACAGTCTCCCTCCAAGCCCAGTGGCCCAAGGGTCTGCATGGTCTCTGCAGCTCAGCCTCCCACTTCTCAGAGCTAAAGGGTGTGGAGTCCCAGGAGCAAAGAGAAGCTAAGACCAAAGACCCTGAATGCCTAACCCTCCTGCAGCCTAGCCAGATTCCATGGCCAGGCACTCTTTTTAAGATTTTTTAAAACTTGGCAGAGGCCAGGCGCGATGGCTCACACCTGTAATCCCAGCACTTTGGGAGGCTGAGGCAGGCAGACCATGAGGTCAAGAGATCGAGACCATCTTGGCTAACACGGTGAAACCCCGTCTCTACTAAAAATATAAAGATTAGCCGGGTGTGGTGGCGGGCACCTGTAGTCCCAGCTACTCGGGAGGCTGAGGCTGGAGAATGGCATGAACTGGGGAGGCAGAGCTGGCAGTGAGCCGAGATCGTGCCACTGCACTCCAGCCTGGGCGACAGCGAGACTCTGTCTCAAAAAAAAAAAAAAAAATTAGCTGGGCGTGGTGGCGCGTGCCTGTAGTCCCAGCTACTCAGGAGACTGAGGCAGGAGAATCGCTTGAACCCAGGAGACAGAGGTTGCAGTGAGCCAAGATTGCACCATTGCACTCCAGCCTGGGCAACAGAGCGAGACTGTCTCAAAAACAAAAAACAAAAAACAAAAAAAAAAAAGGCAGAAACACTGAGGCATGAAGGTGCAATTTGCCTGACTCTGCCCAGAGACACATGCTCAGCTGCATGCATCAACACCTTCCTGGGAAGCAAGCTCCCTAGGCACACAGGAGGCCAGTGATGATGAAGCCCTCCAGCACCACACAGCCTCTCTTCCTGCTACAAAAAGGAGTAGCACTCGAGCCCTGCCCCTCCCGACTCCCAGTCCTCTGAAGGTTCTGGGTGCTGGCTCTCCCACTAGGATAAACCTGGCCCACCAAGAAGCGCACCATATTCAAGAAGGGCAGGTTTTTAGGGCTGAGACATCACAGTACACACCAGCTGGCCAGTGCGCACGCATTTCTTCATTCATTCAAGCACTCCTTCATTCCTTCAAGCATCCATGGAGCCTTGATCCCTGGTGCTGAATTTGGGCTAAATGAAAAATGCAGGGGCCCCAATGAAGCTTCAGTCAGCTCCACTCCTCCAGCTTCCATCCAGGTGACATGCAGCTTGCCCTCCACTGGTGGGCACAGGGGGTCCCAATAGAAACAGGGAAACCTCCTCCTAACCCACAGCTGTGCAGAATATCATGCTGGACTGAGGTCAGCTTCCCAGGACAGCCCCCACTCCATGCGGCCTGCCTCATATGCCCCTAGACCCAGCACACAGGAGAGGAGGAGCCAGCTTAACCAGGGAGGCCAAGAGCAGTGGAGCCGGGAGGGCAGTTCGCCCATGAGGACAGACCGTGGGTAAGCCAGCAACTGGGAAATGCCCCATCCTGCTGGTGGCCACAGACGTAAGAATTCAAAGACTAGTTATCAAACCTGAAAGAGTATAGTATCACCAGTGCCTGTGAGACAGGAGTAAAACTAACATTAACACAACCCTTATAAATTTGCCCGCTCAGGGATTATAGAGAAAATGGATTAACATCAGGATGTTGACTTTTTATTTCATGAAATCCACCTCAGGAAATCCAGGTCTAGCATCCTCAGGGAAGTTCCATCAAGAGGAAGGCATCTCTGGTTACGCACATATTTACCTGCAAACCAGCTGTGTATACACACGTATGCCCAGTGGGCGCATGCACAGCCGCACTCATCCTTGTTCACAGAAGATGCGAATCTCGGTCTGTGTATAAAGTGTGTCTGCACATGCAGAGAGGAGCCATGCACAACGCTCAGACATATGTGCAGGCATTCCAGACACAGCTTTGGGCCAATGAGTGGTCACACAATGAAGACAACTAGGAAATATCTTCTGTGACTCCAAATCCTAAATTTCTTCAGGTTTACATTATATTTTCAGAAATTCCTTACCGTCATTCCTAAAGTAGATTCAACTGAAAGCGGCTCCTCATATTGTAGCGTCAGGCTTCCCTACTCTCTACCTCCAGGTGAAGAGTGTCTGTAAGTATCTGAGCATCCACAGATAATCACACAGCATCCCTAAGTATCTAAGTACATATAAGTAATCATTTAGTGTCTATAATTACCCAAGTATCTGTTAGCAATAATTTGGCATCAGTAGGTACCCAAGTATGTGTAAGTAATTATTTAGTATCTATAAATACCTGAATAGTTATGACTAATCATTTCTCATCTGTATTTGGGTACCTGCAAGTAATCATTTAGCATCTGTAAGTACCCCTTTATAGATAAGCACCCAAATACCCGTTAGTAATTATTTAGCATCTGTAAGTACCCAAGTATCTGTAAGTATTCCTTTAGTATTTGTAAGTACCTGAGTACCTGCTGGTGATTGTTTGGCATCTGTAAGTACCTAAGTAACTATAAGTATTCCTTTAAAGCTTGTGCAGGAAGAATCTCCATTCTTCAAATGAAGATACATAATTCCTTCAGAATGATATTAGGCTGGTGCAAAAGTAATTGCCATTAAAACCATAGCAAAAACCTCAATTACTTTTGTACCAACCTAATAACATCTTCAGACTGGAACTTAGGCTGGTCTGTGTCCTCAGCCTGTGTGGACTAAGGCTGGTGTCCACTGGGCTCTCCTCAGCGGTCCTACCTTCTGTCAAATCAACATGTACCTTGCAATCCACATGTTTTAGGCACAAGGTCCCAATGTGCTCTCCCACTCATGCTGTCACTGGGAGCAGTGACTGGGAGCTTAGCTGCCAATCAGCAGGAGGGCAGTGCCAGAGGAAGCTCAGTTCACACAGCCTGTGGGGTCCTCTGCAGGTGTCCACAAGCTGGGATCCCCACTTGCAGTAGACACTTGGGGTGAGGAAGTACACCCGATGACAGCTGTGACACGCCCTGCTGCTCTGGGAAGTGGTGGCTGCTCCTGGTGCCATGGGAGGCCCATCCCTGACCCAAGAGTCAGGAACCTATCAGCCTGAAGAGGCTGGGAACAGGAGCCGCCCCGACCTGGAATGTTCCCAAAGCAGGGGAGGGGCTGACTGGGCAGGGCCCTTTTCAACTGAAAACTCTTACCTGCAGGCTCATGGTCAATGGCCTGTCCACCCACAGGGGCCCTCGGGTAGCTCTGGCCAACACAGGCAGATAGGCTGCAGACCAAGCTAATGTGCACTGTGCATTAATGGGGGGGGGGGGGGTCACATAAGAAGAGGGGGTGTGCTGGAAGGGCAGATATCTCCGGAAGGGTGAGGTGTCCTCACCCACCACAGCTCCTTCAGGGAGGCCTGGGGCCAATTGCTGTGCAGCAGAGAGAGCTACCCAAGCCCCAGTGTCTATAAAACCCACAGTCCATAAAATCTGTAAAACAGGAGGCCAGGCAATATGACCTCTAAACCCTGATGGTCTTACTCCCTTGCTTACTTTATATCTGATTATAAAAGTATTACGCTCTTGGAAAACAGACTGGAATGTATAGAAAAGTACAAAAGTGGTAGGAAAAACGTAATCTTAACCTTTAACATGTTGGCATATTCCCTCCTAGACCATCTTCCATTTTAATTGGTTGACATTAGCCATCACATTATGTGTGTAGTGTTTCATTTAATATCATCATAAACATATCCCCATAGCATTAGAGCCTTGCTGTAAACATCACTGCTGACGACTGCATAATTTCCGATTACGTGAGGACATTGTCATTTGCCTAGTCATCCCAACTTCATCATTCAACAGTGTAGAATTCTTGATAAATTAAATAAATATCTGAAATATTCATTCTTTATATACTTTTAAATTTGTTATGGTGGATTTTTAACAGATATTACAGATAAAGGGCATGGTCTCTTTAAAAAATCCAAAGCAGGTTTTGGGCATACTCCAGTGGTTTCTAAGGAAACCAATTGTATGCAGATGTAGAGCAAATATCTCCTTTGGGAAGTTCTGGGAATTACAGCCTTCAATCTGGATAAAAGCCTCAGAGACACAAGACAAATTTGACCAGAGAGCAAATGTAGTCCGAGGTCATATTAACAGAAATAGGAACTCTAGACTAAGGGAGGTGAGGGCCCTGTCCTCAGCCCCCACCATACCCTGGAGAGTAATTAATGACCTGGCAGGTGCCTTGGGTCCAGGGGGTGCAGCCCTCAGGTGTCAGCTTTGGAATAGAAAATGGAAATAAAGGAGGCCCTCCCAACAACTCCAGGGAAGGGGGTGCTGCCATGTCCCATCCTGCTGGAACAGTTTAGCATCTGTTCTTAGTCCTTTTTTTTTCTTTTTTCCTTTTTTTTGGCATAAAGGACAAGAAAAGCAAAGATTAGGATGTGGAAACCTGGATGGGCAAAAGCAGCTTGAGGCCCTCCCTCCAAGGACCTCTGGATGTGCCCTGCCCTAGACTTCTTGAGGGTACGGCTGCAGGGCCTGGGGCCTGGATTAGGACAGAGCTGTGGTCCTCCAGTTGGAGAGGGAGTCTGGGGCTATGAGGCTGGGATGGTACCAGCTAGGGCCTCTCTAGCAATACTTCTAACAACAGCCAGGTGGACTGTGAGCCAAGGTGCAAGGCCACGTGCTGGTGCTTGGTCCCCTCTGTCTGCAGCTCCTGAGCCACTCAGAACATCAGTGTTCGCATCTATAAAACGGGGACACAACCTGGCTCACTGGATGAACTGCAGGTGGCAGACATCAGCTCAGATACCCCAGTTACACCTCAGGTCACTGGCACCAAGAGAAGAAAGGACGGACAACAGCACGCTTTGGCTCAGGAAAGAGCCTCTGAACACTGAGCGACAGAGACTCACCAAGCAACCACAAGCATTGAGTCTTGTCCCTAAGCTCCACCCAGCAGGCGGGATATTCCAGGAACCGCCATGAAACATTCTCTTACCATGCAATTGGTAAAACTTACAGATTGCCAAGTGTTGCTAGGGGAACTTCACCAAGAACCTATGGCTTAAATCACTAGGCAAAGGATGCAGATAATTTTAAACAGGTCAGTGATGGGGGCAATGATGCTGCGCTCCCCAAATGAGTAAAGAATGGGCCCGCCCTGAGTGTTGTGTCTGCCTGGGATCACCCCGCTGCTCCTACAGTGGGGACCAGCAGCCCCTGCAGAGGCAACTATCTTCCCAGGGATCCCCCAGGAGTTTGAGAAAAAGACCCTGAGATCCCAGCAGGCCAGGAACAGAAGTGTGGCCCCAGTGAAAAAGGGCTCCTGGGAGGTGCACACTGAGAGCCCCTGGCCCTGCCGCCCATCACAAGGTGGCAGGACTGGGGACCTCCAAGAATGGGGACCAAGGTGTCCCTGGTTAAGGCAGAATTACAATGACCCCTGGGTAAAGAGTGAAATGCACAAACACCAGAGCAGGCAGGAAGCAGAGTGGGCGCTGAGCAGCTGGGGAAGGAGCTGGCTCTCCCAGCAATGCCCTCGGGCAGGTATGTATTCACAGCCCAGAGCCTCAAGGCCTCTGCAGGTGAGCAGCCAGACTAGGAGCAGGCCACACAGCTAGGTCCCTGAGCAATGGCCAAGCATCTGGGGGTGAGGTCCCTGTGGGGCACTGGGCTCTTGACGGATGCTCTCTCGGGCTTCTTCCTCTGACTCCCTTGCTAGGGAAGCTGTGACGTAGATTATCACTCATCAAGGCCAGAGGCAGAGGGGATCCCTGCACTCAGACATGTAGGCCAGGACACCCCACCCACATGGACCCTGCCCAGGGTCTGGGGTCTTCCTAGGATCGAAGCTGAATTCTGTTACAGTGATTTCATTCAGAGAAAAAAATTCAGTGTAAGGGAAAGAATAGGTCAAGGGAGGAAGCAGGGACTCTGGTCCCCACCCTGCCCCTAACTCACTGTGCAGCTTCAGTTTCTCGCTTGTGAAAAGAGAGGCTTGCTCCCTGAGACGCCCCCAGTCCACACGTCCTACTCACATGGTGTGCAGAGGCAGGTGCCCGTGCAGCAAGGCCACGGTACAGCCTGCCCCTGAACGGGTGCCTAGCCCAACCCCAAACTGTTCTACTAGACTTGGCTTTTAATAGAGACGAGTTCAGAAGACTAATTTCATTACGTCTTCCTTTCCAAAGAGTAGTTTAAAATCTAATAAAATAATACACATTTGGCATCTAGAAGAAACTATGATCAGGAAAAAGCATCTGTGGCCATAAATGGTTATCACAGACACGGTCAGGGCCAGACAAATGTCGGTGGGGAGAGGGGTGCTGGGACCCTGAGTCCCAGCAGACTGTGAGTAAGCATGGGTCACAGGAGGCACGGCTGCTGGCCCCCATGACAGGGCCTCACCCACCACATGTCTGCTGAGTGATGTTGGATCCCTCGGAGGGTCACAGCAGTCTGCCACCTAACCAGGCCAAGTATGGCCCCGGAGCTGTTGGGATGTCCACACTCAAGTTGGGGAGCCACCCAGAGGTGTGTGAAGGCATCTGGGGAGAAGCGGCCCCTCAAAGGAACACAAATCATAAAGGGATATTCAAATCTCAGCAGTGCTGCTCAGGTGTGCCAGGGCCATAGGACAAAGGGGAGTCAGAAAACACCACCGCAACCAGAGGGGCTGAGGAGACGTGAGGACCAGCCCATGGCCTCTGGGGTGGTCCCTTCATGGGAAGGATGCTGCAGGGAGGACTGTGGCCCCAACAAGCCTGCAGCCTCCTTGGTGGGAATGGACACTGGCTCCTGCCACGGAGATGTAAGATGTGCACATTCAGGAACACTGGCCGGGGTATGTGGAGATGCTTGGTACCATGTTTACAACTTTTCTGTAAATCTAAAACAATTCTAAAATTAAAAGTTTATGGGGAAAATAAAGCAAATGAGGCTTGGCCTCACAACAAGAGTCAAACAAAGAGGGGTATTTAGGAAACAGATGAGCTTTCCACCTCTGTGGACTGAGCATCCAGGAAGCACCTGCCCTGGAGTCCTGTGGGGCTCCACCAGCTCTGGGGCAGGAGTGGGAGAGAGTGGAAGGGCCTGCTCCCAGCCTATCAAAGTGGGGCGCCCTTCTCATATCTGACTTCTCAGGGAAAACCTGCTTTTCTGTCTTCATTAGAAAGTACCAGGGCTACTGACACAACTCTACAACTCTAGGCAGGAAAGGATTTAAAAGTGAGTGAACTCAATAATTAGATAACTGCACATTAAACCATAGTGAGGTATTCTTTTTCACCTTTCTGGTTGAATTGACAAAGATCAAAGGCTCAGAAAATGTGTTGCCCAGTGTGTAGAGAAATCAGTACAACCAATCTGACGATTTTAAAATCCGAAATGCTATATCCTTCAGCCCAGCAACTTTACTTATTTGAATATATCCAGCAGATATACATGCATCCATGCACAAAAACATACAGACCAGGATAGCCAGGGAGCAACACCGCAGTGGCCTCGGATGAGAAATGAGCTACATGCCAACCAGGGGAAGCAGGAAGTGCAGGAGGAGCATGTTTGCTGGAGCCCCAGCAGTCGAGAGTGAGGACCCAGGGTCACTGCAGAATCACATTCACAGCGCACTGCTGTTTGTGTGGAGAGAGGGAAAGGGGGTGGCTGTGGAAACATGAGACATCACTGGAGCTGGGAGTCTGCTCCAGAGAGAAGAACGGGGAGACAGGGGAGAGGCACGCATTCCACTGCATTTCTTTCAAATTCTCACTCTTTTTAAAATTTTTCTTACCATGTGCTAATGTTCTGTTTGCAAAATAAATTCAATCAAACAATTTCAAATGAATAAATGTAGCTGATGCCTTATCAAAATAAATAAATATAAGAAAAGACAGGTGGGTCACTGAGTTTAATTTCCAAGTGATAAAGACACAATACATTCAACAGGTTAGTCATTTCTTGCCCTCAACTGGGTATAACTGTGTCCCCAGGAGACAGTTGGCAATTTCTGGAGACACTCTGGCTTGTCAAATGTGGGCGTGGGGCAAGCGGCAAGGTGCTCCTGGCACCTGCTGGGTGGAGACCAGGACTCAACATCTACAGCGCACAGAAAGCCCCTACACAAAGAATTCTCCAGCCCAGACGTCAGCCGTGCAGAGGCTGAGAAATCCCGCCCACCACACACACAGTTTCCCTACATAGTGTCTGCTGTGGGGCCAGTTTCAATTATTAGAAAGGTTTCCCTCAAACTGAACCCGAATCTGCCTGCTTATAAAGCTTCCTGCTCCAAACTTTCAGTGAGCACTTGGTTCCTTCCCAGGACTGTTGTTGGGACAGCTGCTTTGTAGAAGGAACTAGAGAAAGAGACATATCAGGACATGACTAAGCCTCAGAATCCCTGGACCTTGAGGGTCCCGGGAAAGCGGCTTCACCTTCCTGCTGCCTCCAAGGTCCCTCTCTTCTTCACTTGATGGAATAAAGGACGGCCCTTCAAGTGGCCAGAGGGACTTCCCTAAACATAAATACCATCAGGTCACTCCTGGCATTGCCTTCAGGGCCACGAACAGAGACTTCATAGGGTGTTTTTTGTTTGTTTGTTTGTTTTTGAGACAGAGTCTCACTCTGTTGCCCAGGCTGGAGTGCAGTGGCGCAGTTTTGGCTCACTGCAACTTCTGCCTTCCAGGTTCAAGTGATTCTCCTGCCTCAGCCTCCCGAGTAGCTAGGATTACAGGCACCCACCACCACACCCAGCTAATTTTTTGTATGTTTAGTACAGACAGGGTTTCACCAGGTTGGCTAGGCTGGTCTCGAACTCCTGACCTCGTGATCCGCCTGCCTCAGCCTCCCAAAGTGCTGGGATTACAGGCGTGAGCCACCGTGCCCAGCCCATAAAGTGTTTTTCTGGGGGGCAGGGAGTGCGTGGCAGGGGAGTGGGGAGGGCAGCTTCAGTAAGGCTGGGCTCATCCTCTGAGTCCCACAGACTCGGGCCTCTCAGGTACAGGCTCCCTCCAGGTCTATGCCCTCTGACCTCCAAAGAGAGTTATTCTCGTTGCTGGCTTAACTTTAAGAAGGGCTGTGTCTGGCCTGAGGAATCATTTCTCACAGCCCCCAGGCTAGAACGGACCTCTCACCCTAGCTGACTCCAGAGCTCACCTGGAGCTGCTCCCCTCTATCCCGTAGTCCCATGGTCCCCAACACAACGCCACCAGGCACAAAGACAGAACCATCTTTATCCAGATGTACACCTGCGACAGGAAGTGACCTGCCTGCCACACAGTGCAGGACACAGGCCCTGCCCCCAGAGCATCTGGTCAAGCACTGAGATAAACAGGTCCGCAGAGCTGTGGTTCTGCCCCCAGCTGCTGCTCAGAGACAGGGAGAGATGTGCAGTGGCCGCCCAGACCCACAGACACACGACTGTCCAGGCACCCAGCCCACTGTCATGGGGGCCTCCAGGGAGGTGACCCTGTGCTGCTTCTTTACCTGCCCACCCCGCCACACAGCCACCTCCTTCACCAGGATCCAAGTCACATGCCTACACAGTGGGCAGGTGGCACAGATGGCCAATGGCAGGGTCAAGGGCTACCCAGCAGACAGGGGGCCCATGCTGCTGGAGAACGGACGGTCAGTGAGGCCAATGGGCAGCTCCAGGGACAGTTGCGCACTAGGTGGACCAGAGGGCTGGCTACACAGACACAGGCTGGGATCATGAGAGTCACATAACAACACTGTCCCATGAGAACCTCCAGACCAAATAGCAGCTAGTGCTTCCACCCTCCAACTGGCACTGAGGGAGCTCGGGCAGAAGCAGTGCCTGGCAGGTAGGGTGGTAGGGTTAGAAACCCTCCAGTCCAGCCCTCCCACCCCTCAGAGCTCCTCCATCCCTCACCTGGGGCTCCTCCATCATCCCTCACCCAGGACTCCTCCATCATCCCTCACCCGGGGCTCCTCCATCATCCCTCACCTGGGGCTCCTCCATCCACTATCTGGGACTCCTCCATCATCCCTCACCCGGGGCTCCTCCATCATCCCTCACCCGGGGATCCTCCATCATCCCTCACCCGGGGATCCTCCATCACCCCTCACCCGGTGCTCCTCCATCCACCATCTGGGACTCCTCCATCATCCCTCACCCGGGGCTCCTCCATCATCCCTCACCCGGGGCTCCTCCATCCACCATCTGGGACTCCTCCATCATCCCTCACCCGGGGCTCCTCCGTCATCCCTCACCCGGGGCTCCTCCGTCATCCCTCACCCGGGGCTCCTCCGTCATCCCTCACCCGGGGCTCCTCCGTCATCCCTCACCCGGGGCTCCTCCGTCATCCCTCACCCGGGGCTCCTCCGTCATCCCTCACCCGGGGCTCCTCCGTCATCCCTCACCCGGGGCTCCTCCGTCATCCCTCACCCGGGGCTCCTCCGTCATCCCTCACCCGGGGCTCCTCCGTCATCCCTCACCCGGGGCTCCTCCATCCACCATCTGGGACTCCTCCATCATCCCTCACACGGTGCTCCTCCGTCACGTCATCCCTCACCCGGGGCTCCTCCATCCACCATCTGGGACTCCTCCATCATCCCTCACACGGTGCTCCTCCGTCATCCCTCACACGGGGCTCCTCCGTCATCCCTCACCCGGGGCTCCTCCGTCGTCCCTCACCCGGGGCTCCTCCGTCGTCCCTCACCCGGGGCTCCTCCGTCGTCCCTCACCAGGGGCTCCTCCATCCCTCACCCGGGGCTCCTCCATCCCTCATCCGGGGCTCCTCCATCATCCCTCTCCTGGGATTTCTCCATCCCTCACCCGGGGCTCCTCCGTCCCTCACCCGGGGCTCTTCCGTCATCCCTCACCCGGGGCTCTTCCGTCATCCCTCACCCGGGGCTCCTCCGTCATCCCTCACCCGGGGCTCCTCCGTCATCCCTCACCCGGGGCTCCTCCGTCATCCCTCACCCGGGGCTCCTCCGTCATCCCTCACCCGGGGCTCCTCCGTCATCCCTCACCCGGGGCTCCTCCGTCATCCCTCACCCGGGGCTCCTCCGTCATCCCTCACCCGGGGCTCCTCCGTCATCCCTCACCCGGGGCTCCTCCGTCATCCCTCACCCGGGGCTCCTCCGTCATCCCTCACCCGGGGCTCCTCCGTCATCCCTCACCCGGGGCTCCTCCGTCATCCCTCACCCGGGGCTCCTCCGTCATCCCTCACCCGGGGCTCCTCCGTCATCCCTCACCCGGGGCTCCTCCGTCATCCCTCACCCGGGGCTCCTCCATCCACCATCTGGGACTCCTCCATCATCCCTCACACGGTGCTCCTCCGTCATCCCTCACACGGAGCTCCTCCGTCATCCCTCACCCGGGGCTCCTCCGTCGTCCCTCACCCGGGGCTCCTCCGTCGTCCCTCACCCGGGGCTCCTCCGTCGTCCCTCACCCGGGGCTCCTCCGTCGTCCCTCACCCGGGGCTCCTCCGTCGTCCCTCACCCGGGGCTCCTCCGTCGTCCCTCACCCGGGGCTCCTCCGTCGTCCCTCACCAGGGGCTCCTCCATCCCTCACCCGGGGCTCCTCCATCCCTCATCCAGGGCTCCTCCATCATCCCTCTCCTGGGATTTCTCCATCCCTCACCTGGGGCTCCTCCGTCCCTCACCTGAGGCTCCTCCGTCCCTCACCCAGGGCTCTTCCATCATCCCTCACCCAGGGCTCTTCCATCATCCCTCACCCAGGGCTCCTCCGTCATCCCTCACCCGGGGCTCCTCTGTCCCTCACCCGAGGCTCCTCTATCCCTCACCCAGGGCTCTGCCAGCCCCTAACTAGTCTCTGGCCTCTCTCCATCTTGCCCTATACTCCATGCCTCCCACAGAACTCTGAGAGAACTTTATAGACTGCAAACTAAAGAATGTTGTGCCTTGTCCTCATCTTCCTGCACTGGGGCCAAAATGTAACTCCCACCCATGGCCAACAGGCCAAGGTGCCTCCCTAACCATATCTCCCCTCATTTGGGGGCCAGCCACATGCTGCCCCTCACCCCACACAGTGCAGTCTGTTGTCACCCCAATCTGCTCTGGCACAGACTCGCAGGCGGCTGGTGATGAGGGCCATGCCACCCCAACCCTGTCCCCCAGCACTAGCTTCAGCGGCCGTGCAGTCTTCCTCAATGCTGCCCATGCCTAGAACAGAGCCTGGTCTCCCCTGGTGTTCAGGAAACGTCACCAGCTAGATGGACAGACTGAGGGACGTGCTCGCTCATGAACAAGGAACCAAGCCCAGTCGTAGCAAACCTCTTGACTCCTAGCACAGCTCATGCTGGATGCCCGGGCCCTTTTGAGGCTCAGGATTCCTCATGTGTGACATGCAGAGCTGCCAAGCACAGCCAGGAGTGGCACAAAAGCCTCACAGACTGTTCCCATCCGGCCTGTACGTTGGCTGGCATGGGAGGAGGGGGGGCTGCTGGCCGGCTGCTGGCCCTCCCCCAGCTGGCTTCTCCTGAGTAGCCCCTCCATCCAAAGCCCACCAGGGGAGCTGCTGCAAGGAACAGGGTGGCATCCAGAAGTGCCCAGTGCTGGGTGCAAACAGTGGAGAAAACCTCTCCCTGCCTGGCTGCTTCTGCACACCTCTGCTATGTGCTGCTGGGCAGTGGTCGCCACAGTGCCTCCCACTTCCAAGGAGAGATTCCACAAGCACCAAGTGCAACTAATCCTCATGTTTGGCTGACTCCAGCCAAGGAAGGTTCAGTGAGACTCCCCACTGCTTCCCACTTGAGCCTGTGTGTGCTGCTTCATGCGGGGCCATGGGGTCCCCTCCCTGGGTTCAGTGAGCCCTCCCAAAGCCCCACTTCACCCCTTCTCCAGGCAATGTGCAGAAGACTAGCTAAGGCTGCAGTTTCTATACTGTTCCAGGATACCAAGTGTCTCAGGACTCCAGGCCTCAGTCTCTCCTTCAGGGAAATGGGCCTGAACCCCTAAATCAGTCTGCACCATTGCTCCAGCAAAAGCAGGTCAGCCCAGACCTGCTGGTGAGGTGGAACCTGGCAGGGAAGGGCCTCAAGCTCCACTTGACCCTGCCTTCCCACCAGGCCCCGTGTTTCTGGTTAGTGCTTCCCAACTACTCTTTCCAATGGCCCAAGCTTTCTCGGAGATTCATACACAGAATACACCTTGATGGGGTTTTATAAGGGGAAGGGTAAAATACGGGACAAAATCACAAAGCTACAATAAGATCTTAGTGATCTGGAATTGTGGGGTGAAGGTGCTGGGGTCAGGGTTCAATGCCTGAGTCTGGCAGCCCCAGGGGTGGGTGTATCAGTCCTCAGGTCAGATCCTGGTCCCAGAGCACTCTCCAAGGCCAATCAGATCCTCATGTTTGTCCAATACTGTGGCCTTGCGCCCTACCCATGGCATGTCAGGAACAAGAATGAACAAGGGCTTTACACATGCTCTCCACCTGAGCAGAACCATCCACTTAATGCATGGAGATCAATGAGGCCACGTGCTGCCCACACAGAGCGGCTGGCACTGCTCCATAACTGTGGTTGCTGTCCCTACTCTAGGAATCCAGAACCCTGGCCTTGCTCCACAAAAGGATCCTCAGCAGTGAAGCATGTAGCCAAAAAGATAGCCCCTGGGGAGGATGGCGGTCAGGGAAAGGAGATGAAGACCCACACGAGAGGAACCCATACACAATATGAGAGAAGTCTTACACATGTATGGAAAATGCCTAGTTCGACATCTGATGCAAAAATACTTATGGTTAAAAAAGAAGACAGCAACCCTCCTTCGCAAGTACACAGGCATGCACTGGGCACACAGCAGCACATGCATGAACACGGAGAGCATGCCAGGGGTGGGCAGCACCCTGCACATGTACAGTTCTGTAAATTCAGTCACCACACATTAAAAGGTGATTACAAAAAAAGATAAAAGTGCCATCAATGAACAATCTGAAAAAGAAGTTAAGAAAATAATACCACTTACCATAGCGTCCAAAAGAATAAAACATCTAGGAATAAATGTAACTGAGTCAGTGAAAGACTTGTAAACCAACAACTATAAAACACTGCTGAAAGAAACTAAAGAAGACACAAATAAGTGAAAAGGTATCCCACGTTCATGGATCAAAAGACTTAATACTATTAAGATGACAAAGCAATCTACAGGCTGAACACAATCCCTATCAAAATTCCAACAGCGGTTTTTTTGCAGAAATGGAAAAGCCAATCCTCAAATTCATATGGAATGCAAGGAGCCCAAAATAGCCAAAACAACAGTGAAAAAGAATATAAAATCAGAGGACTCATACTTTCTGCTTTCAAAACTTACTACAACTTTGCAGTAATCAAAGCAGTGTGGTACTGGCATAAGGAGATACATATAGACCAATGGAATAGAACTGAGAGTCCAGAAATAAACCCCTGTGTATACGGTCAAAAGATTTTTGGCCAGGGTGCCAAGATCATTCAACGGAGAAAGAATAGTCATCAACAAATGATGCTGAGACAACTGGATATCCAGCTTCAAAAGAATAAAGCTGGACTCCTACCTTCCATCATTACAAAAATAAACAGAAGATGGATCAAAAACCTAAGATAAGAGCTAAAACTATAAAACTCTTAAAGGAAATCACAGAAGTAAACCTGTAATTATAATCTTGGATTGTACAGGCAATGAAATCTTAGAAATGGCACCAAAAGCACAAGCAACAAAACAAAAAAGAGATAAACCAGACTTTATCAAAGTTAAAAACTTTTGTGCATCAGTAGTCATTATCAAGAAAGTGAAATGACAACCCACAAAATGGAAAAATGTATTTGCAACTCATGTATCTGATAAGGATACAGCACTTAGGCTAGGCGCAGTAGCTCATGCCTGTAATCCCAGCACTTTGGGAGGCCAAGGCAGGCAGATCACCTGAGGTCGAGAGTTCGAGACCAGCCTGACCAACATGGAGAAACTCCATCCCTACTAAAAATGCAAAATTAGCCAGGCATGGTGGTGCATGCCTGTAATCCCAGCTACTCAGGAGGCTGAGACAAGAGAATCACTTGAACCGGGGAGGCAGAGGTTGCGGTGAGCTGAGATCACGCCATTGTACTGCAGCCTGGGCAACAAGGGCAAAACTCCGTCTCAAAAAAAAAAAAAAAAAGAAAGAAAAAAGGGATACAGTATCTAGACTATATAAAGAACTCTTACACTTCAGCAATAAAAAGACAAGCAATCCAATGTAAAAGTGGGCAAAGGCCTTGAGTAGACATTTGTCCAAAGAAGATATACCAATGGCCAACAAGCATGTGAAAGCTGTTCAACATCACTGGTCAGTAGAGAAATGCTAGCCAAAAACATAAGGAAATCCCACTTTATACCCACTAGAATGGCTTTAATTAAAAAAAAAAATTAGGAAAACAAGTGTTGGTGAGGATGTGGAGAAATTGGAACGTTGCTGAGGAGAATTTAAAATAATGTAGCCCCTGTGGAAAACAGTTTGCCAGTTACTCAAAAAGTTAAACGTAGAGTTACCATATGATCCGGCAATTCCATTCCCAAGTATATATCCAAAAGAACTGAAAACAGGTGTTCAAACAAATATTTATACACAAATGTTTATAGCAGCACCATATACAACAGCCATAGGTGGAAAGAACCCAGATGCCCATACACTGATGAATGGATAAACTGTGGTCTATCCACACAATGAAATATTATTCAGCCATAAAAATCAATGAAACACAGACACATGATGCAATGTGGATGAACCTCAAAAATATTGTGCTAAGTGAAAGAAGTCAGACACAAAAAGTTACATATCGTATGATTCTATTCATATGAAATAGTAAATATCCAGAATAGACACACCTATAGAGACAGAAAGCAGACTGCTAGTTGTCAGGGGCTAGTGGGAGGAAGAAAGGGCAGTGACTACTTATTGGATACCGGGTTTATTTTAGGAGTGAGGAAGATGTTTGGTAACTAGATAAAGGTGGTGGTTGCTCAACACTATGAAGACACTAAATGCCACTCAACTTCACACTTTCAAATGGTTAATTTTATATGAATTTCACCTCAATTTTTAAAAAAGGTAAAAGGCTCGTTTCCCCATGTGCACATTTCTAGCTAAATATTTTCAATAAAAGCAAACATTCTGGCAATTAAGATGAGGCTCACACCAAATTGCTTCCTTCAAGACACGCCTCCTTCGGAAAGCTTTGATAGACAGGGACAGATACCACAAAGATTTTTCAGTTCCTATGCTTTGAGATCCAAACCACTGGCTAGAATTCTAAATATGTTCGTATGTTCTTCTGTGAGTGACCCAGCACTATGGTGGCGGGGGGGGGGTCCAGGAGAAAAGTAAACAGGTCCTGTACCCTAAAGCATAGAAGCCAAGTCCCATTCTGGACCTCACAGCTAGGGCCACCTACCTGCCACAGAGCCAAAAAGCTGAGAATCAAGGTTGGCAGAAGTTAGGGGACAGAGAAGGAGAGATGCAGAGAGGGAGGCACTACAGCGAGAGACCCTGAGAGACACTGGGCATATTCAGACCCAGGAGGGAGCTGCTGCAGTCAGCTGCTTGGACAGGGAAGCACCTCCCATCCCCTAGCTCAGTATGTGGCCTTCCTCTGTGACTACATTTCCGTCCGTGTTACACTGCTGAAACCATGGACACGAGCAGTTATCAGCCCCGGTATTTGCTCAGGCCCTTGAGCCAGAATAACCTAAGCCAGGTGCCACCTCCTCACCTGCACCCTCTGGGAGGTGAGTGTGTCCACCTGCTGCAGCTCAGAATACACCTGATGAAGCCAGAGACCTGTGTGTGACAGAGGCCCTGGCTGCTTCTGTGTCCATGCTGGGAATGGAGGTGACAGGGTGACCCACACTATCTGCCCCTCACAGTCGACGTGGGAACCAAACATGATGAATGAAAAACACCTATGGCATTAAACCCCGACTGAATGTTAGCTTCTGCAGCACAATCAGGCCCATCTGTTATTTAAAAAAACCAAGAGATGGACTTTGTTTTACCCACACCCTGAATTTCAAAAGTGAGATTCTCCCAGAGAACTGTGTCATGGAACACTATTTTCTGGCCCACACTTGCTCCCACCAGAAAAACTCACTCTTTTAGAAGGACCTGGCACATGTCAAGGCACCACAGGGACAGCCATAAAAGAGGATGCCTGGGGGTGGCAGCGTCCACCCAAATCTCTGCCCAGATTTTAGGGCATCTGTGGCCACACTGCACCCAAGCAGCCCCAAACAAACGTGGGCTGCAGTCCAGAAGTTCACATCAAGCACACTTCCAGTCAAATATTAAGTATATTCAATAATAGCAAACATTCTGACAATTAAGATGAAGCTCCTTGCTTCCTTCAAGACACACCTCCTTTGGAAAGCATCGACAGAGAGGGATGTCTACTTTACCCTCTAGAAGCTGGCCTGACATTCTTCCCACCTCCTCCAGAACTCTCAAAACTCACACAGGGGGAGAATTCCTTGTTTTAAAATGATTTATTCCTAAACACATCACAACAACATCTCCATGAGGAGAGCCCCTTCCCCCAGTACTCCCCGGCATTTGAGGTTCTAAGATTTAACTGTCAGTTCTGATCACCCAGATTTGACCCACGGCAGGACCTCCTTCCCTCTCGCACACACACTCCACTGGCCAACAACAGAGCTGGCCTGCAGGGCGAGGCCACAGCCCCGCGTGGTGTTCCCAGGTAGCCCCTGTACATGGCTCTGCCTCAAGAAGCTTAAGACTGGGTGGGCACAATGAGAGCCCAGAAAGGCCAACTCCGTCCCTAGGGAGATGGACACAGAGACAGGGCCCTGAGGAGGAGGGCAGGCTGAGCCCAGACAGACAGACAGACACAGAGGAATTGGAGGGAGCCATGCCAGGCAAGTCTTGTCCACTCTACCTTCTGAGCACTTCCAGAATGTGACCCTTCTACCGACCCCAGTCCTCACTCCCCACCCCCTGGGTACACATGCAGGGTGACAGTCACCTCCTCACTGGCTCCCTGCCCCTAACCTTCTCCCAACCTCTCCCCACAGCAACATGCAACACGGGGGACAGTCAAAACCTCAGTCCACTCCCGCCCCTCCTCTGCTGAGACACTCCCCCTCCAGGGTGGCTGCCACCAATCTGAGAAGCTGCCTGGCTAACCCCTGGGCCCTCACAGCCAGCTCTGAACTCCGTACAGAATACAAGCCCAACAAATATTTACTGAGGTACGAATGAAATGTCTGCCACTTAAGTGACCTGAACAGCTTTCAATTTCTTTCAAGTCAGTTTTACTGATTACACCTCCAAAAACCCTTCCAGTCCAATAGAACAAGCAGCTGAAAGAGGGCCAGAAAGCTACAGGTTAAGGATGTTTAAAATTTTAACAGAAGCATTCCTGCTTCCCAGAGATTTAAATTATTCAAAGTAAGTTGGTGACAAAGTGAGATGCCAGATCACTTTGCAGGCAGGGGTGGAGGGCATGGGGCCTGGTCTCCATCCTCCAGTTGGAAGGCACAGGCACAAGGGAACACAGTGTACGGCCCAAGTGGCTTTATGTAAGAGTGGGATCCCTAAGAGGGGAGGACAGGTCCTCCTCAGTGCCACTGCAGAGCCACACATCCCCACCAAATGAGGCAGACAAGACACCTCCGAAGGCAACCGGCCTCCTGCGGCCTCCTGCCAGGTCCTGCCACAAAAATCCATCCCTCCCAGGTCAAAGCCCACATTCTGGGACAGCACTCCAGTCGGTGCCAGTGAAGAAGGGCTGGGCTGACGAGGATCCCCACCCCAGGAGTGATGAGCCACGGTCAAGATGGGGCCGGAGGAGGAATCTTGCGAGAACTTGGTGAAGGGACAGCTCAAGCATGGCACACACATCCCAAGGACAGAGAGGGGCTTGAAAGGAGGGCCTGTTTCCCCGACCTCTACTCCACACTTCCCCTCCAGTGAATGCAGGATGCATGACCCCAAGGATAGAACACAACGATTCTCCCTCCCCATGGTGAACATTCTCCCCAACCCAGGCCAGCGGGGCAGCCCCACCCACCAGGGCAAGAACACTGGGAGGGATGCTCAGAGTCCCTGAGTAGGGAAACACCCTAGAAGCAAGTTCTGGCCCCAAATGGCCAAAGCTTTATCCCAAACAAGTTCTCGGCTGCCACCAAAGCTGCCAAGAGCAAAGACGCAGCCACCGCGAGTGTAGCTGATGACTTAGAGACCCTCTCTCCAATTCTCCCCAAAACGGGGCTGGCTGGAGGAATGTGATGTGGCCACAGGTGGGACAGACAGGCGTTTTACTCTAACAGTTGTGTGTTTATTTTTATAGTTACTGTGTATGGTAAGTTACAGTAATGTTCTATTTCAGGGAATGATACGAAGTTTCCTTTTAAAAGCAATATTTTCGAGAGTAAGGAGACATGAGGATTAAACGCAAGGTGCGATCCGAGAACAGAAAAAGGACATTAAGTGGGGAACACTGGTTAAATACATTTGAATAAAGCCTGTAGTTTAGTCAGCAGCCCGGCACCAGCATTAACTCCTTCATTCTGGTACTGGTCCCATGGCTGGGTAAGATGTTCACTGCAGGGAAAGGGAGAGAAGGATACAGGGAAACTGTACCATTTTTGGAACTCTTTTGTAAGTCTAAAGTCCCCTCAAAATAAAAAGTTTAAAAGTATTCAAACTTTTAAAAAGAGAGTTGAAATGTTAAATAGGAAGTAAATCACAGTACAGGCGGTACGAAGATCAGGAAAGAACCACTGGGGCCATACGAGACTATCTGGAGGTGGAGAAACCCCGGGGTCTGGTCACACACGTTCATTTTACTGATGAGAAAAGAAAAGTGATGCTGAGAGACCAAAGGATTTGCCCAGGGCTGTGAGAGCTGTACCAACCCCACCAACCCCTGACGCCTGTCCTCCCCATCACACACCTGCCCAGAACCATTGGGGAGCAGGCACACCCAGAGGCTTTCTCCCTGTAGGGTTCACTTTGGCAGATGACCCTTGGTTAGATGCAGGAGAAAATGACTTTCATGGCCGAGGGAAAGCACAGCTCCTTTCAGACCCCACGGCCACCCCAAATAGGTGAGAATAAATCTGTGCTGATCAACTGCCTGTATTGGATTCAATCAGAGACCTCAAATAAGAAAAAAAGGAGCTAGAGCCTCCCCAGACATCCCCCTTTTGGGGATTTTTGCATGGGCCAATACAGCAAATGACACCAACCAGCTCTCAGGCCAGCTCTTAGCCCCTGTCGCCTGCCTGCCCCTCATTCCTGGAGTTTTTCCCTTGGCCTCGAAGTCTAGTTCAGAACTAGCCTTCCCTTCCCAGAGGGTCCCCTAAGCAGCGAGACAAAGGTCTTCTCACGTTCTCTCACTCTCCCTACTCTGGGCCCCGAGTGTGGGCAGCAGCCAGGAGCTGACACAGGTGCCCAGAAGGTTCTGTAGCGGAGTGACTGCGCTCGCCAGGTCAGGACTCCGGTGGAGATGGGGGAGAAGGCAGAGGCCCCACCACTTTCAGGGCTTTTCAGGGCCAGCTGCTCAGCATCCCTGGATATGAGGAGCCTTAGAGGCTCTCACTCACTTTGGCCCGGCCATGAACTTCTCAATGGCTGCCAGCTGAGGGTGTGCATGTCAGCCCTGTTCTGGGCAGAGCCCGGTGTTCACACTCAGTCTCCCTTGCTCTAAGGGGCTTCCACAGCCCTGGGCATACCCAGGAAGGCAGCCCAGATTTCCGTGGGCATCCCCACCCCACAGAGTCCCAGGCCCTTCTAACAGCATGGAGGTAGGACTCAGGACTGGGGCTGACAGACATAGCAGGCCCTGTCACATCCCAGCCACCCAGGTCCCCACATGTAAACTGGCAGGACTGGACTCGGGGCCACAGCCCACTCTTAAGCGCCACTGACCAGTCTTGAAGACCCAGGCTTAGAACCTGCAGGAGGATCTCCTCTCTGGAAGGAGAATCCCGGACCACCCACCACCACACACCCCTCTCTTTCCCCCGGCTGCTTGCTGATGGTGGTTTGGGACTGGAGCCCCAGAGGGCATACAGCCCTGGCCAGCCCCGGGTCCAAACACATCCCACAGGCAAAGTCAGATGCAAGAGAACCTGTTGGAGCAGTTTGGGCAACACTATCACCTCCTCTTCCTCCTCCTCCATTTACTTCTTGGTGGGAAGGGACCTGCCCTAGGCACGGGGCCAGGTCATGGCCATCGGCAAGGGCCAAGAGGGCGGGGGTTTTCAGTGTCTCCAAGCGTCTCCCCCCTCCCCATCTTCCTTAGGGAGCATAAGATCATGTCAAAACCGGCGTTCCTGCCGGGAACGGAGAGGAGAGAAACAGGGAAAGCTAAAGGCAAGGGAGGAGGTGGCAAAGCCACAACAAACCCCCCTTACCCAACTCACAGACACTATTCTGTCACCGCGCTCCTGCCCGCGGACCTGCAGGCCTGCCGGGTCTAGCTGCTCCGCGGGGGTCCGGGAGGGGTCCTGCCCTCGGGGACAAGGTCCGAGGGAGTTCGCCGGCCACGGCGGAGGGTGGGCGCGCCGGCTGCCACCTCGCCGGAGCCCCCACGGACTCCCCAGCCCTGCCGGAGTCGGAGCCCGCCACTCGCGCCTCTCCCGGGACCCGCGCCGGGCTGCGCGCCCGCTTCTCCCGGCCCGGCCAGCCCCGAGCCCGCGCAGGGAAAGTTCCTGCAACTTCGCAGGGGGGAGGCGGCGGGGGCTCCGGGCCTCGGCCTCCCTCCGGATGCCCGGCCTCTGCGGCCGCCGCGACCCAGCTGACAGGCGGCCCGGCCCGGGCCTGGAGCCCCAACTTCCCCGAGCCCCGAGCCCACCTCCCGGCCCGCGGGCCTCGCTTTGTGCGCGGCGGCCAGGGGCGCCCAGCGCGGGCCCCGTGCTTGGCGCCCCCACCCTGGGCACAAAAGGGCGCGCGGCCCGGCACGGCCCAGCCCCGACCCGGGCGCCCGGAATGCGGCGGCGGCGGCGGCCCGTCCCCGAGCCGGGCCTGCGGGCGCGCAGCCGGGGGCGCGGGGCTCGGTCGGGCAAGGTGGCCGGGCCGGGCCGGGCCGAGCCGAGCAGCCGCCGCGCGCTCACCTGCCGTGGAACCAGTCCTTGCAGGCGTCGCACTCGATCATGAAGCGGGTAACGTCGTAGGGGAGCCGGCAGACGCAGTACACGGGCACCGTCGCCATGTTGCCGCGCCGCGCCGCCGCTCGGCCCCGCCGCTGCGCTGCCCGGGTCGGTCCGGGCCGGGCCGGGGGCCGGGCCGCGCGGGGGCGGCGGGGGCGGCGGGGCGCAGGCGGCGCCGCGGCCGGGAGGGGACGGGGACGGGGGCGCACGACAGCCCCCGCGCGCGCTCCCGGCCAGGCGCGTCCACACAATGCCGGGCGCGCTAGCTGGAGGGGCCGCGCCGGGAGCCGCCCGCCGGCCCGCGGGGCTCAGGGCGCTAGTGTGCGCGGGGGACGGGCCGCGCGCGGGACACAAAAGGGAATGGACGCGCGGGGGCGGCGGGCGGGGAGCCGCGGCCCCACCGAAGGGACCCCCGGCCGCCGAGCGGCCTCTACGTCAGCGCCCCGGGTGGCGCCGCCTCCGCCCGCCGGCCTGGGCCGCCGCTCCCGCCGCCGGGAAGGCGGGCTGGGGAACCCTGCGGGGGAGAAGGTGGGTTGGGGGACCCTGCCGGGGGAGAAGACGGCCGGGGGGACCCTGCCGGGGGAGAAGGCGGGTGGGGGGATCTCGAAGGTGGAAGATAGGCCGAGAAGGGCCCCCAAGGCTGAAGGTAGACCCAGGGGTCCGCGGGCGCGAAGGTGAGCTGGGGGAGCCTTGAGACTGAAAGTGGGGTGGGACCCCGGGAAGAAGGTGGGCGGGGCCCCGGGGATAAGATGAGCTGGGGGAACCCGGGCAAGGCAGAAGGAGAGACGCGGGGTGCGGGAGTGGAGCCCGCAGGAGAGCCTTCCTAGTCTAGAAGGCCGACAAGCAAATACTTGGCCCTAACTTTCTTCTGACCCCCACCACGGTGAGGGTGTTCCTCCTCCTCGGCCGCGCTGCCTCCCTCCGTTCCCCACTGAGTTTCTGGTTGGGACACCACTTCCCCTTTCCCCTCATTCTCGGCTGGGGACTGCCGCCTCCCTCGCAGGATCCCGCGGACTTCCCTGATGCTCAGCCCCAGAGGAAGAGGACAGAAGCCCGGGCCGGGAGTGCGCTGGCACGGGCTGGTCAGCTCTGTCAAGAGAGAGCTCCCTGGCATTTGAGCCCCCCAGGCCCGTGACCTAAGGGGCCGGGCTGGTCAGCTCTGTCAAGAGAGAGCTCCCTGGCATTTGAGCCCCCCAGGCCCGTGACCTAAGGGGCGAGGAGTATGGGAACCCTGGCCCCCGTGTCCAGGGAACTGAGCCCCCACGGTGGGGAGGAGAAGCGGAGGTGCGCTCTGAGGGATCACTTGCACGCGTTCTAGAGGAGGACTTCCCTGCCCCGCCAGCGCTGCATCCTTGGGGCATCCGCGCTGGGCAGGGGCCACATCCCTGCCCGCCCTTCCTCCCTCACCCTCTTTCTCTCCCCATCCTCCCTCAGCAAAATCCGCATCGTGCTGGGAAATGCGGGCCACCCCTGCTCGGAATTCCAGAATCTCCGGACAGGAAACCTGGCCCAGTCTCCTAGCAGCATCCATGACAAGGCTCCTTAGCCCCTCGGCCCCTCACCATCACCGCCCACCTGCAGCTGCCAAGGGGCCGTTTGCTCCACGGCAGGCGGCTCAATTAAGGTCCTTCCTCCTACTGAGCCAAAATCTACCCTCAGAGTCAGCCACCCACCCCCAACAAGTGACCCCGTGGATACAGACTCAGGGCAGTGCCCAAAGCACTGGGCACTGGGGAAGGGGGCCGGGGGAGAAGTAGCTGGCCATAGAGGGAGAGGAAAGAGCAGGAGACCCCCAGCTCCCACACCTCTGGGCTGGCCAGGATGGCCTGCAATAGGCCTTCCTACCTGAATTCCGGTTGTCACTGGTTCCCTTCCTCCTGGGTGAAAGCCTGGAATTTTTTTTTTTTTTTTTTTTTTTTTTTACATACTGAAGTTCTGGGAAAGAAGTAACTCTTAAGCCGTTGTCTACTATTATGTAGATAGAATGCTCAGCCTGAAGGTTGAGAGCCCAAAAGGAGGGTTTCAGGTGAGTGGTGCCCACTTCCTTGATAGATACACTCTCCCTCGCCCTTACAGCAGTACTAAAGTAGCCAGGTGAGCAGTGCCCAAATGAAGCTGGAAACTTCTAGAGGCTGTTGTGGTGCAGGGGAAGCTGCCCTGATGTGGGCATCCCCCCATCCCTTAACACTCCTATTAGCCTGTTTACAAACAGTGACAGTAGTTAGCCAACATTTAGCAAATGCTTTTACCAGGACAGTGCCCTGGGCTCAGTTCTTCATGAGGTTTCACCAGTACCTAACCAGATGTTTGTAAGTGCTTAGCAAATTCCTGGGTCATAATGGCTATTACTACATACTCAGGACTCTCCTTTGGTGCCTTTAGGTATTGGTATTAGTGCCATTTCACAGAAGTGAAAACTGAGGCGCTAAGCAATTGAACATCCAGCCAGACAGAGGATGTCAGCTCCCTGGTGAGAGGGCAGAAGGTGGGAGCCAGTGAGGAGCCCTCGGCTGGTCTCCAAGTCTTGGGCCTGTGCTCCCTGCCCCACAGCCACCACACAGAATGTGTCTGGAGAAGTTCGGCCTCCCTGCTAGTCATTCAGGGGGGTGTCCACCCCACCCACCTCCCAGCCCTGCCCTTCAGATGGTCTCCTGTGCCCACCTGTACCTCCTGTGCCCACCAGATACATTCCTTTTGTTCAAAGCCCTTCCATGGCTGCCTGCCATCTATGGGATAAAACAAGTGTCATCAGAAGCCCACAAGCTCCCTCTGTTTGGCTTCTCCCTATGGCTTCCCCTTTCTGTTTTTTCTTTTTCTTTTTTTTTTTGAAATGGAGTTTCACTCTTGTTGCCCAGGCTGGAGTGCAGTGGCGTGATCTCGGCTCACTGCAACCTCCGCCTCCTGGGTTCAAGTGATTCTCCTGCCTTAGCCTCCCGAGTAGCTGGGATTACAGGCATGTGCCACCACACCTGGCTAATTTTGTATTTTTAGTAGAGAAGGGGTTTCTCCATGTTGGTCAGGCTGGTCTCAAACTCCTGACCTCAGGTGATCCGCCCACCTCCACCTCACAAAGTGCTGGGATTTCAGGCGTGAGCCACCGCGCCCAGCTGACTTCCCCTTTCTTTTCTCCATCTCCTTCAGGACACGCACCTCCCCACTCCTCCCTCCTTCCCTCCTTCTCTCTCACTCCTCTACTGAGGTACTTATTGAGCATCTACTGTGTCCTGAGCAGTGTTGTAGACAATGGGGACTCAGCAGAGTCTCAGCTCTGTTGGAGTTCACATTGGAATAAAGGGAGACAGTCAATACATACATCAATGCATACAAGATGATTGGGGAGAAAAAAGGGCACTGGCTAGAGGGACACCCCCCTGAGAAGGTGAGCTGGGGGCAAAGGCCAGGATAGGACTGCTCACAGAGGGTAAGGACCATAGCTTACTCACTCTTGCTTGGTGGTAAGGAGGGAAAGGCCCCAGAGAGGAGGACGGTGGCCTTGGAAATTCAGGTAGCATCTTACTGCCTCCCGCACCTCATTGCCTTTGGCCCCAAACTCAATGGCCTCCTCTGCTTAGTAGTTAGCCAACTACTAACTGCCTCAGCTACTAACTGCCCGGTGCCTCAATGCCTGCCCACCACACCCTCCATGTTGCCCAGGGCTCAGCTGCACTTCAGCACTTAGGAGGCTATGCCAGTGTCAAGATGTCCCTACCCATAACCTCAGTCAGACTGGCATTGTGCAGCTGTAGCGTGAGTGGGTTCACAAGCTCCAGGGCCTCCACGTACCTGCACCCTGGTGCTGCAATGACAGTGCCGCTGCAGCATGGATGTGTTTTATTCCCCTTCCTACCCAGCCATCAGCATAGCCTGCTCCAGGGCCTGTGGTTCACACATTCACTAAACATGTGTTGAGTGCAAGTGCAGGTTTTTTGGCAAAATTGGGGTTACATATACATGATATAAACCTTACCATTTTAACCATTTTTAATGCACAGTTTGGTGGTATTAAGTACATTCACACTATTGTGCAACCACCACCACCATCCATCTCCAGAAAATTTGCCACGGTCCCCAGTGGAAACTCTGTCCCTTATAAACACCACGCCCCTCCTCCTCCAGCCCCTGGCGGCCACCATTTGCTTTTTGTCTCTATGAATTGGACTCCTCTAGGTATCTTATATACGTGGAATCACACAGTATTTGTCCTTTTGTGACCAGTTTATTTCACTTAACATAATGTCCTGAAGTTTCATGCCTACTGTAGCATGGGTCAGAACTTGCTTCCTTTTTAAGACTGAATAATATTCCCATTGTATGTATGTACCACACTTTGTTTCTCCATTCATCTGCCAGTGGATACTTGGGTGGCATCCATCCTTTGGCTGTTGTGAATAATGCTGCTATGAACGTTAGCATGCAAGTAACTGTTGGAGTCCCTGCTTTCACTTCTTTTGGGTATATATCCAGAAGTGGAACTGCTGGATCACATGGTGATTCAATTTTTGTATTTTTTGAGGAACTGCCATACCATTTTCCACAGTGGCTATACTATTTTACATTCCCACCAGGAATGAAAAAGAGTTCCAGTTACTCCACGTCTACATCAACACTTATTATTTTCTGTTTTGTTTTTTTAAAGACTATTTTGGCTACTTGGGGTCTCTTGCGATTCCGTGTTTTCTAGAATGGATTTTTCCTTTAGAAAATTTATTTCTGCAAGGAAACAATGTTGAGATTTTCATAAGGATTGCAGTACATCTGTAGATTGCTTTTAAGAGATTGACCTTTTAACAATAAGTCTTATAATCCACAGACACAGGCTGTCTTTTCATTTATTTGTCTCTTTTTAAATTGCTTTGAGCAAAGTTTGGTAGTTTTCCATTTTCAGTGTACAAGTTTTTTGTCTCCTTGACTAAGTTTATTCCTGAGTATTTTATTCTTTTTGATGCTATTATAAATGGATTTTTTTCATAATTTCCTTTTTAGATTTTTTTGTTTGTTTTTTGTTTTTTTGAGGCAGAGTCTTGCTCTGTCACCCAGGCTGGAGTGCAGTGGCATGATCTCGGCTCACTGCAGCCTCCACCTGTGAGACTCAGGTGATTCTCCTGCCTCAGCTTCCCAAGTAGCTGGGATAACAGGCATGTGCCACCACACCTGACTAATTTTTGTATTTTTAGTAGACACAGGGTTTCACCATGTTGGCCAGACTGGCCTCGAACTCTTGACCTCAGGCCATCCGCCTCCCTCCACCTTCCAAAGTGCTGGGATTACAGGTGTGAGCCACTGCGCCTGGCTGTTTTAAGATTGTTCATTGTTAGTGTATGGAAACAAAACTAATTTTCATATGTTGATTTTGTATCTCGCTCTTTGCCAAATTCATAGGTTTTGGAGTGGTTTTATGTCTGTGGACTCTTTAGGGTTCCTATATCTTGATGATCTTACATGATGATATAAGATCATGTCATCTGTGAACAGATAATTTTACTTCTTTTCCAATTTGGATGCCTTTTTTTTTTCTTTTCCTTTTTCTTGTGTAATTGCTCTGGCTAGGACTTCCAGTGCTATGTTGAATAGAAGTAGGGAGAGTGGGCATCCTTGCCTTCTTCCTCATCTTACAGGAAATGCTTTCGGCTTTTCACCATTGAGTAGGATTTTAGCTGTCAGCTTTTCACATATGGCCTTTACTATGTTGAGGAAGTTTCCTTCTATTCCTAGTGTATTTAATTTTTTAATCAAGAAAGGGTGTTGAATTTTGTTAAATGCTTTTTCTACATTAATTGAGATGACCATGTAGGTTCTTATTGCTCATTCTGTTAACATGTGTATTACATTGATTGATTTTTGGATGCTGAACCATCCTTGCATTCTGGGAATAAATCCCACTTGTTCATGGCGTATGATCCTTTTAATACGCTATGAATTCAGTTTGCAAGTATTTTGTTGAGGATTTTGGCATCAATATTCATAAGGAATATTGGTCTGTAGTGTTCTTCTAGTATCTTTGTCTGGCTTTGGTATCATGGTAATCATGGCCTCATCAAAAGAGCTTGAAAGTATTCCCTCCTCTTCAATTTTCTGTAACAGTTTGAAAAGGACTGGTGTTAATTTTTCTTTAAATGTTTTGTACAATTCACCAGTGTAGCCATCTGTTCCTGGACTTTTCTTTGTTGTGAGGTTTTTGATTAGTGATCCAATCTCCTTACTAGTTGTAGGTCTGTTGAGATTTTTTGTTTCTTCATCATTCAGTCTTGGTAAGTTTTGTATGTCTGGAAATTTGTCCATTTCATCTAGGTTATTTTGTTGGCACACAACCAATGCAAGTTTCATAGACTGAACGAGGCAGAAACATTCCTACTTCCATAGATACCATAGGCCAGAGCAAGAGACAGGTAACTAATAATTGATGGGGGTGGAAAATGTTAGAAAGGAAATATAGCTTGAGGTTGGGTGTGTATTTGTGAAAGATCAGTCGATTTGGTCAGTGCATAGAAACTTCAAATACTGGGCCCCTTCTTGGAGTACCTGGGGAAATTTTTTAAGCCATCTGGGCTTTTCTGACAGGTATGAAAGTGACCCTCCTTCTTGACCATCTCTAGGATGGTCCTGTGATGTTTGGATGCAGTGAGCTTGTGGACAAGTCTCTGAGCCAGGTGACCACATTATTTACTACTATCCAAAAGGGTGCTGTTAATAAAGCACCAAAACCGGGGCAAACTGAGGCTATCCTGGGCAAACTGAGACTGATGTGACCCTCCCTATAGCCCATACTGGCATCAGTTGAGTTTGTAGAGATGGACATTCACAGATGCCAGGAGTAGGCATGGTTTCATGAGGTCAGGATGGGTCTGCACAGGTGCCTCCAGCTGTTTGCTTCCTGAACTGATGGAACTTGCTGGGCACAGCATGGGAAAAGGCCATCCTGGGTGGCCATCCTGGTCCACCCAAGGTGCCTGGAATCTGCTTGGGTAGCTCCCACCTGCCCTCTAGGTCATTCTTCAGAGAGGCTTCCCTGACACCTTCCTCCTACCCCCACCCATGTAAGTTCCTCATTTCCTCTGCATTTGTCCTTCATAGAACTTATTACCACTGCTGTTGCATTTTTTTTTCCTTGAGTGCGTTTTCACATGGCTGTCCTTTACAAACTCTGGTGAAGTCCCACAGCCAGTTCAGCACAGGGCAAAGCACATTAATGAAAAGCTTATTTTGTCCCATGTGCAGGTCTTTGGTCAACTTAGCCTGAGCTGTGTTAGAGCCAAGACTGGAAGCTTCCCTGGGGTACAGGGAGGAGTAACCAGACAGCTTGGGGACCAAGGTGGGGTGGATGAGGGCAGAGCTGGCAGGCTGGCCAGCAGCAGGCTCCTGGCAAAAAGGCCTCTGCACCATCTACTCCACAACGTGGGGAGCCAAGTAGCATAGGACTTTTGTCCAAGATATAGTGAGTAGGGGTAGGGAGTTGAGGCTAACAAGAAAGTATTGCATTCTCAGAAGAACTGAAAGTAGAATAAAACTGAGGGAGGGATGAGAGTCACCCCTAAGGTTACTGTCCATCATAAAACACCTGTATTCTGCTGTCTGCCCCATGCAGTGCAGAGGTGGACTCCCTCTGAGCAGGGAGAAGGAATGCAGGGCAAGGAGGGGTGTCCTGGAAAGCAGAGCAGCCTAACACTACCTTGGTCCTTGTTGTTGATGTTATAGAGAAAGGTATAGACAGTGAATTATTTCTTAAAATTCTTACCTTTGGCCTGATTGTTTGGGAGATCATAAAACAGCCAGGAGAGACATTAGAAGTTCCCTGTCAATTGAAAAATGAAGAAATTATGGGCAAATTAAATGTAAGAGGGGAAATGTTCACCCTCACTAGAAATCAAAGTCATGCAAATAAAACCCCATTTTTTAACCTGTCAAATTGGCAAACACCAGTGCCTTGACTGTGCCCAGCAGCCAGGCTAGTACAGACAAAGAGCTCCTGGACCCTGGATACCAAGCAGCGTTCCGGAGCTAAATCAGCAGGAGCACCAAAAGACTCCCTTCCCTCACCCTTCCCCTACCCTTCCCCACTGGGAGATTCTTCTGATGAAATGCTAACCAGGAATAATGACACTGGTCCTCACAAGACTCACCTACAGGGTAGCATGGATACCTGGAGCCCACTGGGCATCCAAGCACAACCCGTCCTGCCTCAAAGCCTTCAACAGACCACAGCACTGGAGGATACAGCAAGCCCTGTCCTCGGGGTGGCCATGGGCTTCTCCGCTCTCCATGGATTCCCCTTGGCTGGGTGCTCCATCCGCTGCTCCTGGCCCAGACCTGTATTCCCAGATAGCCTCCACTCATGGCTGCATCACTTGCCCATGCCACCCATCTCCCCATCTTTTCTCATTTTCTTGCTTGAAATATTCTTATTTGTACACATGTATGTTGTCCCCCTACTCAAATGTAAATGCCAGAAAGGCAGGGGCCTTGACATCTTCTGTCCCATGGGGCCTAGGGCTGGGCCTGACACGGACTCTCCGCAAGTGCTTGCAGAACAAGGTAATGTCCAACCATGCTGGTGGGGAAAGACTGAATACGTTACAGTGCAGCCCCACCGTGGAGTCTGTGGAACTATGGCAGAATATGGAATGGTAGGGAAAGGCAATCATCAAATGATGCTAAGTTGGGAAAATGTTACAAAATATTAACATGATTTTTTTTGTATAAGAAAAAAATCTATATATTGTATAGAAGGAGAGAGACCAAATGTTAAAAACAGGTGTCTCAGGATGGAGGAATTACCGAGGACTTCTTTTCCTTTTTGTGTATCTAGCCAGTATTTCTTAAACTTACCACAATAAACACATATTGCTTTGAAACAAGAAAAAAAAATCAGTAAAACCTATTTTTTTGAAAAGGAAGAGGATAAATGGCCAGGCAGCAGAGCATACGACTTGCCCCAGGATATCATGCTGCCAGGAAGGAGAAACACCAGCATCACCATTCAGTCCAGCCCGCACCAGTGCCACCCACAGCCACTGACCCCTGGGCCCATGACAGCATCGTCCTTGGGCCTTCCTCTGCAATTCTGGTGGTGTGGAAGGAGTGGCCAGCATGGCTCCAGCAAGGAGGGATGTCCTTGGCCTCCTTGTTCCAGCCACAGGGTCGCCGGAGCCCCAGCACCCTCTCCCTTCCTCTCTCCTTAATGCCCACGCCTGCACCTACTGGAGCTTCAGGAGCGGGTGGACAGACCTAACTTGGAGCTAAGGGTTGGGTTCCAGCCCAGTCCCTGCTGAGAGTGACCTAGAGCAAGCTGTGCTGCTCTCCCACCTACAGCAATTGCAACTAAGACATGAGAACCACCGGAAGGAAGGAGCACCTGCTTGTCAGGGAGCAGAGAGGGACCCTTGACATGCGCGCGCTCCTGCTGCTGAGACTGTACTGTTCAGAAACCTGTCCCTCTCCCCTCTTAAAGCCAGAGGGCTCTCCCTGTCAGCTTGCTATTCTCAAGTGGCGTGGGCCTGCCCCTTGAGAGAGGGAAGAAAAGCGCGTGGTTGTCACGGTGGGAGAGGTACTGCCTAGCAATGGATGGTGGAAGCTGGTGGGCCTGGAAAGTGTTCCTCCACAACGCTGTCCCTCTGCCAGGCACGTGCGATCCAGAGTGGGTTAGACTGGTTCCCGTCACAGGCAGGGTCCTCAGTGGAATGGTGTTTTTGAAAGATGGAGCGTCCGGGCGCCCCCATCTTCTCACAGCACAGAGAAGGGCTGGCTGGCCCGCCACCGGGAGGCTGGCGCAGAGGGACTCAGCCGTGGCCCCGGAACAGCGGGCCACCGTCAGGAACCGGCGAGTCAGGGTGGGAAGAGGCCCTGGAGTGAGCGAGGCTAGCTTCACTTCCTTCAAACTCTGAAGGCCCACCCCATACAAAGAAGGGGTAAATTCGTCTGGGGTCTGAACAGCCAGGACCAAGAGCGCTCTCAGGCTGTTAGTTGGAGAAACTGGCTCGGCTCGGGCCTTGCTGGGACTCGGGCCCCCAGGGTCTGCTCGGTCTCTCTCGGGGAACACGGGTCTTTGCTGGGCCCAGCGCCGGCCCCGCACAGAGAACCGGCTTCAACGGCGCAGTCTCAGCCTCCGGGAGGAAAAAGCTGGGAGTAGGCCTCATTGACACGGCCCCGCCTCGCGGGCTGCGCGCGCACCGGGGCCTGCGCGGTAGCGGACGGGGAAGCGCCACGCAAGGCCCCGCCCCGCTCCGCCCTTCCACAGGAAGGAAACGCGCCCCCGGGCGAGCGCCAGCCCCTCCCTGGAGCGGGATCGCCGCAGCTCTCCTGGCCGCCTCCGGCACCGTTAGCCCACCATCCCCCGCTAGAGGGCAGCACGGGGCGCTTTCTCCAGGCGCTCGGCGGACCTGGGTACGGGGACCTCATATCAGGCTGCAGAGAAGAGCCTTCAGTCAAAAGGATGGCATGAAAAACGGACTACACTTGTAACATCCAGCTTTTAAAACGTGGTGGAGTCAAATTTATTGATTCCTCAGGGCTTAAAAAAACCTTTTCTGTAAGTCTGCTTCATCAAAGAGAATTTTTTTATCCCCTTGGTTGCTTGAAACTGAGCTATCAAACAAATTAATCATATATTAATGTTCCTCTAAGCCGGAAACCTGGAATTACTTTGAAAAGGTAAAATATTTTTCAACTTTGGTTTTCTGATCTTTTCAGTAGTTGTTTCGATTTGAATTAAACCTCTATAAAATTAGCTTTTACAAGTGAATTTAAAAGCCACGCCATACTTTATACTAAAAGAATAAAGATTTTTATTAAGCATTGTAAGTTGCATTCAATAGCCTTCAGATACACCACACCACAATCCATCGACAGTCAATCAAACCCAACAGCAGTTCATTCTTGCACAATCCATGAGTTAGGGCAAAACTCCCTTCAACTTACAGTAAGATCCTACTTAGCTCTTGCGGGCAGGGGTTGGGGAATTACACCTCATTTCTGATCACTAATGTGATGAAGAGCATCAGAAGTATATGAAAACGATAAGAAGTGATTCTGATTTCAAAGTACATTGTTTGGAAACATTAACAAAAACATCAAAATGATAGAAGTATACCTGCTTCTACTAAATTCTTGATGGGAAAGTTCTCAAGAACAAGCAATTTGTTTCCTGCTACAGAAGGGGGGGGTGGTTTTTTTTTTTTTAAGATCAAAGGGTTTTTTTTTCACAGAATTTCATATTTGCTAATATGAAGGCATAAAACAGCAACAAAGAACAATAATGCATACAGCAGTGAATACACCAGGGTAATGTTGATATTCGAAACGGCTAGATAATTTTTGGGGGGCTTTAGAATAAATGCAACAGAGGTCAATAATCACAAAATTTTAAGGTTAGAGCAAGATCAGTCAATGACTAAACAGAGTTAACATCTTTTATAGGACTATTACTGATTATTAGCATTTTTGTTTTGCAAATGGGCACATACTGGTAAGAATGGAAGAAAGGACGATAACATGCATATTAACTACACACTTTAAAAATTATGAACCATGCAGAAGTTTAGCTCAAGTAGTAGTACTAATGGTCTACATCCGATTCAAAACCACATAGTTCATTGATCACAGATGCATGGTGTGAGTCACGAAAGTTTCAGAACACATTGTGTTGATTTTGAAAGGTCATTTGCATCTTCTATGATTTCAACTTTATCTCCATTTAACTTGCTTGTAAAGTATGTATGATGTATTGTATATTTAAAATCAGCAGAACGGCAATATTACT
This sequence comes from Gorilla gorilla gorilla, assembly GCF_029281585.2. Taxonomy (NCBI): domain Eukaryota; kingdom Metazoa; phylum Chordata; class Mammalia; order Primates; family Hominidae; genus Gorilla; species Gorilla gorilla. The sequence continues at coordinate 90,031,424 of NC_073237.2, read as the reverse complement.
CTATAATTTTTTAGTTTTGATAGTTGCACTTTTTTTTTTTTTAACACAAAAGAACCACATCAACAGTGATGAAATTTAAGAAAGAAAAACTGTGGTTGTGCCTTATTTCTTTCATAATCATAAAAATCAAAGCCTTAAAGAAAGCTTCATTGTGAAACAGTAATGCAAAATCAAATATAATGGCATACATATGGTGCCAAATGCTAAAAATTATATTTTAAGCTATATATACTTAAGACTGCCAAAATTTGTTTTCTTTATAGTTCAAGAAACACAACTATAGGCTTTTGTCATAACCAGTTTAAACTTTATGTGTACTTCATTTTAAGTGCGGGAGTCAAATGCTCTTCATTTTCTTTCTCTTTTTTGTTTTATTGTAGCATTTTGACTACAACTGGTTAAAACTAAAAATGTGTTGTTTAAATCTCTGATATCAAAGAGGGATCTGAATTTCCAAAGTCCTCATTTTTCTCTTACGGAAAGGACAAAATGTACATAACTGCAGGCTCTCTTTCTCTCCAGATATTCCTAAATCCTTACCCTTCCAGCATCCTTCACCCTCTATAAAAAATAAGTTTACTCTTCTTTATTTAAGACAGCTGCCTCCAGAGCAGCTTCTCTGCGGCAAGCGCTGTCTGTACTTAGTGCATTTAAATGAGGATTTGTATTGCACGTTTTAGAGTCATTATTCAAGGCACTTTCAGAGTGGCTGGGGGCCCTGGCGTCACCCGTGCTCCCGTTCATCTGGGAAGCCGGCTTCTCCTCGGCCATCACTCCGTTTTCAGCCAGGGACCCGTCTGAAGACATAGCAGAGGACTTCGATTCCCCAGATTTTGACTTAAGTTCTTTGGCCACTTCTTCTGCTGAAGCAGCATAAGGAGGTCTGCCCTGTTTAAAATGAAGGACAACAAATGAGAAGGTGGTTTCTGATAAACAGAAGAGAGAGGATGCCAATTTTGGCCTAATGACACTCTCTGCAGATTCAAGAGCAGAAAATGCCCAGCTGGGTCCTTCTAACCCTGTCTTTGCTTTGACTTTTGGGCGGTAGATGCTCTACCTGTCTCCGTCAGTTCCCTCCATGGCCCCTTCCCTCAACTCCTCTGTAGTTAACACCCTGAAAATGAGGGAGATTCCCCCTTCAGGAGCTCTGTCTAATCCTTTGTATGGCACTAAATTGTTTAAAGTAACAAATGCCCCTCAATAAGTCCTCTCTAAAATTGCGACTGTTCCCACTGCCACAAAACAAACAGGGTCTCCCACATCTGCCTGTGACATGCAGCAGCACACACACCCCATTTCTACTGGGGAAATACAGTCATTGCTAGGGAACCTTAACAAGAAATCTGCACTGATAATTGCCACGTGTTTGTGAAATAACTCTTCTGAATGGGTCTTCCCCACTCCTCTGAACAGATTTAAAAATAAGCCTCTGAAAAAAATGGTCCTTGAGACTAATCCAGCACATTTTCTGAAAGACATGGCTCTCTGTGAAGGCAGTGAAGACAGATCCTGAATTGCTTCTATCATTAGACCAGGGCTCCTCAACCTTAGCATATGATACGCTGGCTCTGTCCACTCTCCGTGATGGGGCTGTCCCACCCCACCGTAGGGTGTTTAGCAGCACAAACATCATGTTGTCTTCACCCGTTAAAATGTCTAGGCTTCACCCGTTAAAATCCAGTGCCCACACCAAGTCGTGACAATCAGCGTCTCCAAATGTCCCTTGGGGGCCAATCACCAGGGCTGAGAGCCACTGTCATAGACTGACTCAGTGCTGAAGAAAACATGGATGTTTTTCACCTTCAAACAGTCATTTTACAGACGAGAACAGGAATCTTCCAGCTCGTCATCGCATCCCCTTCCCAACAAAGATGGTGGTACCTTCCAGCATCTTCTAGGCCTCCCATTCTGAAAACCAGGGTATTTGCCTTGTTGATGACAAAATCATCAACCCAGATGGAGATGTGACCCTTGCCTAAGGAATGGCCCCCATAAACCAAGGGTCCCCACATACTCTCCTACAACATCCTCTATTTTACCTTCCAACTCTAAAGTTCAGAAATATTAACGCACCCTTCTCCATTAATCAATGCAATCGTCATTTTCTTTGAACCTTGAGACAAATAATATAAAACATAAAAATATAGCAGGACCGCTGGGCACGGTGGCTCACGCCTGTAATTCTAGCACTTTGGGAGGCCAAGGCGGGCGGATCACCTGAGGTCAGGAGTTTGAGACCAGCCTGGCCAACATGGTGAAACTCCAACTCTACTAAAACTACAAAAATTAGCCGAGTGTCGTGGCACACACCTGTAATCCCAGCTATTCGGGAGGCTGACGCATGCGAATCGCTTGAACCTGGGAAGTGGAGGTTGCAGTGAGCGGAGATTGTGCCACGGCACTCCAGCCTGGGCAATAGAGCGAGACTCCATCTCAGAAAAAAAAAAAAAAAAAGAAAGAAAGAAAAAAAAAAGAAACTAAAAGTGGCTGTTCCAGCTCTGTCAGGGCTAGGCAATGCCCAAGGTGAGCCAAGCCCATCGTGTCACACCAGGCGGGAAGCTACCAGAGACACAGGGTCATGGCAAAGGGGAGAGACAACCTGAAGAGGCACTTAACAGCAAAATGATCTGGGCTCTAGGAAATGGACATTTGGTGAGCAGCTGTGTGCCAGTTACTGTGTTAGACACTTGACAGCTAAAGCATTACCCTCACAGCTCTTCTGTCTGAGCACAGGTACTAGAAGTGCAAGCTCAGACAGGAGACATCCCTGAGGGCATTGAACTGGCACAAACATCATGTTGTCTTCTTACCTGAATTGCTGCCTGGTTTTTGTAACCTCTGCCATAGTACCTTCCACCTCTTCCAAATGTTCTAATCACTGGGGTGGAAATAACTCCTCTTGGACGCCTAAATGAATGAAAAAGGACAACAGTAAACACTTAAATCTGTTACAGACAACATTTAAAATAGTATCAAATGATTTTAAAGCCATCCAATCTTACGTTTTATGAAGCATTGAATTAACCCATTTATGCCGGAAGTTGCAATTTGTTGAATTTTTGCAGTCAGACCTTGAGCAGTAGGACATAAAGAACTCCCACATGCTTTGCGTTCCAATAATGGAACACTAGGCGTAAACAGGTTAAGTATGATCATAGGGAAGATTTATTCCAAGGAATCAATCTTATTTTTTTGGTTCATATCCAATGCATTTGCAGTCAAATGCTCTACCCCTGAGCTACATCTCCCATATCCAATGCATTTGATTTGAAAACTAATACTTTAAAAATATTAAGGCACCTGGTTAATTGAAAATTGTATGGTTAATTATTTAATGGTTAATTATTTAATAATGGTTAATTAAATAATTACATAATACTATAAATGGGATCCTATGCAAACATTATAAATGATGTTAAAGGCCGTGTGCAGTGGCTCACACCTGTAATCCCAGCACTTTGCAAGGCCGAGGTGGGTGGATTGGTTGAGCTCAGGAGTTCAAGACCAACCTGGGCAACATGGCGAAACCCTGTCTCTACCAAAAATACAAAAATTAGCCAGGCATGGTGGCACATGACTGTGGTCCCAGCTACTCGGGAGGCTGAAGTGGGAGGATCGCTGGAGCCCAGAAAGTCAAGGCTACACTGAACTGTAACTGTGCCACTGCACTCTAGCCTGGGTGACAGTGAGACCCCATCTTAAGATAAATAAATAAATAAAAACTAAATAAGTAAATACAAATGATATTAAAGAAGAATGTATCTAATGATATAAAAATGTTCCTACTTAAACTTCCAAAAAAAAAGCAAGTTAGAAGCTGTTTTCTTTACTTATACAAAAGACATTTTCGTGGCTCAGAACTTACCCTCTAGCTGGTCCTCCGACAGAAACCACCTGCAGGGGGAAAGGCCCCCGGCCCCCACGGCCCCGCCTGCTCCCAGCCCAATGGCCAACCACAGTGCCAGCTATTTCTAGTTTGCCTCCCTGAGAAGGTATAGGTTGGACTCCTGCACAAAAAATATACGAAAAGACAAAATCTTTACAATCACAGAATTAAGAATAGCAAAAAGATACAAGCAAGAAACTTCTTTTCTGTTTGGTTTATATTTACTATGAAGCTACTTTCTCCTGTTTTGTACAATTTTTTATTATGTAGTGTATCTATGTGCACACTGTTTGACTTTAAACTACTGTGAAGAACCCATGAGAACTGAATTAGGTTACAACTGCAAATGTGCAAGGCTTTTTAGATAGAAACAGATACAATAAAGTGTCATCAGGTGCATATGGCATGCCTTCTATATTACCAAGATGGCAATCTGCAAACTCAAGAATGTTTTTCTCTTTAGGCGAATACTTCCAGGTTTACTACCTTAGCCGAACATCATAGAATCAATAAATCTAGCCTGTATTTCTTACTGTGTTTTTAAATTAGAATTTCCATAAGCAGAGTCACAAATAGAATTTACTAACTTCTTTTGATTACTGCAAATTGTAAGTTTTCTGACCTAAGAAAATTCTCTAATTGCTAATTGGCAGCAAAACTTCTGATTAAAAACAAAAAAATAAGCAAACAAAACCAGAGCCCCAAGCATCTTGTTTTCTGACAGTGAGAATGGATAATAAACAACTATCATCTTGGTGTTAGCTGTGGCAATTCAGCACTGTCCAACAGAAACCTACAACAAGCTTATATTTTTTTGTAGCCACATGAAAAATGTACAAAGAAACAGAGGAAAGAAGTTTTAAAAATGTATAACTCAATGTATCCAAAATAATACTATTTCAACATGTAGTCAAGATTTTTTTTTTAAGACAGGGTCTCGCTCTGTCACCCAGGCTGGAGTGCAGTGGCACAATCACGGCTCTAGCGATCCTCCCGCCTCAGCCTCCTGAGTAGCTGGGACTACAGGTGTGCACCACCATATCTGGCTAATTTTTAAAATTTTTTGTAGAGGCAGGGGTCTCACTATATTGCCCAGGCTGGTCTTGAACTCCTGCCTCAAGCAATTCTCTCTCCTTGGCCTCCCAAAATGCTGAGATTATAGGCATGAGCCACTGTGCCTGGCCCAAGATAAAAAATTGATTAGCTATTTTAGTCTGCTTCCCATTTTAAGTTTTAAAATCTGATATGTATTTTGCATGTTCTAGCCAGAGCTTAAGTGCTCAACAGAGCAGTGGCCAGCAGCTACTATACTAGGCAGTGCAAATCTGAGTTCCAGACACAATTTTAAGAAACTCAGGAAGCAGGTTCCTTTTATCATTCCAGTGTAAGAATTCACTTCTTGCCCTACACTATCCATAGTACAATCTCCCCTCTCCCTCCATCTTTGATCCCAACTACAGGCCAGCTTCAGTTTCAAGGCACTAGAAGGAGCTGAAGCAAATCAAGCAGCAGAGAGGAAACATGGCTGCGAGCTGCATGAGGAGCAGTCACAGAGCAGAGTAGCACCCTGCAGGAGGCTGGTGGGCAGACAGAGGAGGCAGAGAGGCATGCAGCTGCACCAGGGAAAGGAGAGGTGACCTGCAGACAGAGGGGCTGACCCGTCGCCAAATCTGCAAGTCACCTTTCCGCACAGTTCCCTTGCTCGCCTCCCTAACTATCCCATGTAACTGAGTTGGAAAAACATTGTTGATCAAGAGAGAAAGGCTTGCCCATCCTCAATGCAACTCCAAAATCACATCTGAACAGTTAATCCTGTTATGTGACTTGATGGGCAGATTTAGATCTGCAGTCCCAAAATGTGGGATTAGGACAAAGACACAGGTCACTGACTTCCAATTACAGCACCATCACAAGACATTGCTTCCTATGCTAAATGTTAAGACCCTTTTCTCTTTTGCAAGCCTAATACAAATGCAAAGAGAAGCACTGGGAATCTACAGTAAACTGCCTTGTTTATATGCCCAACATTAGATCTTTGTTTAAAAATGTTTCTGCGAAACAAACTGTGACAGACTTTTTATGTCACGAATTCTGTGACCATTAGCATTTTCTATACAAGCATGATAATCTTTACCAAAAGATGGCTGCTTGGGAAAGAAACGCCACTATTAGCAGCTCATCCTATGAACACGAGGCGATGGTCAGGTTACCCAGGTGCACAGAAAGGTTCTGTTCTAGGTGGACACTCAGTGGTCTACCCTGAAAGGAGAGACTGGCCACAGCAGAGCCGCTGCTGAGACCTAAGAGCAGAGAGTCTCAGGAGGAGCGGTCAATGAGGGTCAGAGCGGGGACCCAGAAGAAAGGCCGTTCTGCTGGAGGAGGGGCTCATGAGGACAGTAGAGGAAGGAAGGCGCCAGACGATGGAGCGAAGGAAGTGCTGGCAGGCAGAAGCTCTGGGAAGGGGTGGGTATAATTACCGCCCTGGGACTTGCTAGTCCTGCTGCTGTCACTGCCTGAGAAGGCTCCGCAGTGTCCGGATGCTGCCGCCACACGGAAGGCACGGTAAGGGCCTGTTGCTACCGTTTCCCCATAGGGGCCTCCAAAGCCACAGACGCCTGTGGGACCCGGGGTAGAGAGAGAGGGGAGAAGTGTAAGGGACAGGACTCAGGGCCCTGCTGGGTATTCGGGCAGAGTGGCCCTTGCCTCCTCCAGCTGCCATGGAGGGGTCTCCTGGCCCCTCTTGTCACCTCACTGTCCTGTGCCCATGGTCCCTGGGGACCAGTATTGTAAGGCCACCCTCCCTGCAGTGGGTTATTCAACAGGGCACTAGCATGGGGCTCAGGATGGGCCCTGGGAGATGAGTCCTGGAAGATGGCTCTCTCTGACCTGGGTGGGTTTATTTTCCCTTACACATGAGAAACAAATATATCTTAAAATGTGAGCAGAGTTTTCAGCTTGAATGACAGATTTTACGATGCAGCTTTTGCATCCGCATCAGCAGGTCCCTCTCCCCTATCTCCAGGATCAAACTTGCTCCTCACGGACTTGAAGAACTGCTGCTGCAGGATCTCCAAGACCAACAGTGACAAGGTCAACACAGCAGATGGGCTTGCCTATAAGGGCTGCACTTTCTTTACAGGAATCTGGCATCTGTTACCCACAGGAATACGTCCCAATCAACTCACCTGCAAAGCCTCTGCCCCTGCCCTGAGAGGGTGGGACAGGCCCAAAGTGCCGGGGGTACGCAGAGGCAGGGTAGAAGGGCAGGGCAGGTGGCGGTGGGAAAGGGAGCGTGTGGCTCTGCCGGGAGAAGCTGAGCCCCTCGAGGACGCTCTGGCGCATCTTCTCTACCTTGGCAGCCTGATCAGCCTGGAAGACAAGGACCAGCATGTGAAAATGCCATCCACAGGGGGTTTTAATTGAATTTAAATGAGCACTAAAGAAATAAGATCTATCAACTATACAGTTGGTTCCCTTTATTCATGAATTCTATGTCTGCAAATTCTCCTACTTGCTAACGTTTATTTGTAACCACAAAAATCAATACTTATGGCAGTTTTCTGGTCGTCTGCAGACTTGTGCAGAACACGGCAAAGATTTTTGTTGCCTGATGCGCTGACCCCAGCTGAGGTCAAACAAGACAACGCTTGCCTTCTTGTTTCAGCTCATACTGAAAACAAGAATCCTTTTCACAGTTTATTAAGTGCCACGTGTTTCACATTTTTGTCCTTTTTTGTTGGTGATTTCACTGTTTAAAATGGTCCCTGGCTGGGTGCAGCAGCTCACGCCTGTAATCCCAGCACTTTGGGAGGCCAAGGTGGGTGGATTGCTTGAGGTCAGGAGTTCAAGACCAGCCTGACCAACATAGCAAAACACCATCTCTACTAAAAGTACAAAAATTAGCTGGGCATGGTGGCAGGCGCCTGTAATTCCAGCTACTAGGGAGGCTAAGGCAGGAGAATCACTTGAACCTGGGAGGTGGAGGTTACAGTGAGCTGAGACCGTACCACTGCACTCCAGCCTGGGCGACAAGAGCGAAACTCCGTCTCAAAAAAAAAAAACAAAAAAAAACAAACAAATAAAATGGTCTCCAAGTGTAGTGCTGAAGTGCTGTCTGGTGTTCCTAAATGCATAACGAGGCTGTGATGTGCCTTACAGAGAATATACATGTTACAGAAGCTACTGGCTGTGAGTTCAATAATAATGAATCAACAATCCATATTATATAAGGTGTCTTTAACGAAAATGCACATGAAATAAGATTATATAATGATTGGTTGACAAAAATATGTGACCAGAGCCTTGAAGGAACCCAGCACCTTGTATTTCCCCTAGGAGCAATGGTCAGTATTCACTAATCTGGCGTTTGAGGTGAATTTTAGAACATTACTACCACAAATAATGAGAAACAATGTTATATCAGGAGCTTGGCTCATCCTGGGTACTGAAGTGATATTTAGTGACACTCAGTACCAGGCCCAACCTAAAACAGAATCTTGAAACACAGGATGATAAATATGGTATAAAAGATGACAGATTTAACCAGCGAGCTTTATTTCATTGCAGTTAAAGGCAGCCACCCGGCCCCCCAGCATACCTGACCATCACAGAGGTCAATGAGTGGGGTCTTTTCCCGGCTGGCTTTGAGGAGTTTGGATTGGAAGAGCTTCCCATCAAAATACATCCAAGGACAACAGTGTTCCCAGGGGATTGGCTGTCCGCATGCATCATTTGCAAACAAGGCCATGTCTACTCCACTCATGAAGAGAGCTGATAGCTGAATTCCTCGGGGATCTAGGTTCTCAATCTTTAAATTGAAAAGAGTAATTTCTATGGAATAAGAGTACTACAGTATTAAATTCTTTCAAAGTCTTACTAAAACTCTCCAAAGTTAACAGAATATTCCTCAACAAAACAGCACCACTAAGTAGTCCTATCATTACCTTATATTGACCTAACACTGGCCTCATTTGAACAGAAATACTTATGTGATTTAACACATTTGAATTTAAGAGAATATTTTATAAACATACTCAAGTATTTCAGGTTGGGTTTATAAAGCGTTCCGCAGTGTAGAGTAACACTGTACTTAAGGCTGACGTGTGACAAAATGAGCAATGATGTGTGGTCTCCTTAGAGTCCAGGGTTCCACAATCTCTTCGTAAAATAACACTTCACATTTCAGATCTGCACACAGGTAACGTGTTAACAGAAAGAGTGTCAAAACTGAACACTCTATTAAGATTCTGCATTTTTAAATAGTTACATTAAAAGATTATTTGGTATAATTACATTCTAAAATAAATTTATACTTTATGTTCACATTATTTTATATGTCAAGGTTTTTAATTGCAACTTATTAATAAGACTGTCAAAATGTCTTCTGGAGAAATGGATAGCTTATAAATGAAAGAAGACAACAAAAATATGGTTCTTGAACCATACATACTACTAGAATTTGCACAGACTTTTACTTCCCTCAGTGTTAAGTGCTGGGTGCCTACCTTCTATACGTAGAGCCCACGCTTCTAGTGTCTGATAAGCAGAGTGAGAAACATTAACACGAGTACAGTCAACTCTTGATCATCTGCATGTGAAAGGCCTAGTTTGTGGATTATCCAGGATCAAAGTTTAGCCCTGCTCTGGCTTTTGTCTTCCAACTTTGGTGACTTTTCAAGAATGCAATGTTTATGGGAGATCAATCTAAGCAATGCCTACATGTGGCAGGTAAAGGGGCTTTTCATTAAAGAGAAAAAGGTCATTCTGGTGCCAAATGCTAATAAACTTACAATCATCTACTGTTTTTGTTGTTTGTGTTAACAGTCCCTATTATCAACTAACACTGTTTCCCAACCTTTTTTTAAATTTTCACAATACAGTTAACCTTCCAAAACCTGGAAAAGTCTGTTCACCAATTTATAAAAGGTGTTTATACCTCTGGATCCTATTGTACATCACCAGCTCCTCCTTTTCCCATGCAGTTGTTGGGAAGTGAACTAAAAAATGTTCCCTTGGGGGCAGGTAGGGCTGGAGTGATAGAATTAGATGCATTTTTATATTTACGTGCAAAGTGGAGGAAGAGAGGTCATACTAGAACAAAATGGAGAAAATGTACTTGATTCATTTAGACCCCAGCCACCCCCACCTCTGAGCTGCAGAAAGGGAGAATTTTCAAGGCAGAAAGAGGGAGCCAACCCTGTTGGAAAGCAGCCAAGCACAGGTGTGGCCCATGAATGAATAGGACACCCATCTCCTGGCCCCTTGCACTGCAGAAATTATGACCACAGATCCCTTCCAGTCAGGTGGGGCTCCGCTGCTTCTAGCCCAGGGACCTCCATGCTCCTCTCTCTGCCCTACACCAGAGAACAGAGAATCCAGGTCAAGGATTGGGGAGAGAAAATGCTGCTCTAAAGTTGTTTGCCTGGCTATCCAAATGTTAAAACACAAAATGCCACCAACACCCTTTGTGTAAGCACATGCAGCACCATCCTAATGGTGTTTCTTTTTTTCTTCTTTGAAACAGTCTCGCTCTGTCATCCACGCTGGAGTGCAATGGTGCAATCTTGGCTCACTGCAACCTCTGCCTCCCAGGTTCAAGCAATTCTCCTGCCTCAGACTCCTTAGTAGCTGGGATTACAGACTTGCGCCACCATGCCTGGCTAATTTTTGTACTTTTAGTAGAGTCAGGTTTTCACCATGTTGGCCAGGCTGGTCTCAAACTCGTGGCCCCATGTGATCTGAGAAGATCCTCGGCCTCCCAAAGTGCTGCGATTACAGGCATGAGCCACCGCGTCCAGCCCCTGCAGGTGTTTCTTAGGAACGGGCTGGTGCCAATCACATCCAGATTCAAACCTTTAAGACTAATGTAACTCAAAACCATTTACCCAGCAAATGGCTATCTGCATTGCCAAACTGAAGAAACAGCAGCAGATGTATATGGCACAGAAGCGCCCTAGTTAAAACTATTAATCTCCAAATTTGCTGACAGGAAGAATGCAGCAAGGCTAGTGTGTGTGTGTGTGTGTGTGTGTGTGTGTGTGTGTGTGTGTGTGTGTGTGTGTGTGTGTGTGTGTGTGTGGCTACTCTGTGTCTGTGTGTGTGTGTACAAGGCTACTCTGTGTGTGTGTGTGTGTGTGTGTGTATCAAATGGCCTTAATATTAAAGGATTATACTTTTAAGACTTTTTTAAATGATATTTATAGTTTCAAGATAATTAATGGTTCAATTAGCATTAATCTAATAGAGAAAAGTTCTTAGAATAAGAGCTTGCATAAACAATCTGAATAAAATCTTGACTGCAGTGTAAATTTGCTTCCTTTGAAAATTTTTTAAACTTACATTATGTGGTGTTTTTCTTTCCCTAAATGTTATATATAAATAATAACATTTAATATTTATGGGGAACTTAAGAAATATATATCAAACACTGCTTTTTTCATTATCTCACTGCCATCTCTAAACAACATAGAATGCAGGCACCTCTAAATAGTACTCCCTTGTACAGACGGGTCACAGAGGGTTCAAGGTCACAGAGCTGGTAATTGGGAGAACCCAAATCTGAACCCTTGATTATAAAATAGCTGCAATATTCACATTCTAACTTCATTCTCTTATATCAATTGAGATAAAATATTCAATATCATCCAAAGTTCCTCAACTAGAGAAATACAGACAAAAAATTCTGAGTTTATAAGAAATACAAATATGGAAGTTAATCTCTCTGACCGATTAGCTCAAGAACCAAATTCCAGTCAAGTTACTTTGTCCAACATCTGATTACTGGGCAACAGACTCTTACTTCAATTTGTCATATTTACCTATATGCAAAATAATTCTTACACGTATCACAGACATGTTGCACGCCCCTAATACTGTCTTTAAAGCTCTTCATTTTCCATCTTTTATATTCTGCACTTGGCATGTGAAACTGTTAAAAGAATTTAAGGCAATTATAGGAATGTCAAGGCAAGGGAGAAAGAAACTGGACAAATACTATAATGGTACAAAGTTCCTTCTCATCCTTTACCCACCCTCCTCAAAACACAGGGGTCAGTGCTAATTTTACCTTAATTACATTCATGCTGGTAACCTAGGAGAAGGGCTTAAAAAATATAACAGGAAAAATGAGGGTCATCAATCACTGTCACAGGTATTTAAGGAGCCACATGGAACACTCTCAATTATTCATGGACATGGCAGACGAAGAAAGCATGGATGAGATGAAATTCTTAAAAATTCATTGTAACTAATGGTTTCAGTGTCTTGTCCCACCAAACCTCCCATCAGAAAAAGCTAACAAGAGTCCTAACTGTCACCACTGGGTTTTTCCTTCCTCTTTTCCTCCTCTGATGGCCAACCACAGAGTGGACGATAAATGGGAGAAGAGAAACAGGGGCTGGGCAATCCACAAACTGGGTAGCAGGCCCAGACACACCAGTTAACAGTCAAGAGTTGACTATATCACAAACTATGAATGGTGTATTACAACAAAGCACTGTTGTTGCTTTTGATATTGCAAAAAATTTTAATGGTTAAATGAAAAGGCAATTTTAGAATTTAATTTTCTATCACTGAATTTTGGAACCCTCAGCTCTGCATAGGAATTTTTGTAGCATTTAAATAATGATCATTCCTATCAATTCTCAATCTGATGATAGCTGAGAGGATCTTCAATCTTAAAAAACAAAAAAGCAAATAACTGCCTTTCCCCCCCAACAAATGCTATTTTTCCTTATAGCTTTCTCAGAATTTATACTAATCATGAAAATGAAGCACTTACAGGTGTAGGCTGCTCTTATTAAAGGGAACTGTCGACCTCCAGACAAGCAAGACCCAGAGGATCGATGAGTCAGACTGAAGTTTACTATACATACATATGTCTTTCTGAGCATATCTCTACAAATGTCTGGCTTTAGATGAAGAACCAGGAGAAAACCATGAAAGCACTAAGATCTCAAAAGAACCAAAATGAAAGCTTAGACTGTGATTGTTTTTCAAAAGTTATATCCTATGTGTTGATCCAAAAATGAAAAGGATATGGGATATAAGATGAACTTTGAGTAAAAGTAACTTGATGGTGAATAAGGCTTAGTGGGCATACCTGATACCTGGCGGTCTGATTTTCAGAACTGGGATGTCAATACTGATGTAATAATCTATATAAGAGAAACAGGAGTAGAGGTAGAGGGATGGCACCACACACTAGCAAAAGTATCTCCAACCCCCTGAAGCACAATCTGTGACAAAGACGGTGGTGATGAGACAAACCAGGTGAGGACACGGGAAAGGACCTGACTTAGCACCAGCCACACTGCCTGATGGGGACACCTGACCAAACATTGAAAACAGAAACGTAAATTCAAAAACATTACAAATAATAATTTCTGTCTAACAAACAGAAAAGCTTGATCTACAAAGTAAAGAACACAATTTGAAGTGAATTCTCCTAAGTTTTGTTTTTTTTACTTAGCTTATTTCTAAGTCACAAGAAGTCTCAGGTGAGCTCCACACAATTGAGGAGGGTCACTTAACACCAAATTACTCAATTTAACATGATAATTTAGGGAAAACTACAAATTTATTAAGCAACAACTATTGAATACTGAAAATCTATTAAGTGAGCCTAAAACTCCCCTCCATGGAAAGAATGCCTTCATAAAGAATGCCAAAAAGATCTAAAGGTGAAGGCAATTTTGTGGAAAGAGATTAACTGATTACAAATCAAACTCTGTAAAACAAAACAAAATAAAACAAAACAAGAACTGATGGCAAAGAAAAAAACAAAACCCTATACATTGAAAAGAAAAGGCTGATCTAGTAATTTAACTAGCTTTGAAAAGTCTTGAACTTTCTAAAATTTAATATGGGAATTAGAAAGCAATTACAACCATGTGAACAAGGTAACTAATGAAAGTATACCGAAAAAGATATCCACACTGAAAAATTAGGTGACAACTTGGAGAAAAATCAATATTGTCAAAACAATTAAAGAACAAAAGGAATTACTAGAAGGCAAAATTAAAAGGAATATGATGTTAAATGCTGACTTAAAAAGGGATAGAAATGATGATGTAACATCGTTCTTCAAGTGGTTTTTTATAAGGGATTTTATAATAGTTGAGGGGCAAAGAATATTTTTTAGAGAAAACTAAAGTTGTAATTAGGAACAATGAAATGAAATAAGAAAAAGAATCCTTGCTAGATGTTAGAAAATTCTTAAGATCAAGCCCTCTCAGGGTTTGGAATCCCCCCCTAAAATATAAAAGGCAAGTTTATTTCATGATGTGATAAATAAGAATAAACATCCAATGGTAAACAAGGGGAAATCATTCTCTGACAAAGTGGGACTAATCATTTCCAAACTGGGGATAGCAAATCCATAACTAGAAAGGAATATTCCTTTTGCCATGAAGGCGATTGATCAAGTTCTTATCACATTAGTATTATTAGTTTAGTGGACTAAAGCAATTAGTTTAAAGAATTAGCAATTCTGCCTGTTGAAAGTTAGCAGTATTACACCAAAATCCAAAGTGAGACTGTCCAAGACAATGCAATGAGGCTGATAAATTACCTTGAGCTCCTGGAGCTGATCAGGCTCGTAGAGTTTGGGGGACAGCGCCTGAGCCAGGAAGGCATCTAGCTCCTGACGCCGAAGGATGCGTGCTCCCGGCCACTGCACCATGTACCTGGTGAGGGGCAGAAACGAAAGGTTGGTGATTACTGAGTGGTCGCCCGTCATATAGACAAGTCCAGTGGGAGGTTCTAGGTAAATCCCGGATGATGTGAGCTAAGAAGACCCATGTGATTTCTTATTCAGCTTTTCTACTTTTCTACTTTCATTTGATGATACCATTACAAATGAAAACAGGATGTCAGAATGTTTTACTTTAGAATAATTAAAAATAGCACACTGAATTGTGGATACTGAAAACTAGCTAGTCAGTGATTTTTGATACAACCTCACTCTTGTGAAACATTTAAACCCTGGAAGTACATTCTAAGTACCAATTTTCAGGATTCATTCATTTTTTTGTTCAAGCCAGGACAGCCAGGAGGCAGACCCTAGGTATAAATAAGAAAGACAAATCTCGAGATGAAAAGCAAAGACCATTGCCTGGCCACTCTGCAGCTGCAGGTCCATGGAGCAGGTAAATAACCGAAGATAGGGCCAGTACCACAAGGTGAGCGGGAGTCAGACTCAAGAAAAGCAATGTGTAGGACCATCACTAGAGCCACAGCAAAATGTGCGCACCCTGAAGTGGCTGCTAAAGGACAATCAATCTCCAAATCTTCAACTTCAACTAGAACAGGTCTGCCTGGGAGTCTCCTTCCCTTCTCAGTAACAGCACTGCCTGAATCACAAACACCCTACAGTACTGCACAAGGCACAACCCCAAGGAGTGTCTGGGCGTGAAAAAGTGAAGGGCTAACTATAATGACTTAGTCATAAACCTTTCTGAAGTCTAACGTTCCCAGTTCTTTGCATTCCATAAACTTGAAGGACGACCTAATCAAGTTGCCAGCTGATCACTAAAAATAACTTCTGATGATAGATTACGACATGATCTCTGGCAAATAACTCAAAAGGAGTTCAGAGAACCGTGACATGCTTAACAAAGCTCTTTCCATTCCCATCTGCAGAGTAAGTTTGCTCAGTGCTTAAAATCTGAGTTAACAAAACCCAGGGTTAGAGTTGGTGCTGAGCACTAAATCATTCTTGTATTAATTAATATTCATCCATGGGTACACAAACTAAGTAAGGGAGGTTCTAGACAGCTCATTGAGATATATTTTCAGCTGAAGCCCAAAGTAGAAAGTTTACGTGCTCACTAGGTGCCAAGGCATTGGTCTAAGCACCTTACACACTTTAACTCATCTACTGTTATAGAAATTCTGAGACAGGAACAATAATTATCCCAATTTAGAGAAGGGGAAACTGAAGCACAGAGAGCTTATATACGTCATGGTCAAATTAATGTGGCAAAAGTAGGATGTAAATGCAATTTCAAGGAGAACAAACAGCAAATGTTACATTTCTATGGTATTTATATTTGATGAGATATATAAAAGAGTGATGTGAAAGTTTCATTTAATTAAACCATCAATATTTGCAAAGACAAAATCACATCCTTTGCAATTGATTAACTGCCACAAATCTTAAATACAATGGTCTTACTGAGGTTTGTTTTTTTTTTTGGTTTGTTTTTGTTTTTTTTGTTTTTTTTTTTTTGAGATGGAGTCTTTCTTGCTCTGTGGTCCAGGCTGAAGTGCGGTGGCATGATCTCGGCTCACTGCAACCTCCGCCTCCTGGGTTCAAGTGATTCTCCTGCCTCAGCCTCCCAAGTAGCTGGGATTACAGGCACACGCCACCCCACCTGGCTAATTTTTGTATTTTTAGTAGAGACAGGGCTTCACTGTGTTGGCCAGGCTGGTCTCAAACTCCTGACCTAAGGTGATCCACCCATCTCAGCCTCCCAAAGTGCTGGGATTACAGGCGTGAGCCACTGCACCCAGCCTGGTCTTACTGAGTTTTAATCAGGGCCAGATGCAAGAAACAGCAAATATGAAGAAGGTCCCCTCCTCCTATTTTTGTCTCAAAAAATTATATACAATGTTCTTTGCCCTGAAGTATCTATGTTTTATATTCCTTTTATTTTAATTTATTTTTATTTTTTTAATTGAGGTAAAATACACAAAAAATTTACCATTTAAGCCATTTTTAAGTGTACAGTTCAGTGGCATTAAGCACATTCACATTGCTGTGCAACCATGACCATCATCCATCCACAGAACTCCTTTCATCTTCCCAGACTGAAACTCTGTTCCCCTTACACAACAAGTCCCCAGTCTTCCCTACCTCAGCCCCTAGCTATTGGTTCCTTTTAAAATTTTGTAATCCCAGCACTTTGGGAGGTTGAGGCAGGAGGATCACGAGGTCAGGAGATCAAGACCATCCTGGCTAACACGGTGAAACCCCGTCTCTACTAAAAATACAAAAACAAAAAAATTAGCCGGGCGTGGTGGCGGGCACCTGTAGTCCCAACTACTCGGAAGGGTGAGGCAGGAGAATGGCGTGAACCCAGGACAGAGCTTGCAGTGAGCCGAGATGGCACCACTGCACTCCAGCCTGGGCAACAGAGCAAGACTCCATCTCAAAAAAAAAATTTTTTTTTTTAATCAGAAAAAGACTGTATTGCAGATACACTGGTTCTCTCAAGATCTTTCCTGGCTTTCCTGGCAGCTAAGACTCTCAGAATTCAACTTTGCCAGGACGGCAAACAATGTTGTTGGTCAGACTATCTGCTATTTCCTCCATCTGGCTTTCTATAACAGCATTAGTGTTTAGACCCTTCTCATCGTAGGTCCTCTGAACACCTTGCTGGATGCAGAGTATGAATTACTAGGTACATACATACATACATAGATTAAATATCAAAACAGAGATCCTGGTTAAGAGTCAAGATAAGAGCGGCTGAGAACTTAACTCTTGGTCAGCTTACTTATTTGTGCTAATTCCTAACTGTGCATTTAGAATGTTTTCAGATCCCTTTTATGCTACTAAATCTATCTATGGTATTTCTGGAAATTTTTTCTCTCCATGTTCTTTTCCATGCAATCGAGCAGATTATGAAAATGTCACTTAATGTGCTAATATAGACAGCTATAGGCCCTCAGGGAGTTGTCTAACTTCCCGCAGCCTTCATTTCCTTACCACAGAAGGGTGGGGGCATTATAAATTGTTCTGGAGCCCTCCTAAGGCTGGCTGACCTTGACCCCATCTCCTCTCACTGCCCTTTACAAGCATGGAAGTTGGGGTGAAGCCAGAGCTCCAAAAGGAGAGAAGCAGGCCTCAGCCAGCATCGGCCACCTGCTGTGTCACCCAGGCTGACCACCAACCACCCGGGTCGCACCTCTAGAGCACACACTGATGGCGCCAGCATTGCTCTGGAGCCTTATGCCCTCCATCTCTGTTACTGTATTTACTGATTTAAGTCAAGTTTTTCTAAAACCTAACCCAGTCTGCATCTTTGTGTCTGCCATATTGCTCCTACAAGAACATAAGCTGCTGCTTTTGGACAAGAGCCTTGTCTATTTTATCCATGCTGCATCCCCAAAAAGACCTGCTCTGCTCTGTGCCCTCAGCCTGCACCCTCACACTGCAGCAACCTCTGCTCAGACTCCATCCCCCATCTCTGCTATCAGGGATTCTACAGATTTGACTGATGTTCTTCCACTGTCCATCCCAATTGCTGCCATAGTATAGCATTTAAAATATATGTATGCCCAACTCTGCCTTAACCAAGTGATTGATGTTAACATCACTAGTAACAGCAAAAACTAAATTCCCTTAGGGAGCAATGAGAAGACCACCATACCCCTTCTGTGGGGTTCCACCCCAAATGCATCACCTCACTCTAATGGTGAAGAAACATGTGTCCAATAGAAATTGATAATAGTCTACAAAGGAATAAAAAAAACTGTAGCCATGAGCTGGCTACCTGTGTTTGTAAAGAGAAGGTTACTGGAGCATGGCCGTGCCCATTCATTTCTGTCTTGCCGACAGCCATCTCAACAGTGCTGAGGAGATGGCTCAGGTGTTTCCGGGATCACTGCTCAGAAAGGGCTGGCACTCCGCTGCCAGGCCCCAGGCATCGAGAGGAGCAAACAAAAGAGTGGGCTGGGAGACAATGCCACCAGGACCAGCTGCATGCATGGCCTCTTCCCTGTCCATGCATCTCAGTGCTCACACACAGCAGGCCACGAGGCACCAGCCACAGGAGGGGCAGAGTAAATACACCAGATGGGACGGCATTAAGAGTCTGAGCACAAACTTAAACACGAAGCTGAAACGATGTGACCCTGGCCCCCTATAGTGCAACAGCAGCTCATCCTCTGCCATGGCCCCAGGGCCCCAGAGTGTGTCCTCACTCAGGGTCCCAGTATGTACCTTAGGTCAAGTATATGGTGGCCTGTCAGGTGCTCTGCTAGATTAAAGGCCATGTGTCACACTAAACTTGGAAGAGAAAAATACAAAAAAAGTAATCAAATTCATTATTGCTAATTTGATCTCACAGAATCCAAAGTCTTAAACTTTCTATGAATATAATATTGTTATTAATAAAAACATGTCTTTAATTGAATTTGCTATCAGAGGAAACCAGAAGCCTCTAAAAACAAAAATAAAGAAGGAATTGGCCAGGTGCAGTGGCTCATGTCTGTGATCCCAGCACTTTGGGAGGCCGAGGTGGGTGGATCACCTGAGGTCAGGAGTTCAAGACCAGCCTGACCAACATGGTGAAACTCCATCTCTACGAAAAATACAAAAAATTAGCCGGGCGTGGCGGCGCATGCCTGTAATCCAGCTACTTGGGAGGCTGAGGCAGGAGAATCACTTGAACCCAGGAGGCAGAGGTTGCAGTGAGCCATGATCACACCACTGCACTCCAGCGACAAGAGCAAAAAACTCTGTCTCAAAAAAAAAAAAAAAAAAGGAGTCTTTCCCATCAGCCAGTCTTCAATGGAAATCACGTTCAGCTGACACACTGTGATTTAAGTCAATCTCCATTTAATTGAATCTTCCTAAATAAGTTATTGGCCTTAACATTTGTTATAAATTTAAGAACCACCAGGAAATAAAAACATGAATAAGCTCTGTCCCTCCCTTCCTAAAGTCAGGTAGTTGGGACCCAGTGGGAGGGATGGTCAGTTATGCCTGCAAAAGCGGTGCCAGCCCAGAGGGTGAGACAGGCCCCAAAAGAAACAGGGGCAATAGGGACTGCGCCACACAGGGATCCTGACCAAGTAAGGGGCCATGGGGCTTCCCAGCCAAGCCTCTCACTGCCAGAGCCAGAAGCTACGAATGCAGCAGGATGCTAGACCGTACCCTATGAACACAGGGAGGGACACTGGACTGTGCCAGCTTGGAAGGACCAGGGTAAATCCACTGTTTTCAATGAGATATAGGAATACACAACAGCAATGTTGGGGTGGATAGCCTCATGCTGCACTGGGAGGGCCAGGGCGGCAAAGTTCCCGCAGCACGGAACCTCCAACTCTGAGAGCCTGGCTTCTAAATGCCATCCCCCACTTGGAAGAACTGGGGCTGCTTGGAGAAATGGGGATCCCAGGGCTGAGGCAGGGAGACACAGGGGCAAGCAGAACATCTGTGGAGAAGAAAGGAGGTGCTCAGAGAAGATGACGAAGGCCAGTTTGCAAGGTGACAAAGGGAACATCAAAACAGATGATGGTGCAGTGAGCTGAAGGCCCCTAGAGAAACAGGAGGCTCTGAGTTCATGCTGATAAAAACGTGCTGGCTGTCTGAGGAGTGAAACCTTTACAGGGCCTCTAAGCACTTCCATGTGAGACGGTTACAAAAGGTGAGAGCAGCACCACACGGAGAAGCCACAGTTACCCTGCACCAAACCCTCTGAGCCAGTGTCCTGCCTAACGGGACAGAAGGAGGTGTGCACCCCCAGGCAGGGCATCACTCCTGAAAGCAGAGACGACCTGGAACAGGAACAGGTTCCTTGTCATAAAGGACACTGTTGGGACAACAAGCCTAACAGCTCTGAAGGGTGGAATGGACCACAGCATCACTGCGGATTGATTTTGATGGTTCTTTGGTGGTTATAAAGTAAAATGCCATCAACTGTTAGAAAACCAGTAAAGTATTTAAGTTAAAAAAAAGGTTTCTGTATTGTACTTGCAACTTTTCTCTATGTTTGAAGTTCTTTTAAAACGAAACCAAACCAAACGAATCAACTCCAAAACCTAATGAACATCCAGTATGTATCCCAACTCAACCGAACTTCAAAACATCAACAGTATCTACCCATACACCTGCGCTGTGGGCTGTGAGGGCACAGACACAGAGACATCCCAGCAGCAGGACCACACCAGCACCCAGACCTGGGTTTCCAGACACCTTTTTCACAACAAGGAACAAGGGCTGCTCTTTGGAGAGATGGCTGATGCTGGAGCAGGGAAACACAAAGCGTGCCTGAAGCATCTCGTAGGGCAAAAGAGCAAGGAAGCTCTCCTAAAACAACAGGATGGTGTGTGTCACACGGGCCAACCTAAGACAGCTCCCAAGGATAAGCCAGGACAATGTGCGTAAGCATAAGGCAGAGCTGGATATAACCTCAAGTGAATTGATTATGACCCTATAAAAAGAGGACAGGAGCCCATACTGATACAAATACGGCATGTGCCACATTAATGTGTTGGTCAACAATGGACCACATATATAATGGTATAAGATTATAATACCATATTTTGACTGTACCTTTTTCACATTTAGATACACAAATACTCGCCATGTTTGTATATACTCTATGATGTTTTACACAATGACAAAATCACCTAATGATACATTTCTCAAAATGTATCCCCATCATTAAGCAATGTGTGACTGTAAATGATTAAATAAATGAAGGGGGAAGAAGTGGCACATTTTCCCTACAGAAGAACTCCAAATAATATATAACAAGAATCCCCTCTTATAGCCTTCAAAATCTTCAATATTTAAATAATAAACCATGTTTAAAATCATTATATAATATTTACATACCATACATGCTTACAAAATATACCTATAAACATACTGTATCATATAAATTAAAATATATTTTGCATTTACATAACCTACATTTCTATCACATATATAAATATGGGATGACGATAAATTTCAACATGATTGATCAGGAATAAACTTTACATCCTTTCTAGAACTCATCTGACACCATGGTCATGGCCCCTACACCTGGCAGGGACCCAGGTCCCAGCTCCCATGCATGGCACCCACCGTAAGACGCAGCAGAGCACCATGAGGTGAGTGGGCACGTTGGCAGGGTTGAGCATGGCTGGGGTGTCTGACCTCATGCAGGCCAGGAAGGCCCTCATCCTGCGGTTCTTGTCCTCTACCGCCTTACCCAACCACAGCCTCTTCAGGTTGGGGCAGGTCCACTCCCTGAAGGCAAGAGCTTCAACCAGTTCCGGGGTTTGAGGAGACTTCCCTTTGTAAGCTGCCCATTCTTTAATGATCACTGGTGAAACTACAGGAAAAAAAAGCCAGAGAAGACACATTCATGCATCATTCACCTGCTTTCAGTCTTAACAAAAACAAGCAGCTCTAGTAACTGGTCTGAAGATTCGCCTCTCAGGTAACAATGCATTCTCTCCTTAGCAAAACTACCAATCATCAAGTCCTTGTGGGTATTTTGTTTGTCCCTCTATTCTGTGCAATTAATGGCTCATTCAGATTTTCAGTTAGGCCACAAATAAGTTTCATCCAATCAAATCATGACTTGATTTTCTCATATAACTAGTATGCATAAATCAAGATGTTAGACAAAATCCATTTTAATATTTTATATCTACAAATAGTTTTAGTTATAACAATTAGTGTAATTCACGCAAGTATGTGTTATCTAATTATTTTAACATGCAAAATCCAATTTGGATAGCTAATCCCTTTCTACATGGATAAATACCCTCATAAATTAGATTTGAGAAATAATTTGCATGCAGTAGCCACTTTACTGAACCTCCCACTTCAACAAATGTAACTGTTAAACTCTATTTTTAAGACTGGCCAGTAAAACGCAAGTAGATGCAAATATTCCAAGTTTTGAAGTCCCAGATGATGCCAGCACACAGTAATTCTACTCAGCAAGACTTCAGACAGAGTGTAAAGTTATCCAACATTTCGCCTCAAAAAAGACAAGTTCTAAGTTGATGTAACACGGAAACAATACCTTTTATCCACAGATGTTTCACTATTAGTCAATCAATTCTTACAAATACATAAACATGCACATTTTCCCACTTGATTGATTTCCCAATAAATTAAGGAAAAAACAATGACAAGGAAATAAAACAAAAACAATCCATATTGCACAGTAGAATGTTAAAATCTCATCAACTGCACTGAGGTAACAACCCAATAGGGAAATCTGGGTGTGCATTTTATAAGTAACAAGTGGTTCACTTTAGTTGAATAAACACCAGAACCAAAGCAGGGCCTGGTGTTGTCCCTTGCCCAGTGCTGCTACACATGAGCAAAGGCACCGTCCCTGGCTGACACACTCCAGTGCACGGCCCACTCCAAGGCCAGTGTCTGTACGGAGACCAGGATGCTATCATAAACTCTAATTTGATCTTCAACATATTCATTCTATCCAAATTACATTAATCTCTCTGGGTTTGTCTTCTCTAAAGTAATACCTAAGGCATTCTGAAGAATCCAAAAGCAGGACAGAGTAAATGTATTACTGGCTATTCTCCAGTTCCACTCTGAGTCTAAATATAGTCAGGCAATACAATAATCTCTTAAAATGTCATGAAAAACACCAGGAGTTAGACACTTGGATACACAGTTTCTCAGCAACAGAAAAAAAATGCTTAAATACATTTCAATACCTGACAAGTCAGGTAACAGTGCCACGTATAGGAACACGTTGAGTCAAGACCTCATAGGGCTCTGTGACATGCCCTTCTGGAGCCAGCTCCAGATAGTGTCCCCTTACGTGAAGCCTGCCGGGCAGAGCTGGGGTACAAGTTAAGGCAGTCACTGAAAATTTTCCTTTTACAAAAATGTTACTGCCCTCATTAGGCAAATGTCTTTCATTTACATTTGAATATCTTAGTGTTTAGATGTTAAAGGAATATTTCAAAAACTCCAAATGCTTAAAGTCCATCAAGTCAAAACAGACATACATGTATATATAAATACATGCTTATTTGTTTTTATTCAATACTTTTAGGTATAGATATAAAACCGATAAGGTCTCCATCACGAAGCATACCCTGTCGTTGGACGCACAATCTAAGGCACTGCCCCCACCCCGATCCTGTGGATCTCCAGCACAGCTCAGCTTCCAGAAGCTTTCCCAGAAGTAGACTTGGAACATACAGGATCATCTCCACAACCACCACTACAATGCACAGGCCTTCCTGTGAGCCAACATGCCTTCCCTCCTGTGATCCAACACCAAGGCTGCTCCGCCCCAAGAGAAAACAGGCAAGGGGAGCTTCCAGAATGAGCTGTTCGCCAATATGCTATGTTGCTATCAGATTACTCTACATAACCACACCTCGCAAACACATAGGACACATACATCACACATTTCATACCATGCACACATCACATACTTCATGCAACATATCTCCCAACAAACCCTACCACACACACCCCCCCACCACACACATACCACAATACACACACTGAAACATACCCCACACACAGAGCATGGGTTTAGGTTGTGCATGTCAGGAGTCCCCTAGGGGTTTTAAAGAGAGGCATTCTTACTAAATTGGCCTTTAACTTTTGTCATTTTTTTCTTTCCCTTTCATCGGCTCTGTTCTCGCCTCTCTTTAATCATTTTAGCAATCATTTATGTTTTGTTTTCATTCTAGAAAAAAAAATTATTGGTAGAAGATTTTCCTTCTCAATTTCAAAACCTTTAGGCCTCTGCAGAGTTCGTCCTGCAAGGCCCTAGGTTGCAGAGTGAAGAGGAGGTCACAGGCACTAGTCCTAATGCATGGTATCCTCAGAAATATGCACTCCAGCTGCAGGCTCCGACAACTCTCCACATTAGAGCTCGGAGGGCCTCCTGTGTACCTGAATGAGCCTGGCCTGGTGCTGTGTCTCAAGACTCGACACAGCCCAGAAAGAAACAGGTGAACACACTCCTGAGAGCCGAAACTGGACTCTTGCTGATGGACTCATGGCAATACTCCAGCCAAAGGCTACTCCGAGTCCTAGAAGGGCTCGGAACTGTCCCGGGTAAGCCTGTCGACACAGTAGGGACAGAGAGGGGTTACTGTCCTCTTTCACAGCACTAATCATGTTGTTGCCCATGTGCAACAGTTACAACAAGAACAGCAAGTCCAATTCAGGAAATACATGTCTTTATCAAAGAAAATAGATGTGACTGACACAAAGGCTTGCTCCAGAAGCAAAGGTGCTCATCTCTAATAGTTAGAGATCTTTTGAGTATTCCACCAGAGAATAGAGGTGGAACCTTAGGCCAATCAGTTAATAAGTATTTACGGAACATCTACTGTGTGCCAGGTAGGGCTGGGATAAGAGGGAAGCAGGCAATCTGCACAGGCATGTGCCTGAGAGGGAGGGTCTCCTTGGGTTCTCAGACCTGGGCCTAGATCCAGGGACTAAGATGAGAGGTGACACCTAACTTTGCAACACAGTCCTGATGATTAAACATGAAAAGCACCTAGCACCCCTCATTATGTAGAGATAATGAGATGAACTCACATTTTACACATCACTTACGTTAAATTAATTACAAATTAGTGCTTATGAAGAATTCCAAGGGACATCCAATTTTCGGGTTGAAACAGCCGCCTCAAGAGTGGAAGAAGTTGAGGAAAGAAAAATGCTTGGCTCTGATTTACAAGTCCCCTGCAAAGGGGCAGCTGGAGGGTAGCCTCTAGAGATGAGAATGTCTGCTGCTCTTCTCTCTCTGGGCTGCTGCTTTCTTCCAAAGAGTCACTGTTGCCCAGGAGGAAGGACTTCTCAGCCCTCACGGTATTATTCAATCCACAGGAAATAAGCAAATACAAAGTAGCCAGCTCACAGAAAGTAATCTGAGTTTTTACAGAAACCTGGGGGTATGTGGGCTTGCCCATGGCACTGGGCTCCAGCACATTCTGGGTGGGTACCATCTGGGACTTAGAGCATGGTAGTATAAAATGAACTCTGTACTGGTAGTTTTGAAGAGCAACATGTTCCTACTGCGTCTTATTAAAACAGTAAGAGATTCCTGGAGGTCAGCTCATCTAACTGAAGACCTCTGAATAAATCTTGTGTATCACCACCAACAAATATTAATCTCCTCTTTTCACTGTCAGAAAAAGTTACTACTTCAGGAAGTAGCCTACTTCTGAAAGACTGAATATTAAACTGTCTTCCTTAACTTACACTAAACCAAATATTTACACTGGCAAAAACAACTCTAGGGTGGCCAGGCGTGGTGGCTCACACCTGTAATCCCAGCACTTTGGGAGGTCGAGGCGGGCGGATCACGAGGTCAGAAGATCGAGACCATCCTGGCTGATACGGTGAAACCCCGTCTCTATTAAAAACACAAAAAATTAGCCAGGCATGCCGGCAGGTGCCTGTAGTCCCAGCTACTGGGGAGGCTGAGGCAGGAGAACGGTGCGAACCCAGGAGGCGGAGCTTGCAGTGAGCCAAGACTGCGCCACTGCACTCCAGCCTGGGCGACAGAGTGAGACTCCGTCTCAAAAAAAAAAACAACTCTAGGGCAGACATGTTACTGGAGGCTAAATTTATAATGCATTTTCCTTACAGAAAGCACCCCTTCAAAATACAATTTGGGGCCATAAAATACTATCGTACTTAAGCTGTCAGTAAAAAACTGAATGTTTTCCATCAGGTGTTAGTCATCTTCTTTTAGTAGCACATTTAACATGACAACTAAGCCACCTTGGAAATCTGTTATAATGCTGACTTTGGGATCTATCCCAGCCCAGGAATAATATACATGGTTCATTTTGTAAGCCAATCCCAACTTGCTGGAGTGGCCGCCTGTAAGACCGTATTATAAAGTATGTCTCTAAGCTCAGTGCCACAGCTTGACCATTAATTAGCAATGCGCACTAAGGGCGCAGGAGAGAGAACTGCAGCATGCATGCACGCGTATTCACAGGTGAGGAAGAGATGCGGGCAGATGAATGGCCTCCAAGATGGTGGCCGACTAGACTTCTGGTTGTGTGTATTTAGGGAGCAGCTACTATTATACTTGACGCGCTTTCCTGGGGTTGTTATGATCATAAACAACAACAAAAACCTCCAATTCATTTATATCAGGACAGAAACAGAAAAATGGATACAACGAAGACTGTTTTTTTTTCCTTCTGATAGAAAAACTGACCCCTAATTTTTAAGCAGCCCCAGCGTGTAGGTAGCAGGTTGGGTTCTCCTCCTCAGGCTGATACGTCTGTAAGCACCCTCTGTAATTCTCAAAGGTAAAAGGCTGTGGATATTTTCTTAAACCTTTGATATTTGAGGATGGAGCAGCCCACAGTCCACAAAAATATAAATGCTTAGTAAGGCACAGGACATGCAGCAGAACACAGTATTACAAACATGTAGATAAATGCTGTTCATATTCCTCATTCCATGTATGTTATTCCTAATATATTAGAAACTCAAAAGCTCAGGGATTGGCAAGTAATACTGGTTAAAAAAAAAAAAAGAGTACAAGGACTTATGAAATGAATATTAATCCAAAAGAGTAATATCACAGATTGGCCTGTCATATCATTTGCCTTCCTAAGCAATCATCTGTTGTGCTAGGTCTACTCAAAGTTCTGTGAAAAAAACCTCAATGCTGCTCCTAGAAAGCTCTGTAGAATAAAGAAATTCAGACAGACTTATTAACACCCTTCATAGAAATCATGGGGAAAATGTTTACAATACCAATTTTCACAATATTAAATCAGCACCATAATATTGATTATTCTGTTTCATAGTATAATCCACAGTGAGCAGACTTAGTTTACTTTTTATTAGCAATTCCAATTATTAGCACAAATAAAAACATTTCTGAAGCAAACTAGACTAGGAAAAAATGCTCCTTTCGGCTTTTCTTGGTGGTTTAAAAATACAGGAATCAATATAGGAAAATCTTTCATAAAAATAGTACTCACCTATAAACTTGCTCCCTCATTCCACATATTTATTTTATGTGTGTATAATTTTTATCTGTCTGCTTCTTATAAGCCTGTTTCTCTTACTTACTTAATTTTGAGGTATTAGGGAAGACTTTTGTAGGAAATGGGAGGCAAGAAACAAAAGCCAATTTTATTAAGATGACGTTAATTTTAAAAATGTGCGAATCACTGAGCTTTACTTTCTGAACTTTGCGCTCTTCAATTATAGCTGGGTATTCTTATTACCCTACAATCTTTTAAAATGTAGGCCTTTTACTCTGTCTCATTTGCCCTCAAACCACTGCAGCCTCTCCCACTGACCCCTGGAAAGAAAGAACCCCAGTGACTGGGAGCGACCAAGAGGCACCCTGAAGGAGGAAAAGCCATTGAAGCATATAACCACCTCCACCACAGGAACGAGTAGAAAAAACTCGCCACAGCATCTGTATTTTTGCAAGGTGCAGGCTTCAAAGCCAGGAGTTCTTGCGTCAGACCCCGGACTCATCTCCAGGCCCAACCTTTATTCCAGCATCAACAGAAAAGGTCTCTGGGTTCCACCCTCCCTACCAGCAGGTGCCACTATCACCGTGGATCACGTCTGCAGGAATCTGCACACCCCTGGTGTTAATAGTTCTCTTCTACGTGCACCACTGGGAGTGCTTAGAATTTCAAGGCATATACTGCCATGATAAGCAAATATTCTTCTGAATTTCCTAAAAGTGAAATTATAGAACTTAGGGATGGAAAGAAAGGCGTGGAAAATAAACTGCCAGCACAGAATACAACATGACTTTCAAAAGAATTTTTTTTCTTTTTCTTTTTTTGCTATCACCTAGTTCAGGAGCAGAAGGGTTAGAAATTTTTAAAGGTCTCATATCCTACTTTTGCCATATAGTGACTTTAAAAATGAAAGTTTGGTAAATCACAGGAAAGCTAGCTGTAAATTATGAACACTTGACCATATGCCTTAATCACTGACTAGGTTTCCAAATGAATATACATGTCTTAAATCTGCTGAGAGTTAAATATTTTTAAGAAACCCTTAAGACTTCAACATGCTTGTCTTTTGAATAGTTCTCTCTGATAATAAGGCCATCTTGGGACATTCTTTATTGTTACAGTGACCATTAACAGGAATATATAGCTGCACAGATAAGGTTCTGAAGCTATTTTAGGTCACAGATTTTCCATTCAGAAAGGCCACACCAGCTGCTGGAGCAGCAGGCTCTCACTGGAGCCCATATGCAGAGGGCTGGGTTGCCAGATCACATCAGAAAGCCAAGGAAGCAGGGTCGGAGGAGAACGATCCTTCACAGGGACATGGCCTCCCAGGACTCTTTCTTTGGCTTATGGATCTTCTTCCAGTATGCCAATAATTTCATTCAACCTCCATGTGGTCCAAGAGTGGCCACAGATTAGACAGCAAATTTCAACAAGATCTAAATACAATCATTGTTCCATCTTCTCAATCAAGAACTCCTGAGAAACTTTTCAATGTCAGCTTCATTGTGGCACAATGAGACATTTTCCTATCCTATTTAGAGTGTCAAGAAGCTATAGCACTCTCCTTAGTACAAATATGTGTTACCAATTAATAGATATTTCAAGTAATGAAGTTTAAATCAATGGCCTGAGCAGGGTCAGTATTTAGTCAGCTGAAATCTAATAAACAGGTTATATGGAAGGCATTTTAATGCATGCAATGTTCATGAACATAGATCACACTGTGCACATTACTCAATTCCCAAACAAGGTTGGTTTTGAGCAAGTTGAGAGCATTGAGGCTTAACAATCATAAGATATTCTCAAAACAAAAATTTCCCTTCTGGAGAGCTGGTGTTCCAATTACAGTGATAATCATGGATATATCACTGACATAAAAAACTTCTGTATAGGCTTGTTTCCCCCTCTTGAATGTAACTAACGCATGAAACAAGTTCAATTTTATCAGCTCCCTATAAAGACCTAGATTCCAAAGCTGCTTACAAAAATCTCACCCACTGAAATTACAGTACTGAGTAAGGTCTCTCAAATTCTAAACTCAGGTCAAATCTACACATCTTTTCCATTCAGAAATAAACATGTATTTGTCATAGCACATTAACAATGCATTTTTCTAAACACTTAAATTCTAGGGTCTTAACTGTCTAGGCAAAGGTCATCTGCACCTGCCCTATCTTTGACACGTAAAGGCTTCATTTCTGTTTTGGTTCAGTCCATACATCGCTATCCAACTCATCTTTCTAAACAGAAACATCATTTGTACCAAACCTTCAATGGCTCCCCATCTCTACAGAATATCAAAATCAAAGTTCATAAATCACTTGAGCAGAAAAGACTGCAATTTGTTTAGCACTGACCTTTCAAAGCATCTCGGCACTTACGCACACCCTCACACAACAGAGTTTAATTTTCTGACTCACCAAACCGGGTCTTCATCTCCAATAAGTTGTGTGTACCTAAACCAATTATTCATTCTTTCACTGCCTGCTGCACACTGCTCTAAGAGTAATACACACAATAGCAAACGACATAAATGTTTATGAAATCCTTTTAAAATCTCATTTACCATTGAAGAAGTACTAAACTACCATTGGCAAAGAAGTACTAAACTACAGTGGAGAAAATACCCATGCTCCATGATCAACTAGTAAGTGCAGCTGGCTGGGCCTCTGTCCTTTTCCTCAGTGCTAGTTGACTCCCTTTCCCAAACCAAATCTGAGGTATCCTTATCCCCAATCCTTCCTGCCTTCACCAACAAAGGTGGCCCCAAAGTATGGACTTCTGCCTCTGCTTCTCCTTCCCACCTAAGTCTACTAATACAAACTCTTTATCAGGACTGTCTAATTTTTTCCTATTCTCTCTTATAAACTCACATCTCCTCCACTAAATCCTCTCCATTGGCCAAAAAAATAACATAACAATAACCAAACTATTCAGTCTCCCATCCTTAAAAAGAAGGAGAAGAGGAGAGGAGGGAAGCGAGTTCCTGTAAGTTCTCACTTTGAAGATACGGCGTTCCCTTGTCCATCTCAGCCACGTCTCAAGAGAAGACCCAGTGCCACCTGCTGCCACCATCCTGTTTTGTGTTCTCATGTGTCCCTTTCCTCCTCCACCTACATCAATGGCACCCCCATTCGCTTGAGTCATTTCAGACTTCCCCAACCCTTCTTGTCTTTTCTTCCTTTGATGGCTCCATTCCTGTGACCTCTGATTCCAGCTGGAGTTGGTGTGCTCAGAGAAGGTCGGGGCAGTCTGACACCATGAAAGCTGTGGCCTGCCCTGGCTTCCACAATCCCCACCTCCCCTCCTGCCCCCCACCACCTACGTGCTCTGCATATTCTGGCCCATCTGAGAGCCTTCTCTACTGTGCATTAACAGGACAGCCTCTCCCAGGTCCAGCCGGAGACCTCCCAACCTAGAACAAGACAGCTGACGGGGAGCTAGCATGAGAAGCACCATCAGCCGTGCATGCTGCAGACGTGCAGCAGGCACGAGGTCAAGACTCCACTTCCTGGGAATGTTTGGTACCACAGCACACCAATGATGCCGAATGGCCCAACACTGGAGGGGTAGGGGACTGTCACATCTGACTCCACGGGACAGCACAGAAGCCACAAAGCCCATTCCTATTCAACCTGAGGTGATCATTGGAAATGCCTGAAGGAGTTTGCTATGTAAAGGTAACTCTGTTTTTAGAACACACAAGCAAATAAAAAAGAATACCTTCTACCATGAAGCCAGTGCAGTGCTCTGAAACTGAGGACAAAGGAGCTGCAACACCCAGGATGTCACAGGATTTGGGACGAGACAGAGCCTGCAACACAGGCATGCTAAGCCCAGGAGAGAGGAACAACTGAAAAAAGGAGGTCTGAGGGCCTGGTCAGCCTGCAGAAGTGAAGGGTAGTGACAGGCCAGGACAAGTGACCAGCCATGCGCAAAGTAAGAAATGCCATTCTTTTGTGAGCAAATGGATCACACAATGTGAGAAAAGAATGAAAACAGGTACATTGAAGAATGTCCTGAACCTTTGAGAAGAATGTCATTTACAATGTTCATTGTTCCACATGGTATCTCCAGCCACTGAAGACACAGAGGGTGGAGATGCTCACAGCCCTGCAGAGCGAGCATCACCTCCTGCCAGTGACAGTCACACCAGCAGCTCAGCAATCACTCTCAGGACAACTATCACCAAGGAAGGGTAGTGAGAACTGCTTCACTTTAAAGACTTACAGATTGCAAGTTTGTCATAGTAATTGCAAACAGAAATATTTTAAATCTAATGAACTTAGGTTAAAGTTCCAAAGCTCAGCACTGCACACAGTCAGTGCTGACAAGGAGCTTCACCATCTCAGGAGGCCTGCATTGACCCACCACACAAACAAATAGTCTGTAACTAATTATCCATGGCTCAAAGAATGATCTAGTAATTTACAATTTCCACAATTCATAATATTCTCAGACTGTATGTTTGAGGATTCTTTTCTGTATTTCCAACTAAATATACAGTTACTTTAACATTCCTTACATTAGGAGATAAAATTACCTAGAACAGAAGGGCATCATTTTCTCCAAGTATTACACAGGCCCACTAGAAGATAAAGAAAAACGCTTTGACCTCATCTTTGACCAACTTTTCAAACAATCCTTTTCAGTGCTTCCACCTGCACCCCCACTCCCAGAGTTGATCAGCTGGAAGTGCACATGTCTCAGAGGATTCCGAGACAAATCATCACAATCCTGCGACGATCCGTGAGTCCCACGACCTTCGCTACAGCTGCAGAGCCATGCGTGGTGGCACTCCAACAGCACAAACATGGCCAACCAGAGACCTGCTGGAAGTTTTCTCCAGGACCCTGGCCTTCTGGAGAGAGCAGATCTGTGCTTCATGAGAGCACAGAAACACACTCGTCCTGATTACCAAGACGTGGTAATTACAGAGAGTGGCGGCAATTCAAGTCTGCTTTCAGATCAACATTCACTTTAAAGTGTAAACCTGTTTTATTATTTTACCGAATAAACATCATTATTGGAATGTTACTGAGGAAGAAAGTCTGTGGCTTCTCCTCCTTTTCTAAGAGCCTTTACCCTGGCCTACTGCCCCGATGATGGGCCCACCTCCTTTACACAGAGGCACTCGGGGTCAACTCAGTCATGATTCTTCTAAGGCTTTAGAAAATGCACAAGAGATTACGAGGTACCGAGGAAAACAAACAATGGATTGTTACAGTACATACATTCTGGTGGAAGTCTGTTCTTTCTAAAAGCAAGTCTCTCAGTTTTCTTTCTGCTTTCTGCCAAACTAAACAGGACTCCGTAAACATACTGACGAACTGGCCTATAGAGCAGAGCGGCCGGAGGCAGGTCCTTGTTGGCTTCATCTTCAATAGAAACAGCAATTTTGATTTCACCCTTTGCATGGAAGAAAGCAGAATAACATTGCACATTTTTCATGTTGAATTTACAATACACTCACAGAAATATACTGTATTATCTCCAGTTAATGACATTGCAATTCCATTCCAAATCAACTGCTTAACAACTTGCCTAAATAAAGATGTTTAGGAAGAGTTCATTTGGCAGGCTGTGGCCAAAGCATATGCTCAAAGAATCAAAATAAAATCTACATCATTTTATGTTTAATCCAAAACCAAGAACAAAAGAAAACCATGTAGATGTTCCAAAGTCTTTGAAACAATCCAGACAGATAACATCAGACAAGAAACAGAATAGAAAAGACTGAGAACTCGCAACTTTTATTTAGAGAGTTGGGATGGTCACATGCAATATAATTGAAAATTTTCAATTACCTACATGCAAACTAAAGAACTGAGTATCCTGAAAATATAATGGTCAAATTTTATTTGCTAAGTTCTTCCATGGCAAATTACCACCTCGTGTGTTAGGCTTCTGCCATAGTGTGGCAGGTGCTCAAGAAATGTGTCTCAGTACAGTGGCTAGGACATGCATAGCCACTAGGGCAGAAACCAAAAGCACTCCACCTTTTTCATGTCCCAGGGCCAATACGGCAAGAACTGCATCTGACTCAAGAACATGCTGCCAAGAGACAAATGACTGACTGTGGCCTTTGGCAGCTAAGATTGTTGCCAAAATTAATCTGTCTCAGGGATCTTACAGCATCAAGATACATCTCAAGATATCATGCAACAAATTTTATTTAATTATACTCAGAGCACAACAACGCATTTATGACCTCAATGTCTATGAAGTTCATTGATATATATGCTTTAAATAATAATTTTGTAATATTTGCTGTTTCTTTCATTCACATAAGTTTAATTTAAAAACTGGTCTTTCCCCTTTCCCTCCATACTTTCATATTCATTAATCCAGTAGCTACATGTGTTCTAACACTCTCATCTAGGGAATATTTATCTCAATAATATGATGCTTTGCAAATTCTCTTCATTACCATAAAGATGCATCTCACTGTAAATGTCTTAGCCTGGGCAATTTAATACCAGAGCCATTCAGCTTATAGGATAAACTGAAAAAACTTAAGTAGCATTTTAAAATGTGAAAAGACAATTTTCTCAACCATGGTCATTTTATCAGTATTTGCCCTTGAAATTCGTAAGAAATAAGAAAGCATGTTGGTACAACTTGCAACCCTCATATAGATCTAACCGACTATCCACGCATCAGATCCAGCAGTGTGGACATAACAGGTAGCTCCTGGGGACCTTACATTTCAAACAGCCCCACGAGGAATGAGTGTTGTTTCTTTACACCTTATTTTGAAAGATGTCTTCCCAAAACTTTGGTTCCTTAAACTTAGCAAAATGCTTTCCCCACAACAATTACTTTTCACTTACCCTTTATAATTTATGTTGAACCTGAAAAATAAAATGTTCACCTTACAACCATAATCTGAAAATTGATACTATAAATGCATACCCATATCAAATAATAGATGAGATTTGGAGGCATTGCAACTAAAAAATAAATTAAAGGATCTGAGCAAATAGTACTGGCTACATGTTTTCCATGTCCTTTAATTAATAAAAGTAAGCGATATTTGGGTTAGTCAGTTAACAGTTGAAGTCCACCTCAGGAATATTTGAGAACAGGAGTTCATTATTGCATTTATTGACTCCATTTTACACACCACAGATGGGTTGTAGAGAATAGACAGAAAAGTCTGGTTATATATGGTCATATAGGTATTCATGTTAATAATACATGATAGCAATAAACCAGTTCTGCAGGATTAATCTAGTAACTGAGGTAACTTGTTAAATTGTGGGGCTAAGATTAAAAGTGCCAACATAAAGACTACAAATCACTGAGGAAATTTAAATACACATAGATACATTTGAGACACCAAGATTAAAAAATAATTGATGCCACACTATATGTATATATTTAAGCATACATTAAGACACTAATAAAGTGAAATTATGACACTGTATAAAATGATAGTTTCATTTTCTGACTATGTGCATGTTAACAAAATCCTGTATTATATTTTTTGTTCTTAGGACTACTAAAACTGCACTCAATGAGGTCATGAACAAGTCAAAACACATAAAGCACTATGAGCCAATCAAAGGGGGAAACATTATTTTCTAAGCACAAATGATAAAGGAACCAGATATTGTATCTGACATCAGAATTAAACCTGACATTACAGCACAAATATGGTTTAAGAAAATTCTGAAATTGAAGTAAAAAGAATAAAATTACAAGTCATAAAATAATGTGATGCATTATTTCATTAGAAGTATAAAATATTCTATACTAAGTTGAAGGAAAAAAGTGAGACTTTTCACGAGTTATTTTAAAACTGTATTTACAGTTATAAATGTTCATCTTTCATTCAATGTTTAGAAAGGTGAAAGTGAACTTTGTTTCAAGTAGATTAGTAAGACAGAAAAATGGTTCAAAAAAGGACAAAAGGACAAAACACCCATAGGAATGGCCACTCATCAAATAACAGAAGCCACTCCAGGGCCCCTTTGATAATACCTTCGTCAGGACATGGAAGATGTAGGGGTACATCAGCCCCTTCTTGTGCCTGTGCTCGGCCACTCTCAGCACCTCAGGTGCGACGGGGGGCAGGGGAGGTGTGGTGATGTCCATGTGGTTCCTGGTGGGCATCGACAGGAGGCACGGGATTGGCTGGACAGTGCCCATCTGGCTTCCCTTGCCTTCGGCTAGTTGGCTTCCTGAAGAGGCAGTGGACGAGCCTTCTGCCTACAGTGCAGAGAGCAGAAGGGAGGAAAACGAGTGTATGTCATGTTTTCATTCATTTAAAGTATGTTAGGTGCCTGTTCACCTGCCAGACACGGAGGGGACAAAGATGAGTCCTGTCTTAGAGAGACCAGATTTGGTGCCACCCTAAAGACAGAGGAAACAGAGAGCACTCTGATCCAGTCCTCTCCTTGAACAGCTTCCCACACTGAAACAGCATCAACATCTACTGTGCCACAGGAGAGCGGGCCTGTTGCTCCCTGCTGTTCTGTGTCACCCTGCAGTCCCTCTGCAGATACGGCAGGGTGTTGGGAGGCAGGAGCCTTGCTATCTTGTTTGGCTCTCACTTGTCCATCATCTATGTGGTCCCTTCCTGTGTTTCTGTTTTCTCGAGACTTTGCCTAAGATCTCTATACAAACAGGAAAACTAACACTCCAAGAGGCTGTGCAGTCTGAACACAGTTACACAACCCTAACACATAGAAATGGAATTCTAATCCAGGGCTGACTCCATGCCACAGCTGGTACTTAAAGAACAAACAAAAACCCAAACTCAAGCATTCTCTGTAGTCATTATAAAGCCCTAAGTTAATTATACACAAGCAAAAATTAAACCAAAAGCCCCAAAAACCTGCTAAGCCACAGCATAATCCCATTAAAAACAATGTCTCAGATCTATGGATAATGACATAGAAAGAGGTCCATGATACACTGTTCGGTGAAAACACCCATTCTGTAACAACTAAGCCCCCCAAACATGGAGTGTATGGACATACACAGGAAAGAGTCTGGTCCCCAAATTATTACCACAGTGATGGACTGCTGCGAGGCAGTAGAACTAAGGAAAGGAAAAAGGAAGGAGACACTTTAGCACAGTCTGAATTGTCTGAATAGTTGCCTAAGAGCAATGATTATTTGTATGATAAACTTTATCAGAATAATATTGAAAATAAGACTGCTTATTGATTGATTTAATGCCACCCTAAAGACATATACATTTTTCTGTTTTGAAACAAAGTATACTCTTTACAATGGTGTGTAATTAAGTCCTTAATTTTATTTTTTAAAACACAAAGTGCCAAAATTAGTCTCAAGAAGAATAACTCATAGATAATTCACTGGTGTTTTCTACACTTTCCATTCCATAAGAATACAGATGTAGAACAACTCAAAATGCTTTGGAAGGTGCTTTGAAAATAATATGTATCCACAAAGGATTTTTGTTGCTTATTTGCAGAACAATCATTTAATAGTATGACTTCTTTAGACAAACGTCTGATATTCAGGCAACCCTGCATATTAACCACCAAAACCTTCAGGCAGGAAACCGGCTCCTTCTTGGTAATCACATGTGGCAGATGTACGTGGCTTTGCAAATTAAAAAGATATTTTTAGATATCACTATTAACAGGTAGAAGTAGAAGAAAAGCAGGGAGACAGGGCGTGGTGGCTCACGTCTGTAATCCCAGCACTTTGGGAGGCTGAGGAGGGCAGATCACTTGAGGTCAAGGGTTCGAGACTAGCCTGGCCATCATGGCGACACCCCGTCTCTACTAAAAATACAAAAATTAGCCAGGCATGGTAGTGCACGCCTATAATCTCAGCTACCAGGGAGGCTGAGCCAGGAGAATTGCTTGAACCCAGGGGGCAGAGGTTTCAGTGAGCTGAGATCACGCCACTGTACTCCAGCCTGGGTGACAGAGCTAGACTCCATCTCAAAAAATAAATAAATAAATAAATAAATAAATAAATAAATAAATAAATAAATAAATATTTTTAAAAAGAAAAAAGGGGGGTGGGGGAGTTAAATTTAGCATCCCCGGTGCTTTTTCAGTGAATTTTCACAAAAACCTACAACAAATGTGGGCTCAGGAAGGTCCTAAGCACCTTGTCCAAGATGACGCAGTGAGCAAACAAGGAAATGCATCAGGTGCCTGCCATGCAGAAAGACTAGCCGGCTTGGGCATAGCTCTGAACTCTTCCTTCCCTGCTTATCCCCTTTGTAAAGGTTTACATGACCCGATTAAAAGAGAGAGAGATTATTTTTCACTATTTGATCACTAATACAGTATGCTAATACAAAATGAGTCAGAACTCAAAAACTAAAAGGCATAGACTTTCTACCTTTGTTTGGTCTCCTGGGTCTCCTCGTGCCTGAGGCTCTGAGTGGCTTCCCGTCTTCTCCCAGCCAATCTTGTTCCCACTGATATGGCTAAACATAAAATGAACATGATTACTGTCCAATCACTTTCACAAACCAGCTGACAATGATAAGAAGGGCCTCAGCTAAGTCTTCAGGCTCATAATAACAATACTTTTAAAATAAACACAACGTCCAGAAATAACTCTATTATACTAATATTTCTTCCTGCTTCAAAAGGGTAGGTGATAACCACATACTATGGAAAAGAAACTATCGAACACCTAACTTAGAGGAGTCACCAGGCAGTTCAGAGATGGTCTGTGATTTGCTTAGCGCTATGGAGGATACAGAGGAAACAAAGGCAAGCCTTGCCTTGGAGGATCTTTCCATCGTCACAGCAAGACAAAGATCAGCATTTAATTGGCAATTATGAGGTAGTAGAAGACTTAAATGTTATCTGGATCAAATACTACACATAAGTTATAAATAAATGTAAGGCGACAATACACCACACAGGGCACTCCAGCCTATTCA
Organism: Gorilla gorilla gorilla; assembly: GCF_029281585.2. Classification (NCBI taxonomy): domain Eukaryota; kingdom Metazoa; phylum Chordata; class Mammalia; order Primates; family Hominidae; genus Gorilla; species Gorilla gorilla. The sequence goes on along the minus strand of NC_073237.2, from coordinate 89,992,953 downwards.
TGTGGAGGGGGCATTAGAGCTAACACTGGAGGTGACTCGAACTGGAAAATCTGAAAGACAGGGAAGGTACACTCTAGGCAAAGCGAGATGGCACAAACTTGGTGGGTTCACAGAACAGGGAGTTCATGGGAACTTATTTGGAGGATGGCTTTATTTAACAAAGTAGTGAAAAAAAAAGGGGGTAAGGAAAAAGAGATGAGAAGATCACAGAGCATCTCAAATTACAGAATGAGAGATAACTGTGCTGTTACCCACTAACAGTCTGGGAAAACAATTTCGTGGGTTTAATGAGCATTTAAAAAAACTGAAACAGGACAGACCAGAATGCGTGGTGTGAATAAGCATTATTTCCTAAAGTCTTTGTTCACTTGTAGTATATGGGTTTACCATAGTCCTCAGGCGAATGTGAAATGCACTGTCTACAGGTAGCAGAAGATGTGCAGGGGCTTGAGCAGGGCCAGCGGGATGCTGCACCACACTGGAACCTCAGTGCACAGTGTGACCCTGAGGCAGGGATCGCTGTGGTGCTCCGTGCACTCACCCTTCCACTATAAGGTTCCATGCCCAAACTACCTTCTGAAAACCAGTGCTGGCCATAGGACATGCCAGCATGGGTCAACTGGCCTGCCTTTGTAACTGACTCACACAACAGATGGAGAGGTTTTAAGACCAGATAATTCTCCTATCTTCCAATCAACTTCCTTGTAGTTCCGTCTTTTAAAAAAAGGGAAAAAAAAGCTGCAAAAAGATTCCGCTGTCACACAATGGACCGTCCAGCCAAGGATACTGCATGCACGCCATGAAAAGTTCACCCACCCTGTTCAGGTTTCCCGGTCTTCATGGAGCTTGGAGAAACCACTGCTCATGCACAATCTCTGCCTGCAACTTAACAAAACTAGAGGAAACCCCAGCAGTGGCTCAGACACATCAAAAACCATTGCAGGCATCCCCAGAGTGTAGTGGTCTGTCCCACTGAGAAAGCAGCCACGGAGGGCACAATGTGAGCAGACAATGGATAGCGGCTCAGGAGGTGGATGAGCATGTGCTGATAGAGATGCATGAGTCAGCAAGCTGGGAGATGCAGGGGGCAATAAATTACCAAATCCTGGCCTAGAAGTACATGGCAACATTGGCACAACTCTTGCTTATCTTCCATAGCATGTAAAGAACAATAAGTGTTCTCAAACTGTTGTTAAGCTTAAAGGCTCATGTGGAATGCTTATTAACCACGCAGACCCACAAGCACCCATCCCCAGGGTATCTGTCCCTAGAGTGTCTGGGGCTCTTGGAGGGTAAGAGGATCTAGAGGATCATGCACCTAGGATGGTGGGGCAGGGGAGGCCAAGTGTTAGGAAAGTGCCAACCAAGGAGGGGACACACCTGTCTACCAAAACTGGAGAGCCGAGGCACCATGCCAGCGCCACCTGAGATCACACAGACCCTACACTTGCAAGCCTTAGTGTTGTTCTATGTAGATTATCAATCTAAAAATAAATGTCATAATCTGGAAGCCCATATAATCTTCTAACAATCATACTGTAAAATCTAAAATTCTGCCTGAAAAGCATCTTGACAAGAAACAGTTTTTGAGAAGGCCAATATATTTCAATAGGACAAATATATTACTTTACAATTAAAAAAATAGAATATGACAAATGCCTTGCTTTGAAGAACAGATGGATAACATTTTAGAATACTTCTATATATATTTATGTTTCATTTTACACAACTAATAATACCTTAAACTGATACCTGGAACCATGTACGTAAACCAGACGTTTCACTGACTCACACTGCGCTGAGACGTGCTGAGACAGGCACCGGCCACAGGGAAGTAGAGTCAGTGACCCGGGCACTGTGCAGGAAGCCTGTGGCGCTCTCACAATCTCATCCCCACCCCCACACTATAAATCTCTAATGATAAAATGATAAAATCCAGGCTCAGAGAGAAGGAATCTACCCACAGTCACAAATAAGGTAGCTGGATTCAAACCCAGACCCTTATTTCAAACTATTGGCACCTGCTACCACAGCAGAGCCGAGCCGAGGCTACAGACAGTTTCACACATATGTGAGAATGCAGCACACAAGCAATAGAAAGGGTGATTCTGGCAAGTCAGCTTGGCGGCTGGGGAAGCCCAGCACTATAGGATGGGGTATTCACAGGCTGTCAGAGAGGTGTGCCAAGGCCTCACTTCACTAGGAACATTTGGAGCTTCTTCCGTATGAAAGCCTGGAAAGACAGCAAACTGTTCTAGTCACTGAATGATTTTTTTTTACATCTTTCAGCAGGTTGGTGAGACTAGGATGGAAATGTATTGGTGTTCATTTACACCAAGTATACCAGGGTATGACGTGTCACTCATGTTCCTGACTGTCAGGGGTGTAGAGTTTTCCTTTATGGAGGAGAAAAGAAAGAGAACGTTAAGTAAAAGCTGACTTCTGTGTCAACAGGAAAGAGCAAAGGCAAATAAACCAAAATGGAAGAAAATAAATCATTAAATTTAGAAAAGAAAAGATCAAATTCACAGCAGAACTATCTGGCATGTGTAAATTTTTCATTTCTATCTGTTCCCCAACTCAACAGGGCTGAGAACAGACAGCCGGGAGGGTCTCTGATAGTGTAACAAAGAGGGCCTGGGCCCTGCTGGTGCAGGGCAACAGAAGGCCTCGGCCTGGCTGGACAGATGCTCAGAGTTCTCCTGCACGGCCTGGCCCTGCCAAGTGCTATCTCCCTACAGAAGCACCAGTATCTGGGTGCCCTGACCAGGGAAGCTACAAGAGTCACAGAGACAGACACCTAATAGGTCTAGTCTCCTCATGCTCTAGTTAAGCTAACATCACACATTCAGGTTCCTTCACATAATGGGTGAGCTTAAAATGTGAGGAACACAGAAAGCACTTTTCCATGTGGCAGTCAGATGATGACTCAAACTTCTTTCACAGCCTTGTCAGGACTTCTCGCTGTCATCAGAAGACTGTGTGACCAAGAAGCCCCAACTGGTCACGGAGCTATCCCCTTACACCCCACAAGTGAGGGTTCAGAGACACCTAACTGTGTCAACACGTTTGTCTTAAGATCAATACGAAATGTCTACACAGATTAGTGGATGGCTAGAACACAACGTAATGATATAGATCATGATTAATTTTTGCCAACATATAAAATTCAGAATCACTTTTATGAGAAGATATTAGAAACGGTACCATGTGTCAAAACATAAATATAAAGTGGATATCTGTCTGGAACAAGAGCATAACAATCTGAAAGAAAAACCTACAGTTACACTAAAGTCATTCCCTCAGCCCCAGGCCTACCTACCCATGCCTCAGGATCCTGGAGCAGAGCACGATGGAATTCTCTTTGTGAAACACAAAGTTTTTTTGCAAGTAGAGTTGGAAAGGCCTTAAAGGACAAGAAAAACATTCAACACCATCTTCAAGCAAAAGAGGCACATCAGGCACAAACTTCCTGGGATACCAGATCAAAGGGAGCCAAATAAAATTCTTTTAGCTATTTTACATTAAAAACCACATCAGTGTTCTGGTTTTCTAGCATACTAAGAGTTAATTTTTAAAAAGTAGTGATAACTACCATTCATTGAGCTTTTTCATCAGCTAATTTAACACACAAACAACTCAGCAAACCTGTCACGCACATTTGAATGCTCTGAGGTTCTGCGAGCTTCAGGTCACAACATCACCTAGAAATACCAACCAAGAGACTCTGAGCAAACCGGTTCCTGCCAACAGCTAGGTCTCAGTGCTGCTCACAGAGCATGCTAACACCAAACAGCCTGCCTTCCTGTGGTTCATCTTTCACAGTCCAGATTTGGTCCAGGGAGTACATGTCATTAGCAAAAATTAACAGGGGAGGGGAATACAAGACTTATGCAAAAGATGCCTCCATAACACTACATGTCAAAATAAATAATAAATGTGGAGATGTCCTGTTCCACAGGGCTTTCTCTCCTAAGATACATAGATAAGTTCTCAAGAAAATGAAACCCATTTATACAAATAAGGTCACAAGGTGGAAAAAAAACTCAGTCTTCTCTCTCAATAAGGACTTTTACATATCCGTTTAAAAATGTCAGTAATTTTATGCAAAAATATTAAAGCAATAAAGTGGACATATATAGATCTTATTAAATATTAGGTATTAAGTACATGTACATATTAATACTTACATGCACAAATAAGAATACATAGTTACATAAGTATATTAAGCATAAAAGATGGAAGAAAAGGAAAAAGGGCAAGTTACTCTCCCTAAGATAGGACCTAGTTATTGTAAAAATCTTATTTTAGCAGATGCAGAGGAAAATAAGGTGCTTGAATATTCACCAATCTTTCAAACATAATTACCTCTCTAGAAGTAGGATCATGGGGAATTCTCTATATTGTATTGTCCAGTGTTTGAATTCTATATAACTTTGTATCAAGATGATAATTAGAAAAAAGATATAAAACAAAGAATTAAAAATTGTAATACAGCAACCTCAGATTTGATTCAGATTCTGCAAGTCCAAATGAATTTATGAAAATAACATAAAATAAACACCTCCACAAGGATTCAATTGTAATTTTTGTTTTGTTTTGTTTTTTAAACAGGATCTCACTCCGTTGCCCAGGCTGGAGTACAGTGGCACAATTTTGGCTCATTGCAACCTCCACCTCCCAGGTTCCAGCAATTCTCCTACCTCAGCCTCCCAAGTAGCTGGGACTACAAGCAAACACCACCACGTCCAGCTAATTTTTGTATTTTTTGGTAGAGAAAGGGTTTCACCATGTTGGTCTTGAACTTCTGACCTCAAGTGATCTGCCTGCCTCAGCTTCCCAAAGTGCTGAAATTACAGGCATGAGCCATTGCACCCGGCCTCAACTGTAATTCTTAATTCAACTGAAACAAGATTACAAACATCTGACAGGCACCAGGAAGGGGAAAAAGACAAGAATGTCACCTTAATTTTTAAAATTTAAACAAGAATAAAGCAAGTGTATGCTGGTACTGCTCTACTGTTCTAACAAAGGAACTGGAGGAGACATTACTTAGAAAGCCACACATTTCATTCCTTTTCTTTCTTTCCTTTTTTTTGTTTTTTTAAGAGACAGGGACTCATTCTGTTGCCCGGCTGGACTGCAGTGGTGCCATCATGGCTCACTACAGCCTCGAACTCCTGGGCTCAAGTGATCCTGCCGTCTTAGCCACCCAGGTTGCTGGACCCACAGGCACATGCCACCATGTCTGGCTAATTTTTAAATTTTATGTTGCCCAGGCTGGCTTCACGCAATCCCCCTGCCTCAGCCTCTCAAAGTGTGGGGATTAAAGCATGAGCCACCACATGTGGCCCCCTTTTCTTATTTTATTGCCAAACTGTTTTAGGCCTAGAATAACTGCCAGTTCTGATCACTACCCAAGCACCAGCCTATTTTCTTCCAAGGGACATGCTAGAAAGAGAGTGTTGTGTCTCTGAAAAGTAGCCAATTAAACTCAGAACTGAGCTTCCAACAGGTTCACCTTCAATTTTTTTGGAAAAATATGTCGGGCAGGCACAACTATGTGGCAAGAAGTCTTCTCATATTCTAAGAACTCCTCCTCTAACAGATTTTCCAAAAATTCTAAAGAGAAATTTGTATTTCAAAAGAGTAACATAGCCCATCACGTCCATTCCAACAGCACAGGAGAACTGTACAGTACAAAGACACTGAACAACTCATCCAACTAAAGAAACTAAAATGCTGAATAAGATATTAAAGAAATACAACAAAAAGAAGAGATAAAGCTCAGGGCTGCCAAGCGCACCCAGATGAAGGCTGCCCTACTGCCCCTGAGGACTGGCTGAGAGCATTTCCTGATCTGCTGCCATCTGTGTGAATGCCTCCCCATGAACTTGGGGTTACAAGAGCATATTTTCTGTAGTGTGTATGAGGCTCCTGTGCAATGAACACTGATGACAGCATGGGGGCACACACATCTGTTCCACCAATGTTGCTGCAATGCACACCACACACCCACCTTCCTACAGGCACAGAGCAAATCTCCACAAAGAGCACCCGCATGCACGCAGCTCTGAGAAGTCCACAAGTCATGACAACATCCAGCAATGCTCAGTGGCGACAGCCAGGACCCAATAACTCCACCCATAACCGCCCACCACATCTTATCTTTAAAAATAAATGTTTGACAATTTTATAGGCTTTTGTAAGAGGTATCTTATGGTCTAAGTTGTAGAATTTTGATATTCTTAGTGAGGGTGAACAACTTTTTATGTTTCTTGATGGCTGCTTCCCTTGTGAATTCCATGCTTATACCTTTAAGAGATGAGATGAGATCTCACTACATTGCCCAGGAGAGAGTGCACTGGCCATTCACAGGTGTATGATCATAGCTCACTGCAGCCTCAACCTCCTGGGCTCAAGTGATCCTCCCACCTCAGCCTCCCGAGTAGCTGGGACTACAGGTGTACAGTACCATACCCAGCACATTTGTATCTTTTTCCATTTAAAACAGTTGCCATCGGCTGCACACAGTGGCTCATGCCTGTAATCCCAGCACTTTCGGCAGAGGTAGGAGGATTGCTTGAGGCCAGGAGTTTGAAACCAGCCTGGGCAATACAGCGAGACCCCATAACTACAAATAATACAGGTTAGCTGGGTGTGGTGGAACATGTCTTTCGTCTCAGGCGGAACATGCTAAGGTGTGAGGATCACCTGAGCCCAGGAGTTTGAGGCTGCAGTGAGTTATGATGGTCCCACTGCACTCCAGCCTGGGTGAAACAGCAAGACCCTGGCCCTAAAAAAATAATAATAATAATTTTAGAAAACCACTTACCTTTTTAATTCATAGGAAGCTTTTTTCTTTTTTTGTTGTCTCTTTTTTTATGTAACAATCCCCATCGCCCATCACTACCACCCTTTAAAAGAGTGCCACTGATTCATTGTTGGGGAAACTAGGCCATTTATTTTGCAGGGTGTCCCACATTATTCCTCCCTTGTGGTATCACTGAACGTACACTACAGAAGACAGGAGAAGTTAGGGCTGGACAATGAAAGGCAGAGTGTAGCAGGTGGGGCCACACCTTGCTATGCATCTAGAAGGCCAATCGCCTCCGCTATTTTACAGTCTAGAAATTATAAATGTTTCTGGCCAGGCACGGTGGGTCACGCCTGTAATCCCAGCACTTTGGGAGGCCGAGGTGGGGGGATCACCTGAGGTCAGGAGTTTGAGAACAGCCTGGCCAACATGGTGAAACCTCATCTCTACTAAAAATACAAAAAATTAGCTGGGCATGGTAGTAGGCAACTGTAATCCTAGCTAGTCAGGAAGCTGAGGCAGGAGAATCGCTTGAACCTGGGAGGCAAAGGTTGCAGTTAGCCGAGATCATGCAATTGCACTCCAGCCTGGCCAACAAGAGTAAAATTCCATCTCAAAAAAATTTAAAAATACATACATATATATAAACATTTCTACCATCAATATATTTTAAGACCAGAGTTCTGGAGTTCAACTGTTTCCACCAGCTCAATGGTCTGACTGTCCAGAGACCCACTGTCCCGAGGGCAAATGGCATCAAGGTGTGAGTAAACTCACCTCCAAAGAAACACCAGGGTCTCTCCAGCCTAAGGTCATGCTAAGCACACTCTGGATCAGGAGCGTCTAACCTTTTGGCATCCCTGGGCCACACTGGAAGAAGAAGAATTGTCTTGGGCCCCATATAAAATAGACTAACAATAGCTAATGAGCTTTAAAAAAAAAAAAATCAGAAAAAAAAATCTCAATGTTTTAAGAAAGTTTATGAATTTGTGTTGGGCCTCCATCCTGTGCTGCGTGTGGCCCGTGGGCCACGGGATGAACAAGTTTGCTCTAGATGTTTCCCGTGGCACTTAGAACACATCCAGCTGTGCACGGCCCAGCCCTGCTGGTCCTCACACCACAGGCCATCAGCTGGCTCGCTTCTTGCTCCCAGTTTTCCTGCCCTCCTTTGCTCTGGTGCTCCCAGTTCCCCACTCCTCACTCTCGGCACGTCTTCTTCACGCACTCGTCAGGGCTTTTATGTTCACTGCTTACATACTCTCCTCCAGAATGCAAGCTCTGTGCACAGACCTCATCACTCCTGTCCTCTGCCCTGTTCACTGGTAAATAAATGCCCAAGTATTTCTTGCTAAGAGAATGAATAATTTCTGTTCCCTTAGGGCCATCCTGAAAAAGCAACATAGGTCCCGGGGTCCTCATTCTATTCTAAACTAAAGGTTAAAAAAGTAGTGACTTTTTTTCTAAACTATAAAAGCAATTCTTTGTTCTCTTATGCACAGCCTAAGGGGCACATTATACACTGCAGATACAACCAATTCAACACACTAGAACCCTTGCTGAAAATCATGAACACTGTCTCTACTTGGCACACGCGTCATACCCCTGCACCTGCCACAAGCAAAGGATGCCCGTGATCAAGGGTTTCACCCCAAGTTGAATGCTAGTTTCTGACCCCAAAGCCTTCAGGAACAAGCACCCTTGTCTCCTCTGCCTTCATTCATCTCAAGTCTAACATGTCTGTCTCTTTCTTATTATAGGGTGTACCCTGCATTCCTCACGGCACTTCATACCACAAGGATGGCAAAACACAAGACTCCGAGCAGGACAAATTCCAGTGGCAGAAACAAGATGCATCTCCAGAAAACAGTAAAGATGCCATACCAGGGATAAAGACAATAAGCACTTGGAGAGGTCAGATGCCCAGAGCTCCAAAAAGCTGACCAGAACCTTCACAGACAGTTAGGAAGTGCATACCCAGAAAAGACAGGACATGCTCAGGCAGTCCTACTCACTCCAAGTTCAGCTCATCCTAACAAAGACAACTTGCCAAATTAGATGGGCAACTCACATTCTTCTCAATCCCTCCCCGCCGGAGGAACAAGCACCACAACTGAAACATGCCCCAGTCACCACCCACGTCCCCAAGTCAGCACCTTGACCTGGTTTCCACATCTCCATCACTAGCATGGAACTCTTGTTGGGGTCATAAAGCTTACTTCTTTTGCTTTTTGTCTTACTTCTTACCTATGTTTCATAGTTTAGAAAGAACATTTCTTACTAAGACAAAAACTATTGTACAGACACTTGGACCTTGCTGACATGAGTCACGTTTTACAACAAAATGCACATGCCTTAGAAATCTGGCGCATAAGGGCTTCCAAGAACATCAAGCAGTTGTTCTCAAACTTCAGTGTGCTAAAGACTGACTGAGGTGCTTATTTAAAATGCAAATTTGGGGGCCCCAACCAGAGATTCTGATTCAATGGGTACTCAATATATTATCTTGCTAGAGGTTAATTTAAAAGTTTGAATATTCAATTGCAACTCTTTACTTCATTTTAGAGTCTTGGCATTGCATATACAGCAAATAAACATTTATTAATTTTATACTTCTCTGCACATACAGCAAATCAACATTTATTAATGTTATACTTCTCTGCTATAAACAGGGTATGCATCCCTGGATGGCAGAGAGTCCTTCAGTAAGCTCTGCCCTGGGTCAACAGACATTTATTCCCATTTCACAGATGGACAGAGGACAGAGAGGAAAAGATCACCTGCTTCAGGTGACACACAAGGTAAGAACTGGCATGGAAACTGACACCTATGTCTCTTACATTTCCTACATCAGAAACAGATGTAGCATCAACCAGCCCTGGTTATCTGCGCTGTAAAGTAGAGTTCACACCAAGGAAAAGGAGACACTGACTTAAAGGAAAGAAATATTCTTTCCCTGTTTTTTTTTTTGTTTTAAACATAAGACAATTTAAAGAAAGGGGGGAGTGCAAATTAAAGATTTCCTCGATCAAATTTTAACCAACTATGTATTTGTGAACCCATTTATTCAGGGACACACAGTGTTTAAAATACTCCTCTAAGGAAAAAATTCCAGCTTGGGTCTAGGCAGCTTTCTAGGGTTTTGCTTGGGCAAACAGTGTTATTTCCAAAGTGTCCTGTAACCTGCTGAGTTTAGGAGAAGGAGAGGAAATTCAGAGCTCCCTTGATCCAGGAGCCAGGAGATTAATGTTTCGGGGGTCGGCAGGGGATTGCTGTGGTGGGTGTGAGTGGCACCACACCGGACAAATGCCCCCATGTTTTGGTCATCACACAAACCAGTTCTTGTCAAATTCCTCCCCAGAAAGTTTCCTGTGGCTCCAGGCCATGGGGCTGGGATAGTGCAGATTTTAAATCATGGAAACTTCAAGAACATACCTACTCTTCCTCTCTCCTCTCTGTCCAAGGAGCCCCCATCTGAGTACAGACTGACCATCACCCACCTGCAATAAACTACATCTCTGAGCAAAACACCAGCTGGGCTGGCAGGCCAGAAGGCAGCTTCCCCAGGTCACTACCCGCCAGGAAGCACCCAGCGACCCGTGCACCACTCACTTTGTCGCCCCTCCGCTGCCCTCGTCGTTGTCGGAAGATGACGATGTAGAAGAGCCAGGGAAGTAGGCGGAATCCACGTGGTTGGGGCTGCCGCTCTGGGCCGGGTTGATGGGCGAGGACCGCTCATACAGCGGCGTGTGCTTCCCTTCGTGAGGAATGTTGCTGTAGCTGTTCTGCTCCGTCAGATTCTTCCCGCTCGTGTCCAAAGTGAGAGATGCTGGCTCAGAGAGGCTGTACGGGTATGGACCCTGGCCCGGGGCGCCCCCTGGGCTGGGCACCTGTGGGGCCTGAAGTGAAGGGCACAGGTCACACACACGTGGCCAGCAGGACCCGACTCAGGCCCAGGCTGACGTTTCCTGGCTCATTTTTATTTCAACAAACACTGGCATCTATTTCACATATCAATTCAAGAGGTTAGGAACTTATTTTAGCATTTGTTGAAATTCAATGCATGCACCCTGTCTGAGACCCGCCACCCGACCCAACGCAGGGAAGGCCTTACCACGGGCTTTGCTTGCAGAGAGGTCTGCGGAATGTTGAGCATCTGAGGAGGAACATGCGGCGGCACCATCCCAGGCATTCCAAACGGACCGGGTCTGGCTGCTTCACCAACACAGAAAGAAAAGAATCACACAGCTGTGAACAGAATGTGTTTTCCAGGGCATCCTGGGGGCCAGCCCATGGTGCCAGGGATCTCACCCTCACCTGGCTCAGACATCGACACCACCATGGGTCCCACTTCTCAGAAATCATTACAAATTGCCATTTCACAGTAAGGAAAACTTAATTTTATGATGCTCGATTTGATGGACTAGGGCTGGGATTCTAACTTTCCAGATTTCTCAGTGAACTTGCCATAGTGGTTCTGCTCTCGTGCACTTCCTGAGGGCCTCGGCTGTCCCTCTGCCTGCAACTTGGTGGGGATTCTCTGTAACTCAGTCTCCCTGCTCAGGGCTGCTCCTAGCCTGAGGTCTCTGCGAAACCAGAAGCCCTGGCAGGCATGAAAGGAACAAAGTCGGACTGAACAGTTTCCTTTACCTTTGTCAAGCAAGAGGACTTTTCTATTTAAAGTACATTGCAACTACCATTAGGTTCTCAGCTAACTAGTGAGTTTTTAAATATAAAAGGAATTGCTTTTCATTGTTCAGCAATTAGGTTACACATTTTAAAACATATGCAGGATGAGTAATTTGTGATTCTGTGTTCTCTTAAAACACAATTTCATAAACCTGCCTGATGTGTGCTGCCATGTGCTAGTCATCATTCCCACGCTACCTTGCAAAAATAAAGAAATCTGTGAGAGGACTGAAAGCCACATAGAGGAATGGCTGAAGCAGGACAGCAGGACATGGAACCAGGCCAGCCTGAAGCTGGGACAGAAGGCAGGGGCTGGAAGCCTCCACACTCAACCTCTGGCCTCGCGCGGTCTAACTAAGCACAGGAAGAGAGCTCAGGGGCCACATCAGCCAACAGAAGTGAATGAGTGAGTAGATGGTGCCCATAAAGGGCTGTTCCAGAGACAGCACAAGACCCGCAGTAACAAGGACCTACTGGGGCCCAAATGATATGCAGGAAGCAGGAGGACATGGGACATGGACCTCTAGGAGCTGCACTCCCTCTCAGAACACTTAGGTGCTGAGGGCCTATGATGTGTCAAGCTGAGGACTGGGCCTGGGGATGAAAGGAGCCCTGAGGCGGTTTAAGTAAGATGCACACTGCTGAAGACACAGAGAAAATAGAAAACCTGTGTGAGACACAACAGATCCACCAGGGGCTTGCACGGCTACACCATCTCTTCCTTGGGTTTGTTTTAAATGTGGAAAAAAACCAAGCCCAGAGCTTGCTGACTCCAATTTCCCTCTTTAAGCAGTAGATATGCTTCTACAACCTCTTCATCTGAACACCAGGTGATATGGTTAGGCTGCACATCCCCACCCAAATCTCATCTTGAATTATAATCCCCATAATCCCCACGTGTCTAGGCAGAGAGACTAGGTGGAGGTAATTGGATCATAGGGGCAGTTTCTCCCATGTTCTTCTAATGATAGTGAATGAGTTCTCACAAGATCTGATGGTTGTATAAGGGGCTCTTCCCCCTTCACTCGGCACTTCTTACCGCTGCCTTGTGAAGAAGGTGCCTTGCTTCCCCTTCAACTTCTGCCATGATGCTAAGTTTCCTGAGGCCTCCCCAGCCATGCTGAACTGTGAGTCAATTAAACCTCTTTCCTTCATAAATTATCCAGTCTCAGGCAGTTCTTTATAGCACTATGAAATCAGAGGAAAACACCAGGCAAGGGGAACACAACCCAAGAACCACCACCTCTCACACTGCCTACTGCCAATATAGGTAAGGACAGAAACATTCCCCAAACCTTCACTCTCGTTCTCTGAAAAGCAAATGTCCATGGCTGCATTCGCAAGAGGCTCCCTAAGCCAACACTGGGCGTGGTGGGACCAGGAGTGCAAACACTGTCCTTGGTCCGGCCTCCTGAGAGCCAAGCATGGCCAACAGACGCTGGGAGTGAAGCACAGATCATTGTTGACTCCCCCCAGAGAACAACCAGGAATCTTACAGACTACAATTTGCCTGAGATTCCTGCCTTCCAAGGGCCTTCAGCTCACAAGCTTTAAACACCATAGCCCTTTGATCCTGGCTTGCATCAAGAAAAAACCTTGGCAGAGCTTCCACCTTTGTACCAAACAAAAACAACTGCAGTATGAGAAGCTGGGAATAATGAGACTGGCATGTGTGTAGTCACAGACACCTCACACTTGCATGTAACACGCACATAGACACACGTGCACACAACACATTCCTAACTGACGGATAAGTCCACAAGTCCGTGCCTCTAAGGGATGTGTGTGCACGATCAAGTGGTCACTCACACACAGGCGTAGATACACACACAGAAGTGCACACAAACACACCCCACACGTGCATGCATAGCGCACACACACGCATGGCACAGACAATACAAGGAGCTGTTCCTAAAACGGTATGTTGGCTAGATCTGCACCTCCACGTGTGCGATCAAAGTCGCTATTATTTTAAAAAACTGTTCACAGGTGATTCTGATAGGCAGGTTTGGTCCAAAGAATATTATAAAATCTATTCAAGCTCTACCCATATAATTTAAATCAATGTAAAATGTCTAGTGTATAATATCTTGTGGCTGACCTCACTTACCTAACTTTGGAATAATACAAATCTAAGGCTAGACTCATGTAGCACCCGCATTCAAGTGAAGATGATCATTTTTGTTTTTTGATTTTTGGCCATTTCATCCTAAAACCTTCCTTGAAAGCACAAACTTTCCTTTAAAGCAAACAAACAAACTACATTACAGCATAAAACCAAATAATTCCAAGGAAAGAATATTTTCTAAAATCACATTCCAATCACTGACCTCAAATAATCCTCTGTGAATCCACAGAGCAAGTCACTATTCTATTAAAGCAGTCCAATAAGTGAATTAATTTGTATGCATTTTCTGAAGGCTGCAGAAGTGCCTCCTAACCCAGGGTCTGCCTCTGCGGATTCAGGCCTTCATCTATATCAGTTCTTGTTCTCCATGCCCAAGTGCAGCTGAGCAGAACCACTGTGTGTCCTCTCTACAACAAGAGGCATCTTTCTCAGAAGGGACACGGGGCTCCAGAGTAGAGATCACACCACCAGTTTCTCACTCTCTTCCTTTCACACTTACTAGAGAGGTGGGCTTTCGGTAAAAAAAATATGCAGACTGAAGACAAGAAGCAAAAGAAGAAAAAAAGGCCAAAAAAGTTTACTATATTTCAAAATATTTCGTAACTTTAAAAATAGTTTTTAAATAGTGAGAAGTTCTTTCAGAATGAAAAGAGACATGCACTGCAATCCCTCGGCTGTATGATCTTGACTTGTTACAGCTCAGTTACCTACTTCCTCAAAGGACTCACTTACGCCTATATGCAGCTGTGTGGCTTTTGCTCTGAATTAAAATACAGTAAAATTCTTTAAAGAAATGGTGTTAAACTGGAACCTCTTCTTAGAACTACAGTCGGCCTTACCCCAGTCCCCATTCCTAGCCCAACCTAACAAATGTTCCTCTATTACTTGGCACATGATCCTGAAATGTTAAACAAAACAAAGAGTAACAAAGTTAAGTCTTAAAAAACAAAAAACAAAACAAAACAAAAAACTGGCCTGGCTCAGTGGCTCATGCCTGTAATCCCACCACTTTGGGAGGCCAAGGCGGGCGAATCACTTGAGGTCAGGAGTTCAAGATCAGCCTGACCAACATGGCAAAAGCCCGTCTCTACTAAAAATAAAAAAATTAGCCAGGCATGGTGGCAGGCGCCTGTAACCCCAGCTACTCGGGAGGCAGAGGCTGAAAATCGCTTGAACCCTGGAGGCAGAGGCTGTAGTCAGCAGAGATCGTGCCACTGCACTCTGGCCTGGCTGACAGAGTGAGACTCCATCTCATAAATAAATAAATAAACAGGCAGACATTGTATGATTTTCAAGTATCACCCAAAAAATATAGCTTTGAAGATGTCGAGTCCAAGATTAAACAAATCAATATAATCCCTACCACCTTTAATTTTCATCGCTTGCAAACATAGACAAGGCAAAACTTTCCAACCATTTTAAGCATGTGCAAATAGACATGTTTACTAAATCTCAATAGTCTACAGAAGATAAAAAGGTATAGAAAGGAAACTGTCATGTGACCTGTTCCCGTTACACTATAGATCCCGTGTCCAGAGAGGCAGGGTGGGGCCTTGGAGCACAGTGGGAGGGCGCGTCGTCTGGCCATCCTATAGGGAGAGGAGGCCCCACAGAGCCGGTGAGGCTGGCCAAGCCTGGACTGAGACCAGGTGCAATGTCAGTGCCCAGGGAGGCAAAGGATGGAGGAGCAACTCCCAAGAGCTAAGAGCCTGGGAGCAGCTGATGCCAGCCCAAAGCCTGCGGTGTTGGCCAGACCCCAAGGGAAGAGCCAGAGGCCGGGGCCCAGAAGAGGAGGCCTGGTGACAGAAGGAGGCAAAACCTGAGGCATGATCAGCTTGAAGAAGGCTAAGTACAAGGCCCATGAGAAGTAAGATTATGAACTCAGTGAACAGGCACGTCCTGCGTGGCACGTGAAAGAATTCAGAACAGCGGGAAAAATTAAACCACGGAAGCAAATTTCAAGTCAACAGAAACAAGAACTTTCTAAGAACGAGAGCAGTTCAACAATGAAAAGGGTTGCTTTACTGACTGCTGGACTGCTCATACAAGAACATTCTACAGCAGGGAGCTGGGCTGAACTTCTATAAACATTCCTCACTCCCCAAATCCTTTCCATCCCTGAATGTGGATAGTGAGAGGGTAGACATCACGAGATACGGCATCATTTGAATCTACCCAGTGTCCCAGTCTCAAGTAGCAAGTTTTATCTAAATGTATTCAGTTCCTGGGTTTAATTAATCAGATTGAACAGAATACTTGTACTGACTGAGCAAAGTTCAAGAAGGCAGAATAGGAACATTACATCTCATCAAGGCTGGTTACAGTGGCTCATGACTACAATCCCGACACTGGGAGGCTGAGGCAGTTCAGACCAGGCCAGGCAACACATCAAGACCCTGTTTCTACACACACTCATAAAAGCAACACAAAAACAAACAAACAAAAATCCCAAATCCCATTTAGCCACTGAAATGTGTTTTATAAGTCTATGATGAAATAAGATAAATTAGTTTCTGTCCATTTGTGGGTTTCGGAAAAGCACAACCTAAAAGAAAACTCTACCAGGTCTCTATTTTGAAGTCACTGGTAAACTGAACTGACATTCCTCATTTGTAACCAAATATTGAAACGCCATTAACAAATACAACATTAATAAACCTAAATGCATCCACTTTGGGAAGACACATGCTGCAGTGTTTTAAATCAGACAATAGCTCAAAGGAGGGTGTAGGTTCTTCCAAAACATCTGATTTTTAAGTTCAAAATAAAAATGACCTTCCAAAACAGCCACACGATCAGGCAGCCTGTGTCACTTCCTACTTCACACTAACTACCACGAACTCACTGAAAATGGAGCGAAAGGTCGCAGAGCAGACGCTGAAAGCAAAGCCCCCAGCACCAGCAGGAGAATCCAATTTTCTACTTGGGAATTCTGGACCAGAAGGGCAAGATGAGTGGCCGTTCTACTCAACGGGAGTAATGCCCTGACTTCCCTCTGGTGCCCTTTATTCTGTCAGCCTCCGGGGCTTAACATCAACGTCATCTGCATTAGCTTTAAAGATAAAAACTCATCAAGATGAACTAGGACGCATCTCAAAAATACCAAGTGCAGAACAGCAAGCACGATACAGCATTTAATTTAAAATTAAAGTAATGTATTCATTATTCCATATGTATGAGGTGAGAAAATATAAAAACATGTTCAAGGGGGCTGTACATGACTTTTAGAAAAGCCTGAAGCATCTCTTTTTTATTAAAAGACTGATCTGAAGCACAGGTTGCCATTTGTATAACCTGAAGTAGGTACGCCACCACTCATTCTACTGTTTCTTCTATTTTTTGTTAACAGTTTTTCATCACAACAACAACAAAACTTTAGTAAAAATCCAAGAAAGGGCAAGTCTAGTAAGCAAAGCTATAGGACAAAGTGAGGATTTAATATTAACATTTTTAAGGAATATCAAATTTTTAAGGTTATTAGTAAAATACTGCAATAGTATAATATTGAATACCTCATAAAAATAAAATTTTTTAAAAAATCATTATAGTAGCAAAAAACTAAACACGTTCTTGACAATGACAGCAGAGACATGGCTAAATTATATGGCACCTCCACATTGCAGAGTACCAGACCATCTCTGGAGAAAATAAGAAAGTCATCACCAGCTTCTATAATGGGCCCCACTTACGGGTCATAGCCCCCAGGCTTGGTCAGTCCCAACCCCCGAGGCCATCCATGTTCCCTGCTGAGCCCACTCCTGTGCAGGAGGCCCCAGGCACTCCACTTCTGCCCTGACTACAACAGGACAGGAGGGCCACCAGGTGGGTCGAGGTGGGTCCAGCCATCCAGCTGTCAGCCAGGCATGGCCTGGGGCAGTGTGGGCCACCATGTGGTCTCTTTCACATTTCCACTCTTTCTGCCCTAGAGGATCTGCCTCTATCCTTTGGTCCTTTTGCTAGAGCACTCAGCTGACTCAGGCAGGTTACACTACAGATTTCTCACCAGAGCCTGCAGTGGGCTCTGTTCAGACCTCCAGGGTCTGAGTGGCATGCCATTGAGTTCCCTGGAGGCTGAACACCTTTTCTCCGCAGCTTAGGATCAGTCATCTGGCATTTAAAATCATTCTTTACATATTGTCTTTCCAACTTCTGAGTGGGATATTTTCTCATGTTCTCAGATTCTCGGGGGTATGTTATTGGAGAGAGAGCATGTGTATTTTCAAAATAACTGTTAACAATATCTATTGAGCAATGCGACACAGGGATCAGGGCTGTGGTGACACATATGACGTAGGGCTGTTTATTCTATGGAAAAGTCAGGGGAGCAGCAGGATACACAGACCTCATGCAGCACAGGAGCCCCTCTCAGTCAGGATGGAGTGATGCCCAAGAGCAAAGCAGGGGCAGGATCCCCATGGCCAGAGCCCAGAACACCAGCCCCAGGACCAACCCAGCTTCTCCCTCAGGTTTGTCACAAGTAACTTTCACAACATGAATTCCCTCTCCTGGGCAGGCTGCCTGAGCTGGAGGTAGCAGTGCCCACCCCAGGCCACTCAGCCTGCTGTCTCCTAGGTCTGCATGCAGGTCAGTCACTGGGCGTTGCAGGAAGGTGATCCCTCAGACACAGTCTGGTCTGGTAGAATGTGACCAGCCTTGGGGACCTGTCAGGGCACAGGCTGACCACAGGCTCCTGTCCCAATGAAACACACCACGGGGCCCTTCCCAAGCACCTGGCAGCTGCTACACCCAGAGGTCACTGTGTTGCTGTGACCAAGACCAGGTTGCTCATCACTGTGTAGCGTCTGTTCTTTGCTTAGCGCTGATTAGCACCTTTTTCAACATGGTCCTATTTGCAAATTTCTTCTCTGACACACAGCAGCCTGGCTGCTCTACACATATGCCCTCAGTCTACTCACTCTGTGACGTCCCCATGCTGCTTAGTGGAGGCTAGACCTTCAAAAGGCCAGGTAGCAGGAGCCTGTCTGCTATGAGAGATCAAGCTCCCCTACCTTCACTGTAAAACCACATGTGCACCAAAACCACTCCCTTCTGTATCTTTAACCCCTCTCTCTCAGTAGTCATCATCCCCATAACAACTTCAACCTGTTCAATTCTCCCCTGCATTTCAAAGCCCCACCCCTTTATGGAAATGACTGGAGAGAGGCGTGGTACTTGCCACCCATCCTATCCTCTTCTATGAATTTCTATACTGAGGAAGAAGGAAAGCTAAAAATGACTTTTCCTAGGATCCACTGCCTCTTGTTGAGGGCCAACCAATTGTACATACACAAGGTTTGGGAGCTCCAAATTCAGCCAAAGCCTGCCCTGAGTGGTCCTACTGACACTCCATCTATCAGGCAGCGCCCTCATCTTGCCCAACCTCTCAGAACTCAGCGCTGCTAACAACTGTGCACAGGGTATCTCCCCTGGCCTCGCTGCGCCACTCTTTCTGTGCACCCACCTCCTGCATCTGGCCCCAGGGGCGCCATCTCTTTATCCTCCGCTTCCACCGCCGCGGCTCCTCTCAGCATTACACACCAGCAAAGCTGCAACCCATGACTCCAGCTTAGCTCCTCACTCTGCTTTCACCTGTGCATTCTAATGCCTGTTTCCCATCTCCACCGGGATTCTAGAAGGCGCCTCAACATTCGTGTCCAAAACCATCCTCCAAATCTGCTCTTCCTCCAATCATCTTTATCTCATTAATGGCATCCTCACCTGAGCTGCTCAAGCCAAAACTCTGGGAGCCATTTCCCCCGAATTCTTTTCATTGAGCTTCTATAATCAAGCATCAATATCTACTATCTACTTATTCCATCTCCCAAAAACCTATGAAATCCACCCAGCACTCCTGCCTCCCACAGAGGAGAACTTGCCCCAGGGACTGCAACCATGCCTTGCCTCAATACTGAAAGAGTTTCCCACTCCTTTCCCTATACCTGCCCTTGCCCACTCTGATCCCCTCTGCACGCTGAGGCCCGAGCAATTCAAATGCACACCTCAGCACACCACTCCCAGATTAAAACTCTTTCATGAGGATATTTCTTTAACATGGAAAAGGTAGAGGAGATAATGCTAAGGGTTAAGATGACAAGACATCAGACTCCCCCTTAAGATGAAGGGCTAGACAAGAACAGTCACCATTGCACCTTCTATTAAAAATCGTGCCCTGGCCAGGTGTGGTAGCTCACACCTGTCCATTTGTGGACAGCACTTTGGGAGGCCGAGGTGGGCAGATCATGAGGTCAGGAGTTCGAGATCAGCCTGGCTAACACGGTGAAACCCCGTCTCTACTAAAAATACAAAAATTAGCCGGGCATGGTGGCAGGCACCTGTAATCCCAGCTACTCGGGAGGCTGAGGCAGGAGAATTGCTTGAACCCAGGAGGTGGAGGTTGCAGTGAGCTGAGATTGTATCACTGCACTCCAGTCTGGGCGACAGAGTGAGACTCCATCTTGAAAACAAAAAAAGAAGAAGAAGAAAAAAAAAATCATGCCCTAAGTCACAGCTGGCTCAGTGGATCACGAAGATCAAAAAGATACTAGAGAAGACACAATCAGCCAAAGCAAGATACAAATAAACTATGAAAATTAATAAGAACTGAGCAAAGTTGTTAAGATAAAATCAACTTACAGTATTAATTTGAAAATATAAGACACACATAGAAATAGCACCCAAAAATAAATACTTAGCAATATCTCTAAGAAAAGATGTTATGAATGCTTAATAAAGAAAATTCAAGTTTATGGAAAGATATTCAGGACAATTCAAATCAATAGAGAAATGTAACATTTTCTTTAGTACACTCAATAATAAAGATTTTATTCTTTCCAAATTGATCTACAGAGTTGGTGTGATTCCAATCAAAATCTCCACGAGGATCATAAAATGTACATAAAAGTGAAAAGGATCAAGAACAGTCTCGACCTCTTGCAGAAATATTACATGGGCAGATTTCCCCAATCAGACATCAAGTATTATTACAAGGCTATGGCGACTAGAACGGCATAATCCTGTGGCATGAAGATAATCAGAAATTCAACAGAACTGAGCCCAGAAACAGACCCACACACGGAGACACTCAACATGTCAGAAGAGGATAGCGTTCTCAGTGGACAATACTAAGGCAACAGGTTCTCCACACGGTGAACAAGAAACTGAATTCCCTCACTTAAACCATAAATAAAATTCAGTGCCAGGTAGTATCAAAGGGCAAAATCATAAATAAAACTTTTAGAAGACAAAATGTTTATCACCTCAGGCTAGGGAGGAATTCTTCCTTTACGCTTTCTTTTTCTCCTTCTCATGTAACACTTTAAACAAACACAAGAAAAAAGGGAACTGTACGATAAGCCACACATATCTATCAACCACCCTCAAAATTAACCAGCACACGGCCTATTGCGTGTCATCTGCACTTCCACCCTTCTTTGCCCACTACTGCATTATTGTGAAGCAAATCTCAGACATGACATCATTTCATCCATAAATACAGGATAGGACTTAAAGGTACAAACGATAAAGGGAAAAATTCATGTATTTGACATTAAGAACTCTGATATCAAAGCACATCATGAAGACAGAAAAATGCAAGCCACAGATTGGAAGATTATTATTTGCAGTCCACTTATCTGACTAGCATCCAATATATATATTAAGTATCCCTATGAATAAGCAAAAAGAAAAACAACCCAACAGAAACACAAGCGAACAGGCCGGGCGCAGTGGCTCACGCCTGTAATCCCAGCATTTTGAGAGGCCGAGGCGGGTGGATCACAAAGTCAGGAGATTGAGACCGTCTTGGCTAGCATCGTGAAACCCCATCTCTACTAAAAATACAAAAAATTTGCCAGGCGTGGTGGCGAGTGCCTGTAGTCCCAGCTACTCGGGAGGCTGAGGCAGGAGAATGGCGTGAACCTGGGAGGCGGAGCTTGCAGTGAGCCGAGACTGCGCCACTGCACTCCAGCCTGGGCGACAGAGCGAGACTCCTTCTCAAAAAAAAAAAAAAAAAAAAGAAACACAAGCGAACAACATGAACAAGCATTTCACAATAGAGGAAACCCTACTGGCCCATAAACATAAAGATTCTCAACCTCATTAGTAATCAGGGAAATGCAACTGAAACCTTTACAGGATATAGTTTCATAATCACTAGACCAAAAAATAATAAAACGTGGAGCAACGAGAGGGTTCTTTCACTTCCGCCAGGAGAATAAATAGGTGTATCCGCGTCCGGCAGCAGCAGAGGCTTGAACAGGGCCCTACCCTGGAGGTTCCCTGGAATTCCACTCCTGGGCACATCAGGTCACATGAAACAATGTTCACAAGTGCGCTATCCATCATGGCAAGCAGCTGGAAACAGTCCATTTTCCATCAACAGTAGAATGGACAAATATATATTAATGCAATGGAATGCTGCACAGCATTAAAAAATGAACTATGCCAACATGAATGAAACACAATAATATAAATATTAAGAAGGCAAGTCAGAGGAGTACATGCTATATGATTTTATTTCATAACAAACAAAATGAAACTATTTAGTATCCAGACATACAGACACGATAAAATTATACAGAGAAGCACAGAATAACTAATACAAAATTGAGGGTGGTAGAGAGTCGAGGAATGCAACCAGCGAAGACATATAAGAGGGCTAAGATATTAGTAATGTTCTAAGACTAACACATTGTAGTATGATAGTTACAAAATCATTTTTTTTACAGGTAAAAATTATTCCATGAGCTTTCACGTTCTAAGAATAAAGTCTAAAATCCAAGGTGGTGCCTGGCAACTGCACTGCCGCTCTCAGCATCACTGACCACTCTCCCCGCTTTCTGTGCTTCAGCCACATTCTTCTTATTTTTCTTCTTCACTATGTCCTCCTACCTCAGGACCTCTCACATGCCACCTCCCCTGCATGGAATACACTTCCTCCCATATTGGCACCTTGCTAGATGCC
This sequence comes from Gorilla gorilla gorilla, assembly GCF_029281585.2. Taxonomy (NCBI): domain Eukaryota; kingdom Metazoa; phylum Chordata; class Mammalia; order Primates; family Hominidae; genus Gorilla; species Gorilla gorilla. Next base: position 89,970,360 of record NC_073237.2, on the reverse strand, counting down.
TGAACCCCCAAACCCCACTCAACAATAATCTAATCAATCAGAATCAGCCATTTTAATCGTAGATTGATTCAATCAGGTTGGTCTTCCTTGAGGTTCCCGTTCTCTTTCCTGCAGGATTCCCTGGTGTTCACTTCCCCACTATACATTCATCTGTAGGGGCAACAGTAACTCCTCTCTTATTTACCACACCATTCAGCACCCAGCACACTGCCTGTCATGAAATGCACAAATCAACAAGCTCTTTACTTTAAAATATATACATATATACTTTTTTTTTTTTTGAGCAGTTTCAAGGTTACAAAAATCTTGAGCGGAGTACACACTTCGCATTGGTGTGACACATTTGTTCCAACCAATGAGCCAAACCTGGCTAAATTATGATTACCTAATGCCCACAGTTGACATTAGGGTTCACTCTTGGTGCTGTACGTATTCTGGATATGGCTAGAAGTATAATGCCATGTATCCACCGTTACAGTATCATACAGAATAGTTTCACTGCCCCAAAAACCTGCCTAATCATCCCTCCCTCCCCACAACCTCTGGCAACCCTTGATCTTTTTCCTGCCTCCATACTTTTGGCCTTTTCCAGATGTCCTATAGTTGGAATCACACAGTATGTAGCCTTTTCTGATTGGCTTCTTTCACTTAGTGATATGTACTTATGTTCCTCTGCATCTTTTCATGGCTTGATAGCGCATTGCTTTTTAGTGTTGATTATTTCATTGCTTAGATATACCAAACTTTATTTCCCTGTTGACCTACTGAAGACATATCGGTAGCCTCCAAGCGTTGGCTATTATGAATAAAGTTGCTTTAAATATCTGTGTGCAGGTTTTTGCGTAGACATAAGTTTTCAACTCCTTTGGGCAAACACCAACAAGCATGACTTGGGAATTTTGTAAATATCTGCGAAGCTGTCTTCCAAAGTCGCTGTACCATTTTTGCAATCCCATTAGCAACACAATCTGTTGCTACCCATCCTCACCAGCATTTAGTGTTGTTGGTGTTTTCTATGTTAATCATTCTAACAAATGTGTAATTAAAATGTGTAGTAGGAGCTCATTTACTTTTCACTAAGGAAGGCCAATGACACAGTGGATACTTCTTCAGCCTCAATTTCACCTGCACACAGGATCTGTGCCCACAGATTCCACATCCACAGATCTGAGGTGAGACTTCAGTGTTAGTTGTGTTACTTGTTACTTTAGTAAATTCCACCAATGATTTTGAAGCAACTGGCTTAACTAGGGAACTAAATATTTTGAAATCTCAACTATCACATATCTTATTTGTGCTTGCATTTAGATTGGTGATTTCCTGGTGAGCTATAGCAGATTTTACATGCTGAGACAGAAAGAACAAATCACAACCATTTCCAGATAGGCAGGTCCTCGCTTAGTAATTATGACATAGTGAATGCTTAAAAATAAGTATGCATCTCACCACCACTTATTTTCAAAATCATCTCAAAATACATGATTTCTGGGAGACTATATTGCAAGTGTGCGTGTGTGTGTGTGTGTGTGTGTGTGTGTGTGTGTGTGTGTGTGTGTGTGTATGTGTCCTCCTAAGAACTCTACACTACCCAATAACTGTTTAGAGATCTGAGGTATTTTTCTCAGTATTGCAGATAGATTTACAGGCTTACAAAGAAAGGCACAGAGGATGAGTTGTGGTTCCTAAAAGCCAGGCCAACTGGTACCTAGCTAGGAACATTCCTTTTTAAAAAATATAAATTCCTAAGGCCCAATTAAGATGCTAAAATAGCAGTTTTGAGGTGGAATCTAAAATTCCAGCCAAGTTTAGAAACCTCTGGTTAGATCAACTCGCCCCATGTTTTTCCCCTATAGCCATGCTCTCTAAGCTTATAATATGATTACCCTAAAGTTTCTTCAAAACTCTACACATATTCCAATTTCTGAATGATTAATAAGATAAATTCTAATATAACAAGAAACTAATATCCCCACATTGGTTGTTCAAAATTCTGAATTATTTTCCTGTAGAATAATATAATGGACTGTGGTTGGATTCTATGACAGATCACCAAAGACCACTTAGGACCTATCTACTACTTATAAAAATATTTCTATGGAAAATACATCATGGGTTCTAACTTGGGGTGCCAGAAAGGGTCCCACCGACTCCATGTTGTTCCTTCTAGACTTTCAACTTAGGTTCCAGTCTTCATCCTGTTAGTTTCACTGGTAGGATCCCAGTAGTATGCAGGGGTAAAAATCAATGACAGCTAATGTAATTTATGTTTCTTCAGAGTTATCAGAAAAAAACTAAAGTTATTTTTACAAGAATCCATTTCTGCTAGTTCCAAATCATGTGTATGCAGCTTGAAACAAAACATCCTTCCCAATCTTGCCTGAAGCCTCTCTCCAGGCTTGTCTCCTGCCATTCCAGACTGCATACCCGTCATCTTAAAATTCTACACTGCCCAAACTTCCTGCCTGGCTGTCATTCTGTGCCTGTACTTTTGTTAGTCCCTCCGCATACAACCCTCATTTCTGCAACAGCCAGAAGCATCAGGGAATGCTGTACAGGAGGATTTACAGGCAGTTCATACCTACCCTAAGCTGCCTGACACTATCATCCCAAACATCCCAAACTCTACCAGTTACTTTGCTGTTCTCCATAAACCACCGAGTAGTGAAAATGAAAGTGAAACTAAATTCTGAGTAAACTTCACCTCTAAAATACTTACCTAAAATCTTAATAATTTGATAAGAACACAAAAGCACTTGACAGAACATATTTTTAAGATATTCAAACTTAACTCACCTTGCCTATTCAAAACATCTTCATAATTATCATGAGCCCAGATCAATACCAAATGTTTAGTGTGCTGCCTTTCTCTATACTTATCTTCCTAATTTTCTCCTAAGTAGATTTTCCAGTCCCAAGTACACTCTAAGGACTTTCTAAACTACACCTGCCATACAGACTGTCCCACAGGATCACAATGTCAGTGAAACACAGGAGACTGCCGGCCCCACCTCTGAGCGCTCCTTCAGGCTCCTCACTACTCATTCCAATGCCCAATCATTCAGTGCCTGTTGAGGCCATTCTGCCAATGAGAAGAATAATGACAGTATCTACTATCAGACAGTATCTGTTATTCTTATAGGCAGAATTACCTAAAAGGGCATTGAATGACTGAACAAGTACTTCACTAAAGCACCTTACATACGCCTTCTCTTTTAATATTCACATAATGACCCCATTCTATAAAATAGGGAGCTCGAGGTCAGGAGGCAGTAGGCCACAGGTGGCAATGTTCATGCTCCCCATCATTCCCACAAGCAATTATTAGACACCTTCTGTGTGCAGGGTATACAGTAGACACACTGAGATCTGGTCCCATAATGCCTCACCTTAACTGATGAAACAGTATACAGCTAGTCTCCCTCCTGCTGATGCTCTGTGCCCCCTTTTCCAAAAATAATCCTAAAACACATCTCATCACTTCACTCTCTTGATTTAAAAACCAAGTGGATCAATTCATTCAGTCAAATATTTATCCACTGGGGATATAAAAGTAAAGGTGACTAATAAGCCCTCATTACCCTAGACTTTACATTGTGGGGAGTGACGGGGGAAGGGGTGGTGGTGGTGAAAATAGAAGCCAAGGAGTGTGCAGAGATTTAAAGCCAGGCAGACCTTGGAGAACACGACAGCCTGGATCTCACAAATCGAAGGGCACAAACACAAGCTGGTCAGAGAAAGGAGCCCTCCAGGCACAAAAGCTGGCCCAGAGGCCCAGGGCAGAAGCTAGCTTGGTTCACGCAAGGCAAGAAAGGAGGCTGCGCTCAGGAGTGAGAAGCCAGCAGTCTCAGATGATGGGGAGGAAGCAAGGTAAGCAGTTGGGAATTTATTCCAAGTGTGACGGGAAGCCAATGGGGAATTCTAAGCATGGGAGTAGCACAGTCCAATTGCCATTTTTAAACATTACTTTGGCTGCTGGGAAGAAAATGGATTGCAGGGGAGCAAGAGAGCAGCCAAGAGCCCCACTGGGAGGCTGCTGCCATTTACTGACCTCGCAGTGGAGATTCAGCCACTCCATGCCCATCTCCAGGTTACAAGCCCTACCTCCTTTATTACAGGGCATCGGCACAGGCCATGTTTCCCTGTCCACCACCCAGCCACATACATAGGCAGCCAAGGCCAGTGCCATGCCTCTGATCTCCAATGCCCAGTTCCTAGCATACAGCAGACACTATGCTTGAATAAATGAAGGGTGCAGCTCTTAAGGCCACTGTCAATCTTGGAATTAGTCTTCTCAAATAAATAAAAAGTCTCCTTCCAGTAAGAGTCTCTTGAACATGCAATCATTCTTTTGTTAACTTAGATGAAGCAAACAACACAATTTAAATGAGAGTTGGGGTCTATTTCTCATACTTCTACTTACAGTTTAGTGCTTTATAACCTCCACAAGACGTTCAATATGAAGCAGGCTTCAGGCTAACAGCTTATAAATATTTTTATTTCCCAATTTCAAATCTCTGAATTAACTTTTGGTCTTTTGCAGGCTGAACGTGGTGGCTCATGCCTGTAATCCCAGCATTTTGGGAGGCTGAGATGGGCGGATCGCTTGAGGCTAGGAGTTCGAGACAAGTCTGGCCAACATGGTGAAACCCCATCTCTACTAAAAATACAAAAATTAGCTGGGCATGGTGGCGCATGCCTGTAATCCCAGCTACTTAGGAGGCTGGGGTACAAAAATCACTTGAGCCTGGGAGGTAGAGGTTGCAGTGAGCCGAGGTCACACTACTGCACTCCAGCCTGGGCGACAGTGCAAGACTCTGCTCAACAACAAAAAAGAATTAAAAAAAAAAAAGGCAGGGGTCAAGAAAAGAGAGACTACAAATACACTGCATTTATGAAATCACTTGCAGTTGTGGAGGCCCTTCTATGTCCTCAGGCAATTCTGTATTTAGAAGCGGATATCTCAGAGCTGCCAAGACGTCAACATCCCCTCGACCTGCTGCCTCATCTGCACAATGCCCTCTGATTCTTCTTCATCCTACGAAGGCTGTTAAGTTCTCTTCCTCCTCAATATTTTCAGGGATTGCTACTGAGTCTGCCCAGGAAGTTCGGCTATACTTACTGGCATAACTACAGAAAATCATGTTTCAAAAACATAAACCTACAAGATTATATGGTGAATATTTAAACCTACTTGGATTATCATATGGTCAATATTGATCACAGGCTTTTATTTACTTACCTAAGTAATGTGGTGGATGAAATGACATAGGCTTACTAGTCGCTGAATAATATCCAATTGCTCTCTTAAATCGAATAACTTTGTCATCTGTTCTAGACTGAAATAAAGGCAGGAAAACCTTCATAAATTAGTGTGCCACTGGTCATGTGTATCACAATGTTTTTTATAATTCAGCACATGTATAATATTCTACAGCTTTTCAAGTTAGAGAAGAATTTTGAATGACATTAAAACTTTCAGGGAAAATCAATAGATTACTACAAAAGAATCAAACCAAACGTGAATTCTTTTAAAGCAATGTAGTCACAAGAGCGGAACTCCAAAGTGGTAGTCAGGGCCCTGGGTTCTAGCTCTAGGACTTCCCTGACTTCCACTCTGCTCGGTCTCTGGTCCTGCCCAGAGAGGAATCTCAAGCCATCTGTACCAAGGGAACGGATGGCAGTGACAGACTGGGGATGTTCCTGCCCAGGGTTTCAGCTCTCTCTTTTTCTTCTGAGACGGAGTTTCGCTCTTTCACCCAGGCTGGAGTGCAGTGGCATGATCTCCGCTCACTGCAGTCTCTGCCTTACGGTTTCAAGCGATTCTCCTGCCTCAGCATTCCGAGTAGCTGGCATTACAGGCACCCGCCACCACGCCTGGCTAATTTTTGTATTTTTAATAGAGACAGGGTTTCACCATGTTGGCCAAGCTAGTCTCAAACTCCTGACCTCGTGATCCGCCTGCCTCGGCCTCCCAGAGTACTGGGATTACAGGCATGAGCCACCGTGCCTGGCTGCATTTCAGCTCTCTAGAGACACAGCAGGAGTTTCACAGAGCCTTGCCTATTCTACTGATGCCAACTTGTTGGCACACCTACTTCCCCAAAAAAGAAGAAAATCCCTGACCATCACCTGAAGAAAACAGACAAATCAGAGATTTATAATGCCATATGACTGACTTGATACAGTTCATGTTCTGAAAACTCTGAAATACAGATCCTATTAAGTTAAGATCGAGAACTTATGAGCAGGAGACCTCACCAACCGTCTAACTGAATCTCCCTCCTTTTATTCAGCCTGGAAAACATGGGTGAAGTGGCTGAGACTTCCTGGCTGTCAGGGAACATGACCAGGCCACCTCAGCCTCTGGCCTTGCAACCTGCAGCTTTCTTCCAGTGGCCTGAGCAAGAGCTCTCAGACCCATCCAGTCAGCTTGCACCCTCAAGTCCCCTTCTTCCAAACCTGGCCACACCACTATGCAACGTCGTATCCCATGAATCTGTTTTTTTTGTTTTGTTTGTTTTTTTTTACCTGTGAATGCTGGAAAACATCTTTAGCTATGGCATCCAAGTCAGAGGTGTCCTGAATGTTGCGTACATAGTCAGCAACGGCTTTGATCACTACGTCGCAAGGTGGCAAGACCAGCTGGTGGGCCCGGACCTGAGAAAATAAACGCAAATGTCAACAGTGGATGGTGAGCAACCAGTACCAGGCTAATCTGAATGCAGGAGCCAGAAATTCAACAAGGAGCTACCATCTAAGATCTTATCAGTGCCCGATGATTGTCCACTTGTAAGATCTTGGCCCTAAGACTTTCCTAAGCCGTTCACATTCTGAAGCTCAAGAACGGGATTTTCCTTTCAGTGGATGAAATACAACTCAGCTGCTTAAACTGTGTTGGGTGAAAAGAGCATCTGACAGTCTTCCACCACTTCTGAGAAGTCCAAGACTTGTTTGCGATTAATTCCAAGGCCAGGACCTGCACCCATAACAAGCGAAGCACAAAGCAGCCCAGAGAGAAGGCCTGGAGCCACCATTCGCTCCCTTTCTTTCAACACCAACCAACAAAGATGAAGGCCTGCACAAGTAGAATCTTTAGATTAGAGCCCAGGACTCCCTGAAACTGTAAGCAGAAATGCAGTTACCAAGTCCTTGAATCCACCTTCAAAGGCCAGCTTCAGCTCTAACTGGAGAAAAATGGTATCACTGCCTGTTGAGGGGCATGTTTGAGGAAAGTGAAAAAGAATATCAAATAAAGCGTAGGAACATCTCATTAGCCAAAAACAGCTGACACTAGAAAAACGTAAGTTAACAGGTTGAAAAAGAAGACTAGCCACCTAATAAGAGCTTTGTGGTAGGCAGGACAATGACCTCCCAAAGCTGTCCACATCCTCCTCTCCAGAACCTGCGAATATGCTGCATTACGTGGCAAAATTCAATGAAGTCCGCCTGTCAGCTGACCTCCAAATAAGAATCCTGTCCTGGATTATCCAGACAAGCCCAAGGGAATCACAGGGTCCTCAAAATGTGGAGAAAGGAGGCAGTGATGCAGCATGACAGGGCCTCAGATGCTCGAGGCTGGACAGGCCGGGATCCTCCCGAGAGCCTGCAGAGGGACCAGCCCTTGCATGTTAACATACAAGGAAATGAATGTTGTCTTCATGCCTGCTGACACAACATTCATTCCACAACCCATAATGGATAAAGGAGTAATTTTGACACTCAAGTCTTATTATTAAAGAAATACATTTCATCAGGCTAGAACTGCCATAGAAAATGACTCCTCTGATGCCATCTGGGCTAAGCACATTGAAAACCTTCTGGACAGAATTCACTACTCTAGTAAGTGAATGCCATTAAGACCATTCATGATTCATGGGAGGATGTCAAAATATCAACCGTAACAGGAGCTTGGAAGACTTGGTTGATTCCAACCCTCGTGAATGGCTTTGAGGGGGTTTAAGACTTAAGTGGAGGAAGTCACTGCAGATGTGGTGGAAACAGCAAGAGAATCAGAATTAGAAGTGGAGCCTGAAGATGTGACCAAATTGCTGAAATCTCATGATAAATCCTGAATAAATGAGGAAGTACTTGTTATGGACAAGCAAAGAAAGCACCTTTTTGAGATGGAATCTACTTCTGGTGAAGATGCTATCAAAGATATCAAAATAAAAGCAAAGGATTTAGAATAGGACATAAGCTTAGTTGATAAAGCAGTGGCAGGGTTTGAGATTAACTCCAATTTCATAAAACATTTCTACTGTGGGTAAACTGCTATCAAATAACATTGCAGGCTATAGAGAAATCTTTCATGAAAGGAAGAGTCAATTGATGTGACAAACTTGAATGTTGTCCAATTTCCTGAAATGGCCACAGCCACCCCAACCTCCAGCAACCACCACCCTTATCAGTCAGCAGCCATCAGCAAGACCCTCCACCAGCAAAATGATTCCAACTCGCTGTAGACTCAAGCGATCATAGCATTTGAAAGTATTTTTGATTAAGGGATGTATCTTGTGTTTCAGACGTAATGCCATTACACTCTTAATAGACTACAGTACTGTGTAAACATTTCTATTACATGTACTGGAAAACCTAAAATTGACATGACTTCTCTATCATTCCCCTCCAGGCCCCTGCTCTCAAAGCCTCCATGTATGTCACGAGGTGGCTGCAGAACAGCAGAGTCCCCTTTGGTAAGTGCCTCTGCCTTTCCAAGTCTGTGCGTGAGGAATTCACAAAACAGGGACATGTTCCAGTGAGTTATAATGGTGTATTAGGTTACTGTTACTTTGTTGTTGTTGAGGATCATGATGGTATATTAGCTAACATATCTTAGCTGGACACTCTTTTAAGTGTTTTATGTATAGTACTGTATTAATTCTCACACATCTAATATGGCAGCCCTTGTTTGTGTTAGAGATGGTACCCTCCACAGGGTTCTAAGTGGTCAGTTGTGGCCCACAGGCCACTGGCAAGTGGCAAACCCTTGGCAGCCACGGAGGGCCTGCTGCCCACCACACAATGCCTACTCAGCTGCTGCTGGCCCCCCTGTAGGCAGCAGTACTACTGATGTACAGAATCATGGGACTAGTGGCAGTGAAACTATGGAAACCCTGGGTGATCTGGGCACGCACTGCTGTGGTGGCCTTCATGTTCATGACGCACAGTGGGAAGAAAAGAGGAGTCGGCCCAAAGGTATTCAGCCCAGGGTGAGGTCCATAGAACGGCCAGATCCAAGATGTGGCTAGCACCCCAAGCCTGTGGTGGCCTAATGTCACCCATGCCAGAGGCCAGTCCTCAATCACTCCAAACCCCCTGCTTGAGGGTTCCAAATGAAACAAGCAGGTCTTCCTACCAGGACCTAGGGGAGCTTCTGAAAGAGCACAGAAAAGCAGGCCTCCTGAATTTCCCCAAGTGACTGAACAAAGCAGGTCCCACATGCTTCACAGCATGAAGGAGAAGATCTTCTGGGGAAAAAGCACAGATGATCTGAATGACAGCACTGACCACTGGCAACCTGCAGAGCTGCCCGACCAAGAAATTGTGAGATGGAAGCAATGCTTGCAGATAAGAAGGGGAAGATGAAAAGGCCGGAGCAGGCAAAGACAGTAATGGAACAGGCCACGAATGCTGGAGTGAGGCGAATGACCTCCCTGTCCCACACCCCTCCAAGCATCCTGCATCTGCTGGAGAGCAATAGAAACCACGTGCAGGATGGAGACTTGGCAATGGAGGGGAACAGGGAAGTAGGATATGGTGGTCCCATAGCATCCTGGCTACAAGTTCCTCCGAAGAATGTGGATGGTGACGGTGACTTAGGTGCATCCTTCAAATGTCCTGAAGGAAAGATTGAAGCAACAAATAAGCAATTGTGGGAAGAATTCCAAAGGAGTAAAGAACGCACAGCACAAATCCAAAGTCCGATTGGCGAGAGGCCTCTCTGCAGGGCACAAGGGCACAGTTGGGGAAGGAGCTCGCAAAGCTGCAGCTGAAGCTTCCTGCTCTGCCTGAACTGCACTAAGAACCCGTGATGAGGCCTCAGTAGGAGTCCACGCAGGAGGACGCCTACTGCGTGGACCTTGATCAGAGACTTCGCAAGGTGCACTAGTATTTAAACCGCATGTGTCAGACCTGCAACCGCTAGGAATTGAAGGAAGACACTTCCAGTTTTCAGAAGCAGATACTCTTCCATAAGAAAAGGGCCCAGGAAGGCTGGATGGCTGCCAGGCCCACTGAGAGAGCGCTCCAGGAGCTCCAGAAAGAAAATGACCACCACTACGGACAGAAGCTGGCTGACTGCGAAGCCAAGTTTCAGCCTTTCCCGAGTGGCCCTTTGGCTCCTGGGACTCTGCCCAAAACCCGCAGGGCCTGAAAGACCCCAGGAGGACACTGGGCCCCCAGGAGGGAGGCAGGTCACCATGTGAGGGCTTGGGTACAGAGCACCTGCCTGTTTTATTCTATTTCCCCTGTAGTTGGGTCCCGGACGCTCAGAGACTTGGCAGAACATCAGCCGCTGCTGCTCCCTTTAGAGCACATTTGGGTACTCTCTTGTTAGTTTAGCTACTGTTCAAGAGTTGATGCTGAAACTGCTCTCACTCAAGTTTGATAGATAGCATTAGGATTGTAAGGTACTGTTTATCAAATGAAGATTGTTTAATATAATTCTTACAAATACACTGATTCCACATCTTTGGGCCCTCCAAAATTATATAGGGTAAGTACTGTATTTTCATTTAGAGAAAGGGCCCCTCTTAACCTCAACATCATTGTGTTTGATACGGATGGGAAGGTTTAAAACAGAGACCATTTCTGATCTATGAGCTGTTACTTGAACATAGTACATTAAATTGGCTGGAATAAACTTTGGTTTGAACACAATGCCAAAATACACTCAAAAACAAGACCATACCACTCAAAGATCATATTTTTAACAATTTGGTCCTAACCTTTGTGGTTTAATTTAGGGAGGTGGACATTTTGCCACCATTGCTTCTTATTTTGCAACAGGCAGCAGCACCCGGAGAGCCTGGGCCTTGCATAGCAAACAAGTCAGCCTCCCGGGCCAGAGCAGGCAGGAACAGCAACAGGCTTCCCCCAGAAGTAAAGAAGTTCATAGAGAAGGTGCACGGCCTCCTGTCTCCCAGGGGCATGTGCAGCCCATGATGATGGCTTACACCCAAGACACCACAAGTAACTGGGCAGCCCTGCTTCACTCCCATCCCACTTCAAAAGAAAACAGAACCTGCTGCTTTTGTTCCTGTGGATATCCTTGTCATCACTATCCCCAGCCCTACCACATGCAGCTAAAAGATCCTTGAAGTGAATAGATGCTATCATTAAAGTGTCCCCTAAATCCTTCTGAGTGGCTCAGTAACATCTACCCTCTGGTTTAATGCCGAAAACACCGGCCCTTTATAATTTGCTGACCATGCAGCTGCCCTCCCCACCAGCCACCCTCCACCACCCCACTCCGCAGGCAGCTCAGAGCCTGTGCAGAGAAGCTTGCTTCCCTCCTGGATGGCTCCTAATCTAGCCTTCTAAATCCAGTCCAGGATGAGCTCCCTGACATCTTCTTTAATCCTTAGGGTCAGGACCTGGTGTGCATTTGCTACCCACGTGCAGGAGGAGTCAGAGGTGCTGTCCTAAGGGCTTGGTCCCATCAACAAACCCCACCCCTGCCACATGAGAAAGTGGCTGGAGACAGAAATGCAACACCACAGGGACATATGGATGGACTTTACATGAGACATTTTAAATTGAAGAAGATAGATTGGAGAGTTGTAATATATCTTTATTTAAAAATAACAGGGAATCTTGGTACTAAAAGGTATTCTAGGATAAATCCTTTAGAAACTTGTTAAGTGTTTTAACATGATAAAAGCATATATGTATGAGAAGTTAATTTATATGCTATCTATCTATATAACTCTATACATATATATATATATATATATACACACACCTGTATAAACACCACGCACAAAGGTAGTTATCAATATACTTACAAATGGGAAAAAAACACATCAAGACTTGTTTGTCCATGAAAAGCATCAACAGCAGTGTTGCTAAACTTTCCCTGAGATTCTAAAATAGTACATGGTTCATCTCATCACAGCAGTAACTACGCAGGAGGGTTAAAGTAATTTGTCCTTGCCTATTCATAAAAACAAAATTAACACTCAAACTAAACAAGTGAAGTGTCTGCTGCTTAGAGACAGTGTATAAAATATTGTAATTTATGTCCCATTTATTTCCTCCTCTGCTTTCTTTAATCAGTTTTTTTAAATCTTAGCCCAAAAACTTAACATTAAAAAAAAAAAGTCAAATAAATTGCGACATATCTAGAGCTAGAACCATATGTACATTCTATCTCTAAGGAGAGTAAGTAAACTTAATTAACAAGCAAACGCTTATGATCAATTGCTTTTTTCACATCACTGTGTAGCAATTTCACTAATTGTGACTGAAATTTTACCTGCTTTGTAGGTCAAGAAAATAATTTAGGGCTGGAAAAGACCTTTGAAAGATTCAACCTACCCCTTTACTTCCAGGCAGAATCATTAAATAATAAATAGATACTGTTTGGGTGGAAATTGATCATTGTCTCCATGCAAAAATATCCTCTTATGTGAAAGATTTTCACTTTTAGCGTCATCTTTCCCCAAATCTCCTCATCATTTCCTACTGAAAAACATGTTCTGCAGTCTTCTAAACATCACTGACAGACGGATATAGCTGAATGCAGAATGCCACCAAACCTGACCCAGGCAAGCATGCCACAGGGCTATCTCCCTGACATATCACAATCCATGAGCGGTGGTGCCCCATTGTCACCCATTACAATTTCTTGTCCTTTGGCCACTCTTGACAACCTTTGTTTTGTTTTTTAAAAAAAACCTCCAAGAGGCTGCAATCTTGGGGTTGGGTCAGTGGTGTGGGCACCAGCCTGGCCACACTACCAGGCCTGTTCCCCGAATGGGTGGTGCTGGGAGCACTGGCTGGACTTCTGCTGTGGCCACGCAGGGTGAGCCTCTGGCCTCATCTCCAAGCAGCTTGACAACCCCAGGCATAACTTTCAGAACAAGCAGTATGTGTTCTCACCAATCTATCTATCAGGCCCATGTTAGGGGTGAAGAGTGGAGGCTGGCACCCATACTACATACTACAAGGACACAGAAGTCCATGGAAACCCTGTCAGGCACGTCCTCAAAGGGGACTTCAATGGGAAGCCCTCACTGAAGCTGCCTGGTGACTACTCCAGACAGAAAAGATCTTTGATGCTTTAGAGCCACTGATTTCAGTGAATTATTTCAGGCACTCAAGGGGCATCTTAAGGAAGCTAAGAAACAACTACACTATAACAACATTTGAAATCCAAAGAAAACAATCTCTTCCTGGTTCCTGAAAGCAAAATAATAAATAATTTAGCCCCTGCTAAAGAAGCATTTATTTATTTATTCACTGTTTTCTAATATTTCACTGCTTAAAAATCTGCAGTCTCACTCTTGGTTACATCTTAAAAATCAAACATTTTTTTCTATAGCTGTGAATTCGTTTAAATGAAGTTACCATGTAATATTCCAACTGTTAAATCAAACCCAACATGCCACAGTACTCAAATGATTCAATAAAATCCAATATTCCTTTTCATATAATATGTTGACTGAAAACTCTTTCAAAGCTCTCTAAAATGTACCACTAGACAGGATCATTTGACAGGGTCTGACCTAATCTCTAAAATCCACTTGGTCATATTCCTGTGGGATGTATAAGCTAATTAAATATACCATACAAAACAATGATTAAATGATTTTGAGACTGTTGATGCCACTGCTCCCAAAGTGTCTCTCAGCTGCTCATTTAAAATGCAAATGAATATAAATACAAGTTTCACAAAGTATCATTGCTGAAGCAGAACAGATCCACTTCATTACCAAGTAGAAAACAGTGAAGGGCAAGTACTCTGCATTTTGGCAATTTCAAGGAAGGGAAATGGAAGCTCGATTTGGTCAATATTCATTCATGGATGAGGCCTGTGCTAGAAAAGGAACACAGAACCACCCTTCAAATTTCCTGACTTCGAGAAACTCACATTCTTCTTGGTGACAAAATGTTGCCCCATTCTAGGACACAGTGGAGCACAGGTCTGGGGGCTGAGGAGGGAGAAATGCTTCCTTGGTCATCCAAGGTGGGCAAAGCTCAAAGTGTAGTCCCCAAGAAACTGTCACCACCACAGTCCTTGGCCCCAGCAGTCTCTGCTTTTGACCAAGCCCTCCAAGGTACAGAATCACCAAATGCATCCTGCAGGCCCAAGGTTTTCTACAACAACAGTCAAGAGAAAGGAAAACACATAGACCCCAGAATTGTCAGATACCACTAATAGTCATGCTTTCAAATTTCTTGAAACGTTATGACACATATGAGTATTCTGTACACATTTGCCTAAAGATTTGAAAGGCTGTTAAAATGCAATTAATCACAAATAATGCTAAGTGTGACCATCACTCCAAAGATGGAAACTGCTATGCACGTATACTGAAGTACCTAAAGGATTTAAACTGAACAAAGAAAAGTTCTTCATCCCATTTTACAGGCCTAGAGCCTAGGACGAAAAGGCAGGTAGGCCAGAGGTGGCTTCAGCTGTCCTACTGGAACCCGGGCTCCATCGTGCAGTGACAGGATCTCTTCACAAAAAAGTGCCACAAGTCCAAGGAGGAAACTGTAGTGTACTGTGGTCACCTTCCCTTCTTGGGGGAATACCTGTCATGTATTCTAATCGTTTTGAGGGCTGTGTACCCAGGCTGTGCCCTAAGGATGCATACTCCATTTAATCCTCACAACTCTATGAGTAGTCACTGTTAAAATCCCCACCTTATAGAGGAGCTTACTAAGTATCCACCACAGCCAACCAGGTGAGTGGCTGAGTGGACTGTACACACTTAGCCACAGCACTGTGGTCTTTTTATCTTCCATTCAAAATTGCGCCTTTTTTTAAGTTGCTGAAATGTGCTTATTTAATGAAAAGATGGTAGACGGTGAATTCCTTTTTCTTCCAATATTCTTATTTAGAAAAATTAAGAGTTGGCAACACAACAGTAGTCTTCCAACTTTTTTTTTTTTTAACAGATACGTGGAATTCAAATCACTGCTACAGATGAAGAGAGTCACTGAGAAATTCTAAACAGGGGAATGATGAGATCAGACCTGAATTTAAACAGATCATTTTGTTAGCCATGTGGAAGATGGACAGCCAAGGAAAAGATCAGCAAAAGGGAGGGTCCATGGCTCCTGCATGAATCCCAGCAAGCAGTGACTGAAACAGAAGTAAGGAGAGGATGTGGCAATTCAGGAAATATCAAAGCAGATGCAGGAAGGGGAAGAATCAAAGATGACTCCCAAGTTCTACCTTGGATGAATGGCAGGGTCAGTGGTGGCACTAGGTGGCAAGCACAATACAGGAGGACAAGCCAATTTAGAGAAAAAGAAGACATTTGTAAATCAGAAATGCCAAATCTGATGTGCAGGTGCAACATCCAAGTAGAGAGGACTGGGCGGAGAGCTCAGTGAAGGGGACTTGTCTGGAGAAATATATTTCATGGTAGCTGAGACTTCAGCACAGATCTGCCAGGAGAGTGTGAGAATCACAGTACAGATGGAACCCGTAGGAGGCAACAGAGGCGAGGAGGAAAAAAAGAAAGACTACAGAACACTGACATGTGGAAAGCCAAGCGGGAGGGCCCCGGTGAGGAGAGGAGGATTATGATGAGGCTGAAAACCATCCTCAAGATCAGCTCACACAGGCATCCGTGGTCTTGACAAAAGCAATCTTATGACAATGAGATTAAAGAGAAGGAAGTTAAGCGTTGGGGATGTGACAGGAGCTACCACTGGAAACACAAGATGGTAGTCAGAAGAACATGGGGCAGATCTGTTCATATTTACAACTGAGGGCCAAGAACCAAAAGAGAGGGAGAGATTACACAGAGGTCCCCCCAGATGTGTTCAATGACAAACGCTCAAGAAGGCCAGGAATACTCTGGTGTCAGGCTAGAAAAGAAAGAAGTAAAAATGGGAAAATAAATGTGTATATGAGGAAAGAGAAGTTGAGGAGGACCATGCCTGAAGGTGTCAATATTCTGGCATAAAGAACCTGCTAAGAGAAAGCAGTGTGAAATAGAGCAGAGGCCCAGGAGAGAGTGATGAATGTTCACAGTAACTGGGAAGGAGAATAGAATCATACTGCCCACATGGAGGGGCTGCCTACAGTCAGACACCAGCATTTTTTAAATCAGTTTTACTGAAATACTTCACATGGAATAAAATCCATCAATTTTAGCATATAATTCAATGAGTTACAACACATGCCTCCAATACTGTAACTACTATCACAATCAAGAAAATATCACATTCCCATCACCCCAGAGTCCCACTGTGTCCATTTCCCACTGCAGTTCCAGACAACCACAAGTCTACTTTCTATCACTATTGTTTTGCCTTTTCTAGAGTTTTACATAAATGTGATCAGACAGATTTCCTTTGGGTTTGACTCTTTGCTTAAGATAACACTTTGGGACGCAAACTTATTGCAAAGATTAATAGTATATTTTTAGATCATATATCTAATAATAGACTTGCATCTGGACTATATTAAAAATCCTTAGAATGCAGGCCAGGTGTGGTGGCTCATGCCCATAATCCCAGCACTTTGGGAGGCCTAGGTAGGTGGATCACTTGGGGTCAGGAGTTCAAGACCAGCCTGGCCAACACGGTGAAACTCCGTTTCTACTAAAAATACAAAAATTAGCTGGGCATGGTGGCGCACACCTGTAGTCCCAGCTGCTCGGGAGGCTGAGGCAGAAGAATTGCTTGAACCTAGAAAGCGGAGGTTGCAGTGAGCTAAGATCACGCCACTGCACTCCAGCCTGGGCGACAGAGCGAGGCTCTGTCTCAAAAAACAAAAACAAAAACCCTTAGAACTCAATGATGAAAAGACAAATAACCCAATTTTAAAATGAGCAAAGGATTTGAAGAGACATTTATCCAAAGAAGGTCTGAAAATGATGAATAAGCATGGGAAAAGATATTCAACATCATCAGTCGTCAAAGAAGTGCAAATCAAAACAAAAATGAGAAACCTCATTAAGCTCACTAAGATGGAGAAAATAAAAAAATAGACAATAACAAGCATTGGTAAGGATGTGGAGAAATCAGAACCTTTACACGTTGCTGGGGGGAATGTAAACTGTGCAGCTGCTGTGGAAAACAGTTTGGTGGTTCCTCAAAAAGCTAAGCATGGGTCAATTACAGTGGCTCATGCCTGTAATCCCAGCACTTTGGGAAGCCAAGGCAGGCAGATCACTTGAGGTCAGGAGTTTGAGGCCAGCCTGGCCAACATGGTGAAACCCCATCTCTACTAAAAATACAAAAATTAGCCAGGCGTGGTGGCACACACCTGTAATTCCAGCTACTCAGGAGGTTAAGGCAAGCGAATCACTTGAGCCCGGGAGGCAGAGGTTGCAGAGAGCCAAGATCATGCCACAGCCTGGGCAAAGGAGTGAGACTCTAAAAAAGTGAGTCTCAAAAAAAAAAAAAAGAAAAAAGAAAAGAAAAAGAAAGAAAAAAATATCTAAGCTTAGACCTACTACATGACTCAGCAATTCTACTCCCAGCCATATACACATGGAAAATGAAAACATCCACATAAAAACTTATACACAAATGTTCATAGCAACATTATTTATAATTGCCAAAAGGTACAAATAACCCAAGTGTCTACCAACTGATGAAGAGAGCAATAAAATGTCATATATTCACACAATGGTATATCATTCAGTCATTAAAAAAAAAAAATGCAGTAGGCTGGGTGTGCGGCTCATGCCTGTAATCCCAGCACTATGGGAGGCCGAGGTGGGAGGATGCTTGAGGCCAGGAGTTCGAGACCAGCCTGGGCAACATGGTGAAACCCTGTCTCTAAAAAAAAAAAAAAAAAAAAAACATTAGCCCAGTGTGGTGGTACACGCCTATAGTCCTAGCTACTAAGGAGGCTGAGGCAGGAGGATTGCCTGGGCCCAGAAGTTCAAAGTTACAGTCAGCTATGATCATGCCACTGACTGCACTCCAGAGTAGGAGACAGTTTCTTTGCTTTTCTTTTTTTAAAAAAAGGAATAAAGTACTGATACATGTTACAACATGGAAAAACCTTGAAAGTACTATACTCAGTGAAAGAAGACAGACATAAAGACCACATGTTGTGTGATTCTATTTATAAATGTCCAGAATAGGCAAATCCATAGAGACAGAAGTCATATTAGTGGTTGGCCAAAGGGTTGTAGAGGGAAAGAAGTGGAGAGTGACTGCCGATGCGGATATGGCTTCTTTTTGGGGTGACAGGGGCTAGAGTCTCAAAGACACAGCAAGAGGGCCAGGAGGAGAAGTTGACCCTAGACAAGGCCTGTGAGCAAGAGATATAAGAAACCAAGATGCTGGACATAGCTGGGACTGTTGCTGGCAAGCCCTCTGCTTCTTTTTATTTTTTGTTGAGATAGGGTCTCACTCTGTCGCACAAGCTGGAGCACAGTGGCACAGATCAAGGCTCACTGCAGCCTTGATATCCCAGGCTCAAGCAATCCTTCCACTTCAGTCTGTCAAGTAGTTGGGACTACAGGGGTATGCCACCACACCCAGCTAGTTTTTTTATTTTTTATAGAGATAGGGTCTCACTATGTTACCCAGGCTGGTCTCGAACTCCTGAACTCAAGTGATCTTCCCACCTCGGCATCCCAAAGTGTTAGGATTACAAGCATGAGCCACCACACCCAGCACAAGCCCTCTGTTTCTGACCAAGAATGTCTTGGAAGGAACTTGCCTGGCACCAAATCTGGTGCCAGATTTGGCTGGGCAGGGGGTGGTGGCAGTTCCCAGGCAAAATGTCTTAAGGGTGATATTCTCTAGGTTGAGGAGCCCTCGGTGTACAGTTAGCGTGCAACAACAGTGTCTGATCTGCCATGAGTGGAGGGGGAAGACATAGGACTAGGACTAGGACACAGCACTAATTCACACATGCGTCACCATGGCATTCAGAGGAAGGTGAATATGCTAAGCAGAAAGTGATGGAGCAAGCCTGGTTAGAAACAGGGCTGACGTTTTGAACTCACAGAGTAGGAAGTAAGCTAGAAAATGTTTACACACTCGTTTTGAAGACTGACATTATGCTGCTTATTTAAAATAAAACTAGAGCATTCTAGGTCTAAGCACAGTCAGCAGACCGGGCGCAGTGGCTCATGCCTGTAATCCCAGCACTTTGGGGAGGCCGAGGCGGGTGGATCACCTGAGATCAGGAGCTCGAGACCAGCCTGGCCAACATGGCGAAACCCCATCTCCACTAAAAATACAAAGATCAGCCAGGCGTGGTGGCACACGCCTGTAGTCCCAGCTACTTGGGAGGCTGAGGCAGGAGAATCACTTGAACCCAAGAAGCAGAGGTTGCAGTGAGCCAAGATCATGCCACTGCACTCCAGCCTGGGTGACAGAGCAAGACTCCGTCTTAAAATAATAATAATAATAATAATAATAATAATAATAATAAAGCACAGTTAGCAAAGACACTATTACTGAGCTTCTCTTTGCTTGCTTTACTCTAGTTCTCTCTCCCAGAGATACCGTGCCAGCACTACCAACACGGTATCTTTCAGATCCCACTCAGACTGTGTCTTGTCTTTCCCTTGCTGGCCTCTGTTCCTGCTCCTGCTGGCAGGGTCGTCCATTCCAGGTCAATCAGGAAGAATCCTGCTTGGCAGTCCCACTCACTCCATGGGAGGAGCCAAACTAAAAGCAATCCTGTAACAAGGAAGGAGCATAAACCTCCCACAACTTGTATCCCTTTCTTCCCAGCAATATGACTGGAGACCTACTCCTAATCTGTGAATAAAAGACAGAAGCTGGGTGTGGTGGCACACACCTGTAGTCCCAGCTACTTGGGAGGCTGAGGCAGGAGAAGGAGAATCACTTGAGCCCAGGAGTTTGCGTCTGTACTGCACATGATCACACCTGTGAACAGCCACGGCACTCCAGCCTGAGCAACAGAGCAAGACCCTGTCTCTTAAAAAAAAAAAAAAAAAAAAAAAAGAGAGAGACAGAAAAACTATTCTTGAGCCCCAAGAGATTCCAGCAGATTCCTCAGAATTCTAAGCTTTCCAGTTTTATTTTAAAACAAACAGGCAATAGAGAAGGACACAGACTGGAAGATATAAACAAGCAGAAATTCTTTTGAGTTCAGTTTGTGTTTTAAATTATTTCATGTAACAACTCCACATATAAATTAAAAGCAGCAAATAACAAATTTCTTATTAAATGCAGGTTTTCAAGACTTAAAAGCTTAAAATCCAGTACAATGAATCTGTATACATTAACCATTAAGAACATTTAGCTAATGTCACATGCATGATGCATCACATGCATGATGATGGCGACAATGATGAGCACCACTAGCAAGATAGACATTTTTATTACACTTCGAAGGATCAAATATCAATCTGTCTAAAGTAGTTATCTCCGAGAAGTGGGATTATAAGTACCTTTCATTTTCACATGACATATTTCTGTACTGATTAAATTGTTTCTTATTATTTTTATAAAAAAGAATTTTAAAAAAGATAACATAGGCTTCTAGTTAAAACAGTAAAAATGCAACAGAAATATGAAGACTACAAAGATTAACAAAATCAGAGGGTTCAGTCAAACTACCTCATCTTGCCTGTCTTTTTTCCCAATAGACTATGTTTAAAAAAAAAAAAAAAAAAACAGAAGAATGTTTTTAATTTACTTACCTTTCAGGCCCCTAACATTATATTTTCTAAAGCTAAATAAGTACTTAGATTTTAGGAAGTTTTTCTTAGCTCTTACTAAACTATTATAATATAATGACTTATTAAGAAAAAAATATATGAAGTGAACTTCAATTAACACTAACATGTAAGGAGAAATTCCTTCTTTGGAGGGTTCACAGAATTCAGAACTACCCCCTCCTGCTATGACAATATAGGTGAAAGTCAGAAATAAACGAAGTTCATCTTTCTATTTATTTACAGTTTATACCCAACTTAATTTTTTAAAAAAAGATTTCAGAAAGATCAAGTCATCTGATCACTGACCTAGCTCCGGCAAGGTTACATGGTAAATGCCACACACAATGAAGCCTCAAAGTGCCTGAAATGCTACAGCTCTTCTCGGACAGAAGCTGGCTCCAGGCACTGCATGAGACCTACCGGTACCTCTAGCCCTAGTCCAGAGACAGGCACCATGCACAGCGGTCACTAGGACCACAGGCTGGGCAGCAGCTGCAACAGCCACCCAGGTGTCCATCTGGGAAGCCCAAGAGAGAGGACTGTTCAGTTCCTCTTTGTCTCAAAGGGCTCTGAGCTACTACTAGACTGGCCCACTGTGGGGTCTGCTGTGCATTCCAACCCTGGAGGTGACACAGTCCCTGCAATGAGAAGGCCAGACTGACGGCCCTACCATCGTTGCTCCTGGAGATCCTGATGCTACCCTCCTCGCTACTCTCTCAGAGCCAGACCCAACTGCTGGCCCTAAAGGACATGTTTTAAAAGTACCACTCAATGACTTCTGGTTGAAGACAATAAGATATAAAAAATATAGTTAAAGATACCCCTGGGAAAAATTTGAGGTGAATGGCCAGGCACAGTGGCTCACGCCTATAATCTTAGCACTTTGGCAGGCTGAGGCAGGCGGATTGCCTGAGCTCAGGGGTTTGAGACCAGCCTGGGCAACAAGGTGAAATCCTGTCTCTACTAAAATACAAAAAATTAGCTGGATGTGGCAACAGCGTGTACCTGTAGTCCCAGCTACTAGGTAGGCTGAGGCAGGAGAATTGCTTGAACTCGGGAGGCAGAGGCTGCAGTGAGCTGAGATCGCACCACTGCACTCCAACCTGGGCAAGGGAGCAAAACTCCGTCTCCCAAAAAAAAAAAAAAAAATGGAGGTGAATCTAAAAGTTTTCTTCATACAGCCTGATAGATTGCCCCCGGTATACGGGTGCCTCAGGGAAAGATAATGCTGGTAAAAGATTACCAAAATAAGTGAATCAGAGTGGTAAGGTGATAAATACACAAAGACATTTAAATCAAAAGGAAGAAATGCCAGGGCTAGGATTAGAGGGAGCTCCTAAGATGATGCAGAAGAAAGCAAGAAGAGTACTTTAGGGGAAGCTCCAAGAGAGGATCATACAGAGAAGACGGCGTTCCATGAATGAGGGTGCAGCCTGGCCCAGGACCCAGCCTGGCCCTAGGATAACAAGCTGATGGGGTCATAAAAGGCTGGGGGAGGACAAGTACTTCTAGGGGAGGCTCACCATGCAGAAAAGGGGTCTTTCAAAAAGACTGGGAACTGCAGTGTAAACACAGTAAAACCGACTAAACCTAACTAGAAAGTAGAACTGCTGGTAGTGAAGTCTCAGGAAAGGATCAGCCCATATAAAATCTGCAAGCTGGGGTGTCCCAGACAAGGAGGCAAAAGGAGCTCGAAGGGCTCAGTGGTTGGGAATACTTGGCCATCACAAACAACTGGCATGGATGGAAACTCAAAATATATGAAATTGAATATGAAGTTAAGGAACACAAAAACCACTAAAATGAATACAATGACCTGAAACTAAACAGGTCCAACTTAAATGTTATTATACCCAAATACGAGGTCAATAGGATGTAGAACACCCAAGTGACAAAAAGCCTTCTGTAAAGTGTTTTAAAAACCCAAGATTCAAGAAAACCAGAGGCAACAAGAAACATGTTTTTTTAAAAAAATAAAGCCAGCAAACATCTATAAAACATTTTTTAAAATTAAAACAACAAAATGCCCACCCAAAATAAAAAATTCCCGTAACCAGTTAGCACACAAAATCATACAATTTTTAAAACCCCAAAAATCACATTTTGAAAAACTGCTCACTTAGCACATGTCTACAGCCAGGGGGCCCTGCCCAGGGTGGACTGCCACCAGGCCGCCTCTGATGAGTACAGGCCACACCAGCTATGCAGGACACCCACAGGCTCACTAAACCTTATGTCCAGGCAGACCGAATGGCCGGCCACTCCCAGGGCACAGGAGGAGGCAGGCATGGGGGCACCACCTGAAGGGACACAGAGGCTGGGCTTGGGACTGGAGCCCATGCTCTGCAGGCTCAGCTCTCTGGGTACCAGGCTGCCTGACGCCTTCCATTTCTCTCATGCAACACTGCCAGCCACACTAAAACCATGAAAGGAGCACAGCGGCCCAGAGCAACACAAGCAGTGGGAGCCTCTTCGAAAGAGCAATATGCATCCAGCCCACTTTTCATTACTGTAAATACAATCACAAATCTTCCTAATTATAACACTGAGTCCAAAAACACATTGAAAGGATATTCAATGTATTTTCCTTATTAAAGATATGACCCTTTTAAGAAATATTGCCATTGGAAAAAGTTTAAATGAGCGAGGAAATGAGATGCACTCCTGGAATGCCTTCCCCATTGTTTGGGAGGCATTCCAGGAGTGTATCTCAACTCTTCCAGGTACATAAAAGATTCTCTTATGTTTCCAATCAAACAGAGTAACTTACTTAGAGCAAAGTAAGATAAACGCAGCCTCAGGCTTGGGCGTCTGTGCAGCCCTGGGGTTTTACCCATCCTGGCCCAGCCTGCTCTGTATCATCTGCTGCCAGGCTCCCTGTTCTGCAGGACCTGGGCCTGGGTAGAGACAGAGGTCGCACTCCAGCCCAGCCTCTAGGCATCTCTGGGACTGCAGCGAGGCATCTCAACAGCAGGTCTCCCGAGGAATAGGGAGTAACACATAATTCTTGTTTTCTTTCTCTCATTATAGAATTGACCACATCTTAGAAGCTATCTGACCCCTAACCCCATCCTACAATTTTACATGTTACATGAAATGGCCCAAGTGTTCTGAACATAAATGAAGTAGTCTTTGCATCTAAACCTAAGAAATTCGATGCCCACCTTACTAGCAGCTCTTAAGGTTACCATTGAGGTATGAAAAAGTCACCTTACGTCCTATTTCCTACTGTCTTCTACCAATTTTAGGTTCTGAGTATGTCTAACATTGCATTCATAATCTAGTAATAAGCACGATCTACTACTAACTAATAAGGCAGGACAAAACAGAATTTGGCTCCCATCCTAGCTTTCCTCTCTGCAGATATTACCCAATGATTTAACAGTTGTTCTCCCTTGTGCTTCTGAGCCCGCAGAGCCCCAAAGCAGACGTGCTATTCTTTCAACACAACCAGGGCT
This sequence comes from Gorilla gorilla gorilla, assembly GCF_029281585.2. Taxonomy (NCBI): domain Eukaryota; kingdom Metazoa; phylum Chordata; class Mammalia; order Primates; family Hominidae; genus Gorilla; species Gorilla gorilla. Next base: position 89,946,059 of record NC_073237.2, on the reverse strand, counting down.
GTGGACAGTCAGGGAGGACTTCACAATTTCTAACTGATGTAGCTGGTTCGATGACAGTCAGAGAGTTAAAAATTTACAGTGAATGAATGAATGCATGTAGTGAAATTGGTAAAGACACATGTTTAAAAGATGAGTCTAAGGATGCTACTTATAAAGAAAACAAATAAAAATTCATAGTGCTGCCAACATACTGAAGATTTGGAATCACATAAATTATCGACTACTGATGACTTCCTATCCATGGTATTTTGTGATTTTCATCAGATGGTAAAAAGATGAAATTTTCTCATGATTTTTATTGGTTCCCTTTCTAACAGAGTATACTGGAAAAATAGCTGTTAAGGACAAGTGACTTTGCATCCTCAAGCTTAAGCCTCCTTGGTTCATCCCTTTTATCATATTATATTTGTACTATTTTGCCAAAGCCAAATTTATTATTGTTCACAGAGGGCTGGTGTTCTATGAAGTTAATATCTAATCAATTCAAAGCACCTCTTAAAATGCAATACCCTAATCTTAAACCTCTCCTCATTTCAACATAATACAAAAACACAAAGAATATTTCAGAAAATAAAACTCAGAATATTATGGAAGATATGTAACAACTATCCAAATTTTCAAAAGATGCAATTGGTTTTACAACTGGGGAAAAACAAAGAGACTAAAATAGCAGGTGGGATACATACAATTCTGTAGCACATCCATCAGTCATGCTCATGGGGAGAAAAACCACATCCAATTTCCCCTATGTATATTAAAATCACTGAAATGGTGCTGCATACAAAAATGTGAATGAAGGGTCAAAACATTAAAGTGAGCCAGGTGCTGTGGCTCACACCTGTAATCCCAGCACTTTGGGAGGCCAAGGTGGGTGGATCACCTGAGGTCAGGTGTTCGAGACCAATATGGACAACATGGTGAAACCCTGCCTCTACTAAAAATACAAAAATTAGCTGGCGTGGTGGCAGGCGCCTGTAATCCCAGCTACTTGGAAGGCTGAGGCAGGAGAATCACTTGAACCCTGGAGGCAGAGGTTGCAGTGAGCTGAGATCTCACCCCTGTACTCCATCCTGGGTGACAGAGCAAGACTCTGTCTCAAATAAAAACATTAAAGTGGCTAACAAATGCAATTTCTGAACTTATCTCAAAACCAGGTGCACTTGCATTTCATGTGTGACTTTAAAATCCTACAACTTATCAAGTCATCTGAAAAATAATTTAGGATTTCTTCTCCAATATGCCATAAAAGTACTCAGCTAATATCAAAATGCATGCATAAAGCTTGACTGGATCTCGATCAAAAAAAAAAACCTATAAATGACTGAAAAAATTTGAACATGGGCTTAATATTAAATGATATTAGACACTGCACTCCAGCACAGGTGACAGAGCAAGACCCTGTCTCAAAAAAAAAGATATTAAAGAATTATTAATGTAGTTGATGTCATAGGAGTAATATGATAAAGTAACAAAATGTCCTTATTTTTAGGAAGTGATGGAGCAAGCTGAAGTGGTGGAGCAAGCTGACATTTTCATGGGTAAAGTGTCATATCTGCAACTTACTTCCAAATAGTTTTTGTTAAACAAAACAAAACACAGACATATACTTTATGGCAAAATGTTTATAATTGTTGAACCAAGATGGTGGATATATGGATACACATTTCTCTATTCTTTCCACATTTTAATACTTAAAGATTTTCTCAACAAAATTTAGGAAAAACACACATATAATGATGTTATTCACTTGGCAATAGATTGAGCTGGTTTTCCAATAATTCTTCAAACAGCTCTTCACTTCTAACCCTGTGACATATGAAGCAGGGCTAGTTTAACTCAGACATACACATATAGCCAAAAACCTTGGGAGTATCTCACTCCTGCTCTTCAAAACAAAATAAATCTTGTAGGAAACAAGCTTTCATTTGTGTCTCACTTACAAAAGCATAATGCTTAACAGAGCTACTGAGCACAGGTGCAGTGCTCTTAAGTCCAGCTGATTACACGCTGCATTTCCCCAATCCACATTTCAATCATGGCATCACCGGAAGCTTAGAGTCCGAATGACAGATCACATCACTTCATTCATGAAAACATACAGGAGGGATTCTATGGCCAGAAATGTAATTTCTAACAAGAGGAGAAAAACTAATTTTTGAACAAGAAGTTGAAAACAGTCCATCCAAACCCCATTAGGGTGAAAAGGAGAACATTTTGTAGGATGCCAGAGATGAAAAAGAAAAAGCATGCCAGAGATGAAATAGCAGGGAACAAAATGAAAGGAGGAAAGGAATTCTACTTCAGCTTTTGGGTATCACCAGAGTTAAAGGTAAATTAAAATGTAGGAAGAAAAACTCCCATTTGAAACTAGCCACCAATTAAAATTGTTTATGGAGGGAGGGTAATTACGACAACATTCAAAATTTTACAGCCCTTCGGAAAACACCCAATTTAACCGCCACCCTTTACTGTAAGGAAGCAGTCCCAGGGTGGGAAGCAGATACAAAGTCTAGGTCCCCATCTTCCTAATTCCCCAAGTCAAGAAAGGCACTTGAACTGACAAATGATCATTACAATCACAGGAGTCACAAACAAGTCCAAGCTGAAGTTTTCCAGTGCCTCGTGCCAATCTCACTCATTACTCCTATGCTCACATCAAACACAGACACTTCCACTGCAGAAAATCAGAATTAAGCGCCTCATCTCTGATGTTTATTACTATCACAAACAGGAAGGGAATCAAAAGGGAGAAAAAGAATATTAAGTTTTAATAAAATAGTACAAATGGATCACTTCCATTTGAGTCTCCCTCATCATCCAAAAAGCTTTATAAACTATTTTATAATTATAGAAAATTAGTTATGAAATTTATCAACTATGCAAAGATGTTGCTCTAGTGACAAGTAACTATACTACCTAAAGAAAAAATTAAAATTTTTAAGTAAGAAAATTAATATATAAAACATCAGCTCAAAGATTTCCTTCTATCTGGGTACACAGCACAAAGAATTCCTTAAGGGAAATTTTCAAGGACATTTATACATTTACCTAACATATAGGTGTTGAGAACAAGGGATGGTAGCATTGTTGCTTGCTTTTTAAGGCAGTGCAGATCCTGAAATTATGGGAAAACATGATATTGCTAACTTTGTAGCATCACCAATAAAGGGCCTAACATGTTATTAAAGTAATAGCAAACTCACAGCTGATTATTACAAATGCTAGAAAAATAAAGTGAAATTTGTACCTTTAGTGAGGCTAGTGGATGTTCTGGACCAAGTAAACTCCAATGAAAGGAAGCCAGATCTTCATCAGGCAGAATGTGATTTCCTGGAATATAAACATGGATAACATAAAAGCAATCATCTTAAGTAACATAGGGAAACTTTCAAAAGTGCTGCATATTGTCACCTATAGTAGAAAACTTTCAAACAGAAACTGAGAACAACTCTTCATCTCTTAACATAAAGCGACATACAGCAGGCAGAATCTTTGCAGCTGCTTCAAGAATGATGGGAATTTCTAGTGCAGTCCCAACAGCATTCAACCTAAGAACTGCATAAAACTGAAGCAACTTCACAGCACAGTATTAAAAATAAACACCAGTTTGCAAAAGGTCAGTCTGACAATGTCAGGATATCAAATACCAATTAGATTCAAGTTTTCATTTGTTCACGAAATGACTATGGTTCAAGCTTTCATCTGTTCATGAAATAGCTATGGTTCAAAATTACATAAAAACACCAAATGTGAAATCTGCACAATTATAAAATCTTTCTTAGCAAGATTAAATGACAATGACTGCTGATTGTAACATGAATCAACACCCTTCTCCCATAATTTCCATCACCACCCACAAACATATGTGAAAAGGCCCATCCTACAATAATACTCATGAGGCCATTACACTGCTCATGCTATCACCAGTGCTGTCACAGTCTACAAACAAAACTGTATTCAATTGAGAAACTATATTTGGGGGTAATACTCTTCTTTCATAATAATGTTCGTATGCCTGGTATACCTGATCTTTAGTAGGTTAGCTATCTCATTGAAATCTCAAAGCAGTAATTTCCTAAATAACCATGATTTTTATAACATTACTTAATCACCTCCACATTATGATAGCAAATTCATTAATTTGCTACTAAAAGAATGCAACACAAACTAAGACCATTTGGAATATTGCTACGTTATAATATAGGTTGAGCATCCGTAGTCCAAAATGATGTAAAGTCTGTAAAATCTGATGTAAAATCTGAAACTTTTTCAACATCAACATGATGCAAGTGGAAAATTCCACACCTGTGCTCATAAGATGGGTCATAGTCAAAAGGTGGTCAAAATGTTGTTTCCTGCACAAAATTATTTAAAATGTTTTACAAAATTAGCTTTAGACTATGTGTATAAGGTATATATGAAACATAAATGACTTTCATGCTGACTTGGGTCCCATCTTTAAGATACTTCATTAGGCATATGCAAATACTCCAAAATACTTCTGGTCCTAAGCATTTCAGATAAGGGACACTCCACCTGTATTCCAAACACACAAACACACAATCCAGAGGTACTGAACTCCCGTGACGTCCAAATGAGCAAATCTGAACCGTAACTGCTCAGGTTTGCTGGCTTGATATTGTTTTCCCCTGTTAATGGATTGCATAGAATTTCACGGTGAAGAACGAAGTGTCTGGCCGGGCACGGTGGCTCACGCCTGTAATCCCAGCACTTTGGGAAGCCGAGGTGGGCGGATCATGAGGTCAGGAAATCGAGACCATCCTGGCTAACACGGTGAAACCCCATCTCTACTAAAAATACAAAAAATTAGCAGGGAGTGGTGGCGGTTGCCTGTAGTCTCAGCTACTCGGGAGGCTGAGGTGGGAGAATGGTGTGAACCTGGGAGGCGGAGCTTGCAGTGCGGCGAGATCGTGCCACTGCACTCCAGCCTGGGCGACACAGCAAGACTCTGTCTCAAAAAACAAACAAACAAAAAAAGAACGAAGTGTCTGAAATTTTGGAAGCTTCAATTCGAAATAATATTAAGGCAACTCCAACATTAGTAACAGTCCCTGTGAAAAATTGGGGGGTGAAATACTTAAATGAATATTCCAACATTCCTAAAACAAAATACCTTATATAGCTATACTTTCCATTACAGAAGGGAAAAGAAAAATAAGCTTTCTCATTCGAGCACAGTGAAACTTTTCCAGCCTGGCCAACGTGGTGAAAATTAGCCAGGTGCGGTGGCACACACCTGTAATCCCAGCTACTCGGGAGGCTGAGGCATGAGAATTGCTTGAACCTGGGAGACAGAGGTTGCAGTGAGCCAAGATCGCACCACTGCACTCCAGCCTAGGCAACACAGAGAGACTCCATCTCAAAAAACAACAACAACAACAACAACAACAAAAACTTAGGAGCTTACCTATAACTTCACTAAACTTTTTGAAGAGATTGCAAGCCCTAAATTAAATTGACAACATATTGCAATTGATTTTGTTTTTCATTTATTTCAAAACTTCACAAACTAACAAGCTAGAAAAGTATCAGTTGGCATCATCTTCCAAATACCATATTCAATGTTTCTTAAATAAGATAAACAAGTATTCTTCCATTTTTCAAATGAGCTAAGGCATCCATATTCTAAGAGCATATGATTTTCACATTCAAAGTCAATTAATATGCCAAGTTATTTTACATAGCATTTAAGCAAACATGGAACTTTCCATATAATGTGCCACCCCCATACTCACTTTTAACATCAGAGGAAATATCCTTTTATATTTTAATATTTGAAAATATATTTAAAAGATTAGTTTTAATCCCCAAATCCCCAAAGGCACAAGAGTTCCCTTACTAAGCACTGTATTTGAGATTAGATCCAAACAAACACAAGTTGTGAAATCACAATTTTGTTGACTGACTCATATAGTAAAACATGAAATGCTTTCACAAAATAACATATAAAAAATTGTGTGGCCAGGCGCAACGGCTCATGCCTGTAATCCCAGCACTTTGGGAGGCTCAGGCAGGTGGATCGCCCTGAGCTCAGGAGTTGGAGACCAGCCTGGCCAACATGATGAAACCCTGTCTCAACCAAAAACACACAAAAAACTTTAGCCGGATGTGGTGGCATGCACCTGTAGTCCCAACAACTTGGGAAGTTGAGATGGGAGGATCACTTGAGCCTGGGAGGCGGAGGTTGCAGTGAGCCGAGACTGCACCACTGCACTCCACTCTAGGCAACAGAGTAAAAACCTGTTTCAACAACAAAAAAAAGGCTGGGCGCAGTAGCTCACACCTGTAATCCCAGCAAAGACAGAGGTGGGTGGATTGCTTGAGCTCAGGAGTTCAAGACCAGCCTGGCCAACATGGTGAAACCCTGTCTCTACTAAAAATATAAAAATTAACCGGGCGTGGTGGTGGGCGCCTGTAATCCCAGCTTTCGGGAGGCTGAGGCATGAGAACTGCTTGAACCATGCAGGTGGAGGGTGCAGTGACCCAAGATCACACTACTGTACTCCAGCCTGGGCCACAAAGCAAGACTCCATTTAAAAAAAAAAAAAATTGTCCAAAGATATCTTAATGATGAAAACTTGAAAAGCATAGCCTCTGCAGCCCATGGGCTGGCAGTTTGCTGATCTTTTAAAGTTAATCTTTCCCTGCCCAGTCCCCATTTTCTGGTAAGGTTTCTAGGAGGTCTGTTGGTATACATCCTACAACTTATTGACTTAAAATGTACTCTCCTTTGAGACTGATCGGGAGAAAGAGAAATCAATAGCGCGTTTTGATACTGAATATTGACAAGTGTCTCTTTGAAATAAAGAACCAGTCCCTCCAAAAAAATAAAAATAAATTGTGACTCCTTACAATTTCTAGTTGTGTAAAACTGTTTTGGAATGTTTATAAAAATCTTTCTGATAACTAGGCATTTCTAAAAATAATCCACAATATAATCCCCTCTTGAACAGGACTGGATTGGACTGCTAGCCTCTATAGAATATATACTGCAAGGAAGCACAGTAACTGAGCACTAGAGACCACACGGCTTCCCAAACTGGCCTTGTGTGTCCAAAACAGCCCCAAATCCCATCAGATTCATGGATTCTAATCACAGGAGTGCCTCCCTCCAAAACATGTTTACTTACATTTGGACACAATTCTTATAAACTAAGCAAACTAGAGCTGGATATTAAAGTAGGGTGAGACAAGCACAATGGAAGCATAAGAAAGGGTAGCTGACAAAAGAGCAAAGAAAGAAAACACACAATGCAAATATAAAGTGACAGACAAATATATTACTTCTTGGGAATTTTTTTTTTTTTTTGGAGACAAAGTCTCACTCTGTCGCCCAGGCTGGAGTGCAGTGGCGCGATCTTGGCTCACTGCAACCTCCACCTTCCTGGTTCAAGCCATTCTTGTGCCTCAGCCTCCCAAGTAGCTAGGATTATAGGCGCCCACCACCATGCCCAGCTAATTTTTGTATTTTTAGTAAAGACAGGGTTTCACCATGTTGGCCAGGCTGGTCTCAAACTCCTGACCTCAGGTGAGCCGCCCACCTTGGCCTCCCAAAGTGCTGGGATTACAGGCGTGGGGGAATTATTTTTAATTCAAGAAAATTAAAATATAATGTCATAGTTAAAACAAGATTTCATCCTTTCTGGGTATTCAGCATAAGGAATTCCTCCAAGGAAATTTTTTAAAGACATGTATACATTTACTTAAAATGTAGGTGTTGGAAACAAGGTACAATAGCTTATTTTTGTTTCTCTTTTAAAGTAGTGAGTGTCCCGAAAATGAGGTGAAAACATAACCATTCTAACCCCATAGCATATTTTCTTCTACCATAAACATAATTTATGTCAAAGGTTTAAATGTCTAATTTACATAGTGACCATGTGTTGACATCTGTGATTTAGAATGTTAGTTTTCCAAAACCTTAAATGAGTTTTTTCACAAAATTAATCTGAACAATTCCTGGATAGAACAATACCTCAACAAACACTTAAGAACAAAAGTAGCACATTAGCTATGCCAAACAATAATACGAAGCAAGGAATGCAAAGGAAGAGCCCACGTCTTGGTTCTTTTCAATGTGTGATACATATCCAAAACATTCAAGCACAGAAACACTTAAAAGATCAATGTGCTTATCATATGGTCACTCCCTTATAAAATATTTTCACACTGCTCCACCTACCTAAGAGAGCAGCAAAAATAGGAAAACGATTTGGATTCAGGTCCAGTTGCTTGGCAACTTCATGCATCAGATATTGGCTTGTGGTGAGACTTTTCCCGTTCCGGCTCAGTTTTAGGGCATGGGCACTGAAATAGTAGGGGATGTTGCACAGTGCATAATCAGAGTCATACGCAACCAAGCCATGGAAACCATTCTCTCTGCAGAAACCAATCACTTCCTGATGGTGATCCTCAATGCTCTGTGCAACCTGGCAAACGAGAAAAAAACTTCATCAGATGTAGGGTAACACTGTAGCAACAAGCTCAATAAGCAGAAATGTTTGCACAGAAGCTGAAAAATCACATTTATGAAAACTATCCGTGAAAGCCAAACAGTCAAAAAAATGCCATAATAAAGTTTGCAACACATTGCTCCACTAAGAAATTTCTGTGGGAAATCGCATTTAAATCATCTCCTGTCAGTAACTTATGATCCCATCTAGACTGCAAATCAATTTTCAATTCTTGTCAAGCTCAAAGATCACCTTGCTTGAAAATACACAAAGCCAGCTGACCCCATGACAGTATTTTCAAGAAAGAGAGGGGGAGAAAGACACAAGAAAATAAAGAGGTGAGAAAGGAGACAGAAAGAAGCCACCCACTGTCAATGAAATCAAAACAATTTCTTCAAAGTAGATCAAATGTGTCAGGCGAAATCATCAGAATTTAAAAAATAAAATAAAAGTATGATCCCTCGGCCTACCTGTCAACCAGTTCTTATCCTCCTAAGGCCTCCCACACATGGAGACCATAAAAAGATGCATACGTTCACCCTCAATGTAACTGCCACAGGCTTATTCTATGTCCCACACACTATGTCAAGACTAGGTCTATATCAATGGCCTTTTCAGTGATGAAAAAATCTAAGACACCCTCTTTACTTCTGCTGAATCCCCACTGTAACATCCACAATACCTCGGATTTCCACAACACATGAAGGAGCAAGCAGAGAAGCAACACCTTTGAGAAGTCAAAGTCCTCTGGGCTCTCTCTAGTCCAAAAAATATACCAAAACACCTGGAAAAAATGTTCTAAATGATTTACAGTCCAAGACCACCAAATTCTCTCCTGCTGTTTCACATACTCATTAATCCAACTAAAATTCTGGCAAGTTTTTTGTTTCTACAATGGATAAGGTAATTTTGAGAACAGAATTTTAAACTAAATTAGGTGATTCCAATAACAATGGAGTATTAACTCTCCACAGGGCCTTGGAGGAGAAAAATGTGTGCCACCCTTAACCCCAAGTTTTTAAAACTACTGTCCAATGTGTGGCTACATTGAGAGAAAGTTTATATTAAATTAAATTCAAAATTAAGTTCAAGTATTCAGTGGTCACAGAAGACCAGAAGCTAACATACTAATTGGACAGCACACAACATTCTAACTACGTCAGAAAATTCTACTGGACATCACTGTAGAGTGGACCTCACTTCTCACCAACTTTCATAATAAAAGCAGTCGCCACATTTTGTTGGAAGGTTAGCTATAATGAAATCTCACTGAGAGGCAAAGCAAACCTTTTCAAGATGCATACGTAAAAGAAGAAATTACTTTCTGAATTCTCGGTAAATATTTCCATAAAAACATTTTACTTAATAAGAAAAAAACCAAACAACATCCAATCAGTCAAATAACATTCTATTCTTAAAGAAATGCTGTTTTATCCCTCAATCTAAAAACACTATATACCAGCTAAAACAGAATAGATTTTTTTAAAATCTAAAATTAGGCCTGCTTCATCCTCTCACTTCTAGAAATGGTAATTTCTAATCCAAGTTCTTTACCTCAAATCTTTTTATTATGTACAACTTTACATTTACAGTGATTTTTAAACTATTTTAAAATCATTAGAAATTACTGGCTTTTTTCCAGACATCTTTAATAATTAAGTCTGTACACTCTATTAAGAGACACGAAAATGAAAGGAGACAGTAAGTGACCACTCCCTTCTTGGCTCACGCTCCTTCACTCCTCCAAGGAGATCTAGAAAAGTTAGCTTGTTCCTTAGATTCACACATGTTGGGAAGGAAGCTGGGCAGAACTAAAACAGAGGCTAAAAGGAGGTGAGAGCCCAACCCTGCCCACCTCCATCATCAGGGAGTTCAGAGACAGCCAGCACTCATCTCCCAGCTTCACAGGGTGGTGAACAATGCCTGGGTGAGAATGGGCTGCTGGCCCACGGTGGAAGCAAAGCCATCTCACAAGAAGAGGCTTTCTAACCAAGACCTGAAAGGAGGGGCTGGCCCTGGGCAGGACCTCCAAGGAAGAGTATCCATGCGGCATGGGCACGGGACGTAGAAAGGTCAGGAAATGAGCCTGGCCTGTTGCCTGGGCAGAGGGACCCACTGTGTTCCAATCCTGGGATCAAGAGGAAAAGCGGGGGATGATGAAGTCTGAGAGTAGCAGGGATCAGGTCTAATCTGGCAGCTTTCAAGTAATGCTGTCAGTGTTGTAAAACAGCAGGCAATATATTTCAAGAGCTGTAAAACGTTCACACTCTTTAACCCGGTAACCTCACTCCAGGAAATAGAGCCTAAGACACCAATTCACTAAATAAAAAACATTAGAAGCATAAAAAGGATCACGGTAGACTCCTAAGGGAAAAAAATAAATTACGGAGATAGACACAGCCACTACGCTGTACTGTGGAGAAACAGAAAAAGCTTAGGATAAAGTATTAAACAAAAGCATTTCAGAATACAATATCATATATACACAACTATGTAAAACTTCGTTTGTGGTAAAAGGCTGGAAAGAAAAAGGCAAAGGTCAACATAGTTGTAATCAGAGTGGTGGAATTATGCCTTAAAAATCCCCTTTTAAAAGAAAAAAACCTAATGAAAAGCTGAAGAAGTACTATTATAAACCATACCTACACTCTGGTCACCTCTCTGCTACAGCACTTTGGACAAACTACCGTTCTTTTACATATATGTCTCTCCAACAGGACAAGGGGCACAGCTTACGCATCTTCACGTCAAGGGTCTAGCTTGGTGCTGGCAGCCAGCAAGCACCAAAAAAAATTAAAAACTGCCCCAGTTTGTTGTTGCATTTCATGGTTCCCCAAAGATTCCTTAAATTAGCAAATTAAAACTAGTAAGATACAGTCTATCCAGTACAGGCCAATATCCAGTAGAACCTCATAAAACAAAGGTGGTAGCCGGGCGCAGTGGCTCACACCTGTAATCCCAGCACTTTGGGAGGCCAAGGTGGGTGATCACCTGAGGTCAAGGAGTGTGAGACTAGCCTGGCCAAAATGGTGAAACCCCGACTCTACTAAAAATACAAAAAAATTAGCCAGGCGTGGTGGCGGGCGCCTATAATCCCAGCTACCCGGGAGGCTGAGGCAGGAGAATCTCTTGAACCTGGGAGGCAAAGGTTGCAGTGAGTCAAGATCACACCACTGCACTCCAGCCTGGGCGACAAGAGCGAAACTCCGTCTCAAAAAAAAAAAGAAACCAAAAAAAATACAAAAAAACAAAGGTGGCATGTGGGGCTTTTCACAATTACCTCCTTCCACCACCCATAACAGAATTACCTATTCACTCAGAACACTTGATTTTAGATTGGCATTAAAAAGCAAACAATAATTCAGTACAACTCTAATTTGCAAATGATTAACCATACCATAATCCTTCCCAAAACCAGACAGAGCATTAAACAAACATCTGACTGCTAGAATTTGTGTCCTAAAACAAAAGATAAAGGACCACACCCATGAACAAAGCTTCACACCTGCAGCAAAGGTAGGACCTCTCCCAACCTGGCCTCAGTCCATCTTTCCTATCCCAAGTCTCCTGAGTAAAGAGGGTCGGGGGAAGGAAATCAGAGTCTATGCTCCAGCTCTGCCCTAGATACCCAACCTGCCAGGACAACCTCCCCAACAACCAATGTAAAATCTCAGATCTCTACATTCCTTCAACTTCTAAAATTCTAGAACTCTTCCCTCTCGTTAAAATTAATTGTGCTTTTATCTGAGGAAATGCAACCTGGCATTAAAAGCCACAAGAGTAACAGAGAGGATGTCCTTTTCCATGGGTGAATAATGGAAGTGTGGTTCCACAGTTATTCAATGGGGGAAATCGGGGGGTGACAGCAGATCTGGCAAAGAAAATCACAAAAAACTCTGAATGAAAGAGTTCAAAGTCAATTGCCTAGGGGTGGTAGGAACAAGATGACTCAGCATTTGTTGAAACTCATACAATTGTACATCACACAGAATAAACTTTAATGTATGCAAATGAAAAAACAAATCAACCTGGGTGTCAGGGGATGCCAGGATAGAATGCAGACTGACAAATCTATACAATTGTATTATAAAATGTATGAAATAGTCTCACTGAAACTGGTTGGGGAAAAGGAACTGCCTGAGTACCTGGGAAACAGTGCACTCTACTTGTGTTTAAGTATGCCTCCCAGAATCTGCGTTAACAATTCTGAAATTACTTTGCAGGAACACTAGGGTTAAAGCAAATGCTGTATGAGCCAGGTCCTCACTGTCAGAGAAAGAAACTACAAATAATTATGCAAAAGGAGAAGGCTAGAATGAACCTCGTGGTGCTGCATTAGCCATGAGACATCAGTGAGAACCGGTGTTCAGGTGAAAATACACACATAGGTGGGTACAGAAACAATGGAGGATCTGGTGTTCACACAGATCTCCTTACATGGACCCCCAAGCAGCAGTAGCACCTGTAGCTGTCAGCTATGAGGGCCTGGACACAGAGACACCCCAGCAGCAGGACCCCACCAGTGCCCAGACCAAGGTTTCCAGGCACCTTCTCCATGACAAAGAACCGGGGCTTCTCTTTGGAGACAGCTGACACTGGAGCAGGAAAATACAAGGTGCACCTAAAGCATCTCGTAGGTCCAGAAAGCAAGGAAGCACTCCCAAAACAAAGGATGGCATGTGTCACACGGGCCAACCCAAGAGAGCTCCCAAAGCCAGAGCCAGGACAATGCGAGCAAGGATAAGGCAGAACTGGATATAACCCCAAATGAATTGGTTATGACCCTATAAAAAGAGGACAGGAGCCCATAATGATATAAATGAATGATTAAATAAATGATTAAATAAATGAAGGGGGAAGAGACACATTTTCCCTACAGAAGAATTCAAATAATACCATACAATTCTCCCCCCAGCAGGTAGAGTTTAACCCTATCCCCTTTGAATGTGGACTGGACTCATCTACTGCTTCCAAAGTATGAGGATGCTATAAATAAGCGAAAGGAAAACTGGTCACCGCAGAGCAAACACCCGCAGAGAGCTCCTTACCCAAGCAACCAAGGTCGGCGTCATCCAGTGCTAAGCCGAGTCAATGCCACGTGCCATGTGGGGTGCTGAGAAGCACCCTGCACCTCTGGGCTATTCTCCCAAACACACAGCCATAATTTAATATAGAGAAAGCATCAGACAAACCCAAATCGGGGACATTCTATAAAACACCTGATTAGTACTCCTCAGAAGTGTCAAGATCACCAAAGACAAACAGAAAAGCTGCCCCAGAAGACAGGGGATGGAGGACACTAGAGGTCCTGACCAGGGTCCCGGAACAGAAAAGGACACTGGTGGGAAACAGATGAAATCCAAATGAAGTCCATAATGAAGTTCACAGTAGTCTACCAAGGGTATTTTCTTGGTTTAGATCACTGTGCCAGCTAGCAGGAAGTGAACATTCCCTGGAAGCTGAGTGAGGGATATTCGGGAAGTCTGTACTATCTTTGTAAATTTTCTATAAAATTATTCCAAATAAGTTTATTTTTCTAAAAAAAAAGAGTCAATATTCTAGAAGACAATACATCAGCTGAAAGACTATTTCAAACCACTTTATTAGATGAACAAAGTATAACAGGCACGTGAAAAATAAATCCTGGCCTAAAGGCAAGTTTCAAAAAGCCGATTATATAAAAACAGAAATCTTCCCACAGGTAGTCCAGTTGAAAGAAACAAGAAAACCTACAAAGTATGGAATTTGGTTACCAATTAATTTATGAGTGAATAAATGCAGTCAAACTACTAAGAATATTCGTAAGAGGCCCAATAAACAATTCTTAAGATTTAAGTCAAGGAAAGCCTGGTTAAAAATCTGATCAAGGATATGAGCAGGGGTAAAAAGACAATACAATGCAAGGTTTGGGTGGGAATGGAAAAAAGATTCTGGGTTGCATCAAAATAACTTACAAGGCAGTTATTTAATTAAGAATAATCGTTAAGTACTGGGCTGAAGCTTTGGTCTGACAGACTTGAGCTTCCCTGCTGTTCATCTGGTCTTCTGAAGCTCCTTCCTGTTTTCCCTTCTCCTGTACTAAGCTACTCTCTCACTCTTATTTATCTGCTTCTTCTCTTCCCTGGCCTTCCAATGCCTGGCTTGGACTGGGCATAATACAATGAAATGTGTACTTCTAGTTCTTAATGTTAATTTCAGAAGTGAGTTAAAACTATTAAACGCAATATTCAGATTATTTGATTTTGAACCCCCTCGAAGAACAAAATGACATAAAAAATTAAGCCCTGAAAACACTTCCTTACAGGTAGCCCTTCAAAGGGGGTAAAGTCATCCACCAGAGGTAAATCAGACTTCGAACTATGAGCTGCCTCCTTGCTGAAAGTCGCAGGCTAGTAGCCACTGAAAGTATCTGCCATTTTAAAAGCACCAGGCCTTGATTAATTTTTGTCATGGCTACCATTTCCACTCTATCAAAATGCAAGCTTCAAGATCAAGGAAGTGAAACTCTAAAACTCCTTCTGTAAACAACCCCGAGGAGCATTCGGCTTCAGCTCTTGTGAAGTGATGAGGGGGCTAGTGTCCAATACAACACTCTAACCTGGGGCAGCCAGGATGGGAATCACAACACTTCTCAGCTCCTTCCTCCCTGTCTACCCCATCCC
Source organism: Gorilla gorilla gorilla (assembly GCF_029281585.2). NCBI lineage: Eukaryota > Metazoa > Chordata > Mammalia > Primates > Hominidae > Gorilla > Gorilla gorilla. Next base: position 89,930,923 of record NC_073237.2, on the reverse strand, counting down.
CAAGAAATATGGCAGGTGTCATTAGTGTTGAGAAGTTTAAGAAGTGGCAAAAGGGCCCGTTTCTGGTCTCAAGAAAGTACTCTGTACTTCGATTTACGATGATAATTTTATGCCACTATAAATTTACCAAATATACCTAGGTAAATCTTTTTATCTCAGTAGTTTTACATTTCATCATTAAAAAGGCAGATATATCAAAACTCAGGACTTTTACAAAGAATAATGACTAAAAAGCTCCCAAACTTACTTGGCAAGTATAATTGTTTATTAATTCTGAAACACAGCTACGGGAAGACCCCATAAGAAGAAAAACTTGACACTGTTACTTACTCCTAGTTTCCAGTGAAGAAACACTTCTACAATGAGGTTTGTGTCTCTGGCACCAGGTAGGTGAACTCCACTGCCTACTTTAATACTTTCTGTACTTCCATTTCTTCATCTGTAAGAATAATAGTATTCCTCTATCTCATAGGGTAGCTGCGATGATTAAACATACTACATGTAAACAGCTCAGAAGCATTCACAAATAATAAGCACTTGACAAATGTCAGTTACTATGTACTTTTAAGGAAGCTACGTAAAAAGGTTTCTTTATACTTTTCACACAGGACCTGAAACACTATGGGTTCTCATACATACATTTTCTGACACTAGGAAAACATACCGTTAATGTGGTTTTTCTTCAGAATAATTTTACACCAGTTCAGGGAACAATGTGACACATCCTCCAGCCAGCTAGCTGATTTAGAAGATATAAAACAACCTGACATAAGAGCGTATAGGTCCACCTAAATTATTTTGTTTTAAAAAACAACTACCAAAAAGGCAGTCTTCGGCCTCTTCCCAATGGTCAGTCAATAGCTATGAAATGGGAAAAACTAACACTGACGCTTCTGTTCCCTACTCTAGACCAACTGAAGAATAAGAACATTAAAAAAAGTCAACTCCAATTTGGTGGCAGATTTTTGTTGCTGTTTAAAGGGCAATTTAAATGTTATGACACATAGCAGGAATGCCTCTAAAAAGAAATCTCTCTCTTCAGGTAAGCTGAAATCATAGCTGAATAAGCTTATCTTATATATCTCATTTAGAATAAATGAGAATTGGGTACAGTGATCTTAAAAACAAGGAAAAACATTTCTTAAAATAAGGGAGTGGGACTTGAAAAGATGCTCAACTTCACTCATTATTACAGAAATATAAATCAAAACCACAATGAGACACTGAATACCTCACACCCATTAGGATGGCTATTTTTTAAAAAAAGAAAATAACAAATGTCAACAAGAATATATGGAGAAAAACAGATTCCTTGTGCACTGCTGGTGGGAATGTAAAACAGCGTGGCCTCTTGGGAAACAGTATGGTGATTCCTCAAAAAACTGAACGCAGAACTACCCTAAGATACAGCAATTACACTTCCAGGTTGAAAAAATGGGTCCGAAGAGATGTCAGTACACTCATGTTCACAGCAGCACCATTCACAATGACAAAAAGGATGAAACCCAAGTGTCCACCCACTGATGAATGGATAAACAAAATGTGGTCTATCCAATACAACAGAATGTTACTGAGCCTTAAGGAGGAAATTCTGACACGTTACAACATGTATGAACCTTGAAGACATTGTGTTAAATGCAATAAACCAGACACAAAATTACATATACTGTACGATCTCATTATATGAGGCTCATAGGGTAGACAACTTCAGAGACAGAGAGGAGAATGATGGTTACCAGGAGCTGGGGCACGGAAGAAATGGGGAGTTACAGTTTAGTGGGTACACAGTTTCAGTTTGGGATGAGGAAAAAATTCTGGGAATGGATGGTGGTGATGGTTATACAACAATGTGAATATACTTAATGCCACCGCGGCCAGGCGTAGTGGCTCACACCTATAATCTCAGTACTTTGGGAGGCCAGGGGTGGTGGGTCACTTGAGGTCAGGAGTTCGAGACTAGCCTGGCCAAGATGGTGAAACCCTGTCTCTACTAAAAATACAAAAATTAGCTGGGTGTGGTGGCAGGCGCACGCCTGTAATCCCAGCTACTCAGGAGGCCGAGGCAGGAGAACTGCTTGCACCCGGGAGGCAGAGGTTGCAGTGGGCTGAGATCACGCTACCGCGCTACAGCCTTGGTGACAGAGTGAGACTCCATCTCAAAAAAAAAATACACTTAATGCCACTGAACTGTACATTTAAACATGGTTAAGTTGGTAAATTTTATGTTAGGTGTATTTTACCACAATTTTAAGAAACAATAATAATAAAAAGAAGGGTATCTCCCTGTCTTCTCAGAAGGCCTAGGTGCTTGGCTCCAAAATTAACTTCCTACTTGTAAAAAGGCAGAGTTTTCCTTTTCCTTTGATTAACGACAATTAGGATGTATGTAATAGTTTGTATCTGCCAGGCCGTATCAAAGGGTGACACTTCTTTTTTGCTTTTGCAATCTCTTTAGCACACACTGCTTGTGATGTGATCACAGTCTGGTTCAATGGTTATTCAATAATACAGGTTAGGTGTCCTTTACTGAAACACTGAAGACCAGAAGTGTTTTGGATTTCAGGCTTTTTCAAGTTTTGGAATATTTGTTATTATGCTTACCAGCTGAACATTCTAAATTCAAAAATCAAAAATCCAAAATGCTCCAGTGAGCATTTCCTTTGTGCATCATGCTGGTGGCTCAAAAAGTTTTGAATTTTGGAGCATTTCAGGTTTGGGATGTTCGAATTATAAAACTGCTTGATTTTTCCCTCTAAAAATATTAATAATAATAAAGGAGTGATGTCATAAAAGAAGTGCAAATTAAACTTTACAAACTTTAAAAATAAAAAAATACAATGATAAAAGGAAGAAACACCCACATTATTTGTATTCAGAATCTATTTAGCCTACTCTAGTAATCTAATGACTCAGCTAAATCCTAGTAATATCATTCTTATTAAAATACTCCAAAATCTAAAACATAAAATTTCAATTTTCATAATTTAGGAAAAAGAACCTCAGGTTGATACTATTTATTTCAAGATAGTAACACTTGCAAACTCTTCATAGGTCCAGGAAATTAAAACACCTCATCCATGGAGTCTAGTGACCCCCTCCAACAGTCTGGGCTGGCTTGTTACTACTCTTCATAAATGTGCTCTAGCTCAGAGGATGAATGATGTACTTCAGATCTGTGAAGTCAACCCTCCAGCAATAAACCCTCTAGTATACTTTCCTGCACTAACCAGTAAAACACCAACATGGTAAATTCATCCTTTCAAGAAAGTTAATTGATTCCAGAGACAACTGAGAAATGCCAAATGAGTGGCGCATAAAAGTACCGTTTCTAAATCACAGATCCTAAACTCCATAATGCAGATTGACCATCACCTCTGCAAATACTGCAGTGGGTCAAGTTCAACTCTGTTACACTGTCCCCTAAGATGCCTAGAAACAATGTGTGATAAAGCCAGGTGTAACAAGAGGAAAAGTGGCTAAATGCAGCCCATTTCCCAAAGCAGTCACCCATTTTACGCCCTCAACACATCTCCTAAGTTAAGAAGCATAAAAGGTTTATTCAAAGATAAAAGCTCTGCACCAGGTGGCCAAGCTGACACCAGTGATTTTGGAATTAACTCTAGGGGGACTTTAAAACTTCTGCTTCCTACCATCTTTCTGCCATCACACTTCCTTGCCTGTAACTGGTGATTCATATCCATTTATCAAATATTTTCTGAGCATGTACTACACACCAAGTATCGTTCTAAGAGCTGGATAACAGGCAAGGTCTTCATCAGATTTACTTCTAGAGAAAACATAAAAATAAGCAAAAATGGGGCCAGGCATAGTGGCTAATGCCTGTAATCCCAGCACTTTGGGAGGCCAGGGCGGGTGGATCACGAGGTCAGGAGTCCGAGACCAGCCTGGCCAACATAGTGAAACCCTGTCTCTACTAAAAATACAAAAATTAGCTGGGCATGGCGTGCCTGTAATCCCAGCTACTTGGGAGGCTGAGGCAGGACAATCACTTGAACCCGGGAGGTGGAGGTTGCAGTCAGCTGAGATTGTGTCACTGCACTCCAGGTTGGGCAACAGAGTGAGACTTCGTCTCAAAAAAAAGCGAAAAGGAAATAAATGATGAACTATATGGAGACATTTAGATAATTTAAGAATATTTTTATCTGAACTGTGATTCATTTAAATGCCTGTTTTATTTAGAAAATTGTGCCTATAAATCTACTGGAAAGTAGTCTAAGTTTTCAAATCCTAAAATCTCTCTTCTTCATGTTACGCGATATTTGACATTTATTCCTATGGTGTAGTGCTTATTAAGGTTGGAATGTGTAATATGTGTTAATTAGTTTCTTCCTATTCATATAAATTTCAGAAAACTAAAATGAAGAACAATGTCGATCTAAACATGTTAGACATAGGAGGAAGTATACCTGTGTGTATTTTGATTCAGAAAATTAAGTTGTAGTTTTGATTACTTCCTTCCTGGTGTACTTGGACATCTCTATTGCAAACATTTATATGACTTTACAAAGGCATAAAGCTTAGAATTCTTTGATTTGCTCATACCAAGATTTCCTTACCTTGGCACTACTGGTATTTTGGGCCAGATTATTCTTTGCTATGGGGGCTGTTCTGTGCACTGTAGAATGTTTGGCAGCATCCTTGGCCTCCACCCAATAGATGCCTTCAGTTAACATCCTCCCCCAGCTGTGACAACCAAAAATGCCTCCAGGCACTGCCAAATGTCCCCTGCCAAATGTCTCAACTGTCAACCCTACTTGAGAGCCACTCACAGGTCTTCACTGAGTAAACATATTGTTCTACAGTATTAAAGAAAGTTCCAAACAAGAAAAAAAGGATTTAAATGAACCTCCTCAACCCAGAGGCTATAGGCTCCCTGAAGGTTTCCTTCCTTTCCTGTTCTGTTCACTCCTCTAGGCCTGGGCATTAACAGGCGCTCAAACATTTGCTGAAAGGAGAATTAATCACCATTGGGAACCAGTCAGAAAAGAGAGTATGAGAAATTTAAGATTAAAAAAACAAAACAAAACTTAAGTAATGGCCATTGATCCAGATTTTGAAATAATTTAATTTGTCTGGCTATATAATGGAATGCAGCAAATATTCTGATTAGAGTTGAGTGCCTATGCTAAGCATAATGGGGTACAAGAGGAGTAAAACAGTCCCTGGCCTCAAGGAGCCTACAGGTGGCTGGGGGAGGTAAATATGCAGTTATGCAGGTAGGTGCAATACAACAGACTAGAATGTCCACTGCAAAAATACACCATGCTGTGTGTGTATTCCCAGTCCACTTTTTCAAATATCAAGAGATTCCATGAAGAAGGCTGGCATTTGACATGGGCTTTGAAGTATAAGTAAAATTTTGATGAGCAAAAGTAGGACACAGTACAGTAGTTAAACAAGAGGAAATGACATAAGCAGAAACTGGATATTTCTTGGGGAAATAGTGACCAGTTGGGTTGGGAACATTTAAAAAAGTACAGTAGAGGGATTGTGAAACATTAAGTAAGGTGAAATGAGTTCAGGTCGCAGGAAGGTCTACAAGTCTGAATAAGGAATTTGGACTTAATGGTTTTGTTCAAGTCCCAACAGGAGAGTGACCTCCCTGAAGATGTGGCCGTCTACCCTGCCAAAGCTGTGCGAGATTAGTTCCACTGGGGAGCGGGGGTAGGTGCAGAGGCCATTCTGACTGCTACCTACAGTAATACAAAAGTGTAATGACATGGAATTTACCTATAGTATATGCCTTGCATTCTATTTTTCATTCTATTTTACTCTGTTATTTTTAAGTAATGGCAAACATCCAATAATTTGGTTTCACAACCCACTGAAGGGTTTGCAAAGCATTTCTTCGACCTTTTGGATAAATATGGTGAATTCAAATGTTGGGGGTACTGGAAAAAAGGAAGAGTATAACAGTTAAGTAGGAGACTACTGAGCCAGAATTGGCCTGGTGTGTCATTATTCTAGGGACTGGGAGGATGGGATGCTGGAATAGCAAGCATGACTCTATGGTGGTAGAGGGTGTAACTCTGAAGTGAGTGATCATGAAGTTCAAGCTAGTTACAGCTAAAAAGGAAGCCAACAGAATGGGAAAAGAGAAATAGCGGAAGGCAAGCAGGGGACAGACGCTGGGAGCAGCAAGGAGTGACAGGGACACAGCGTTCAGAAGTGTTAAAGGTGGGGTCACTTTTCTCACTAATTATACGGTCCAAGCTCTGGAGTATCTAAAGTGCAATTAGAAATTCACTCCAGTTGCAGAATCAGGATGCCAGATGAGAGAGGTGAATAGTCAGTGTCTGTGTTGATGGGACACAGTATAAACAATATATAAGTATGTAAAACCAGGTGCTGAAGTGTTTGAGGACAGTGAGGCTGTGCCTTGGAAATGGTGAGATGTCGAATAAACATGTGGGTTAGCACTCACCTCAAAATATGTAATATTGAGAAGTATATAATGAAGAATATACTATGGAAGTGGCCAAGAGGATTGTGGCATTTAAGGAAACATCATATTGCAGTAACCCCAGGAAATGGAAGCATTTTGATCACTGAAAAAGGTTCAAGGAGGCAGACAGGAAAAGACAGAGTGGTTTTTGATAGGTTTAATTTAAAGTAAAAAAAAAAAAAGGAAGAGATTTAGATGACCATGATAATTGTTGATAAAGATCAGTGCTCAAATAACAAATTGGTGGCACAAGGGCTGAAACTAACTTAGAACCAAGTTTTCCTTCGCTTGACGTTTTTAAAATGGAATAATTTTTTTAAAAATCTGGGTTTCTGGCTTTTTTGCAAAGTCTGAAGTTCTGGCAATGTTGACTCTATGGTCCTACGTGGCTTTTAAAATGTGCATACCTTTAGCTCTACTGTGTGTATATATCATGTGTATACCATCTGTCGGGGTTGGATAAATTATGGAATACTATTTAGGGACTGAAAAGACTTAGAGCTCTAAGTATAGACATGGAAAGATTTCTTACAAATAAAAAAGCAAACTGCTGAATAACGTATAGTGCAATCACATTAATGTGAAAAAATGGAACTATATTATAATAATATATATTATATAACTTATGACATAAAATATATGGCCTACACAGCCACTGTGGAAAATATATGGCAATTCCTTAAAAAGAAAAACAGAATTACCATATGACCCAGCAATCCTACTTCTGAGTATATACCCAAAAGAACTGAAAGCAGGAACTCGAACAGCTCTTTGTATACCATGCTCATAGAAGCATTATTCATTATTCACAATAGTCAAAAAGTGGAAGCAACCCAAGTATCCACCAGTGGATGAATGGATAAACAAAATGTGGTACATATACACAGTGGAGTATTATTTAGCCTTAAAAGTTAAGGAAATTCTGACACAATCTACAACATGGAAGAACCTTGAAGACATTATGCTATGTGAATTAAACTAGTGACAAAAGTAGTACAACAGAGAAATATATACAATGACTAGTTTGAGGTATAATATGGTCAGTTTTGAACCTTAAAAATCTTCCAGTCAATTAAAGGTCCTTAAGAATAAGATATACTGTCAGAGTCCAGGATCTACTGATGGACATTTTTCTTCTGAATAGAAACATGACTGTTCCTATCCTAACTAGAAAACATAGTAGAAGCAGTTAGCTATCGTAATTGACCTGGGGGTGAACTGTAGGTAGGCACACCCACAAAGTATTCTTACACAAAGAAGCTGAACTTTGACTTTAGCACTCCACTTCCGTCTTGAGGTTACTAATGACTTGTCCCCAGATGTCACTTAATCACTAGATCCTGTTTTTACACATGAAAAATGGGGTAACAAAGCACTCTGAGGATTAAATGAGATGGCATATGTGAGAAAGGACCTAGCAAGGACCTGGTCTGATACCAGTTCATTCTCTTCCCCCATCAAGTATACATGAAGGGAGACCATCATCTCTAAATACAAACACATAATTATGCTAACCATGAAAATTCTAAACCATAGTCTAACCTCGCATTCTTCCACTGACTTATAGCATGAACGCCATTTTATGTAAGAGCATTATTTAACAAAATTCCAATGGAAGCAAATTCAGAAGATCTGAAGGACTTCATCATAAACCCTTACACTGATACCACAAGTCATATAGCAGAAACATTTATGAAAGCTCCAGTGACTTCATGCCACTAAGATTTTAAAATAAACATAAGTCATTCACTGAAGTTTCAAAGGTTATTAATGACCCAAGGCACATAAGAGGAAACACTGTCCAAGTAACTAGCTAAAGCCAAGTTCAAATTAGGCTATTTTAGGACCTACACAAAACTAGTCAATACATAGGCCAACGTATTATTATTATTTTCATTGTTCTGTCTGTCTTTCCATGTAGACCAACTTCTAATGGTTAAAGAAATACAATTACTACTACCGAACAAAAAAATACAATTATTACTCTGTAAAAGAAATAATCTCTAAATCAAAAAAGATTTCTCCTGGCCAGGCGCAGTGGCTCACGCCCGTAATCCCAGCACTTTGGGAGGCCGAGGCAGGTGGATCACGAGGTCAGGAGCTCAAGAACAGCCTGGCCAAGATGGTGAAACCCCGCCTCTACTAAAAATACAAAGATTAGCCAGGCATGATGGCAGGCGCCTGTAATCCCAGCTACTAGGGAGGCTGAGGTAGGAGAATCGCTTGAACCCAGGAGGTGGAGGTTGCAGTGAGCCAAGATCGCGCCACTGCACTCCAGCCTGGGTGACAGAGTGAGACTCCATCTCAAAAAAAAAAAAAAAAAAAAAAAGATTTCTCTAAGCAAAGGTAACAGGAAATTATGCCCCTCTGCCAATTTACAAAACACTAGAAAGCACCAATAAGATGCTTAAAGTTTTTATAAATGTCTCATTTACTCAACATTATATATACTGAATTGTTCATGTCAATTCCTTTGCCAGTGGTTTTTACTTAATCTTAAAAAAATTATCATATGATAAAATTAACACATTTACTTTGGATGAATAGTTCTGATTTTAATGTATGGTAGCATCACCACCATCAGAATACAGAACAGTTCCATCACTCCACAAAGATCTCTCCTGCTGTCCCCTTTATGTGTACATCCTTCCCCTCCTCTACTCTCAGCACCACTGCATTGGTCCCCATCACTATAGTTTTATAATCATCCCTTTTGAACCTGGCTTCTTTCACTCAGTATAAAACCTTTATTAAATATTCATGCAAGTTGTTACCTACACCAGCAATTCCTTCCTTATTATTGCTAAGTAGTATTCCACAGTATGGCTATACCGTAGTTTAACCATTCACTTACTAAAGCATACTTTGTTTCCACGTTTGGGCTATTATGAATTAAGCTGCTATGGACATGTGAGTACCAGTTTTTGCACAAACAAAAGTCTTCATTAGGAAAATACCCAGGAGTGGAATTGCTGGATCGTATGATAAACGTATGTTTACCTTTATAAGAAAGTGCCACTGTTTTCTGGAGTGGCGGTGCCATTCTGCATTCCCACAAGCAATGTGTAAGGATCCAGTTGCTCAGCATTCTTGCTAGCACTTGGTATTGCTCATTTTTTTCTCTTTTAGCCATTCTAATAGGCATGTAGTGATATCATGCTTTTAAACGTTTTAACCACTTTATGGGTATCTTTTATTAAATGGTATACACTGTTTCAATCCCTTAAACAGACAATGCTGAATATTAATTTTTACGACTCAAAATCATCCTTATAGAATAAACATTGTACTACCCTCAGGGACCAAGGAAGTACATAGGGTTGTTTTCCTTTTCTTAAAATAGCCCCAGAATTATGTTTGCTTTTTATAGCTTTTTAAATCTCTCTTGTCACTTCTTGCTATTAATGGTGCTCCTGCCTCTGGCAGACTCTCCTCTTCATCCTCTTCTCAAGCTGAGTTTAGAAAATAGATAACCAAGCTTGTTAGAATTACATATGAAAAGAGGCCAGTCCATGAGTGAGAGAGCTTAAAGGATTCTTCAGTGAGGAAAGCAAAAGCACCCCCCTACACCCGCCAACCCCCCACATCACTGTACCCAAACTTCCTGACATCTTGCTTGGTTGCTGAGAAATTTCTAGTAGCTAAATCTCTTAGGCACTTTTCAAAAAGGTAAGGTTGCCACCTATGAGACCACCAAGTAATTGAGTCATTACAATATTCATTTTGTGCAATTCGCACTATAATATGACCCTAGGTCAATAATTAAAAGCTTAGCAAAAGCAAAATACAGACAAAATTATCCCATTATCCCGTGTCCAGAAACCTAAGTGAAAAAGACGATCTTAAATGGAGCTTAAATCTAGTTTCCAAACACTGACACATTGGTCTGAATTCTGAGCACCTACTAGGTGTGCGAGGCATTCAAAGGGGTGCAAAGATAAAGAAACTGTAGAATTAAAAAGAACTCAACAGTTCTTTAAAGATACAGTGACCATATGCATACATACTGATTCTAATCCTAAGTAATATTCACAGTGTTCCCTTGAAAGTCGCTTCACTAGTTAAGTAGAGAGCTGTGCGGTTACCAAAGGCAAGTCAGTGCAGCTCATCCTGTCTTTTAAGTAGTCTTTTCCACCTCTGAACAAGACTAAACTATGAACACTTTTACGCTCTATTAGGGAGATGGATCGCTTCAGACAAATGGCAGCACCTTACTTCCCTGAGCGCCCCAGGCTCCGATTCAGAAATTAAAAGGCAGGCACTTCCTCTCACCCTAACTTCCCTGAGGAATGGCAGCTGTGTCTGCCAGGCGCAGGGGCCAATCGGGACTCTGCCGGCCGCCTCCACCCACGACTTAAAACACCATCTCACCAATTGCAACCGGATCGTGGGTGGGACTTCCGCTATCATTTTAGGCTTAACTACCACCATCTCCTCGCGGGCGGTGGGGGCAACCGCGAAGACAGAATTTCACAAACTTTCAGCTCCAGCAGTTTCAAGGAAATGTCAAATGACAAGATGGAAGACCGAGTGGCAAGAGCTAAGACAACAAAAAGGCCCCCAAAATTTGTTTTCAAGAAAACCAATGAAAAAAGCAAGCAATCAGAACGTGAAGTCCAGGATCATGGATGTGCTTATCTTCACAGTCACTGCTGGGTCCTGAAGTTCTCCTCTGGCCCAGTGCCAGCTGAGAAGCCCTCTGCCAAAGGGCCAGAGGAGGCCGGTGATGTAGAGCTCTGATTACCCACCCGTCAGGGCACCGCTGAAGGTCACTGAATACTTACTGTGCACCCGAAAAATAAATCCTGCGAGTTCACGCCCGCGTAGTTCGCCCCCTGATTTTGAGCGACTCCTTTCGCATGGGATCTACAAAACCGAACTGCCTTAAAGACCTCTTTCACACGGACGTGAAGTCACAGAACTGACAAAATCCCATCCTGTCAAAGTGCACGGGTCTTTGAAATCTAACACAAAAAGCCATAGAAAGATTCTCTAAACACCCTGTACTAAGAGGAACACGGACAGGGCACTGCGTTCTGAAGTAGAGGCCAGGACACTGGCCCTTAGACACGTCTCGCTGTCACCGGGCTAACAACATTGGCAAGGGCGGCGGCAGCAGCACTGATATTTGCAGCCCCCAAGGGCCCTGGCGAAACCCCCTCTATTACTCTGTATCCTGCGTGCTTCCAAGATGAACCTGTTGCTGGGAAATAACAGGCTAAATTAGAAAAGGGAGTATTTTGTCAAAGTTGAAGGTGAGTGATAGCCTGCCCGCCTCAAATAGGATGGGAAAAACTAAGGATATTGGGGATGATGACACTGTCGCCTCCGAATTCTGGTCCGGGGCTCTCTCCCAGCCCTCAAGTGTCCCCACGCGGCCGCGGACCCCGAACAGGGACAGCTGGAGACAGGCTTGGGCAGCGCGCGGCCTGCACCCGCGGCCATCCATCTTGCAGCCCGGCCCGGCCAGGCTATCCCGGGCAAGGGCTGGGGGAACTCGCTGCCCCCAGCGCCGCCACGGCCGGGCGACATTCTGCGCCCTGGGAAGGGGGATAGGGGTGCGGAGCGGCCCCGGTCCCCGGCCCGCCCGGATTCCCGGCCTCACCTTGACGTGGAAGCGGATGAGCGCCAGGCGGATGCAGTGGGCCATGCAGACGGGCGGCAGGAACCAGACCTTTGGCGGCGGGGTGCCCTTGTTCTGGACATGGCTGACGATCTGCTGTGCCGTCTGGCGCTCGTTGCCCTGCCGCTTGACCCACTCGTGCAGCCGGGCCTTCTCGAGCGCGCCGTTGAAGAAGACGAAGAGCTCGATGTTGCCGCCGAAGCAGGCCTTGGCCAGCGCCGCCAGGTAGCCAAGCATGTGGTTCCACTGGCCGCCGCTGACCCAGTCGGTGTAGAAGCCGCCGTAGAGGCGGTGCAGGCAGTTGTCGGCGTCCACCAGCAGGCGCAGCGGGGTCTGCGGGGGCCGCTGCCGCCCGCCGCCCACCAGGCTGCCCCGGGCCAGCTTCTGCAGCTCCACCGGCACCACGGCGCTCGGGCAGTGCTTCTCGATGTAGTCCTGGAAGCCCTGCACGCCCATGGCGGCGGCGGGGGCGCGGGCGCGGGTGCGGGCGGGGGGCGGCGGGGCCGGGGGTGGTGGGGCCGTGGCGCGCGGGCGGGCTGGCGGGCGGGGGCGGCGGCCTCTAGGGGGGACTGGGGCGGGTCGGGGGCGCGCTCATGGCCGCCGCGGCTGCCATGTGCTGCCGCCTCCCAGGGCCATGTCTGGGGAGGGACCTGCCGCCGCCGCCGCTGCCGCCGCTGCGAGGCCGAGGCCGAGGCCGAGGCTGAGGGCCGGGGCGGGGCGGGCGGGCGGCGCTGACGTAGCGGACCCGCCCGGCGCGGACGCCGCCCAGGCCCGCCGGCTAGCAGGCGGAAGAGGCGGCGCCGGCGGGACGCGGCTCGGGGCTCCCGGAGGCGGCGGCGGCGGCGGAGGCGGAGGCCCGGAGTTGGGCCGGGACGGGATCCAGGAGGCTTCTGAGCCGGAGCAGGCAGCGCCTGGAGGCCACAGGCCGTTCGCCCGCCTCAGGCCGGTCGGCCGCCGCTCCCCTCCCTGCGCCCTGTTCCCGGCAGGGCCAGAGAGGCCGCCGCCTCTGCCCGGTGGTTCTCGGGCGAAGGGAAGCCGCGAAGCAGGTCCTGGGGAAGAGCTCGCCTGCTCCTGAGGGAAGCGGCGATAAGATGGCGCTTTGAAGGGGAGCCGAAGGCCGAGTCACTCTGCTCGTCGGGACGCCGCCTTCCTAACGCCGCCGTCGGCTCGCACCACTCTGGGCCTGCTGCCCACACTGACTGCGGGGTCCGGGAGAGCGGGATGCTGGCCGGCCGCGCCTGGCTTCTTGGAAAGAGCAGGAAGGAGCGCGAGAATGCAGTTCCGCGGCGGGTGCTCATCCCAGCAGCTTCGGGCTCTCGGTTGTCGTGGTTTTTACACCTATGACAAATGACATGGCCAAACACACCATAATGTCTGAAGGTACAGGTAGCCCTAAGCGCCTGCTCGTCACGGAAGAGACTGTCTTGAGAGCACAGGTCTGTTGCAGCGTGGGAAAGCCTGCGTTACCACTGCGCAATGGCTAGGCTGAAACGTGCGCCTTTGCAGTGGCTCTCCCTGCTCTTCTGAGGGAGAGGGATTTGAATCTTGTTGCTTTAGTAGCATCTTCTGGAAGGAGGTCGTTTACGTAAATTCTGTTCCAAAGCTCTGTCATAACTGCTTCTAAAATGAGGTTGATACTGTATGTATATTAGGCTTGCATAAAACATTTTCAAAAAGAGATTAATGTCTTTCAGAATATAAATTTAGAAACCCAGCACTCTAAAAGTTTTAAAGTGCCGCTTTTACTTACCTTCATCTCTCCATTTGTTCTTTTTTTGGAGAAACCTCTGTAGAGGAGCAGGATGCAACCGACAGGCTGTGGCCGGACAGCTGCTGCCCAGCACGTGGAGCCTGCACGCGCACGGTTTGGCCAAAGAAGCCCCCATACTCCCGGTGAAAAAGGCAAGTTGGATTTTTCTGCTTTCTTTTCTGATACCCACCTCAAATGCAAGCCAGTATCATACATACATAAATTAAATGCTGCTGGTATTTTAGGAAGTTACATTTAAAAGCAGGCTGACAAGTTATGCCACTCACCTATGCATGAAATTAGTCACAAAGCCAGGATGACATGTTATCTAGAAATAATACAGGCCAGGTGCGGTGGCTCACGCCTGTAATCCCAGCATTTTGGGAGGCCGAGGCGGGTGAATCATTTGAGATCAGGAGTTCGAGACCAGCCTGGCCAACATGGTGAAACCCCGTCTCTACTAAAAATGCAAAAATTAGGCGGGCCTGGTGGTGTGTGCGCCTGTAATCCCAGCTACTTGGGAGGCTGAGGCAGGAGAATTGGTTGAACCCGGGAGGCGGAGGTTGCAGTCAGCGGAGATGGCGCCACTGCACTCTCTAGCCTGGGCAAAAAGCGAGATTCCGTCTCAAAAATAAATAAATAAAAGAAATAATACAGTTAGCCATTAAATAACAAGGCAAAATCCAGAAATATCCAAATTTGCTTTTATAACCCAAGGCAGGTTCACAAGGTGAGGAGTAGTAGTTTTTAATCACTCGTATTTTCATTTGTAGCATTGCATTCCATGTATTTACCTTTTCCTTAAACACTCTTGCTTTTAATTTTTAAAAATGCGTTAGTGCGGCCGGGCGTGGTGGCTCACGCCTGTAATCCCAGGACATTGGGAGGCCGAGGCGGGCAGATCACGAGGTCAAGAGATGGAGACCATCCTAGCCAACATGGTAAAACCCCATCTCTACTAAAAACACAAAAATTAGCCGAGCGTGGTGGTGCGCACCTGTAGTCCCAGCTACTCGGGAGGCTGAGGCAGGAGAATTGCTTGAACCCGGGAGGTGGAGGTTGCAGTGATCACGCCAGTGCACTCCAGCCTGGCAACAGAGCGAGACTCCATCTCAAAAAAAAAAAAAAAAATGCCAGTGCCAGTATCTGGAATTCTGGAAATAAATTTATTTTCACCTTATTATATTGTAGAGGTCTAAGGTTCTGGAGTCAGGCCCCCAATATCCATCTTATGATAAGTCTGTGCCCTTGCAAAAATATTTACCTTATTGAACCTTGGATTTTATCATCTGTAAAATCAACATATTAATAGTAGTTAACCTCCCAGGTTGTTATAAGGATTAAATCAGATAACCTGTGTGCCTGCCACACAACAAATGCTCAATAAATGTTGGCTTTTGTAGTTATTTCCAGAAACTGTATTTATCTAGACTTATACTCGAGAACATAGGCCAGTTATTGTACTTTTGGAAAGTTTAAAATTCATTATTGTATCATAACACATAAAACTCAGTTCTTAGTTGCCCTATTTAGCTGTGTGTTCTTTAAAAAAAAAAAAACAACTTTATTTATTGAGTAACTATTGATGGTGGGCAAAGTTTAGCTGACAAACGCTTATATACTCTGCATCCTTAGCTCAAATTCAGGGGTTGGTTGAAGTTAAATTGCTTAAATATTGAGGTAAAAATAAACATCTGGGCCGGGCACGGTGGCTCACGCCTGTAATCCCAGCACTTTGGGAGGCTGAGGTGGGCGGATCACAAGGTCAGGAAATCCAGACCATCCTGGCTAACACGGTGAAACTCCGTCTCTACTAAAAAAAAATACAAAAAAAAATTAGCGGGGCGTGGTGGCAGGCGCCTATAGTCCCAGCTACTCAGGAGGCTGAGGCAGGAGAATGGCGTGAACCCAGGAGGCGGAGCTTGCAGTGAGCCGAGATCACGCCACTGCATTCTAGCCTGGGCAACAGAGCGAGACTCCATCTTAAAAATAAAAAATAAACATCTGTATTTAAAATTTAATAAAAAGTTATGTCTTCTTGGAGGTTACAATATGACAACTAATGGTTGGGGACTTTTTCTTTTTTTATTTTGTATTTATTTTATTTATTTTTTCTCCCCCAAGATGGAGTCTTGCCCTGTTGCCCAGGCTGGAGTACAGTGATGTGATCTCGGCTCACTGCAACCTCCCTCTCCCAGGTTCAAGTGATCTCCTGCCTCAGCCTCTGGAGTAGCTGGGATTACAGGTACACACCATCACACCGGGCTAAGTTTTGTATTTTTAGTAGAGACAGGGTTTCACCATGTTGGCCAGGCCAGTCTCGAACTCCTGACCTCAAGTGATCCACTTGCCTCTGCCTCCCAAAGTGCAGGGATTACAGGCATGAGCTACCATGCCCAGCCTAATATCATTAATTAATATTTTACTTAGGTGAGGTATCTAACCACCAGCAATAACAGATGAGTTTCCAGTTTTTCAAACAAGGTAATAAGAGACCTTGATCCTGCCCATGTAATCATTAGCAGATGTTGGGAGACCAGCAGACTGGAGCTAAGCAGGGAGTCTGCGATCATGGAAGAGAGCAAATTAATCCACACTAGGGATTCTAACCTATAATGTTTACCTAGCACCAGCCCTGTTAATTAATTGTCAGTTTAAATTACCCAGAAGAACACACACATCTGTAGGCCTGCTTCATAAATGGTAGATCAGTAACTGACCACACTGCAGCCGTGTGTCGGCAGTTGAGTTTTTTGGTCTTCAGGCTCTGCTGTCTCTCCAGTACTATGAGTTATCAGCAGTAGCAGAGGGTAGGAGAGCTCCACGGAGATCAATATTCGGACTCTGGAGACCATGACAAAATACATTTCATATTCCAAACTAATATATAAACTACCTTTTTTTTTTCTTTTCAGATTTCCAGAAGCTGTTCTGTCAATAACAAAGTCTCAAAGAAAACCACAAAACCACCAACACTAAGATCATTCTTGAGTCCAATTTGAAAAACTAGGGTCAAGTTCTGCAGAGGCATTGAAAGGACAAGAAACCACCCTAATACCCATCGTGTGAGGGAAAATGCTCTATTCACCATTCCTCAGCTTCTGCTTCTGGTTTCAGAGTTCTCTGTATATTGGAGGGTGTTTTAAAGCTAGAGTGGTCTTTATCCACTTTTATTAACACATCTGAATGTGAAGGTCAAGAGAGGAAAGTGATATGTCCTAAGTCAGAGTAGAGTCAACAAGAAAATAAGACAGACAGCGACTAAGCCCCTGGTGTATACTGGGCTTTGGCGAGCTACTGGGGATATGGAGATGAAGAAAACGTAATCCCTTCTTCAAGGAGCCCAACCTACCAAGGTAGACAGACATATAGACAAATAGATACTTGCATAGAAAATATACTTGCATAGGAAAAAAGAGGAAAAGGGGATCAGTGTGACCTGCGTAACTAAGTACCCTATACAACCCTCCTGCAACAGATCATATTGCCCTTCATAGTGGGGATGGTAATCCCATCTCTGAATTCCACAGGTACTTTGCAGTCATACCACACCCATGTGTCTGTCGGTCCTGACTGTACCATTTATAAACAGCTTCACTTTCAGCAGTTCTCAGCCCTCTTAAGCTAGGGTCGTTGTCAGTAGGGATACTGCTTCACAAGCATCAGCAGAACACCAAAGGAGACCATATGGGTGAAAGCAACCAGCACTGCCCTGGCGCTTCATAGGTTCTTAGAGTTTTTATCTTTTACTTTCAGTCTAACACAGCACTGCCTGCTTTTTGTTTTTGTTGCTTGGTTTGTTTTTTTCTTACCGTGTTCACCAAACGTGTCCAAATAGCTTTGGGCTGATGCAAAAATATCTATGTGGAAGAGAAGAGTTCTCATGGAGGGCCTTCAGATGAGTGCTATAGACTCTCTAGGCAACTCCAAGAGGCTTCTCAAGCAGGCAGTGAGAGCTGCTATGGAATCAATGGACAAACATTGACAGGGACTGCTTTGAAAGACAGTACTCAGTTGAGTATATATATTCTCTCTTAAGGGCTAAAAGTTTATAATCATCCCTTAAACACTCTGTGATGGGATCTTCAGGATCATCTTTTGAAGTAAACTATATTTTACAATGTGATATAAATCAAGTGAGTTTTTTTTTTAATTAGGAATTCCCGTAAGTATAAAGCCATTTTAAGATGTACATTTTAGAGACTAGCTATTGTTAAGTGGTCTGTTACATTTGTGTAAACCATAAAGATCTTTCCAGAGGAAGCAAGTCTCTCATACCAGAATATGAAAACACCAGCTCCAGGCTTGAGTAACCTAGATCACATGAAGCTGACTTCCTCTGAGGAGTCTAGGACCTCAGATATAGGTGGGAGCACACAATCACCCTTCTGGAAACAGCTAAGACTTGTGGCTCAGGCCTTTGACCTTGCTGACAAAGGAAGAGGTCAGGGTTGACGAGAGCTCCAGGAAGAATGAAAGTGCCTCTGGAAGGCAGGAAGAAAGTTACCGTAATACTTTATCCTCAGAGTGGAACAAGAGTCTGGGAAAGCTCTGCCCTATAAAGTCCCCTTCCCCATTCCTCCCAGGTCCCAGTTGTGGTGGTATAAGGAGAGTTGGCCCAATCTGGGAGCTGAGGAATCTGAGACATCCATCTACTGCATCAGTGCCCTCAGAAGTGAGGATTTTGGCACAGTTATTCATGAGACATCAGCCCATCATATAAAACATGCCTCCAGTTTGGTTAAACTAGGAAGCACTATATAATATTTTAAAATCAGTTACATGTCACTGATAAAAGACTTAATATTACCCTGATGTTATTTTTCTTGAGGCAACATGATGAAACCCATTGTCTACAAAAAATCCAAAAATTAGCCAGGTGAGGTGTGCACCTGTAGTCCCATCTTCTCAGGAGGCTGAGGTGGGAAGACTACTTGAGCCAAGGTGGTGGAGGTTGGAGTGAGCCCAGATTACGCCACTTGCACTCCAGCCTGGGCAACAGAGTGAGGCCCTGTCTCAAAAAAAAAAACGAATTTTATAAAAGTTGGAGAACCAGGATTAAGACTGGGTGGGAACTAAGAATGACAGGTACTTTTAACAATACAGCTGAGATGCTGTTGATGACATGAATGAACCCCAATCTTACTGTAGTCATTTGCTCAAGATTCAAAGTCATGAAAAAGAGTAGAATGGACCAAACGTAGGTACTAAGAATCCCCAGCCTGGCAGTGAAAACAGTATAGTTCCTTTGACTTTAATATGGGGAAACAGGTTCCTGGATTGACGATCTCACCAAAACTATACACAATTTTTTTTTAATTTTTTCTCAGACCTTTCAGGGATGAATATATATAATTTCTGAGAAAGAAACCTGAGTACCTTTAGGAAGGGAAAAGGAATGCTGAATATCCCCAAACAACATGTCTTACATATTTGGTAAGACTTACTATACCCTGTCCTAGAAGATAGAAGATGCCCTGCCCTTAGAAGACAAAGAGACTGTAACGCTATGCCTTCTAAATCTTAAGCCACTCTTCAGATAATGGATCCCTTCATGGTCAGCCCAAACATCTCAAGAACTTTTAATTTGTACCGTTTGTCTTTTTTTTCCATTTATTTAATACCACAAATTCACTTTATTATTATGAAGCCAATATCTACATCTTCTCACAAAGATTCTCGTAAGAAATGCAGAACTCCTAGCCGGGCGCAGTGGCTCATTCCTGTAATCCCAGCACTTTGGGAGGCCGAGGTGGGTGGATCACCTGAGGTCGAGAGTTCAAGACGAGCCTGACAAACATGGAGAAACCCTGTCTCTACTAAAAATACAAAATCAGCTAGGCGTGGTGGCACATGCCTGTAATCCCAGCTACTAGGGAGGCTGAGGCAGAAGAATCGCTTGAACCTGGGAGGCGGAGGTTGCGGTGAGCCAAGATCGCACCATTGCACTCCAGCCTGGGCAACAAGAGCGAAACTCCGTCTCAGGGAAAAAAAAAAAAAAGCAGAACTCCTTACTGGCCTCAAAACATACTGTGACATTTCCGTAACCTACAAGGTCTAGAAATCCTGTGCCAAATATGGTTAACTTGTTTGCTGAGAAGGATGTGGAAGAACTGGAACCCTCATACACAGCTGATGGGAAAACAGTCTGGAACTTTCTTAAAACATTCTGGTAAATGGGGGCCCGGCAAGCTAGAAAGTGTGGCTATAATCCCTGGCTTTTTTCCTTTTTTAAACTTTTTCTCTCTCAGTCCTGACCTAAAGATGACCCTAGTCAGGCTGGACACGGTGGCTCACGCCTGTCATCCCAGCACTTTGGGAGGCCAAGACGGGCAGATCACCTGAGGTCAGGAGTTCAAGACCAGCCTGACCAACATGGAGAAACCCTGTCTCTACTAAAAACACAAAATTAGCTGGGCGTGGTGGCGCATGCCTGTAATTCCAGCTACTCGGGAGGCTGAGGCAGGAGAATCGCTTGAACCTGGGAGGTGGAGGTTGCAGTGAGCCGAGATCGCGCCATTGCACTCCAGCCTGGACAACAAGAGCAAAACTCCGTCTCAAAAAACAAAAACAAAAACAAAAACAAACAAACAAAAAATTCCCCTGAGAGAAAACCTGTCTTTCCAGCCAGAGGAGCAGGAAAAAATGACCCTATGGTCTGAAGAATGTGGAAATAATCCATCTTTTTTTCTCTCTCTGCTTTCTGCCTGAGGGGCGTTCCTTTTGGCAAAATGAGCAGGCAGTGTGGGCAGGTAATCATCAGAGAGAAAGCCCATCTTTCTAAGCCAGAGGATGAGGGAAAGGGGCCCCCTGGGTGCCAGGGAGTCTGGGGGGAAATCCTGAAGAGCAAAGACCTGAAAAGAGGATTCTCTAATTCTGTACATGAGCTGAATTCCGTGCTCAGCCCAGAGCTGCACATACGAGAGACAGCCCAAGCAACACAGCCACACTCTGAACTGACACTCGGACCACCACCACCAAACAGAAGGCAACGCAGGACCTGCAGACTAAGGCTAACAAGGCTGATTGCCTGACAAAACAGAAAAAAAAGAAACATTCTTCAGGGAATTTTAGCAGAACACAGAGTCTCCCAATATAAAACAGACAGTCCTCACTGCACAGCAGTTCAGAACTGTAAAAATGACCTTCCGACCTGATACTGCCATGTGCTGTTCATAATCATTAATGGGTAAAATTGTGATTTTTTTCCTGTCTTTTGAAAATTGTCAAAACATTGATAATCTTGTACTGTTAGAAATGTATAAGGAAACAATAAAGTAAATATTTTTCTACACTGTAATTTAAAACATTAGCAACACAGGGAATTAAAGTGCTTGATGTCTTCCTAAAAAACCATCAACAGACATTTAAACAGTGCTTGCCTTCTTCAAAAGTCATGTACCTTATGATATGGAGCGAGCACCTTTTCTGTGTTCAAAAACTTGTCATGCCCCTTCTAAGTTTGGATCAGCTGCCAATATTTTATCCTTTTTGCTTTCAATGTCATGAAATATCTCCAAGTCCCTTTAACGTGAAGGTTTTTGCTGACGTTCCTTCCTCTGGAACATCTTCATCCTTTTCATCACAACCACTTTCTTCATTTATTTGAGGAATTCACCTTCTCGGCAGCAGTGCCAGCATCCCCATAGTCTGTTTCTTCAGTGACCTCATTTATGTTTGATTTGCATTCACTTTCAGTGTTTTCAGTTTTGAGTTTCTTTGCTGCACTTCTATCTTTATTTGTCAGTTTTCTCTTTTGAATATCCATTTGTGTAAAAATGTCATGTGGGTTTATCACTGGAAGACAAGGAGGCCACACAATTCACACTTTGCTGTCTGTGCGTGAAGTGAACACAGATGCACAGTGACCAATCACCTGCAGGTTTTGGAAAGAAGAGGCATGATTGGTCACTGATCATGATGTACCTGTGTTATTATGTAGTGATTTGTGGACTAGGGAGCTAGCAGAAAGTTTGAACTTCATGCAATTACAGTTAATATATTCTGGTAACTCAAATTTGAACCATGTTGTCAGGGGACTGGTGTTCACCATAATAACTAAAATTTCAGAATCATGAAATGTCACTTCTGATATAGTCTATTCATTAAAAGTCAGTCCTAATTCTGGCTCACACTCAAGGGGAGGGGAATTAGGCCCCAGCTTCTGAAGAGAGGATCTCCAGTGAATTTGTGGACATATTTTAGGATTCTTCAGGAAGTCCATATTCCTGAAGAATATTGGCACTGGGTATAGAATTTTGGATGGATGATTCTTTCCTATGAGTGCTTTAAAGATATTGTTCCACTGCATCCTGGCCTACACGATTTTTTATTATATGTCTGAGATAACCCGTATTTCAAATTGTTGTCCCCTATACCGAATGTATTGGGTTTTTTTCTGGCTACTTTCAGGATTCTTTCAATCTTTGGTTTTCAGCAGTTCGATTATGATATGCTGAGCATCTTCTTTGGATTTTGCTGAGTTTCTTGAATGTGTATTTATATTGTTTGTCAAATTTAAGAAGTTTTCAGCAGTTATTTCTAAAAACTTTTTTTGTGTCTGCACCAATTTCTCTTTTCCCTCTGAGACTCTAGTGTCAAAAAATATGTGATTTTCTGGTGTTGTTTCCCACGATCCTGAAGTTCTATTCATTCTGTTTAATCCATTTTCTCAGTGTCCTCTGGTTAATTTCTACTGATCTGTCTTCAATTCACTGACTCTTTCTTTTGTTATTTCCATTCTGCTAGTAAGTCCATCCATTACATTTTTTAACTTCAGAAATATAATTTTTTCAGTTCTAGAATTCTTATTTTTAATTTTCATAGCTTCTGGGTCTCCATCAATAACTTCTTTCTTTCTGTTTTTTTAGGCAGAGTCTCACTCTGTCACCCAGGCTGCGATCTTTGCGCACTGCAACCTCCGCCTCCCAGGTTCAAGCAATTCTCCTGCCTCAACCTCCCGAGTAGCTGAGATTACAGATGTGCATCACCACGCCCGGCTAATTTTTGTATATTTTTAGTAGAGACAGGGTTTCACCATGTTGGCCAGACTGGTCTCGAACGCTCAACCTCAGGTGGTCCACCCACCTTGGCCTCCCAAGGTGATGGGATTACAGACATGAGCCACTGCGCCCGCCCCTTTGTTTTCATCTTAAGAGCACAGTTATAAAAGTTGTTTTAAGTTGTTGTCTGATGCTCCAAGATCTGAGTCATTTTTGGAATGACATGTGTTGGTTTTTTCCTTGTGAATAGGTCATACTTACCTGGTTGCTTGTGCATCTAGTAATGTTGGATCATATTCTGGATGTTTTGAATACCAAGTCCCAAGAGTCTGCAACTTGTTAAAATCCCCTGGAGAAGGCTGATTGTAAGCAGACAACCAATTCAGTTAAGTTCAGATGACAAACTGTCTCCCATTCTGCGGTGGTGGTCCCGGTGGCACCACTTCAAGTTTCAAAGACTCTGTTCACTTTTCTGTATCTGCCTGTGCATGTGCGGCTTAGGCCTGAGCCCAGGACTTGTGCCAGCCCATACCCAGACTTAGGGATTCCCCTCCTCTAGCTCTGTCTTCTCTAGGATTCATCAACACACACTACTTGGCTCACAGAAACGTCTTGGAGTTTTGTTGCCCATCTGCCTCTTTATGGTAGCATGACTGGGGTCTCCCTCACAGCAGGGCTGGGAAAGAAAGAGAAAGAGAGAGAGGAAGAACACAGGGATATCCCCCTGCATTCTTTGGTTCACAGGGGCTCCTTTTCCTGGTCCTTTGGCCAGAAAGACCAAGCTCTTCTTGGAGTTTTTACTGCACATGTCAACTGGAAAGTCACTTGACGGGGGGTTGGGGAGGGGTCTGCCTTTATATCAAAGCTGAAAGGGGCTGGGCGAGGTGGCTTATGCCTGTAATCCCAGTACTTTGGGAAGCTGAGGCGGGCAGATCACTTGAGGTCAAGAGTTCGAGCCTGGCCAACATGGTGAAACCCAGTCTCTACTAAAAATACAAAAATTAGCCAGGCGTGGTGGCAGGCGCCTATAATCCCAGCTACTTGGGAGGCCGAGGCAGGAGAATTGCTTGAACCTGGGAGGTGGAGGTTGCAGTGAGCTGAGATTGTGCCACTGCACTCCATACTGGGTGACAGAGACTCCGTCTCAAAAAAAAAAAAAAAAAAAAAAAATGCTGAAAGGGGTGGGAGTACAGAAAACTGGGAAACACATGCCTGTTTTGTGACTTCTTCAAGTTTTGTCACCCTCCTTCTTCCAATTTGCCTGCCATTATTTACTTTCCAGAGACCTCAAGGAGTTGGCATTTTGTTTTGTTTAGAATTCTTAGTTTTCTTTTCTTTTCTTTTCTTTTTTTTTTTTTTTTAAGACAGAGTCTTGCTCTGTCACCCAGGCTGGAGTGCAGTGGCGCCATCTCAGCTCACTGCAGCCTCCGCCTCCGCCTCCGCCTCCTGGGTTCAAGCGATTCTCCTGCCTCAGCCTCCCGAGTAGCTGGGACTACAGGCGTGCACCACCATGGCTGGCTAATTTTTGTATTTTTGGTAGAGATGGGGTTTCACTATGTTGGCCAGGCTGGTCTCCATCTCCTGACCTCGTGATCCGCCTGCCTCAGCCTCCCAAAGTTCTGGGATTACAGGTGTGAGCCACCGTGCCCAGCCTAGAATTCTTAGTTTTCTTTGGGAGGCTGAGGCAGGTGGATCACCTGAGGTCAGGAGTTCGAGACCAGCCTGGCCAACATGGTGAAACCCCATCTCTGCTAAAAATACAAAAATTAGCCTGGCGTGGTGGTGCATGCCTGTAATCCCAGCTACTTGGGAGGCTGAGGCAGGAGAATCGCTTGAATCCAGGAGGCGGAGGTTGCAGTGAGCTGAGATTGTGCCACTGCACTCCAGCCTGAGAGACAGACCAAGACTCTGTCAAAAAAAAAAAAAAAAAAAAAAGAATTCTTAGTTTTGATGAGTGGGAGAACTGAACTGTGCTGTGCCTACTCCATCTTGGCCAGCACAAGAAGTCCCAAAACTTAAAAAAATTTATAAAATTTAAACTTGAGGAGTAGTTTTGCTTTTGTTTATAGGTAATCAGGTGTTTGTTTGTATGAGACGGAGTTTTGTTCTTGTTGCGCAGGCTGGAATGCAATGGCGCGATCTCAGCTCACTGCAAACTCCGCCTCCCGAGTTCAAGTGATTCTCCTGCCTCACCCTCCCAAGTAGCTGGGATTACAGGCATGTGCCACTATGCCCAGCTAATTTTGTATTTTTAGTAGAGACAGGGTTTCTCCACATTGGTCAGGCTGGTCTCGAACTCCCGACC
Source organism: Gorilla gorilla gorilla (assembly GCF_029281585.2). Lineage (NCBI taxonomy): Eukaryota > Metazoa > Chordata > Mammalia > Primates > Hominidae > Gorilla > Gorilla gorilla. The sequence continues at coordinate 89,905,777 of NC_073237.2, read as the reverse complement.
TCAGGTGATCCATCTGCTTTGGCCTCCCAAAGTGCTGGGATTACAGGCGTGAGCCACTGTGCCCAACCAGGTGTTCTTAAATATAATTTTTTATCTCCTTTCCTACCAAGAGGGGTTTTTAGAACTGTTTGCTTGGCAGGTGAAGAATCTGCACGTTGTGGTTCTTTATTACTGAATGAGAAAATACCAGACTTTACCTTAGCTTTATTTGTTTCCCAGTTCAACGGAATTTAACCTTAGAATTTCCTAAAGATGCTTTCTAAAAGTTTTTTATTTCTCCAAGTGTCATAGTACTGCATTTATGAATCCCAAATTGGCTTCCACTGTCTATTTAAACTTGATATAAGATACAGGAAGATTATTTTGTCACCACCCTCTTTCTATTCCAAACACTATTTACATAAAGGAAACTTTAGTAAGAGAAGATATTTTGGAAAAGATTTTGTAACCAACTTACACTTGTGTCTGTTTTTGTTTTTTTTTTTGGTTTAAATTCAAGGGGAGGCCAAGCGTGATGGCTCATGCCTGTAATCCTAACACTTCGGGAGGCCAACACGGGTGGACCGCTTGAGCTCAGGAGTTCCAGAGGAGCCTGGCAACATGGTGAAACCCTGTCTCTACCAAAAATACAAAAACATTGCCCAGGTGTGGTGGCATGCACCTATGGTCCCAGCTATTTGAGAGGCTAAGGTGGGAGGATGGCTTGAGACAAGGAGGCAGAGATTGCAGTGAGCCCAGATTACACCACTGCGCTCCAGCCTGGGCGACAGAGTGACTCTGTCTCAAATTAATTAATTAATTCAGGGGGAATGTGTACCTTATTTCATTAAAAGCAATCTTTTTAAGTAAATGGATTTTTTAAAAATCAAGCCAAACAAGTATGCCAATGTGAATTTTTAAAAATTTGATTTTGAAACATGCATTTTCTATCTTGCTGCAGTTTAAAGATAGAATTTACACCATATGGCCCATCAGTAATGCAGCATAGGAAACTGCATCTGTATTCCTCAATAAATAAGAGTTTGTGGAGGTTCTGATCGGCTTTTTTGTAGTCCCCCATAGAGAGGAAGAGCCAGTTAACCTGTTGCTAAGCAACAGTGCTTCATAGACCAGAACTTCTGGACACCAAAGAGAGGGTAGGGGTATGAATTGTCCAAATTTACAAAGGGAAAGAGAAGGCGCAGTGCACAAATGAACAGAAATCCGGGAAGCCACCTTTTGAAAACTAAGCAGAGGCAATTCAAGTGAGTATTGCAGAAATAAACCAAAGGCCCAGTTCTTAAGTTCTTCCATGCACGTAACACCCATTGAACTTGAAGGAGTTCTGCATGTGTGAGGGCCAAAAGATTAACCCCAAAATAACTCAATGAAATCCAAACAAAAAATAATAATAAAATGAATTTTTATTCTCATGCTTGATTTGCTGAAAGTGTCATCTTTCACAGGTTGTAAAAGAAAATCAACACTTAAGATTTTACTAAGAGATCATTCAACTTCAAATCTGAAGCACAAGATGTCAGCAAAATTAAATGGCTATCATTGATTTGAGAATGGATTTTCACTTACATTTTAAATTAAATTGCTAACACTAGAAAGTGTTTAAAGAAAACATGAACATTTCTGTTTTACTTCAGTTGTGAAGAGACTCTAATTTCCATCTCTGTTTAGAAATTCCTAAATGTGCAAATATAGGTTCTTTGCAAGCAGAACCACCAAGTAGTCCTTGGTACACAGAATTTATAAACCTAAAGAGAATATTGAATGGAAAACTTAGAGAACAGTTGGAATGGGAGATAACATTATCCCAAGTCCAATGGTTGGTTACCAAATAGCTTTTCGATTCTCTCCAAATTAAGCTCACACCAACAGTTTTGTATTGTGAGGCAGCTGGTTCTGTTCCTTTTCCTCCCCTGCTCTGCTCCTTCTCTGTCCTTCTGTAGCTGCAAGCCTCAGGGGTTGACCCCACGCAGGCCGTGCTCACTGATATCCTTCTCTTGCTTTTGGTTGGATTTCGTCAGCAGGTGAAGCCCAGGGAGCAAAAAGAGGGAGTTACCAGATTATTTCTACCTCCACGCCCTCCCTGCCTGTCAAGGACTGAGTCTCAGGAAGATGCCAGCTCCAGTGCTTTCCCGCTCTTGCCGTCTCAGGCCACTCTGGCTGGCCCCTGGGTCCCTCAACATCCCCTGTTGGTTCCTTTAGCCCAGCCCACACCGCTGGAAATAGGCCCTTTATGAGATTCTCTTCTAAATCCTAGAAGAGTGTACCCTCCATTTCCTGAAAAATCCTGACAAGTATGTAAACATTACTTAATTATTGTTAGGTAAAAATACTATAAATATTAAATTTATAAGTAAATAAAAATATTTAATTTTACATAAGACAAAGCTAAAAATTTCAGTTTACAATTTTTAAACATAGACAATAAATTTCCCAGAAAGAAATTGCTGACTACCAACCAAATTTTCATTTTTATTTTTTAAATGTTGGAAAAATTTTCCCAGAAAGATTCTTATCAACCAATCAAATTGTGTTAGCAGTTGTGTTAGTAGTCACAAGGAAAATAATCAGTCATATTAGTTTTCTTACTATTGTTCATATTTTGTCTTTCAAAAATAGGTGTAATGTACAAATACTTCTTAATTAGATATGCTTAAATAAAACATTTCATATTGTATTGATTTGGGTATATTGTAGAAAATAAAAAGTTCCTCTTCAAAGCTTCCCTTCTTGTTAAAGAATAAATCATAAGTGTTAGAATTAACAGTTTCTTTTAAAGACTAACTTTATGCTAGACATGCTCACAGGCACGTAGTACATTCTACGTGCTCGTACTTTTACCAAGATATCTGTGCTAGACGTGCTCACAGGCATGTCTCAGCTCGCAGCCTATGCCCTTTCCTTATTTGGGAATGTTTATTCCTTATTTGGAAATGTTATTACTTTTCTAAGTCCTTTCGTAAGCAACTTCATTTTTTTCCTTTGTTTTTCTATTGCCTTTACCTGTTTAAAAAAGTTTTAAACTGTTAGCCAATCGGGTTTTAGTTTAGATTGTGAGGTCTGGCTCCAGCCAATGGAGACAGGACACAGTAGCAGGGACAAACTGGGTAAGGGATAAAAATTGCTTCGCTCGGTTGTTCCGGGGTGCTCTCGCCATTGTTCCAACTGCCATAAACACCCTTTCTGCAGAAAGCAAAAATGGCTTTGCTGAGAGAATTAAATTTATGTTCGAGTGCTATTTCTTTGTGGCACTGGGGAACAAGCATTCTATTTCTAAATAAACATTTTTACGTATAACTACTGAATATAACCATGGACTGTTTGCAAATTATATTGGAATCATGTAGACACAGCTTTAATAATGGATAATATAAATATTACTTTTTCTAGCCAAAAATCAGGAGCAGACTATGTATACAAGTCTGGAATGGAGGACTTTCCATTCTAGAAGAAAGAGTGGTCATTTTCAACTCTTCTTCCTTTTGAGACCTCACTAAAATTAGAGGAACAGAATTTAAAAATACATTACATCTCCACGATAAAGAGAACAGGAAAGGAAACATCAACAGACAAGGGGATTTGACAGATATTTTTGGAGGGAAGAAACGGTGGAGCAGAGGTAATTAAGCCGATTGGAGAGAGGCTGTCCTGCAGACCGAGTGAGACAAGGTCCTGGCACTGGAGAGGCTGCTGCCTGGATCCCTCCCCCAGCACATGAAATCAGGAAATCACCACTCCTCTTGCCCCAGGCCAGAGACTAGGTTTCTGTAGACATGGAAGGTAGAGGCTGCGGACCTGGACCCCAGACACAGGTGAGAGGAGAGGCTTTGCGCTAAAGAGAGAGAGAGAGAGAAAAGGAGGTGGGGAAGAAGAAAGAAAGGAGGAAGAGAGAAGGCCAGGCGCGGTGGCTCACGCCTTGTAATCCCAGCACTTTGGGAGGCCGAGGCAGGCGGATCATGAGGTCAGGAGATCGAGACCATCCTGGCTAACACGGTGAAACCCCGTCTCTACTAAAAACACAAAAAATCAGCCGGGCGTGGTCGCGGGCGCCTGTAGTCCCAGCCACTCGGGAGGCTGAGGCAGGAGAACGGCGTGAACCCGGGAGGCAGAGCTTGCAGTGAGCCAAGATCAGGCCACTGCACTCCAGCCTGGGTGACAGAGCGAAACAACGTCTCAAAAAAAAAAAAAGAAAGAAAGGAGGAAGAGAGAAAAGGAGTGTGGAAAGAAAAGAAAATTTCAGGAGCTTCTACATTGGTTATGCCAGCAGAAACAGTTAAGCCATGGAAACTGAGTCACATACACGCTGTTTTTCTTCTCTGGTGCATGACCTTTGCTTCTGACCTTTGTGTTGAGATGTTATGAATTAACCACCCTTCCTATTCTTCATTCAAACCTCAACTAAATGACATTGGAGATAGAGACCCTTACCTCTTTACGATGGATGTTAAGTAACTCCCATAGAGTATAGTCAATGGTGGCCAGCCAACTTGTGTGTGTGTGTTTTATATCTTATATTAAAAAAATGAAAAAAAAAGTTGTAATTCTGGCTGGATACGTGGCTCACAACTGCAATCCTAGCACTTTGGGAGGCCAAGGTAGGCGGATCACTTGAGGCCAGAAGTTCAAGACCAGCCTGGCCAACAGGGTAAAACTCTGTGTCTACTAAAAATACAAAAAATTAGCCAGGCGGGCATGGTGGCGCACGCCTGTTATCCCAGCTGCTCGGATGACTGAGGCTTGAGAATCCCTTGAACCTGGGAGGTGGAGTTTGCAGTGAGCCAAGATCATGCCACTGCCCTCCAGCCTGAGCAACAAAGCAAGACTTTGTCTCCAAAAAAAAAAGAGCATGTTGTAATTCTGTTCAGCACCCCTGTTTTTTGCTTATATGAATGATCTTCACCTTTCCCCGCACTGAGGAGTGATGATCACCATTCTTTGGTGTCTGCTACCCTAACACTTGGCGCTTGAATAAACTCTTTTAAGTGGAGCCTGAGCCTTTTGATTATTTTAGGTTGACAGGAGGAAGGGAGGAAGGGTGGGTTAAAATTAAATCTGCATACTAAGCAATAATATCCTTGCTGCTCTTCTTCAACTGTTTGTAGGTTATTTCTGCTCTCAGGCTTCTGTTCTACCCCTAACTCTCCTGGCTACCCAAAGGCCGGAGGTTATCTACTGGGGAAATCTCAAAAGACTGTAGAAAAAATGTCTCAAATTCTGGTTTTGGGAGTCTTCCAAAAAAAATTTTTTTTTTAATTTGGCTTGCCTCTTGAATATCCTATAGAGAAGTCCCAAACTGACAAACCTGGGCTGTCCTCCCAGATGCTCTACTGAGCTGTCAATCTCTCCCTCTGGAATGGGAATAGAGCACCAAGCATAACCTGTTATTTGAAGAAAGGCTGCTACACTACACGCGGACCCAAACGAACGAATATCAGGAGAACAGAAGTTAGGGGAAACAGAAGTGATGAAGAGAACAGAATAAAAGTTTTATTTTTTTAAAAAAAATTATTATTATTATTATTATTATTTGAGAACAAGTCTCACTCTGTCGCCCAGTCTGGAGTGCAATGGCATGATCTTGGCTCACTGCAAACTCTGTCTTCTGGGTTCAAGTGATTCTTGTGCTTCAGCCTCCCAAGTAGCTGGGATTACAGTTACCCGCCACCAAGCCCAGCTAATTTTTGTATTTTTGGTAGAGATGGGGTTTCACCATGTTGGCCAGACTGGTCTCAAACTCCTGACCTCAAGTAATCCACCCGCCTCGGCATCCCAAAGCACTAGGATTACAGGCATGAGCCACCGCACGTGGCCAGAATAAAACTTTTAATATCTTTTATTAACATCGCACCCAGCCAGAATAAAACTTCTAAAATCTTTTATTACTATCATCAGATAAAATAAGACATTACATTCATGAAACAGAACAGGTATTAGAATATAAGAGAGAAGAAAATCCTCAAACAAAATTGTGGCAGCTGAACTAAAAACATCAAATAAGGATTGGAGTGTAATATTAAAGAAATTTCCCAGGAAGCAGAACGAAAAGAAAGTAAAATAGAAAAGGATAATAGAGCAAGTGCAATTAATTCAGAGAATCAATCCAGAAGGCCTGATACCTGACTGAATAGGGTTCCAGAAAGAGGAACAGAGAAAAAGGATGTGAAGAGTTGCATTGATAATAGTACTACTAACACTATTTTTTGTTCTTTGTCTTCAAGAAAACCTCTCAGAGTTGCAGTGTATGAGTCTCTGGATTGAAAGGGCTCAATAGATGCCCAGCATAACGATGAAGAGGACCCACATCTAGACATATATTGGCCTGAAATTTTCATGTATTTGGGATCAAGAGAAAATCCTGAAAGCTTGTAAATTAATGCTGTTCGATATGGTGGTCATTAGCCACGGCTGACTGTTCAGCACTGGAGATGTGGCCACTCTGAATGAAGATGTGCTGTAAGTGTAAAATAGACACTGAATTTTGGTGGGCTCAGTAGAAAAAAAAAAGTAAAATGTCTCATTAATATTTTTCATTTTGAAAACATGTTGAAATGATTTTATATATATATATATATTTTTTTTGTTGTTGTTGTTGTTGAGATGGAGTCTCACTGTATGGCCCAGGCTGGAGTGCAGTAGCGCAATCTTGTCTCACTGCAACCTCCACCTCCCTGGTTCAAGCGATTCTCCTGCCTCAGCCTCCTGAGTAGCTGGGACTGCAGGCATGTGCCACTATGCCCTGCTAATTTTTGTATTTTTAGTAGAGACGGGGTTTCACCATATTGGTCAGGCTGGTCTTGAACTCCTGACCTCGTGATCTACCCACCTCGGCCTCCCAAAGTGCTGGGATTACAGGCCTGAGCCACCACGCCTGGCCGAAATGATAATATATTTTTTAAACATTGGGCTAAATATAACATATTATTACAACTACTTCCACTTGTTTCTTTTTATTTTAAGGTGGCTCCTGGAAAATTTTAGATGACATAGACGGTTTCTGTTCTGTGTCTGTTAGACGGTGCTCTGCAGAGAGAAGCAGACAGGTCACATGCATAAGGACACTGAGGCCAGAATGATATCTGACCTTCAGCAGCAGCTCTAGGAAACTGAAGAAAAATGATCCCCATATTCAGAGAGAAATAGTTTTCAACCTTAGTAGTCTACATTCTGGCAAACTTTCAGTCAACTGAAAGACAGTTAGAGACATGCAAGCACGCAAAAGTTTACCTTCTTTGCTCTCTCCTTGAACGTTCCTGAAGGAAGTACCCCAGGAAATAAACTTGTAAACCAATGGCATGGAAGGCATGGCATTTAAAAGCAGGATGTCCAGTATAGGACTCGGAGCAAGTTGTGCAGCAGGTCCAGGAAGCAGACAAGCCCGTGCAGAACAGGAAGTCAGGGGGCTCAGTGGGAAGTCATGGCACCAGTGGATTTGCTGACATAGGAAGTCTTCTGGCTCATTGGAAGACACGTATGTAGACAACAAAGTTATTTTTTGAGAGATGATAATTTAAGAAAAAAGTTGTACTCTTCCTGGCTCATGTGAACAGTATCTATATGACACAAATAATAATGTGAACTCAAAGACTGTGTGGTATGCTTACACCAGGGGAACGGAGGAGGGAGAGCAAAGTGCACTTGAGCTAGATGACATCTGTCAAGACAGGCAGAAAAAAGATAATGTCTAAAATAAATAACAGCACATGCATACTCCTTAGGAATTGGAAGGTAAATGGCAGAAGAAATGGCTTAACAATTTGTACATGGTTTCTTGTGACTTCTTATGACTGTATAAGACAACGGAGCAATAGGGAGGGGAGGCGCAAGGGATGCTATTTTGTTTCTATTACTATTTGATTTTTTAAAACTATACACATCAATTAAAATGATAAATATTATAGTTACAGTTTTTTTGTTTTTGTTTTTAGAAAAAACAACAACAAAAGCAAGCATAAAAAACAGCAACAGCAAGAGGCTCTATTAGACATCATTATATCCATAGTACTATGTGAGGCACTGTGGGGGATTTTTTAAATGTAAATAACCAGCAGGCTTATATATAATGCAGCAAGTGTGAAAAGCATCACAGGTCTAATAATAATGTATGTAGACGTCAGTAAAGTATACTTTTGCTTCTAGTGCTTCACTTGCCTCATGATATCCATCAAGCTTTTGAGAAGAAAGTACAGGATCTGTTAGGTTCTTTTTTTTTTTTTTTTTTTGAGATAGAGTCTTGCTCTGTCTCCCGGGCTGGAGTGCAATGGCGTGGTCTTGGCTCACTGTAACCTCCGCCTCCCGGGTTCAAGCAATTCTCCTGCCTCAGCCTCCCAAGTAGCTGGGACTACAGGCACGTGCCACCATACCGGGCTAATTTTTTGTGTTTTGTGTAGAGACGGGGTTTCACTATGTTGGTCAGGCTGCTCTTGATCTCCTGATCTCAGGTGATCTGCCCACCTCGGCCTCCGAAAGTACTGGGATTACAGGCGTGAGCCACCACGCCCAGCCAAGGATCTGTTAGGTTCTTAACCTAGCAGTTTACCAGATGCATTCCTTGATCAGCCTGCATCTGTCAAACCACTGAGTACCACATGTGTCCACAAAGACACCTCTGAGAGGGGCGGGCGCTGACAAGATCCTGGAGTCAGAGGCTGGGCTGGGCTGGGCTGTTGCCTGATTGACTATGCGACCCTGGATGTGCCCATCCCCATGTGCTTTGAATTCATCATGGATCACATGAGGGAGTCCACAGAGTATGCCAGATCCTTTTTGGCATCTTTCCCAAGTCTAAATTTCTTTAGTGTCATTCATTTTTCTGATTTTGTAATTGTTTTGAGTCTATTATTGCCTTATTTTTCTGATTTTAAAGCAATATAAGCTCATTGTCAAAATTTTGTAAAATCCAGAAAAGTATGATAAAGGGAATCAGCATGCTGAGCCCTACTATTCAGCAGCAACCACCAGTAACATTTTGAGATACGTATTAACCTATGAGTGTTTATAAGTGTGAATTCTAGACAGAATATGTAGTAGCCATGAAATCATGTTTTCAACAAATATTCCAGGATATGGGAAGGCACTCACGCTTTCATTTTGAGTATAATATACATTAGTTGTAGTGTGTGTTGTGGCTATATAGTATTCTGTCTTGTCAATGAGCTGTACCATATGCTGTGAATGAACCAAATCATTATTTTGGACGTTTCCATTTGTTTTCAGTGTTTTATTATTATTGTTGCTTTTTGAGACAAGGTCTTGCTCTGTTACTCAGGCTGGAATACAGTGGTGTGATCTGGCTCACTGCAGTCTCTGCCTTCCAGTCTCAAGCAATCCTCCCACCTCAGCCTCAAGAATAGCTGGGAACACAGGCGTGCACCACCACACCCAGTTGAATTTTTTTTTTTTTTTTAAGTAGAGATGGAGCTCTACCATGTTGCCCAGACTGGTCTCAAACTCCTGAGCTCAAGCAATTCCCCCTCCTTGGCCTCCCAAAGTGCTGAGATTACAGTGTGTTATTATTATAAATAACATTGTAACAAACATCACTGAGCATCAATATATTTCTGTCTACTCATTCCCTAAGGATAAATTTCCGAATTAGAATTGTCAGGTCAAAGACTCTAACTATTCTTATCTTAGTCCTTTGATGCCCATTGCCAGATTCCTCCCAGGAAAGGTGGCATCATGTCACCACCCTAATACGATGAACGGGTGTGCCTGTTTTCTGCTCTACGTATGCCAAGTGTTATCATTTTCAAAAATTTGCTCAGCTGATGGATCGAAAATGGTAGCTCTTATTTTTATTGAGATTGAGGGTTTTTTTTTATTTGTTTAGTTTACTTTAGTTTTGTTTTTGAGATGGGGTCTCACTCTTGCCCAGGCTAGAGTGCAGTGGCATGATCATAGCTGACTGTAGCCTCAAACTCCTGGACTCAAGCCATCCTCCCACCTTAGCCTCTCAGGTAGCTGAGACTGCAGGCATGGCTAATTTTTTTATTTTTAGCTACCATGCCTGGCTAATTTTTTTTTGTACAGATGGGGTCTTGCTATATTGCCCAGGCTGCTCTTGAACCCCTGGCCTCAAGTGATCCTCTCTTCTTAGCCTCCCACATTGTGGGCATTACAGGCATGAGCCACTGTGCCTGGCTGAGATTGAGGTTTTAATCTTTTTGGCCACATATGTGTATTTTTAAGTAAATTTCCCATTCATGTCTTTTGACACTTTTTATATTGAGGTGTTATTCTCCTATTTCATAAAAGCTCTTTTTACATCAAGTATAATAATGCTTACCTTATATAATATGTTTTAACTATCTTTCCCAGTTTGTTGCTATCCTGTTAAAATGATTTTTTTTTGTTTTTAATGTAGAACCTTTCTTAATTTTTATATAATCATATCAACTAAGTTTTTCCTCTATAGTTTTTTTTCCTTTTATTCTTGAAGGGATATTTTTCACCTTGAGATCAGGTAAACATTTACCTATATTTTCCTCTGGTTCTTCCCTGGTGTCGCTCATATTGATTAATTGATCTGGAATTTACTGTAGGTATGGTCTATCTAACTTCATTTTTTGCACCTAGTTAGCCAATGTACGAATCCTTTTACTTATTTATTTTTAAATGTTAATGTATAAAAGTAAAAGTAAAATGTTAATGTATAAAAGTAAAGAGTCTAGTGTAAGTCATTTCCACGTACCTGTCACCCAGCTTAGTAATTATCGACTTATGGCCAACTGGGATTTATCTGTGTCCCCTTCCCCTCCTACACTGGATGTTTTTAAAGCAAATTTCAGGCATCATATAATTTTCACCCACAAATATTTCAGTATGAGCTCTAAGGACTCTCTTAAATAAAGACTCTTTTAAAGGCATAACTACACTACCATTATCATACCTAACATAATATCCGGTCATTGTTCCAATTTCTCTGATTAATACTTTATTGACTTTAAAAAATTCTTTTACCACCAAATAAAACTGAAATTCTTGCAGTAAAAACAATTTAAAACTTAGGGTGATTAAAAACAGTTGGCAACCTGGTTGATGATGGGATGGGTCAAATCAGGGGGTACAAGAACGCAGAAGGCAAACAGTTGTGTAGGATCAGAGCCAGCACAGGCAAGGACCCAGCAGGGGGCAGTAGCAGGAGGTCCATGGAGCCCAGTGGTGTCTGATCCTGCAGGGAATTGGACGCAGAAAGCAGTGGCCCAGTGTGGGGTCAGAGTCAGGGCTCACTTCTCTGAAAGCACAGTTCCAGTCCTGGAGGAACTGTGGTAATAGGAAGGACATCAGACAGGGTCCTCCTTGTGATACCAAAGGTAGTGGTCTAGTTATTAGATGTGGACTGCAGTGCTGGGGCTTGTGCACAACTGGACAAAGCCTAACTCTGTTTATCAGAACCAGATTTCAACATCAGAGTTGAATGAGAAGCAAGACTGACCTAATGCTGACTGGGTAAGCTCTTGCTCTCTTTATGGACAGGATGATCTCAGAGTTGAAATGAGCCAAATATATCAAGTAGAGATAAGCATAGAGATTTCAGTGACCTGGACACATGACCCATAAAACTTTATCTTCATTAGTATTAATGTTCAGATCATAGTAAGTAGACTAGCCACTTTTGTCGGCTGAATCACTTCAACCTCATCTGCCATTCTCCTTACTTTGTTCCAACTACATTGGCCACATTACTATTTCTGGATTTGGCTAGGCATGGTCCTGCTGAAAGATCCTCTTATCTGGTATTTTTCCAAATAGCCAAGTGACATAACTTCTCCTCTCCTTCAGATCTTTGCTAAAATGTTGCTTTCTCAATGAGGCCCTCCTTGACTACCCTATCAAAAATCCTAACTCATGCTTCCTACACCCTTTCTTCTTTTGCTCCACAGCAGTGATCATATGTGGGATCAAATATTTTGCTTATTTGTTATAATAGTATATATTTTGCTTGTTTGTTCTTCCCTCTCCCCTGCCCAAATATAAATTCTGAGAGGACAGGATTTTCATGTGTTATTAACTGCTTTATCATCAGTGCTTAGAACTGTGCTTGGCATATAGTTAATTATCAAAAAAATGTTTGTTGAGTGAGGAAATGAATGAATGAGTTAAATGAATGGAGGCGGTTTGGAAAAGTTCATATGCAAGTATCTTATCAGTCAGGATTCCAAGAGGAAAAAGATGGAACACTGAAATGGGGTAATTAGGCAGAATGTAGGCTAAAGCATTATTTGCAAAGGTGCAGGCAGGGTTAAGGGGTGGTGCAGCAGCATTTCCGTCCCTAGGCCTGAATAGAAAAGAAAGAATAGTTGAGAATCTTAAGGGAGCAGTGGTCAGAGGGGGTCATATGAAAGGCCTCCCAAAAAGGTACACGGTCCACCCGTGTTGACTCAGCAGGGATGGAGGCAGGAGAATAAACACCCATCCTCACTCTCCTCCTGCACTCTAACCTTGTGCTAGTGCCGCCCGTTGGCAAACCTAATAGGAAACCAGAGGACAAAGAAATCCATCAGTGAAGTCCATAAAGGCCAGTAAAACTGGGGCACAGAGTAAGGTGGAAAGGGATAAGGAGAGGACCTGGAGGGAAGAGAGAAAATAAGCACAGCAAGTATTTCTAGATACCTGTTTAAGTAGAGCATTATGCTAGGCCTGGGATCTTTTTGTGGTAAAATTCTAAAATGATTATCCAAGATCTCCAATCCTAATCTCCAGGACTGTGAAAGACCCACAGCTAACACCATACTGTTTGGTGAAAGACTGAAAACTTTCCCCCTAATATTAGAAACAGGACATGGAGGCAGGCATTTGCCACTTCTACACAACATAGTGTTAGGAGTTCTAACCAGAGTGATTAGACAAGAAAAATAAATAAAAGGCACCCAAATCATAAAGAAAGAAGTAAAATTTTCTCTGTTTGCATGAAAAATATGTTTTAAAAAACTCTAAAGATTCCATGAAAGGCCAGGTGCAGTGGCTCACGCCTGTAATCCCAACACTTTGGGAGGCTGAGGTGGGCGGATCACAAGGTCAAGAGATCGAGACCATCCTGGATAACATGGTGAAAATCTGCCTCTATTAAAAAATACAAAAAAATTAGCCAGGCGTGGTGGCGGGCCCCTGTAGTCCCAGCTACTCAGGAGGCTGAGGCAGGAGAATTGCATGAACCTGGGAGGCGGAGCTTGCAGTGAGTGGAGATCATGCCACAGCACTCCAGCCTGGGCGACAGAGCTAGACTCTGTCTCAAAAAAGAAAAAATTCCGTGAAAAAAAAACTATTAGAACTAATAAATGAATTCAGCAAAATTGAAAGATACAAAATTGATACACAGTAAATTATCTACATTTCTATACATTAACAATAAACAATCTGTAAAGGAATTAAGAAGACAATTCCACTTACAATGGCATAAAAAAGAATACAACATTTAGGAATAAACTTAACCCAGGAATTGAAAGACTTGTACACTGAAAACTACAAAACATTGCTAACATAAATTAAAGAAGACAAAATACATGGACTTAGATCAGAAGATTTTACATTGCCAAGATAATAATATACTCAAAGTGATATATAGATTCAGTTCAGTCCCTATCAAAATACAAAGGCATTTTCTTTTGTAGAAATAATAAAACCCATTCTAAAATTCTTATGGGAATGTAAGAAAACCCAAATAGCCACAACCATCTTGAAAAAAGCAGAGCAAAGTTAGAGTGCTCACATTTCCCGATTTTGAAGCTTATTACAAGTCTTTAGTAGTCAAAACAATATGGTGCTGGCATGAGGCAGACATATGGACCAAAGGAATAGAATACAGATTCCAGAAATAAACTCTCACATACATGGTTAGTTAATTTTTGACCAGGGTGAAAAGACCATTCAGTTGGGAAAAAGAGAGTCTTTTCAACAAATGGTGCTAGGAAAGCCAGATATCCACAGGCAAAAGAACGAAGTTGGACCCTTATCTACTATTACATGCAAAAAATTAACTCAAAATATATCAAAGATCTATGCATAAGAGCTAAAAACCACAAAATTCTTAGAAGAAACCATAGAGAAAAAGCTTCATGACATGGGATTTGACTGATTTCTTGGATATGGCACTAAAAGGATAAGCAACAAAAGAAAAGAGATAAATCGGCCTTCATCAAAATTAAAAACTGATTCATCAAAGGATACAATCGAAAGAATGAAAAGGCAATCTATGGAATGGGAACAAATTTGCAAAGTATATACCTGATAAAGGATTAATATCCAGCATATATAAAGAGCTCCTACAACTCATCAACAAAAAACAATTTAATCAAAATTTGGAGTTGAATAGACATTTCTCCAAAGAAGAAATACAGATGGTCAATTAGCACATGAAAAAGTGCTCAACATCATTAGTGATTAGGAAAATGCAAATCAAAACCACAATGAGATACCACTTCACACCCATTAGGGTGGCTATTATCAAAAACAAACAAACAAAACCAAAAAATAGCAAGTGAGAAGGGGTGGAGAAATTTGAACAGTCAACATTGCTGATTGGAATGCAAAATGGTGCAGCTGCTGAAGGAAACAGTTTGGTGGTTCCTCAAAAAGTTAAACATAGAATTATCATGTGATCCGGTAATTTCATCTTCTAGATATATTCCCAAAAGATTTGAAAGCAACGATTCAAATAGATACTTGTATGCCGATGTTCGTTGCAGCTTCATTCACGACAGCCAAAAGATGGAAAAAACCCAAACGTTGATCAACAGATGAATAGATAAACAAAATATGGTATGTACATAAAAAGAAATATTATTCAACAATAAAAGGGAATGAAATTCTGACACATGCTGCAATATGGATGAAAGTTGAAAACAATATGCTAAGTGAAATAAGCCTGTCACAAAAGGACAAATACTGTATGTTTGCATTTATATGAAGTACCTAGAATTGACAAATTCATAGAGAGAAAAAAATAGATCACAGTTACCAGGGGCTGGAGAAGGGGCAAATGGGTAGGTATTGTTTAATGGGTACAGAATTTTGGTCTGGAATGATAAAAGTGTTCTGGAAATGGATAGAGATGATGGTACCACAATATTGTTAATGTAATTAACATCACTGATTGTACACTTAAAAATTATTACTATGATAAATTTTATGGTGCATCTATGTATAAAATATATACCATATATATACACCAAATTATATATATATAATCACAATAAAAAAGAAAAACACCTGAAAACAATATTGCCCCTGCTGCCCCACAGGGAGGACATTGCTTGCCCTCAACTGCAGCCACACTCCCTGTTGGTGAGGGGAAGGGTATCCACCATTCTCCTGACACAGCCTGTCTCCTCCACCAGGTTGTATGTATTCCCATTTCAGGGACCCATGATTGATGCAGCCCTCGACTGGCTGGTCTGTTACATCAGTCAAAGATGTTATATAAACCAAAGTTGGCCTGTGTATATTGGCCCCTGGTGTTTTTATTGATTAACAATAGGCTGAGATCCATTCATTGACCTCAAATTTTACACATCCAGCTGTTTTAAATGTAGCCCAGATAAGCATATTATTAGTCATTTAGAGGTCACCTGCTTTGTGAACCCCACAAAACCATGTCCACCACCTATTAGCCATGGATAAGATGAACTTTCAGGCTATGGGGACCCCCAGCCACTGCTGCCCTTGGGAGCTCTCTGACCCAGATTCTCCCTACCGGGCTGTTGTGTGACATCACCTAGATGTGCAAGCCCTGTCTCTCACACCCTGTCCCCAGGAGCTCCCCCATCTCTCACATCCTGTCCCCAGGAGCTCCCTTCCCTTCCTCTCTTTTAGTATGGTGTTCCTTCTGGCCATCAAAGCCTCTTGACAGGCTCATGCCTGAGGGGATTCCTCCGCGTGCAGCCTTCTTAGGGTGTCTCCCAAATAAAGCATGTGTGTGCTACTGTCACTTTGTGGTCATATTTTTTCCTCTTGATCAGCTCTCCAATTCCTTGAACCTGCAATACTGTCCTGACCCAGGCCTGTGTGTAGAGAGGGCTCTGTGGGACAGCAGTCTGCTGCTGCAGGTATGGAATTACACAGCCTGGCCTCCAGCTTCCCTATCCTGCTGCTGCCTGGCTGTGAGCCTGAACCATGCACTCAATTTCCGCGAGTTCTTGTCTATAAACAAGAATAATAAATGTGCCTACCACGAAGGGCTGCCGTGAGGATTAAATGGACTGTGTACATAAAGAGCCTGGCCCAGAATCAGCACTCAAGAAGTAATGGATGTGGTTTTTTTGTGTGAATCAAAGGTTATGCAGGTTCCCCAAGGTTCAGCTGGGCAGGGTTTTAACATCATCTCGGATGCTTCTCAGATAGTTCTCTAGATAAATCACTTGAAAAGCCTTACACACACACACACACACACACACACACACACACACACACACACACACTGTTTTGTAATCTGCTTTTTTTCAACATAACAAAATACTGGGATGAAATTTAATGAAAATCACACAACTAGATCATTATTATTACTGTGATTATTATTGTCCTGTCACCCAGGCTGGAGTGCAGTGGCACCATCTTGACTCACTGCAGCCTCAACATCCCCGGCTCAAGGGATCCTCCCACTGCAGCCTCCTGAGTAGCTGGGACCACAGGCCTGTGCCACTATGCCGGTCAATTTGTATTTTTAGCAGAGATGGGGTTTCACCGTGTTGCCCAGGCTGGTCTTGAACTTTGAGTCTCAAGCAATCCGCTCACCTGGGTCTCTGAAAGTGCTGGGATTACAGGCATGAGCCACTATGCCTGCCATAGTTTTTAAAATAGTTATATTGTATGGTAATATACAAAGAAATATTTAATGAATTGCCTGTTTTGGGACAGTTAAGTGGTTTTCCATTTTTCATTATGTAAAAATATTAGGTGGTAAATGTGTTTATTTATTTATTTATTTATTTATTTTGAGACAGAATTTCAGTCTGTCACCCAGGCTGGAGTGCAGTGGCGCGATCTTAGCTCACTGCAACCTCTGCCTCCAGGATTCAAGTGATTCTCCTGCTTCAGCCTCCCGAGTAGCTGGGATTACAGGCATGTGCCATCACACCCAGCTAATTTTGTATTTTTAATAGAGATGGGGTTTCACCATGTTGGTCAGGCTGGTCTCGAACTCCTGACCTCAGATGATCCGCCCGCCTTGGCCTCCCAAAGTGCTGGAATTACAGGCGTGAGCCACCGCGCCTGGCAAAATGTGTGTGTATTTACAATATTATTGCCATGTCTGATTTTTTGGAATACATTTCTAGAAATGGAATTGCTGGATCAAAAGATATGCATATTTTAAGGTTTTGATTCCTACTAATGTTGGAACATTACTAAAGGTAATTTACCAAGGAACCAAGTTAGTAGATTTTGGAATGTATTCTCATCTAAAAAAGAGTTGTGGTAAAATGCACATAACATAAAACTTACCATCTTAACCATTTAAAAATGTACAGTTCAGTGGCATTAAGCACACTCACATTGTCATGCTCCCATCACCATCATCCATCCACAGAACTATTTTCATCTTGTAAAACTGAGAATGTGTACCTATTAAAAATAACTCTCAAATAAGCTGAAAATTTATGTCAACAAATAGATCTGCATGGATGCTGATAGCAGCTTTATTGATAATTACCAAAACTTAGAAGCAACCGAGATGCACCTCAGTAGGTGAATGGATAAATAAACTGGCCTGCAAAGCCTTTTGACAGTCTGCAAAGCCTCTTACAGAACCAAGAGAATCCGTAAGTGGCCCTGTGACCCACTGGGATTTCCTCCACTGCAAACTTTGAGGAAGTCCATATAAGGGAATATTATTTGGTGTTAAAAACGAATGAGCTACCAAGTCATGAAAAGACAGAGGAACCTTAAATGCATGTTACTAAGTAAATGAAGCCAATCTGAAAAAGCTGCATACTCTATGATTTCAGCCATATGATATTCTGGAAAAGGCAAAACTATGCAGACAATAAAAAGAGCAGCGGTTGTCAGGTTGGGTGAGGGACAGAGGGATGAAGAGTTGGAGTACAGAAGATTTTTAAGGCAGTGAAAATATTCTGCCGGGCACAGTGGCTCACGCCTGTAATCCCAGCACTTTGGAATGCCAAAGCAGGCAGATCACTTGCAGTCAGGAGTTTGAGACCAGCCTGACCAACATGGTGAAACCCTGTCTCTACTGAAAATACAAAAATTAGCTGAGCGTGGTAGTGCATGCCTGTAATCCCAGCTACTGGGGATGCTGAGGCAGGAGAATTGCTGGAAGCTGGATAGCAGAGGTTGCAGTTAGCTGAGATCACGCCACTGCACTCTAGCCTGGGTGACAGAGCAAGACTCCATGTCAAAAAAAAAAAAATTCTCCACATGACACTGTAATAATGGATACACATCATTATACATTTGTCCAAACCCATACAATATACAACAAGAATAAATCCTAATGTAAACTCTGGACTTTGAGTGACAATGATGTGTTAATGTAGGTTCATCGGTTGTAACAAATGTACCATTCTGGGAATGTTGATAGTCGGGGACGGTGTGCATGTGTGGTGGCAGAGGACAGATGGGAAATCTCTGTATCTTACTCTTAATTTTGCTGTAAAGTAAAAACTGCTCTAAAAATAAGGTCTTTTTTTTTTAAGAAGAAATAAAGTCCTTCTTAGACAAACAAAATTTAATTTGTTGCTATTAGACCTTGCAAGAATTGTTAAAAGAATTTCTTCAAACATCAGCAAAATCATGGAATAGGTGGTCCCCAGTTTGCATTCCTCTATAGAATCATCTGGCAGCCATCCACAGATTAAAGTGCCTTTGTGAGAGCTTTGAGATCCAGGTAAACTCCAGAGACGTCTAAGACCCAGAAGAGCTCCTTTGAGAAGGCAAACCTGTACTCCATTAGCTGGCTTGCTATATATGGTCCCAGCTGCAGACCGAAGCAGCCTCATCCCCCTAAGGACTCTGCTTCAGCCCTACTTTGCTGTGGTCCTGCAGCCCATCCCACCTTCCAAGAGAACCAGAAGGAGCCATGCCCATTCGTGTCACCAGTAACAGGCCAGCTGGCCATGAACCCAACTGTGGATCCGTAAGTGGCCCTGTGACCCAGATCCATACCTGATCTCAGTCCGGCCTGACCAGTGACCAAGTAACACCCACTTGTGTTCCTATTAGCAGGACCAACAACCTCAGTTTTGGCTGTGGACACTGAAGTCAGTCCTGGCCATGAACCCTGTAGTGGCCTTGACACTCAGTACCAGTCTCTGCTGTGGTCTGGAGGCAGTCCTGTCCACTCAGGGAACTGACAGGAGACACAGCCACCTGAGCCCCCAGTGGTAGGCCTGCTGACTTAGGTCTCAACTGTGGACCCTGAAGCAGCCCTGTGACTCAGCTCCAGTCCTGGAGGCTGTTCTTCCCACACAGAGACCCAGTGAGAGTCACACCTGTCTGCACCCTGATAACAGGCCTGCTGCCTATGGCTTTGACTACAGACACAGAAGTGGCTCTATGACATGGCTCTAACCCCACTGGACTGATTTTCCAGAGGAAGTCTTGTCCACCTGAGGGTCTGATAGGAACCATGCCTGCCTGTACCTATAGTAACACGCCTGCCAACAACAGACCCAGCTGTGGAATTGTAAACAGCCAAATTACCTCGCTCAAGCCCAGCTCATCTGGGATCCCGGAGACAGACCTATCAGTCCAGGGACCCAGCAAGGTAAAGACCCAGGAGGTCTTTATCTGCCCAAATTAGTCTGTAAAACAGATGTGTTTATTCCTTTAAATGCATAGACATTTGTAGCAAGGCTACAAAGAGCATGAAGAATCACGCAAATATGGCATCACCAAAAGAGACTAATATGGTTCCAGTAACTGACCCCAAAGATGGAAAACTACAAATTGACAAATTATTCAAAATAATTATTTTAAGGAAACTCTGTGAGCTACAAGAGAACACAGATAGACAACTCAACAAAATCAAGAAAAAATACATGAATAAAGCAAGAAGTAAGCAAAGGGACATAAAGCATAAAAAATATTAACAGAAATTCTGAAGCTAAAGAATACAATGAATAAAATAAAAATGCAATAGAGAACATCAAGAGTAGACTTGCTCAAGCTGAAGAAAGTATCTGTAAGTTAAAGACAGGCCATTTGAAATTATCTAGGCAGAGGAGAAAAAAGAAAAAATAATGAAAAAGAGTAAAGAAAGTGTATGGGGTTCATTGGACACCATCAAGAGAACTAAAATACATGTCACAGAAGTCCCAGGAGAAGAGATAGAGAAAGGGGTGAAAAGCTTACTTTTTTTACTCTGTTGCCAGGCTGGAATGCACGGGTATGATCTCAGCTCACTGCAACCTCCGCCTCCCAGGTTCAAGCAATTCTCCTGCCTCAGCATCCCAAGTAGCTGGGACTACAGGTGCACGCCATCATGCCCAGCTAATTTTTGTATTTTTAGTAGAGACAAGGTTTCACCATGTTGGCCAGGATGGTCTCAATCCCTTGACCTCATGGCCCGCCTCTCTCAGCCTCCCAAAGTGCTGGGATTACAGACGTGAGCCACCACACCCAGCCAAAGCTTACTTTTAAAATTATGGCTTAAAACTTTCCAAATGTGAGGAAAGATGTATATATCCAGATACATGAAACTCAAAGTACCCAAACAGGTTAAATTCAAAGAGGACTTCACTGAGACACATTTTTATTTCTTAATTAACTAATTAATTAATTTTTTTTGAGACTGAGTCTTGCTCTGTCACCCAGGCTGGAGTGCAGTGGCACGATCTTGGCTCACTGTAACCTCTGCCTATCAGGTTCAAGTGATTCTTCTGCCTCAGCCTCCTGAGTAGCTGGGACTACAGGCGTGTGCCACCATGCCTGGCTAATTTCTGTATTTTTAGTAGAGACAGGGTTTCACCATGTTGTCCAGGCTGGTCTCAAACTCCTGACCTCAGGAGATCTGCCCGCCTCAGCCTCCCAAAGTGATAGGATTACAGATGTGAGACACCAAGCCCGGCCAATTAATTAATTTTTAAGGCTAGCCAGGGCCGGACATTGTGGCTCACACCTGTAATCCCAGCACTTTGGGAGGCCGAGGTGGGCGGGCCACCTGAGGTCAGGAGTTTAAGACCAGCCTGGCTAACATGGTGAAACCCTGTTTCTACTAAAAATACAAAAAATTAGCCGGGTGTGGTGGCATGCGCCTGTAATCCCAGCTACTCTGGAGGCTGAGGCAGGAGAATCGCTTGAACCCGGGAGGTGGAGTTTGCAGTGAGCCGAGATCACACCATTGCACTCCGCATTTCGCAACAAGGGTGAAACTCCGTCTCAAAAATAAAAATAAAAAAAGACTAGCCAAGTGCATAGTGAGAAGTGGGGAAAGAGTAGAATAAGGGGTTCTATCTGTAACTGACTGTGAACCATCAATTGAGATAACTTGCTACCATTAGACCAGCCCACTAAGAAAGGTTTTAATCAAACCATTAAAATTAAAGGCAAAGAAAAATGTTTGAAAGAAGAAAGAGAAAAGTGATGTATCACAAACAAGAGAATCACCGTAAGACTATCAGTGGCTATCTCAGCAGAAATCATGTAGACCTGGAGAAAGTAGAATGAAATATTTTAAATGCTGATAGAAAAAATAAAAGTCAACCAAGAATATTTTACCTGGCAAAGCTGTTCTCCAGATTGGAGGCAAGATACTTTCCCAGAAAGATTAAAGCTGAGGGCATTCGTCACTGGACTTGATTTACAAGAGATGCTAAAGGGAAGTGGGCAGGAGGGACCAAGATGGCCAACTAGAAACAGCTGCTGTTAAAGGTTCCCACTAAGAAGAAGAAAAACGGTGAGTGAATCCAGCACCAGCAACTGAGGTATACGGGTTCTGTTGTTGGGAATGACTAGGTGGTTGGTGCGACCCACAGAGGCTGAGGAAAACAGGGTGGTGCAATAGCCTACCTGGCAGCCACACAGGGCAAGGGGAGCTCTCACCACCAGCCAAGGGAGACGGTGAGTGATTGTGCTACCCCGCCCGGGAAACCATGCTTTTTCCACAGATCTGTGCAACCCATGGATCAGGAGATCCCCCTTGTAAGCCCATGCCATCAGGGCCTTGGATGCCAAGCACAGAGCTATGCAGATTCTCAGCAGCCACTCTGCTGGAGACTGCCTAAGACTACCAAGTTCCCAGGGAGAGGGGTGACCATCATCACTGCTGCTGCCTGCTGCCTAAGATGACTGAGCTCCTAGGGGTAGGGGAGCCTTAACTGCAGCTCCAGTCTGCCGGTTTTCCCCTGCCGGAGCTGAGGACACTGGGCAGTTTGGATCCAGGAGGAATTCCCCACAGTGCACCACAGCAGCTGTGGCAAATTGTGGTCAGATTGCCTCTTTAGGCCGGACCCTGACCCATCTCTCCTCACTGAGTGGGGCCTCCTTGCAGGAATTTCAGCAACTCCAAGCAGAGGTTTATGGGCAGAACTTTGATCTCCCTGGGACAGAGCACCTGGGGGAAAGGGCAGCACAGTCTCTGCAGATCAGCAGACTTAGTCTTTCCATCTGTTGGCTCTGAGGAATCTAGGCAGTCTGGTCAAGTGGGATTCCCCACAGCACAGCACACACCCCTCTGCCAAGGGGCAGTCAGAATGCTTCCTTAAGTAGGTCCCTGATCCCATGCCTCCTGACTAGGTGAGACCCCCCAACAGGGGTCATCAGACACCTTATACAGGTGTCCCACTGGCATAAGGTCACTGCCCCTCTGGAATGGAGCTCCCAGAGGAAGGAGGAGGCAGCCATCTTTGCTGTTCTGCGGCCTCCACTGGTGACACCTCCCGGTGCAGAAGGGACTGAGGTGAATAGAGTCTGGAGTGGACCCCCAGCAAACTGCAGCAGCCCTATAGAAGAGGGGCCTGTTAAAAAAAATAAATAAATAAACAAACAGAAAGCAACAACAACATCAACAGAAAAGTCTCCACAAAAACTCCATCAAAAGGTCAGAAATGCTAGAGGTAGTTCTTCAAGCTGAAATGAAAGGTTGCCAATTAGTAACATGAAAACATACAAAAGTATAAAACTAAGTGGTCAAAGTAACATATAGTCAAATTCAAATTACTCTAACACCATAATGGTGTTGTGTAAATCACTTTTAACTGTAGCATAAAAGTTAAAGATAAAAGTATTACAAATAATTATTGCTGGCCGGGCGCAGTGGCTCACACCTGTAATCCCAGTACTTTGGGAGGCCAAGGTAGGCGGATCACGAGGTCAGGAGTTCAAGACCAGCCTGACCAACATGGTGAAACCCCATCTCTACTAAAAATACAAAAATTATCTGGGTGTGGTGGTGCACACCTGTAATCCCAGCTACGCAGGAGGCTGAGGCAGGAGAATCACTTGAACCCGGGAGATGGAGGTTGCAGTGAGCCAAGATTGCACCATTGCACTCCAGCCTGGGTGACAAAGCAAGACTCTATCTCAAAAAAAAATATTGCTATAATAATTTATTAACAGATACACAATATTAAAAAGATAAATATTGTGACTTCGAAAACATATGAAGTGGGGGAAAAAATAAAAGTGTAGAGTTTTTGTATGTGATCAAAGTTAAGTTGTTATCAGCTTAAAATGAGCCATTATAACTATACAATGACTTATGTCTGCCTTATGGTAGCTGCAAAGCAAAAACTCATAGTCAACACAAAAACCAGAAAAGAATCAAGCACGCCTCTATAGAAAATCATCAAGTCAAAAAGAAAGACAGCAAGAGAGGAAGAAAGGAAGAAACACACTCTGAAACCACCAGAAAATAACAAAGTAAGTCCTTATGTATGCATAAGTACTTTAAATGAAAATGGATTAAATAAAAAGAATGACTGAATGGATTAAAAACAAGATCCAATTGTATGCTGCGTACGAGTGACTCACTTCACCTTTAATGACATACAGACTGAAACTGAAGGGATGGAAAAAGTTATTCCATGCAAAAGAAAACCAAAAGAATGCAGGAGTAGCTACACTTATATCAGACAAAATAGACTTTACATCAAAACTTTAAAGTGAAACAAAGAAGGTCATTGTATCTTGACTAAAGGGCTAATTCATCAAGAGGATCTAAATAATTATACACATATATGCACCCAACATCGGATGATCTAAATATACAAAGCAAATATTAACAGAAATAAAGGGGGAGATATACTATAATGCAATAATAGAAAGGAACTTTAATACACAACATTCAACAATGTACAGATCATCTAGACAGAAAACTAATAAGGAAACTTTAGACTTGAACATTTTCCAGGATAGAGCATACATTGGGTTACAAAACAGGTCTTAACAAATTTAAGAAAACTGAAATTACATCAAGTCTCTTTCCCTATTACAACAGTATGAAACTAGAACAATAAGGAATTTTGGAAAATTCACAAATATGTGAAAATTAAACAACACACTACAGAACAAACAATGGGTCAATCAAAAAGGAAACACAAATCTTTTGAGGCCAACAAAACAAAACAGAAAAAAGGAAACACAAAATACTGAAACCTGTGAGCTGCAACCAAAGTAGTTCTGAGAGGTGAGTTTAGAGTGATAAACACCCACATTTGAAGAAAGATCTTGTGTTAATCCATTTTCTTTGTCTATAGCAGAACACTGCAGACTAGGTAATGCATAAAGAAAAGAAATGTATTTCTCACAGTTCTGAAGAATGGTAAGTCCAAAGCATGGTGCTGGCATTTGATAAGGGTCTTCTTGTGGTGTTATCCCATGGCAGAAGAGCAAGAGAGCACATGAGACAGAGAGAGGCATCAGGGGCTGGACTCACTTTATAACAACCTACTCATGATAACTAACTTGCTCTCACAATAATGATATTAGCTATTCATAAGGCTATTCACCCTTAGGACCCAGTCACTTCTCATTAGATCCCATTTCCAAACACTGTTGCATTGGAGATTATGTTTCCAACAAATGAACTTCAGAGGGATGCATTTAAACCACAACAGATCTCAAATAGTATAACTTTTCACCCCAAGGAAGTAGCAAAAAGTCAGCAGAAGAAAGGAAAGAATAAAAACTAGAGGAGAAAGAAATTAAAGACAGACTTGAAAAGATATAAAAGTCAATGAAACCAAAAGTTTGTTTTTTGAAAAGTAAACAAAATTGACAAACCTTTAGCTGTACCCACTAAGAAAAACAGAGAGAACACTCAAATAAATAAAGAAATGAAATGGGAGACATTAAATGGATACCACAGAAATGCAAAGGATCCTAAGAGACTACTATGAACAATTATACACCAACATATTGGGTAACATAGAAGGAATGTATAAATTACTAGAAACACACAATGCACCAAGACTGAATCATGAAGAAGTGAAATATCTGAAAGACCACTTTTAAGGATGTTGAAATTTTAATAAAAACTCTGTGAACAAAGAAAAGTCAATGTCCAGATGGCTTCATGGAAAATTCTGCCAGACATTTAAAGAAGAATACCAACCCATCTCAATCTCTTCCAAAAAATTGTAGAGGAGGGAACACTTCCAAACTCATTTTATGAGGCCAGTATTATTGTGCAATATCCTTTGGATATTTGTCCCCTCCAAATCTCATGTTGAAATTTGATCCCCAGTGTTGGGGTTGGGGCCCAGTGAGAGGTCTTTGGGTTATAAGCCCAGGTCCCTCATGACCACCTCGGTGCACTCCTTGTGGTAATGAGTGAGTTCTCACTCTAGTAGTTCCCACAAGATCTTATTGCTAAAAAGAGCCTGGCATCTTCTTCCCTTTTGCTCTTGCACCCTCTCTTGCCATGTGACATGCTGGCTCCCCAACACCTTCTACAATGAGTGGAAGCTTCTTGAAGCCCTCACCAGAAGCAGATGCTGGTGCCATGCTTCTTGTATAGCCTGTAGAACTGTGAGCCAAATAAACCTCTTTTCTTTATAAATTACTCAGTCTCAGGTATTCCTTTATAGCAATGCAGAACAAACAAAGACATCCTGGTACAAAAGCCATAACCAGGACATCAGAAGAAAAGAATATTATAGACCTTATTCCTGATTAACATAGATGCAAAAATCCTCAGCAATATACTAGCAAGCATAATTCAACATTAAATTTAAAGGATCACACAACATGATCAAGTGGGATCATCCTTCAGAGGCAATGATGTTTCAATGTATGCAAATCAATAAATGTGATACACCACATTAACTGAATGAAGTATAAAAATCATATGGTCATCTTAATAGGTGCAGACAAAGCATTTGACAAAGTTCAACATCTTTCATGATAAAAATTATCAACAAAGTAAGTGTAGAATGAATGTACCACAATATAATAAAGGCCAGATATGACAAGCCCACAGCTAACATCATACTCAATGGTGAAAAGCTGAAAGCTTTTCCTCTAAGATCAGGAAAACGACAAAGACCCTCACTCTTGTTACTTGTATTCAATATAGTACTGGAAGTACTACCAAGAGCAATTAGGCAAGAAAAAGACATAAAATGTATCCAAATAAGAAAGGAAGAAGTAAAATTATGGTTGTTTGCCAATAATTTGAGTATGTATAGAAAAGTCTATATACTTCACCAAAAAGTGCTAGAACTAATAAACATATCAGTAAAGTTGAAGGATAAAAATCAACATAAAATATCAGTTGCATTTCTATACACTAACAACAAGCTATCTGAAAAAGAAATTAAGAAAAACTTCTCATTTATGATAGCCTCAAAAAGAATGAAATACTTAAGAATACATTTAACCAAGGAGCTAAAAAAATCTGTACACTAAAGGGGAAAGATATCCCATGTTTATAGATTGAAATAATTAATACTGTCAAAATGTTCATTTGACCCAAAGTGACCTACAGATTCGATGCAATCCTTCTCAAAATTCTAATGGCATTCTTCACGAAATAGGGAAAAGAATCTTAAAATTTGCTGGAAGCCACAAAAGACCCAAATAGCTAAAGTGATCTTGAGTAAGATAAAACAAGCTGGAGGAATCACACTCACTGGTTTCAAATTTTATTACAAAACTATAGTAATCAAAACAGTATGGTTCTTGCATAAAAACAGACACATAGGTCAATGGAACAGAATGGAGAGTATAGAGTTAACCCATGCATATATAGTCAACTACTATTTTACAAAGGCATCAGGATTACACAATGAGGAAAGGATAGTCTATTCAATAAATAGTGTTGGGAGAACTATATCCACATGCAAAGGAATAAAATTGAATCCTTATCTTACATTATTTGCAAACATCAACTCAAAATGGATTTGATTTTCAGCAGAGCAAGATGGCTGATTAGAACCCTGCAGCAATCTCACCCCTGTAAAAATGGCTTTATCTAAAAGACAGTCAATAATGAATGCTGGCAAGGATGTAGAGAAAAGGGAACCCTCATACACTGTTGGTAGGAATGTAAATCAGTACAGCCACCACAGAGAACAGTTTGGAGGTTAATCAAAAAACTGAAAGTAGAACTACCGTATGATCCAGCAATCCCACTGCTAGATACAGACCCAAAAGGAAGGAAATCAGTATATTAAAAAGATATCTGCACTCCTTGTTTGTGGCAGCACTATTCACAATAGCCAAGATTTGGAATCAACGTAATTGTCCATCAGCAGATGAATGGATAAAGAATATGTGGTACAGACCAGGTGCAGTGGCTCACACCTGTAATCCTAGCACTTTGGGAGGCCAAGGCAGGAGGATTGCTTGAGCCCAGGAGTTGGAGACCAGCCTGGGCAACATAGAGAGACCCCCCCATCTCATTTTTATCTTTTTAAAAACAATAAAAGTATTGTAAAAAAGAGAATGTGGTACATACACACAATGGAGTACTATTCAACCATAAAAAAGAATGAAATCCTGTCACTTGCAACAACGTGGATGGAACTAGAAGCCGTTATGTTAAGTGAAATAAGCCAGGCACAGAAAGACAAACCTCACATATTCTCACTCATTTGTAAGAGATAAAAATTAAAACAACTTAATTCGTGGAGATACAGAGTAGGATAATGATTACCAGAGGCTGGGAAGTGTAGAGGGGAGGCAGCAGGAGGAAAGTGAGGATGGCTAATGGGTACAGAAATATAGGTAGATAGAATGAATACGATCTAGTGTTTGATAGCACAACAGGGTGACTACAGCCAACAATAATTTATGATACATTTAAAAGAAACTAAAAAAGGATAATTAGAATGTTTGTAACACAAAGAAATGATAAAAGCTTGTGGCGATAGATACCCCATTTACCCTGATTTGATTATTATGCATTGTATGCCTGTATCAAAATATCTCATATATTCCATAAATGTGTACACCTACTATGTACCTATGGAAATCCAAATATAATGGATGAAAGGCTTAAATGTAAGATCTGAAACTTTAACACTCCTAGAAAAAAAAAAAACAGGGAAAAAGATCCATGACATTGGTCTTGACAGTTATTTGTTGGATATGATACCAAAAGCCCAGGCAACAAAAGCCAAAATAAACAAATGGGGCTAGATCAAACTATAAGGGTTCTGCACAGAAGGGAAACCATCAACAAAATGAAAAGAAAATCTACGGAATGGGAGAAAATATTTGCACAACATACACCTAATAAGGGGTTAATATTCAAAATATGTAAGGAACTCATGCAACCCAACATCAAAGATACTTAACAGCCTAATAAAAAATGGGCAAAGGACCTGAATAGACACTTTTGAAAAGGAGGTATACAAATGGCCCACAGTTATATCAAAAGATGCTCGATATCACTAATCATCAGGGAAATGCAAAACAAAGTCAAAATGAAATACCACCTCACACCTTTTAGGATGACGATGATCAAAAAGTCAAAAGATAAGAGATGTTGGAGAGGATGTGGAGGAAAGATAACCCTACACACTGCTCGTTAAAATGTAAATTGGTTCAGCCATCATGGAAAATAGTATAAAGTTTCCTGGAAAAATTAAAAATAGAAATTCCATATGATCCAGCAATCCCATTTCTGGGTATATATCTAAAGGAAATACAATCACTGTCTTGAAGAGATGTCTGCACCCGCATGTTCATTACAGTATTATTCACTACAGTCAAGGTGAGGAAATCACCTAAGTGTCTGTGGATAGTTAAATGGAGTTTTTAAATGCAATATCATATGTACAATGGAATATTATCTAGCCTTAAAAAAGAAAGAAATGCTCTCATTTGCAAAAACATAGATGAACCTGGAGAACATTATGCTAGGTGAAAGAAGCAAGACACTAAAAGACGAATACTGCATGATCTCATTTATAGGTGGAATCTGAAAAAGTAAACCTCATAGAAGTAGAGAGCACAAGAGTGGTTATGAGTGGCCAGGAGGTGGAATAAATGAGGGCATGATCAAAGAATACAAACTTTCCACTGTAAAGGTTCTGAACCCTAATATATAGCATGGTGACCACGGTTTATAATAATGTATTGTTTACTTGAAAAGTGCTAAGAGAATAGATCTTACATGTTCTCAACACACACACACACACACACACACACACACGTGAGGTGATGGGTATATTAGATTGTGGTGGTCATTTTACAACGTATACATATATCGAAACATCACACTGTATACATTAAACATATACAATTTGTATCTGTCAATCATAGCTCAATAAAGCTGGAAAAAAATAAATAAAGCATACTTCAGAACCATGAAAAAAAGAATTTCTTCAGCATGATATAGCTCAGAAACTCTGATCTATATAAAGAAAAAAAAAGAACATTATAGAAAGAATGAATAAGGATAAAATAAACTATTTCATTTTACTTATTCTTAATTCATCTAACTAAAAACAGTTTATTCAAATCAATGACAGCAACAATGGATTCAGAGATTATGGCCTTTGGAAAAGTAGAAAGACTGACATTGATGCAGGAAGGAGGAATTTGGAATACTCTGTGTGTTGAATATTTTAGCTGTTAGCTTGACTGAATTGAGGGATGCCTAGATGGCTGGCAAAGGATTGTTTCTGCGTGTGTCTGTGAGGGGATTATTCAGAGGAGACTGGCATGGGACTCAGTGGATGGAATGAGGGAAGATCTGCCCCCAGCGTGAGCAGGCGTCATTCAACCAGCTGAAGGTGCATGGAACAAAAAGGCAGAAGGAAAAGGAATACTTTCTCTCCCACCAAGGAAGTGATTACTTCCTCTCTCTCTCCCTTTCGGAGCAGGGAAGCCCCTCTCCTCCTGCCCTAGGATGTCAGAACTCCAGGTTCTTCAGCTTTTGGACTCTGGGATTCCCACCAGCACCCCCTACCCCCAGGGCTCTCAGGCTTTTGTTTCAGACTGAGTTACACCATCAACTTCCTCGGTTCTTCAACCTTCTGATTAGGAATGAGCCGTGCTGCCAGCTTCTCTTGTAGTCTTGCAAAAAACCTATTGTGGGACTTCTTAGCCTCCATAATCATGTGAATCAATGCTGACAATAAATCCCCTCTCCTGTGTCTATATCTATATCTATATCTATATCTATATCTATATCTATATCTATATATGCCTCTGTTTATCCTATTGGTTTTGTCTCTCTATAGAATACTGATCAATGCAGTCTGTTATAAAGTACTTGTGTTAGGGAAACAGGAGCATAGGAGAGCCAGGGTGACACAATTTTAAAATCCACTCCAGTCCGAGCACGGTGGCTTACACCTGTAATCCCAGCACTTTGGGAGCCAGGTAGGTAGATTGCTTGAGTCTAGAAGCTCAAGAACAGCCTGGGCAACATGGCAACACCCTATCTCCACTAAAAAATACAAAAAATAAGCCAGGCATTGTGGTGCGTTCCTGTAGTTTCAGATACTCAAGAGGCTGAGATGAGAGGATCCCTTGAGCCCAGGAGGTGGAGGTTGCAGTGAGCCAAGATCGCACCACTGCACTCCCACCTAGGCAACAGGTGAGACCCTTTCTCAAACAAACAAACTAAGAAACAAATAAACAAACCACTCCATCTTAAAACTGGCAAGGCACATTCCTTGCCAGTCATGACCCATGGTCATAAGATGTTTACAGCTTAGGAAATAGTTTAGTAATGCCTGATAGCAGAAACTCCTACCACAGCAGAATGTCCTGATGTTCCCACATCGCATAATAATGTATGCATTTTTTTTTGAGACAGACTCTTGCCCTGTCACCCAGACTAGACTACAGTGGCATGATATTGGCTCACTGCAACCTCTGCCTCCCGGGTTCAAGCAATTCTCCTGTCTCAGCCTCCCGAGTAGCTGGGATTTCAGGCACTAGCTGCCATACTCGGCTAATTTTTGTATTTTTAGTAGAGACGGGGTTTCGCCGCATTCGCCAGGCTGGTCTCGAACTCCTGACCTCAGGTGATCCACCCGCCTCGGCCTCCCAAAGTGCTGGGATTACAGGTGTGAGCCACCATGCCTGGCCAACTATAACTATCTTAAAAGCATAGGCTGGGCTCAGTGGTTCACACCTGTAATCCCCAGTTCTTTGGGAGGCCAAGGTGGGTGGATCACCTGAGGTCAGGAGTTCAAGACCAGCCTGGCCAACATGGTGAAACCCTGTCTGTACTAAAAATACAAAAAAAAAAAAAGAAAGAAAGCAAATTAGCCGGGTGTGGTGGTGCATACCTGTAGTCCCAGCTACTCGGGAGGCTGAGGCAGGAGAATTGCTTGAACCCAGGAGGCAGAGGTTGCAGTGAGCCGAGATCACACACACTCCAGCCTGGGCAACACAGCAAGACTCTGTCTCAAAAAAAAAAAAAAAAGATAGTTATAGTCATGCTTTGATGTACTTTGATGTACTTACACACTAGAATGCCAAGGATAGTTTTTTTTTTTTTTTAATCAGCAAAGTACTAAATTTTGCCACGCTGTCAGCTTACCTGCACATAGACATAACTTAGCTTAACTTTTGCATAGATAAGAACCCTGTATAAAAATAGTTTAAAACAAAGCAGATTCCCCCTCTTGCCTTCTGAGGACACCCTGCTCTCTGAGTTGCTTTCAATAAACTACACCCTACTCTCTGAGTCGCTTTCACTAAACTATCTCTTTTCACTGAACTCTGACTCACCTTGAATTCCTTCCTGCGTGAAATCCAAGAACCCTCTCTTGGGGTCTGGATAGGATCCCTTTTTCTGGCAACACTAATACTACCCATGAAGTGATATAGTGTTATATGAAAGTCAACTTGGAATAGCTATGAATGTAGGCAACTAGTGAAATAATTTTTAAAGGAGTATAGTTGATATAATAAGGGAGGAGGCAAAATGAAATCACATAATATGCTCAACCAAAACCAGAGAAGACAGGGAAAAGTGAAAAAGGAAAACAAAGAACAAGGGCAGCTAGTAGAAAACAGAAATGAGGCCAGGCACAGTGGTTCACACCTGTAGCCCCAGCACTTTGGGAGATTGAGGCAGGAGGATCTCTTGAGGCCAGGAGTTTGAGACCAGCCTGGGCAACATAGCAAGACCCTGTCTCTATAAAAATTAAAAATACAAAATAAGAAAAGTAGTGAATATGATCAATATTAATCCAAATATATCAATAATCAATTTAAATATTAGTAGTCTAAATACATGAAGTAAAAGGTAGCAGCTGTCTGATTGGATCCAAAACAATACATAGCTATATGTTTCTGTAATAAAACCACCTTAAATGTAAAGACACAGTTAGATTAAAAATAAAGGGATGCCGGGCGTGGTGGCTCACGCCTATAATCCTAGCACTTTGGGAGGCTGAGGCGGGTGGATCACCTGAGGTTAGGAGTTAAAGACCAGCTTGGCCAACATGGTGAAATCCCGTCTCTACTGAAAATACAAAAATTAGCTGGGCAAGCTGGTGCGTGCCTGTGATCCTAGCTACTAGGGAGGCTGAGGCACAAGGTGAGAATCGCTTGAATCCAGGAGGTGGAGGTTGCAGTGAGCCGAGATCACGCCACTGCACTCTAGTCTGGGCGACAAGAGCAAAATTCCATCTCAAAAAATAAAATAAAATAAAAATAAAAGGATGGAGAAAGATATATTATGCGCTAACACTAATTCAAAGAAAGCCAGAATGGCTATGTGACTATCAGGCAGAGTCCATTACAGAGGAGGGAAGGTTATTTAGGGTTCAGAGGGAGGTAAAGAGAGATGAAGAAGTGGATCACAGGAGACTTTAGGCAGTAAAACTATCCCATATGATACTGTAATATCTAATACATGATTTGAATGTATTCGGGAAAACTCATTGAATTATACAACACAAAAAGTGAATCCTAATGGAAACCATGGACTTCGGTTGATAACGTTGTCTCAATATGGTTCATCAATTGTAACAGATATACCACACTAATCCAGGATGTCACTCATAGAGAAACTGTGATGGGAAGCAAAGGTATGTATGTGAACTCTCTGTGCTTCTCCTTAATATTTTCATAGAACCCAAAACTGATCTATAAAATAAACTCTACTTAAACCAACAAGTAGAAACAACTCTCCTTTTGGCCTTTGACCACCTCCTTCCTGACCAACCATCTTGGTCAGAGTCTCTGTTCTCTCCATTCATGGACGTTCCTGTAGCTTGGGCCATGGTGCCCCTCAGGACCCAAGACTGACCTGAACTGGTTCTCCTGTGTCCCTCTGAAGCAAATATTCTGGGGATGAGTTAGACATGGAGAGTTCCAGGAAATGGGCAACGGGATTCTGAGCTTGAGTGGGCCATAGGGATATCAGAGGGTGAGACGTAACTTAACAAAGTACAGGCATACCTCGGAGATATTGTGGGATCAGTTCTAGACCACCTCAATCAAGAGAATATTGCGATAAAGTAAGTCACAGGAATTTTTGGGTTTCCCATTGAATATAAAAGTTGCATTTATATGCTGTAATCTATTATGTGTGCAATAGCATTTTGTCTAAAAAAAGTACAGACTTTAATTAAAAAACACTTTATTGCTAAACAATTTTATGATCATCTGAGCCTTCAGTGAGTTGTAAACTTTCTGCTGTTGGAGGGTCTTGCCTCCATTTTGATTCTTGCTGATTGATCAGGGTAGTGGTTGCTGAAGATTGGGGCAGCTATGGGAATTTCTTAAAACAACACAGCAGTGAAGTTTGCCACCTTGATTGACACTTCCCTTCATGAAAGGTTTCTCTGTAGCATGTGATGCTGTTTGATAGCATTTTACCGATATTCCAACTTCTTTCAAAGTTGGAGTCAACCTTCTTTAATGCTGCCATTGCTTTATCAACTAAGCTTATATAATATTCTAAATAACTTATTGTCATTTCAACATCTTCACCAGGAGTAGTTTCCATCTCAGAAAAACACTTTCTTTGCTCATCCATAAGAAGCAACTTCTCATACATTGAAGTTTGATCATAAGATTGCAACAGTACAGTGACTCCTTCAGGCTCTACTTCTAATTCAAGTTCTCTTGCTATTCCCACCACATCTGCAGTGACTTCCATCACTGAAGTCTTGAACCCCTCAAAGTCATCCATGAGGATTGGGATCCACTTCCTCCAAACTCCTGTTAATGTTGATATTTTGATCTCCCATTAATCATAAATATTATTAATAACATCTAGAATGGTGAATTCATTCCAGAAGATTTTCGACTTACTTTGTCAAATCCATCAGAGGAATCACTATCTGTGACAGCTATAGGCTTAAAAAATGTATCTCTTCAATAATAAAATATAAAATTTGAAATTATTCCTTGATCCATTATGGGCTGCAGAATGGATGTTGTGTTAGCAGGCATGAAAACAATGTTTGTCTCCTTGTACATCTCAGTCAGAGCTCTTGGGTGACCAGGTGTACTGTTAGTGAGCAGTAATATTTTGAAAGGAGTCTTTTTTTTCTGATCAATAGGTCTCAACAGTGGGTTTAAAATATTTAGTAAACCATGTGGTAAACAGATGTACTCTCATCTAGGCTTTGCTGTTCCATTTATAGAGCAACACATTTATAGGCAGAGTGGACTTAGCATGATTCTTAAAGGTTCTAGGATTTTCAGGATGGTTAACGAGTAGTGGCTCCAACTTAGAGTCACTAGCTGCATTGGCCCTACCAAGAGATTAAGTCTGTCCTTTGAAGCTTTGATGTCAGGCACTGACTTCACCTCTCTAGCTATGGAAGTCCTAAAAGGCGTCTTCTCCCAACCGAAGGCTCTTTAATCTATGCTGAATATCTGTTGTTCAGTGTAGCTACATTTATCAATGACCTTAGCCAGGTCTTCTGGATAACTTGCTGCGGCTTCTCCATCAGTACTTGCTGCTTCACCTTGTACTTTTAACTCATGGAGAAGGCTTTTTTCCTTAAGCTTCAGGAACTTACCTTTGTTAGTTACAAAATTCTTTTGCTGCAGCTTCCTTATCTCAGAATTCACAGAATTGAAGAGAGTTAAGGCCTTTTCCTCTAGATTAAGTCTTGGCATAAGGAAATGTTGTGGCTGGATTGTTCTTCTAGCCAGATCACTAAAACTTTCTTCATATCAGCAATTAAGCTCTTTTTTTTTAGACAGAGTTTCGCTCTTGTTGCCCAGGCTGGAGTGCAATGGCACGATCTCGGCTCACCACAACCTCCACCTCCTGAGTTCTAGCAATTCTCCTGCCTCAGCCTCCCAAGTAGCTGGGATTACAGGCGTGCACCACCACGCCCAGCTAATTTTTTGTATTTTTAGTAGAGACAGGGTTTCTCCATGTTGGTCAGGCTGGTCTCGAACTCCCAACCCCAGGTGATCCACCCACCTCGGCCTCCCAAAGTTCTGGGATTACAAACGTGAACCACCACGCCTGGCCAGCTGTTTTATTTTCTTATCATTCATGTGTTCACTAGAGTAGCATTTTAAATTTTCTTCCAGAACTTTTCCTTGTTGTTAATATTTATAGCTTGGCTGTTTGGTACCAGCGGCCTAGCTTTCAAGCTGTCTTGTCTTTTGACATGCCTTCCTCACTAAGATGAATCATGTCTAGCTTTTGATGTGAAATGAGAGATGTGCAACTCTTGTTTTCACTTGAACACTTAGAGGCCACTGTGGGGTTATTAATTGACCTAATATCAATATTGTTGTGTTTGAAGGAACAGGGAGGCCTGAAAACTGGAGCGAGATGGAGAGATGGCCAGTAACAGGAACAGTCAGAACACACATAACTTTAATCAGTTAAGTCTATAGTTTTATAATGGGCATGGTTTGTTGCAGCCTAAAACAATTACTGTAGTAACACCAAAGATCACTGATCACAGATCACCATAATACATATAGTAATAGTGAAAGTTTGAAATATTGCTAAAATTGCCAAAATGTAACAGAGACACGAAGTAGGCAATGCTGTTGGAAAAATGACCCTGGTAGACGTGTTCAAGGCAGTTTTGCCAAACATTTTCAATTTGTAAAAATCACAGTGTCTGCAAAGCACAATAATGCTAAGTGCAATAAAAGGAGGTATGGCTTTATAAGGTGATACACTGGGCCCAAAAAAGGACCTGCCACCCTCTGCAAAGGCGGATTTCTGAAGAGGACTATGAGAATTGAAGAGGTGAGAACTGAAGGTGCACCTAGGGAGCCTGAACTACGGATGTCTGTGCCACACAAGGGCAGGGGCCTAGGTCACTGTGTCCCCACAGAGTGGAGTCACCCCATCCAGGATGCTCAGATTGAACGGAGACACACCGGATCCAAGGAAAACTCTTGGGAGTGTAGGACCTCATTCAAATCGATTTCTCCCGAGTTCTTACACTTGAAATCCAGGTCTGTTAGTTAACACCTCTGGGGAGACCCTTCAGTCCTGTGGCCCTATGCTCCACCCTTGACCAAACACAGAGAGAAGGAAAGGTTTAAAACAAAGACCATTTCTAATCTATGAGCTATTATTAGAAAATAGTACAGTAAATTGGCTGGAATCAACTTTGGTTTGAAAACAATGCCCAAATAGAGTCATAAACAAGACCATTCAAAGTTCATCATATTTTGAGTAGTTTGGTTCTAGCCTTTATAGTTAATTTCGGGAGGTGGACATTTTGCCACCATTGCTTCTTATATTGCAGCAGGCACCAGCACCCAGGGAGCCTGGGCCTTGCAGAGCAGACAAGTCAGCCTCCTGGACCAGAGCAGGCAGGAACAGGGACAGGCGCACATGGAGCCTGGGCACCACATGCAGCTCCACAGAGCAGAAGCGTGGGTGTCCCTGTATTCACTGGCGTCTATGCAGTCAGTCAATATCCGTGAGCTTCTGCAATGTCTTCAGCACTGATGCAGGCACTTGGGAGGTGCCATGGCAAAACAGCCCCAGAAGGCCTGAGGACCACGGAGCTCACGTCCTCGTGGTGGGCAGGCAGACATCAGGGCCCAATATACATGAGATGGTAACAGGCACTCTGCAGACACCTGTGATAGGGCTGAGGGCTGACGGGGAGGGAGCACACTGGGAGGTGACTAAGCTGAGATCTGAATAGGGCAGGAGACAGCTGGAAAGGTCCAGGAGAATATTCCTGGCAGCAAAGCAGGATCAAGGCCCTGAGGGCTCAGAGGCTGTCTTGGGGGAATTGGAGAAAGATGGGGGAGGACAGTGGGCAGGGTCAGGTGCACAGGTGGGGACCTCAGTGCTGCCTGATAACCCCAGGGAGGGTTCAGGGTGGGGCTGGGGTTTGGTGAGGGTCCTCACAGGTTCTCCTGGGAGCTCTGGGGGCTGCCCTGGGTGGTCGTCAGGGATGGAGAAGGAAGAATAGACTGGGCTGGCTGTGGGCGGTTGTAGGGCAGGGAAGAGGAGTGAGGGACGACACTGAAAGGTTTCCTAATGATCTAATTAAGGGGACTTCCCCCAGGGAAGTCTCTGTGGGACCTGAGGATAGGTCGTGCTGCAGAGCCCAGTGAAGTGGGTACCCCAGGGAAGACTGTGGGAAGGTACATCCATCTTGCACTTCTGTTTGGTGTCTGCAATACCTGCCGGCCCTCATGACCAGGTGGCCTTACCTCTCGGCTGAGCCCACAGCAGGGACCCCAAGGGCAGGTGCAAGAAGGGCTTGAGGGCATGGTGAGGCCTCCCAAGTGTGAAGCATTTACATCTCTCTGGAGGCGTGAGTACAGAGAAATTTAGCCCCCAGAGCTCCTGGCCAGTGGAAGAGAAAGACTCATGAGCTGGAAATGCTCAAGAATGTGATGGAACAGTCAGGGCTGTCTCAACACCCGCTCTCTCACTATGCTGCCATGGCCTGGGAGGTGAGGATGGTCAGGGAGGGCCTCCTGGAGGAGGTGGCCCTGAGCTGAATATTTCAGGATGGTTAGGAGATATTTACAATGCTCTGAAAACTTCACGGTGCCCGGAAATCACTTGGAGGTCTTGTTGCAATGCAGACTCCCATTCCTCAGATGGTGCCTGAGACCCTGCATGGTCACAGGTCATGCCCTTGCTGGGACCAGACATGGGGTAAGCAGCACCTGGAGATGCTTCTTGGGTAGAAGTGGGGTGAAATGAAGGGGCTGGCGGGCCTGGCAGAAGGCTCACCACAGGCTG
Source organism: Gorilla gorilla gorilla (assembly GCF_029281585.2). NCBI lineage: Eukaryota > Metazoa > Chordata > Mammalia > Primates > Hominidae > Gorilla > Gorilla gorilla. The sequence continues at coordinate 89,867,262 of NC_073237.2, read as the reverse complement.
AGACACAAGGTCGCAAACATCCTGGATGGGAGTGCGGGTGGCAAGTTGGTGCAGTTGGTTTGCTGGGGCCCCGCATCAGGGAGGGAGGGCAGCACCATGTGGCCGAGCCTGTGTCCAGCTCTGCAGGGGTGCTGCTGCCAACTTCGCTATCAAATGCCCCAGGCCCACTCACTGCTCGGCCCAGACCCCACATCCTTCCTGACTTGTGCTTCTCCTCACCCTCTACATCCCGTCCATCTTGTGTCCCACAGATCTTACCTTCAAACACCCTCCCTTCTCTCCTCTGCTCCACCACCATCTTCATGCAAACCAACTTTACTTTCCATGGAGCAGTTTCTCCTGGAGCCGTGCCTCTTCCTGGGAAAGCACTTCACTCCTGCCCCTCCCATGCACCTCCACTCAGCCGTGGGACCTTTAACCAAAGGCCTGAGCTTGTCAAGCCTGAGGCCGGCACGTGGCGTGAGTGTGGTGAATGTGCAGCAGCCCCTGCCCGTGCCCGGCTCCCTGGCTCCGGGTCATGAAGGGCCTCTGGGCGTTGCCCTGCATGGTGCCTGTGTCTGCTGTGTTATTAGGAGTTGCCCTGCCCTTTTCACTCTTAACATTTTCCAGTTAGGATGATCAATTATAGAGTCACAAAGTGATGGCTTAGCTGAATTAGTAAAAAAAACTACATATGTTTTTAAATATAACTATTGTAGGGTCACCACCTTTCTTTTTTTAATCATCTTTTTAGTTAAGATCATTGTATTAGTCCATTCTCCCGCTGCTAATAAAGACATACCCAAGACTGGGTAATTTATAAAGGAAAAGAGGTTTAATGGACTCACAGTTCCACATGGCTGGGGAGGCCTCACAATCATGGCAGAAGATGAAGGAAGAGCAAAGGAACTTTTTGTGTGGTAGCGGGCAAGAGAGAACTTGTGCAGTGGAACTCCTCTTTATACATCCATCAGATCTCGTGAGACTTACTCACTATCATGAGGACAGCTTGGGAAAGACCCACTCCCATGATCTAACCTCCCACCGGGTCCCTCCCACGACATGTGGGAACTGTGGGAGCTGTAATTCACGATGAGATTTGGGTGGAAACAAAGCCAAACCATATCACTCATTCTACCTCCTTGAAGAGCAAAGGTAGCCATTTTAGGTTTGAGCAGTTTCTAATAAAATCTAAATGATGTGCAAAAGAAGCATTACTTGGAGCCTTCTTTTTGTTAAAGTAAGGTCTCTACAATTTGTCGTGGAACCAGAAGAGACTGCACTTGAAAATCTTTTCCCAAGAGCCCATTATTGTGCAATATTCATGTGATGCAATATCCATGTGAATCATAAAACAGATGACCCTTATATTAGATCTGATTTAAGGACTTTTTCATGGTGAGATAAAACACTGAGCCCCCAGATATACTATAAAAACAGAAGTTGTGATGCCAGGAAAAGAACTACTGAGAAGACAACGCGGAAGAAAGTACAATAGGAAACATCCACGTCTAGGGCCCTCCCTGGATGTCTCTGCTTCAGTTGATCTTAGGTGGGGCATAGATCTCTGTATTTTTTGCAAGTTCCTCTCATAATTCTGATGCAAAGTAAAGCTGGGGAATTCCTGCAGTGGGGCATTACCTTTAGACTGATAGTGAAGAGACATGTGTCTTTCACCTACACCTAGGCATCTCATAGTCAAACTGTCAAAAATGTAAGATACAGGAAAAATCATGAAAGAAATGGCAGGGGAAGCTTATATGTAGAGAAACATCTCATTTACATCTCATTTTTCTTCACTAACCATCCAAGCAAGAAGAGTGAAGTGAATTATTTAAAGTGTTGAGAGAAAAATATCCACCAACCTAGAATTCTGTAGCTTGCAAAATTATTCTTCAAAAGTGAAGGAGACACAGAATATTCTTGGGAGATGGCAGAGTAGCAAACACCAGGGATCTCTCTCTCCACGCAGAAAATAAATGAACTGACAGAATTTGATGACAAACAATCTTGGAACTCTGAGTCTATTAATGGTTTGGAACTTCCAAGGGAAGGCTTGGATGTAAATTGCAGTTAACTTCCGCTCTTGGCACAGTAGCAGCTACCCATTCTCCACCCTCAGCCCATGGCAGGCAGCTCTACCTGCGTTCCTGGAGTGGCTTGCACCCAGCTGGTGGAAGCCAAGGTGGGAAAAAGACCTCTGTCTTCCAAATATCAAGGATCTGTGCTCTGATTGCTAACTGCTCCTTCTGATCACAGAGGTGCAAAGGGCCTGGAGGTCTTTGTGGTTGCACTTCTATCTATTGGTACAAGCTTCCCCACTACAGTTAAAGTGATGACCAGGATATTTAAAGGACCAAGTATCTTTTCTTTTCCCCCACCCCTTCATTTTTATTTTTTCTTTCTCCTTTTGGGAACCAGACATTAAAGACTAGGGCATTAAAAACAATGACATACACAGGGAAAATCAGAAAGTGACTGCACATGCCTAGGCAAAGGTGCAGGCACAGAGAGAACCTGAGAAGAACTTAAGTTTACACCTCAGACTGATCCTTGGCACAGAGATAGCCTACACAGCTAAGAAAGCAAAAACAGAATTGGACCTGGTGGCTCATGCCTGTAATCCCAGCAATTTAGGAAGCCAAAGCAGGGGGATCACTTGATCCCAGGAGTTCCAGACCAGCCTGGACAATATAGCAAAACCCTGTCTCTACAAAAAATACAAAAATTAGCTGGGCATGCTGGTGTGTGCCTGTAGTCCCAGCTACTTGAGAGGCTGAGGCAGGAGAAGTACTTGAGCCCAGGAGGTAGAGGTTTCATTGAGCTGTGATCACACCACTGCACTCCAGCCTGGGCAACAGAGTAAGACCCTGTCTCAAAAAAAAGAAGAAGAAGGATAAGGATAAGGAGAAGGAAGGAGAAAAGAAAAGAAAAGAAAAAATTTGAATAAAAGCAAAACCCAGCAAATTCTGAGGAGTGGAATAAATATGCTTTCCAGAGTTACCACATTAGTAAATTCAAATGTCAAATTTTCAACAAAAAAATCATAAGGCATATAAAGAAACAGGAAAGTATACCCTATTCAAAGGAAAAAAATAAATCAACAAGAACTATCCCTGAAGAAGACCAGATGACAGATCTGACAAACCAATTAGACAAAACTGAAAAATAATAGTCTTAGAGATGCTCAAAGAACTAAAGGAAGATGTAAAGAAAGTCCAGAAAACAATACATGAACACAATGGAAATATCAGTTAAAAGACAGAAGTCCTAAAAAGCAACCAATAAGAAATTCTGAATCTAAAAAGTACAAAAACGAAATTAAAAATTTGCTAGAGTGATTCAAAGGCAGATTTGAGCAGGCAGAAGAAAGAACTAGTAAACTTGAAAACAGGCCAATGAAAATCATTAAGTCTGAGAAACAGAAAATGATATCGTTTGGATATGTGTTCCTGCCCAAATATCATATTGAATTGTAATCCCCAGTGTTAGAGGTGGACCCCAGTCGGGGGTGATTGGCTCATGGGGCTGGATTTCTCATGAGTGGTTTAGCACCAACCCTTTGGTGCTAGCCTTATGATAGTGAATGAGTTCTCATAAGGTCTGGTTATTTGAAACTGTGGCACCTCCCTGCTCTCTCTTTTCTTGCTTCTGCTTTCACCATATGACGTGCAAGCTTCCACTTGGCGTTCCATCACGATTGTAAGCTTCTGGAGGCCTCCCCAGAAGCAGCTGCTCCCAAACCTCCTGTATAGCCTGCAGAAATGTGAGACAATTAAACCTTTTTCCTTATAAATTACTCAGTCTCAGGTATTTCTTTATAGCAATGCAAGAATGGCCTAATATAGAAAATTGATACCAAGAGTGAGGCATTACTATAAAGATACTTGAAAATGTGGAAGCAGCTTTGGAATTGGGTAACAGGCAGAGGTTGGAAGAGTTTGGAGGGCTCAGAAGACAGGAAGATGAAGGAAAGTTTGGAACTTCCTAGAGACTGGTTAAATGGTTATAACAAAAATGCTGATAGTGATATGGACAGTGAAGGCCAGGCTGAGAAGTTTTCAGATGGAAATGAGGAACTTATTGGGAACTATAGCAAAGTCTTTGTATTTATGGAAGATAAATTCAAAGAGACCCACACTGAGACACATTATAATCAAACTTTCAACAGACAGAAGCATCTTGAAAGCAGCAAAAGAGAAGTAACTCATTACATAAAAGTGATTCTCAATAAGATGATCATCAGATTTCTAATCAGAAATTTTGGAGGCCAGAAGGAAGTAGGCCAATATATTAAAAGTGCTAAAAGAAAAATAAAAACCACCAATATGGAATTCTATATCCAGCAAAACTCTCCTTCAAAAGTGAGGGAGAAATTAAATTCCCAGATAAACAACAGCTGAGGGAGTTTGTTACCACTAGAACTTCCCTTCAAGAAATGTTCAAGGGAATCCTGCAGGATGAAATGAAAGGACACTAGGGAGAAACTTGAAATCATGTGAAGAAATACATATCTATGAGAAAAGTACGTGGGTAATTATAAAAGCTAGCACTATTGTAACAATAATAATGTTTGTACCTCCAATTTGTGTTTTCTACACTATTTAAGATATGAATACCTTTAAAACAATACATTTTAGAATACATTTAAAAACAATTATCAGTCTAAAAAGTAGTATTATTGTAATTTTAGTATGTAACTCCAGATTTTCTTTTCTACAAATTTAAGAGACCAATGTACTTCTTAGTTTATGTTTTTGGTCACAAAAGATATAAAAATGTAATTCTGTAACATCAACAACTGTAAGGAGGGAGAAGGAGCTGTAAAGGAGTAAAGTTTTTGTATGTCATTGAGATTAAGCTGGTATAAATTTGAATTCGTGTGTTATAACGTTTGGGTGTTAAATGTAATCCTCATGGTAACCACAAAAAATAGATATAGAATACATAGTAGTCCCCCTTTATCTGTGGGGCTTATGTTCCAAGATCCCCAGTGGGTGCTGAAGCTGCAGATAGTACTGAACCCTATAAATACCATGTTTTTTCCTATATATAAATGCCTATGATAGAGTTTAATTTATAAAGTAGTCACAGTAAAAGTTTAACAACAATAACTAATAATAAAACAGAATGATTATAATGACATACTGTAATAAAAGTTATGTGAATGTGGGCTCTCCCTTTCTCTCAAAATATCTTATTGTTCTCTACTGTAGGTGACTGAAACCATGGAAAGCAAAACTATGAATAAGGGAGTGTTGCTGTATACAAAAGGAAATGAGAAATGAATGCAAACATTTTACTATAAAAACTCAACACAAAAGAAGACAGTAATGCAGAAGATGAGGGACAGAAAAGAATATTAGGCAGATGCCTTGGCCGAGGTCCAGTGGTTGGAGTCAGCACCTACATAAGATACAGCCCAATGGCTGCACCGAAAACTGGGCCATACAGGAGGTGAACTAATGCAACAGGTCAATAAGTGCTGGGATCTAACCTTGCCCACACAAGATACCTGGGAGGCCTGCTGGAAGTGCCCAGCATGTGCACAGGCATACCCCAGATGGAGACAGCTGTCCAGTGTTACACAACAAGTGACGGTAGGGCAGATTCCCTTGACTAGATGGCAAATAGACTACATCGGGCCGCTGCCGAGGTTGCAGGGGCATAGGCATGTGCTGACAGCTATACACATGGCCACCGGTCTGTTGCTTGCCTACCCTTGCAGGACGGCCGACCAGCAACATACCATTCAGGCCCTGCAGCACTTGTGTGCCCTATACGGTCGTCCTCTGACTGTTGAAAGTGACAAGGGAATGCATTTTACTGAAAAGCAGATACAACAGTGGGCACAACGGATGGACGTAAAGTGAAGGTTCCATGTTCCACATAACCCACAAGCTGCTGGTATGACTGAGTGACATAACCGACTCCTGAAAAACGGTTACGCTTGTATGTTACTCCCCTGTCTTTGTGGGGCTGGAGTTCAAGGTTGGACCTGGTGTTGCAAACCTTGAATGAACAGCCATGGAAAGGTGGCCCAGCCCCAGTGGAGGCACTGCTACACCGGACTGCCACCCGCATCTAGCTACAGACACACACCAAGGATGACCTCCCCCGACTGGGTATGGGGATGAACAGTAATCTGTTGTTGCCTGCCCCAACGGCCCTGAAGGCAGGGGAAGAGAAAACCTGGCTTTGGTCCTGGACCCTCCTAGCCCCACATTCCCGATGGTTGGCTATTGTAGCTCCCTGGTGGCAGGGGGATGGGGGTGGGGGGCTACAGTATGATTTACATGTCACTCCTTAGGTATTTAATATGTGGCCCCCGCGATGGACTGTTCGTAGGGGAATGGCTGGGGAAGGAACCCTCCTCCGGGGGACATACGTATTGTCTGTGTGGCCTATTATGAGCTCCCCGGTGACTTTGGCATGGATACAGGACCCAAGGGAACCATGGGGAGCTGAAAAGATGTGGTACCATCGCCCAGGGCAGAAGTCCTTGGTGGCTGCATTGTTATCCGGAGATGAAAGGTTGTTCTATATTTTACCTGAGGGCTATGATTTACCCCTGTTAGTATCTGCACCTGCTTTGTCGCTTCAACAGTAGGTTGACATGCTCCAACAGCATTGTGGACTGGGTCCATGCCTACACTGAGGTGACCAATGCTTCCAACTGTTGGATCTGCACCACCCTTCCAGCAGCAGCTGCGGATGGCTTGCTCTGGCACATACATCCAGCTTCTGTGGAAAACTGGACATGGTTAGAGACTTGGGGTCCCGTGGCCGACATTTGGAATGCGGCACGACAAGCTTTGGATAGGGCTCCGCAAAACCCACGGCATGCCCATCCCCTGGCTGACCCATAGTGCCTACGATGGATGGGGCTGGTTAGTAGGAGAACACGTGGTGCCCCCAGCACAGGTACCACAATGTATAGAGCAACATTGGGGTAACATCACCGTGGGGAAGTTGCCCGCCATAGCCTGCATAAATATAACATGTCACCACACCAAAGGTGTGGTGGAATAGACAGCCTCATCAAGGCCGAGCCCCAATGGACTTTGTGCCCCCTGAGAGTTTATGGGTCTGTGGAGACACAGTCATATGTGCCAGTTACCTGAACTGGCCACTGTACCTGGGGGTGGCCTTATGTGCCTGCCACTGTCATTCCCACATTGCCTAGATGCCCACACAACAGAGGCACTACATTCCTTGTTTTTGCAAGTTCGACGAGCCCTCTGGTGGCTCTACCCCTTAGCATTAACCATTCCTGGAACAGGTGTCATAACTGTAGAAATGCAAGTTACGGCCCTTGTGGAGCACACTGCTTGAGCCTTGAATTACACCTGAGTTGCCCTCCTTCTGCTGACAGATGAGGTTGATCAAACCAGAAAGGTAGTACTGCAGAAGTGAATGGTCCTAGACATATTAACAGCTGCCCAAGGTGGCACCTGTGCTCTTTGGGGAACTCAATGTTGTACCTTCATCCCTGACAATCAACAAAACCTAACAGCAGCTTTGCAGGGGGTTCCCCAGAAAATCAAGGCAGTTGAGAGCCTTACTGACAACCTCCTACAGACACAGTGGGTGTCTCTGGGCTCTGGCCTGTGCTGGACCCTAATAATTATAGGCAGCACCATGGGAGTATTAGTAATGAGTTGTTGCTCCCTGTATTGCTACTGTGACCTATAAGTTCAGGGTTCCTCCCTGTGGGCACGTCTTCCCACTATAAGGACTCTCCCGGTCTAGAGGATGGAGTGTAAAAAGAATGGCTGTGCTTCAGTCAGGAGCAGGCCGAGGCAGACATCCAGTACAGCATGACACAGCGGGTCTAGAGCACAGGCACACACACCTGTGCATTATGTGATCATATTTATATAGCCATTTAAAGTAACCTGTTTGTGTGAGCTTATACCTGGCTTTGAGCCACTATTGTCTGTAAGTCATATAACTGCACTGCTGACTCTGTAGGAGAGAGAATAAAGCTATGTCCCAAATGCCTACGGTCCCTCGAGTGTTCTTTCAGCTACCTGCCACCCGTCCACCCACTCCCCTCGGGCCCCAGCTCAAAGTGGAACCTGACACCTGGCATGCTCTACATGGCTGGGGGTTGCTTTAAAGAAAATGAATGTGGCCAGGAGTGGTGGCTCACGCTTGTAATCCCAGCACTTTGGTAGGCTAAGGTGGGCAGATCACTTGAGATCAGAAGTTCAAGACCAACCTGGCCAACATGGTGAAACCCCCACTCTACTAAAAAAATACAAAAATTAGCCGGGTGTGGTGGCACATGCCTGTCATCCCAGCTACTCAGGAGGCTCAGGCGGGGAGGAATACTTGAGCCCAGGAGCTTGAGGTTACAGTGACCTATGATCATGCCACTGCACTCCAGTCTGGGCCACAGTTTTATTTCTATACACTAGCAATGAATAAGCTGAAAAGGAAATTTAAACACAATCCCATTTACAGTAGCATCAAAAAGAATGAAACAGAAATAAACTTAATTAAAGAAGCAAAAGACTTGTACACTGAAAACTATAGAACATTTATGAAAGAAATTATTAAAGACACAAATAGGAAAACATCCTGTTCTCAAGGGTTGGGAGATTTAATATAGTTAATATGTCTATGCTACTCAAAATGATCTAATGATCCAATGCAATCCCTATCAAAATCCCCATGGCATTTTTTATAGAAATAAAAAAATTATAAAATTCATATGGAACCACAAAATACCCCCAAAACACCAAAACAAAGAAGAACAAAGCTGGAGGCATCACACTTCCTGATTTTAAAACACATTATAAAGATACAATTATTTTAAAAGTATGGTTCTGGCATATAGACAGACATGCAGACCAATGGAATAGAAAGCCCAGAAATAAATCCATGCATACATATGGTCAACTGTTCGTCAACAGGATGCCAAGAATACACAATGGGAGAAGAGTCTCTTCAGTAAATGGTGTTGGGAAAACTGGACATCCATATGCATAAGAATGATATTGGACCCTTACCGTACACCATATGTCAAAAAAAAAAGAACATCAGAATGGATTAAGAGCTTAAATATAAAATTTGAAACTGTAATATTCCAGAAGAAAACAGAGGGAAAACTCTTCATGACATTGTTCTTGGTAATGATTTTTTGGATATAATACCAAAAGCACAGGCAGCAAAAGCAAAAATAGACAAGTGGTGTTATATCAAAATAAAAAGCTTCTGGGCCAGGCATGGTGGCTCACTCTTGTAATTCCAGCATTTTAGGAGGCCGAGGCAGGTGGATCACTTGAGGCCAGGAGTTCGAGACCAGTCTGGCTAATATGGCAAAATACTATCTCTACTAAAAAAAAAAAAAAATTATCCGGGTGTGGTGATGTGCACCTGTAGTCCCAGCTACTTCAGAGGCTGAGGCATGAGAATTGCTTGAACACGGGAGGCAGAGATTGCAGTGAGCTGAGATCGTGCCACTGCACTCTGGCCTGGGCAACAGAGAGACCCTGTCTCACAAAAAAAAAAAAAAAAAAAGCTTCTGCACAGCAAAACAGAACAAAAAACAATCAACAAAGTGGAACGGCAACCTATGGAATGGAAAAATATATTTGTGAATTATGCATCTGATAAGGGATTAATATGTAAAATACCTAAGAAACTCCTACAACTCAATAGCAAGCAAAACAAAACAAATAAATCAATTTAAAAATGCATAAAGAATTGGAATAGACATTTCTCCAAAGAAGACAATACAAATGGCCATTAGGTATATGAAAATATGCTCAACAT